>NC_092105.1:32546664-33825044 GCF_045679555.1 Salvelinus alpinus
GTGCAAAACATGTCTCATAAATTAATCAGTAAATGTCCTTTCTTAGTAAATCACCTATACATGTTTGAGAGTTTTGCTCTTTTGAGTCAAGCGAACATGTTCATTATTCAGCAAAAAAATGACATATGATAAATGTATTACTTAACCAACATTTGTTCACATAGCTCTCTCACAAATAGACCTGCCATCTCCCTCTCTCCTCTCACCTTTCGTCCCTGACGGGGCCCACACACACCCGACCACCGTGACGGGGCGACGGGTTGTTGCAGGTGCGCTGGCGCATCTCAAACCCCGTTCCACAGGTGGTGCTGCACTGTCCCCATGACGACCAGGGGGTCCAGCCTCCGTTTCTACGGCAACAGAAATGTGATGTTATAGGAGGTTCAAAGAATCCTGTAGCACCGTGTGGAAACCAGTTTCAAGATTGAGATGTACATCCAATAAGTCCAATGAGTCCAAACGGAAACGATGGCTTGATGAATACAGAGTAAAACGTTTATTTGTAGAATCTAAAATGAAAAGTTTCAGGTAAAAAAACGGTTCCAATTTTCCAGGTAAACGAAAAAGATTACAGAATTTTTTGCACCAAAACATTAAAGATATTTTCCCTAAAATATGCATTATAGTAGTACAAATTTGTAAGTGCTTAGATTCTGTTTAAGCTCTTTAAGCACTCAACACACTTATGAATATGGCCCTAATTTGTGATTCTGAGAGGGAAGCAAAACCACTTGCTCAGGAGCTAAATGTGACACCAGAAACACATTCTTTAATCTGCTTAAGTGCTCTGTTCCTCTGAAAGCATTTCTCTATATTCAGTAGCCACTTCCAGACAGACAGACAGACATATCTGAGGCTGCATCTAAAATGGCACCCTATCCCCTTATGTACTGCACTACTTTTGACCAGAATTCATGAGTAGTACACTATATAGGGAATGGGTTGTTATTTCACACCCTAAATGAGATGGTGGTTGGTGGTTCGGGTGGAAACATTCCTGTAACTTTCTCCAAATTACCAGGTTTTCCAGAAATCCTGCTTGGAAGGAGGGAAGAAGCAGGAAATCCGCAATCCTCCAATCAGGATCTATATAAATCCCTATTTGTTTTACATACCTGGAACAGTTGGAGACTTCGATGGTGGGCCCCTCACAGTTCCTCCCGCCACAGCGAGCTGGAGGGTTGTCACACTCCCTGGAGCGACACAGACAGGTGCTGGTGCCTTCGCCGTCGTCGTTGCTGCATTGTTGCCACGCTG
Source organism: Salvelinus alpinus (assembly GCF_045679555.1). Taxonomy (NCBI): domain Eukaryota; kingdom Metazoa; phylum Chordata; class Actinopteri; order Salmoniformes; family Salmonidae; genus Salvelinus; species Salvelinus alpinus. The sequence goes on from NC_092105.1 coordinate 32,547,922, forward strand.
CCCAGGGTCCAAAGCCACCGATGGTGATCTGGTTCCTCAGCTGAAAATCCACACAGGGCAGAGAGAGAGAGATAAGAGTGTCAGGAAATGTACTGGATATCATTAATCATGTGACAATAACCTTGACACAGGAAAACTGTTATTTTAACTTTATTTAATCAGGAAAGACACCTGAGGCTAAAAACATTTTCCAAGGGCGACCTGGACAAACTGAGTCCCCAAGGCAAACAAACTGTTACAATGTTAAACTGTCAGACTACTACTGTACATGGCCAGAGTCCCCAGGAGAGACCAGGCAGAGTGGAGGTATGCTAGGTTATCAGACAGCCAGCGGTGATGCGGGTCAGCCCAGGGGCTTACCAGTGACAATATTGACACCTAGGGAAATAACAAAACGAGCGGGGTAGGGGAAATTGGGGGTCCCTGTTGGCACTTACCGGACACACAGTGATGTTCTGACTCCACTGGCTCATGTTAGAGCTATCCTCCAGGGTGGTGCATCGCTTCTGTTTCCTGTCCCAGCCACAGTATGGGTCCCTGGCCTCCAGGCATAGCCTACAGGGGGCAAGAGAGATGGAGGAGAGGGGGGGGAGGAGAGGGAGATGGTAAAGGATAGAGAGAGAGCAGTCAGTCAACGCAGTAAACACAAGCAAAGAACACTCACCAGCCCTGTGAGGCCGGCCCACTAAACCATGTACAAATAAACTCACTCTCCCTCCAGGCACACAGCCCGCACCCCTGTGATTCCTAAACTAAGGAGCGTCTGACTAGAGGTAAACAAATCAGTGCCCCCCCCCCCACACACACACACACATACACACACACACACACACACACACACATACAGCCGTGCAGCAACCAAACAGCGATGAAATATGCAAGTTTCCAGTCAAACAGGAGCTTAATGAGGGGTAATTAAATCTAAACCTGTTAATGATGAAGTTAGGCCGTGGGAGACAGGGAGTGAGAGGGAGCGAGAGAAAGATGGGGAGGAAAGAGAGAGCTGGAGAGAGAGGGAGAGAGAGATACTGAGAGTGCAGAGAGAGCAAAAGAAAGAGAGCGAAAGAGAGAAAGAGAGATAAATAGAGAGAAAGAGAGAACTTATTGTAATAAACACATGCAGTCCTTACTGCCCTGTACCAACTCCTGACTGCCTCCCTAGCAGACCTGGGTTCAATAGTATTTGATATCATTTCAAACACTTGATTGAGCTTGTCTGTTGCTGTAGAACCAATAGAAAAGTGAAAAGTCCCAACAAGTTCCAGGCAGGCTAAAGCAAATGCTTGAAGTATTTGAAAAATCTCAGATACTATTTGAACCCATGTCTGCTCCCTATTTCCTGCCTGTACTACCTCTTTACAGCCCCCTTAGCTAGCAGAGAGAAAGAAAGATAATTATATTCTTGGCACCAGCCCCCTTTGTTTATTTGAGTGGGGCCTCTGGTGTTTCAGCTACGAGGTTGAAGCATCACTTTGTGTTGTTACAGAACACACAGCCAAGCCCGAGCCAAGTCCTGCAGTGGGGAAGGTGTTTTAGGAGTTAGTGCTGAGCTGACAAATTGTATCAACCTGCATCAGAGATGGCCTGACACAGAGCTAGAGGGAGAGAGAGGCTATGGGAAGGGATCCATGTTGTTGTGGTGACATCAGAGAGACGGGAACGCTTCTGCTGCACCATAGCTTTAAATGAGTGGTAAATGAGAGGGTGAAGACCTGGCAAGCATAACATGTTGATAATGTTTAGCTGCCTCACCAAGCACTGCTAGTGTGCATTCTGTTTACTCAGACACATAATGCTGCTTACAGACAGACAGACTAAACACTGACACTTAAGAAGAGCATGGTGCAGATCTGAGGTCCAATTACCCTCCGTTACAGTAAGCCAGAAGTCAGGCCCGAGGACACACACACATACCCACCCTCAGGGCACACACCTCAAATCTAAAATGCCTTCAGCTGAAAGAGTTACCCTGGACCTCGTCTCATGAATTACAGTGGTGAAATCACACACACACACACACACACACACACACACACACACACACACACACACACACACACACACACACACACACACACACACACACACACACACACACACACACACACACACACACACACACACACACACACACACACACACACACACACACACCGATGAAAGCCAGCCATCCATGTAAGCTCTTAAGACTATGAAAATTCGTCAGCTTGAAAAGAATGCTGAGTTGACGTTTTTGACGAGCGCAGTGAGCGAGAGGGGCAGTGGAGGACGGGTTTACCAGAGAGAAAAGGAGAGCCACCCTGCAGTACAAACATCACCGCAGGGCAGGGCATGCCAACCGTCCCGTCTGCTCACCTTACTGTAACAATGGGCCTCATAGGAATACTTTCGATAAAGAGATTGGGGGTAATCCTGCTCTCTCTCTTTCACATGGACGCACATACAAGCATACACACACACACACACACACACACACACACACACACACACACACACACACACACACACACACACACACACACACACACACACACACACACACACACACACACACACACACACACACACACACACACACACACACACACACACACACAGTAAGCTAAACCCACTAGTCTGCACTGTAAATCGTACAAAAAAGGTGCTGTCCAGAATGTAAAATGGATATTTGGCTGTCCCCATAGGAGAACCCTTTTTCCACCCCTCAGTGGAAAAGGCCCTTCATGGAACCCAAAAGGGTTCTCCCTGGAACCAAAAAGGTTCTACCTGGAACCAAAAAGAGTTCTTCGAAGGGTTCTCCTATGGGAATATCCAAACATCCATTTTAGGTTCTAGATAGCACCTTTTTTTGTAAGATTTACAGTGCTGACTAGTGGGTTTGGCTCCGATCCATCTGACCTTTCTCCAGCTGCATCAACTGTTGGCCAGTCAAAGCTCTCAACATTTATATAACAAAACAGGTCATTGTAACAGTAAAGGAGATCAGCCAGCCAGCTACAGACAAGGCTCTGATGTAGGCTCTGTAAGGGATGAAGTGGGAGCAGGTACACTCAGAAAGAGTAGAACCATGTACGGTTCTTCAGTTTGTTCCCATAAGGGAACCCTTTTTGGTGCTAGGTAGATCCCTTTACAGAGTCACATTATGCTGGCTTGAAAAGTAGTTTTACTCCTGCTTTTCAGGCCACATCAGGCCTGCAAGTCACATTATGCTGGTTTGCAAAGTGATGTTTCAATTCCTATTGGAATCCAGCCAGAGTTAGTATAGCCAACAAGTGAAATGTTTAATCACCCGCAACCTGTATTCAGAATGACTGCCAGCGTAGGGCAGATTAAATACTGAGTACCTCAATCATCTAAACTGGAATAACCATCTCAGTCACATGTGCAACAAGTCAAATTACTAACAGATTGGATCAACCAAATAAAATAAAAAACTTTATTTAACTAGACAAGTCAGTTAAAAACAAATTCTTATTTTCAATGATGGCCTACGAACAGTGGGTTACCTGCCTTATTCAGGGGCAGAACGACAGCATTTTACATTGTCAGCTCAGGGATTCGATCTTGCAACCTTTCGGTTATTAGTCTAACACTCTAACCACTAGGCTACCTGCCGCCCAATGACTGTACATGCAAAAACACATATTAAAACAAACAATTCTGAAAATCACCATACAATAGAGCATGCTGGGAAATATGATATATGGCTTGATGTAGAACCCTTCTTGCTTTCCAAAGAATAATGTTTGTCTTCCAAAGAATCATCAAATAACCCTTTCTTCCAAAAACTGTTCTTAGGATGTTAAAGGTTCTAGGTAGAACCCTTTGCCTTACAAAGAACCCTTGTCTCCCAAAGGGGATTTTTCAGATCAAAACGGTTCTTGGTAGAATCCTATCCCTCTGCAAAGAACCCATTTGGAACCCTTTTTTCTAAGAGTCTACATGTGATGGAGTCTGCTGATAGAGAGGAATGTGGGATTTGCACGGTGTTGGGGAGTAGCGCACTACATGTTGTCAAATCAAATTGAATCAAATTGTATTTGTCACATGCTCCAAATACAACAAATACAACCTTAAAGTGAAATGCTTACTAATGGGCTCTTAAGTAAAGTATAATTTTCTCAAGGGAAGCTGTAGTGTAAATGAACTTAAGTAATTGGTAGCTTGGTAAACTATATTTTCAGAGTAACTTCCCCAACAATGGTTTTGTAGTGTGTGTGTGTGTGTGTGTGTGTGTGTGTGTGTGTGTGTGTGTGTGTGTGTGTGTGTGTGTGTGTGTGTGTGTGTGTGTGTGTGTGTGTGTGTGTGTGTGTGTGTGTGTGTGGGTGTGTGTGTTTGAATGACTGTGAGAGAGAAGACTAAGGGAGATATAAAGATTAAAGGAAAGAGAGAAGGAGAGAAGGCTTCTGTATGGTTCTGACACCAACCCAAGACACCATACTGATATTTAATTCACCAGCCTCTTTTAGCGGTGACATAGCACACTATATCAAAACAGCGAAGCCACAAAACAAAACATGGGCTGTTAAATTTTAAACAGAGCGACCGGCAACAATAAACCAAACGATAAAACAATGTGGCTTGGCTGTCGACAGACAGCTTGTATAAATCTCCAAGTTCGCCATGGGGCTTAATGGACATTTTAAAAGGGATTGTGAGAGCTGTAAACCTGTGGTCCTTTACTAGGCCTTTTAATAGAAAGTCATAAAACAGCAGTTATCACTTTCCGTTTAACTGCAAATCATGACCTCATAATTGTAAACAAGACAGCGACAGACAGACAGGTTGTGTAAATATTCTGATTAGAAATGTAAGCTGTGATAGCCAATAGGCATATTGGGGACATCTGAAATGCGAATGGAGGGCAGCTTCCTGAATGGCTGTACAGTACAGTATAGCAACGTGTATTACCTAATTAATCATCATAAAACATTTCTTAAAAATACACAGCGTACAGCAATTGAAATACACAGATCTTGTGAATCCAGACAATATTTCAGATTTTCTAAGTGTTTTACAGCGAAAACACAATATATCGTTATATTAGCATACCACATGAGCTAACATCACCCCAGCATTGATTCAAGGCAAAAAGCGCGATAACGTTATCACCACCAAAATATATAAATTTTTTCACTAACCTTCTCAGAATTCTTCAGATGACAGTCCTGTAACATCATATTACACAATGCATATAGAGTTTGTTCGAAAATGTGCATATTTAGCATCACAAATCGTGGTTATGCTATGTAATCAGTCAAAACATGGCATGCATTTGGCCGGCGCCATCTTGGAAGGGCACCTAAGTTTACGATTATTTATCGATTAGATTGACAAAAAAAAATACAGGTTGGACAGCTAATGAAAGATGCATTGGTTATTAATGCAACCGCTGATTTAGATTTTTAAAATTAACGTTACTAGACATACAGTGTGCGTTACAGCCAGACTAGTGCCGCAATAATGGCCGAAGCGTACGTACATTTTTCCACATAAATACGGAATAAAATCATAAATAGCTCTTACTTTTGGACGAGCTTCCATCAGAATCTTGGGCAAGGTGTCCTTTTGTCCAAAAGAATCATTGCTTTGTTGTAAAACGTCCACTTCAACTTCGGAACTAGCAGCTAACATTAGCTACGTGGCACACACATGTCCAAATCCTCAAACGCAATACTACGAAAATTCCGAAAATAGCAATATACTCACATAAACTGATATAAATCGGTTTCAAATAACTTCGTTATGATGTTTCTAGCACCACTATCGAATTAAATCACAGACGGATGTATTTAGCTCCCGATGAACAAGAGCTATTCAACATGCCATTCTGATGTCCTCTCTTGCGCCTTGGCGAGCGTCCAAAAGAACGTACATGTCACTCCATTGCCTTTTATAAACTCTGAGAAATACGTAGAGACTCCATTCCACTTCTCATTGGTTACTGACATCCAGGGGAAGGCGGGTGCAGTTCATTTCGATCCATAGGGCACACACAGAGCTTTAAACTGATCTGAGAACAGAGACTATTTTTCTGACCTTCGCATGTCCTGTCATGATTTTCGCTGTAGAAAGAGTTCTGGTTCACCCACAGACATAATTCAAACGGTTTTAGAAACTAGAGATTGTTTTCTATCCAATAGTAATAATAATATGCATATTGTACGAGCAAGAATTGAGTATGAGGCAGTTTAATTTGGAGATGATATTTTCCAAAGTGGAAACAGCACCCCCTGTATTGAGAAAAGGTTAACAGCACTGTGTTTTAGAACCCTGTTGACAGGCTGGCGGCAGCACCAGACAGACCATAAATTGGCTCTGCTGAGGACTGAAGAGGACCGGTGGGTGGAATTAAAATTTTTCTCACACAGACAATAAAACACTGGATTTATTCAGGGCTCCTGGGACGCTCTGGAGATGTTAAGGCCAGAATACTGTATATAAAGAGGTTATTATTATCCCCAGGGCCCAACCTCAGGACTCAATGCTGATGACAAGGGTTTATAAGATTAAAAAATGCTCAGGGGCATTACAATAAACTTGAGAATTGAATAGTTCCCACCTGTAAAAGCAAATAACTATTATTTTGCATGAGGGTCCGTGGAATACAGCTGTAGACATGGTTGCTATCCACAAATGGTCTGATTGTGAAAATAATTTAATAAACAATGAAAACACATGAAGTTCCCTGAGCTAGAGAGCATCAGGAAATCATTGAACTTCTACACTGGAGGGAAAATGAGCTGGTCATGTTCATGGTGAACACACCGAGACAGCCACTTTGTGGTTTCATGATGTTGATATAAACTCCTGCAGCACAGACCCACTAGTCTGCTACCTCCCCTGACTGGCTGGTTGCAGCTACAGTAGTACTGTAAATCACAAAGCAAGCAAAACTCCCACTCCTACTCTGTCTTCACCTTCACCACCTAAACATCAAGGGTACTACACTTAAGAGGTTGGCAGGGAAGTAGGGGTAAGTGGTTAGCATCTCGAGGGCTTCTATCCTGATTTAACACATTCACAACATTATTACACCACTCCCAATCCTGCCATTGAGCTGTATGTATGGACCTGGAACACCTTGCCTCAGTGAAAGTGTTGACAGAGCTACTTTGCTGGCGCAGCTTGGCTACAACGTATCACTACCATGCAAACAACACTGCAGCCGCTGCAGAATAAATAAGGCTACTTACAGAAAGTGGAGGTGAGAGAGTGAGAGAGGGCGAGTTCGAGAGGGAAAACACAGAGAGAAGGAGAGAGAGAGATTGAGAGTGGAGGTGGAGGCTGTACTTAGCAGTAGGTAGTGGCCATTGGGGAGGTCAGATGTAATTTTCACTAAGAGAGGGCAGACTATACCACCTCTGTAGGCGGTGCAGCACATAGCAGTAAGTCACCACTAAACAGACAACACTGTGCAAAGCAATATGGCTGATTTGATCCCTAAACAGACACCAGGCACCCTGTACCGTACAAAGCTGTACACATTAGCTAAACATACACTGAGCGTACAAAACATTAGGAACACCTTCCTAATATTGAGTTGCACCCCTTTTTACCCTCAGAACAGCCTCAATTCATCAGGACATGGACTCTGCAAGGTGTCCAAAGCATTCCACAGGGATGCTGACCCATGTTGACTCCAATGCTTCCCACAGTGTGTCAAGTTGGCTGGATGTCCTTTGGGTGGTGGACCATTCTTGATACACACGGGAAACTGTTGCGTGTGAAAAACCCAGCAGCATTGCAGTTCTTGACACTCAAACTGGTGCGCCTGGCACCTACTATCATACCCTGTTCAAAGGCACTTACAATCTTTGTCTTGCCCATTCACCCTCTGAAAGGCAACAAATATTTTAAAAAAGGATAATAATAACTGCACTTAAACATTATGAGTTTTCCCAGTGCTGTATTTCCATTAACAACCTATCCATTCATGCTAATACAGGGGACAAACACAGAACCAATAATTTCCTTCTCTGGTTGAACACTAGTATAGTACTGCCATTCATGTGGTAACAGAGGATCCTTTTCCAGAGCGAGTGGTTATCTCTGTAAAAAAACGGATAACTTTAAAGTTAAAAATAACCCATGCCATGGCCTCTGTAGCTTTTCTATACAAGACTGCTCCATAGAAACCTCCATTGTGTCACACAGAGGGGGCTGAAGAAGCCAATATGAATTGATGTATTGCTGTAGTTCCACTAGTTATTATGAGGTTTCATTATGAAAGGCTGTATGTGTGAATGGGACTGGGAGGGCCACCCACAGATCAGGCTAGGCCACTGACCGACTGGAGAATAGCCTGGCCGGGTCAGCCAACAGACACAGTCAGCAGGACAATGGGACTAGTGTTTTGTCACCCCACCTGGTGGGTGTCCTTCATAAGACCCACTGACATCCGCCACGCCTACGGAGAAAGAGTGGGACAGAGAAAGGGAGAGGTCCTCTTTGGATAATCCAAGTCAGAAAGACATAACCTCTTTATAGGCTTCTGGCAGAGTGTTGTTGTCCTGGGACTGTCTCCTGCAGACTGATGTAATAACACAGAGGCAGAGTGTTGTTGTCCTCGGACTGTCTCTTGCAGACTGATGTACTAACACAGAGGCAGAGTGTTGTTGTACTGGGACTGTCTCCTGCAGACTGATTTAATAACACAGAGGCAGAGTGTTGTTGTCCTGGGACTGTCTCCTGCAGACTGATTTAATAACACAGAGGCAGAGTGTTGTTGTCCTGGGGCTGTCTCCTGCAGACTGATTTAATAACACAGAGGCAGAGTGTTGTTGTACTGGGGCTGTCTCCTGCAGACTGATTTAATAACACAGAGGCAGAGTGTTGTTGTCCTGGGGCTGTCTCCTGCAGACTGATTTAATAACACAGAGGCAGAGTGTTGTTGTACTGGGGCTGTCTCCTGCAGACTGATTTAATAACACAGAGGCAGAGTGTTGTTGTCCTGGGGCTGTCTCCTGCAGACTGATGTAATAACACAGAGGCAGAGTGTTGTTGTCCTGGGGCTGTCTCCTGCAGACTGATTTAATAACACAGAGGCAGAGTGTTGTTGTCCTGGGACTGTCTCCTGCAGACTGATATAATAACACAGAGGCAGAGTGTTGTTGTCCTGGGGCTGTCTCCTGCAGACTGATTTAATAACACAGAGGCAGAGTGTTGTTGTCCTGGGACTGTCTCCTGCAGACTGATATAATAACACAGAGGCAGAGTGTTGTTGTCCTGGGGCTGTCTCCTGCAGACTGATGTAATAACACAGAGGCAGAGTGTTGTTGTCCTGGGGCTGTCTCCTGCAGACTGATGTAATAACACAGAGGCAGAGTGTTGTTGTCCTGGGGCTGTCTCCTGCAGACTGATTTAATAACACAGAGGCAGAGTGTTGTTGTCACTGGGGCTGTCTCCTGCAGACTGATGTTGATGACCCAGAGGCAGAGTGTTGTTGTCCTGGGGCTGTACTCCTGCAGACTGATGTAATAACACAGAGGCAGAGTGTTGTTGTCCGTGGGGCTGTCTACCTGCAGACTGATTTAATAACACAGAGGCAGAGTGTTGTTGTCCTGGGACTGTCTCCTGCAGACTGATGTGGTAGATAACACAGAGGCAGAGTGTTGTTGTCCTGGGCTTGCTGTTCTCTCTGCAGTACTGATGTGATAACACAGAGGCAGGTAGTTGTCCTGGGGCTGTCTCCTGCGGACTGATGCAAAGACGGTGCGGATGCCTGCAGACTGATATAATAACACAGAGGCAGAGTGTTGTTGTCCTGGGGGCTGTCTCCTGCAGACTGATGTAATAACACAGAGGCAGAGTGTTGTTGTCCTGGGTGTCTGCCTGCAGACTGATGTAATAACACAGAGGCAGAGTGTTGTTGTCCTGGGGCTGTCTCCTGCAGACTGATGTAATAACACAGAGGCAGAGTGTTGTTGTCCTGGGGTGTCCTCCTGCAGACTGATATAATAACACAGAGGCAGAGTGTTGTTGTCCTGGGGCTGTCTCCTGCAGACTGATGTAATAACACAGAGGCAGAGTGTTGTTGTACTGGGGCTGTCTCCTGCAGACTGTATATAATAACACAGAGGCAGAGTGTTGTTGTCCTGGGGCTGTCTCCTGCAGACTGATGTAATAACACAGAGGCGGAGGGCTGAGACACAGAATAGCCTGGGAGTGCAATGACAAACAATATGCAAAGACAGAAAATAGAACCATGTCAATTTCTGTGTAAATCCTGTTTGTGTCTGTATCTATGGCTGTGAAATGTATGCATTCTGCATGAACTTTTCTTTGAATAAGATTTCCTAAAAGCATAAACTAAAGACTAATAAGCCCTTCACACTTTCCTGCCGACCTTAGATATCACAATAAATCACAGTGATTGACAGCCCGTCACCTGTCATGTATATTTGCAGTTCTGCGTGGTTTTCTCTCTCTGTGTCCCCTGACAACTGACTGTGTCTGCTACTGAGGCTGGCAGATATAAGGCAGCACGCAGGATTAAGGACATGTTCCCCTGGTGTGCCCTTGAAGCCCAGTGTGATTATTCCACCCCACTGTGTTTTAAATAGGCCTGGCTACCGAGGCTTCCGCTCTGCTCTGCTCTCACATCTCCTCACTCACACCTTGTTTAGTATTCACCACTGTACCTGATGGAGAGGAGTGAGTGTGTGTGCGCATCTGTGTGTGTGTTACCGCTGGTGACATGTGATGGAGAAAGGAGCGAGCTGATTCATCATATGCATGAGCCCCCCCCACCCACACACGCGCGCACGCGCACGCACACACCTCCACATACAACAATCTCCTATACAGTCGGTTGCCCTTCATGCACACCCGCACGCGTATATTGCACAGCGAGCTGACAAAGCATGGATGCAGCTCTAGAGAGTTGATTGAAAGCATTGATGAAATGCATAAGGCCTGACAAACAGAGAGCAGAGAGAGAGAGGGAGAGAGGGAGAGGGGAGGGCTTTTCTCCTCCTCACTCAGCTGTGTGAGAGAGAGAGGGGAGGTTTAGATGAACGACAGAGGCAGCCATCAGGCAGCTTATTCTGGAGATGACAGCCAGAGCATTGAGCAGAGCTCACACTCAGAGACTCATATTGAACTGGCAGAAGTCAGGCAGGGCAGAGTCTGAGCCACACGTCTCCCACTAAATGAGCCTGAATCAGAGAGACAGTAAAAGATAAAGGCTTCCTTCCTTTCTCTGTTCTCACTCTTTTTAGAAACACTGCTTCGTTAATTAAAAGCAACACCGCAACAAATTAAATGTGTTATTGTTTTGGTAGTGTATCATCAAATAATGAATATATTAGTACAGAGTCCCAAGGGATAAGACTACACAGTCAGTTACTCAGGCTGGTATAATTCTAGCACTTTATACTCAAGGCAAGTGACTATAAGTAAGCAATAAACAACACGCTGTACATTTCTATGGTAATATACCACAACCAGTGATGTAGTGGTAAAAAAATAAGTGTGCAATCTCTGATTGCCGGTAGCGGTGAAAAAAGTAACGCCTCCTATACTTTCATTGTTTTTTTCCGCGAAAGGTTGGTAAGATGTGTCTACTTGCGTTAACCATCCACTATACCACTGACCACAACCCTGAGAAGACATGCAGAATGTGGAATCATTCTCAGTCTGAGACACTCATGTCTCAGTCTTGTAGTTGCAGCTTTTGCTCACCTGTACTCTTCCATAAGGTTGGGTTTGTTGGCCAGGTTGGCTTTTATTGCACTTGTACAAAACAGAAAAACGTAAGAAACTCACATCTCAGTCTTGTAGTTGGAGCATCTCTCCAGAGGGATCTTCAGAACTCTGTTGTTGAGTCCTACGAACAGTGACCTATCACTTTGAAGGATCTGCAGGCTCAAGATTGGCTCCTGCACCCCAGCGGGGAAGAGCTGGATTTCCTCCAGGTAACACCCTTGAAGGCTCTTATTGGTGGTCGCAAGAGCCTTCAGGATGGTGCCGTACTCTGATTGGAGGAGAGAGGAGGAAGAAGATGATGAGAAATCATTGATTGTACTGTATACAGCCTAGAGTCAAGAGGTTTTCCCATTCAGGTCATGTGGCTAGGAAAAACTCAGAGCTCTATAATATATCATTTGGCTGGACAGCTAGTGAAGTGTTAAAAAAAAATATATATATATATACACTGCTCAAAAAAATAAAGGGAACACTTAAACAACACAATGTAACTTCAAGTCAATCACACTTCTGTGAAATCAAACTGTCCACTTAGGAAGCAACACTGATTGACAATAAATTTCACATGCTGTTGTGCAAATGGAATAGACAAAAGGTGGAAATTATAGGCAATTAGCAAGACACCCCCAATAAAGGAGTGGTTCTGCAGGTGGTGACCACAGACCACTTCTTAGTTCCTCTGCTTCCTGGCTGATGTTTTGGTCACTTTTGAATGCTGGCGGTGCTTTCACTCTAGTGGTAGCATGAGACGGAGTCTACAACCCACACAAGTGGCTCAGGTAGTGCAGCTCATCCAGGATGGCACATCAATGCCAGCTGTGGCAAGAAGGTTTGCTGTGTCTGTCAGCGTAGTGTCCAGAGCATGGAGGCGCTACCAGGAGACAGGCCAGTACATCAGGAGACGTGGAGGAGGCCGTAGGAGGGCAACAACCCAGCAGCAGGACCGCTACCTCCGCCTTTGTGCAAGGAGGAGCAGGTGGAGCACTGCCAGAGCCCTGCAAAATGACCTCCAGCAGGCCACAAATGTGCATGTGTCTGCTCAAACGGTCAGAAACAGACTCCATGAGGGTGGTTTGAGGGCCCGACGTCCACAGGTGGGGGTTGTGCTTACAGCCCAACACCGTGCAGGACGTTTGGCATTTGCCAGAGAACACCAAGATTGGCAAATTCGCCACTGGCGCCCTGTGCTCTTCACAGATGAAAGCAGGTTCACACTGAGCACATGAGCACATGTGACAGACGTGACAGAGTCTGGAGACGCCGTGGAGAACGTTCTGCTGCCTGCAACATCCTCCAGCATGACCGGTTTGGCGGTGGGTCAGTCATGGTGTGGGGTGGCATTTTTTGGGGGGGCCGCACAGCCCTCCATGTGCTCGCCAGAGGTAGCCTGACTGCCATTAGGTACCGAGATGAGATCCTCAGACCCCTTGTGAGACCATATGCTGGTGCGATTGGCCCTGGGTTCCTCCTAATGCAAGACAATGCTAGACCTCATGTGGCTGGAGTGTGTCAGCAGTTCCTGCAAGAGGAAGGCATTGATGCTATGGACTGGCCCGCCCATTCCCCAGACCTGAATCCAATTGAGCACATCTGGGACATCATGTCTCGCTCCATCCACCAACGCCACGTTGCACCACAGACTGTCCAGGAGTTGGCGGATGCTTTAGTCCAGGTCTGGGAGGAGATCCCTCAGGAGACCATCCGCCACCTCATCAGGAGCATGCCCAGGCGTTGTAGGGAGGTCATACAGGCACGTGGAGTCCACACACACTACTGAGACTCATTTTGACTTGTTTTAAGGACATTACATCAAAGTTGGATCAGCCTTTAGTGTGGTTTTCCACTTTAATTTTGAGTGTGACTCCAAATCCAGACCTCCATGGGTTGATAAATTTGATTTACATTGATCATTTTTGTGTGATTTTGTTGTCAGCACATTCAACTATGTAAAGAAAAAAGTATTTAATAAGAATATTTCATTCATTCAGATCTAGGATGTGTTATTTTAGTGTTCCCTTTATTTTTTTGAGCAGTGTATATATCATTTTTTTAAATTATAACAGCGCGCATCCAACCCAGAAACCAGCCGCATCAATGTGTCGGAGGAAACACCGTACACCTAGCGACCTGGTCAGCGGGCACTGCGCCCGGCCCGCGATGATATCCCTACCGGCCAAACCCTCCCTAACCCGGACGACGCTGGGCCAATTGTGCGCCGCCCCATGGACCTCCCGGTCGCGGCCGGCTGCGACAGAGCCTGGGCTCGAACCCAGAGTCTCTGGTGGCATCACTGCGCCACCCGGGAGGCCCTAGGTTTCTTCCTTCTAGGGAGATTTACCTAGATAATGTGCCCTTTCCTTTATAATTCAATTTAATTGATTGACCCCTGACCTTTGAACTCGACTGACCTGTGCCGATGTACATGACATGGTAGAGTGTGTCGTGACCCTGTACAATGTCCACCACCAGTCTGGAGAAGCGCACGTCATCCTGCATGACCAAGGGGTCCACAGAGACGGGCTGCACCACGTCGTTCATCAGGTACAGCCGTTGGGCGTCCTGGAGGCTGCGCTCCGTCAGACCATCGTTAGGACCGCCGTCATCATCTATGGTACCACACTGAGGGGAGGGGGGATGGGAAGGGAGAAAGGGGGAGAGAGACAGGGAAGGGAGGGAAAGGGGGGGATGAGAGAGGAGTGAGAGAGCAGGAGAAAGAGGGAAGAAAGGCACAGGGAAAGAAAGAAAAAGAAAGAAAGAGAGAAAGAAAGAAAGAAAAGTTAACTGAAAAGGAATAATACTTCATCTTAATAGTCATTGTTGCTTTGAATAAATCAATACTATGCCTCTGCCTGTGGTCATTTCCTTCTCATTTTCTCCTCCAGTAATCACGCTTATTCACACCTACAATACTGTTACACTGTAATGATTGTTGTTTGGCAAACAACATCTCTGTGTCTGGCAAGCTACAGCAACAATATGCTTTTGAAATGCCGAATGACATGAATTTCTTCATAAAGCTACAGTTGCATTGCTAAAATGTAAATTATGTGGGCTTTGGGGTGCATAATCCCTGGTTCTTATATGCAGTGCCACCGAGATGCAGTCTGTTAGTCCTGGTTCTTATATGCAGTGCCACCTAGATGCAGAGTCTGTTAGTCCTGGTTCTTATATGCAGTGCCACCTAGATGCAGAGTCTGTTAGTCCTGGTTCTGGGGACACACAGGATGAGCAGGATTTTGCTTCAGACCAGCACTAACCCGGAAGATGGGGATGGAGTTTGGGTGGGCAGTACCTGGAAGTTGGGGATGGAGTTGGGGTGGGCAGTACCTGGAAGTTGGGGATGGAGTTGGGGTGGGCTGTACCTGGAAGTTGGGGATGGAGTTTGGGTGGGCAGTACCTGGAAGTTGGGGATGGAGTTGGGGTGGGCTGTACCTGGAAGTTGGGGATGGAGTTGGGGTGGGCAGTACCTGGAAGTTGGGGAAGGGGTTGGGTAGTACCTGGAAGTTGGGGATGGGGTTGGGGGTGGGCAGTACCTGGAAGTTGGGGAAGAGGTTGGAGGTGGGCAGTACCTGGAAGTTGGGGAAGGGGTTGGGTAGTACATGGAAGTTGGGGAACGGGTTGGGGGTGGGCAGTACCTGGAAGTTGGGGGTGGGGTTGCTGGTGGGCAGTACATGAAAGTTGGGGTGGGTAGTACCTGAAAGTTTGGGATGGGGTTGGGGGTGGGCAGCCAGGTAGAGCGGGGGTTCTCCTGGGAACGGAAGGGACCGTTGAAGGCCTGGGTGATGGAGCTGAGGTTAAACGCACACACTGCAGATGCTGCTATACTGTTCCTGTAGGACAGAGAAAGAGAGGGCGAGGAGAGGAGAAAGAGAGAGAGATGGAAAGAGAGAATAATAGAGGGGGGAGAAGAGGGACAGAGAGAGAGAGACGGTGTTAAAAACCCAGTGAACAAAGAGGTTACAGTGTTGCCCATACGTCTCTCTAACTGAGAGCTCAAATTGATCCATTATGTACACCACACTGTCTAACAGTCCCATCTTTTACAGGTGCATTAAAGACACAGCCTGTGTCTGATTCTGCTGGAAGCTGTGTCTGTGCTTCACAATCGTCATGAGACTGCTAAAGTGAATTAAGATACACACACACACAAACAGATACACTCTCCCCCTCGCACACATACACACTCACTGCACTGAACAGACTTTACTGTACAATAAACTCTATACTTTCCTTTGTATGGAATGCCAGCACACTCATAAATGGGCTGGTATACTGTAGCACGGGGATGGTGAGGAGTACGATACAATAGGGCCCTATGGAATCACTGTATGGTTTGACATTTGTTACGTTCTTCTTTTATACATTTCTATATCTGTTATGTTCTTACAGAGAACAGTATGAACACCGTATGTCATACATGCCTTATATACGTGTATTGTCCCTACACTTTAGTGGTTTGTAGCAACCATCGTGGAGATCCGACTGAGCTCTGTAGAAATGCATTAACACTGTCAGAGGAACCCTGGTGTTGGCCAACGCTTCACAAGGAAATGGGAAATAGCCTGCAGCACATTGAACAGCAGCTATTGAATGTGTGTGTGTGTGTGTGTGTGTGTGTGTGTGTGTGTGTGTGTGTGTGTGTGTGTGTGTGTGTGTGTGTGTGTGTGTGTGTGTGTGTGTGTGTGTGTGTGTGTGTGTGTGTGTGTGTGTGTGTGTAGCTTGTTTGCCCTCTCTTCTCAATGTTTCTGCAGGTGTGCAACTCCATCAGTGAGTGAGTGTGCTTCCTGCGGTGAGCAGCCAGCAACCTATCCCAACTTACAAAACCACAGACAATTAGCTGCAACAACCACTAACCAGGCTGCAGCCACAGCCACAGAGCTAAATACACCCTCTCCCTGCCTCTGTGGTGTCCCAGGGACTGCAGTCTGCAGCCAAGTGTTATGTTGTGACCACGGCTGTGGTTACAGTTACAAATGAAGCCATTGTTACTGTTAACGTCTAAACCGTTAATAAAGATTTAGGCTATTTTAAAACCTCCCCTCAATGAGTCAGTCCCTATGGTATTAAACATAACCTCTTAATCACACTCAACTCACTGTGTCTTTATGTCTTAATGTGGAGGGGAAAGAGAGGGAGAAAGAGAGGGATGAGAACAGTGAAAAAAAGAGTGGCAGAAAGCAGTGCTTAGGGAGCATGAGCCCATTCCCTCTTCTGCTCCTCTCACAAAAAAAGGCAATCGGCAGCCAAGTAGAGAGCAGAGCAGAGCTTTAGACTTAGGCCTTGGTCAAAAGTAGTGAACTAAAAAGGGAATAGAGTGCCATTTGGGATGTAGCCTAGGGATACAGAGGAGATATAACCCACAGTGCCC
The DNA here is from genome assembly GCF_045679555.1 of Salvelinus alpinus. Taxonomy (NCBI): domain Eukaryota; kingdom Metazoa; phylum Chordata; class Actinopteri; order Salmoniformes; family Salmonidae; genus Salvelinus; species Salvelinus alpinus. The sequence continues at coordinate 32,564,999 of NC_092105.1, forward strand.
TTCATGTTCTTACATACGCCAGCCGGCCAGTCGGTACAGATGACACAACCCTTTCTGTGGTGCCATGGTACTGTTCCTCTGTGGCTGGCTGGCTGGCTGGCTGGCTGGCTGGCTGGCTGGCTGGCTGGCTGGCTGGTCTTCCCCTATGGCCAGTGTTATGGGAGTAAAAGGTTGATGTCCCTGACCACACCAGCCAACCAGTCGGACAGAATGACACAGCAGTTTTTATTGTGTCATTGTACAGTTCCCCTATGGCTGCAAAGTGTTATGGGAGAAAAAGGCAGAAGAGCCCAACCAGAGCTGGTGACTTCAACAACATCCACTGGACTTCGTCATTTTTCTGCACATGCTCAGTGCAGCTAAGTGACACTGCTTCATCCCAAACGGCATCCTATTCCCTATACAGTGGACTACTTTTGACCAGGGCCCATAGGGTCTAGTGAAACGTGTCACACTATATAGGTATTAGGGTGTCATTTGGGACACAGCCATGGCATGCTTCTGCACATGCTCAGTGGAGCTCAGTGGTGAAGGCTTCTATGATGATGAATCAAAGAGAGCAGACTAGCATGGATGATACTCATCACACCAGATGGCCCATATATACAGTACCAGTCAAAATTCCGAACACACCTACTCATTCAAGGTTTTATACTTTATTTTTCCTATTTTCTATTTTGTAGAATAACAGTGAAGACATCAAAACTATGAAATAACACATGGAAACATGTAACCAAAACATTTGTGAAATTTCTCTCCTTCTTCATGCATTTGAACCAATCAGTTGTGTTGTGACAAGGTACAGTAGGGGTGGTATATAGAAGATAGACATATTTGGTAAAAGACCAAGTCCATACTGTATTATGGCAAGAACAGCTCAAATTAGCAAAGATAAACAACAGTCCATCATTACTTTGGGAAATGAAGGTCAGTCAATGCGTAAAATTTGAAGAACTTTGAGCTTTTCTTCGAGTGCAGTCACAAAAACCATCAAGCGCTATGATGAAACTGGGTCGCATGAGGACCGCCACAGGAAAGGAAGACCCAGAGTTACCTCTGCTGCAGAGGACAAGTTCATTAGAGTTAACTGCACCTCAGAATGCAGCCCAAATAAATGCTTCACAGAGTTCAAGTAACAGACACATCTCAACATCAACTGTTCAGAGGAGACTGCGTGTGTCAGGCCTTCATGGTCGAATTGCTGCAAAGAAACCACTACTAAAGGACACTAATAAGAAGAAGAGACTTGCTTGTGCCAAGAATCACGGGCAATGGACATTAGACTGGTGTAAATCTGTATTTTGGTCTGATGAGTCCAAATTTGAGATTTTTGGTTCTAACCGCCGTAGTTTTGTGAGACGCAGAGTACTGTAGGTGAACGGATGATCTCCGCATGTGTGGTTCCCACCGTGAAGCAAGGCACATTTAACCAGCATGGCTACCACAGCATGCTGTAGTGATACTCCATCCCATCTGGTTCACGCCTAGTGGGACTACCATTTTTTTTTCAACAGGACAAAAAAGTGAAGGAGTTCTGCATCAGATGACCTGGCCTCCATAATCACCTGACCTCAACCCAATTGAGATGGTTTGAGACGAGTTGGACCACAGGAAAAGCAGCCAGCAAGTGCTCAGCATATGTGGGAACTCCATCAAGACTGTTGGAAAAGCATTCCTCATGAAGCTGGTTTAGAGAATGCCAAGGATGGCTACTTTAAAGAATCTGAAATATAACATATTTTTTAATTTGTTTAACACTTTTTTGGTTGCTACATGATTCCATATGTGTTATTTCATAGTTTTTATGTCTTCACTATTATTCTACAATGTAGAAAATAGTAAAAATAAAGAAAAACCTTTGAAAGTCAAGGGGTCTGAATGGAATACTTTCCGAATGCACTGTACATATATGGATCCCATTTATATATATATCCCATTTATATATATATACAGTGGGGAGAACAAGTATTTGATACACTGCCGATTTTGCAGGTTTTCCTACTTACAAAGCATGTAGAGGTCTGTAATTTTTATCATAGGTACACTTCAACTGTGAGAGACGAAATCTAAAACAAAAATCCAGAAAATCACATTGTATGATTTTTAAGTAATTAATTTGCATTTTATTACATGACATAAGTATTTGATCACCTACCAACCAGTAAGAATTCCGGCTCTCACAGACCTGTTAGTTTTTCTTTAAGAAGCCCTCCTGTTCTCCACTCATTACCTGTATTAACTGCACCTGTTTGAACTCGTTACCTGTATAAAAGACACCTGTCCACACACTCAATCAAACAGACTCCAACCTCTCCACAATGGCCAAGACCAGAGAGCTGTGTAAGGACATCAGGGATAAAATTGTAGACCTGCACAAGGCTGGGATGGGCTACAGGACAATAGGCAAGCAGCTTGGTGAGAAGGCAACAACTGTTGGCGCAATTATTAGAAAATGGAAGAAGTTCAAGATGACGGTCAATCACCCTCGGTCTGGAGCTCCATGCAAGATCTCACCTCGTGGGGCATCAATGATCATGAGGAAGGTGAGGGATCAGCCCAGAACTACACAGCAGGACCTGGTCAATGACCTGAAGAGAGCTGGGACCACAGTCTCAAAGAAAACCATTAGTAACACACTACGCCATCATGGATTAAAATCCTGCAGCGCATGCAAGGTCCCCCTGCTCAAGCCAGCGCATGTCCAGGCCCGTCTGAAGTTTGCCAATGACCATCTGGATGATCCAGAGGAGGAATAGGAGAAGGTCGTGTGGTCTGATGAGACAAAAATAGAGCTTTTTGGTCTAAACTCCACTCGCCGTGTTTGGAGGAAGAAGGATGATGAGTACAACCCCAAGAACCCATCCCAACCGTGAAGCATGGAGGTGGAAACATCATTCTTTGGGGATGCTTTTCTGCAAAGGGGTCAGGACGAATGCACCGTATTGAGGGGAGGATGGATGGGGCCATGTATCGCAAGATCTTGGCCAACAACCTCCTTCCCTCAGTAAGAGCATTGAAGATGGGTCGTGGCTGGGTCTTCCAGCATGACAACGAAACGAAACACACAGCCAGGGCAACTAAGGAGTGGCTCCGTAAGAAGCATCTCAAGGTCCTGGAGTGGTCTAGCCAGTCTCCAGACCTGAACCCAATAGAAAATCTTTGGAGGGAGCTGAAAGTCCGTATTGCCCAGCGACAGCCCCGAAACCTGAAGGATCTGGGGAAGGTCTGTATGGAGGAGTGGGCCAAAATCCCTGCTGCAGTGTGTGCAAACATGGTCAAGAACTACAGGAAACGTATGAGCTCTGTAATTGCAAACAAAGGTTTCTGTACCAAATATTAAGTTCTGCTTTTCTGATGTATCAAATACTTATGTCATGCAATAAAATGCAAATTAATTATTTAAAAATCACACAATGTGATTTTCTGGATTTTTGTTTTAGATTCCGTCTCTCACAGTTGAAGTGTACCTATGATAAAAATTACAGACCTCTACATGCTTTGTAAGTAGGAAAACCTGCAAAATCGGCAGTGTATCAAATACTTGTTCTCCCCACTGTATATATACACTGTATGTGTGCCATAGAGACACCTGGATTCCAAAATACTTTCTAACACACACACAACTACACACAAGTGCGTGCGCGTGCGCACACACACACACACACACACACACACACACACACACACACACACACACACACACACACACACACACACACACACACACACACACACACACACACACACACACACACACACACACACACACACACACAGTAACAGATGTGCTGTGCCTATCATTGGCAGGCTCTAGTCTCAGCAGGGTATATGGAGCTAATGCAGTCTGTGCACCTCACCTCAATTGAAAAAAAACAGAAAAAATACATCAAGTGTGTTCCACATGGTACCATATTCCCCATATAGTGAACTACTTTTCAACAGAGCCCTATGGAATTTGGGACACAGTTAAGGTAAAAATGTTTTTCCAACCTCAGTGAATACCTGCATCGCAGCAGAAACAAAAAGCACACTCAGCATCCCCTGTACCGTACGACAGGCAGGGAGGCAGCGAGCAGAAAATGAAGTAAGGCTAAGATTATCCATATATATTTATTTTTTATTTAATAAATTGTTTTACACCTTTTTCTCCCCAATTTCGTGGTATCCAATTGGTAGTTACAGTCTTGTCCCATCGCTGCAACTCCCGTACGGACTCGAGAGAGAGGCGAAGGTCAAGAGTAATGCGTCCTCCGAAACACGACCTAGCCAAGCCGCACTGCTTCTTGACACAATGCCCGCTTAACCCGGAAGCCAGCCGTACCAATGTGTCAGAGGAAACACCGTACACCTGGCAACCGTGTCAGCGTGCACTGCGCCTGGCCTGCCACAGGAGTCGCTAGAGCGCGATGGGACAAGGATATCCCGGCCGGCCAAACCCTCCCCTAACACGGACGACGCTGGGCCAATTGTGCACTGCCTCATGGGTCTCTCGGTTGCGGCCGGCTACGACACAGCCTGGACTCAAACCAGGATCTCTAGTGGCACTGCTACTGTAGCACTGCGATGCAGTGCCTTAGACCACTGCGCCACTTGGGAGGCCCATCCATATATACTTTTACTCCATAACAATGCAGTATCTGAGCTACAATGCTATAGTCTGAAACAATCACTTTCACGAGTGGAGACTGAGTCAGGTAGCTATAAAACAGCAGCAGCTATGTTACAATACAGTACAAAAGATTAGTGTCTTGTGCACATGCTAAAAAAGGTGCCTGGAAGTAGTATTTTTAGCTGAAAGAATAATTTGTAAAAGTAAAGTGAATAATCATAGTAATAGTAAATATATTTGATTCTTACCCAACATGCTCCAGGGGCAATATAGCTCATTTCAAGGTGAATTTGATGTTATTATGTTGGAGGTGAAGGAAAAAGTTTAGAAAAAAATCAGGCAAAAATATGGATCACCCTGCACACATTACACCATGCCAGGACACCATGGTTACCAGGTTACTGAGGAGACATGTCAAATCAGATCACTGTGTGAGCCAATCAGCTTCTTCTACGATAACACCTGCAGCAGCATCCAGCTGCTCATTCAGAACGCATACCAAATATGGAGAAAGCCATTGCAATGAAATCACCTCAGGATTTTCTACATTAGCCAGTGACAGTCCCATTTCAATGTGAGAAACACAGATGCTGTGCAGCCTCACTCAGAGGCCGTAACAGAGGGAAGGACGAGGGAGGAAGATGCCAATAAGTTCTAGAGTTAATTATAAGGCCTCAGCGTACTCTGGGGGTCTTAAGTTCACTACTCTGACGAGATAATGATTGCAAACCCAGTCAGCTGCTAAAAGTTCAGCAAATGCAGATGGAGGACAGCATATCTCTCTCTCTCTCTCAAACGCTCTCTATCTCCCCATTCACTCCCTCCTTAATTCTCTCCCTCCCTCCCTCCCTCCCTCTCTCTGTTCTGTTTTACAGTTCAAACTCCTGGGAGTTCTTTGACCATGTTCAATTTAACACAGACAGATGGAGACAGTGCTTCCTGTGATTGCATTATGATATCACACTATTCAGAATAGTTTTAGGGAGAGACAGGGGGATTGGGAGAGAGAGAGGGACCGAGACAAAAGATTGGAATGGGAAAGAGGGAGGCATACACACACAAACACACACACGCACATGTACATCCACGCACATATGTCCTGTACTGAGAAGTAATGATAGCCTCAGCTCTGGTAGTGATGGAGAGCAGCCACCTACTGGGAGTCAGAACTTTACAGGTGAGAGCAGCAGAAGGCGAGGGGGAGGATTCCTCTCCCCTGAGAGAGAGCAGAGCACAGCAGAGCAGAGCATGGAACAGATCTGAATACCAACAACTGTACTATACCACACCCACTCAACTCCACACTCCAAAACCTCAGTCTGTGAAAGCATCACAGTGAGATTTTCTTTCTTTCAGAAAAGGGCAAAACTCTCTCACTTCCTCTTCACCTATGGACCACATTCATGTTCTTTCTTTTCCACAAAAGGGCAACATCCACATTGTGGATGAGTCTTCTGTTCTGCTCACACTCATTTCTCCCTCTAGTGAAGTGGATGATACCGCATTCCTTAAACAATGGTCTGTGTAACCCAGGCTTATGAGTCAGGACACAGCTCACACAGTACAGTAACACACAGGATGTGTTGCGGATAGCACCCTATTCCCTATGTAGTGCACTACCTTTGATCAGGGCCCATAGGGTAGTGCACTATAGGAAAAGGAAAAGTAGTAAACTATGTAGGGAATAGGGTACCATTTGGAAAAACAACCACAGATTCCTTCCTCTAACCATCCTGATTCTCATTAGTGCAGGTAGAATGTGTAATGAAAAAGGCTCTCTGCCTTACTCTGCCTCACTTGCTCAAATCAGGCTAAAGCTGTGTTCGAATACTCATACTAATCAAATCAAGTCAAATTTGATTTGTCACATGCGCCGAATACAACAGGTGTAGGTAGACCTTACAGTGAAATGCTCACATACAAGCCCTTAACCAACAATGCAGTTTTAAGAAAAATACAAAAAAAAGAAAATAAATAAAAGTAGAAAGTAATTAAAGAGCAGCAGTAAAATAACAATAGCAAGGCTATATACAGGGGACAGAGTCAATGTGCGTGGGCACCGGTTAGTCAAGGTAATTGAGGTAATATGGACATGTAGGTAGAGTTATTAAAGTGACTATGCATAGATAATAACAGAGAGTAGCAGCAGTTTAAAATAGGAGGGGGGGGGGGGGGGATGCAAATAGTCTGGGTAGCCATTTGGTTAGATGTTTAGAAGTCTTATGTCTTGGTGTAGAAGATGTTTAGAAGCCTCTTGGACCTGGACTTGGCGCTCCGGTACCGCTTGCCATGACTAGGGTGGCTGGAGTCTTTGACAATTTTTAGGGCCTTCCTCTGACACCGCTTGGTATAGAGGTCCTGGATGGCAGAAAGCTTGGCCCCAGTGATGTACTGGACCGTACACACTACCCTCTGGAGTGCCTTGCGGTCAGAGGCCGAGCAGTTGCCATACCAGGCAGTGATGCAACCCATCAGGATGCTCTCGATGGTGCAGCTGTAGGACCTTTTGAGGATCTGAGGACCCATGCCAAATATTTTCAGTCTGCTGAGGGGGAATAGGTTTTGCCCCCTTCACGACTGTCTTGGTGTGCTTGGACCATTTAAGTTTGTTGGTAATGTGGACGCCAAGGAACTTGAAGCTCTCAATCTGCTCCACTACAGCCCCGTCGATGACATACTAACATACTGCATAATACATACTTAATGAGAATATACTACATACTATTAGTTCATTTTAGTATACTGTAAACGAACGGTATCCTTTCAGTTGAGCGTACTAGCGCTTCGCCTGTCTACTGGAAGTTGATGCTGTTGCTATTCAACCTCTTGCTAGCTTGTTAGCATAACAAATTACTAGCTAGACATTTTACAACTTCAGGTGTGTTCTTAAATTCAATCTGAGCGTTCGTAAATTCAGAGTGTTGTCAGATTGCCCGTTTGTAAATTCAGAGTGTTTCGCTCTGGGAGCGTTCAGAGCACACTGGACGCTCTGGCAGTAGGGTTGATTCGAGCGTTCTGACCTTACAACTGCAGTCAAGCACCCAAGCTAACTGGCTAACTTGCTAGCTACTTCCAGACACAAATGAGAGAACACCTCACTCTGACTATTTTACTCGCCCTAGCAGAGCTGGTTAGGCAATTGTCATGTTATTCAGAGCGTTGGTGACAGTAACTGTGCTGCTGGCAACAATTTTATTACGCCTTTTTTGCCAACGTTTACTGACACCGGCCATATTCAACGGGTGTTGAGCGTTCGCAAATTCATCAGTTATTCTGCGCTCTCGTACACTCAGACGAGAGTGCTCTGAAATCGGAGTAGATAGCCAGAGCGAATTTACGAAAGCACCCAAATGTCCATTGAGAACGCACAACGACTATACCACTTAGCTAAGAATGACAGGGATAATCAAGTCAATAAACGTTGGGTAGTTAGTTAGATAGCATATAGTTAATATACTGGCAAGTTTGATGTAATAGTAGCCAACTAACGTTAGCTAGCTAGCTAGCTAACATACCGCTACCTACTGCTGTAATGATATGCTATGTGGTTTGTAAGCAGAGGTGTAAAGTACTTAAGTAAAAATACTTGATACAATTTGAATGGTTAGCAGGACAGGAAAATTGTCTAATTCACACACTTATCAAAAGGACATCCCTGGTCATCCCTACAGCCTCTGATCTGGCGGACTCACTAAACACATGCTTCGTTTGTAAATGATGTCTTGATTTTAGGAGTGTGCCCCTGGCTTTCCGTAAACTTAAAAAACAAGAAAATGGTGCCTCTTGGTTTGCTTTAAATAAGGAATTTGAAAATATTTTGTTACTTAAGTATATTTTAGCAATTACATTTACTTTTGATACTTAAGTATATTTAAAACCAAATACTTTAAGACTTTCACTTTTACTTGAGTATGACAATTGGATACTTTTTCCACCACTGTTTGTAAGGATAGCATAGCTAACAAATTGTCAGCCAACATAACGTGTAAGGTAACTTATTTGCTAAAAATGTTCTTAACATTAACATTCTTAACATTATAATTAGTTAAAGCTATGTATTTTTATTCTTTCTCGTTGGATTTTGGCTGCATATTTTACGCCATTTTCTTAAAATCTGAAAAAAATGTGAACCCTCAACCCATTTTCTGAAGAATTGCATTATGGGCACTAAAAGCATGGAAAGAGTGTCTACTGTTTGTATACTTCGTATTTTGGCGAATGACATCCGGGAACTTTTGCATACTAACTATACCCATACTATGACCAATACGCATACTATATACTCAATTTATGTCATAAATTGTATGGCTAGTGCAGTTAGTATGAGTATTCAAACACAGCTTAAGTGTTCTCAAGAAGTGGATGCTGAATAATGATAATCATTAGGCCTGAAACTGCAGTAATGGAGTTAGCGTGGGGGTGGGAGAGGGTGCGTGCGTGTGTACTGCACCTGTATATGAGTGTGTGTGTGTGTGTGTTTTCCTGAGTGTGTGTGTGTGTGTGTGTGTCTTGCATAAGAAGACTATTACTCATCACTCACACATTGGTGGTGAATATCCCGTAGATGAGGTCTTGTTCAGGCAGATAGAAGGTGCTCTGCAGCTCGTTATAGTAGAAGGGGATCTCTCCGGAGCGCGAGCAGTTCAGCCTGGCCTTCATGAAGGTGGTCCAGGTGTCTTCCAGTAGGAACCGCCCTCCGATGTCGTTCTTACAGACGCGGGCCACCCGGGAGTAGACGGTCTTCCCACAGTCGTGTTCCACAGCGTTCTCACGCAGGAAGAAGAATGTGAAGAGACCCACATCATAGGCTGAGATGAAATGGGGCTCTGAGGAAGAGAAGAGGAGGAGAGGACAAGGGAGGAGGGGAGGGGACAGGGAAGGAGAGGAAGAAGGGCCGAGGGGAAGAGGAGACAAAGTCAGAGAGAGCATTAGAGTCCATGCAGCCATAGGGGATGATTCTTAATGTCATCCTGACGAATGAATGTGTCCAGTCATGTTGATAATAAAGTCATCCTGTGAGATACATTCATTAGTCACAGTCATCCTATAAAATGTACACTGCATTCATTCCTCCATTTGTAAATTGCCAGAACACATGATCAATCTTGATGTGGTAAAGACATGAGACTAATGCACTTGATGAGTGGAATAAAATCAATATAGACTGTGACTTCATCATCCATTCTACTTGGTGCTCAGAAACACTACATGGTACGGCCACTCAAACAGTCTCCCTATTGTGAGTTGTTATTGTTACAGACACGGGTTAGCCTCAGTCCCAACACTGAACACATTAACAGCAGACATAGCAGGGTTCAAACAACATTTAAAATATGCTTTATTGAGCATGCCTGGACAAAATGGAACCAATGGTATAATTCCAAAAGTGCAAACTCTGCCCATCTGGCATTATATTCAGGCTCAAACAAACACTCAATGACAGTATTTGAAAGATGTTAAATACTATTTGAACCCAGATGCGATAACCAGTAGCATGCCTTCCTCCCTGTAGAGTTATAATGTAGAGGAGCATTGCTCTTGAGTAGAGAAGCAGTGAGGCTGTGAGAACAACACAGTATGTGCAGTCAATGCTGCTTTCCCTAAGGTGACATTCATTCTCAGTGATATCAAACACACACACACTCTCACACTCATACACAAAGGACAGCTTGGATGCAGAGCAGAGAGCGTAGATATTAACCTGCAAACAGCCATGATGATAAGTGCCCCGGGGGCCAGCACTACCTTTTAAGAGAATGAGATTATAGGAGAACGCAGGCGGTCAGCAGGAATGGAAACAGCATCAGAAGCAATAACAGAACGCATAATTCCATCTCAGAACACTCATAAAAAAACAACTGCGGGTAGTAGCTGGCGGCAGCAAATAGGAATGGGTGAAATGGTGGCAGAGACGGACTAGTTTACCAAATAGCACAATGTTTGGTGATATCTACAGATGCTTCCCTGCTGCAAGTCCAAAGACATGCATGACATGTTAATGATAGTCGATTGATAGTTAGTGGAGCATCTATAGATGGACTATCAAAATAAAGTGTTAACCAACATTTTCTTGTCAGCTGTAGCTTCATCCACTGTCCCATTATTCTTATCCTATAGTTTGCTTTCTCCATACCCTTTATCGCACTGTTTAATCATTGTCTCTAGGGTAAGCTTAATGTTAACATGCTAGCATGGGGAGCCATGTTACAACCCACAGCGTTGCCGTAAATAATCACATGTAATGTAATCCATGTCAAATTATGTAATCCATTTCTGATAAACTATCATGACAAATCTACCATTACCTCCCTAACCTGGCTCTTCATGATACTGTTTAATGGAGGACTGAGTTCTCCAGTTCAGTCAGCTAACCGATGCTTACAGCCATGTAAATTAAGGTGTGTTTGTGTGTGTGTGCGCGTGTGGTACTGTTTCACCAGACCTCCTGCTGGGTCCTAGATAATTACCACAGAGAGAGAGAAGCCAGAAAAAAGCATCAGCGTATATTAACACGACTGCTTCCCCACGGCTGTCAGACACACACACACACACACACAGCCACCCACGCACACGCACACACACACACACACACACACACACACACACACACACACACACACACACACACACACACACACCCACACACACGCACACACACACACACACACCCACGCACACGCACACGCACACACACACACACACACACGGCCCGGTTGCTGTCAGAGGTGGCATTTGAATGAGCTAATACTCTATACACAGTCGATACAGTATAATATGCATGTTTAGGCTGCGCAATGTGTGTAGGCGTCAATCCAACAAACAGATTGTTCAATCTCCACACAGTCTGATTGAGGGCTGTAACTCACACACAGCCATGTGACTGACCATGGGGAAGAGGAGGAGGAGAGAGAGCAAGAGAGAGAGAGGGAGTTTAAAAATAACTTTAGGTCTGGGAACCCACAACACAATAAACCCTCAAACATCAATGGTTAAACATCAATTAAAACCAAACACAACACCAAATCTTCCTCTACTGTAACTTAACACAACAACTACTGAATACCACATATGCTCATAACAGCCCAATGTCATTAACCAGTTTGTAATAGGCAAATTTATCCCTCTGTCTTGCTGCCAACATCTCCTCCAGCATGCCCACCACGTCCACAGACCCCTGTCCCCGAATACTGCTCTTTCATTTTCCAGAATGCTAATTTAGCTGCCCCTGACACAAAGTTAATACTTCTTATGGCTTGGGGGCAGTATTTTGACGTCTGGATGAGAAGCATGCCCAAAGTAAACTGCCTGTTACTCAGGCCCAGAAGATAGGATATGCATATAATTGGTAGATTTGGATAGAAACCACTCTAAAGTTTCCAAAACTGTTAAAATAATGTCTGTGAGTATGACAGAACTGATATGGCAGGCGAAAACCTGAGGAAAATCCATCCAGGAAGTGGGATTTTTTTATGTGGGTATTATCAATTGAATGCCTATAGAGTATCTAATGGGTTAGGACCCTGATTGCAGTTCCTATGGCTTCAACTAGATGTCAACAGTCTTTAGACATTGTTTCAGGCTTGTTTTCTGAAAAATTAAGAAGAATGAGACCTTTCTGTCTGTGGACTGAGGAAGAATGCAGAGCTGGTTTGTGCGCATGACCGAGTGCGCGCCCTTCGTTGTTTTTCCTTTCTATTGAATACGCTATTGTCCGGTTGAAATATTATTGATTATTTAGACAATTGACAACCTGAGGATTAATTATAAACATCGTTTGACATGTTTCGACGAACTTTACCGGTACTATTAGGATGTATTCGTTTGCATGTTTTGACCGCCTTTGAGCCAGTGGATTACTGAACAAAACGTGCCAACAAAACTGAGTTTTTGGGATATAAAGAGGGACTTTATCGAACAAAAGTAACATTTATTGTGTAGCGGGGATTCTTGTGACTGCAACCATATGAAAATCTTCAAAGGTAAGTGATTCATTTTAATCGCTATTTCTGACTTTTGTAATTCCTTTACTTGGTTGTAAATGTATGTATGCTTTTGTAAGATAATCTCATGGTATGCTTTTGCCATAAAGCCTTTTTGAAATCTGACAAAGTGGGTGGATTAACAAGAAGGTAATATTTAAGCCGATGTATAACACTTGTATTTTTTATGAATGTTTATTATGACTATTTCTGTATTTTGAATTTGGCGCTCTGCAATTTCACCGGATGTTGTCGAGGTGGGTCGCTAGCGGAACGCCTGCGCCAGAAAGGTTCATTAAGAACACTACACCCCTTAGACTAAACCTGTACTTTGGCCCAAATATAAACAGTTGGGAAGAGAAAACCTCTCCCAGAGCTGAGAACCAAGTAGTGATCAGGTCAAATCATCCCGACCAACCTGGGACACAGATGTGCCAGAGTTTCAGACTCAGCACAGAATGGATACCCCTCCCCAACAGTTGGATCCAGGTGTACCAGATGCATGTTGGTGGCTATAGCTCCATGTATTATCCTCCATTGGAGGTCAGCTGTCCTCTTATCAATAGGCAGTTTATATAAAGACCGCCAACAGCCTTTTGGGGAGGCACCTTGACCAACACATCCGCCCACCTCGTCAATTTTACCCCTTCCAGGGAAGAAGCAGGGAACACTTTTACACATATTATGTATGTGGCCTTCTTTCCCACCGCATTGAACACCCCCAGCTCCGGGGTGTCAAAGGAGAACAGCATACCCATGTCCTTCTCGAATGCCCCCACCGCAGCACTTACATTCAGCGCAGGGAACACATAATCCAGACCCTCTGTCCATCGATCAGAGTTGGAAGTATCAGTCACAAACTGCCGATGAAGTACTGGCAAGGAATCGCAGACCTCAGCTACGACCTTTCACAGTAGGCAAGATGATCGGATCTCCGCTCTTTCTTCCAGGTCCTCCAACAATCTGCTCCTGCTCAGCATCAGATGACTCAGCTTGGTACACCCCACACCTAACAGACATGAACGTAGGCTGGCTGAACTCTTAGCACGGGACTGGATGACATTGTTATAAAAAAAGAAAGCCACATCCCTAGTGGTGTGCCGGCCTTACGGGACATGTCGAAAACTCTCCAAGCCTGCATAACAGACTCATAGAATGGAGTCAGGCCAGACAAATCACCCCCTCTAGCTTTAACCTCTACGGGATCAGTGTCCCTATACTAGGACGGTTGAGCTAACGTGCGCTAATGTGATTAGCATGACGATGTAAGTAACAGCAAACTTTCCAGGACATAGACATGTCTTATATGGGCAGAAAGCTTAAATTCTCTAACTGCATTTTCCAATTTACAGTAGCTATTAGAGTGAAAAAATACCGTGCTATAGTTTGAGGAGAGTGCACAACAACAAAAAACTTTTACAGCAACTTGTTTGATACATTCACCTCTGAAGGTAAATAATTTACTTACATTCAGTAATCTTGCTCTGATTTGTAATCCTGAGGGTCCCAGAGATCAAATGTAGCATAGTTTTGTTTGATAAAATCAATTTTTATATTCAAATGTAGGAAGTGGGATCTACAGTTTGAACCCCTGCTCTCTCTCTGGCTCCACACCCACCCTGCCTGGCAATCTAGATGTGTGAAAGTTAGTGTATAAGCTAATAATCCATCATGTATGACATTCCTGGGAGTGTGTAAACTTAAATTTTGTATTACCATATAATTTTTGTATGTTCTCTGTAGTTATGTACTTGTATCAAAATGTATCAATTGACCAATTCGGCACATTTGGGCAGAGACAAAATATTGTCCAGTATTGCAATGCTTCACTGGATCAATCTGAAACTTTGCACACACACTGCTGCCATCTAGTGGCCAAAATCTAAAATGCACCTAACCTGCAATATAATATTATGGCCTTTCTCTTGCATTTCAAAGATGATGAAAAAAAACGCATGTTTTTTTCATTGTATTATCTTTTACCAGATCTAATGTGTTATATTCTCCTACATTCATTTGAGATTTTTTTCAGTGTTTTTTTTCCAAATGGTATCAAGCATATGCATATCATTGCTTCAGGTCCTGTGCTAGAGTTGGATTTGGGTATGTCATTTTAGGCAAAAAAAATATAAAAAAGTGTCAGATCCTTATTAAGAGGAAAAGGTGCTTGTCTAAGCCCAAACATCCCGATCTCCTCATCAATGTGTAGGCTGTAGGAATTTATATATTCCTCAATTCCATTCTTTTACTTTTAGGTTGTGTGTATTATGTGTATTGTTGGAGCTAGAAACACAAGTATTTCGCTACACCCGCAATAACATCTGCTAAACGTGTATATGATAAATAAAATTTGATTTGATTTGTATCAACCCAGCTAGAACCGTCACTGTACAACAGTCTCTGGGCTGCTTGAAGCCGGAAAGCCATGACCCTAGAAGAAATGTCCACCAGGCATTACCCACCCTCGTGCAGTGGCAGGTACAGGGCTGCAGCTTTAATCCAATGTTGTCCAGACCAGAAGAAATTGACAAGGGTCCTCTGAAGCTCTTCTATCAGGCCCCCTGGTGTCTGTAAACTCATTAGTCTGTGCCACAGGGTAGAGGCGGTTAGGTTATTGGCTACCAGCACCTTCCCCTATAAGACAGCTGGGGTAGAACCCATTTCCACCTAGACAATCTGGCACACACTTTCTCCACTACACCCGCCCAATAATTTTTTTGAAAGACATCAGATTCTAGAATAAATCCCAGTCTTCATCCCATCTCTGCCACACTGAAGCCCCCCTGGTAACCATGGAGTGGTTCCTATCTGAAGCTGAACTGCCCACAGCAACACACTCTATTCCCAATTAACTCTAGCTGAGGAGGCCCCCTCATACACATTTAGAGCATTCGAGAGAACCATAACATCCTCAACCCCTGTAATAAAAACTGACACGTTATCTGCATACGCAGACAGTGCTATTGTGGGACCCTTCATAACCCCTGGCACAGAGAAACCAGTAAGCCTCACTTTTAAAAAACAAAGCACTGGTTCAATTGCCAGACAAAATAACTGTCCTGAAATTGGGCATGCCTGCCTAATACTCCTATGGACGGGAAAGGGTCAGCTCAAACCACCACCACCTTCACCATACATGAGGCCCCAGCATACTTTAGACTCATCCAAGACAAAAAAAACATCCCCAAACCCAAAGGCTTTCACTGTTTTGAACAAGTACTGGCGGTCCAGATGGTCAAAAGCTTTCTCCTGATCCAAAGAAAGTAAACCCACATTCACATCAGAGAGTTTACAAATGTGTAAAACATCTCTTATCTCCAATAGCTCTGGTGGCGGTACATTCAAAATCGTAACCTTTGTAGATGGAGAAAAAGCGGCGTAACTTAAATAAACATACCTTTAAAAAGTATGGCATGCACAACCATCCGATCGACAAGACGCTCTTCTTTAACAAAAAACACTATTGCTTTATTCATCCAACATAAGCAACATTTTCATAGCCTACCTTCTCTCCTACGGTGACCAGAAACTCCTCCACAGTGACAGTAGCTTCAGTAACACACCTGAAGCCATGCCGAAGTGACAGGGATGGCATCCCCATGTGTGTCGCCATCCCCACCAAAACAATGGCAATTCCAACAAGAAATACAATATACCTAATTCTACCACTAAAACAAAAAAAACTCAATCATGCATAGAAAAAGGAAAACCATCAAGAAAAGAAACAAAAAAGAAAACAGAGGCGATCTAACTACAGACACCACTCACACTCACTCATACAATTCCCAACATGCACCAACACTCCCAGGATGCAGAGAGACAGAGAACCCTCCGACCCAAAAAGGACTATGGTGTTGATGGTATACTAAACGAAAGGATAAAATATACAGACCACAAATTCAAATGGGCTATTCTTAAACATTACCCTCAGCTCTGGCATCTTCCCTAAAATGTGGAACCAAGGCCGGATCACCCCAATCCACAAAAGTGAAGATAAATTTGACCCAGATAATTACCGTGGAATAATTTTGGGAAAAATCCTCTGCAGTATCATCAACAGCAGAATCTTTCCTCAGTGAAAACAATGTCCTGAGCAAATGTCAAATTGGCTTCTTACCAAAATAACGTACGACAGACCACATATACACCCTGCATACCCTTATTGACAAACAAACAAAACAAAATATAAATATTCTCATGCTTTGTTGATTTCAAAAAAGCTTGTGACTCAATTTTGGATGAGGGTCTGCTATACAAATTGATGGAAAGCGGTGTTGGTGGAGAGCATACGACATTATAAAATCAATGTAGACAACAAGTGTGAAGATAAAATAGGCAATTAACACACATATTTCTTTCTTCAGGGCTGTGTGGTGAGACAGGGATGCAGCTTGAGCCCCACCATCTTCAACAAATACAGTGCCTTCGGAAAGTATTCAGACCACTTGACATTTTCCACATTTTGTTACGTTACAGCCTTATTCTAAAATAGATTAAATTGTTTTTCCCTTCATCAATCTATACACAATACCCCATAATGACAAAGCAAAAACAGTTTTTTAGACATAAGTATTCAGACCCTTTACTCAATACTTTGTTGAAGCACCTTTGGCAGCAATTACAGCCTTGAGTCTTCTTCGGTATGGCGCTACAAGCTTGGCACACCTGTATTTGGGGAGTTTCTCCCATTCTTCTCTGCAGATCCTCTCAAGCTCTGTCAGGTTGGATGGGGAGTGTTGCAGCACAGCCATTTTCAGGTCTCTTTAGAGATGTTCGATCGGGATCAAGTCCGGGCTTTGGCTGGGCCACTCAAGGACATTGAGTGGCCCAGCCAAAGCCGAAGCCGAAGCCACTCCTGCGTTGTCTTGGCTGTGTGCTTAAGGACGTTGTCCTGTTGGAAGTTGAACCTTCGCACTGGAGCAGTTTTTCATCAAGGATCTATCTGTACTTTTCTCCGTTCACCTTTGCCTCAATCTTGACTAGTCTCCCAGTCCCTGCCGATGAAAAACATCCCCACAGCATGATGCTGCCACCACCATGCTTCACCGTAGGGATGGTGCCAGGTTTCCTCCAGACGTAACGCTTGGCATTCAGGCCAAAGAGTTCAATCTTGGTTTCATCAGACCAGAGAATCTTGTTTCTCATGGTCTGAGAGTCTTTAGGTGTGTGCATTTTACTGAGAAGTGGCTTCCATCTGGCCACCCTACCATAAAGGCCTGATTATTGGAGTGCTGCAGAGATGGTTATCCTTCTGGAAGGTTCTCCCATCTCCACAGAGGAACTCTAGAGCTCTGTCAGAGAGACCATCAGGTTCTTGGTCCGACCAAGGCCCTGACCAAGGCCCTTCTCCCCGATTGCTCAGTTTGGACAGTTTGGCCAGCTCTAGGAAGAGTCTTGGTGGTTCCAAACTTCTTCCATTTAAGAATGATGGAGGCCACTATGTTCTTGGGGACTTCAACGCTGCAGACATTTTTTGGTACCCTTCCCCAGATCTGTGCCTCGACACAATCCTGTCTCAGAACTCTATGGACAATTCCTTCGACCTCATGGCTTGGTTTTTGCTCTGACATGCACTGTCATCTCAAGAGTGATAAATGGAAACAGGATGCACCTGAGCTCAAATTTTGAGTCTCATAGCAAAGGGTGTGAATATCTAAAAACCTGTTTTCGCTTTGTCATTATGGGGTGTAGATTGTGTGTGTAGATTGCTGAGGACATTTTTTATTTAATCAATTGTAGAATAAGGCTTTAACGTAACAAAATGTGGGAATAGTCAATGAGTTTGAATAATTTACAAAGGCACTGTATATCACTGGATTGCCGAGGGCACTAGAACAGTCTGCAACACCTCACCCGGCCTCACCCTACGGACTCAAATGAGAAGGGCCTACAGCAGCACTTTGATATTTTGCACAGATTTTGTCAGACATGGGCCCTAACAGTGAATCTCAGTAAGACAAAAATAATGGTTTTCCAAAAAAGGTCCAATAGCGAAGACAACAAATACAAACTATATCTAGACACTGTTACCCCAGAATTACACCTACCTCGGCCTAAACACCAACACCACGGGTAACTTCCACAAGGCTCTGAACGAGACAAGGAGAGAAGGGCCTTCTATGCCATCAAAAGGAACATAAAACTCAACATCCCAAATTAGGATCTGGCTAAAAATACTTAAATCAGTTATCAAACCCATTGCCCTGTATGGTTGTGAGGTCTGGGGTCCACTCATCAACCAATAATTAATGAAATGGGACAAACACACAATTGAGACTCTGCATGCAGAATTCTGCCAAAGTATACTTTGTGTAATGCAAACAGAGCAGAATTAGGACTATACCTGCTAAATTCTACAACCACCTAAAAGGAAGCAATGCCCACACATTCCACCACAAAGCCCTCACCTACACAGATTAACCTAGAAAAGAGTCTTCTCAGCCAGCTAGTTCTGGGGCTCTGTTCACAAACAAAAACAGACACCACAGAGCCACAGGACAGAAACACATTTAGACCCAACCAAATTATGAAAAAGCAAAAAAGAGAACTATTTGAACCAATGGTAAGAATCAACAAAAATAACAGAGCAATCTAGAATGCTATTCCACAAAATGAGGTGTAAACTGAGCTACACTTCCTAACCTCCTGCCAAATGGATGACCACATTAGAGACACATATTTTCCACAGATCACACAGACCCACAAAGAAGTTGAAAACAAATCAAACATTGATAAACTCCCATATCTGTTAGGAAAAAGCAATCACAACAGCAATATTTGTGGCCCGTTGCCATGAGAAAAGGGCAAACAGTGGAGCAGACACAACATTGTAAATACAACGTATATTTCTCTGTATATTTATTTTCCCTTTCATACTTCAACTACTTGCACATTGTTACAACACTGTACATATTTTAAATATTCTGTGAGTGCAATGTTCACTAATGTTTTACCTTGTTTAATTACATTTTGTTAATTGTCTGTTCCATTTGCTTTGGCAACGTAAGCATATGTTTCCCATGCCAATAAAGTGCTTTGAATTGAATTTGAGAGAGAGAGAGAGAGAGAGAGAGAGAGAGAGAGAGAGAGAGAGAGAGAGAGAGAGAGAGAGAGAGAGAGAGAGAGAGAGAGAGAGAGAGAGAGAGAGAGAGAGAGAGAGAGAGAGAGAGAGAGAGAGAGAGAGAGAGAGAGAGAAAGAGAGAGAGAGAGAGAGAGAGAGAGAGAGAGAGAGAGAGAGAGAGAGAGAGAGAGAGAGAGAGAGAGAGAGAGAGAGAGAGAGAGAGAGAGAGAGAGAGAGGAGAGAGGAGAGAGAGAGAGAGAGAGAGATTATTGCCTGCCTGTGTTCTTTAGGGACTTCTACATCCTCAATGCTCCCCAGGCTCCCCACTTCATTCTCATTTATAATAAAACAGTTGGTCAGCACCTGGCAGGTCCCAATCCAATAAAGAACAGATTGATTAGATTCAGAACCCCCTCTGTTCTATTCTGTCTGTTTGTTTGTGAATTCCCCTAACTGGGGAGGCTTATGACTAGAAATGAGATTTTAATTCTCACTCCGTCTCCTCTGAGGCTGCTCGATCCAGCTCAAGACTCTGGAGGAAGAAAATGGAGCTTTGCCCCAAGAGGCTGTGTGTATTTTTAGGTGGGCTGGGGGAACGGAAAGAAAAGGTGGTGTGTAACTAAAGTGAGTGGTGTCTATCTGCCTGTCTGTCTGCAACTAGCTGTGATTATGCTGATGAGCAGAGCACTCTCTTCGCCTCTCCCCTCCTCCCTCCCTTGCTTGCTCCCTCACTCTCTTGCTAGAGAGGCTTCGGTAAAGCCCACCTCCCCAACACACACACCTCAGACACACACACTGTCAGAAGAGAGCCCTGTGTAGCATGAAGCATGCAGCACGCTGTAATTTCACCCTCTCCCTGACGCGAGGAATAATTACACTGCTCACTGCCTTCTGAGTCTCTGAGTATATCACCTCTCCTGTGCCTGGCCTGTATACCTGTATACCACTACCTCCTACCTTTCCTCTCACCCCATTTCTCCTTCTGTCTCCTCCTACTGAGTCTTACTTCTCTTCTCCAGCCTCCGACCCCCTTTTCCTCTTTCTCCCCCGTCTCCTCTGCCTGGCCCACTAATGAAGCCTCACCTTTCCTCTCCTCCCTTTCGCTCCCTTTCTTCCCCTTCTTACACCATTCATTGACTCCTGAGTGTCTCTCCTCTCTCCTGGTCTACCAGTGTGGCGTCTACCTCTACCTACTCACCCTTCCTCTCTCCCCTTTTCTTCCCCTTTTCTTCTCCTTCCTCCCCCTTTCTCCTCCTACTCTGTGAAGCCAAGAATTGTGTGGCTGCTGTGTTTGAATTACTGCAGATGAGAAGCACTGTCTCTGGAAGGTTTGTCTTTTTTCTGCATGAGTCAGGATGTATTTTGGAGGTGCATTCAGTAAAAAAAAACTTGGTGTCAGCAACAGGGAGATTATAGACACATAGCCATGACTTTTGGGGCTGATGGAGGTTTATCTAACTTAGCTTTTCTACGGTGCCAGCCAATACCAGCTCATACTGTCCACACCCTTCCTACCTCTGTGATCCCTATACAACAACACTGTGGTGGATTACTCAAATCGCTTTTTGGGGTGTCAAATTACCATGGTCTTTGTACTAGGATACTAGGAAAGGGTAGGACATAGTTCCACTGAGAAACATGGTTGATAGACTGCATCAAGACAATTAACAATCTGGAAGTGCTGGATCTCTGACAAAGATCTTAGCCCCTATGTAACAATCCACTTTAATTGACACTACACAATGATAAATGAGCTAACATATGGTGGGCAGTGTGTATGTGGTGTGTGTTTGTGTGTGTGTATGTGTGTGTGTTACCATTGAGCCACTTGGAGTTGTACTGGGCCGTCCTGAGGGGTGGCATGCCCCCGAGGCTCCGGTAGATGACAGGGTCGCGACCAGAGAAGTCGATGACCGTGGCGGCGTATAGCTCGCCGCTCTCCGTCACCACCGCCGTGGAGTTATGGCGAGGGTCGTAGGGGCACCTTGCCACGCCGTTCACGCGATCCAACACACTACTCATATTCCCAACCTGGGAGAAGAGGGAAAGAGAAATACAGATAGAGATAGAAAAGATAGAGATATAGCGATAGAAAATATAGAGATATAGAGATAGAAAAGATAGAGATATAGATAGAGATATAGAGAGCGATAGAAAAGATAGAGATATAGAGATAGAAAAGATAGAGATATAGAGAGCGATATAGATAGAGATAGAAAAGACAGAGATATAGATAGAGATATAGAGATAGAAAAGATAGAGATATAGAGAGCGATATAGATAGAGATAGAAAAGATAGAGATATAGATAGAGATATAGAGATAGAGATATAGAGATAGAAAAGATAGAGATAGAAAAGATAGAGAGAGAGGGGGAGAAAGATAAATAGGGCAACAGAGAAAGAGATAGAGAGATAGAGAGATAGAGTAAGAAAATGATAGTGTTGTTACTGTCTTCCCCCACCTTTAAAGTCTCCTTCAGACCATATGGCTGTTTGATGTTTACATTCAAGTCTTTATCTTATTACCTCCATCATTCACCCCCCATCCTGCCAGTTATCACTCTATCCCCTCTTCCCTCCATCCACTCTTCCTTCCTCCCACCATCCTCCTTTACCTTCTCATCATTCCTTCCCTATCACCCCTACCCAGCCCCCTGTAGGTTTTCACTCCATTCTACTTCTTCCTCGAACCCCATCCACCCTGACAGATATCATTCCATCCAACCCTCCCCCTTCCCCCTTACCTCCCGGGTGATACAGAGGGGCTGGAAGGCGTTGGTTCCACAGGTGATGACCTCAGTCTTATTGACCAGCAGGACGCGGATGTAGTTCTGACACTCCACCTACAGGGGGTGGTAGAGTACAGAGATGTTTTAGGTTAGAGAATTACGTACAGTACCTTGGTTCTATTCACTAGAAATCAAATGGAAAAAAATTGACCGAAACTGCGTGGGTCTACCTGTACTTGATAAGAAACCTGTTTAAAAAAAGCTGCTTGTTTTCATTGCAAAATATTTGGCTACAGTTTGTAACAGTATGCACTAATGAATACGAGCCAGCATTACTCACCACTCACTTTAATGATATGACTGTATTGACTGTCTATCTTTCACCTGTGAGATGAAATGTAACACATCTAAACCTAGTCTAATCACATCAAATTCTTAGAAAGAATTCAAGTTAGTTTATTTGTCATATAAACATGATATGCAGTACATGGAGTACACAGTGCAACTAATTGCTTACTTGCAGGTTTGTCTTACACATTGAGGGAAGCATTGTCTGACGATTGAGGGGGAGAAAAATTGTAATGAAAATTCGTAGTTTTCCTTAAATATATTGTTTTGGCAAATCAAGTAACTTTGTTTTAGAACTTGAGGTCAGACGAGGTTCTACAGGTTTCAGAAAGAAGTGACTGCTCTCTTGTTTCTCCCATCTTGAGAAAAAAATGACAAGGTATTCAATTCTTTCAAAGAAAAAATGAAATAACAAAATGATCACAGTGTTTATCAGCCGTTGGAAGGAGAGGAGAAGGGCCCTTCCTCATCCAATCAACTGCCAGCTTTTAAAGTAAAAGCTCTTATTCAGGGTGGCATCCTGTGTGTGTGTGGGGGGGGGGGGACCCTTAAAGTCATCGTTTACCTCCGTCTTCCCTTTGCTCTGACAGGACCTCCTGGTGTCATCGTCCGGGCCCCATTCCGTTGCCTAGGAAACCAAAATAAACACACACAAAAAGAGTGACTGGATGCAGCATTCACCTGTTGCCAAGGGGGCCGCCTGACTAGTGCCTGCTGGCTGCCTGACAATGATGCAATTGTTGAGCTTAATATTGCTACTAACAACACAGATGCAATGAAAAGACATGAACCTTATTGATGTTTGTTAATTGCGTCAACATGGATCTGAGTGGGCCAGCCAGTGGATTATGAGGTCAGGTAACCAGATAGGACCAGGGCTGCGTCCTAATTTGCAGCCTAGATGTCATTAGGATGGAAATGTGTTTCAACTTCCAATCCTCCACACACACACCCACACACCATCCTCCAATCCTCTACCACACCACAGCCCACTTACATTCCTTTAGAACCGCATGCCTTGAGTTTAATTAAGAATGCCCCAGCTCAGTGCTGGGACGCACGCACACACACACACACACACACACACACACACACACACACACACACACACACACACACACACACACACACACACACACACACACACACACACACACACACACACACACACACACACACACACACACACACACACACACACACACACACACACACACACGAGGCAGACACACACCGTCCTCCAATCCTCTACCACACTGCCACCCGCTTTTTCTCCACTGCCCAATTGCATTTTTTTTTTAACCGCATGTTTTGGGTTTAATTACGAATGCTGCACCAGGAGACTGGTCTTGCTGCTCAGTGCTGGGGCACACACACACAAACACACACACTTGGCTATCAGAGCAGCATTTTGTATGGGAGCCTGAGAGATGGCCCTCTCTCTCTCATGTTTGTTACTGTGTCTAGGTCTCTCAGTCTCACTAAAAATAGCTGTGGTGCTGCTGGCCTAACCCTAGTGCTGGGAGAGAGAGAGGCTGGAGTTGGCACGTACTAGGGCCAGCTTATACCCCCACTGTGTCACTTGCCTCCCTCCTCTCTCCCCTCCTCCTCTCCTCTAATCTCTTACAGTGAATGGCGGTTCTCTTTGCGCACTGGAGAAAAAGTCTGCCATTCGGGTTCTCTATCGAGTATTGACTTTAAGACGGATCATCCATAACACACAACACAACCACATCGACCGACACATTGTCATGCACAACAGGGCTAGGGGATACTACAGAGACCACATCGTGGTATGAAAACAGATACCCCAAGACTGGAATCTGGACACAGATTAAAGTGTCCAAAAGCATCAGAAAGAAAAGGAAAGAGAGTAAGGAAGAAAGAGACAAATTGATTAGTGAAATAAATCGATATTTAGCTCATTGAGAGAGAGGAGTAAGCTAGCCGTGTCTGTGTCACAAAAGCAAACTATTCACTACGTATTGCACTACTTTTGAACAGAGCCCAATGGACCCTGGTCAAAAGTAGTGCACTATATAGGGAATAGGTTGCCATTTGGGATGCAGAAGATGTGTCTGCTGTCCCTGAGATGAGGCTGGGTGTTATCTCTCTGTTCTGAGAGACTCTTTAATTAACCTTGCTCATACTGCACTGAACAGAGAGAGGGAGAGAACGGAGAGAGAGAGAGCGAGAGGTGGGAGGGGGAGAAAGATACAGAAAGAGAAAGGGTGGGGGAGAAAGAGAGAATGAGGGAAAGAGATAGAGAGAGATGGAGAGTGAAAAATGAGAGAGAAAGAATGAAAGAGAGAGAGGGAGAGAGAGAAAGAATGAAAGAGAGAGAGAGGGAGAGAGAGAAATGAGCTGAGAGAGAGAAAGCTGCAGTCTGTCATGTAGGCCAGCCAGCCATACTGACACACTGTGATGAAATTAGACAACTAGAACAGTTTAAACTCACAACCGATAAGAGCTTGGGCCTCAAATGGAAAAAGAAAAACAGAAGCTTTTTATTAGCCTCATATAAAGGCGTTACTCTACCACCATGACAGTCAACAAGCACTTCAAATACCATCCCGCATACCCCCACGCTAGCATTGCTGAGATGACGTGATTCAAAACACTCACACATTCACACCCCTCCTTCCACTGCCGTAGCTCTGTTTGTCTCAATGGGAGGTTGGTGTGTGATGGATGCCTATGTGGTGAATCATCGTTCAGGTCATTACCATCTTTTCTCAGCGAGGCCCCATCTCCGAGGATCCCATCGGCTTAACCCCTGACCCCTCGCCCCTACCACCACTCCCTCTCTTCACCCCGGTCTGGAACAAAGCCAGCTCAAAGACAGTCCTACTCTGAATACCACAGGGCCCATGCACTCCGAATACCAATACCACCATCACTCTACCCCCCAGCTGTGACAGGCACTCTGAGTGGGGTGACGGTTGTACAATTCCTGCCTGCCCGGGCTGGGCTGGATGGAGCGGTTTGTACTGTATGTCTGTCTGTGAGCAGGCCCGTAGGGCCTCAAGGCAGTGGTGGAATGAGGTCACAGTGTAGAGGCTTGAACCTGTGTTACAGTTCCAACTACAAGTGTTCATTTAGAAATAATGATATATGACATAGTGATGAGGAGAGGTGGAGGACATGTCAATATCACTATTCATGTCCAATACAAAGTATTCTAGACCAGTTTCCTAATCCTGTTATATGAGTTTGACATTACATTTTGGATGATTTTTTGTTAAATTGAGCTACTGACATTTTAAAGTAAGACTAACAGAAGAAACATAATTCCAACAAGTAATTTACTCGACATGCCAGTTTGATGAGAACTATAACACATTGGTTTGAGGAATAGAAAAGGCCATTGCTAAAAAAACGAAATGAAGTTAAATTAAGTCTAAATGAAGTCAATTATTCCAGACCTGGACTGATTTGCTGATAAATTGCGGCAGCACTCTCAGATGCATCTCCTCTATTAGTAGGGCCAACAACAATGATGTGCCTCCAACGACACTGTCTACTGTCTACTGTCTACGTACAGTCGGGAGGAACTACTGAATATACGATTAACGTCAACTCATCATCGTTCCTACCAGGAATATGACTTTCCCGAAACGGATCCAGTGTCTTGCCTTCCACACAATACAATGGATCCGATCGCAGCCGGCGACCCTGTGCGACGCCGAAAAAGGGGAAAACGTGGCGGTCTCGTGGTCAGGCTTCGGAGACGGGCACATCGCGCTCCACTCCCTAGCATACTACTCGCCAATGTCCAGTCTCTTGACAATAAGGTTGATGAAATCCGAGCACGGGTAGCATTCCAGAGAGACATCAGGGATTGCAACGTGCTCTGCTTCACGGAAACATGGCTAACTCAAGGGACGCTAACGGAGTCGGTGCAGCCAGCTGGTTTCTCCATGCATCGCGCCGACAGAAACAAACATCTTTCCGGTAAGAAGAGGGGCGGGGGGGTATGCCTTATGATTAACGAGAAGTGGTGTGATCATCATAACAACACACAAGAACTCAAGTCGTTCTGTTCACCTGATCTAGAACTCCTCACAATCAAATGTCGACCGCATTATCTACCAAGGGAATTCTCGTCAATCATAATCACAGCCGTATACATTCCCCCCCAAGCAGACACATCGATGGCCCTGAACGAACTTTATCTGACTCTTTGTAAACTGGAAACCACACACCCTGAGGCTGCATTCATCGTAGCTGGGGATTTTAACAAGGCTAATCTAAAAACAAAACTCCCTAAATTCTATCAGCATATCGATTGTGCTACCAGGGCTGGAAAAACACTAGACCATTGTTACACTAATTTCCGCGACGCTTATAAGGCCCTCCCCCGCCCCCCTTTCGGAAAAGCTGACCACGACTCCATTTTGTTGATTCCAGCCTACAAACAAAAACTCAAACAACAAGCTCCCGCGCTCAGGTCTGTTCAACGCTGGTCCGACCAATCTGAATCCACGCTTCAAGACTGCTTCGATCACGCAGATTGGAATATGTTCCGCATCGCGTCCAACAACAATATTGACGAATATGCTGATTCGGTGAGCGAGTTCATTAGGAAGTGCATTGACGATGTCGTACCCACAGCAACGATAAAAACATTCCCAAACCAGAAACCGTGGATTGACGGCAGCATTCGCGTGAAACTGAAAGCGCGAACCACTGCTTTTAACCAGGGCAAGGTGACCGGAAGCATGACCGAATACAAACAGTGTAGCTATTCTCTCCGCAAGGCAATCAAACAGGCCAAGTCTCAGTACAGAGACAAAATCGAGTCGAAATTCAACAGCTCAGACACAAGAGGTATGTGGCAGGGTCTACAGTCAATCACGGATTACAAAAAGAAAACCAGCCCCGTCGAGGACCAGGATGTCTTGCTCCCAGACAGGCTAAACAACTTTTTTGCCCGCTTTGAGGACAATACAGTGCCACTGACACGGCCCCCTACCAAAACCTGCGGGCTCTCCTTCACTGCAGCCGAGGTGAGTAAAACATTTAAACGTGTTAACCCTCGCAAGGCTGCAGGCCCAGACGGCATTCCCAGCCGCGTCCTCAGAGCATGCGCAGACCAGCTGGCTGGTGTGTTTACGGACATATTCAATCAATCCTTATCCCAGTCTGCTGTTCCCACATGCTTCAAGAGGGCCACCATTGTTCCTGTTCCCAAGAAAGCTAAGGTAACTGAGCTAAACGACTACCGCCCCGTAGCACTCACTTCCGTCATCATGAAGTGCTTTGAGAGACTAGTCAAGGACCATATCACCTCCACCCTACCGGACACCCTAGACCCACTCCAATTTGCTTACCGACCCAATAGGTCCACAGACGACGCAATCGCAACCACACTGCACACTGCCCTAACCCATCTGGACAAGAGGAATACCCATGTGAGAATGCTGTTCATCGATTACAGCTCAGCATTTAACACCATAGTACCCTCCAAACTCGTCATCAAGCTCGAGACCCTGGGTCTCGACCCCGCCCTGTGCAACTGGGTCCTGGACTTCCTGACGGGCCGCCCCCAGGTGGTGAGGGTAGGTAACAACATCTCCACCCCGCTGATCCTCAACACTGGGGCCCCACAAGGGTGCGTTCTGAGCCCTCTCCTGTACTCCCTGTTCACCCACGACTGCGTGGCCATGCACGCCTCCAACTCAATCATCAAGTTTGCGGATGACACTACAGTGGTAGGCTTGATCACCAACAACGACGAGACGGCCTACAGGGAGGAGGTGAGGGCCCTCGGAGTGTGGTGTCAGGAAAATAACCTCATACTCAACGTCAACAAAACAAAGGAGATGATTGTGGACTTCAGGAAACAGCAGAGGGAGCACCCCCCTATCCACATCGACGGGTCAGTAGTGGAGAAGGTGGAAAGTTTTAAGTTCCTCGGTGTACACATCACGGACAAACTGAACTGGTCCACCCACACAGACAGCGTTGTGAAGAAGGCGCAGCAGCGCCTCTTCAACCTCAGGAGGCTGAAGAAATTCGGCTTGTCACCAAAAGCACTCACAAACTTCTACAGATGCACAATCGAGAGCATCCTGTCGGGCTGTATCACCGCCTGGTACGGCAACTGCTCCGCCCACAACCGTAAGGCTCTCCAGAGGGTAGTGAGGTCTGCAGAACGCATCACCAGGGGCAAACTACCTGCCCTCCAGGACACCTACACCACCCGATGTCACAGGAAGGCCATAAAGATCATCAAGGACAACAACCACCCAAGCCACTGCCTGTTCACCCCGCTATCATCCAGAAGGCGAGGTCAGTACAGGTGCATCAAAGCAGGGACCGAGAGACTGAAAAACAGCTTCTATCTCAAGGCCATCAGACTGTTAAACAGCCACCACTAACATTTAGCGGCCGCTGCCAACATACTGACTCAACTCCAGCCACTTTAAAAATGGGAATTGATGGAAATTATGTAAAAATGTACCACTAGCCACTTTAAGCAATGCCACTTAATACAATGTTTACATACCCTACATTACCCATCTCATATGTATATATACTGTACTCTATATCATCTACTGCATCTTGCCATCTTTATGCAATACATGTACCACTAGCCACTTTAAACTATGCCACTTTATGTTTACATACCCTACAGTACTCATCTCATATGTATATACCGTACTCTATACCATCTACTGCATCTGCCATGCCGTTCTGTACCACCACTCATCCATATATCTTTATGTACATATTCTTTATCCCTTACACTTGTGTGTGTGTGTAAGGTAGTAGTGTGGAATTGTTAGGTTAGATTACTGTTGGTTATTACTGCATTGTCGGAACTAGAAGCACAAGCATTTCGCTACACTCGCATTAACATCTGCTAACCATGTGTATGTGACTAATAAAATTTGATTTGATTTTTACCCTCAAACCCAAGTGTGACACCTCATTTCTCCAACTTTGCTACTTTTGGAGGCAATAAGTATTCTGCCCTCGGCAACCCGCTACAGAAAAAAATCATGGATTTTTCATGTGCAAATAAAATAGCTGAAAGTACAATTAGTGAGAGGATGGAGGATTCATCACTTTTACAGACGAGAAATTATGTTTGGGAGGGAAATTAATTCTATTTTTACAGAGGAAGTAATAAATGCTAATGAAACAAACCGCTAACAGTGAACTAGACAGTTAAAGAGATGGGAAATGGCTCTTCCTTAAACATGGATGGCACTCTGTAGATAAGACTGTCGTTCAGTGACATTTGACAACAATCATGTTGACTATTAATTATGGTTTGTAAATATGAGGAATACATGTGTCTGTAGAGGAGTGTTGACAAAAACTTACTCCAGGAATCAGGCAGAACTTCTTTATCAGCAGTAAGAGTTTATTCAAGCAATTGCAAGGGAGATCACTCTCAGGATAAACAGGAGGGTAACTCAAAAGTTACAGAGTCACACAGTCATTATACACTTATTTTACACAATGAGCTGCTTGCCTCTCCTAGCCTGCATGACTAAGAGAATGAAGTGATTTGTTTTTTAAAGCCTATTCAGTATGAAGAAGAATTTGGCATTGAGCTGGGCCTCTAGTGCCCAAAGCGATAAGGAGCCACCAGCAAATCACGCATTTGTGCGGTGTATGAAGAGGGTAGTGGACAGCTATGGAAAATTACCAGTTGATACAGTATGTATGTATGTATGTATGTATGTATGTATGTATGTATGTATGTATGTATGTATGTATGTATGTATATATATATATATATATATAGTACTTTTCAACTCAAGCATTTACTTAGCATTAGACTGTAACAGAACCATTTTTGCCACAACAGAACATATCAGTTGGTTTGCTTGGTTTTAGTAGGCTACGAGTACAGTATTTAGTACTACGATCACAACCACTGTGATAGCTTGGGACCATGCAGTGGACTGTATGTACATTGACTCTTGTGGACTTACCTTTGTACACGTACCTTCGTACCGATATAGACTCTACAAATGTATTTAGTGGACTGAGAATATATTTGCTGTTGAATCTATGTACTGCTAAATCTATTTCCCTCCCTATATCCTTGACTCAACCTCAAAATCTCTGTCGAACCTCTTCCTACTTTGACGTGAAGAGGAGGGAACATTATTTGCATACTGATCTGTGATGAAAGTGTGGAGAGGAGGCAGAGATCATCCAGCTCTGTACAGCATGTTATAGCTGTACTCTGCTCTGCTCCAAGGTCCCCTCACTTCAATGGGCCAGCATCCCGTTCTGCTTCGTCCTGCTAAAGACTCTTACAGAGTACCCTATTCAGGCTCCAACCGACCCCCCTCCCCTCCATTGCCTCCATCCCATACTCCCTCCACTCCTCTCCTTCCTCCGTTCCCTTCTCCACTCCCCTCTTCATTCACCCTGTCCCCTGTCCACTCACCAGTCCCGCCCTCTCCCCCTGCCCTACTGACGGATGTGACAGGACTCTCAATGGCTCTGCCTCATTGTCTATGAACACTGATCCCTACACAAGAGGGCGCAGATACGCTCCCCTCCCCCGTGCACTCCTCCAGCCCTCCTCTGCTGCCCTCCTCCTCCCTGTGCTGTGACATCCAGCCATCTCCTCCTCCCTGAGTGTGTGTCTGTGTGTGCTCGTGTGTTTGTCCGTAAAGTAGACAATCTTTGAAGTACCACAGCTGTTCTGACCCAATATGTACACAGGAGAGAGAGAGAGAGGGAGTGAGTGGGAGAGAGCGATGCGGAGAGAGAGAAATGGAGAAAGAGATAGAGGGGACAGTAAACCATCTGAGAACACCATTCTATCACCACTCCTGTACATCTGTAGCAACTCCCAGCTCCCTCAGCATCCTTGTGAAGGGGGCTAGGGGCAGTATCCTATCCAGTAAGAGTGGGTGAATGATGACTTTAATCTGTGAGTGTGGTGCACAATAGCTCCTCTCTGCCCCAGTGGTGGCTCCTACAGTCTCCTACAGGCCATTACTCTACATCAGAGGAGAGATGAGGCAGAAACAGGCCGGCTGGGCCGTCTCCTTGATTAGCTGCACCATCTTGGATCATCTCTCAGCACACACACATACACTCGCAAAAGCACACACCGCACACACACACACACACACACACACACACACACACACACACACACACACACACACACACACACACACACACACACACACACACACACACACACACACACACACACACACACACACACACACACACACACACACACACACACACACGCCTGGTCCTGCTGTGAGACATTAGCAGATGACTTGTCCCTATCTGGCTCTGTAGGCCACAGATTATCCTCCCATTCTGACAAAGACCACATCAATTATTCAATCTCTTTTGAAATTGCAGCAGGAAAATGTGATCATGAGTCTGGATGAATGATATCAGGCGTGACTCATCAAACTCCGGGTCATGGAGCTGGAGCTGGGGCTGGAGCTGGGGATGGAGCTGGAACAGGAGCTGGGGCAGGAGCTGGGGCTGGAGCTGGAGCTGGGGCTGGAGCTGGGGCAGGAGCTGGGGCAGGAGCTGGGGCTGGAGCTGGGGCTGGAGCTGGGGCAGGAGCTGGGGCTGGAGCTGGGGCTGGAGCTGGGACAGGAGCTGGGGCAGGAGCTGGGGCTGGAGCTGGGGCTGGAGCTGGGGCTGGGGCTGGAGCTGGGGCTGGAGCTGGGGCTGGAGCTGGGGCAGGAGCTGGGGCTGGAGCTGGGGCAGGAGCTGGGGCTGGAGCTGGGGCTGGAGCTGGGGCTGGAGCTGGAGCTGGGGCTGGAGCTGGGGCTGGAGCTGGAGCTGGGGCTGGAGCTGGGGCAGGAGCTGGGGCAGGAGCTGGGGCTGGAGCTGGGGCAGGAGCTGGGGCAGGAGCTGGGGCTGGAGCTGGAGCTAGGTGCTTTACTTCTGAGGACAACTGCAGGGTGTGAACATCTAATTAGGGAATCTCAAGACACACATACATGTAATGCATCAGCCATATTTTGACCCTCCTCTACTGTCTTTATAATACCAGACTGCCCACTGTCCACTGTCATAATGTACAGTTGTTTGTGACGGGCATTGTTGATGAGGACACCAGAAAGTGAATAATATAACTCCAAAATACACCGTATGGCTATGGGCAAGACTTACACCAACGCAATTCATATTTGTGCCTGTGAAAGACTGGATTCCTACCTACATGTACATAGTACTTCAATCAATCACCTAACCAAACCTACATGTACATATTAATAATCCCAACAACCTCGCACCCCAGTACACTGACTCTGTACTCCTTGTATATATCCAAGTTATTTTTATTTTGTGTTAATATATTGTTTTAGTCTATTTGCTCATTTTCTTACTTTTTAACTGTATTGTTGGAAAAGGGCTCATAAGTACGCATTTCACGGTAAAGTCTACAGTTGTTGTATTCGGCGCATGTGACATTTATTTTATTTGGATTTGATACCTTTCAGTCTTTGCATCTTCATGTCAAGATGTTTTCAAACAACAAGATTTCATTTTGTTCTTCTCCGTCCTTCAACAAACTACTTCAAGAAGTTTAAATAAGTAAGTAAATCTAAACAAGAGAAAATAATTTATTTTCCTTCTCGAGCCTAAAGAGTTTCCCACAAACCTCTGTTGACTAGGGAGTTTTATGAGAAAACATCCTGTTGTTTGGGTAAGATATAGTTCAGAGGTCACCTCTACTCCCCTGACCTTGGTCCTCAAAGCCCAAAACAATGCATCCTGGGACAGAACAATACCAGCAAGTCAAACAAGGCTTTCCCCCAATGACCGACAACAGCTTTCAGCTTCCTTATGACTCAGTCAGTCACATCTGATTCTATAAGGCCAGAGCTCTTTCTCAATTAATCTTTCCTCAATTCCACGCATCTTCTTGCATCACCTCTTCCCAAAAGGCATTGTAGGAGAAGGTCTGTGGGAAGGGAACTTGGACCTTCAATACAGTTGGGAAGGTTAGAAAGAGTAAGTGAGGAATTGTGGAAAGATGAATTGAGAAAGAGCCCTGGTGTTTGGGAAGAGCCATGGGACATACCGTTGGCCAACTGGGGCCAAACTGGTCTGGGTCCAGCAAATTGAGAGTCCTCTCTAGCTTCTTTAAACAGGACCTTGTTAATGACTGGTCTGAGGACAGATCTGGGTCTCAGCAGTGCACAAGGTTACCCGTTTCTCAAGATGCTCTAAAACATTATCTGTAGAAACTGAAAAGTATTTTGTGGAAAATAAGGACAACAATAGAGAGACATTGACCTGAATGGCTTTCTTTCTCGCTACTCCCAAACAGAACGTCTGCCTGATATTTGGGATAATGGTTATTGAAATTGGGGCATTTGGGGGAGAGAATGGGCACACTACCCTGTATTTTTAAAAGGAAAGAGATAATCACAAAAAAACTCCCTGCAATACCTTCCTTACATTTACAGAGGAGGAAAACAATCATCAGAAATGGCAGCTGCTATGCTCTGCCGAACGGAAGAATGCAATTCAACATGAGAGCCACCGGGTCAGACTAAATGTGTGTCTTTCGGAGCTTAAAGAGACAGAAATACAAGTTGAACTAAACACTTTATTTACCGCTCTGAAGACTTCAACAGCCTTTCTCTCTCTCTCTCTCTTTCTCTTTCACTGCACTCTAATCATCTGAAAGAATGGTTCAGGTGGGTGAACAACATCTCTGAGGTATGCACCTCAGAATAGATCATCTCAGTTGCCATCCACATGTGTAAATATCATGTAGATACCCGACTCTCCAATTCAATATTTGTCATTACTTTTTATAATGCAAACAAATTCCCCTTGAGGAACATTCAAGAGATCAGACTAAACTGAACTAGAGAACACAAAACCCCAGTTGTCAAAAAAAAAGGAGATTAGGATAAAATAACTACCTTCCCCTCCATGTTTGGAAAAATATCTCACTGGAATTTTCATTCCAGTCACGTGGGACAGAGTGACTCTTGACCCAAAAAGACACTCAGTGGACGATTGAGAGGACAAGCTGGCTGAAGAGTGAAGCTGAGAAAACAGTACGTCTTAGTTGGCCTGCAGTTTGACTTGGAAAACAAATTAACGTCCCCAAGGCTGTGCTATTAGCGGCATGGCAGGGCTAGGTTAAGGTACCCTGATGGGTTGAAGTATGTATTATCAATTTCAAGGAAGTTTGGTTGGAGAGAGAGATATAGAGAGCAAGTAAAGAAAGACTAAGATGGATAGTTTAGTTCTAGAGAGAGGACAGAGAGAGAGAGAGAGAGAGAGATGGAGGGGAGAGTTTTGTTCTAGAGAGAGAGTGAGAGAGAGGGGAGGGGAGAGGGGGAGAGAAAGAGGGGAGGGTAGGGGAGAGGGAGATATTAGTTCTAGAAAGAGAGAGATGTGGAATGAGTTATAGAGTTATAGAGGGATAGAGATGTAGAGGTATAGATGAATAAAGGGATGGTGATAGAGACAGATTGTGAGGTTGGTTCTGCTGGCTGTAGAGGGCTGTATCTCCCTCTGAACTGTATGCTCCTGCAGGCCCAGGCTGTTTACATTCCAACCCTGCGGAGCTCAACTATTACCTCTCACAAGGAAGCTCAGCTGGCCTAAACACACCTTCTCACCTCTCCTTTTCCCCCTCTCGCTCCATCTCACTCCATCTCCAACATCCAACCTTCATTCAAAAACCCTTCATCCCTCTCTCCCATCTCCCTTCATTTTCAACCCCCACTCCTACAAATCCTACATCCCTTTCTCCCGTCTCCCTCCATCTCCAACCTACATTCACAAACTCCTAATCTCCTCACCTCTTCTCCCATCTCCCACCTAGAATCACAAACCCCTCTCTCTATCCATGTCAGTGGAACGACATTCCCATCCCTGACTTCTCCTACACCAGTAGGCTATAGGGTCAAGTCAAGCCAGAAGATATCGCATGCTCTGTAACTCCCACTTACCACACTATACTGACATGTGGTTGTATGAAGACGACATTATACAGCCACTGTCATGCCCTATGTAACATGAAGGCAATGGTGTAAAGTACTTAAGTAAAAATACTTTAAAGTACTACTTAAGTAGTTTTTTGGCCTATTTATATTTTGACAACTTCTTACAATATAAGGAATTTAAAATTACTACATTTACTTTTGATACTTAAGCATATTTAAAACCAAATACTTTTAGACATTTACTCAAGTAGTATTTTACTGGGTGACTTTCACTTTTCTATTAAGATATCTATTAAGGTATATTTTCTATTAAGGTATCTTTACTTTTACTCAAGTAGGAGAATTGAGTACTTTTTCCACCACTGCATGAAGGAATGTGTGAGTGAGTGGGCTTTGAGCTACAAGCAGTGAGAAGACAAGGCAGAAAGTGTGGTATTCTTGGTAAAAAATAAACAAACTGACCAGACCATCACCTCAACGTGAAGCGACGGAAGCACAGACCAGACTTTCCAGATCAAAAGAAGACAAAAACTCTAAATACTGTACCTGCCTGTAGTACCTACACAGAGACATCTGGCCTATCTGAATGACATGCTCCAAAGGGAAACAAACACTAAAAAAGGAACGCAGATGAAGGAAACAGTCTCTCTCTGTCGCTCTCTCTCCCTCCCGCTTTCTGCTGTTTTATTGTTCCTGTGAGCAGGCCCACTGGTGGAGCAGGCAGTCTACATCACAGAAACATACTTTCAGCAGGGGCCAAGAGGACAGAGTGTGTGGGTGGGACTCAATCAGAAAATCACATTCCCCTCACCACATTCACATCCCACATTCACTCTCCCCTACAGAGAGAGGGGGGCGAGATGGAGAGAGAGAGAAACACAGAAAGAGAGAAGCGGGGGGGGGTGAGATACTTTCCAGGAAGAAGAGAACTGACGACAGTCTCAGATGTTCAGTGTCCTTGTTTTTTTACCTGAGAAGGACACAGTGATCCCATCGGACGGTCCACCTCCTATGTGTGTGCGTGCATGTGTGTGTATGTGTTTGTTTAGATGACAAAGGAGATCATTAATTTATATACACCCTCCACAACACCTACCAGCTCAGACTCCTATACACACAGAGCTGAGAGCTCCAAGTGTGTGTGTGTGTGTGTGTGTGTGTGTGTGTGTGTGTGTGTGTGTGTGTGTGTGTGTGTGTGTGTGTGTGTGTGTGTGTGTGTGTGTGTGTGTGTGTGTGTGTGTGTGTGTGTGTGTGTGTGTGTGTGTGTGTGTGTGTGGGTGCATTCTATCGGTATCAGGGAAAATTCTTTAGATTTCTGCAGTTTGGCAGAAGTAGCTACTCCTCCATAAAGACAAGAGAGGCGGGCTATAAAATCCATTCAGACCTTTTGAAGGCATTCCATGGATGTGTCCTGTGCAGGTTAGGTGTCATGCTGGGTTAGGTGTGTGTTGGGCTGGCCAGAAGGCCAGATGGGGAATGCTTAGTTGGACTGTGGTGAAAGAAAGACTTCCCTCTCTTCTTCTTTCTCTCCCTCTCGCTCTTTCCTCTCCTCCCATCTCTCTCCCCTCCCTCCCTCTCTCTGTTCCTCTTTCTCACCTTCCCTCTCCCCCTCTCCCCTCCATGCTTGCCTGCCCACTAATGGCAATGACAGGTGTTCTCACAGGTGTCTGCTAGAATGGCCTGGGCATGCCCTCAAAGCCACGGAAGCATCCGTACTCCCCTCACCCCCCCACCCCACCCTAGCACAGCACAGGGAAGAGCTAGGTCTGTCCTACTGATCTCGCCTGCCAGGTGCTTCGTGTTTGGCATGGAGAGGTGAGCTCTGTCACTGTCTCTCTCTCTCCATTATAAAATCAAATAAACTTTTATTGGTCGTATACACATATTTTGCAGATGTTATTGCAGGTTCAGCGAAATGCTTATATCTCTAGCTCCAAAAGTGCAGTAATACCTAACCATAGACAGAAATCGAGAAAAAAAGGAAAACAAACAAATTAAGACATTTTAGAACGAGCAATGTCAGAGTCCCGAATATTACAAAATATACATACACCACCTTTCAAAAGTTTGGGGTCACTTAGAAATTATCTTGTTTTTGAAAGAAAAGCACATTTTCTTGTCCATTAAAATAACATCAAATTGATCAGAAATACAGTGTAGACATTGTTAATGTTGTAAATGACTATTGTAGCTGGAAACTGCTGATTTTTTTATGGAATATCTACATAGGCCCATTATCAGCTACCATCACTCCTGTGTTCCCATGGCACGTTGTGTTAGCTAATCCTGTAACGGTGCTCTAGTTCTTCCTCCTCCTCGGACGAGGAGAGGAGAGAGGGATCGGAAGACCAATTTGCAGCGAGGTATGATGACATAATGAACTTTATTAACAAGACGAAACTAAACACACGAAGAACACTTGATAATTTTACAAAACGAAGTAGACAGACCTGAACGAGAGAACTTACATAAAACATGAAGAACGCACGAACAGGAACAGACTACATATACTAACGACAACGAAACAGTCCCGTGTGGTGCGAACATACACTGACACGGAAGACAACCACCCACAAACAAACAGTGTGAACAGCTAACCTATATATGGTTCTCAATCAGAAGACAACGTCAAACACCTGTCTCTGATTGAGAACCATATAAGGCTGATTACAATAGACCTAAACATAGAAACACAAAACATAGAAATGCCCACCCACACTCACGCCCTAACCGACTAACACATACAAAACAACAGAAAATAGGTCAGGAACGTGACATAACCCCCCCCTCAAGGTGCGAACTCCGGGCGCACCAGCACAAAGTCTAGGGGAGGGTCTGGGTGGGCATCTGACCACGGTGGTGGCTCAGGCTCTGGACGAGGTCCCCACCCCACCATAGTCAATCCCAGCTTCCTTAGCCTCCTCAAAATGACCACCCTCCAAATAACCCCACCTAAATTAAGGGGCAACACCAGAATAAGGGACAGCTCCGGGACAAGGTAGCTCAGGACAGTGAGGTAGGTCGGGATAGAGAGGTAGCTCAGGATAGAGAGGTAGCTCAGGATAAAGAGGTAGCTCAGGATAGAGGGGCAACTCCAGACTGAAGGGCAGCTCTGGACAGAGAGACAGCTCTGGACTGAGGGGCAGTTCTGAATTACTAACAGCTTAGGGCTGAGGGGCAGCTCATGGCTGACTGACGGCTCTGGACGCTCATGGCAGGCTGACGGCTCTGGAAGCTCATGGCAGGCTGACGGCTCTGGAAGCTCATGGCAGGCTGACGGCTCTGGACGCTCATGGCAGGCTGACGGCTCTGGACGCTCATGGCAGGCTGACGGCTCTGGAAGCTCATGGCAGGCTGACGGCTCTGGACGCTCATGGCAGGCTGACGGCTCTGGACGCTCATGGCAGGCTGACGGCTCTGGACGCTCATGGCTCACTGGCGGCTCTGGCAGATCCTGTCTGGCTGGCGGCTCTGGCAGATCCTGTCTGGTTGGCGGCTCTGGCAGATCCTGTCTGGTTGGCGGCTCTGGCAGATCCTGTCTGGTTGGCGGCTCTGGCAGATCCTGTCTGGTTGGCGGCTCTGGCAGATCCTGTCTGGTTGGCGGCTCTGGCAGATCCTGTCTGGTTGGCGGCTCTGGCAGATCCTGTCTGGTTGGCGGCTCTGGCAGATCCTGTCTGACGAATGGCTCTAGCGGCTCCTGACTGACTATCGGCTCTGACGGCTCGGGACAGACGGGCGGCTCTAATGGCTCGGGACAGACGGATGGCTCAGACGGCACTGGGGAGACGGATGGCTCAGATGGCGCTGGGGAGACGGATGGCTCAGATGGCGCTGGGGAGACGGATGGCTCAGATGGCGCTGGGGAGACGGATGGCTCAGATGGCGCTGGGGAGACGGATGGCTCTGGCCGGATAAGGCACACTGTAGACCTGGTGCGTGGTGCCGGAACTGGAGGCACCGGGCTAAGGACACGCACCTTCATGCTAGTGCGGGGAGCAGGGACAGGGCACACTGGACTCTCAAAGCGTACTCTATGCCTGGTGCGTGGTACCGGCACTGGTGCCACCGGGCTGAGTGCACGCACATCAGGACTAGTACGGGGAGAAGTAACAGTGTGTACCGGACTCAGGAGACACACAGGTGGCTTAGTGCGTGGTGCCGGAACTGGAGGCACCGAACTGGATACACGCACCATAGGGAGAGTGCGTGGAGGAGGAACAGGGCTCTGGAAATGCACTGGAAGCCTGGTGCGTGGTGTAGGCACTGTTGGTACTGGACTGGGGCGGAGAGGTGGCGCCGGAAATACCGGACCGTGCAGGCGTACTGGCTCTCTTGAGCATTGAGCCTGCCCAACCTTACCTGGTTGAATGCTCCCGGTCGCCCGACCAGTGCGGGGAGGTGGAATAACCCGCACCGGGCTATGTAGGCGAACCGGGGAAACCATGCGTAAGGCAGGTGCCATGTATGCCGGCCCGAGAAGACGCACTGGAGACCAGACGCGTTGAGCCGGCCTCATGACACCTGGCTCAATGCCCAATCTAGCCCTACCAGTGCGGGGAGGTGGAATAACCCGCACCGGGCTATGCACACGTACAGGAGACACCGTGCGCTCTACTGCGTAACACGGTGTCTGCCCGTACTCCCGCTCTCCACGGTTAGCCTGAGAAGTGGGCGCAGGTCTCCTACCTGCCCTTGGCCCACTATCTCTTAGCCTCCCCCCAAGAAATTTTTGGGTAGTACTCACGGGCTTTTCAGGCTTCCATGCTAGACGCGTCCCCTCATAACGCCGGTTCCTCTCTTGCGTTTCCTCCGCTCTCCGAGCTGCCTCCAGCTGTTCCCATGGGCGGCGATTCACTCCAATTTTAGCCCATGGTCCTTCTCCGTTAAATATTTGCTCCCAACTCCACAAGTCCTGTATACTTGCCCGTTGCTCGAAATTACGCTGCTTGGTTCTGGATTGGTGGGTGGTTCTGTAACGGTGCTCTAGTTCTTCCTCCTCCTCGGACGAGGAGAGGAGAGAGGGATCGGAAGACCAATTTGCAGCGAGGTATGATGACATAATGAACTTTATTAACAAGACGAAACTAAACACACGAAGAACACTTGATAATTTTACAAAACAACAAAACGAAGTAGACAGACCTGAACGAGAGAACTTACATAAAACATGAAGAACGCACGAACAGGAACAGACTACATATACTAACGACAACGAAACAGTCCCGTGTGGTGCGAACATACACTGACACGGAAGACAACCACCCACAAACAAACAGTGTGAACAGCTAACCTATATATGGTTCTCAATCAGAAGACAACGTCAAACACCTGTCTCTGATTGAGAACCATATAAGGCTGATTA
This sequence comes from Salvelinus alpinus, assembly GCF_045679555.1. Lineage (NCBI taxonomy): Eukaryota > Metazoa > Chordata > Actinopteri > Salmoniformes > Salmonidae > Salvelinus > Salvelinus alpinus. The sequence goes on from NC_092105.1 coordinate 32,606,016, forward strand.
CAATAGACCTAAACATAGAAACACAAAACATAGAAATGCCCACCCACACTCACGCCCTGACCGACTAACACATACAAAACAACAGAAAATAGGTCAGGAACGTGACAAATCCAAGTTGATCATTTTAAAAGGCTAATTGATTATTAGAAAACCCTTTTGCAATTATGTTAGCACAGATGAAAACTCTTGTTCTGATTAAAGAAGCAAAAAAACTGGCCTTTAGACTAGTTGAGTATCTGGAGCATTAGCATTTGTGGGTTCAATAACAGGCTCAAAATGGCTAGAAACAAAGAACTTTCTTCTGAAACTTTTCAGTCTATTCTTGTTCTGAGAAATGAAAGCTATTCCATGCGAGAAATTGCCAAGGAACTGAAGATCTCGTACAACGCTGTGTATTACTCCCTTCACAGAACAGCGCAAACTGGCTCTAACTAGAATAGAAAGAGGAGTGGGAGGCCCCGGTGCACAACTGAGCAAGAGGACAAGTACATTAGAGTGTCTAGTTTGAGAAACAGAACTTTCTTCTGAAACTTGTTAGTCTATTCTTGTTCTGAGAAATGAAGGCTATTCCATGAGAGAAATTGCCAAGAAACTGAAGATCTCGTACAACGCTGTGTACTACTGTCAAGCCCTGATCTGTTTCACCTGTCCTTGTGCTTGTCTCCACCCCCTCCAGGTGTCGCTTATTATTTTTCTTTATTTTTACTATTTTCTACATTGTAGAATAATAGTGAAGACATCAACACTTTGAAATAACACATATGGATTCATATAGTAACCGAAAAAGTGTTAAACAAATTCAAAGTAGCCACCCTTTGCCTTGATGACAGCTTTGCACACTCTTGGCATTCTCTCAACCAGCTTCATGAGGTAGTTACCTGGAATGCATTTCAATTAACAGGTGTGCCTTGTTAAAAGTTAATTTGTGGAATTTCTTTCCTTCTTAATGCATTTGATCCAATCAGTTGTGTTGTGACAAGGTAGGGGTGGTATACAGAAGATAGCCCTATTTGGTAAAAGACCAAGTTCATATTACGACAAGAACAGCTCAAATAAGCAAAGAGAAATGACAGTCCATCATTAATTTAAGACATGAAGGTCAGTCAATGCGGAACATTTCAAGAACTTTGAAAGTTTCTTCAAGTGCAGTTGCAAAAAACATAAAATACAATAGTATTTGTCACATGCGCCGAATACACAGATGTAGACGTTACAGTGAAATGCTTATTTACAAGCCCTTAACCAACAATGTAGATTGAGAAAATACCTAAAAAGAAAAAAAGTAATAAGAATAACAAATAATTAAAGAGCAGCAGTAAATAACAATAGCAGGGCTATATACAAGGGGTACCGGTACAGAGTCAATGTGCGGAGGCACCGATGTCGAGGTAATTGAGGTAATATGTACATGTAGGTAGAGTTATTAAAGTGACTATACATAGATAATAACAGAGAGTAGCAACAGCGTAGAAGGGGGGGTGGGCAATGCATAGTCTGGGTAGCCATTTGGTTAGATGTTTTGGGGTAGAAGATGTTTAGAAGCCTCTTGGACCTGGACTTGGCTCTCTAGTACCGCTTGCCGTTTGGTAGCAGAGAGAACAGTCCATGACTAGGGTGGCTGGAGTCTTTGACAATTTTTAGGGCCTTCCTCTGACACCGCCTGGTTTAGAGGTTTAGAGGAAGCTTGGCCCCGTTGATGTACTGGGCCGTACCCTCTAACCTCTGTAGTGCCTTGCGGTCGGAGGCCGAGCAGTTGCCATACCAGGCAGTGATACGACCTTCAGGATGCTCTCGATGGTGCAGCTGTAAAACCTTTTGAGGATCTGAGGACCCATGCCAAATGTTTTCAGTCTCCTGAGGGGGAATAGGTTTTGTCATGCCCTCTTCACGACTGTCTTGGTGTGCTTGGACCATGTTAGTGTGTAGGTGATGTGGACGCCAAGGAACTTGAAGCTCTCAACCTGCTCCACTACAGCCCCGTCGATGAGAATGGGGACGTGCTCGGTCCTCCTTTTCCTGTAGTCCACAATCATCTCCTTTGTCTTGATCATGTTGAGGGAGAGGTTGTTGTCCTTGCATCACACGGTCAGTTCTCTGATCTCCTCCCTATAGGCTGTCTCATCGTTGTCTGTGATCAGGCTTACCACTGTTGTGTCATCAGCAAACTTAATGATGGTGTTGGAGTCGTGCCTGGCAGGGCAGTCATGAGTGAACAGGGAGTACGGGAAGGGACTGAGCACGCACCCCTGAGGGGCCCCTGTGTTGAGGATCAGCGTGGCGGATGTGTTGTTACCTACCCTTACCACCTTGGGGCGGCCCGTCAGGAAGTCCAGGATCCAGTTGCAGAGAGAGGTGTTTAGTCCCAGGGTCCTTAGCTTAGTGATGAGCTTTGAAGGCACTATGGTGTTGAACGCTGATCTGTAGTCAATTAATAGCATTCTCACATAGGTGTTCCTTTTGTCCAGATGCAATAGAGATTGCGTCATCTGTGGATCTGTATGCAAATTAAAATGGGTTGAGGGTTTCTGGGATAATGGTGTTGATGTGAGCCATGACCAGCCTTTCAAAGCATTTCATGGCTACAGACGTGAGTAGTCATTTAAGCAGGTTACCTTCATGTTCTTGGGCACAGGCACTATGGTGGTCTGCTTCAAACATGTTGGTATTACAGACTCGGACAGGGAGAGGTTGAAAATGTCAGTGAAGACACTTGCCAGTTGGTCAGTGCATGCTCGGAGTACAAGTCCTGGTAATCCATCTGGCCCTGCAGCCTTGTGAATGTTTACCTGTTTAAAGGTCTTACTCATATCGGCTGCAGAGAGCATGATCACACAATCCTTCAGAACAGTTGGTGCTTTCATGCATGTTTCAGTGTTATTTGCCTCGAATCGATCATAGAACTAGTTTAGCTCGCCTGGTAGGCTCGTGTCAGTGAGCAGCTCTCGTCTGTGCTTCCCTTTGTAGTCTGTAATGGTTTGCAAGTGCCTGCCACATCCGACGAGCTTCAGAGCCGACGTAGTACGATTTGATCTTAGTCCTGTATTGACGCTATGCCTGTTTGATGGTTCGTCGGAGGGCATAGCGGGATTTCTTATAAACTTCCAGGTTAGAGTCGCGCCCCTTGAAAGCGCCAACTCTAGCCTTTAGCTCAGTGCGGATGTTGCCTGTAATCAATGGCTTCTGGTTGGGATATGTACGTACAGTCACTGTGGGGACGACGTCATCGATGCACTTATTGATGAAGCCAATGACTGATGTGGTGTCCTCCTCAATGCCATCGGAGGATTCCCGGAACATATTCCAGTCTGTGCTAGCAAAACAGTCCTGTAAATTCGCATCTGCTTAATCTGACCACTTTTTTATTGATCTAGTCACTGGTGCTTCCTGCTTAAATGTATGCTTGTAAGCAGGAATCAGGAGAATAGAACTATGGTCAAATTTGCCAAATGGAGGGCGAGGAAAAGCTTTGTATGTGTCTCTGTGTGCGGAGTAAAGGTGGTCCAGAGTTTTTTTTCCTCTGGTTGCACATTTAACATGCTGATAGAAATTTAGTAAGATAGATTTAAGTTTCCTTGCATTAAAGTCCCCTGCTACTAGGAGCGCCGCCTCTGGGTGAGCGTTTTCTTGTTTGCTTATGGTGGAATACAGCTCATTCATTGCTGTCTTAGTGCCAGCCTCTGACTGTGGTGGTATATAAATAGCTACGAAAAATACAGATTAAACTCTATGTAGGTAGTGTGGTCTACAGTTTATCATGAGATACTCTACCTCAGGCGAGCAACAGCTCGAGACTTCCTTAGATATCGTGCACCAGCTGTTATTTACAAAAGTACATAGTCCGCCGCCCCTTGTCTTACCAGACGCCGCTGTTCTATCCTGCCGGTGCAGCGAATAACCTGCCAGCTGTATGTTGATAGTGACGTTGTTCAGCCACGTCTCCGTGAAGCATAAGATATTACAGTTTTGAATATCCCTTTGGTCTTCCACGTAGGTCATCTATTTTATTCTCCAGAGATTGCACGTTTGCTCGCAGAATGGAGGGAAGTGGGGGTTTATTCGATCACCTACGAATTCTCAGAAGGCAGCCCGCCCTCTGGCCCCTTTTTCTCCGCCTCCTCTTCACGCAAATTACGGGGATCGGGGCCTGTTCCCGAGAAAGCAGTATATCATTAGCATCGGCCTCGTCGGACTCGTTAAAGGAAAAAAAGGAATCTGCCAATCCGTGGTGAGTAATCGCAGTCCTGATGTCCACAAGTTATTTTCGGTCATAAGAGATTGTAGCGGCAACATTATGTACAAAATAAGTAAAAAGATAAGTTACAAACAAATAAACACAATCGGTTGGGGGGCACGTAAAACGTCTGCCTTCTTCTCCAGCACCATCTTATTGAATTGTACATATATAATGTGTGTATAGACAGTATGGACAGTATACGAATAGAAACGGTGTTTACAGCAGTATTTATATAGGATGAGCCTTGAATACAATATAGAATATAAATATGAAGTGGGTAAAACAGTATGTAAACATTAAAGTGACCAGTGTTCAATGACTCTGTATAGGGTAGCAGTCTCTAAGGTGCAGGGTAGACTACTGGGAGGTAGCCTGCTAGTAACAGTGACTAAGTTCAGGGCAGGGTACTGGGCCCTATAGTCCTCCAGGCAACACACAGGGTGACTCTAATAGCATCACAGAGAAAGGGAGGTGGAAAAAAGCGAGAAAGAGAGCGAGAGAGAGAGAGAGAGAGAAGGAAAGAAGGAAGGAAATAGGGTGTGTGGATGGGAGATAAGGTGGGGGAGAATGAGAGAGTAAGGGAGCTATAGATAAAATAGAGAGAGAGAGAGAGAGAGAGAGAGAGAGAGAGAGGTAGGGACGGTGAGAGGAGGGATTACATTTTTGTGGTTACAGTGATAATAGGTCTGCTTGGATAAAGACGGGACTTCCATCAAAATGTTTAATGAACAAAAATATAAACGCAACATGCAAAAATGGCAAAGTAACACTGAGTAACAGTTCATATAAGGAATTCAAGTCAATATAAATAAATAAATTAAGCCCTAATCTACGGATTTCACATGACTGGGCAGGAGGCCCACCCACTGAGGAGCCAGGCCTAGCCAATCAGAATAAGTTTTTCCTCACAAAAGGGCTTTATTACAGACAGAAATACTCCTCAGCACCCTCCTACAGACGATCCCAGAGGTGAAGAAGCTGGATGTGGAGGTCCTGGGTTGGCGTGGTGACACGTGGTCTGCGGTTGTGAGGCCGGTCGGACGCACTGCCAAATTCTCTAAAACGACATTGGAAGCAGCTTATGGTAGAGAAATTAACATTCAATTAATCTAGCAACAGCTCTGGTGGACATTCCTGCAGTCAGCATGCCAATTGCACACTCCCTCAAAACTTGAGACATAAGTAGCCTTTTATTGTCCCCAGCACAAGGTGCACCTGTGTAATGATCATGCTGTTTAATCAGCATTTTGATATGCCACACCTGTCAGGTGGATGGATTATCTTGGTAAAAGAGAAATTTTCACTAACAGGGATATAAACAAATTTGTGCCCAAAATTATGAGAGAAATAAGCTTTTGGGGATTTTTTATTTCAGCTCATGAAACATGGGACCAACACTTTACATGTTGCGTTTATATTTTTGTTCAGTATATGAATAGGTCTGCAACACAGAATACTGCTTTGTGGTTGATACTTGCTCCAGTTACTTCTCAACCAATCAGTGACTCATTTCAAACTAGAGGACAGAAGGTAACGTAGACTGACTTTCACCCCATTTCAATACATGACCTCCATTTCAGGTCTGTGTGATTGTGCAGATTTAGCAGGGCTGAAGCCAGCCAACACTGTGGTCCCCCAGGATTGGGTTGTATCGCTCTCTCCTGCTTTGCAGGGGTGGTTACTGGTTAACAGGCTAACAGGCAGGAGAGGAGGGGGAGGGGTAGTTTGAAGCAGCGTCCTTCCATCTCTTTCATCTGTTTAGGCATACTGGCAGGCTCAGATCCTCTCCTCCTATTAAGTGGGCAGCAGCAATGTTCTGTACTCGTCGATTTGGACGCCTAGCGACACCTCCAGTTAGAACAGAACGAAGAGGGAGCCACTTTGTTTATCCCCCAGCTCAAGAAAAGCCAAGAAAGTATGTGTGTCTGTGTGCGTGCGTCTGTGTGTATGCCATGAAAGTGGGATATAGATGTTGAAAGATGGGCGTTTGATTCAGGACTGCCAGAACCGTTTTACAGAGTAGAGGAACTCAGTTGGTGAAACTCAGATTAAACAAACGTAAACCCTACGAACCCCAGTCCTCTTCCACATTCAAAAACAAGACAACAAGAGCACCAAAACAAAGCCCACATTGACATTGACTTTGGCACACTGGTGGCAGCTGCTCACATATTATGTCACTATGCTGTGACTGTTCTGAAAGAGCACTTTGTCAGAGAATCCCAAGACTGGGTGGTGACACGCTTTCATACACACATCTCAGTGTAGTAGAATAGGATGTAGTGCTATAGTGCTGTAGAATCAGGCCAAACATACAGCCTTCACTCATCTCACTCAACCTCTTTCCTCTTCTAGTATTAGGCAGACCTGGGTTCAAAGAGTATTCATCTTCTTTCAAATACTTTGAGCGTTCCATCTCGCCAGGCCAGTACAGCTGTAGTATTTATTTATTTTTTAACTACAGTACTGTACAGTACCAGTCAAAAGTTTGGACACACCTACTCATTCAAGGTTTTTTCTTCAGTGGTACTATTTTCTACATTGTAGAATAATAGTGAAGACATCAAAACTATGAAATAATACATATAGAGTCATGGAGTGAAAAGTGTGAAATCAAAATATATTTATATTTGAGATTCTTCAAAGTAGCCACTCTTTGTCTTGATGACAGCTTTGCACACACTTGGCATTCTCTCAATCAGCTTCTTGAGGTAGTCATTTCAATTAACATGTGTGCCTTGTTAAAAGTTCATTTGTGGAATTTCATTCCTTTTTAATACGTTTGAGCCAATCAGTTGTGTTGTTACAAGGTAGGTGTGGTATACAGAAGATAGCCTTATTTGGTAAAAGACCAAGTCCATATTATGGCAAGAACTGCTCAAATAAGCAAAGAGAAACGACAGTCCATCATTACTTTAAGACATGAAGGTCAGTCAATGTGGAACATTTCAAGAACTTTGAAAGTTTCTTCAAGTGCAGTCACAAAAACCATCAAGCTCTATGATGAAACTGGCTCTCATGAGGACCTCCACAGGAAAGGAAGACCCAGAGTTACCTCTGCTGCAGAGGATAAATTCATTTAACTGCACCTCAGATTGCAGCCCAAATAAAAGCTTCACAGAGTTCAAGTAACAGACACATCTCAATGTCAACTGTTCAGAGGAGACTGCGTGAATCAGGCCTTCATGGTCGAATTGCTGCAAAGAAACCCTTACTAATGGACACCAATAAGAGACTTGATTGGGCCAAGAACCACGAGCAATGGATATTAGACCTTTGGTCTGATGAGTCCATATTCCAACCGCCGTGTCTTTGTGAGACGCAAAGTAGGTGAACGGGTGATCTCCGCATGTGTGGTTCCCACCGTGAAGCATGGAAGGGGTGGTGTAATGGTGTGGGATTGCTTTGCTGGTTACACTGTCTGGGATTTATTTAGAATTCAAGGCACACTTAACCAGCATGGCTACCACAGCATTCTGCAGCGATACGCCATCCCATCTGGTTTGCGCTTAGTGGGAATATAGTTTTTTTTCAACAGGACAATGACCCAACACACCTCCAGGCTGTGTAAGGGCTATTTGGCCAAGAAGTAGAGTGATGATGCTGCTTCAGATGACCTGGCCTCCACAATCACCCGACCTCAACCCAATTGAGATGGTTTGAGACGAGTTGGACCACAGGAAAAGCAGCCAACAAGTGCTCAGCATATGTGGGAACTCCTTCAAGACTGTTGGAAAAGCATTCCTCATGAAGCTGGTTGAGAGAATGCCAAGAGTATGCAAAGCTGTCATCAAGGCAAAGGGTGGCTACAATGTAGAAAATAGTAAAAAAAACTTGAATGAGTAGGTGTGCCCAAACTTTTGACTGGTACTGTATTTGAACCCAAGGTGTTTGGTGTGTTTGGTGTACACTATCAAGCTCTACAACTTTTAGACCGGTCCCATATCACCACCTGAGCCTTCAGTACAGTAGGCCCACTGTAACTCAATTGGTAGAGCATGGCTCTTGCAGCGCCAGAGTTGTGGGTTCGATTCCCACGGGGGACCAGTACGAAAAAAGTATGAAAATGTATGCACTCACTACTGTAAGTCGCTCTGTCTGCTAAATGACTAAAATGTCAATGTAAAATGTAAATGTAGCTACCTCCATAAAGACATCACATTACCATGGAGACATGCCTCTCCACCCACCTGAGACCGGACTGAAGTAGAGGGAATCACGCACACAGGCAGGCAAGGATACACGTCAACACAGACACACACACGTATATTATACGCACGCACACACTCATGCACACAATTAATCACACTCTTTCTCCATCCCACCTCATTCAAGGAGCTGAAAACACTCGTCCCAACCCACAGAATCAATAACAGCAAGCCAACGCTGTCTGACTGCTGCCAGGAACGTTACAGAGAGGAGCAGCAGACCAGAGGAGTACAGGAGGAGAAGAGAGGCAGGTCTGGGAGCCCAGTAAAAGAGGAACACTGGCTGCGGACGGATGAGCGTGGGTTGTTATCCACCAGTGGACCACACACACACATGGATAGGGGAGAGGAGAGGACGAGGTGGGTTGGAAGCTCAGTTTACCTGGATGAGAGACACATTGTTGAGGCTCAATCTGAAGAGGAAGTTTCTGTGTAGAATCAACAGAGAGAGGAAATAACAGTTAGTTTAAACAGTTATAAATGTAATAAACACTTAGTTTACGTGGCAGTTACGTGTGTTTTTTTTCTTACAGTGAGTTCAACTCAGGGCACTGATATTTTGTAGTCACATAAGAACTCTCTGAAACTTGAAGTCGTTTCAAATACTCCAACTGCCAAACTCCACACCAGGCCCTATCCAACAAGCCTCAAAAGACTATATATTACAGTGGAGGCTCCTCAGAGGAAGAAGGGGAGGACTATACTCCCCAGTGAATTTCATAAAAATAAAAATATTGAAACTATACTAAATATATTCACGTCACCAAATAGTTGATAAAAACACACTGTTTTGCTATGAATATCTACTGTAGCCTCAACAGCACTCTGTAGGGTATCACCATGGTGTAGCCGGAGGACAGCTATCTTCTGTCCTCCTCTGGGTACATTGAATTCAATACAAAACCTAGGGAGCTCATGGTTCTTAACCCCTTCCATAGACTTACGCAGCAATTATTACAACTTCCAGAGGACGCCCATCAATCTATCAGAGCTCTTGCAGCATGAGCTGACATGTTGTCCACCCAATCAAAGGATCAGAGAATTAATCTAGTACTGAAAGCATAAGCTATAGCTAGCTAGCACTGCAGTGGATAAAAAGTGTTGAGTAGTTGACTCAGAGAGAGAAAGACAATAGTTGAACAGTTTCGAATAAATGAATTTCTTTAAAAATGAAGGAGAAGCAAGAGAGAGAGCTAGCTATATTTCATAGTATTTTTTCACTTTCACTTAGCTAGCAAATACAGCTAACTAGTTTAGCCGACTCAAACAGAGATATAAGCTATGTTAGCTAGCTGGCTATGGCTAGCCAACATTGGAAGTCTTCCAAGTCAAGGTAAGCTTTTGGTTTTATTAATTTATTATTACTGGGACCGCCGGTGTAACTACTAAACTGCATACTGACTGTACTGCATGATTGTAGCTGGTTTAGTAACGCATTAGTTCTAGTAGCTATGTTGACCATGACATTAGCTAATATGGTGACAACGATGTAGGCTGTATATAGTGGTTAGCGGTTATGATATGATCAGGGGTTTATCCATTCAAACAGATTCTGTTGAAAAACATTGCTTAAACGGAACCAAACGGAACCAAAAGGGGATAAACATACCTGAATTTGTCCAATAGAAACTCTCTTTTGCAACTGTTGGACTAATGATTACATCCTAGATCAGCTAGATGCCGGCAAGAGTGTGCAAGGTGGTATTGAATGTGTCAATGTCACCTTGATTACTCTAATATTTCATTCGACCTGTGCACCTACATTGTAAACTTTCATTTATAGGCTAGGTTGTAGCAATCTCATGATGGGTATAGGGAAAATTAGAGTATCATGTAGTAGCCTAAACCTATCAAAGTTACATTGAGCTGGGTGAATGGAATATGAATGACAGCCATGCTCATTAAAAAAACACGACACTGATACATGATTATCACTTTTAAATGATTCATCTCCAATTTTCAGCAGCAGTGCAGTATAGGACCAGGCAGAGTGTTTTGCATAAGGGTACATTAACACATGTATAAGGGCTCAATGAACAAATTAATAAGGGATAAATTAAGGAATGAATAAGGGGTAAATTAACAAATGAATTTAAGGGTACATTAACAAATGAATAAGGAGTAAATTACCTCATGAAAAAGGAATGAATGAACACATGAATAAGGGATAAATAAACAACTGAATAAGGGATAAATGAACACATGAATAAGGGATAAATGAACACCTGAATAAGGGATAAATGAACACATGAATAAGGAGTAAATTACCTCATGAATAAGGAATCAATGAACACATGAATAAGGGATACATTAAGGAATGCATTCTTACCTTGCCCCCACTATCAACTCATTCCTGGTCAGGTCAAGGGTCAGTTGAGAGTAGTCTCTCACATCCGGGTGGGAGAATATAGTGATCCAAGGACTCAGGGCTGAAAGAGAGGAATAAAGTAGGGAATGAGAGAGATTTAAAAGGAATCACAAAATTATCAATTACAATTAAGGAATCACCAAATTAAAAGGAATCACACAAGGCAGAGACTCAGGGGGAATGCTAATATGGTATGAATCTGAACTAACTCATTCAATCGAATTGATTAAAACAGTAGAATTCTTTATCTGGTTAAAAATCAACAGAGGCTGTCTTCCTCTGTGCCGCATACATTCACCCCTCAGTCACCCTACTTCAATGAAGAAAGATTCTCCATTCTAGAGGGGGAGTCACTTTCAGGCCCAAGGCAACGTACTGGTCTGTGGAGACCTCAATGCTAGAAAAGCAGAAGAACTAGACACTATTAACAGTCATGGGGATAAACACCTACAGAGAAGCAGCAACCTTTCCCTCCCCACACACACCCCCACCCCTCAGCCCACTAACACCTCTCTCAGACCACAGTGTATCTGAGAAGAGTGGAATCCAACCATGAAGCATCACGGCCCAATAAATGACATGGTACTAAACAGGCCTATAGATGGAGTGCAAACAGTACAGAAATCTACTAAAAAGCAATTAGTAGCCAAAAAATACAAATCTCTCTTGGGCAACTTTTTAGCCTTAACATTCTCCTACAGCAATGAAGGTGTACATTGGCCATTTGGAACATAAACTTTATATTTTACAAATTAGCCTCCTTGGCTAATCTAAATAAATATAAGAGCAAACCAAAAAGAATAGATCATGAAAAATGGTTTGATAATGATTGCAAAAAATCTAAGGAAGTAATTGAAAAATATATTTAATCAAAAACACAGAACCAGGCAACAAAAATATACACCTTCAATATGGGGAAACACTGAAGCAATACAATCACACCCTAAGATGTGAAAAAAAGGAAAAGGAACAGCACTTACCCTCCACACTCTAATTGACAAACAAGTAAACCAAAACAATGGCAAAATCTACTCATGTTTTGTAGACTTCAAGAAAGCATTTGATTCAATTTGGCACAAAGGTATTTTTTATAAACTAAAAGAAAATGGTATTGAGGGAAAACATATGATGTTATTAAATCAATGTAACCTAAAAACAAATGTGCGGTTAAAATTGGCAACAAGCAAACAGACATCTTCTCTCAGCGACACGGAGTGAAACAGGGTTGCACAATAAGTCCAACACTATTTAACATCTACATGAATGAATTGGCAAAAACATCAGAAAAATCTGCAGCACCTGGTCTCACCCTACATAACACTGAAATCAAGTGTATGCTGTACGCAGATGACCTGGTGCTACTGTCTCCCAGTAAGGAGGGGTTACAGCAGGATCTAGATCATCTGCACAGGTTCTGTCAGACCTGGGCTCTGACAGTTAACCTAAAAACCCTGAATATAATGATATTCCAAAAAAGGTCAGGAAATCAGGATCACAAATATAAATTCTAATTGGACACAGTTCTATTAGAACAAACCAAAAACGACACATATCTAGGACTAGATATCAGCAACACAGATCGATTACAGCCATGTGAAAGCTGAGAGACAAAGTTCTAGAACCAATTGCTATATATGGCAGCGAAGTATGGGGTCCCCTCTCTAATAATGAATTTACCAAATGGGACAAACATTAAATCGAAATACTGCATGCAGAGTTTTGCAAGACTGTATTACAAGTGCAAAGAAAAACTCTAAATAGCACTTGTAGAGCAGAATTCTGACAATCGAATAGAAAGAAATTGCCATCAAATTGTACAACCATCTAAAAACAAGCAACCCCTAAAACATTTAATCACACAGCCGTACAATGTCAAGAGATGAAACAAGAGATGAAACAAGAGAAGAGTTCCCTCAATCAGCTGGTTCTGAGGCTCAGTTCACTAACCCAAACCAACTCCATAGAGCCTCAGGACAACACGCTTCCTGTAGCACTAATTCCAATACGTTTTGGGACACTGTAAAGTCCATGGAGAATAAGAGCACCTCCTCCCAGCTGCCCACTGCACTGAGGACAGGAAACACTGTCACCACCGATAAATCTACGATAATCGATAATTTCAATAAGCATTTTTCCACAGCTGGCCATGCTTTCCACCTGGCTACCCCTACCCCGGCCAACATCTCAGCACCCCCTGCAGCAACTTGCCCAACCCCCCCACCCGCATCTCCTTCACCCAAATCCAAACAGCTGATGTTCTGATAAAGCTGCAAATTATGGATCCCTACAAATCAGCTGGGCTAGACAATTTGGACCCTCTCTTTCTAAAATGATCCACCGAAAATGTTGCAACCCCTTTTACTAGCCTATTCAACCTCTCTTTTGTATCGTCTGAGATCCCTAAAGATTGGAAAGCTGCCGCGGTCATCCCCCTCTTCAAAGGGGGAGACACCTTAGACCCAAACTGCTATAGACCTACATCCATCCTGCCCTGCCTTTCTAAAGTTAATAAACAGATCACCGACCATTTCGAATCCCACCGTACCTTCTCCACTATGCAATCTGGTTTCCGAGCTGGTCATGGGTGCACCTCAGCCACGCTCAAGGTCCTAAACGATATCATAACCGCCATCGATAAAAGACAGTACTGTGCAGCCGTCTTCATCGACCTGGCCAAGGCTTTCGACTCTGTCAATCACTGCATTCTTATCGGCAGACTCAACAGCCTTGGCTTCTCAAATGACTGCCTCGCCTACTACTTCTCAGATAGAAGTCAGTGTGTCAAATCGGAGGGCCTGTTGTCCGGACCTCTGGCAGTCTCTATGGGGCTGCCGCAGGGCTCAATTCTCAGGCCGACTCTCTTCTCTGTATATATCAATGATGTCGCTCTTGCTGCTGGTGATTCTCTGATCCACCTCTACGCAGACGAAACCATTCTGTATACATCTGGCCTTTCTTTGGACACTGTGTTAACAAACCTCCAAACGAGCTTCAACGCCATACAACACTCCTTCCGTGGCCTCCAACTGCTTTTAAATGCTAGTAAAACTAAGTGCATGCTCTTCAACCGATTGCTGACCGCACCCTCCCGCCCGACTAGCATCACTACTCTGGATGGTTCTGACTTAGAATATGTGGACAACTATAAATACCTAGGTGTCTGGTTAGACTGTAAACTCTCCTTCCAGACTCACATTAAGCATCTCCAATCCAAAGTTAAATCTAGAATCGGCTTCCTATTTCGGCAAACAAAGCCTCCTTCACTCATGCCGCCAAACATACCCTCGTAAAATTGACTATCCTGCCGATCCTTGACTTTGGCGATGTCATTTACAAAATAGCCCCCAACACTCTACTCAGCAAACTGGATGTAGTCTATCACAGTGCCATCCGTTTTATCACCAAAGCCCCATATACTACCCACCACTGCGACCTGTATGACCTCGTTGGCTGGCCCTCACTACATATCCGTCGCCAAACCCACTGGCTCCAGGTCATCTATAAGTCTTTGCTAGGTAAAGCCCCGCCTTATCTCAGCTCACTGGTCACCATAGAAACACCAACCCGTAGCACACGCTCCAGCAGGTATATTGCACTGGTCATCCCCAAAGCCAACACTTCCTTTGGCCGCCTTTCCTTCTAGTTCTTTGCTGCCAATGACTGGAACGAATTGCAAAAATATCTTATATCTCCCTCTCTAACTTTAAGCATCAGCTATCAGAGCAGCTTACCAATCACTGTACCTGTACACAGCCAATCTGTAAATAGCACACCCAACTACCTCATCCCCATATTTTTACTTACCCTCTTGCTCTTTTGCACCCCAGTATCTCTACTTGCACTTCATCATCTGCACATATATCACTCCAGTGTTAATGCTAAATTGTAATTATTTTCCCCTCTGTGGCCTAGTTATTGCCCACCACCCTACTCTTCTACATTTGCACACACTGTACATAGATCTTTCTATTTTTATTTTATTTTGTGTTATTGACCGTACGTTTGTTTATGTGTAACTCTGTGTTGTTGTAGCACTGTTTTGCTTTATCTTGGCCAGGTCCCAGTTGTAAATTAGAACTTGTTCTCAACTGGCCTACCTGGTTAAACAAAGATGAAATAAAAATAAAATACAATATATATAAATCTGGCACAACCTAATCATCATAAAGCAAAAATAAAAATATCACCTATTGGAAAGATACTACAAAAAAATATATGTAAACATCCATGCTATTTGGCTCTGAACAGACAGCACATGGTGGCAGACAATTTGACCACTGTGACTGATAGAAAACTGAGGAAAACACTGACTAGATAGAGACTCAGTGAGCACAGTCTGGCTGTAGACACCAGTCATCAGAGGCAAACTTGGCTGCCCAGAGAGGACAGGCTGTGCTCACTCTGCTCCAGGGGACGGGTAGAGACAGAGCTGCATTTCCTATTACACTGTGACAAATAATCAGACCTAAGAGAAATTTTTCTTTCCCAAAATTATCATTCAGTATAAAGAATTTAAAAAATAATAATAATGTATTGGGTGAAAAGCCAAATATATGTCCCCCTGCCACAACCTGAGTGAAAATTGTAATGTAATGTCAATAATATTTCCCATTTTGGTTTTGTTTTGACTTTCATACCATGTCATGTGGCTTCTCAGTCATGTTGAGACTCGTCTACTACTATTGCTTTAATGTATTAATATTCTCATTAATATTGTTGTTGTAGTTGCTGTTAATAGTAATCCCATTTCCACTACTATTAGTATTACTACTATTGTTGGTCCCACCATTTTTTGTTATATGTATACTTTGACAATGTAAGTAATTTAACATGCCATGTCAATAAAGTCTACTGAATTGAATTGTGAGAGAGAGAGAGAGAGTTAAGTTAATTAAGGACCACAGAGACTGTTTCTCTACTATATTGTAACATGATAAATCTGTCAAACTCTTGGCCTCTTGGGGCAGCGTGTTCAGTAGAGTTAAATTAAAGGTGACAGCAGCATGAGTAATGTCTGAAATAAATCGAATAAAGAGATTCGGAACATGAACACTTCTAATTCAAATTGAAGTGGGTTACAATAGATGTACTGAAAACACACTGGAAACACCCTCTGCTCTGATATGGTCGTCATGATCTATTTTGTGTTGTTATAGGTTCAACAAAACATAGTGTATCTTTCTTTACATTGTCATGGAAACAAACAGCACCGATTTCACCTTTGCATATGGTTTCAGTAGGCCTATAATGTAAACGTACAAAGTAGCATCTAAGAGGCACAGATGTCTGTTAGTGAGAAACAACCTATGCTTTGTGGTTTGCAGCAGCAGTGAATGAGTTATTGAGAAGATTGTGATTGTGTCCAGCTACTGGCAGCCTCCTCTGCTCTACTCCCTTCTGCCCCGTGCCCCGTGCCCCCTGTGGGTTCCAGCAGAGAGGGACAATGCTGTAGCCACATCAAGTCCGTGGCCACATCAAGCATACTGATCCAAATGCAACACAACGCACAGTCAAAACTACCCCTTCCAGGACACACGCCAGGATCCCAACCCCAGCCACAGCGCCCGCCATTTCAGACATTTGGCACTCGCTTTCACAGATCAAAACAACTTCTCCCAGCAGAGTCACAGGGAGTCACACAGTAGAGTGGCGGGTCATTTAGTGTAGAAGAAAAAAGACACAAAAATAACATTTTCTACCAAAAGTGCCCAGCTGATCTCCATGTGACCTGAGCGTGGGTTTACTAAATGGATTTCTCCACATGGGAGATTGTAAGGCAAATGGGATTTTTAATTTTTAGATGTAAAACACAATATTGCAGCAGTTGGATGCTTAGATTCATAATTTTAGTGTGTTCAGTAGCATATTACATGGCAGAAAGCCTTTTAAGACATTTACATAATTCATTGTGGACTTAAAAAACAATTTCTTCCACAAATAATGGGGATAATTTTTGCCCCCTGCAAGACAACCTTGGACAGCCTCAGTTTGTTTACTGTAAGAAGCTGCAAAATGCATTTGCCATTTAGGGAGGAAGTGAGTGCTTGAATAAAATAAACTAAAATAAACTAAACAGATTAAAGAAAAAAAGAAAACTCATTCTGATTCATCTCTCTCCAGATATTGTGAACTAAAATACAACCTTACTATCAGCTTGAGAGAGGAAATTCATAGCCGGGATGATATAACAATTCACACTTAACTGAATTCTTGGCAAAGCTCTTGGGAAAACCAATTAGACCCACAGATTTCCAATACATTACAGGCTTTAACTAAACCAGCGAATGAAAAGACTACATTAGGATTGATTAGAATCATATGGCCCCATTATCCTGAGCATCCTTTATTAAGACATAGTGAGATGGGAGCAGAGTAATCATAGGGATGGATTATTAAGACAAAACTAGACGATAGCAGAGTAATCATACACTCTTAGAATAAAGGGTTTCAAAAGGGTTCTGCGGCTGTCCCCATAGGAGAACCCGTTTTGGTTCCAGGTAGAACACTTGACTTCCATGTAGAACCCTCTGTGGAAAGGGTTTCACAAAAAAAACAAAAGGGTTCTACCTGGAACCAAAAGGGTTCACCTGGGACCAACAAGGGTTCTTCAAAAGGGTTATACTATGGGGACAGCAGAAGAACCGTTTTAAGTTCTAGATAGCACCTTTTTTTCTAAGAGTGTATGATGGAGCTGATGGTATCTCATCCACTAAGCATGGCAGGTATCACTGAGATGTTCGCAGACACTCTTTAAAGGGACAATCTGCAGTTCAAACAATAACAACGCAGTCACCAATGTTTTGGTACACTAGAATTCCTAGACAGAGCTATGGATGCAAGAACAGACAATCCATGAGAAATTACAGTTTTAACCATGTTTTGAGGATATATAGTACAATAACATTGTTTACAAACAAGGAAGTTATACCAACTTCTATTTTGGGTTCTGAAGGTGTATGACAGTTGAACTAAGCTCAAGAGGCATTTTTATAAAGTTATATTCTTTAAGAATCAATAGGTATTCAGTATTCGCCAAAGTTTGGACACACCTACTCACTCCAGGGTTTTTCTTTATTAAGACATCAAAACTATGAAATAACACATATGGAATCATCTTAAACAAATCAAAATATATTTTATATTCTTTAAAGTAGCCACCCTTTGCCTTGACACCACATATGCTGAGCACTTGTTGGGTGCTTTTCCTTCACTCTGCGGTCCAGCTCATCCCAAACCATCTCAATTGGGTTGAGGTCTGGTGATTGTGGAGGCCAGGTCATCTGATGCAGCACCATCACTCTACTTCTTGGTCAAATAGCCCTTACACAGCCTGGAGATGTATTTTGGGTCGTTGTCCTGTTGAAAAACAAATGATAGTACCACCAAACGCAAACTAGATGGGATGGCGTATCACTGCAGAATGCTGTTTTTTAAATTTCTTTATTTCACCTTTATTTAACCAGGTAGGTCAGTTGAGAACAAGTTCTCATTTACAACTGCGACCTAGCCAAGATAAAGCAAAGCAGTGCGACAAAAACAACACCGAGTTACACATGGGATAAACAAACGTACAGTCAATAACACAATGGAGAAATATATATACACAATGTGTGCAAATGTAGTAAGATAAGGGAGGTAAGGCAATAAATAGGCCATAGTTGTGAAATAATTACAATTTAGCAATTAAACACTGGAGTGATAGATGTGCAAGTAGAGATACTGGGGTGCAAAAGAGCAAAAATAAATAACAGTATGGGGATGAGGTAGTTGGGTGGGCTATTTACAGATGGCTGTGCACAGGTGCTGTGATCAGACAGCTGATGCTTAAAGTTAGAGGGAGAAAAGTCTCCAGCTTCAGTGATTTTTGCAATTAGTTCTGGAAGGAAAGGTGGCCAAAGTAGGAGTTGGCGATGACCAGTGCAATATACCTGCTGGAGCACGTGCTACGGGTGTGTGTTGCTATGGTGACCAGTGAGCTGAGATAAGGCGGGGCTTTACCTAGCAAAGACTTATAGATGACCTGGAGACAGTGGGTTTGGAGACGAATATGAAGCGAGGGCCAGTCAACGAGAGCATATAGGTCGCAGTGGTGGTAGTATATGAGGCTTTGGTGACAAAACGGATGGTACTGTGATAGCAAATTGGATGCAGTCTGAGTAGAGTGTGGGAGGCTATTTTGTAAATGACATCGCCGAAGTCAAGGATCGGTAGGATAGTCAGTTTTACGAGGGTATGTTTAGCAGCATGAGTGAAGGAGGCTTTGTTTGCCGAAATAGGAAGCCGATTATTGATTTAATTTTGGATTGGAGATGCTTAATGTGAGTCTGGAAGGAGAGTTTACGGTCCAACCAGACACCTAGGTATTTGTAGTTGTCCACATATTCTAAGTTAGAACCGTCCAGAGTAGTGATGCTGGATGGGCAGGCAGGTGCGGGCAGCAATTGGTTGAAGAGCATGCACTTAGTTTTACTAGCATTTAAAAGAAGTTGGAGGCCACGGAAGGAGTGCTGTATGGCGTTGAAGCTCGTTTGGAGGTTTGTTAACACAGTGTCCAAAGAAAGACCAGAAGTATACAGAATGGTGTCGTCTGTGTAGAGGTGGATCAGAGAATCACCAGCAGCAAGAGCGACATAATTGATATATACAGAGAAGAGAGTCGGCCCGAGAATTGAGCCCTGAGGCACCCCCATAGAGACTGCCAGAGGTCCGGACAACAGGCACTCCGATTTGACAAACTGAACTCTGTCAGAGAAGTAGTTGGTGAACCAGTCATTTGAGAAACCAAGGCTGTTGAGTCTGCCGATAAGAATGCAGTGATTGACAGAGTCGAAAGCCTTGGCCAGGTCGATGAAGACGGCTGCACAGTACTGTCTTTTATCGATGGCGGTTATGATATCGTTGAGGACCTTGAGGGTTGCTGAGGTGCACCCATGACCAGCTCGGAAACCAGATTGCATAGTGGAGAAGGTACGGTGGGATTCGAAATGGTCGGTGATCTGTTTGTTAACTTGGCTTTCGAAGATTTTAGAAGGGCAGGATAGATGTAGGTCTGTAACAGTTTGGATCTACAGTGTCTCCCCCTTTGAAGAGGGGTTGACCGCGGCAGCTTTCCAATCTTTAGGGATCTCAGACGATATGAAAGAGAGGTTGAATAGGCTAGAAATATGGGTTGCAACAATTGCGGCCGATAATTTTAGAGAGACAGTGTCCAGATTGTCTAGCCCAGCTGTGTTAGTCATGCTGGTTAAGTGTGCCTTGAATTCTAAATAAATCAACAACAGTGTCACCAGCAAAGCACCCCACACCATCACACCTCCTCCATGCTTCACGGTGGGAAACACATCCGGAGATCATCCGTTCACCTACTCTGCGTCTCACAAAGACACGACGGTTAGAACCAAATATCTCTAATTTGGACATATAGGGGTTGGGGTGGACTGTGCAGAGAGCAACAGAGTGTTTGTGCTGTACTGCACATCTTCTTGTACAATCAACTCCCAAGATGGTCGTCAGATCAGAACAGAGCAGAAAGGGTTGCATTGGCTATTTAACAACCTCCACACACCACGTTCCATAAACACTGTCAAAACAGTCACACTTTGCAACAACTATGTCAGAGTGTGGTTAAGTGACATGGTTCCCCAGGGGCCTCTAACTAACTAGCACGTGTATCCAGCATATGATGGCTGTCTGGGGGAGTGTGGCGTGTCGTGTCAAGTGTGCGAGGAGAGATATGGGGAGTGGGAGTGTAGTATGCATGTGTGTGTGTGTGTGTGTGTGTGTGTGTGTGTGTGTGTGTGTGTGTGTGTGTGTGTGTGTGTGTGTGTGTGTGTGTGTGTGTGTGTGTGTGTGTGTGTGTGTGTGTGTGTGTGTGTGTGTGTGTGTGTGTGTGTGTATGTGTGTGTGCGCAGGCGTGCCAGGAGAGACAGTGTGAGTGGGAGTAGTGTTGACAGCAGAGTGAGTTCTTGGGTGTAGGAGGGTGTTCATAACCTCTGGGTCATCCCATACACACACACACCACACACACAGCAGCCAACAAACACATAGAGACACATAGAAAGGACACCATGTCTAATGCAATCATGTTGGATCTGTGTCCAACAAGTGAGTAATGTTTAATAAATCAGCCAAGAATTTGCTCTGTTGCCAGGTATAGAACCCGATCTCGATCTTGTTCTGAAATTGTTCACAGGTTACATATCCTTTCTTTGATTGAATTGTAATAACGTCACACAGAGATAAATGTTCTGGTACACGCAAGAGCTCTTTATAAGCCTGCAAAGTAGCCAGCTGAATTTGATTCACTTGTGACAGCTTGGCTTGTTTACTTTGTTAAAAGGCTTTCTGACAGTAAAAGCCTTTCTATCTTGACAGACATTCATCTCCGTGCTAACAAATGGTCTTACATGGGTGGCCAGCTCCCTTCACCTCATAAAGTCTGCCGGGCAATCCATCACACACACACACACACACAGAGAGAACAATTAAGAGATAAATATGAAAGCCCTCCACCCCAATAGACGCCCCTGGCCTGGATCTGCAGTTGATGGACGATTATTACATTTTTTTCACTGTTCTGTGGAGTGACAGATTAATGCATTAGCCACCAGAGCTGGCGGGAGAGGACACTGCCTTAGACACTCGAGTGGACATGAATCCTAACCTTTATATACCCACATTGACAGAATTAAAAAAGACTCACAGCTTTTTTTAACAGAAAGACAGCCTCTATTGAATAAGAAGTAGTGTCTCTGTCTCGCCGCAAATATACTAGGAATACACAAGAGGGCTTGGCAGCTACAAAGGCAGCTTGGAAAGCCCACCAAATTTGTTCTCAGTAATTGCAGAATTAGACAACAGACAGTTGAGGGAAAGGAAACTCAAACTCTCGAGCGTATTCCAGATCCGTTCATCTCATGCAATTTGATGGAATCCCTGTAGTTGGTACACTAAAACAACATGAATGGACAGCCGGATAGACAGACAGACATCATCATTCTGCCACCACAATCTTCCTTTACCTAATCCAGTAAAGTGTTTTGGGTAGCTTGTTGAGTTGGCTAATATCAGATTTGCTGGGCATCAGGGTTATGATGGAAACAGAGTTTAAGAGTCATGCAATCTGTTGATCCTGGTGATCAGTACTATCTAGTCTAGGAGGTCTACTCTATGATGGCTGTTGTGTTAGTGTGACCCCAGATATCCTTCAGAAAGACCGGGCCTGGTAGGGTCCCATAGCAAAACAGAGTGCAAAGCTTTTGAATTAATATCTAATAGGAGATTATAGACAACTCTTTATTTCAGTATTCAAATCACCACAGTTTAATTAGAATGAGAGAGATTATGTTTTCTCTCAGTTCTGCGCAGGCCTCTATCGGCAGTAAGTTAATGCCTTTTGTTGACGTTCAAATCCCAAACCATAACAAACCACTGGCAGTTGACCTTGGGGTCGGTCCGATAACCTTGGAAACCAAAACTATTTATTTGGAGTAAACGTTTTTTGGAGCCTTATGTTACAGTTTGGCTTCTGGGGGAAGAACTTTACTTAATTACATTACATTTCCATCAGAAATAGAAAACAAATGTGAGAAATGCTTTTTCTCATTCGTACGTTAATTGAGCATGGTGTTGATGGCTCCCCTCAGGGGCTAACTAGTTAATGAGGTATGAATGACAAATTGTGTTGAAGGCACCTGTCTGTCATTACAGACGCAAACAAGTGAAATAGTTACACTGCAGACAATATAACTGTTAGATAGCAGGGTGCTGTTTATGCTAATTATACTGTATTTCACAGATTATGTATATTCATTGAGTGAATGGACATTTTCACCACATACTAAGTACTACTAACTTGGCTACTAACATGGTAGGACTGAGAAAGCATCCTTTTTGGCAGATTCAATGAACAGTGGTGTATCAGGAAAGCCACAGCATCTGTTGCATGAAATAACAATGATCCAAATGTCCCAGACAAACAATGCTAATAGACAGCATGGACCGTGCCCAACTCAGGTAAAAGGCCAAGTGGGTGTGTCACAGCCTGAGTATTCAGATGCTTCCCGCCAGATGATCTTCCATTCTCCTTTCCCACACAGGGGAACGTTCTGACGTCCCTCCCTTCCTCCTCCTATCCCTCTCCCCCACCCTCCTCCTATCCCTCTCCCTCGCTCTCTCCCCCTCCCTCCTCTCCCTCCTCTCCCTCCCCTCCGGAGACCTCAGGATATTATCAGACACAGCAGATTGCTCCAGTTTATCTTCCCAAATTCCACCAAAAATGTTTTGTTTTGTTTAGTCTGACCCCTCTCCTCTCCTGTTTTCTTCTGACTTGGTGGATTTCCCTTGGCTTTTCATGTGGTTTGTGTGTGTGTGTGTGTGTGTGTGTGAGTGCTACTATGCCTCAGTGAAGCACATCCTTCCTCCAGAGTGAGCAGTGATAATGGAGGCCGGGGCCACTCCGGAGAGGGGAGAGAGAGAGGGCTGGGGCTAGGATGGGCTGGGCTGGACACACTACGTTGGGCTCTGGGACTGGGGTGTGGCTGGACACACTCAGGACCAGGGGGGTAATCGGCATGTCAAGCAGCCAGCCAGGCAGACATTTTAAAGGAGGTGTCTTTTCCGAAAACATCCATGACGGCTAGAAATTTGGCAAAGGGGTCTGGTGAGGAGCATTACACCTGTTTCTTTGAAAAGGTGGGAGAGGGTGTGTGTTTGAGGACAAGCGTGAGGCTCACAGAGCAGGGACCACTATGACTCATTTTCTGCGACAAAGAGAGAGAGAATACCGCTCCCGCTACCTTTAACTCAACTGAAGTGCCAATAAAGTCCAACTCTTTCCCCTCCATCCATTATTTTCCTCCTTCCCCAGGCTCTGAGTGAGATAGCCAATCAGAAGTGACCATGCAGCCCCAGCAGCATCCCCACTAGCAGCCTGCTAACAACAGTCTGAGGAGAACTGAAGTGTTGGAGGAGCATTCAACACAATGACTGATGGATCCATCACAGGACCAGTCAAATCACACACAGGGGGCTCAAACTTTCACACCTCCCTTTTCTATCCGTTATCACGGCACAGAGAATTTTTACCATCTCTCTCTTCCTCTTGCTCTCTCTTGGTCTCTTTCACTCACTCTCTCTCTCTCTCTCTCTCTCAAGAGGCTCTTTGGACGGTGACACGGCTTAAACGACAGCGTCATTATCCAGACAAGAACAGATAGCGAGACAATCCTGCCGGAGAAGACTAAACAATCCACTGCCTATTACAGCAGCTTCGGGTTGAGAGATGAGGAGAGGAGGGGAAAGAGGAGAAAAGGAGAGGAAGGGAAAGAGGAGAGAAGAGGAGGGAGGCAGAGATGGAGGCGAGAAGAAGATGGCTCTGCAACTTGGTTCACTGAGTTCACGAAGCAGGTGAACTGGCTTTAAGAGCGGCAATTCTGAGAGGAAAATGTGCAATTTTCAACTAAAATGCCTCTTCTTCCTCTTCCATATTCACACACAACCCCAGTGGAAATCATCATGACAGCAGGCTGAAAATACAGACAACTCTTCCCCCCCCACCTCCAAATCAGTGGCCAAGTTGCTCTGAATTGTACAGCAAGCTTGATGGGGTTCACTGTTCCAAGTCAATTGCTCTCTGGTATGGACCCATAGCAGTAGAATGCATCTAGGTGCCTGGCATTATCATGGTTACCTCCTTGTTATAGGTGCTATTTTCTCTGTGGGTGGTGGAATGGTCAGGATGGATGACAGGGTAAAGCTGTACTAGTGGGCTGAACCAATCCTTTCTGAGTCTGAGGATGGTGTACTGCATGTTCAGACAAACTAGGTCTGTGTCTGAAATGGAAACCTATTCCCTATGTAGTGCAATACTTTTGACCAGACACTAGGGAGTAGGGTGTCATTTCAGACACTGCCTAAGGATGGTCAGGCCCTCAACGGGACAGCCTGTTCCCAGATCTCTTTGCAGGTTGACGTGTATTGGGATGAGTCTTGTCCTGGAGGCAGAACTGAGCTATTTCCACTAGATGTGCCAGCTGTAAAGTCAAAATTGGCTACATTGTAAAAATTCCTGAAAACAAACATTAGCTTTTTGGTCTTAATTTAAGGTTACATGCTGACCAGACCGGACACGTCGCGTGTGCGAGCGTCGCAAAATACATTTAGAAATCCTTGTTATTCAATTATTGCACCCACACTGCTCACGCGCGCCAAAGAGCGTCTACGACACCAAGGGCTTAAATAGAACTCATTCCTATTTCTGATGCAGATCGCATCATCGCATCATCTCTCCCATCTCCTCATTGGTTTATAGAAGCAGGTACCCACGTGCCATCTCCTCATTGGTTATACCCACGTGGGTGATTGAAAGACAAACTGTTTTGCCGGTAGTCGTGGTAATACTATGAAAGTTTAGATGCGATCACCATATAAGTTAAATGATGAAAAAGCCTGGAAGGAGGAGAGATGACTAGAAACGATTCGGTTGGCCGTTTTATGTGTGGATTAATTGTCGGAGTAGAGGTCCTTGTGCATTTCAGGTAAAATAACAACCCAATGTTTATATCCCAGGACAAATTAGCTAGCAACAGCAAGCTAGCTAAATAGGACAAATTAACGTTAGCTAGCAGGTGCAAGCTAACTAGCTAAATTGCCATACATGTTTAATGCTTTTCGACCTGTCCCCAAATTAATGTCATTAGTTCAGAGTTTGTTTTGATATTTTAACCTGCATGTCGTGATCGCGTTTGGTGTGGGGGGACAAAATAAATGTATGCACGATAGCGCACGCGCGCAGCCGGTTTGGGTTCCGTGTTAGGGTTAGGAATTAGTGAAAGCAGTTGGTTAAGGTTATGGTTTGGTTTAAAATCAGAAATTATGACTTTGTGGCTGTGCCAGCTAGTGACCACTCTGCAGAGCTACCTCCAGAACAAGATTCATGATGAAAGCGCTAACCTACAATCTGTTTGTGCTGTATAGCCAACTCCTATGGCCGTGGAATGACAATGACCATAGAAGTTAGCAAGACAGCACAATCTGATCTGGGACCAGGCTATCACTGGGAGGCTCAGAGGAGAGATTAGGCTACTTGGCGTCTCCAGGGTGGAGGAATGGAGGTTCCGTGCCTCAGATCTCTGGATGGAATGTGAGAGGAGATGATTCTGAGGTGATACTCTGGCACCACCTCTTACCGTGCTAGATTATGCCTCCTACAGGCCTCATTTGATGGATAGATGTGAGATGTGATACTGGCCACTGGGACAGAGGTGACAGAGAGGATGATAATGACAGAGAGCCTTATCCAGTTTCTCTCTCCAACACCTTGAGTATGATAATGATCACGATCACGTTTGTCAACAACAACTGGGACAAACTCAGTGACGTGTCCAGTCCTTCAACAGCAATAGTGCACGGTGACTGTTACCTTTAAGTTCTACAGTCAGGGGCCTCACTGCCAGTTAGGGGACTTTTTTCGGCATGAGATCCGTTTTGGCGTTTAAGCCTTTTCAAAGCAGAGGGGCCTCCACGGTATAGCGGTTAACACACCGCCACCAGGAACATCTTAAGAGGATGGGGAAGGGGCCCCTAAATGAGGATGGAACACCATGCTCCAGTGAAGTGCACCAGCTTCAGAGGCTAGAAAGACCAAGAAGATGCCCCTGATCCCTTCTCCCTGCTCAGACACACACACACACACACACACACATCACCCCAGCCAGATTAAAAGGGCCCCCATCCCACCCCTCCACAAGGTGACTTGGCTCAGTGACCGCTCCACCACCCTACGATAAAACGTTCATCAATCACTGGGACTAATCTCAGGTTCAGCCTGACACCTTCATTGTTCCGGCATTTCTATAGCTGCTGCCTCCACATAAAGGGTTATACTGCCACCTATGCTAAGCAAATGGGCCGTCTGCTCTCCATCTGTGAGAGTCATCCTAAAGTGGGTAAAGTATGCCTTTGATGTGCAGTAGGCAGCACTGACATCAGTCTAAGGGTTATCTGGTAGCTGTAAGCACACTGAAGGTAGGTAGGTATGAATGGAGCTGAGTGAAAGGATATTTTTGATCCAGGTAACTTACCATTACAGATACTGAATAGGTCTTGAGAATGGCCTTGTGCTGAAACGGTGACATTGAATAGTCTTAACGATATCCCCTGCTCTTTTCTACTTTTCTACTGATTCATTCAAATCTGAATCTGGAAATGGAAAATGGAATCATTCGAAAAAATATAGTCCTCCTTGGCTTCCAGCCCTCCACCTGGACCCCAGAGGACCTCATGATCACATTAATAAACTGGCCCCTGAAAGAACACCATTTCAAGTGATAATGCTGCATTGCAATAAAAAAGAGACTATAGGAGCTCCAGGAAACGTTCATATGACCCATTGATTTTAGAGAGGTTTGGGCATATTTCCAATAATAAGTAAAACCTCTAGCTATCCATTCACTATTTATTTCCGTCATTCTTTCCACACACTGAACAGAATGTATTTGACCAATCCAGCTATTCATGGCCCTTGGAAAGGTTAACAAAAACACCTTCTCCTGAAATAAACATAGCCATTTCAGTGTTATCCTCCCTCCGTCACTCTGCATGTCTAGATCTCACTATGGAGAACACCTTGTTTCTTAACCCGCTGAATAGATGAACAGAGAAGATAAAAGGGGTATCCCTGTACACAATGTTCTCTCTGTCTCTGTTATGTGCGTGTGTGCATTTGCGTGTGTGTAAACCAACCGACATGTGGAATTATTGAAGCTGGCAACCAGAAAGATTGAAATGAAAAGTGTTTATCTCCCTGTCTTACTGGTATGTCTGTCAAACGGTGCTGGCATCAACATAAAGCGTCTCTGTTTCTCTCTGTATAGCAGGGTTCTCCAACAGGTAGATCACAAGCTGTCAGTAGCTCGCAGCCCACTTATGAGTAGCTCGCCAATCAATTCCCGAAAGTATGTGCATTTTTTCATGTGTTCCATTGCAAACTGTCGTAAACATAACGCGCCTGGCTACTATCCAATCAAAGCCACATTGACATTATCCTACCCCTGGCTACCTACTATTGGTTTAAACAGCCAATTCATTTCCAGCAATATTGCCCTTGTCTGTTTGTTGTCGATGCTAATGATAGCCGTCTTGTGGGTAGACAGAAAGACTTTCCCCAAAAACCTTTGCAATTAAGTGTTAACCGTTAAATACAAAGTAGGCTTACCTGACAGAACTATATCATGATTATTTGTATCAATTGGGTTGCCATTGTTTTGCAAACTGTCATGACATTTGCTGCAGCAGTAGGCCTAACAGCAGAAACGTCGCTAGATTGACACATTTCCTCTCTTGTTAAATGTGCAATTAAAGGGGAATTACACACACAAAAAAAAAATCTTTGTTTTTTCCCCCCAGACCTCAAAAACGGTCTTCAATTAAGCATTGACATCGACTCCGAACATCCACATCCGTTGCGTCTATGAATCATTTTTATATTAAGGGTAAAAAACTGAAACAAATCCAAAAACAGGAAAAAACTGAATTTGGGAAAATAAAAATGATAATTCTATGGGGCTGTCATGCCAAAATATTGTTTATTAACCACTATCTTACTAGGTACAGTATATTGACAGAAAACACATCTCTTGTACACCAAGGACCCGGTGAAGAGTTTCAGGGTAGAGGAGAAGAGAATAATGTGCCTATTTGAAAGCTATAAAAAAAATGTCGCTCGCGACATGTTTAATCTTTTTTAAGTAAACCTTTCACGAGCCTCTACCCCGGGTCCGGGATCACCCCCCACCCCCCCCCACACACTGATTAGCATAGCTAGCATAGCTTCACAAGTAGATAGTAGCATCTAAATATCATTAAATCACAAGTCCAAGACACCAGATGAAAGATACAGATCTTGTGAATAAACCCATCATTTCTGTTTTTTAAAATGTTTTACAGGGAAGACACAATATGTAAATCTATTAGCTAACCACGTTAGCAAAAGACACCACTTTTTTTACTCCACCAGTTTTTTACTCCATCAGTAGCTATCACAAATTCGGCCAAATAAAGATATAAATAGCCACTAACCAAGAAAAAACCTCATCAGATGACAGTCTGATAACATATTTATGGTATAGGATAGGTTTTGTTAGAAAAAAGTGCATATTTCAGGTAGAAATCACAGTTTACAATTGCACCGACCATCACAACTCGACTAGAATTACTACAGAGAGCAACGTGTATGACCAATTTACTCATCATAAAACATTTCATAAAAATAGACAAAGCATAGCAATGGAAAGACCCAGATCTTGTGATTTCAGACAATATTTCAGATTTTCTAAGCGTTTTACAGCGAAAACACAATAAATCGATAAGTTAGCATACCACATGTGCAAACGTTACCAGAGCATCGATTCAAGCCAAAGAGAGCTATAACGTAATCATCGCCAAAATATATTAATTTTTTCACTAACCTTCTCAGAATTCTTCCGATGACACTCCTGTAACATCATTTTACAACATACATATAGAGTTTGTTCGAAAATGTGCATATTTAGCCATACAAAACCGTGGTTATACAATGAAAATAGTAGCAAATCAAGCCTCAAAATGTCGGACGTCATCTTTCAGAGTGATCTAGTTTAATCGAAAGCTAATCATATACTTGACTAAAAAATACAGGGTTGACAGGAATCGAAAGACAAATTAGTTCTTAATGCAACCGCTGATTTACATTTCTAAAATTATCCTTACTGTGCAATACAGGGTTCGCCAAGTGAAGCGATAACAAACAAAATGGCGGATTATGCGTTTAAAATATTTTGACAGAACAACGATTTATCATATTAAATATTTCTTACTATGAGGTGATTTTCCATCAGATTCTTGGGCAATGTATCCTTTCTTGGGTCTAATCTTCTTTTGGTCGATAGATGTCCTCTGTCCTTCGAAATGTCCACTAACATCGACCGAGACCCCGAAACGTGCCCAAAGCTTCAAAGTGCACGACAAAGAAATTCCTCAAAATCGCACTAAACGGATATAAATTGCTATAAAACGGTTCAAATTAACTACATTATGATGTTTTTAACAACTATAACGAGTAAAAACATGACCGGAGAAATATTACTGGCTAAACAACCATTTGGAAGGAGGCAAGTCCGATATCCATCTTGCGTAAGACGCGCGAAGGGAAAGAACGGTACTTCCACGTTTTGTTGTTTTATAGTGGCTCTGATTGCGCAATCGACTCCATTCAAAACGTCATGACGTACTGACACCCAGAGGAAGACGTAGGCAGTTTCGGTTTCTCCATAGCATTTACAGGCACCTTAAAACCGACCCCAGATCAGGGGTCAAAATTTCTGAAATCTGACTCCCTGTCAGGAAAAGTGCTGTAGAAGTAGTTCTGTACCACTCAGAGACAAAATTCCAACGGCTATAGAAACTAGAAAGTGTTTTCTATCCAATAATAACAATAATATGCATATTGTACGATCAAGAATTGAGCACGAGGCAGTTTAATTTGGAGACCAAAAAATGCTAATGCGGAACAGCACCCCCTATAGTTGCAAGAAGTTATTAAGTAGCTCTCCTGCTAGAAAAGGTTGGAGACCCCTGCTGTATAGCGTGATATGAGAGATGGCTATAGAGCTTGTCTGTACAAAGGGCTGCTCCTCCCTGTAACCTGTTAGGCTTGGAGTCTGTTCAGTCATTCTCTTCACTGATTTAATCATAATGGGTGTACAGTTTCACACTGATCCCTTTGGCAAAACATTCTTAGGTCAAACAATTTCATTCAAACTTTGGTTCAAGAAGAAGAGCCTTTAGGTCATGAAACTATGCATTATAGAGGTGAAGGGATTGAGAGTGTTATAAATGGGGGATCTAAGACCAATGTGATGTCGAGTAATAAAATGGGTTTAAGTCTACTATAAATAATCAAGTTTGCATACATTCGTTAGAGGAAGGGCCTCGTGAATGGCTCTGTCCAATCAGGAGGGTGTGTACAGTGTACAGTATATTAAGACTTACCTTGGAAGGTGACCACAGGGTGTTCTCTCCGGGTACACTCCGGCCGGGATAGGTACTGGGGGGCGGGCGTGGGTGCGGGTGGGGAGGGCAGCATGGGTTTCTGGGACAGTGCGATTGGGAGGGGCAGCAGAAGCAGGGGGAGGAGCAACAGGCCAGGCACAGACAGGGGGGCAGCGTTCCGTGGCAACGCTGCTGTCATGGTGATGGGGGCGGAGCCTTTCCTCTAACTGCCAAGGTGGGCCTCTGGGATACAACTGTGAGAAAAGAAGGGAAGAAAGAGAGAGAGTTCGAAAAAGAAGATGTGTTGCAAAGAGTCTGTGGTTGCATGATAACACTTCTGGTTCCTGACACATATGTACAATCCCGGAGACTGGGGTTTTTTGTCCATTAAAATAACATCAAATTGATCAGAAATACGGTGTAGACGTTGTTAATGTTGTAAATTACTATTGTAGCTAGAAACTGCAGATTTGTAATGGAATATCTACATAGGCGTACAGCAACCATCACTCCAAGTTTATGATTTTAAAAGGCTAATTGATCATTAGAAAACCCTTTTGCAATTATGTTAGCACAGCTGAAAAATGTTGTTCTGATTAAAGAAGCAATAAAACTGGGCTTCTTTAGACTAGTTGAGTATCTGGAGCATCAGAACTTGTGGGTTTGATTGCAGGCCCAAAATGGACAGAAACAAAGACCTTTCTTCTGAAACTCGTCAGTCTATTCTTGTTCTGAGAAATGAAGGCTATTCCATGTGAGAAATTGCCAAGGAGCTGAAGATCTCGTACAACGCTGTGTACTATTCCCTTCACAGAACAGCGCAAACTGGCCCTAACCAGAATAGAAAGAGGAGTGGGAGGCCCCGGTACACAACTGAGCAAGAGGACAAGTACATTAGAGTGTCTAGTTTGAGAAACAGACGCCTCACAAGTCCTCAACTGGCAGCTTCATTAAATAGTACCCACAAAACACCAGTCTCAATGTCAACTGTGACTCCGGGATGATGGTCTTCTAGGCAGAGTTCCTCTGTCCAGTGTCTGTGTTCTTTTGCCCATCTTAATCTGTTATTTTTATTGGCCAGTCTGAGATAAGGCTTTTTCTTTGAAACTCCGCAACTTTTCTTTGCAGCTTGTATTAGCTAACACAACGTGTCATTGGAACACAGGAGTGATGGTTGCTGATAATGGGCCTATGTCGATATTCCAAAAAAATCTGCCGTTTCCAGCTACAATAGTCATTTACAACATGAACAATGTCTACACTGTATTTCTGATCAATTTGATGTTATTTTAATGGACATAAAATGTGCTTTTCTTTCAAAAACAAGGACATTTCTAAGTGACACCAAACTTTTGAACGGTGGTGTATATGTACATGAAACAAGTGAAAAACAAAGAGACAGGTGAGAGAGTGAGGAGAGAAAATTGCAAACAGAGACACTTAAACACCGAGGAGCCATGTCTGTGAAGTACCTAACCCCTGGCCTCACCATAATCGTTCAAAATACGCAATTAAACCTCAGAAGTTAATTTAACGGCTGATTAAAATCAGAAAATTGAATGAAAGGGTAGTGGATTGTTCAATGGGGTGCAAGTTACCATGAGTTAATGTACCAGAACACTGTGAGCTTCAAATCTATGGCTCATAGAACACAAGAACAACGCTCTCTTCAGCTATTCTCTAGAGAGATCCCTATACTTAAAATAATGTTTTAAACTAATTGTTTTGAGTAGATAACGCACATGAAGAGCTGAAATATCTTGGTCATCATTTCATCCCAACACCTCTCACAGTACTTAAGCTGCCTAGGTATTGCTGCAATCTCAGTTCACATGAGCTCTCATTCTTAAAATGTAATTTATTTAAGATAAAGGCATTAATGTTTTGACCTACTGGCCGAATGTTTTAACTTGAAGATTGATAGTTGCGCCTTTTTGCCTTCATGTAAACTTTACATTTTGGCTGCACTTCGCTGGCTCCAGGTCGGGTTAAGCGCATCGCCTTTCCTTCAGCCACACAGTAAACAACTCAAAAGTTGATTCAACGTACAATTGTAAGGTAACCCGCTGCAATAGGATTGTGAATTTGCTCAACAACATTTTCAGATATAAACATTTTGTTGTGAGTTTGCTCAACAACCTTATTGTACGTCGAATCAAGATATTTCTTTCAGTGTATTTCAGTTCAGCCACTCCAGAATAAACTGTGTTAAGCAGCCTTGAACAGTACCACACAATTCTCCACTTCCTCCTCCGTAGTAAATGTAATTTCCTGCAGACATAATATACAAGGGAATAGAGCCTGGCTGAAACCTGTAGTCCATCATCACCCACCCTTGCGCCTTCTTACAATGTTACCATTGTGGCACGTAATATCAGTAAAGTCGATTAATAACTTACTTCCTGCTCTCACATTCAAAGGGTTAGGTCTTCTTGTAATAGTAGTCCTTTAAATGGAACGATCAATAACACATTATTAGGTTGGTTGAGTTTAAAATGAACCTTATTGCCCACAATCCATTAACCCACTCCCTCTCACTAAAGCTGGTAACTAATTAGGCAAATGCACATGAGCTGCTGGAGTGTTTGTCATTACAATACAGTAACAGTCAACACAACAGGCTCAGGGTAGATGCCAAGGAACACAGAAGTGCCACTAGACATACATCGAAAAGCCCTAAGCATACAGCATTCCGTGCGTTTTCACGGAAAACAGTTTCAAGAAGGGATGGGTTACATTGTGCAATATTCCTCATGTCAACCCTAGCTAGAACATCATTTGCGGTGAAAAGTATGCAGTGAATCTGCGAGAAAGGAAAACACTACTGTTAGATACACTGCTATGTAAAGTATATTCAAACTTAAAAGTAGTCCCTACACTAAAATAGAACTGGTGTTAATTAAAATAGTGCTTGGCTGGTGTAGCGAGAGAAGACCAGGAGGGCCAGCAGCAGCTCTACAACCCACAGAGCAGTGCTGGTCTTGGCACAGACACAGTCAACTAGACCCATGGGTAAACGCTAACAGCAGGTGGAGGTGGGAGTGTGTAGACTAGGCTCCACTGGCACTTTGGGTGGACAGATGTGGTTTCATTAGTCTACATACACACATCATCAAATCACACACACGTACGCACACACTCACACACACACACTGCCTGGCTGGGAGAAGGAGTCAGTCAGTAAATTATCCATGGACTGTGGACAGTGTGCTCATGGCTTAGAGGGGAACTTCCAGGGGTTTTGACTAATGAATGCCCAGACACGTCCCCTGTCAATAGCCCTCTGACAATCGAGCAGAGTGACTACTGTTGGAAGCAGAAGGTACAGTCCTTGAGATACACACACACACGCACACGCACACACACACACACACACACACACACACACACACACACACACACACACACACACACACACACACACACACACACACAGAGGAGGTGGGAGGTCCAGTAGTTGAGATTGCTCTGATTTCATATTGTCTCTCAGCTCACTCACTGACATTGGATGCCATCCTGTAGCTATGGTAACAGTGAATATATTGAACAAGGTCTGAAGTAGATGGGGCCAGGTAGAGTAGAGTGTTTGCACTGAGCCCACAGAGATTGATGATGTATCGTAGGCCATGAAAATACCCTCATAGAAAAAGCATCAAAAGCGAGGGAGGTACATCTTCTAGACCAAAATGCTAAATATGTTTTCCCTACCCACTAAGTGATACCCATATACTGCATATCTATAAGTAAGATGAGAGAGAGTAAAGTCTGATTAACGCCATGAAATGTAAATAGTTGCGTAGCTTGGATGGTGCAATAGCAGGCAAGGGGCCCTAGAGACAGAATAATAGCCTATGAGTAGAGACACTTTATAGCTTGTCTTCATTCCCTTGTTCATGTTCTCTTTCTCTGCTGTGTGGGGGTTGGGGTGGGGTGCATCTTTTGACCCCCCCCCCCTCCCCTCAGTCTTTCAGACCTTTTAAACGCAACAGCCTCACTCAAAATGTTGCCTTTTCACTAAAACTAAAGCAACGGACAGGACGGTAGAGGCGGAGCGGACGAATGGAGGCCATAAAAACTCATTTAAAACACTCTTGTCTTTTAATAATGTCAGAGGGCTTTTATCCCATTCCACAAGGCCGCTGGGCCAGCAGGTGTGTCAGACAGTTTCTCTCTCCCTACCAGCCATAAAGGTTTAGGATGAATCACTGGCTCTCCTCTCCGGCTCCACTCTACTTCGCCATACCGGAGACAGATGATTTAGGGCCCTGAGCGCTCTGCCTGCACCTTCCCTCATCCGGATGGTGATGGGTCTACTCTCTACCCTGTTGCCCAGGGGACTGCTTCTAATTACAACTCAATAGAAAGTCCTTCAACCAAATCTCATCTGAATCAATTAGGACACTGATTAAATTGCTTCCAGCCCATTGAGAAGACAATGTCTGTGTCCCAAATGGCACCCTATTTCCTATGCATGGCACTACTTTTGACCAAAAAATGGGAATAGGGTGCCATTTGGGATGCAACCAATCACTGGTGCTGTTCATAAAAAACAAGGTAGGCTACCTAACCCATATCAGAGAAATAAAGTGTTTCACTGCGAATGAACGGATGTAGCTATTGATGTTGACGCTTCAAGAAAATAACACGAAAAAAACTAATCGAAATTAAATTGGTAATTTCCGTTGGGAAAGTCTCCAAGGAGGACTGGTTCCACTCCAATGGGTTCTTTGATGCATTTGATCTTAAGCTATGTTGATTGGATGTGATTGTTAAGCATCTTATATCAGGATGTATTATTGAGGCCCCATGAGCAGTAAGTGTATGAAAAATGTACCGTTCTCACTAAGCCTTCTGTTGCGCAGATATGTACACACACACACACACACACACACACAAACATACACGCACACACAACCACAAGCTCACACAAACACGCTAACCTCTACATTAGCTTTAGTACCAGTGGAATACCAACACCAGCTCATCAGATCAGAAGATGCTCCCAGGTATCTGATTTGTGGCAGAGGTAAATAC
Organism: Salvelinus alpinus; assembly: GCF_045679555.1. Taxonomy (NCBI): domain Eukaryota; kingdom Metazoa; phylum Chordata; class Actinopteri; order Salmoniformes; family Salmonidae; genus Salvelinus; species Salvelinus alpinus. Next base: position 32,641,888 of record NC_092105.1, read on the forward strand.
AGCACTTGCTTCTCAATTAAACCTACATCATATCACGTTTCTCAATTAAACCTACATCATATCACGTTTCTCAATTAAACCTACATCATATCACGTTTCTCAATTAAACCTACATATCACGTTTCTCAATTAAACCTACATCATATCACGTTTCTCAATTCAACCTACATCATATCACGTTTCTCAATTAATCCTACATAATATCATGTTTCTCAATTAAACCTACACTATCGTTCAAAAGTTTGGGGTCACTTAGAAATGTCCTTATTTTTTTAAAGAAAAGCACATTTTTTGTCCATTAAAATAACATCAAATTGATCAGAAATACGGTGTAGACATTGTTAATGTTGTAAGTGGCACCAAACCTTTGAACGGTAGTGTACATAATTTCCACATTTCTCAAATAAATCTACTTAATATCCACGTTTCTCAATTAAAACCATTTGATTACCCACATAATCAAATGTTTTTTTTAGGAAATAAAATTAGATGCTGCACACTTAATTTCCCACTTGTCATGTTTATTGTTCCCTTAGGGAAATAACTAAGGTAAGCAAACACACACAGCAAGAGCGCAAAGCATCCCAACCTACTGTATAGCACCAAGAGAAATCTAGGAAGTAAGAAGACATATCTACAGCCTACTAACTACTACCACACTATAGCATCTGAAAACTTAAACTCACACTGTCTTTTACCACCTAAACTCATGAATAACTAGTAGGCATGAGGCACCACACTCCCCCTCCACACACACGAACAAACATACTGCTACCATATTCTCATCCCTATTCAGCCTCTCCCTCTCTCCCTCCTCCTCCCCCTTTCTCCCCAAGGGGTTTGGTCCCGTCGGGGGTTACATTGACCATGTCTAATTCTACTCAATAACCTAACCTCACCAATCTTTTTAATGCCTGCTCTGAGATGGCCTATAGGGGTCTGGGCAATGGGCGATGGGGGGGGGGCAATGGGGCCCGTTAAGAGCCAAAGAGGAGGGGAGCAGGAGGAGGGTAATATGTAGGCTACACACTTGGGGAAGACCATAGGAATGTGGGACAAGATGGGGAAGGGCTGATATAAAAGGACCTTTTTGGTAAAAGGGTGATGGGAGGGCCGTAGAAATCTCTTATTGAGTCGCCGTGCTCACGCTTGAGTAGGTCCGTTAAAACAGAATAAATGGATTTCCCAAGGAATGTGCTTGAATGACATCTGACCTCGGGAGTCTCGGACACAGAAAAGAGCATTGGGACTGAACATAGGAATAAACATTCTATTTTTAATTTTATGGGGGTGACGGGGTTGAATCAAATGATATGGAATGTGTATGATATCATACCATCATTACTCAGTGTCGATATCATAACCATATGATAACACATAGAAAAGGCAGTTGGTGCCTCCAGGTGCAGATACAATAATAGAAGGATAACACAGTTATTTGACTGTGATCTATCCAGGCACAAAGGCCCAGACAACAAAAGAATATGATTGTGTGTCTGTCTGCACTTTGCATTCTCCAGAGTGGAGACAGTCCACAGAGTACAAAGTGCATATCTTCGTCTCTGTGTAGTGCTACAGAATGTGTGTCTGTGGGCTGTGTCTTTTTGGGAAGTGAGTACTCATACACAGCAGGCAGTAGAATCTCAGTGAGGGCAATCATCACGTGCTGTCTGTCTACATCAGTGAAAGCACCCAGTGACCTTGCTGCCAATCTGAAAATCCAAGTGTTGAAGAGCCTATTACACTCTTACAGTTTCCCCAGACTGGTGTGGTTACGTATTCTAGCACTGCTTCAGAGTCTGCCTGCATCCCAAATAAAACCCTATTTCTTATAGTGCACTAATTGCCTATGCCTATGGGCCCTGGTCAAAAGTAGTGCACTATATAGGGAATATAGTGCCATTTGGGACACACGCTTTGAGTGAGAACAACTTGCATTACACCACTCAGACTCCAACACACAGACTCCAAAAGAAAAGTCCTGATTGTAATGGCAGATTGCACCCCTTAACGTTGCCTGGTTTATATTGGAACAAAACAACTTGTTACAGCACATCCAGGGGTTTATTATGGTGCATGAAGCACAGTTCAAAGAGTCAAAATAGGCTCCAACAATGAAGAAATTAAATTTTGAATAGGACACAAAGGCTTGAGACGAGAGGGCCACTTATTGAGCTGTTCTAAACGTCCAATCACACTGTCCTCCAATCACACTGTCCTCCAATCACATTCGCACTGTCCTCCAATCACAATCACACTGCCCTCCAATCACAATCACACTGTCCTCCAATCACAATCACACTGTCCTCCAATCACAATCACACTGTCCTCCAAACACAATCACACTGCCCTCCAATCACACTGTCCTCCAATCACACTGCCCTCCAATCACACTGCCCTCCAATCACAATCACACTGTCCTCCAATCACAATCACACTGCCCTCCAATCACACTGTCCTCCAATCACAATCACACTGTCCTCCAATCACAATCACACTGTCCTCCAATCACAATTACACTGCCCTCCAATCACACTGCCCTCTAATCACACTGCCCTCCAATCACACTGCCCTCCAATCACACTGCCCTCCAATCACAATGCCCTCCAATCACACTGCCCTCCAATCACACTGCCCTCTAATCACACTGCCCTCTAATCACATCCCTCCAATCACACTGCCCTCCAATCACACTGCCCTCCAATCACACTGCCCTCCAATCACACTGCCCTGTGAGCAGCTAAAGGGATTTGATATGGCATGTAATGTAGTGATAATTTGAGAACCGTTTGTATCATCAGACTCCAGATAGTACTGCTGTGTGTGTACAGTTTGTGTGTGTGTGTGTGTGTGTGTGGGGGGGGGGGGGGGGGGGGTGTAGTCTAGAGTGATGTATGGTTGGTCAGAAGCAATCTGCTGGCAGAGCCCTGGGAGGGAAAGGGTATCTTCCAATCTTTGGGCCTGTCAGTGTGCATCACGCACACACACGCAGAGACACATACACCCAGACACACAACCACAGAGCTCTCCACCCCAGTCTGATCTGTAATAACACACAGTGTCTGTCCTTCAAAATATCTATTATGACATTAGTTGGCAGACAGTCTCACACCTTTTCTGTTCAGACAGGGTGCGTGCCAAATGGCATCCTATTCCCTACATAGTGCATTATTTTTGACCAGGGCCATTTGGGTGCCATTTGGGACACAGACAGAAGCCACATCAAGTGCATATCTCAAGTTTACCTGATACCTCTTCATTGTGCACAGTCTATGAGCCTTCACTGAGAGAATGTTAACCCTGGGGCTTGTTTTGATTTGTTTGGGAGGTTTGCAGGTAGTGTTTTAAACAAACGGTTAAAACGTTCAAAATGAAATAGTTAAACAAGAGATTATGCTGTACAGGAGATACTGCTGCTAGATACTCTAATTATTTTTTATTTTTTTTAAATACCTTGTTGGAACTTGGAATTGGAAAAGACCCACTCCTTAACCCAACAATTTGCCTTGAACCACTGAGTCCACTGAGAATCACTGAGCCAATCCTTTGATGTGTTCCATATTAACCTCTGACAGTATGAGTCAACATATCATTTCCAAATCTCTAAACACCAATGCAAAGCCTGTAGTATAGAGCATTGTCTTGCATTTGACTTGTCTCCATTGCGTTTGATTACCTCCAAAATTCACCCCATTCTGAGAAAAAAATTGAAAATAGGCTGTGCTACTCTACTTCTATAAAAAAATATTAATGGTATCAAAATAAATTGTGTCATCAATTATTCTGAATAGGCTTCCATCTAGGTCTCTCTCAGTGGTCAGTTTCTTACCTAGGAAACACAAAGAGTACAAGTAACCAGGGGTGACGACCTCTGATTGGCTCCCTCAATAGAGGGGTGTCCATCCCACAAAACCCAGGTTGTTAACAGGGTTGGAGAGGTCAACACTTTTTCTCTCTTTCGTTCGATTGCTTGCTAGATCGCTTTCTCTCTCTCTCTCTCGATTATTTTAGACTCAATGTTCTTTCTGAAAGATAGGTGTGTGTGTGTCTCTGTGTCAGTATGAGTCAGTGGATAATAGTGTGTGTGTGTGTGTGTGCAAGTGTGTGTGTGTGCATTGAATGAAGGTTTTCCTTGCAGTCGTAACTCACTGCCATCCTGTCCACAAACCTCGGTAGAATTTAGAGCGTGAGTGCTGAGACAGGCCCGGGACGAGAACTCATAAAGAACCTCTGTGAGGGCCGAGTCAGCTCTCTCTCTCTATATTGCTCTCTTTCTCTCTCACAGGGATGGACCATTGAAGGACAAATGTTGAAATGTCACCATCCTCACCATAATGGGAGACAGATGTGCCAGGGTTGTATGCCACAGCTGATAAGAACTGATAACAGGAGCGTGTGATGTCAACAGGATGGCTGCGATACTCAGACAAACAGATGTGGGTTGGGGTTACTTTGAATCTGCTTACAGCCTTGGAATTGGTCGATTTGAAAAAAGTCATAGCCTATCAGAGAGGCTGTCTTGCTCACGTACACATGTCCAACCTCCAGAGCCTCTCCTTGGAGCCATGCAATCCACCATACACCACCATAAACCACCATTTCAGCGGATTGTAGTGAATTATCACACCGTTTTACTGGGCTGCATGGCGTTCTATGGGAGTGAAGCGGGAATTATGAGCCAATGATGCAGAGACGGCTCAGCCTAATTAGCTGCTATCTCAAGGACAACAGAAGGAGTGCTGTTCTCATTAACTGGAGCGGACACAAAACAAAACACACACACAGGGGCCGTCAGACACTTTAAATGATGAGCAAATTGATTACAACAGACTTCAAAAGGACAGCTGCATAGATCAAAAGAGAACTCTTGATATGATTAACAAGACTGTGCACACTCCTGAATAGACTCATGAATGCACAGAGAAACAGCTGGATGGATGCATACATACACACACACACGCAGGAACGCACGCGCACATGCACAGACACACACAGACAGACACACCACCCACACATCATTTCCTTACAGCTAGGCTAATAATCAGAGGTATTGATGGCAATACAGTGTGTGTCTGCTGTGGACACTGACCTGATAGACCAGTTGTCCAGGAGGCTGTGGACAGTGACCCGATAGACCAGGGGTCCAGGAGGCTGTGGACAGTGACCCGATAGACCAGGGGTCCAGGAGAATGTGGACAGTGACCCGATAGACCAGAGGTCCAGGAGGCTGTGGACAGTGACCCGATAGACCAGGGGTCCAGGAGGCTGTGGACAGTGACCCGATAGACCAGTGGTCCAGGAGGCTGTGGACAGTGAGCCGATAGACCAGTGGTCCAGGAGGCTGTGGACAGTGACCCGATAGACCAGGGGTCCAGGAGGCTGTGGACAGTGACCCGATAGACCAGTGGTCCAGGAGGCTGTGGACAGTGAGCCGATAGACCAGGGGTCCAGGAGGCTGTGGACAGTGAGCCGATAGACCAGGGGTCCAGGAGGCTGTGGACAGTGAGCCGATAGACCAGGGGTCCAGGAGGCTGTGGACAGTGACCCGATAGACCAGGGGTCCAGGAGGCTGTGGACAGTGACCCGATAGACCAGGGGTCCAGGAGGCTGTGGACAGTGACCCGATAGACCAGGGGTCCAGGAGGCTGTGGACAGTGAGCCGATAGACCAGGGGTCCAGGAGGCTGTGGACAGTGACCCGATAGACCAGGGGTCCAGGAGGCTGTGGACAGTGACCCGATAGACCAGGGGTCCAGGAGGCTGTGGTTGTTAATAATGGTACTGAGCCTCAGTCCTGATCCCATCAGCAGAAGGCGGCCTGGGGGGCAGACAGGGGGGCAATGGAAACACCCTCCATCAGAGAACCTGTCTTGTCTACTAGTACACACACACACACACACACACACACACACACACACACACACACACACACACACACACACACACACACACACACACACACACACACACACACACACACACACACACACACACACACAAACACACACTAATTGAAGTGAACACACACATGCATGCAGACACACACACAGAGAGACAGACAGGCAGACAGGGGGGCAATGAAAAGGCCCTCTGTCAAGATCATGAGTGGCCTACACACACACACACACACACACACACACACACACACACACACACACACACTAATTGAAGTGAACACACACATGCATGCAGACACACACACACAGAGACAGACAGGCAGACAGGGGGGCAATGAAAAGGCCCTCTGTCAAGATCATGAGTGGCCTACCTGGGAGAGGCCTGGCTGAATTCAATCAAGTCTTAGCTACTTGGAGACACACACACGGAACAGAGACACACACACCCACACACTCACTGAATCCCTTTAAGCCTGCAGAGGCTAAGCTTGCACGGCAGTGCAGTTCAGAGTAAGAGGAAAAGCCTTCCATGGGGACCTCAGCATTCAGTCCCTGTTGTAATAGTTTTTAAACTCAGAACAACTGATTGAACTTCTGAGTCACCCAGGAAAGCACTATAAAATGAAGCGAAGCTACGCATTTCGCCATCACCCTATTCAGAGAATCAAATGTAGCTTCAAGGACATGATGGGTCCTGTACTGTATAGTAGAGAAGTAGGCAGTACCGTAGTTGCATGAGAAGAATAGATGCCTCCACTCCAGACACTGAAAGTCAACTTGGCATGTCATCGTCACCAGTTTAAAAAGTCAAATTAGGGATGCATCCCAAATGGCACCCTATTCCCTTTATAGTGCACTACTTTTGAAAAGGGCCCATAGCAGACACATATTTAATGCCAATGTAATCTCACGTGCATATGTTTTATTTCCATCTCCCCTCTTTTCCAGAGCACTCCTCCTAACGCCTCATTATCAATTCAATTATGAATGGTCTCTAAGCATGGATCCCATTATAGAGAGGGTGCACTGGAGTGCACACACACACACACACACACACACACACACACACACACACACACACACACACACACACACACACACACACACACACACACACACACACACACACACACACACACACACACACACAGGTCCAGTGGAGCAGTCCAAACAACATGCTTAATAGGCACCAAGCACATACGGGCTGAGGAGTATGATATGATTGGAAAACAGATCATTGATACTGTACAATGAGTTCCTTGCACATCACGAACTGAGTCCTTATATCAGATACTGTTGTATCTCTAAGGGGAGGATGACACTGGTAGGACTGCATAATCAACAACTCTGAGGTCATGTAATGGTCTCATTGACACAGGCTCTAAGACATTCAGACCTGTCTTTTCTGATTCTGTCCTAATCATCACTCATGCCACTTGGCACTGCAAGACGATGGCAAACACACGCATATTAACCCACTCCAAAAAGGTAATTTGTGTAGTAAAATACACAGCACTTTTTCAACTGGAGGCGAGGACAGGTCACCAGAGATTTACTGTAATGAATTGTGAAAAACATAATTCAAACCCTATTTCACCCTCTCTATTTAAAAGAAAAACAGGGTGCTGGTGTTAAAATGCGCACGCGCACACACACGCACACGCACAGCCGAATGACTATTACATCAGAACTCAATATAAAACCTAGAGCATTCAAATGAAGTTCAGTTGATTTGGTGCTAACTTGTCCGTCCTCTCATTGTCTGTAGAAGCACTAACAGGACCGCATTCTCATGCCACTGAATCAGCCTGGCACATACACACAGACAGACAGACTGACAGGCTCTGATGTCTGTGCATATATGTGCTCTAGCTTTGGCTTCCTGAAACCAAAGAGAGACACACAAACACAACCTCATATTCACACACACACACTGTGCTGCGGCTGCTTGAAACCACAGGAGACGTGGGCAGGCAGCCACGTAGAAGGAGGTGGGAGGAAGCATTTCAATAAAGTGCCACAATTTGGCTTCTCTCTTTGTCAGAACACATTGATCACAGCAGAACAAATGGCAGGCTGATTTAGACCCTGGTGGCAGAGGATGGATGGATGGAGATGGAGGGATGGATGGATGGATGGATGGAGGGATAGAGAGAGAGATGCCGTACCACCCTGTTCCCACTCTACGTCCCCTTTATTAGATTTGGCTGAAGGCATTAATCACTCAGAGCTATTGTGCTGCCCAGGGATCAAACATGCCACATCCCGAGGGAATGAACACAAAACTTATAATAAAACTGGCCCACCTCCCAACGGCTCCAAAGGGCCTGTCTGGAAAGCTTTTGTCTTCCAAAATTAACGTTTTCGAAAACGCATACATTTTGTTGGTGACGGTCGCATAACAATCCATGAAACAATTTCAGTCAAAGTTTCCAGTTCTACTGAGATAAGGAGACGTTCTAAAGGATGAAGAAAGTTAGTGACTTTGAGAAGTACAGTGAGGGAAAAAAGTATTTGATCCCCTGCTGATTTTGTAAGTTTGCCCACTGACAAAGAAATGATCAGTCTATAATTTTAATGGTAGGTTTATTTGAACAGTGAGAGACAGAATAACAACAAAAAAATCCAGAAAAACGCATGTCAAAAACGTTATAAATTGATTTGCATTTTAATGAGGGAAATAAGTATTTGACCCCCTCTCAATCAGAAAGATTTCTGGCTCCCAGGTGTCTTTCATACAGGTAACAAGCTGAGATTAGGAGCACACTCTTAAAGGGAGTGCTCCTAATCTCAGTTTCTTACCTGTATAAAAGACACCTGTCCACAGAAGCAATCAATCAATCAGATTCCAAACTCTCCACCATGGCCAAGACCAAAGAGCTCTCCAAGGATGTCAGGGACAAGATTGTAGATCTACACAAGGCTGGAATGGGCTACAAGACCATTGCCAAGCAGCTTGGTGAGAAGGTGACAACAGTTGGTGCGATTATTCGCAAATGGAAGAAACACAAAAGAACTGTCAAACTCCCTTGGCCTAGGGCTCCATGCAAGATCTCACCTCGTGGAGTTGCAATGATCATGAGAATGGTGAGGAATCAGCCCAGAACTACACAGGAGGATCTTGTCAATGATCTCAAGGCAGCTGGGACCATAGTCACCAAGAAAACAATTGGTAACACACTACGCCGTGAAGGACTGAAATCCTGCAGCGCCCGCAAGGTCCCCCTGCTCAAGAAAGCACATATACATGCCCGTCTGAAGTTTGCCAATGAACATCTGAATGACTCAGAGGACAACTGGGTGAACGTGTTGTGGTCAGATGAGACCAAAATGGAGTTCTTTGGCATCAACTCAACTTGCCGTGTTTGGAGGAGGAGGAATGCTGCCTATGACCCCAAGAAACCATCCCCACCGTCAAACATGGCGGTGGAAACATTATGCTTTGGGGGTGTTTTTCTGCTAAGGGGACAGGACAACTTCACCGCATCAAAGGGACGATGAACGGGGCCATGTACCGTCAAATCTTGGGTGAAAAACTCCTTCCCTCAGCCAGGGTATTGAAAATGGGTCGTGGATGGGTATTCCAGCATGACAATGACCCAAAACACACGGCCAAGGCAACAAAGGAGTGGCTCAAGAAAAAGCACATTAAGGTCCTGGAGTGGCCTAGCCAGTCTCCAGACCTTAATCCCATAGAAAATCTGTGGAGGGAGCTGAAGGTTCGAGTTGCCAAACGTCAGTCTCGAAACCTTAATGACTTGAAGAAGATCTGCAAAGAGGAGTGGGACAAAATCTCTCCTGAGATGTGTGCAAACCTGGTGGCCAACTACAAGAAACATCTGACCTCTGTGATTGCCAACAAGGGTTTTGCCACCAAGTACTAAGTCATGTTTTGCAGAGGGGTCAAATACTTATTTCCCTCATTAAAATGCAAATCAATTTATAAAATTTTTGACATGCGTTTTTCTGGATTTTTTTGTTGATATTCTGTCTCTCACTGTTCAAATAAACCTACCATTAAAATTACAGACTGATAATTTCTTTGTCAGTGGGCAAACGTACAAAATCAGCAGGGGATCAAATACTTTTTTCCCTCACTGTATCTCTGTCTAGTCAGTCTCCACCAGGGGAGCCCAGGACAGGACGGTAGTATCTCTGTCTAGTCAGTCTCCACCAGGGGAGCCCAGGACAGGACGGTAGTATCTCTGTCTAGTCAGTCTCCACCAGGGGAGCCCAGGACAGGACGGTAGTATCTCTGTCTAGTCAGTCTCCACCAGGGGAGCCCAGGACAGGACGGTAGTATCTCTGTCTAGTCAGTCTCCACAAGGGGAGCCCAGGACAGGACGGTAGTATCTCTGTCTAGTCAGTCTCCACCAGGGGAGCCCAGGACAGGACGGTAGTATCTCTGTCTAGTCAGTCTCCACCAGGGGAGCCCAGGACAGGACGGTAGTATCTCTGTCTAGTCAGTCTCCACCAGGGGAGCCCAGGACAGGACGGTAGTGTCTCTCTGTCTGGTCAGTCTCCATCAGGGGAACCCAGGACAGGACAGTAGTATCTCTGTCTGGTCAGTCTCCACCAGGGATGCCCAGGACAGGACGGTAGTGTCTCTCTGTCTGGTCAGTCTCCACAAGGGGAGCCCAGGACAGGACGGTAGTGTCTCTCTGTCTGGTCAGTCTCCACCAGGGGAGCCCAGGATAGGACGGTAGTATCTCGCTGTCTATCCAGTCTCCACCAGGGGAGCCCAGGACAGGACGGTAGTATCTCTGTCTAGTCAGTCTCCACAAGGGGAGCCCAGGACAGGACGGTAGTATCTCGCTGTCTATCCAGTCTCCACCAGGGGAGCCCAGTACAGGACGGTAGTATCTCTGTCTAGTCAGTCTCCACAAGGGGAGCCCAGGACAGGACGGTAGTGTCTCTCTGTCTGGTCAGTCTCCGCCAGGGGAGCCCAGGACAGGACGGTAGTATCTCTGTCTAGTCAGTCTCCACCAGGGGAGCCCAGGACAGGATGGTAATGTCTCTCTGTCTGGTCAGTCTCCACAAGGAGAGCCCAGTACAGGACGGTAGTATCTCTGTCTAGTCAGTGTCCACCAGGGGAGCCCAAGATGGGAAACTAGTCTGGGAAAGATGTACGCCTCTGGACAAGTTTCCTCAGACTCTAAAACCACCTTGAAACGGGACGCCTGCAACAGGTCTGTATGCCAGTGTTGGCCTGGGACATCAATTAATTACCTTCACATGAATTGGTCTGTCTCTAATGTCTTGATTAGGCCGTGGTTATCTGTGGGAGCTGCTTTGTTTTAGAGTTCGATTGGAAGCTCAGTGACTGCACGCACACGCACACACACACACGCACACGCACACGCACACACACACACACACACACACACACAGACACACACACACACACACACACACACACAGACACACAGACACACACACACACACAGACAGACACTCGTACACACACCAAAACCCCATTCCAGGGGGATCTTTAGACTGTAGTTGCACCTGCCACTCAAGGTCCTATTCCTCAATCCCCCTCACCTCCTCTTCCCACTTTCCTTAGATGCTCTGGAGTGTCAGAGAGGGATGGATCGAGCCCCTTGAGGACATCCCCCTTCTCTTCCTCTCTTTCTCACTGTCCATTTATCTCTTTCTGAGTACCATCGCTTCCTTTCATTCCTCTCTTTTAGATCCCCACTCCCTCTCTTCTGAGTGTTCTGAGGGGAAAACTGTTGTCACACACACACACACACACACACACACACACACACACACACACACACACACACACACACACACACACACACACACACACACACACACACACACACACACACACACACACACACACACACACACACACACACACCCAAACACACACCCAAACACACACCCAAACATACACACACACACACACACGCCACCTCTGATCAGGATTACTACCGGATTACAGCAGAACAATGCAATGTGTGCTGAGGAAGGGGAGAGTCAAAACCAAAAATATTTGATATCACAAAGGCTGTATTCAAAAGGATTTGAGAACATTTCCTGTTTAATTTTCAGATGATAAAATGTCTTTGAATTTGCAGACCAACTTTGAACTGTGGTATTCAAACGGCCTAATTCAGACGCCTCTTGCAGAACTGTGTCAGCTGAGAGATTGACTGACAGAAGAATGGGTAGTTAGTCACACCAGAATATACAGTGCATTTGGAAAGTATTCAGACCCCTTGACTTTTCACATTTTGTTACGTTACAGCCTTATCCTAAAATTGATCAAACATATTTTTTTCCTCATCAATCTACACACAATACCCCATAATGACAAAGCAAAAACATCCCCACAGCATGATGCTGCCACTACCATGTTTCACCGTAGGGATGATGCAAGGTTTCCGCCAAAGAGGTCAATCTTGATTTCATCAGACCAGAGAATCTTGTTTCTCATGATCTGAGAGTCCTTTAGGTACCTTTTGGCAAACTCCAAGCAGGCTGTTATGTGCCTTTTACTGAGAAGTGGATTCCCTTAGGCCACTCTACAATACATTTACACTTACAATAAAGGCCTGATTGGTAGAGTGCTGCAAAGATGGTTGTCCTTCTGGAAGGTTCTCCCATCTCCACAGAGGAACTCTGTAGCTCTGCCAGAGTGACCATCAGGTTCTTGGTCACCTCCCTGATCAAGGCCCTCTCCCCCGATTGCTCAGTTTGGCTGGACGGCCATCTCTAGTTAGAGTCTTGGTGGTTCCAAACATCTTCCATTTAAGTATGATGGAAACCACCGTGTTCTTGGGGACCTTCAATGCTGCAGAAATGTTTTGGTACCCTTCCCCAGATCTGTACCTCGACACAATCCTGTCTCGGAGATCTACGGACAATTCCTTCAACCTCATGGCTTGGTTTTTGAACTGACATGCACTGTCAACTGTGGGACCTTGTATAGACAGGTGTGTGCCTTTCCAAATGATGTCCAATCAATTGAATTTACCACAGGTGGATTTCAATTAAGTTGTAGAAACATCAAGGATGGAAACAGGGCCTCCCGGGTGGAGCAGTGGTCTAAGGTACTGCAGCGCAGAATCTCTGTACCACCAGAGATTCTGGGTTCGAGTCCAGGCTCTGTCGCCGCCGGCCGCGACCGGGAGGCCCATGGGGCGGTGTACATACATTGGCCCAGTGTTGTCTGGGTTAGGGAGGGTTTGGCCGGCAGGGATATCCTTGTCTCATCGCGCACTAGCGACTCCTGTGGTGGGCCGGGCGCAGTGCACGGGTTGTGTTTCGGAGGACGCGTGGCTCTCGACCTTTGCCTCTCCCGAGTCCGTACGGGAGTTGCAGCGATGAGACAAGACTGTAACTACCAATTGGGGTAAAAAAGGATGAAAACAGGATGTATCTGAGCTCAATTTGTAGTCGCAAAAAAAATACTTATGTAAATAAGGTATTTCTGTTTTTTTTACTTTTAATACATTTGCAAAAATGTCTAAAAACCTGTTTTCGCTTTGTGTATATTGATGAGGAATTTTTTAGAATAAGGTTGTAACGTAACAAAATGTGGAAAAAGCCAAGGGGTCTGAAAACTTTCCGAATGCACTGTACCATATACCTACCCGGAATAGCTTTTTAAAGACATGTTTGCTTTTTAAACATGTATACTTTCCTGTAATGAACTTATAATTATATATATGTTTTTTTTATTTTTTTTTACCTCAAGCAATAATTTCAGTGCCTTCAGAAAGTATTCATATCGCTTGACTTATTCCACATGTTGTTGTTGCAGCCTGAATTCAAAATGGATAAAACCATTTAAATAATCTCACAGTACCCCATTATGACAAAGTGAAAACATGTTTTTAGAAATGTTAGCAAATTTATTGAACATGAAACACAGAAAAATCTCATTTACATAACTATTCACGTACCTGATTAAATACGTGTTAGAATCACCTTTGGCAGCGATTACAGCCGTGTGTTTTTCTAAGTAAGTCTTTAAGAGCTTTTTCCTCAGGCCACTTCTATCTGATCTCGTGATCTTGGTTCCCTCAGCTTTCCACTCATACAGGGGTGGCAGGGTATGAGGTTTGTGGCATCCCTCTCTGTGACACACACACACAGTCCTGTGGTAGGTAGCTAGCTGACATGCTCTGCGCTGAGGTTAACCACAGACCACTAAGACCTGAATACAGCGGCCAATATCACCTTTCTACCAGGGCTGTCAGAGCCTCTGTTCATGTCGGAGAGAGGGGGGAGGAAGGAGGGATGTGGAGCTGAAATGAAACACTAGGGCATCATCGAACACTACAGCCTGAAACAGTGCATTCTGAATCTGAAATTCACTGAGGCAAAAAATAGGTTTTGTCATTGTCATTACTGTGTATTTGTGTACTGAACATGTTTTTATTAGGCTGCTATTAGGCTAATCAGAGGAAACATCCAATAACACACTTTGTGAATGGATAGACAGGTTGTTTTTATACGGTCCAATCAGCAGTACAAATTGGACATGCATGGGGAGTAGTGAAATTACAAGGCATGACACGTGAGAATGGAACAATGAATTGGCATGTGTAAATGTAACTATACATTTACATATGCACTCAATAAACAGTGTATAAATACATAATGAGCTAGTTTGAGTCTGGTTCCATCATTTAGAACGTTCATTATAGTAGAACGAGCAAGGGGAGGAGGGCATCATTTTAGCAAAGTTATTGATCAACCCAATGCTGCTTCAATACACTAGACAACAACAACAATGTTTCTGCTGGCAAAGCACACAACAATAATTAAATTCATTGTGATATAATTAGAAAAAAACCATCTTGCTTCCTATTTTAATTGCTTTGTGGTCTCACAACACAATTTCCCGTTACGGATGTCTTGATGCATGACCAGGAAATGTGCCAGGAAATGTGGAGATGAAATGAGAACAACACACTGTGATCATTGCCTACATTGTCTCAGCCGCTGTGGAACAACAGCTCAACTTCCGCTGTTGGATTTCAAAAGGCCACACTTCTCTCTCTCTAACTTTTTTAATTGATCACATTCTCTCTCTCTCTCCCTCTCGCTCACTCTCTCTCCTGCTCTACCTCTCTCTCGCTCTCTCCCCCTCTGAAGAGAGAGCTTGTTGTATAACTGAAATTGTAACATAAAATTGTAAAATAAATAACTTCTAAAGACCTTACTAATTCTTTTAAATTCTTTTATTTAATCTTTATTTAACTAGCCAAGTTAATTAAGAACAAATTCTTATTTACAAGGACGTCCTGCCAAGAGGCAAAAGGCTTCTTGCGGGGACAGGGGCTGGGATTTAAAAAAATGTTTTAGGACAAAACACATCACGACCAGAGAGACGCCACAACACTACATAAAGAGAGATCTAAGACAACAACACAGCATGGGAGCAACACATGACAAAACAGCATGGTAGCAACACAACATGACAACAACACGGTAGCAACACAACATTGCAGCACAAAAATGGCACAAACATTGTTAGGCACAGACAATAGCACAAAGGGCAAGAAGGTAGAGACAACAATACATCACATGAAGCAGCCACAAGTGTCAGTAAGTGTCCATGACTGAGTCTTTAAATGTAGAGATGGAGATAAAACTGTTCAATTTGAGTGTTTCTTGCAGCTCGTTCCAGTCGCTAGCTGCAGCGAACTGAAAAGAGGAGCGACCCAGGGCTGTGTGTGCTTTGGGGATCTGTAACAGAATGTGACTGACAGAATGTGTGTTGTACTGTATGTGGAGGATGAGGACTGCTGTAGGTACCTCAGATACGGGGCCTAAGAGGATTTTATAAATAAGCATCAACCAGTGGGTCTTGCGCCTGGTATACAGAGATGGCCAGTTTACAGAGGAGTATAGAGTGCAGTGATGTGTCCTATAAGGAGCATTGGTGGCAAACCTGATGGCCGAATGGTAAGAACATCTGAACATGATTTATAAACTAAGTCTCCAGAATCTAGCCTGTGTAGGAGGGTCATCTGAATACGTGTTAGTTTGGCAGCTGGGTTAAAAGAGGAGCGACTATGATATATTTTTATTTTATTTAACTAGGTAAGTCAGTTAAGAACAAATTCTTATTTTCAATGATGGCCTAAACCGGCCAAACCCGGGCGACGCTATGCCAATTGTGTGCCGCCCTATGGGACTCCCAATCACGGCCGGATGAGATACAGCCTAGATTCAAACCAAGGACTGTAGTGACGCCTCTTGCACTGAGATGCAGTGCCTTAGACCGCTACGCCACTTGGGAGCCCAAAACAGATAGAGGAAACCAACTACAGATTTAAACTTAGCCTGCAGATGTATTATGTGCTGAGAGAAGGACAGTGTATTAACACATAAGTTAGTTGAAATCAAATAATTTAAATACAGTAAGACATTGTTAGTTTGGCAAAAAAAAACATCCATACTATCCATGCTCCCAAGTACTTGTATGAGGTGACTACCTCAAGCTCTAAAACCTCAGCAATAGTAATCGCACCGGTGGAACCACATGACCTTTGTATTGGAGGTGGTCAGAACAAGGTTAAGGGCAGAAAAAGCTTGCTGGATACTAACAAAGCTTTGTTGTAGAGCGTTTAACACCAAATCCGGGGAGGGGCCAGCTGAGTATAAGACTGTATAATATGCATATAAATGGATGAGAGAGCTTCCTACTGCCTGAGATATGTTGTTGATGTAAATTGAGAAGAGCGTGGGCCTAGGATGGAGCCTTGGGGTACTCCTTTGGCGACAGGCAGTGGCTGAGACAGCAGATGTTCTGACTTTACACATTGCAGTCTTTGAGAGAGGGAGTTAGCAAACCAGGCCAAAGACCCCTCAGAGACACCAATACTCCTTAGCCGGCCCACAAGAATGGAATGGTCTACCGTAACAAAAGCTTTGGTCAAGTCAATAAAAATAGCAGCACAACATTGCTTAGAGTCAAGGGCAGTGGTGACATCATTTAGGACCTTTAATGTTGCAGTGACACATCCATAACACATTTTTATAGATGTTTAGTTTTATTGTATTTATTTTTAGCCCATTTTCTCCCCAAATTAGTGATATCCATTTGGTAGTTTCAAACAGACCACCATAGTCCCTGTGCCCAAGAACACGAAGGCAACCTGCCTAAATCACTACAGACTCATAGCACTCACGTCCGTAGCCATGAAGTGCTTTGAAAGGCTGGTAATGGCTCACATCAACACCACTCACTCCAATTTTCATACCGCCCAAACAGATCCAGATGATGCAATCTCTATTGCACTCAACACTGCCCTTTCCCACCTGGACAAAAGGAACACCTATGTGAGAATGCTATTCATTGACTACAGCTCAGCGTTCAACACCATAGTACCCTCAAAGCTCATCACTAAGCTAAGGATCCTGGGACTAAACACATCCCTCTGCAACTGGATCGTGGACTTCCTGACGGGCCACCCCCAGGTGGTGAGGGTAGGTAACAACACATCGGCCACACTGATCCTCAACACTGGAGCCTCTCAGGGGTGCGTGCTCAGTCCCCTCCTGTACTCCCTGTTCACCCACGACTACATGGCCAGGCACGACTCCAAAACCACATCATTAAGTGTGCTGACGACACAACAGTGGTAGGCCTGATCACCGACAACGACGAGAAAGCCTATAGGGAGGAGGCCAGAGACCTGGCCGGGTGGTGCCTGAATAACAACCTATCCCTCAACGTAACCAAGACTAAGGAGATGATTGTGGACTACAGGAAAAGGAGCACCGAGCACGCCCCCATTCTCATCGACGGGGCTGTAGTGGAGCAGGTTGAGAGCTTCAAGTTCCTTGGTGTCCACATCACCAACAAACTAGAAATGTCCAAACACACCAAAACAGTCGTGAAGAGGGCACGACAAAGCCTATTCCCCCTCAGGAAACTAAAAAGATTTGGCATGGGTCCTCAGATCCTCAAAAGGTTCTACAGCTGCAACATCGAGAGCATCCTGACTGGTTGCATCACTGCCTGGTACGGCAATTGCTCGGCTTCCGACCGCAAGGCACTACAGAGGGTAATGCGTACGGCCCAGTACATCACTGGGGCTAAGCTGCCTGCCATCCAGGACCGTTACACCAGGCGGTGTCAGGGGAAAGCCCTAAATATTGTCAAAGACTCCAACCACCAGTCATAGACTGTTCTCTCTACTACCGCAGGGCAAGTGGTACCGGAGTGTCAAGACTCGGACAAAAAGGCTTCTCAACAGTTTTTACCCCCAAGCCATAAGACTCCTGAACAGATAATCAAATGGCTACCTGGACTATTTGCATTGTGTGACACCCCCCCCAACCCCTCTTTGACGCTGCTGCTACTCTCTGTTTATCATATATGCATAGTCACTTTAACTATAAATTCATGTACATACTACCTCAATTGGCCCGACCAACCAGTGCCCCCGCACATTGGCTAACTGGGCTATCTGCACTGTGTCCCGCCACCCACCACACGCCAACCCCTCTTTTACGCTACTGCTACTCTCTGTTTATCATATATGCATTGTCACTTTAACCATATCTACATGTACATACTACCTCAATCAGCCTGACTAACCGGTGCCTGTATATAGCCTCGCTACTGTTATAGACTCGCTACTGTATATAGACTCGCTACTGTTATTCTTCACTGTCTTTTTTACTGTTGTTTTTATTTCTTTATTTACCTATTGTTCACCTAATACCTTTTTTGCACTGTTGGTTAGATCCTGTAAGTAAGCATTTCACTGTAAGGTCTACTACACCTGTTGTATTTGGCGCACGTTACAAATAAACGTTGATTTTATTTTATTTTATTAGTTAAAAAAATTTCTCAGCCGGCTGTGATGCAGTGCACACATCCATAACCTGAGCGGAAACCAGATTCCATACCAGGGAGAATACTATAGACATCAAGAAAGCCAGTCAGTTGATTATTGACATGTTTTTCCAACAGTTTTGATAAACAGGGCAAGATAGAAATTGGCCTATAACAGTTAGGATGAGCTTGATCTCCCCTTTAAATAAAGGTCGCACCGGTGCTGCCTTCCAAGCACTGGTAACCTCCCCAGAGAGGAGAGACAAGTTACAACGGTGATAGGCTCTGCGATGATAGGGGCTACAACCTCAAAGAAGAAAAGATCTAAACCCTCTGACCCAGGGCCCTATGAAGGGAATAGGGTGCCATTTAAGACACATCCTAACTCTCCCAATATACAATCATGTATATTTTTCCCTCTCTCAAGCCATTGTAAAGGTTTTAAACTGAGCACTTTGACCGTTTCATGTTTTCTGACGGCAACATAACCACAGAGAGAGCCCAGCTAATAAGGCCTGTCTGTCAGTCGGTCCTGCTGAGGTAAACACAGGGAGACACAAAGAACCACATGGCTCAGTCTGAGAGAGAAAGAGAAAGAGAGAGAGAGATAATCCAAGGCTTTGAATCCTTAGCTAGCCAGTCCCAAACCTCAGAGTAATTCATTTGGTAAGAACGCCAACTTCCAACTTCCTTTACAGATGAAGAGGTCAGACTGTTGTAAGAAACAGGGGACAGAGTGCATTTTTTGAAAGAAGGGGCTTATCTGGAAGTACTTTATATAGAGAGGACATGTTTGATTTTAGGGGAGGGACTTTACACAGAGGGGAATGGTCTCTGAAATTCTATTGGCAGACATGGTTCCTTCCACATCGATGCCTAATTATACCACTTTGGTGGGGAAAATACAGTGCAGATAATCTTACAGTATTTAAAGTCATTCGACGTGATATTTGTGATCACATATAGATGAAATCATTACATCAAAATGTTCAACAAACTACTTTCAAATGAATTTTAAATTCTAATGTTGAGTCACTGCTGTTTATCAGCCCGCTAGACAAGCTAAGTTAGCTTGTCGGACGTGATGGCTAGCTAGCAGGCGATCTCATCCTGGTTATCAGCTGTTTAGGCTTCGAACACACCGACAGCATCATTGTGCAAAATAGTACGCAGCATCATCTGGATATGTATGTAACAAAAGTTCAACATTCACCTTCTGCTACCATTTCTGTCAAGCCATCCAGGCATACAGTTTGACGCATACGTTCCATAAATCCAACGTATGCACCACACCGAACGCACTGCAACTGCCTGTGCAATGCAATGCTGCAAGGCAAATGCAGCGTTTCATTGGAAATGAATGTGATTCTGGTGTACCAAAATGCAATGATGCTGTCGGTGTGTTCGAAGCGTTAGTGATGAACATCTAAACAAACAAAAATCAGCAGCGTCAATTGTGAAGACCCGGACAGCTTTTTAATCCTGAATCGGTGAACATGCTAGCCAGCCAATAACAAATTGAACAAGGGACAGATGGCAACTGATGCGTTCATTTCACTCCATAGCATTGGCTTGGCAGGACAAAACAGTTGTGCCCAATTAGAAACATAGCAAATGCTGCAAGCTATGTTCTGTTCAATCTAGGCCTGCTAGCCAGTCAAGTTACTTGTGCATTCTTACATGATCAGAGTGGCACCGTGAGAGACATGGATATGGGTGTGGCTGAAGGATTCCCAGTGCACCATGGACAGCGGCACTCAGTTCAGCACTGTGGAAGGCTGCACTACCTTCAGCACCAGGCCAGCCGAAGACAGCACAACAGCTCTGCTCACCCAACACACCTGTGCAGGATTACTAATCAGCACACCGTCAAGGCATTCCCTAATCAACTGACTGGCACAAGAGTGCAGGCTGGACCTCACTCAAGTGGAGCAGTGAGGAAGACACAGCCAGAGCGTGTCTATTCGCCCGCTTCAACTGTGGTTCACTCTCCTTCCACAGACTCTGCCAGTGAGGCCACACCGGCGCAAGAGATTAACTGCTCTGTTCTCCTCAGGTTGAAGCACATCCCACCCCATCATCCAGACAGATGGAAAGAACTTGGGAACCTCCCATCCACCAGGGAAATCACCCTATCCCAGGAGATTAGTCAGGAGTTTATTCAGCCGTGTGCAACATCACTGTAGAAGTAAATCCAAACGTTAGTCTCTATCATGCAGAATTGTCAACTCATTGGAACATTTGAAGCCCATTCTAAAATACAGACGTGGGGGATTACTGCCCTGTGTACAAGTTTTTACTCCTGCACAGCACAAACACCATGTTCAACTATTCATGGTCTACAATTTAGATCACAATTAGTTGAATGAGGTGTTAATGAAGGGCTGGAACAAAAACCTGTAAACTCCTGTCCTGTGTATAAAAAACCTGTGACAAGTGTTGATGTTTCCCCACTATTCTGGTTTTGAGGCTTGGTATCTGGGGGCCGCAATTCATCTGTCTAATCCCCTGCAAGGAGAAAGAAAGACATTCATAATATTACATTGGTGTATGCATTTAATTGAATATATATTCCTGTTTGACTTGCATCCATATAATTCAATTGGACAAACTCTCCTTTATAATATCCCAGTGTTTTTTTTTTTTATCCAATGCATTTAGCTTACATTAGGATGAAGTAGCCTAGGCCTTCTAATCTAGTTAGTTTGTATCATATTGCCTATCATTTAGGTGAATATAATATAAGGTGAATATAAAACCATGCTATCTTGCACGTCAGTGTCACATAATATGCATAGGTGTTGTAGTTGTATGAAAGTATCACAATGCAAGCCTGCTAATTGGAAATAAAACACCAGCAGTCCTAATGTAATGCAATATTAGTTTCACAGTGAACAACACTATTCTGGCTATTTATCATTCTTAAATAGTAAGCAAATTTAACTTTTTGTTGTTGTTTCAGCCTCTGTACAATGCATGAAATCTGCAAATGTGCGAGTGGAGGACCCCACATAAAATGATTCTGGTCGGTGTCAGCTTAATTCACTAACCAACAGGTACTGAGAAAATCGATTCAGTTACTTGTTTGCTAGTTGCTCAAGCTGCGACATTTGATACAATGTAAACAGACGTATCTAGCTCGCATAAAAGCTAGCTTTGTTGACGCCAGCTGCGTGATGATGCTGGTTCCTGTTTATGTTAAGAGGTCACGCAGAAGTACATTTCAATGTAACAGATTTTAAGCGCTCTGCGTTCTTCCATACTACACAGTATGCTCTCTCAGACGTTCTTGGAAGATCACCTTTGAAAGAACGGGAGAACACAGAACGAAAGTGCGCATTTTGGAACACTGCCACTAGCATGTTTCTGAAGTCTGTCAGAAGTTCCCGAAAAGTATTAGACATCTCTGTGCAATCATGGACAAGAGAAGAAGAGTGGATATGAGGAGGAGGGTGGCACCTCAGATCCTTCCATCTCTGCATCTTTCAACACTGTCCACCTCACTTTTCAAGTCTCCTTGAAACTTCACAGGATGGGCACATACAGTGCTATTGCAACAGCAGCATCATAAATATATACAGTAAGCTCCAAAAGCATCAGGACAGTGACACTTTGCTGTTGTTTTGGCTCTGTACTCCAGTACTTTGGACTTGAAATGATAGAATGACTATGTTAAAGTGCGGACTGGCAGCTTTTCATCCATATTACAGCACTTTTTGTACATATTGTAGTTCCCCCATTTTAGGAGACCAAAAGTATTGGGAGGAATTGTGACTCTACAAACTTGGAAGCATTTACTGTTTGTTTTTCGCTTGTGTTTCAATTTTTTTTGTGCCCAATAGAAATTAATGGTAAATAATGTATTTTGGAGACACTTTAATTGTAAATAAGAATAAAATGTGTTTCTAAATACTTCTACATTCATGTGGATGCTACCATGATTACGGACAATCCTGATTGAATCGTGAATAATGATAAGTGAGAAATATCATACCCCCCAAAAAATGAAAACCTCCCCTGTAATTATAATAGAGGTTAGCATGTCTTGGGGGTATGTTATTTGTGCATCTAACTTTCTCACTTATCATTATTCACGATTCATTCAGGACTATCCGTAATCATGGTAGCCTCCATACAGGCATACAGGACTGTTCTACAAAGTTATTGAAAGTGGTGTAGGGGGTAAAACATATGACATAATTAAATCAATGTATACTGGCAATACGTGCAGCATTAAAATTGGTAAGAAAATAACAGAATTCTTTAACCAGGGGCGGGGCCTTCGCCTGGGTTGCAATCTGAGCCCTGCACTCTTCAATATTTACATTAACGAATTGGCCACTATTCTAGAAAAATCCTCAGCCCCTGGTGTTAGTCTCCACTATTCAGAAGTTAAATGCCTACTCTTCGCAGATGACCCAAAAGGAACCCAAAAGACCCAGAGAGAGAGAAAGAGAGAGAGAGCAGCCTTGCACTCAGGTCTAGATGTGGGTTTAAGTTCAGACAAAGCCTCTGAAGTCATGTGACCAGACCTGTTGGAGCATCATGCTGTTAGATGATCTGGAGGATTGTATTCAGAGTTCATGTCGACCATTCTGAGCCAACACACGCCTCCTTCCACAGATCAAGTCGTAATTGCACATTATCGACTTCTAAACACATTGGTGGGAAATAATTGTTGATAAATGGACAAGACAGCACTAAAGAATCGTTACCATTCCATTGTATTCTAACAAGACTGTAGAGAATTTAAATAAAGTAATGTTCACATGGCAGGAATGTCTATACTGTGAGTAAATGTGATTATATGGTGTTCCCTATAGAGCACACAGATTACAATCATTATCCAAAACACCAGTCCTGCTCTGCTCTTTCTCACTCTCTTCTCAGGATGTCCAATCATCTTTCTCTCAGACTCAACCATCTGTTTATTTACTATGACTGTGATATGTGGTTGTCCCACCTAGCTATCCTAAGATGAATGCATTAACAGTAAGTCGCTCTGTGACTAAAATGTAAATGTACATGTACTTTCAACTGAAAAAAATACTGTTTGACAGATTCACAAACACGCAAAGTAACCTGTATACAGGCATTTACTGCCAATTAATCACACACACATACGGTTGAAGTTGGAAGTTTACATACACTTAGGTTGGAGTCATTAAAACTCGTTTTTCAACCACTCCACAAATTTCTTGTTAACAAACTATAGTTTTGGCAAGTCGGTTAGGACATCTACTTGTCATTTTCCCAACAATTCTTTACAGACAGATTATCTCACTTATAATTCACTGTGTCACAATTCCAGTGGGTCATAAGTTTACATACACTAAGTTGACTGTGCCTTAAAACAGCTTGGAAAATTCCAGCAAATAATGTCATGGCTTTAGAAGCTTCTGATAGGCAAATTGACATAACTTGAGTCAATTGGAGGTGTACCTGTGGATGTATTTCAAGGCCTACCTTCAAACTCAGTGCCTCTTTGCTTGACATCATGGGAAAATCAAAAGAAATCAGCCAAGAACTTGTAGACCTTCACAAGTCTGGTTCATCCTTGGGAGCAATTTCCAAACACCTGAAGGTACCATGTTCATCTGTGCAAACAATAGTACGCAAGTATAAACACCATGGGACCACGCAGCCGTTATACCGATCAGGAAGGAGACGCATTCTGTCTCCTAGAGATGAACGTACTTTGATGTGAAAAGTGCAAATTAATCCCAGAACAACAGCAAAGGACCTTGTGAAGATGCTGGAGGAAACAGGTACAAAAGTATCTATATCCAGAGTAAAACGAGTCCTATATTGACATAACCTGAAAGGACGCTCAGCAAGGAAGAAGCCACTGCTCCAAAACCTCCATAAAAAAGCCAGACTACGGTTTGCAACTGCACATGGGGACAAAGATCGTACTTTTTGGAGAACTTTCCTCTGGTCTGATGAAACAAAAATACAACTGTTTGGCCATAATGACCATCATTATGTTTGGAAGAAAAAGGGGGAGGCTTGCAAGCCAAAGAACATCATCCCAACCGTGAAGCACGGGGGTGGCAGCATCATGTTGTGGGGGTGCTTTGCTGCAGGAGGGACTGGTGCACTTCACAAAATAGATGGCATCATGAGGTAGGAAAATGATGTGGATATATTGAAGCAACATCTCAACACATCAGTCAGGAAGTTAAAGCTTGGTCACAAAAGGGTCTTCTAAATGGACAATGACCCCAAGCATACTTCCAAAGTTGTGGAAAATGGCTTAAGGACAACAAAGTCAAGGTATTGGAGTGGCCATCACAAAGCCCTGACCTCAATCCTATAGAAAATGTGTGGGCAGAACTGAAAAAGCGTGTGCGAGCAAGGAGGCCTACAAACCTGACTCATTTACACCAGCTCTGTCAGGAGGAATGGGCCAAAATTCACCCAACTTATTGTAGGAAGCTTGTGGAAGGCTAACCGAAACGTTTGACCCAAGTTAAACAATTTAAAGGCAATGTTACCAAATACTAATTGAGTGTATGTAAACTTCTGACCCACTGGGAATGTGATGAAATAAATAAAAGCTGAAATAAATCATTCTCTCTACTTTTATTCTGACATTTCACATTCTTCAAATAAAGTGGTGATCCTAACTGACCTAAGACAGGGAATTATTACTAGGATTACATGTAAAAAAAATGTGAAAATCTGAGGTTAAATGTATTTGGCTAAGGTGTATGTAAACTTCCAACTTCAACTGTACCAACAAACATATACACACAGACAAAAAACATTGCATTATTCATCAATCATTTGAGTCCACTTCCAGCAGTTATCCTCACTGTCAGCTTAAGACACCAGCCCTAAACATCGCAATCGGTCCAATATGGAATAACTCTCACAAGAGTACTATAGAGAGAATGTCCAAGCTGATTCATATGTTTTCATAGCCTTACCATCCTACAGTAATGGTACATTTGAACTGCTGGGGCTGAGGACAGGACAGCTAATCATTAGCCAGTTAGCCACTGCTCTGTTCTGGCTGCTGATCCAAGGCCAGGGAGGATGATAAAGATCCAAGAGGACCAGGGGAGCTGCCAACTTAATGACCCAGAGAGAGGAGCTGATTTACGGGTTCTGTGGCCCCATCGTGGCCCGTAGACAAAAGCCCTCCCTCTATTCTCATTTACTGCTGGGGAGAGACGTAGTTCATAAAGAAGAAAACAATGTTAGAAGAGAGATGAAATGTTCCTCTGAGAAAACCAAGATGCTCTGCATCACCTCCTGATCGTACATCCTCCAGGCCCATACACAACTCTAAAAAGACAGTACTGTGTGATCCGCTTTTTTTGGTATCTTCATCAGAATCTCATAAGTGGTTGCATATTGTGTATGCAATACAAGGCTCAAAATCAGGCAAAGAACACAATAAATCATTGATAGATTGAGACATTTGATCCTGCAAGTCTTTGGCAATGTCTGAAATTCTGAATTCTGAGTGGATGACAGGGGACAAACACTGTACCCCATGAGGACTACAAGCACTTCATCAAGGTATAAAAAGTAAATAGATCTGAACCTGTCTAATCACTTTAAACCCAGGTGAGTGGTCACATGGTCTACATCTAAATCTACACTGTTCAAAGACATTCACATAAAATCCTCACCTCTATCATAACTCACATGGCCTAGAAACCCCTTGGGTATGGCTAGATGCAGCGATGGAAGCCACTTGGGTGGCTAGATGAAGCTATGGAAGCCACTAGGGTGGCTAGATGAAGCTATGGAAGCCACTGAGGTGGCTAGATGCAGTGATGGAAGCCACTAGGGTGGCTAGATGAAGCTATGGAAGCCACTGGGGTGGCTAGCTGAAGCTATGGAAGCCACTAGGGTGGCTAGATGAAGCTATGGAAGCCACTGGGGTGGCTAGCTGAAGCTATGGAAGCCACTGAGGTGGCTAGATGAAGCTATGGAAGCCACTAGGGTGGCTAGATGAAGCTATGGAGGCCACTGGGGTGGCTAGATGAAGCTATGGAAGCCACTGGGGTGGCTAGCTGAAGCTATGGAAGCCACTGGGATGGCTAGCTGAAGCTATGGAAGCCACTAGGGTGGCTAGATGCAGCGATGGAAGCCACTAGGGTGGCTAGATGAAGCTATAGAGGCCACTGGGGTGGCTAGATGCAGCGATGGAAGCCACTGGGTGGCTAGAGGAAGCTATGGAAGCCACTAGGTTGGCTAGATGAAGCTATGGAAGCCACTGGGGTGGCTAGATGCAGCAAAACATTCATGGTTGTGTAAGTACAGAACCAATCCTCATCGTTGGTAAGACTCCCTGCGATCCTCCGTCTCGTGTGAATGGCTCCTCTGTGTGATCGGCAAAGGTTCTGCCAGAGGCCCTCTCTCTGTCCCCTGAATGGACAGCGCTAGGCCACATTTTTAAGGCACACTAACGTACCATAGCTGACCGACAAAGGCGATGTGGTCATTTACCAGGGAGAATGACGCTCCCTTTAAATCGCCTGGGGGGCAATAACAGACAGAGCCTTTAAGACCGGGGGCGCCTCCAAAATGGCATCCTATTTCCTATATGGTACACATAGGGCTCTGATAAAAAGTAGTGCACTATAAAGGGAATAGGGTGCCATTTGGGACATAGCCCTGGACAACAGTTGAGATGAGCCCTGAAACAGTTTTTTTCCCCCTCCATCCTCTCTATATCCTCCCTCCATCCCTCCATCCCTCCATTTACACTTGAAAAGCGGCTCGTTGTCATCCTGAACCAAATATCAGCAAACAACGGGGAGGGGGGGTGGGGACGACACACGTTAACACGGCGCTTCACAGGCTTCAGATAGTCCACATAGATCCAGGAGAAAGGAGGACAAAGGAGGACAATACAAACAACAAACAGAAAGGAGCTTCTTCACAGGCTTTTACATAAGGCCTAAACAGGACGGGGCATTTCTGGTCCACTGACAGGGTTTGGGGAGACATTTGGGGCACAAATCGAATCAAGCTGGGCAAGTCAGAGCAATGGAGGAGAAGGGAATTAGAAAGCGCAATTGAAGCCAGTGCCAGCCAACTAGGCTCTTCAATAGGGCAGACTTTCTACAGAGTTGGCCCATGCGCCTCATCATGACAACTGGGTGACGAAGTTGGAGAGTTGGCGTCTGAAACTTTAGGTGCTCAATGAGTTAAAATCTTTACTGGCCGGGAGGGCATTCTTTCTCCACTCAAAGGAAGCACACCCTCTGGTACTGGAAAACCCTCCATTCCTCAATCCTCACCTTACAGAGACAACTATCTCAATAAAACGCTTTTAGAAGATAAATAACTGATAGCTGCATACAGTACACTTAGCTATTACATAAATCAATTACATAAACTTCTGCATTCTTGGAGAGGAGCAGAGAAGAGAGGAGATATCAAAGGCAGTTTCTTTTAAACGCATCACCTCTGAGCTTTGATTCTTTGATTGGCCCACATAGAACCAATTAGACGAAGCCGAGTTCCTGGTGGACTCCCGCCTGCCGCCAAACACTCATTGTGGGGGGCGGAGGAGAGAAGAGAGAGGAAAGAGAGAGAGAGAGGAGAGAGGAGCTGTGGGCGAGAGAACTTCACCATTAACAGGCTGGATTTAATAACAGGTTTCACCCTTCCTCTCTCCATCTCTCCATCACCACCACGCTCCTCTTTTCAAAACGGTCCTTTCTGAGTTAGAATAAAGGGATTTTACATAAAAGGCTCCCTGCCTCAGGCACTTTACTACAGGGGCTGTAGAGAAGAAGGGGAGGGTAAAGAGAGAGAGAGAGAAGGAATGATAGATGGCTTTGAGCTTCCTATGTTTGGTCTCCACTGGGTCCAACGATCTCAGAGGTATGGGACAAGGGGACGTGTGGGACACAGTCGGAAGCGAAACACTGTCCAACCTAATATCTAATATACACACGTACCAAACAAAACCAATATCAATCCCAACCCAAAAACTTCTACAAAAGTGTCACCAAAAGTAATGTGTAGGCTAGAGTTTGAAAGGACTTTGTCTAATGAACCCTATACTATAGAAAATACATGATCAGTTTGACGAGGGCAGAAAACAGACATAAAGGACATTCACTGCTTCCTATCAGAATAATAAAGTAGGAAGATATGCCTTTAAGCCAAAGATACATTTCCATTTTAACCCCAAAATGGACTATCAAGTTTTGAACTAGATTCAATTGTAGCAGAAGCGAAGCATAGTACTCACCAGCTAGTCATCACTGGCACATGGTCCTGTGGCTACAGGGATGGGCTGAGATGGCTGTTCTATCCTTTAGAAACCTATTTCAGGGACAGAGAGAGAGAGAGAGAGAGAGAGAGAGAGAGAGAGAGAGAGAGAGAGAGAGAGAGAGAGAGAGAGAGAGAGAGAGAGAGAGAGAAGAGAGAGAGAGAGAGAGAGAGAGAGAGAGAGAGAGAGAGAGAGAGAGAGAGAGAGAGAGAGAGAGAGAGAGAGAGAGAGAGAGAGAGAGAGAGAGAGAGAGATAAATAGAAGGGGGAGGGGTGAATCTTTCAATTCACACTAGTCATTTGCCTCCTTCCCACAAGTAGTGTGCAGTGCCACAAAGAACCACTCACACTCTTGTAAACAAACCGCCAGACCGTCAATGGAGGAGAGCGGGCGGACCTGGAATGGCATTTAAACTGGAGTTTATTAGGCTTCATGGGGTTTCTGGGGGGCTGTGGGGGGCAGGGGGGGGGGGTGGAACTGGGAAAAGATGAATCTCCACCCCAACAAAATCTCCCCAACAAGTCCATTACGGTTCAAATGTTAAACCACATACTGTAGGCTATAATTTAAAGCCTAATTTACTGTAGCTTAAATTAAAGACTTCATGAATATATATCTGCCCAAGATCTATATGCTCCAGACAGTTCAATCAAACTAACAGGTTAATATACTTTACAGTTACCATTTGGGCTTTAGGCTTCTGATCAGCAAATTGGAACATAATAGTCTTCTACGGTTTCTACGGCAACGTCTGTGTTAGGCTTAGACACCCTAGACTCTGGACGTGTATCAGTGAATGCCACTAAGCCAGCACATACCATTTTTGAGAAAGTTCCCGTAGCTAGAGTGTGGAGCCATGACGATTGGAGATAAACTGCAGATTTGATGCCTGCTTCTCTGCAAGTTCTGAGGACTTAGTTCTAATATCCTTATTAGGGAGCAAACACAAAAACAGGTGGACCAATGCAAATAGGAATGTCTGGACGATTTGCTATGGACACAGACCTTGAATTTGGATGTAGGCAGCACCACTACAGACAGACAGTAGCAGAAATGTTGCCTAATGCTCTCTCTCTCTCTTCCACCAAATCAAGAGGTCAGAGAATTCTCACAAATACAAAGAGTAACGGGGTTATAGCTTTAACATTGGTTATGTCGAACCTATTCTCTTCAGACACTTTAAAATGTTTCCTCTTCCTTGCTTTCCTTCTAACTCTCTTGCTCACTCTCTCAATTATGCACGCACACACAGACACACAGAGAGACAGACTGAGACAAACTCTTAGACAAACATGCACAGCATGTCTAGAAACAAATAAATATTTGTGAGATTGACTAGAATGCTAATGGAAAACTGTTAAGAGAAGTGTGCTGATTCACCTCGTTCTTATTCCCACCTCCCACCTCTGAAACAACGGCTCACAGCGGGACAGGACATCCAACCATTCATCCAGAACCAGAGTGATGGAGAGGAGTGGCTGTGGTGGGATGCCACTTAAAATCCCAATTAAAATCACAGCATGCTAAACAAGTGGTGTACATCACAGCACCAGAGGCTCCACTTTGGTCTTAATTGGAGCCATTTCCATGTTCAGTCCCCTGGTGGGAGCCAGGTGCCACTGTACCCTGCACGATTACAATGCTCACACACTGTAATACGGTGTAGCAGGAATGCACTAGACTCAATGGGGAATCAAGGCAATGCGAATGAAATGCTTCTTTAGTGGTTGGAAATTAACACAGCACGATGATGAACGATCTGACAAGTTGTAGGTTGGGTTTTCCTCATCGTCTCTGAAACGGTCTGGTACTCATACACAAACGTAACTCATGGTCTTAATAGAGAAGACATTCTACTCACAGCCATTCGGACTGCCCTCAGACTTTACTTCTTTACTTGGACAGGGAGCCGGTGCATCAAGATTATATCAAGGTTAATGGATATGAAAGTCTGAGGAAAGTACCGGCATACGTCAGACCAATTCATTTGACCTGTTCACTGCTGAGTCAGTCTGACTGACTCAAGGCATTATCAATCCACACACATTCCATTAGGCCTCCTCAGATCTGCTTAGAGCACCATCCAACAGCACCACGGCCCCATCGGTACACACAGCCTCCCAAACTGATGAAGGAGGAGAGGTGCGGCAGTCAGTGAAGGACTTAATTAAGATTAGAGGAGGACAGAGACAGAGCTGCAGTTAGCCTGCCTGGGCTGTGCCAGCTGGGCACAGGGTTTAAACGTTTTAGAGTTCTCCCTGAATACCTGCCTGGAGGTCACCGTCTTCTTTAGAGAAGCTGGAGAGAGGGAAAGATAGATGGATGGATGGATGGGGGGAGGGAGGGAGGGAGGGAGGGAGGGAGGGAGGGAGGGAGGGAGGGAGGGAGGGAGGGAGGGAGGGAGGGAGGGAGGGAGGGAGGGAGGGAGGGAGAAATAAAAATAGAGGAAGAGAGAGAGAGAGCAGAGAGGGAGAAAGAGAGAGAGAGAAAGTACAAAGCTAAATTCAGGAGGCTAGGATAGAAAGAGAGAGAGAGAGAGAGTGTGCCACAAAAAGAGTGACAGCGTAAAATAGAGGGATAGTAATTAAGAAGTAGATAATAAGACTGGTTCGGAAGGCTGAGAGCTGGGAGCTCAGAACGATGTGATGAGCTGAGATGACCGCATCAGAGGGCCACGCTCAATAAATCCATTAACACACAGAGAGACGCTGCTTTAAAAAGGTCAGCCTGACAGAGCTAGACAGCCTCTGCGTCCCAAATGACACCCTAGTCCCTACATAGTGAATTTGAATTGGGACACAGCCAGCGTCTTAGCTTCCACACCTGAAACCATGGCATCCCGCTGACAGGGGAAGATCTACATTACCCTATTCTTCTATTCTCCCTCCCAGTGGTCTGTCCCTATAAAACGGGGTCCTATATCTCAGACAGTCGCCTGCCTGTGTTGGCAGAGGAACGTAGTTTCCAGCCCAGTTTCAGATGTCTCTAGCCCTTCATCAAAGCCCTTGACAGCAGTGTGCTCTAGCTAGTTAACCACCACTGAAACCAACGGTCACATCTTGACAGAACCATGGAACTGAGGGCTCTCTATCTCTCTCTTTTCCCCCTCTCCCTCTCCCTCTCCCTCTCCCTTTCTCTCTCGCTCTGTCTCCATCTCTCTTGAGCTCACAGGCGGTAAAAGATAGGAGCTCAATTATAAACTTGTGTAAACTTGTGTAACAACAGTCACTAGTGAATGAGTGTGTGAGAGAGCGTTGACAACAAGTCTGAGCTTGTGGATACAGAGAGAGCCGTGTTCAGACTGGCTAAGTAAAACCCCCTAGGGCCATGTGTGTTTCTGTTTCTCCACTTGAGTGTGTGTTACTGGGCTGGAGACTGGAGCACACACACACAGGAGACTGAAGTGGCACTCTGTAGTAATTCAATAGCGGAGCCATTAGAGCACCCTGAGGTATTAGCATCAGCCATGACAGCCTCAGTCTGCAGCTACACACACGCAGCCAGCTCTAAAAGCCAACCAGCCAATCCACAACTGCCTCCAGATAAACAAAATCAAATTCATTCCAATGTCTCCTATCTGGATCATCACAGACACTTGGATTATACAGTAGGATTAAAACTGAACTTTTTTTAAAGTTGGGAGAAAAGCACAACTACTTTCCTGTGAAAGGCCAATCTTTGAGGTAATGAAGGTAAGAGTCTCTCAGACAGACAGCGTCTCTCAGACAGACAGCGTCTCTCAGACACACAGAGTCTCTCAGACAGACAGAGTCTCTCAGAGACAGACAGAGTCTCTCAGACAGACAGAGTCTCTCAGACAGACAGCGTCTCTCAGACAAACAGCTTCTCTCAGACAGACAGCGTCTCTCAGACACACAGCGCCTCTCAGACAAACAGCATCTCTCAGACAGACAGCGTCTCTCAGACAGACAGAGTCTCTCAGACAGACAGTGTCTCTCAGACACACAGCGCCTCTCAGACAGACAGCGTCTCTCAGACACACAGCGCCTCTCAGACAGACAGCGTCTCTCAGACAGACAGCACCTCTCAGACAGACAGAGTCTCTCAGACACACAGAGTCTCTCAGACACACAGCGCCTCTCAGACACACAGCGCCTCTCAGACACACAGCGTCTCTCAGACAGACAGCGCCTCTCAGACAGACAGAGTCTCTCAGACACACAGAGTCTCTCAGACACACAGCGCCTCTCAGACAGACAGAGTCTCTCAGACACACAGAGTCTCTCAGACACACAGCGCCTCTCAGACACACAGCGCCTCTCAGACACACAGCGCCTCTCAGACAGACAGAGTCTCTCAGACACACAGAGTCTCTCAGACACACAGCGCCTCTCAGACACACAGCGCCTCTCAGACACACAGCGCCTCTCAGACACACAGCGCCTCTCAGACACACAGCGCCTCTCAGACACACAGCGCCTCTCAGACAGACAGAGTCTCTCAGACACACAGCGCCTCTCAGACACACAGCGCCTCTCAGACAGACATAGTCTCTCAGACACACAGAGTCTCTCAGACACACAGCGCCTCTCAGACACTCAGCGTCTCTCAGACACACAGCGCCTCTCAGACAGACAGCGCCTCTCAGACACACAGCGTCTCTCAGACACACAGAGTCTCTCAGACACACAGCGCCTCTCAGACAGACAGCGCCTCTCAGACACACAGCGTCTCTCAGACAGACAGCGTCTCTCAGACACACAGCGCCTCTCAGACACACAGAGTCTCTCAGACACACAGCGCCTCTCAGACACACAGCGTCTCTCAGACACACAGAGTCTCTCAGACACACAGCGCCTCTCAGACACACAGCGCCTCTCAGACACACAGAGTCTCTCAGACACACAGCGCCTCTCAGACACACAGCGCCTCTCAGACACACAGCGCCTCTCAGACACACAGCGCCTCTCAGACAGACAGCGCCTCTCAGACAGACAGAGTCTCTCAGACACACAGCGCCTCTCAGACACACAGCGCCTCTCAGACAGACAGAGTCTCTCAGACACACAGCGCCTCTCAGACACACAGCGTCTCTCAGACACACAGAGTCTCTCAGACACACAGCGCCTCTCATTATGATTTTTCCATCTGTCTATCCATTTTACCATCTCCTCTCTTCCCCTCATAGCTGAAACCCCCTAACAAGAGAGGCTTCCAATAACTAATACCAACATTTCTTTTTCATTCCCGCAGGCTTGCCACAGACCTGAATCAGGCACACAACTCTGAAATAGAAACATGTTTGATATGCTGCAGACCCAGTATATCATCAGAATGTTTCATGTTTGCAATTTTTCTCCCAGCTAGTTACTCCAGGCTGCACGGTCTGAGGCATGCAGGGAACTGAGGCGAGGCCCAGAACAAAACAGTGCCTCGGGGATAAAGAAGAGGCACGACGCGGTGCGGAGGTGGGACATTGATCCAGGAGAGACCACCTGGAGGGGGGAACCAGGCACCACTCCAGTCAGCCCTGTTCTGTTCTCCCTACCACTGCTGGACTGGAAACAGACATAGCTGGAGTGGAGGGGGAGCATCACTAATTATGAGCCCGACTGGGGGCGTAATAAGGCCCCAGTGCCTGGGAGAGAGAGTGGCTGGAAAGGAGAAGAGGACGCAGTGCGGCACACACTACCTCACTATAGGGGAATTCAGTACAGATGAAACACATCTCATAGTGGAAGCCGAGTCTGCAGAGAACTTGCAATGAATATGCAGAGCTAGGGCTGTGACGGTCATGGAATTTTGGATGACGGATATTTGTCAGCCAATTGACCGCGGTCACTGTTATAATTATTTGAATAGCAAATTCATTTTTTTAATATACCCTACCGGTCAAAAGTTTGGGGTCACTTAGAAATGTCCTTGTTTTTTAAAGAAAAGCAAATGTGCACAACTACTTTCCTGTGAAAGGCCAATCTTTGAGGTAATGAAGGTAAGAGTCTCTCAGACATTTTTGTCTGTTAAAATAACATCAAATTGATCAGAAATACAGTGTAGACATTGTTAATGGTTGTTGTAAATGACTATTGGAGCTGGAAACAGCTGATTTTTTTATGTAATATCTACATAGGCATACAGAGGCCCATTATCATCAACCATCACTCCTGTGTTCCAATGGCACGTTGTGTTAGCTAATCCAAGTTTATCATTTTGAAAGGCTAATTGATCATTAGAAAACCCTTTTGCAATTATGTTAGCACAGCTGAAAACGGTTGTACTGATTAAAGAAGCAATACAACTGGCCTTCTTTAGTCTAGTTGAGTATCTGGAGCATCAGCATTTGTGGGTTCGTTTACAGGCTCAAAATGGCTAGAAACAAAGAACTTTCTTCTGAAACTTGTCAGTCTATTCTTGTTCTGAGAAATGAAAGCTATTCCATGCGAGAAATTGCCAAGAAACTGAAGATCTCGTACAACGCTGTGTATTACTCCCTTCACAGAACAGCGCAAACTGGCTCTAACCAGAATAGAAAGAGGAGTGGGAGGCCCCGGTGCACAACTGAGCAAGAGGACAAGTACCTTAGAGTGTATAGTTTGAGAAACAGACGCCTCACAAGTCCTCAACTGGCAGCTTCATTAAGTAGTACCCGCAAAACACCAGTCTCAACGTCAACAGTGAAGAGGCGACTCCGGGATGCTGGCCTTCTATGCAGAGTTGCAAAGAAAAAGCCATATATCAGACTGGCCAATAAAAATAAAAGATTAAGATGGGCAAAAAAACACAGACACTGGAGAGAGGAACTCTGCCTAGAAGGCCAGCATCCCGGAGTTGCCTCTTCACTGTTGGCGTTGAGACTGGTGTTTTGCGGGTACTATTTAATGAAGCTGCCAGTTGAGGACTTGTGAGGCGTCTGTTTAGCCCTATGCAGACCTAAGACAGTTGTGCGAACTGACAGACCAAGAAGAAAGCCTGTCACTCAGTTGACTTCAGATTGGCTACATAAGCCTAAGACAAAGTTCTCTCCATGCCCAGAACATGGTGCTGACCTGACCCAACATCCATTTTGGCCACAGTTTGATTTGGTCTGTTTGACGTGACCTCTCACCATTAATGTGTTAGGAGCTCAATCCAAGCCAAGCCACACACTGACCCCTAAGCTATCGGATGTCTGATGTGCTTATTGCCCTCCCATATTCATAAAGCATTTCAGAGTAGGAGTGTTGATCTAGGATCAGTGTTGCCTTTTAGATTATAATGAATGTGATTATATTGACAGGGGGGACCTGCTCCTAGATCAGCAGTCCTATGAATATGGTCGTAGGCCTCCCTATCGCAGTAGTAGTCCCTCTGCCACTCAGTCATGCCGCTCAGTTGTCTTAAAGACTCATCTGCCTTTGTAGCTGACAGCCGGAAAAGGAGGGAAAATGGGAAGAAGTGAGGTGAAGTAATATAATATAAAAGGCTTCAAGGTGGCTTCAGGTGGACTCGGCCTGGGCTCAGACGTGAAGGACTGTCTGACTCTGTTTAATAAAAACAAAGTACTCTGGGTAAACTCGACTGGGAAATAGCGAGGGAGGACTTCTGTGGCTCAAACAGAGACAAACAGACAGTAAGACAGACAAACAGAGAAGAAATCAGACTGATGGGGTCGGACTCAATTCCTTTTCTTTTCTTTTCATTTCACAAGCTAGAATTGAAGACCATTCATTATCAACTTGAGGACCATCAAACCATGCAATGCTTTGTGCCATTGCCTTCATCAGTGGACTGCATAGAACATGAAAACACAGACATTTCAGAAGAACTTCACTTATCTCTGAATGAGTGAAGGAAAAAGAAGAGGAATGATTGAATAGTGTGATGTTTAATGCCAGAGACTCATCAGTCATACATGCCTATGCTTAACAACTCTTTAATGTAAAGCACTTAGCAATTAACATTGAATACCCGAGCCAAGAGACAGGTTCAAATGATATGTGACATACTAAAGGAGGCCGTTAATTTAGGTTCAAATAGATCGTATCCTAAGAAGGAAAAAAATAGACAAAGAGCCTGAAATGTATGTGTGTGTGTGTGTGTAGGGGGGGGGTGTGTTTCCGGACATGTGTCTCTGTTCGTGTGTGTGTCCAGTTGTCTCAGGCTTTAAAACATCGATAATGGCTGAAGTATAAAATCTCAAACAATATGTCATACTTGGAGCCAACTTTATTAGCTTCTCTCCTGATAACAACACTTACTGACTTGACTTATCCCCCGTGGAGCATAAAACTGACAACACAGAGGGGAAGGTAATATAATAGACCCAAACATAAATACTCTCTGTCTACAACTCAATCACACCATCCCACTGTCTGTTTAAAGACCACAGATGATCAAACACAGACCAGATTAAACTCCCATCACCTGTCACATGTCCCAAATGGCTCCCTATTTGTTTTATATAACTAGGCAAGTCAGTTAAGAACAAACTCTTATTTACAATGACCGCTTACCCGGGAACAGTGGGTTAATTGCCTTGTTCAGGTGCAGATTGACAGATTTTTACCTTGGGGATTCAGCTTGGGGATTCAATCTAGCAACCTTGCGGTTACTGGCCCAACACTCTAACCACTAGGCTACCTGCCACCCCTATTCCCTATATACAGCACTGCTTTTGACCAAGGCCCATATGATCCATTATATAGTGCACTATAGGGAATCAGACGCCATTTGGGATCCACCCCTCCTCAAAGCTGCACTTATTGCAATTAATGAAGAACCCCATTTAAGTGACTTTATAACAAATAGGCACTACTCCTCTAAAGCATATCCTCTGTCTATGCTGCCTGTCTGGAGTACTGCGTGAGCCTCATAAACTATGTGAAACACTTCAATAATAACACTGAATTGAAGCCACTGAATAAAGCGCCAATCCAATAAGTAAATACCGTCAGAGAGAGACAAGGACTCAAAGGCAAGGGAGGATGTCCTCAGTGCTCCACTTTCTTCCCCAATAGACATGACTGCAATTAATGCCATAGTATAAATCCCTTAGCTTAGAGGGAAAACAGTCAGGATGTGTCCTAAATGGGACACTACTCCTTATGTAGTGCACTACCACAGCACACTATATAGGGGACAGGGTTCCAAATGGGACACACCCTTTTGAGACAAACCCTCAGTCTAAATGGAACACAGTTAAAGTAAGACCATGTGGATCAGGAGGATGTAACAAATCACCATGGGACATTCCATATTGATTACTGCTGTTGGCAAGTGTATTCAATAAAACATAAAAAAATTACCATGCATCAAATAGCACATTTCTATAATAAAGAAATATATGATCATTGAGCTGTTCAACAGAGCTTATGAAATCATTGTTTTTCATCGAGGCATTTCAATCTTTTTCCCCTTTGACAAGTTTGCACTTCACCTGGATTCCTAAGTAGTTGCATCAGGTGTGTAGATCACTGCACACGCCCACCAAAAGTGAATCAACTTCTGGCAGAGGAAGAGAGAGATAGAGTGAAATGGGGACAAGGAAGAGGATAGAAGAGGAGGATGACACACAGAAGAGTGGGCTCCTTTAGTTAATGTGAGAGTGTCCTGGCAGGTTTCTGTTGCAGTGTCCCTGAGGGCTGAGCAGAGACACTAGATCACTGATGTTGGCACCACCACTCAAGCACGCACGTCACACACACATCACACGCACGTTACACGCAGGTTGCAGGCATGCACCCACGTCACACAAGCAAACAAGCGTGGACGCACGGATGCACAAACACACACATCCCCACCCCAGCTGCTGTGTCTCAGTGTCTCCCTCCACAGGGTGGGACAGCATGAGACTCACACAGGAATGTGTGTGTGTGTGTGTGTGTGTGTGTGTGTGTGTGTGTGTGTGTGTGTGTGTGTGTGTGTGTGTGTGTGTGTGTGTGTGTGTGTGTGTGTGTGTGTGTGTGTGTGTGTGTGTGTGTGTGTGTGTGTGTGTGTGTGTGCGTGTACTGAGCGTTCAAAACATTAGGAACACCTGCTCTTTCAAAGACATAGACTGACCAAGTGAATCCAGGTGAAAGCTATGATCCCTTATTGATGTCACTTGATAAATCCACTTCAATCAGTGTAGATGAAGGGGAGGAGACAGGTTAGAGAAGGATTTCTAAGCCCTGAGACAATTGAGACAAAATATTGAAGTGCCTTTGAACGGGGTCTGGTAGTAGGTGCCAGGCGCACCGGTTCGAGTGTTTCAAGAATTGCAAAGCTGGGTGTTTCAGCGTATGCTGTCAATGTCACAATTGAGACCTCACAGGCCCAACACTTGGGGGAAGGAGAGCTAACTGGCACGGAGAAGAAATGCAGAGTTTAGACTGCCATACATAAATCTACATCAGCCCAGGAGGAGATCCAATGACGTACAATGGTTGACTATCTTCTCAGTGGGGTTGGGGAGTATCTTCAGGACACCCTCTCCACCATGCCCACCACAGTAGGTTTGATCTCAAACATCAAACCCTGAGATCGCAGCAGGAGAAGCTGGGTTAAATTGGTTGAAATTATGTCATAGTGACCCACTGGGATTAGACTGGCACTAAAAGACTGGCAAACCAGTTGATACAGTATATCGCTGGTCTCTGTTGTCCTAAAGCCCCACCTTTCTGTGGAAGACAGACAGAATAAACTACAGCCTTTAGTTATGATGATGTCAATGAATTAACCAGGAACCACTTTGGCCATTCTGCTCTGTGAACCTGTTCTAGAGGTGAGGATCACATCATTCATTATAATGTAAACTTCATGCTTACAATTTTATTTAGATTTTTTATTTTTTGATGTATTTATTTATTTGTTATTTATTTATTTTCTTTAAATTTGTTAGACTTTTTTTTTCATGCTTACAATACATACTGTACACATTAACTGTGTGAGAGTGATGAAGAAATGTTGTAAGTAATAGGAAAACAATGGGAGCGAGACAGATAATCAAACAGTAAGAGTGCCCAAATCTCTGACTTGGTACTGACGTCACAATTTAAAAAAAAGATTTATTACAAAAAACACAAGGAAGGGGTAACATTAAAGTATTAGAACATGAAGGACAAACAATACAGCATCAAGACACTATCAAACATGTATCAGTCTTTCCGCAACAGAGCCATCCTTGTGTGTGAGGGTGCGTGTGCATAATAGTGATATAAAATATATGTCATAGTTTCCTTTTTCATGATCATAACCTTGTGAAACCCGAACCCTCCAAGATCCCCCCACAGTTCCCCAATAGCTGTCCCTCAACCCTTCGAGACCCCTCCCACAGTCCCCCCCAGAAGAAAAATGAAATAAAATACAATTAATTCCATTCCCCACCGCCAAGAACCCCCCAATGCACCAACAACCAAGAGAATGAACTAAAGAGAAAAATGGAAAAGAAAACAGCAAACAACAATGCAACATTTTTTAAAATAAAATAAAATGTAAAACAAAGGACATCAAGGACAACTGAAATCATAACAGCAATGCCTACTTTATATGTTTGTGTGCATGTCTGGCACTATTACATGTATGTGTGTGTTCTTGTATGTGTTTATTTTAATGAGAGTGTGTGTATATGCATGTGTACAAACACCTGCACGGCATCAGCCTCAGGCAAACCCGGCATTAGTTATAAAAACACTGCCACTTAGTGTCATTCAAATGTACTTTTATTATGTTTTATTTTGACTTTTTTTCCTTTATCTTTTGACCATCATTCTCTCTCACACACAGCAACTCCACTCCCACTTGTCTCCAATTCCACATACCAACCCTCAGCTTCCCTCAGCCCATCCCATCTATCTCTGCTGGCCACCCACTTCGTGTTTCTACGCAGCACATATCTTTCAACTATGCTATGAAGTTTAACATACATTTTCAATCTATCTAATCGAATAGAATCTACAGATTGCGAGTTGAAGATAAATACTTTTACTAAGAGTATTAGTATATTAGTAATTGACTGACCCGGTCTCTGCAGATCTCCTAACAGTTCTATTTCTAGGGTCAATTTTAGATCAATGCTATGCATTTTCAGCCATTCCTGAACCTGAGACCAGAAACAGGCTACCTGAGGGCAATACCAAAATAAATGGTCTATTGATTCTGTATCCTCACAACAAAATCTGCAGAGCTTCGATGACGTCACTATTGTAAATCTTTCAAAAGGACACAAGGCCATTACACAGTTATTTGAATTGCCTGTCTTGCTCTACTTATTTGATATAGATATAGCACCTCTCAAAGGAGGCAGAGAAAAAAGTTAAACAGCGTAAGACCTGCAAAAATTGTCTGTCTGAGTCTTTAACACCCACCTGTTTTACGTCTTGTTTACTCCTCTCACAGCAGAAACAGAAGCAGACTGTCATTGTCCAAAGCTTAATGAGGCAAAGTCAAAGAGCGGGCCGCCATCATCACCACTGCTTTGTAAACTGCTGAGGGTAGCTGGGTGGCTGGGCTCTATGCCAGCAGAAGCACAGCAGGGTGCATCATTGTGTGTGTGTGTGTGTGTGTGTGTGTGTGTGTGTGTGTGTGTGTGTGTGTGTGTGTGTGTGTGTGTGTGTGTGTGTGTGTGTGTGTGTGTGTGTGTGTGTGTGTGTGTGTGTGTGTGTGTGTGCGTTTGTGCGTGTGTGGGAATTGGGAGAAACCCCAGTTTAGAGGTGAGAGGGGAGAAACTCATTTGGTCCATGCAATAAAGTGCAGGGTTGAATCAGAAACTACTATGCATTCCCATGGGAATTATACAGGTAATGACTGGCTTACTGCCTTGACACAGTGTGGTAACCTGGCTTACTGCCTTGACACAGTGTGGTAACCTGATTTACTGCCTTGACACAGTGGGGTAACCTGACTTACTGCCTTGACACAGTGGGGTAACCTGACTTACTGCCTTGACACAGTGTGGTAACCTGGCTTACTGCCTTGACACAGTGGAGTAACCTGACTTACTGCCTTGACACAGTGTGGTAACCTGGCTT
The DNA here is from genome assembly GCF_045679555.1 of Salvelinus alpinus. Classification (NCBI taxonomy): domain Eukaryota; kingdom Metazoa; phylum Chordata; class Actinopteri; order Salmoniformes; family Salmonidae; genus Salvelinus; species Salvelinus alpinus. The sequence continues at coordinate 32,683,794 of NC_092105.1, forward strand.
ACTGCGTTGACACAGTGGAGTAACCTGACTTACTGCCTTGACACAGTGGGGTAACCTGACTTACTGCCTTGACACAGTGTGGTAACCTGACTTACTGCCTTGACACAGTGTGGTAACCTGGCTTACTGCCTTGACACAGTGGAGTAACCTGACTTACTGCCTTGACACAGTGGGGTAACCTGACTTACTGCCTTGACACAGTGGGGTAACCTGGCTTACTGCCTTGACACAGTGTGGTAACCTGGCTTACTGCCTTGACACAGTGGAGTAACCTGACTTACTGCCTTGACACAGTGTGGTAACCTGGCTTACTGCCTTGACACAGTGGAGTAACCTGACTTACTGCCTTGACACAGTGGGGTAACTTGACTTACTGCCTTGACACAGTGGGGTAACCTGGCGTACTGCCTTGACACAGTGGGGTAACCATGCTTACTGCCTTGATACAGTGGGGTAACCTGGCTTACTGTCTTGACACAGTGGGGTAAACTGACTTACTGCCTTGACACAGTGTGGTAACCTGGCTTACTGCCTTGACACAGTGTGGTAACCTGACTTACTGCCTTGACACAGTGTGGTAACCTGGCTTACTGCCTTGACACAGTGGAGTAACCTGACTTACTGCCTTGACACAGTGGGGTAACCTGACTTACTGCCTTGACACAGTGGGGTAACCTGGCTTACTGCCTTGACACAGTGTGGTAACCTGGCTTACTGCCTTGACACAGTGGAGTAACCTGACTTACTGCCTTGACACAGTGTGGTAACCTGGCTTACTGCCTTGACACAGTGGAGTAACCTGACTTACTGCCTTGACACAGTGGGGTAACTTGACTTACTGCCTTGACACAGTGGGGTAACCTGGCGTACTGCCTTGACACAGTGGGGTAACCATGCTTACTGCCTTGATACAGTGGGGTAACCTGGCTTACTGTCTTGACACAGTGGGGTAACCTGGCTTACTGCCTTGATACAGTGGGGTAACCTGGCTTACTGTCTTGACACAGTGGGGTAACCTGGCTTACTGCCTTGATACAGTGGGGTAACCTGGCTTACTGCCTTGACACAGTGGGGTAACCTGGCTTACTGCCTTGACACAGTGGGGTAACCTGGCTTACTGTCTTGACACAGTGGGGTAACCTGGCTTCAGCCCCACATTAACTGTCATCCAAACCTCTTCTATGTCTCTCTTTCCCAGAGGACATCATAACTCACTTACAACATGTTGCTGAAATGAGAGAGCAGAGTGCAGCTGAAAAACACATACACCTGTGTTGAAATAGTGTAATTACAAGTCCTACCTTTGTCCATCTGCTACCTACCCATCAAACTATCAATCTCTCTATCATTCCACCATCTATCATCGATCCATCCTCCAACACACACACGGCATACACTCACACACACACACATATGCATATTGATGCCACACACACAAACACACTCACACATAGACACACTTTCACATACGCTGCTGTTACTGTTTATTATATATCCTGATGACCTAGTCACTATTACCCCTATTCCCACGTACATACTGTATTACCTGAATTACCTCAACTACCTCCTACCCCTGCACATTGACTCGGTACTGGTACTCCTTGTATATAGCCTCGTTATTGTTATTATTGTGTTACTATTTCCTTTTTTATTTAGCACATATTTGTCTTACTTTTTAACTCTGCGTTGTTGTGAATGGGCTCATAAGTAAGCATTTCACTGTTCAGTCTACACCTGTTGTATTTGGCTCATGTGACCAATACAATTTGATTTGATGTACTACATGAACAGACCCCTAGAACATCCCAACAAGATATCACGGTTCGACATGGTTTGACTTCAGTATTCAACATTTGTTCGGGGGGGGGGACGTCAGATTTCGACGGTTAGGGTTTAGGCATTCATTCTGAATGGTTACGGTAAGGGTTAAGGTTTGGGATAGGGTTAAAACAAAATAACAAATCAATGAGTGCCTAGCACTGGGATTGAACACACGACCCTCAGGCAGGACTTCGCATTGAGCTGAGCAGATAGACAAGGCTGTCGGGACAACATGTCAGTCATCATGCAGTTTTCAAGGCCATGCTAGACACACACACACACGCACATACACACGTACATACACACGTGCTAGACAGACAGGGACAGACTAGATACATGCGTGGGCTGATGCTGGGCTGGTGTGTTAACTAAACACACACAGGGGAGCACTGATGTCTGTCTGAACAAACTCAGATGTCTTGTCTGTTCTTATACCAACATGCCCACCAAAAACTCGGTTGTGAGCAGGGGAGGCCTGGTAGCAGACATATTTACTTTGAGACATAAAACATTTAGCACAGCCTGACTTACACTCTGTTGGGAGGGAGTGTTGTGCTTCCAGGGTCAGGGAGGTATGTCTGTCTGTTGCTCGCCACCCCAGTCTCCCCCAGTCTGCCCCAGTCTCCCCCAGTCTCCCCCAGTCTGCCCCAGTCTCCCCCAGTCTGCCCCAGTCTGCCCCAGTCTCCCCCATTCTGCCCCAGTCTCCCCCAGTCTGCCCCAGTCTGCCCCAGTCTGCCCCAGTCTCCCCCAGTCTGCCCCAGTCTGCCCCAGTCTACCCCAGTCTGCCCCAGTCTCCCCCAGTCTGCCCCAGTCTCCCCCAGTCTGCCCCAGTCTGCCCCAGTCTCCCCCAGTCTCCCCCAGTCTGCCCAGTCTGCCCCAGGCCCCGGGGGAGGAGGGGAGACAAGCCAGGTGTGAAGGTCATCCAAAGATGGAGGCCTTTCTCTTCTGACCATGATGCTTAACCAAACACATACACACACACCAGCCCAACAGGTGCTCTTCTCCAGGGATAAAGGAGAAGGAGCAGTGGAGGGGAGGATGAGGGAGACAAATATAGAGGAAACCTTTCCCAAAGTAAAGACCCTCAAAGGGATTTAAATGTTCCTGGAATCCCAGCCTGGTTGGCCACAGTCAGAACATGAAAGGAAAGCAGGTCCCACTAACACCGCTTTGAGGTTTCCCTTCACATTAACATGGAGCTGAGGTCAGGCTAATCCATATGTTAAAAGGATTAGCTATAGGAGATGTATAGGGGATCCTGGTTAATGGTTTCTCCCATTAATATTATGGCTGTGTCCCACATGGCACCTATATAGTTCACTACTTTTGACAAGGGCCCATAGGAAATAGGGTGCCATTTGGCACGTACTGTACGAACACTGAAATGATTCCTACACCTCGGAGCTATATATCCCAGGTAGATATTGACAGTACTGTACAGTGTTCCTGGAATCATATGAGGGAACAGTGACTGGAAACAGGGGTGGTCCTTATCTGTGTCATGCAGGCGTCTTGCCTGCAGTCTTTTATCAGAGTCGTTTGCCTCATTAATGTGTTGCACGCTAACCATGGCACCGTGCCGTACTGCACCACATCTCAGAGTTGACTGGCCCTCGTGTCATCTGAAAACGCTAACACCTCTTTGATGTCTCAGGATGGAAACATTAAAAGAGGGGAGAGGATGGGGCTGGGTGGGTATCGTAATCAACGACATGGCTAGGAGGAAATAATGGGAAAGGTTTGTCCAAGACACCACCCAGATGAATATTTCTTTCCAGTATTGTACAAATTCAGTTTGGCTCGAAATTGGCCATAAAACAAGTGGGTTGTAGCTATGAGAAAGATCATTTATCAAGTTGGTTATAAACAAAGTGTTTGGTTACTAAACTGTGAGTCCAACTGTAGGAGGTAGTGGAGGCTATAGAAACAGAATGACTAGGATGGCATTATATTTCTAGCGGGCTGGTTCTGACTGGACACACACACATACACACACACCCTGGACATTAATCACTGTCAACCCTCTCCTCTGTCTAAATGTGTCTGGGAGGAACATCAGTGCCCCCGCTCAAAACTACTGATCGCCATAGAAACAAGCGCCAACCTCACGCAAAACAAGCCAGTGACAAAGAGAGAAGTGGTTTGATTTAGCTCACAAAGTATTTCTGCCTTTAAAGGTGCAATATTCAGAAATTGCTCTGCCATTTCCTGGTTACTAAAATTCTAATAGTTCACCTAATTTCAGTTTGTGTGAAAAAAACAAGCAATGTATAGTGTAGAAAATCATTGTACCATCTAAACCACTGTGAAATATCCTTTCAATGACCAAATATATTGTATTTTAATCTGTTTAAAGCTGATGTACAAATCTGAAAGTAAACTAAACCTAATGGGAAGCATAGAAATAGCGCACATAGAACATATCTACTGCTTCCTATACTTGCTTACAATGACAATGACAGATCTATAACTCACATTTCTATGTGAATTTGGTCAGGTCATCCAAAAAGTTACATATTGCAGCTTTAATTGAATAAAAGCTGCAAGGACAAATATTAATATGCATGACACTTTATGCTGCCTTTCATAGTGTTTACCTCTTGAGAAAACATTCAGAGCCTCTTGTGTGCTGCTCTTTAGCCTGGATGAGACAATGCCTCCCAGAACTGTATGGTTTGAGGCTGAGGACTTAAGACACCTCTCAACCATACAAACCATGAAACACATTAGGCCCCCATTTTAAGAACGCAAAAAAGCAAGGCTAGCATCGAAAAAGCTTTCAGAATGCCTTGTGGTGCTGAGTCAGTGCTGTTGTATTGGAAGTGATCTTGTCCGGTTTGACAATAGCTCTGTCTGTGTTTTTCCGGCTGTCAAAATGTCACCCATTGTGTCTGGCCACTGAACTGTCACTGTACCCACATTGCATCCGCTCACCATAACCAGAGTGCTGCTTGGTATCCAGCTACTCAGAGCCCTGGTAAGAGACCCTTTTTGGGAATGTGGAGGATAACTTGGGGTTTTGGCATCAGACTAATGGATTCCTCTCAACTGCCAAACAAAAGGTCATTTAGAGACAAGAGAATTATTCCCCTGAACGCCTGGCTGCTGAGTGCAGTTGGTTCTACTGTATCAGGTCCAAATGCCACCATATTCCCTTTATAGTGCACTACTTTTGACCTGGGCCCATAGTGCTCTAGTCAAAAGTCGGGCACTGTATAGGGAATAGGGTGCAAATTGGGACACATACTATATCCAGTGGTGTAAAGACCTTAAGTAAAAGTACTTTAATGTACTACTTAAGTCATTTTTTGGGATATCTGTACTTTACTATTCTATTTATATTTTTGACTACTTTTACTCCACTACATTCCTAAAGACAATTATGTACTTTTTACTCCATATATTTTCCTTGACACCCAAAAGTACTGGTTACATTCAAATGCTTAGCAGGAGAGGAAAATGGTCCAATTCACGCACTTATTAAGAGAACATCCCTGGTCATCCCTACTGCCTCTGATCTGGCGGGACTCACCAAACACAAACGCTTCATTTGTAAATTATGTCTGAGTGTTGGAGCATGCCCCTGGGTATTGGTCAATTAAAATATCAAGAAAATGGTGCTGTCTGGTTTTCTTCATATAAGGAATGTGAAATGATTTATACTTTTACTTTTGATACTTAAGTATATTTGAGCAATTACATTTACTTTTCTTCCTTAAGTATTTTTAAATCCAAATACTTTTCGACTTTTACTCAAGTAGTATTTTACTAGGCGACTTTCACTTTTACTTGAGTCATTCTCTATTAAGGTATCTTTACTTTAACTTGAGTATGACCATTCAATACTTTTTCAACCACTGCCTGTATCTGTATCAGGCCAGTGTAGTAGGGCTATTCCAGCCTTCTAACCCCAGCTCACAATATTTAGCCTCATCAAATCAAATGTTATTTGTCACATGCTTCGTAAACAACAGATGTAGACTAATGCCTCGATCATACCGACAGCTTCATTGTGTTTTGGTACACCAGAAGTGCATTCATTTCCAATGGAACGCTGCATTTGCCTTGCATTTTTATTTATTTATTTAACCTTTATTTAACTAGGCAAGTTAGTTAAGAACAAATTCTTGTTTACAATGACGGCCTACCGCGGCCAAACCCTAACCCGAACAACACTGGGCCAATTGTGCGCTGCCCTATGGAACTCCCAATCACGGCCAGTTGTGAAACAGCCTGGAAGGATGGGACCCAAACACAGCATCCCCTAGGGACCTTGTCCATCCATCCAAGTTTCACAACTGTGTGGGTTTATCCCAACTGCATTACAGTAACTGTCAATCAACCCCAAGGTGTTACATTTGTCCATGGTTTCAATAACAAACTCTGATTCTCCCATCACATTTAGCTTTGCAATATTATTAGGCCCACACTGTGACTCTCAGCCAGTGTAATTACCTTCTTAAGCCTAGGCGTCCCGCTAGACAACTTCCGGTGAAATTGGAGGGCGCCAATTCAAATAAATAATCATAAAAATGTGGGATATTAAACATTTAGGTACATAGAAAAGTGTCTTATATCGGTTGAAAATTTAAATTCCTGTTAATCTAACTGCACTGTCCAATTTACAGTAGCTATTACAGTGAAAACATGCCATGCGATTGTTCGAGGACAGTGCCCCACCGGCACAGGTTTGATAAATTCACAAATAGCGATTAAATATTCACTTACTTTTTGAAAATCTTCCTCTGATTTGTCATCCAAAGGGTCCCAGCTATAACATGTTGTGTCGTTTTGTTAGATAAAATCCTTCTTTATATCCCAAAAAATCTGTTTAATTGGCGCCTTCGATTTGAGTAATCCACTCATTCAACATGAGAAAGGAATCCAAAATTCTACCCTTAAACTTTGTTTCAACAAGTCAAAATACGTTTCTATATACTCCTTATATACCCTAAAATGTAATCAAACTATAACATTTCTTACGGAAAGAAGTATGTTCAATATGAAACCGATTTTAGCAGGTGGCCTGTCTTCATGGCGTGGCAAACACGAATTTCCAAGACTGTGTCCTTCTACTAAAACTGTTATTTCTTATTCGTTTTTGAATTTACAAGCCTGATACCTTGAACATACACTGCTGACACCCTGTTGAAGCCATAGGTATTGCATCCAGGGAGCAAATTTTCCGTATGACTGTCACGTTCGTCATACGAAGGAGACCAAGGTGCAGCGTGGTATGCGTACATTCTTATTTATTTTAACGAATGAACACTGAACAAAATAACAAAATAACAAAACGAACCGTGAAGCTATATGGATAGTGCAGACAGGCAACTAAACATAGAACAAGAACCCACAAATACCACAGGGGAAATGGCTACCTAAATATGATCCCCAATCAGAGACAACGATAAACAGCTGCCTCTGATTGGGAACCATATCAGGCCACCATAAACATACAAATACCTAGACCTAGACATACAAAAACCCTAGACAAATATAAAAACTAGCGTAATCCACCCTAGTCACACCCTGACCTAACCAAAATATAAAGAAAACAGAGATATCTCAGGTCAGGGCGTCCCAGACTGGGGATCGCCGCTGGAGGCTCCGGACTGGAGATCGCCGCTGGAAGCTCCGGACTGGAGATCGTCTGTGGAGGTTCCGGACTGTGGACCGTCGATGGAGATCCAGGACTGGGGACCGTCGGTGGAGGTTCCGGACTGTGGACCGTCGCCAGAGGCCCCGGACTGAGGATCTTCGCTGGAGACCCCGGACTGGGGACCGTCGCTGGAGGCTCCGGACTGGGGATCGTCGCTGGAGGCTCCGGACTGGGGATCGCCGCTGGAGGCTCCGGACTGGAGATCGCCGCTGGAAGCTCCGGACTGGAGATCGTCTGTGGAGGTTCCGGACTGTGGACCGTCGTTGGAGGTTCCGGACTGTGGACCGTCGGTGGAGGTTCCGGACTGTGGACCGTCGGTGGAGGTTCCGGACTGTGGACCGTCGTTGGAGGCTCCGGACTGTGGACCGTAGGTGGAGGTTCCGGACTATGGCCCGTCGTTGGAGGTTCCGGACTGTGGCCCGTCGTTGGAGGTTCCGGACTGTGAAACGTTGCCGGAAGCTCTGGACTGGGTACTGTCGCCGGAAGCTCTGGACTGGGTACTGTCGCCGGAAGCTCTGGACTGGGTACTGTCGCCGGAAGCTCTGGACTGGGAACTGTCGCCGGAAGCTCTGGACTGTGGAAGCGCACTGGAAGCCTGATGCGTGGTGCCGGAACTGGTGGTACCGGGCTGAGGACACGCATCTCAGGGCGAGTACGGGGAAGAGGCACAGGACGTATTGGACTGTGGAGGCGCACTGGAGGCCTGATGCGTGATGCCGGTACTGGTGGTACCGGGCTGAGGACACGCACCTCAGGGCGAGTGCGGAGAGGAGGCACAGGACGTACTGGACTGTGGATGCTCACTGGAGAACTGATGCGTGGGACCGGTACCGGTGGCACCGGGCTGATGACACGCACCTCAGGGCGAGTGCGAGGAAGAGGCACAGGACGTACTGGACTGTGGAAGCGCACTTGATGGAGAGTGCGAGGAGCAGGAACAGGACACACCGGGTTGTGAAGGTACACTGGAGACCAGGTGTGTATAGCCGGCATCAATTGTTCCGGAACTTTAACACACGTTTCAGGACGAGTACGAGGAACTGACACAGGTGGCATCGGACAGCTAACACGCTCCTCAGGACGAATGTCGTGCATACTACGCCAAACCAACAGCTTCACTCTCCTCCAATTTGATCAACAACTCCTCGAAGGTCTCATACTCTCCCCTCCGTTTACTCTCCTCCAATCTGTCCAATAACTCCTCGACAGTCTCTGACTCACCCCTCAACTTCGCCGACTGCTCCATGTGCCCCCCCCTCTTCTTTGGGTTTCTGTGGCTTTCCTCCCCGACGTCGTTGCTGTCCTCTCATGCTCCTAGGCGACTCCCTGACTGACTCCATGTGCCCCCCCAATTTATTTTCTTGTGGTTTCTGTGGCCTACCTCATTGGTATAACTCCTCGTAATATCGCCGTTCCGCCTTCGCTGCCTCTATCTCCTCTTTAGGAAGGCGATACTCCCCAGCCTGCGTCCATGGTCCTGCTCCATCCAGGATCTCCTCCCAGGTCCATTCCTCCTGAACACGCTGCTTGGTCCATTTTTGTCTGGGTTCTTCTGTCACGTTCGTCATACGAAGGAGACCAAGGTGCAGCGTGGTATGCATGCATTCTTATTTATTTTAACGAATGAAAACTGAACAAAATAACAAAATAACAAAACGAACCATGAAGCTATATGGATAGTGCAGACAGGCAACTAAACATAGAACAAGAACCCACAAACACCAAAGGGGAAATTGCTACCTAAATATGATCCCCAATCAGAGACAACGATAAACAGCTGCCTCTGATTGGGAACCATATCAGGCCACCATAAACATACAAATACCTAGACCTACAAAACCCTAGTCATACAAAAACCCTAGACAAATACAAAACCTAGCGTAATCCACCCTAGTCACACCCTGACCTAACCAAAATATAAAGGAAACAAAGATATCTCAGGTCAGGGCATGACAATGACCTTATACTTGCCATTGTAAGAGGATGGTCCCTCAAAAAAATGAAAATTAAGGTTGGTTTTTCTTTGGATTTTCTCCTACCATATCTATTGGGTTATATTCTCCTACATTATTTTAAAATTTCTACAAACTTCAAAGTGTTTTCTTTCCAATGGTACCAATTATATGCATATCCTGGCTTCAGGGCCTGAGCAACAGGCAGTTTACTTTGGGCATGTCATTCAGGCGGAAATTTAGAAAAAAGGGGCCTAGCCCTAAGAAGTTTTAAGACCCTCTATTTTAGGGGTAGGTAATTAGATTCAGCCGGCGGCCAATTATGGGGGGCCAGAACATAATAATTTGTACACAGCAAATGACAGCAATTAAGCCCAATTATTGAAAATAACATAATAATTTCATACCTTGATTACATTGAGACACAATCACATATGTCTCTCTGTATTTGTGGGTCCAAAGGACTGGATTTTCAAGCACAGGTGAATGGCTTTGTACAGTGGCGGGAACCCATTCATAAAAAGGGTCTGAATGCGCCTTCACAACTCCCAGGATGAGGAGTACATCAAGTTACTGTAAGTACACATCTCAATTTCTGAAATGCAACCGCGGTTATTGAACAGGTATTCACATACAGAGAACAGAATTAGGATTCTTAACAATATTAGGTGATCGGTGTAATAATGGCCAAGAGATCGCTAAAATGTGTTGTTTGTTGCTTCTGTGCCAGCTTGCTGCATACACACGCGCATTACACTTCGCGCATACACTCTGCTGCGCATACACTCTGCTGCGCATTACACACACCGGTGCTCAATAAACAATGAAATAGTGCCTTTGTATCTGTGATAATTTATACTAGATGGTGACGGGGTGAGAACCGTCACACTTGTGATCAGATTTCCTACATAAAAAAAAAAAATTAAGCTGAATTCCTGGTGACTTTACAGTCTTTTTTTTTATACCAAAATCACTTGCGGGCTGACCCCTGCTCTATTTGAACGTGCTGATGAGATATGGAGAAATAGACATGAGAACACATCACCAGTGTTACTATAATCAACTGTTAATTACAGTATTCCGGGTCCTGGTCAAAAGTCTGCACTATATAGGGAATAGGGTGCCATTTAGGAGACACCCTTACTGTTGATTATCTGATTATGTTGAAGAGTTTCTGACCAGGGGGAGAGGATGTCACCACTTGTTCTGGCAGCTCTCTAGCCATGCCACACACACAAACACACATGCACAAACACACACACACACTGTTAAAGCCACTGGCTGTTCTCTAGTCATGCTGAGGACCACAGGACTGTCAGTCTCTGGCACTAATGAGACTATTAGACAGTATGTCCCACTCGAGATAGCTAATCAAAGACAGTTCATGGGCAATGTGTTTGGTTCACTTCACAACCCCTCTGTGTTATTGGACTGGGAAGAGGAAGAGGCCAAAACACAGGTGACTGTAAATTAAAATAAAAAAATGATAGAAAATGTTCATATTCAACAGTGCTACTATAATATAAAAACTGAAAAGCCAGACGTGATAGTCCTGGGGTCTCCTAGCTAGACTGTGTTGATGTATGCTAGAGGCATCTTCCTATATGAACCATGCCCTACAGTACGCCTACAGCTATTTCCTCTCGGAGCAAAGCCTTAGGCAAGAATAGAGACTTCTCTCCCCTCAGGTAAGTCTAAAAAGGAAGGGAAAGGTTTTGTATTGTGTGACAGTGCATTTCCACTTTCACAAAAGACCTGTTCCTACGGGACATTGACCCTGGGCAAAAGGCCTCAAGACCAAAGACTCATAGAGGCTATGGTGAGGGGAGACAGCCTCAGAAGCCTGCCTATACACACACACACACACACACACACACACACACACACACACACACACACACACACACACACACACACACACACACACACACACACACACACACACACACACACACACACACACACACACACACACACACACACACACACACACAACACAAAACACAACACACAGTCAGAGAGCTCCTCCTTGAACACAGGGGTATTAAATCACTGGAGCAGGGATAATGTTCCCACCATCACCACAAAGCCTCTAACACCCATCTCCTAACACAGTCCTCCGGGTCGCCTGTTACTCTCAAAGAGCCCCCTTTCCTAAAGCTTTGGGAGGGTTTCACCATTTCACTATCATGCATCCACGGCATCAATGGGAATAGTGTTCCTCCCCCCACAATAGCCAAATCAACTGTGGGAGCGTTTTCTTCCTCTCCCCCTTTCTTTCTCCTCCTCATTGAGGCCTTGTAGGGCTGAACAGGCACATGCTTTCACGTTGCTTCATGTACAACTACAGCTAGCGTTCCTTTGACAGAAAGGGGGTGTGACAATGGTCAGAAATGTAAAAACAAAAGCTGAGTGAATTCATAGTCTCTTGTCCAACAACAAAAGCATATCAACAATCCATAATTTATGTGGTCAGTTGAGGTTAGGATGAGATATACATTATAGTGCCACTTCAAGACCATAACAAACATACATGTGTGCAAGTAACAATGATTATAACAGGGTCATTTCAGGGCAGAAAAATCCCTTCATAAACTGTTGACCAGACTGTCAATCAACTGAATTTCAGCACTTAAAGAGATATTTTTTTTTACTTACAGACTTTAAATGGCCATTGTCTTCTCTTTCTTCTCCATTCTGTCTGTTTACGACAATAAGGAGGGGAGGATAAGGAAAACAATAACAACAAGGACAACATCGATAAGACTCTGCAGACAAATTGAGCCTGTTCGCTCGCATCAAGCATTAATTAGGGGTTGCACACTACGCGGCCCGGAGGCGGAGCGGCCATATTGGATTTCACAGGCTGGTGAAGCTGGCTAGAGCAGTGAACCGCAGAGACCAGGTTACACACGGAGGATGTGTCTCAAATGGCACCCTATCCATAGGGTTCTGGCCAAAGTGCACTACAGTGAATAGAGTGCCATTTAGGACGCACACAGACAGACACTGAAGACCATGCCAAATACACAGCATTCAAACACAATGACCACCATGGGTCCTGAGAGATTGAATGGGTCCAGTCAGAGTCCAGAGAGACTTCATATAATAATTCATTCACATCCTATCCATTTATTCTCTGTGTGTGAGCAACCTCTCCACCCAGAGAGAAGCCTCACATAGGCTATTCCTTTTCTCTCTAGTCTAGATTGTCTGGTGATAAAGCTTTAAAAATGACTTTTCATCCATTCAACACTCTACCCTCACTTCCTTATTGCCTTAAGGCCTAAGAAAAGTCCCTGTATTTTGTTGGCAACGAGACAATAAAAAATAGTCAAACTATCCCAGAACCAGCCTTTATTTTTCCTGCTTAATGGCAAGTGAAATAATGAATCAAACAAGCAACAGGTACCAGTTATCACTCTGCTAAATAGGCACTTTCCATTCTGTTAGCTTTCCCCCTCACATGAGAATTCTAGGGGCCTGCTCAGCTGTCCACAAGGGCCCCAGTATTTTTACTGTCAACCAGCAGCAGGTGAAATACAGTGGGGTCCGAAGTTATTAACACCCTTGATAAAGATGAGCAATAATGACTGTATAAAAGAAATGATTAACATACTGAGCTATATTGTATGCAAAAAAAATTGAAATTATATTTTATACTAATACAATTGCTCAGAGAAATATATTTTTTCCCTCTCAAAAACAGTGGTCAAAATAAATGACACACCTGTTTTGATTACCTTTCAATACCTAACGGAAATTAGCCTTTTTCTACAATGTAGATCCTTCCCCACATTGGGAAGGATCTTAAGGCTTGCACACATCACACCGAATGTGGATCTAGTGTATTTTAGGGACCACCCTCAGTAGACCTGAATCCCAACATTTTCATGCAATTCTACATCGATGCTCACTTAGTTCTCAAATTACGGCCGGCTCACTGTTCAAAGGTGCTAAGTACCCTCAGCCAGCAAAAGCTATTGGTGTGTCTGAGCCCCTAGATCATTCCTCCATACAGAATCCTTCCACATCCTTGATATCCTCCCTCTGTACTTATGGACTGCCCTCTTCAATTCAAACCACAGGTTTTCAATGGGTTTCAAGTCCGGAGACTGAGATGGTCATTGCAAAATGTTGATTTTGTGGTCAATTAACCATCTCGTTGTGGATTTTGATGTGTGGTTGGGGTTATTGTCTTGCTGGAATATCCACTTGCGGCCAAGTTTCAGCCTCCTGGCAGAGACAACCAAGTTTTGGGCAAAAATGGGCAAAAATGTCCAGGTACATTGACCTTAACAAATGCCCCAGGCCAGGGGAAGCAAAATAGCCCCATAGCGTCAAAGATCCACCACAGTATTTTACAGTAGATATGGGGTTCTTTTCTGCTCCTGCATTCTCATTTCGACGCCAAACCCACCAGTGGTGTGCATGGAAAAAGAGCTCTATTTTCATGTCATCTGACCAAAGCACCGGTTCCAATCCAAGTGCCAATGCCATTTAGCAAACTGCAGGTGTTTACAATTGTTGGATGACATGATAATAGAGCTATTTGGTCACACAGAGATGGATTTGAGGCAGAGCCAAGAGTTTAGGGAGTTGGTGACACTCTAACCTGTCCTCCTTACACCAAACAAGCCCCATGACAGTCCCATCAGGGAGGAAACCTATCATCAGCACCAGTGGACAAACAAACAACTGAAGGATCTCCAGATAGATGGAATGGCAAAGAAGGGCCTTCACAAGTCATTGTGCCTCAAGCTAGTATTCCAATGTATTTACACAGTGGATGGCGAAGGAAGGACTTGACTGTGTTTGCCATTTGTGTTGAGAATATTAAACATTTGATAGTAAAGGACAGCTGTCTGCAAAGCCACAAAACAAAGTGGGTAGCACACACACACACGCACTGACACACACACACCTTTAGATCTAGCACCAATACCACCAAACACATCAGAGAGAGGTTTTCTCTGAAAAGGCATGTGGGTAGCTACGTAGTTGGGTTTGTTCTGCTCACCACTAACCCAATTACCATATGAATAAAACTGAACCCCACTTTTAAAGGATAGATCCCTCTCCCTCTCCCTCTCCCTCTCCCTCTCCCTCTCCCTTCAACGGCCCACAGCCCTGAACAAAGCGCAACAGGAAAAACCAAACTCCCCAGACTGGAAGGAGAAGGAGGCATGACAGAGCCAGACAGCCTTACAGCAGTTCTGTTGGCATCTTTACCAAGTCAAAGTATGGCATTGGCAAGTTGCTTTGAAGGTAGTGGCATACTTCACTCACAATTCCACCATTGTAAAAGCGTGGATTTTGTAAACAACTTCTCTGTGCCAAGCGACAGATCAATAGGTGAGGTGCTATATAGCTATATGTTTATTATTGTCAAGAGGCATTCCTGACAGAATAACTCAGGGGCATTCTAACGATGAATCTGTCTCTATTGTGGCAGGAGGCCCCTTGAATACCAAGGGTTGGCTATTCAATATGCTTTGAGAGAAATAACACTGGCATAACATTACATTATTATGTAGACCCTATGAAAAACGTAGTTCAATCAACATATCATTTATTTCTGGGCCCAAAAAGGTGTATTTTTTTAATCATATTCTCACATCAACATTAGCTGGCAGCTGCACATAAACTAAAGTGATTGTGTGCAATTGAAATGGAGCTAAACCTCTGCATGCGCCTTATCTCTCCCCTATAGTACACAACACCAGATCCACTGTATCTTCAGAGTCTTCGTTATCTCCTCTGGCTCTGACACGCACTCTCTCCTCTAGCATCCAGCAGTCAGGACTATATTGAGCATGGGCTGCGTCTGAAATAGGGCTCTGGTCAAAAGTAGTGCACTAACAGGAAATAGGGTGCCATTTCAGACGTATTCATGGTCTCCCATTTTTCCATCCAGGTACTGATATCTGATATCTGATAACTGCAGCCGGCAGGTCGGTCAGATCAAGTTCCTCGGTCTGTCTGCATTAAACTTTTATCTCAGTTGTCCCCTCTCAATTGATGCGCCGACTGCCGACGTCAGAAATAATTCATATGGCTTAAATATGCACTATTAAAACTTTGATGAGCGCCAAGGACTCATTATTCCACCCATCAGACATATTAATGAATAGAAATAATTTATGCTGATATCAGATGGCTTTTGACTTTGCCATCCCCCCATATAATAGATATGTGGACGCCATGGTTACATAGACCAACACTATAGTCGTCTGTCCACAAGGCTTGGTGTGTGTTTGTCTCAGAGAGACCCTTTGCTCAGTTAACCCACCAACCAAGAAATGTCAAGGGCCCTCATAAGTTCATTAAAGATGAAAACCTGTTTTACATTTGAAAGGACGGACTCAGGAATCTAAGACAGTACTTGAATTAACGTCCATCCGAGTAGGGGTTTGTATGAATATTAATAGAATGGGCAGCGCATTTGTTCAAGGCGTGGTGCTGTAAAGACTTCAGTGAACTGCTGAACAAGGGCTCTGGTCCAAAGTAGTACACTATAAAGGAAATCGGCTGCAGTCTGGGACGCACCCCAGATGAGCACATTTGTTTGCTCAGGGCAAACTGGAGACTGAAAACATTACCCTGGTCTCATTACAGGTGTCTGATGGAAAACAGTGTATACATCCAGGTTTGAATAAGAATTAGATAGAATCAAATCAGAAATAAGCAATGTGTTATTATGTGCAACGCTGTGTGACTGTGAGAGAAGCTGTCAGCAGAGCAGTATGCTTCCCATTAGTTCACTGATACCGTGATTGTTTCCCAATGCTATTGTGAATGGCTGGAAAATCCCTTCGTATTGTTACTGATACACTGTCTATACAAAAGCCAATTAATGCCAGATAAAGGGAGGATTGTGTAAGTTAGAAACAAATTCTCAACTTTCATGGTGCTTGACATAGGCTATAATGGAAATATTATAGGGAAGTGAGTATCCAAGAGTTGAATATAAACACGAAAAGTAATAAGGCAGTGACAGCAATAAGCAGCAACTTTGAAAATAGTTTACTACCAAGCGCATTTAAAGTACTGTACCATTTCAGTGGACACTGGACAGACACTGATGTGCGTAAACGCGATGCGTAAAATGTTTTTTACGCAAATTGTGGAAAAACAAACCAAATTTAGGCACATCTCCAAACAGTCTATCAAGAGCTTTGATGCATAGTGGTACGCACTGAATTAACCAATTGGTTGCTATGGGCCTACTGAAAAATGGTATCTAATTACAATTAACCTATTTTTATGACAGACTTCTGAGTATTAACAAACAGACTAAAGATAAACGAACCAACGGCTCACGGGCTGAACTAATACATTTGACATGTTGATAGCATAGTGAACAACATTCAACAGCGTAGCCGCAATTCATTAACAGGAACAGATGTGTCTGCAGAGGCTCCATAGATAAACCATTCCGGAAATAAACGATAAACCTCGGATTTCGAGTCAGATAGCCTCACTGTCCTCACTCTATAGCCCAACAAAACTGACAGTATTTCAGGGCAATTCAGGCCCAACAAATAAGAGGAGATTTCATATTTAGATAAAGTATTAAAAAATATGAAAGTATACGAAAATATGTCAGCAATGCAGGTGTACATGCTTTCGGCCACACTCTCTCCCCCTCTCACCTGCCTGTGGTTCTACAGCTGTGCAGCTTTGCTGAACACTGCCCTCTATCGCGCTCTAAAAATGCAACATTCTCAAATGGATTCAATACCAATTTAAAACGGAGCCTTGAACTTGAAAAGCATTCAATTGGTGTTTCAGCCGAGTCGTCATTATTTACCTGTTCTCTGTTTGGATGTGTTGTAATACCTGAAGTAATTATATGTTATTCTATGCAATGTGGCCGCAGGGTGAACATGGCTTGCAGAATAGAAGTGTCTGAGATGCGTAAAGGGGAGAAAGACTTCACCTACCATAAGAATCAATGCTAAATTCAGAAATGTGACATTTACTGTATTCGTTTATAGTTTTTAATTTCTACAAACTAATAATGAATCAACTTCACATCAAGGAGGAATAAGGGAATAAGGGAAGGCAACTCGCGGTTGTTGGGAATATAATGTTCTCTGTGCGCAACGACCTATATTCGCTCTTTTTTGTGTGCAAAATCCGCAAGCTGTAAAACTGATATATAACAGGTATCAGTGGGATGCCAGTAATACATCTGCAATATTATTATACATCCACTATCAACTTGGCACCCATGCCGTTGCGCAAGACTAAAGAAAAAGGACAACCGGTGCAAGGTCTATTCTCCAAGCTGCATGAGTCATTTCAATGTTATTTTATGACACTACTTTTCTCATTTATTTGAGAAAAACAGACATTTCTAATCACAGGACAAAAGAAAGAAAGAAAGAAAGAAAGAAAGAGAAAAGCGAATGTGGAGAGTCTACTCTCTGGACCTCTGCATCTTTCTAACATTACCCCACCGGTCCTGATTACGGACAGCACAACACAATTAAGTTTATAACAGTGGAAATGTGGCGGTAGGTTCCTGCAGCCCCAAAATGCCTCTGATCCTCGGCTGGACGTGAGTAGAAAGTAAAGCTCGAGCGGTATAAAAGACCCGCTAACTGCTGTGAATAAACATAAGATATTATGGAACAAACTACGACGCCAACAGTGCCCTCTATTCAAGGTATGATTACATTGACAAGATAGGAGGCACACAGAAATACTGTTATGTGTAAGTAACACGATTTGTTAACTGAAACTTCTAATTCATCGCATGATAAATGGTTTGGATGTAAAATGTGGAAACGGTGCTCAATATAAGCTATTTTATCAATACCTTGACAAAAAATTGTGTTTTACTCCTTATCTATAACTAGCACCATTTTGGAAAAGGATAATCATTCCAGAATAAAATGTTTATTGGAAAGTTAGGCTATTTGTTTATTTCGTTTTAAAAGTTAAATTTAAATCGAATTACTATTGTGCCATCGCAAATATTCCAATATGACAAAGGGCCATGCAATTCAACTGTCCAATAGATACATGAAAGTGTATTCTTACCTTTGATGTTTTTTCTAACTTGTTCTAAATGTCACGCAAAGCACGAGAGCTCTCCTTGATTCTTCAGGCTACCTCAACAGAAGTCTATCTCCCTCCTCTCTCCAATGTCTCGATCAAAACGACCTGCAGCTGGTTACTGCGCTCTCTCTGCGAGTTGGAAGCTACTACAAGGACCATCGCAACTCTAACCGAGAGGGGTGCACAAGAGAGAATTTGCTATTTAAAAAAAATGACAAGCGCATATACATACTTAGAGTATGGAGTAACGGTTTGTGATGACCTCCCTGTGTTTCATATTAAAGACACTTCACTAACGTCATTTGTTTTATTATTATCTGGTGATGTGCAATACATGTTATTTTACTTACAAAAACACCCCTCATTGATCATGGTCTCCCCGGATGCTGATCTTCTATGTGATGTTGGTACCAATATAAAGCCTGACTATTGTTTTTTTTTAATGGAACCCTTGTCAACCTGCTTACAATGACTTTATATCTGAATCTACGGAAATTCAAGATAATTTTCACACAGAAAAACGAAAAACATTAAATTATCTCTGTCTGCAGTTGATTTCAGCTTTGAAGTTTGAATAGTTTAGTTCAGTCACAGTGGTCTGACTGTAGCGGGATTCCTGATTTCCCGGCACTAGCACAGGTTGAGAGCAGTAGCCTACATGATGCGCCCACATCGAGCAGCCTTTCCAGACTTGGATCGTTGCCTGAGTTATGTTCCCATTTATTTTCAGACAAATAACATATGCCTGGAGTAAGTTTGCATTTAAATAGATTACGTTGTAAGGAGAGGTGCACTAGAAGTTAAGAGCATTGGGTCAGTAACCGAAAGGTTGCTGGTTCAAATCCTTGAGACGACTAGGTGAAAATCTGTCGCCGTTCCCTTGAGCAAGGCACTTAACCCTAATTGTTTTTGATAAAAGCATCTGGGGGCTCCCGAATGGTACAGCGGTCTAAGGCACTACATTGCAGTGCTAGAGGTGTCACTACAGACCATGGTTAAATTCCAGGCTGTATCACAACGGCCGTGATTGGGAGTCCCATAGGGCGCGCACAACTAGCCCAGTGTCTTTTGGGTTTGCCTGAGGTAGGCTGTCATTGTAAATAAGAATTTGTTCTTAACTGACTTGCCTAGTTAAATAAAGGTTACATCTGCTAAATGACTGAAATGACCAACATAAGGCATGGCAAAATGGGTAGAATTGCAGGAAATTTGCTTTAAAACTACACAAAAAAGTAACCATCCCATGGCAAAATTTGTAGAATCACATGAAATTAGTTTTAAATCTGCTAAATGTTATATCTGACCCAAGCAAAAATGTTTAGAATTGGAGAAAATGTGATTTAAAAATGTCTCTACACCCCATAGCAAAATGTGAAGAATTTCAGGACATTAACTTTAAAAGCTGGGGTGGGGTCAACCAAATATCGTTTGGAGCTCTCAAAACTCTAGAAGCGCTTCAATGTCTATGGCGAGGCCAGGGCCAATCTCTGGTAATGCGAACGGGTCTATCCTCCAAAACTACATTTCCTAAGAAGCCTTGCGGGCTTCTCAAGAATCAGTGAAAAGCCTGATTGCGCGTGCGTATCCAGACGTGGCAACGGCATCATGGCTTCTTGGAACCGCTACCGGAGTAGGATGAGAGAGCTGAACATGTACATATTCGTCTTGTTGGTAAGTTGTTTGTGCTCATTCTTTGTGTCATATAAACAGAGACCTGCTTGAATGTAAATGTTGTTCGTTTTATTTAATCTACAAAAGCCTGCGATGTATCTTTTCCCGGTCTTCGTGCAGGGAGGCAAAGTTGACAGCCCTAGCAATTTTAAATCAGAGCCTGAACCTGAGGCTTATAAATAACCCCCCCCCAAAAAAAACAAGTGAATATAGTATCTTACTGTAGTTTCATATTGTTTGGTCAAAACGTGTAGATCCTCCTGAATGGATTGTCAGCACAACAGGCATCTAGTGTCCCTTTTCCGGGAATGGATATAGAATTCCTATGATGACGTAAAGTTAACCTGGCTGGAACAGAGCCTTGAAAATGGGGGACAATTATTCCACATATTCTACAATAGAACCCAATAATTTAATTTACATTGTTGCAGATTCATATTCAGGTATATATTCCTACTTTTCTACCTAATTGTCCTGCATACCTTGGCCGTCTCTCTGTGTTGTGTTATTCATGTGATTGCCTGGCTTCAAGGTACAGTAGTCTTTTTTGCGCTGTCTATTTTGGAACACAGATTTTGGGAACAGAACTGTGATTTGGCTGAATGCGTAAATTAGCCTTCTAAATTAAACGGTTTTCTTTTGAAGTGTGACTGTGACAAAGGCCACCCGTTGCTTTACTGTTCATCCCCCCCAACAAGTTGCTACTTTTTTTCCGGGGTGTGCATTGTTTACGTTTGATGAAAATGTCCTTTGGAATCAGTTAGACAGCTATGTGTTTGAACGAGAGGTGGGGTTATTATGACTCATGGATGGGTATGTTGGCCAGTCATTTGAACATTTATTAAGATATGTCTACACTTTTAGTAGTATAACTACATTTCTTGAGGAATGATTGCTAGAAATGTAACCTTGTTTGCTACAAATTTGACATGTTACGTTAGGCCTACATTTTTACTTTGTTACCAACACTCATCCCTTGATTGGCTACATAATGGCTGAATTTTGACATCATTCCAATCACTTGTGCTCATGGACCTTTCCTGTTCAGCATCCTGTTTGGATGTTTAGTAACTGCCATGTCAAACAAAGGTGGGTACTGCTGTTGTGTAATGGCAAGTAGGGGAAATTGTGTGTGTTTGTGAATTCAAGTTCTATTTTCACATGCACAAGAACAGTGAAGTGCTTAACTTGCATGTTCTACCCAACAGTGCCAAAATCAATATCAAAATATTAACGCAACAATTTCATTGATTTTACTGAGTTACAGTTCATATAAGGAAATTGGTCAATTAAAATAAATTCATTATGCCCTAATCTATGGATTTCACATGACTGGGCAGAGGTGCAGCCATGGGTGAGCCTGGGAGGGCATAGGCCCACCCACTGACTGGGCCTGGCTTCCCAATCATAATTAATTTTACTCCACAAAAATGGCTTTATTACAGACAGAAATACTCCTCAGTTTTATCAGCTGTCCAGGTGGCTAGTCTCAGACGATTCCACACGTGAAGAAGCCAGATCTGGAAGTCCTGGGCTGGTGTGGTTACATGTGGTCTGCAGTTGTGAGGCCGGTTAGTCGTACTGCCAAATTCTCTAAAATGACATTGGAGGTGGCTTATGGTAGAGAAATACACATTAAATTCTCTGGCAACAGCTCTGGTGGCCATTCCTGCAGTCAGCATGCCAATTTCTGGTGTTGTGACAAAGCTGCACATTTTTAGTGGCCTTTTATTGTCCCCAGCACAAGGTGCACCTGTAATGATCATGCTGTTTAATCAGCTTCTTGATATGCCACACCTGTCAGGTGGCTGGATTATCTTGGCAAAGGAGAAATGCTCACTAACAGGGATGTAAACAAATTTGTGCACAAAATTTGAGAAAAGGTTTTTGTCTGTATGTAACATTTATGTGATCTTTTATTCCAGCACATGGGACCAACACTTTACACATTACGTTTATGTTTTTGTTCAATATAGTGTAGCAATAAAAATACAAAAAATTATGATTGGGAGATAAAGGGAGACTGACCTACTGCTCTGTGTTGAAGGCTGTCTCTCTGGCGGCCCTGCCTAGTTGCCTGTCAAAGCAATTCTTTTTTAAATCCCTTAATCTGGATTGAGGGACCTCCTCCTCTTCACCTCCTATCATGGTGGGTTGGTTGCCCACTATACCCTCTAGAGCTCTTGTTCCCTATACAGTGCACTACTTTTGACCAGGGCCCATAGGGATCTGGTCAAAAGTAGGGCACTATATAGGGTGCCATTTGGGATGCAGTCATTGATAGAGGTGTTCATCATAAACCATCACCTGAAATCAATGGTTGATAATTGAAAAGGGCCACAATAGTTTCCTCCCTGTCAGCGGTTTCATCAGAGACCATTTTATCATCACTGAGGGGGGGTGTCTATGTCAGCTAAGATGGTGTTATTAGATGCAGTGTCCTTAGCATCTCGCACGCCCGTAGTTACGTACTTATCTATGCATGTACATACAAACACACTTGCATGGTCACAAACATGTAGGCCTACACAGTCACACTGAGACACACAGAGGGACTAACACAACGTACATACACACACATATTCTCTTTACTGCTGTTCGAGTCATTAATCAGAGACAAAATGGAGTGTTTGACAAACCCACCCCTGATTTGTTCTGATTCAGTGCTCACCTTAAAACAAAACTTAAAACAGGACGCTGTTTATTAAGCAGATTTGTCACGCCAGATGGCGGGTACAGCGAGTGCCGATGAGAGAGCGAGATGACCGGCTGGGTTCCTCTCTGCTGGCTGCTTAGTTAGCGTGTTTTTTTTTTTTTTACACTGATGTAAAGTGACACTTTTTTTTTGATAAAGGTAGGTGGGTAGTGTTCTAATGGACTTCCTGAATGTATTCAGGCGCTCTGGCGGTTTCCCAAGTGCTACCCTATTCCCTATCTATGGCACTACAACTGGAATAATGTGCCATTTGTGGTGGGAGGAGAGGAGCTCCTGCACTTAGGCCTACAATAGACAGCTGCGCACATTGCATCTTTATTGGATAGGCTGAGCTACAGCATATGTGATCAATAATGAAGGGATTTGCCATAGATTATAGTTCTGCACTAAACCGAATTAATGGGATATACCTGATGTGTTATGTTAAATCAGATCATATCAAAGTTTATTTGTCACGTGCGCTGAAGACAACAGGTGACATGCTTACACCTTACAGTGAAATGCTTGCTTACAATCCCTTAACCATCAGTGCAGTTTAAGTAAAAAAATAGGTATTAGGTAAACAAATAGATAAGTAAAGAAAACAGTAAAAAATAACAGTAGTAGAGGCTATATACAGGTGTTACCGGTACAGAGTCAATGGTGCGCTGGTTATTTGGGCTATTTGAGGTAATATGCAATAAAATGTAAGTGAATTACTTAAAAATCATACAATGTGATTTTCTGGATTTTTTTGTTTTAGATTCCGTCTCTCACAGTTGAAGTGTACCTATGATAAAAACTACAGACCTCTACATGCTTTGTAAGTAGGAAAACCTGCAAAATCGGCAGTGTATCAAATACTTGTTCTCCCCACTGTATATATCATACACACACATACACATTTTTGTAATAATGACAATTTCAACAATACTGAATGAACAATGAACACTTTCATTTTAACTTAATATAATACACGCACACAGCTCTGAAGTGACAATGATACTGAAGAGTCTGCTTAGGAGACAAATACTCAACTGTTTGAATAAAAATAGAGTTTAAGTTACCTGTGATGAATGTTGAAAACAAAAACTTAATTTCTATATGCAGGAAATCCTATTTTAATAATGGGCATGGTAAGAATTGACAACCAAAGTGCGAGTCATAATTCCCATGACACCTAGCAAAATCTGAAAAGCGGTTCCTTCATTTATTCCATAGGATATTTTTAGATTCACTTAAAATAAGGTCTGTTTCGTGTAGGCTTACATCACCGTTCCAATTTTATAACTGTGTAGATATCCATAGGACAAGGTAACTCTGATCAATATTGGCTAAATATAAGCGAAGATAAAACAATTTGTAGAGTGGATTTATGAAAATATGTTGACACGTTACCTTATCCTAGTGAGATTTACACGGGTATCAAAACGTCGAGGCGGTTTAAGCCTGCACAAAACACAGACCTTATTTGAAGTAGATCAAGACATGAACGGTAAAATAACGAAGGAACCCCCTTCAAGTTCAGCCGCAAGTTATTACAGGAATTATAACGCGTCGACTATTTCTCTCTAAACCATATACCTTTGACTAATCCGGAAACTATCACCTCGAAAAGAAAACGTTTATTCCGTTCCGTATTTTATCTAACGAGTGGCATCCATGAGTCTAAATATTCCTGTTACATTGCACAACCTTCAATGTTATGTCATAATTACGTACAAATTCTGGCAAATTAGTTCGCAAAGAGCCAGGCGGCCCAAACTGTTGCATATACCCTGACTCTGCGTGCAATGAACGCAAGAGAATTGACACAATTTCACCTGGTTAATATTGCCTGCTAACCTGGATTTCTTTTAGCTAAATATGCAGGTTTAAAAATATATACTTGTGTATTGATTTTAAGAAAGGCATTGATGTTTATGGTTAAGTACACATTGGAGCAATGACAGTCATTGATTATTTGTTTTTCATAAGATAAGTTTAATGCTAGCTAGCAACTTACCTTAGCTTACTGCATTCGCGTAACAGGCAGGCTCCTCGTGGAGTGCAATGTAATCAGGTGTTAGAGCATTGGACTAGTTAACTGTAAGGTTGCAAGATTGGTTCCCCCGAGCTGACAAGGTAAAAAATCTATGTTCCTAGGCCGTCATTGAAAATAAGAATGTGTTCTTAACTGACTTGCCTTTTTAAATAAAGGTAAAAAGAAATCTTCGCCCAAAAATACCAATTTCCGATTGTTATGAAAACTTGAAGTCGACCTCTAGTTTGGACCATTCTAGTTTGTTGGTGATGTAGACACCAAGGAACTTTAAGATTTCAACCTGCTCCACTACAGCCCCGTCGATGAGAATGGGGGCGTGCTCGGTGCTCCTTTTCCTGTAGTCCACAATCTCCTTTGTCTTTATTGCGTTGAGGGATAGGTTGTTATTCTGGCACCACCTGGCCAGTTCTCTGACCTCTAATAGGCTGTCTCGTCATTGTCAGTGTTCAGGCCTACTACTGTTGTCGTCTGCAAACTTAATGATGGTGTTGGGGTTGTGCCTGGCCA
The DNA here is from genome assembly GCF_045679555.1 of Salvelinus alpinus. Classification (NCBI taxonomy): domain Eukaryota; kingdom Metazoa; phylum Chordata; class Actinopteri; order Salmoniformes; family Salmonidae; genus Salvelinus; species Salvelinus alpinus. The sequence continues at coordinate 32,709,215 of NC_092105.1, forward strand.
TGCAGTCATGGGTGAACAGGGAGTACAGGAGTGGACTGAGCTCCCACCCCTGAGGGACTTCAGTGTTGAGGATCAGCGTGGCAGATGTGTTGTTACCTACCCTTACCACCTGCGGGGTGGCCCGTCAGGAAGTCCAGGATCCAGTTGCAGAGGGAGGTGCTTAGTCCCAGGATCCTTCGCTTAGTGATGAGCTTTGAGGGCACTATGTTGTTGAACACTGAGCTATAGTCAATGAATAGCATTCTCACGGAGGTGTTCCTTTTGGCCAGGTGGGAAAGGGCAGTGTGGCATGCATCATCTCTGGATCTGTTTGAGCGGTATGCAAATTGGAGTAGGTCTAGGGTTTCTGGGATAATGGTGTTATTGTGAGCCAGCCTTTCAAAGTATTTCATGGCTACAGATGTCAGTGCTACGGGTTGGTGGTCGTTTAGGCAGGTTACCTTAGTGTTCTTGGGCACAGGGACTATGGTGGTCTGCTTGAAACATGTTTGTATTAGACTCGAACAGGGAGAGTTTGAAAATGTCAGTGAAGACACTTGGCAGTTGGTCAGCGCATGCTCGTACTACACGTCCTGGTAATCCGTCTGGCCCTGCGGCCTTGGGAATTTTGATCTGTTTAAAGGTCTTACTCACATATGCTGCGAAGAGCGTGATCACACAGTCATCCGGGACAGCTGATGCTCTCATGCATGTTTCGGTGTTACTTGCCTCAACGTGATTTTAGCTCGTCTGGTAGGCTTGTCACTGGGCAGCTTGCGGCTGTGCTTCCCTTTGTAGTCTGTAATAGTTTGCAGCCACATCCGACGAGCGCCGGTGTAGTACGATTCAATCTTAGGCCTGTATTGGTGCTTTGCCTGTTTGATGGTTCGTCTGTCATAGCGCGATTTCTTATAAGCTTCCGTGTTAGTCCCGCTCCTTGAAGGTGGCAGATCTACCCTTTAGCTCAGTGAGGATGTTGCCTGTAATCCATAGTTTATGGTTGGGGTATGTACGTACAGTTACTGTGGGGACGATGTCCTCGAAGCCAGTGACTGATGTGGTGTACTCCTCAATGCCATCTGACGAATCCTGGAATGTATTCCAGTCTGTGCTAGCAAAACACTCCTGTAGCTTAGCATCTGCGTCATCTAACTACTTTATTGACTGAGACACTGGTGCTTCCTGCTTTAGTTTTTGCTTGTAAGCAGGAATCAGGAGGATGGAATTATGGTCAGATTTGCCAAATGGGGGGTGAGGGAGAGCTTTGTTTGTGTGGTGTAAAGGTGGTCTCGGGTTCATTTTTTTTCACCCCCTCTGCTTGCACATTTAACATGCTGATAGAAATTACGTCAAACGGACTTAAGTTTCCCTGCATTCAAGTCCCCGGCCACTAGGAGTGACTGTCCTTTGGGTGGGCGTTTCCCTGTTTGCTTATTTTGTTATACTGTTGACTGAGTGCGATCTTAGTCCCAGCATCCGTCTGTGGTAGTAAATAAACAGCCGCGAAAAATATAGAAACTCCTGGCAAATAGTGTGATCTACAGCTTATCATGAGATGCTCTACTTCAGGCTAGCGAAATCTAGAGACTTCCTTAGATTTTGTGCACCAGCTGTTTACAAATATACACAGACCCCCCCCCCCCCCCCCCCCTCTTCTTACTGGAGTGTGTTCTATCTTGCCGGTGCAGCGTATATCCCGCTAGCTGAATGTTATCCATGTCGTCATTCAGCCAAAATTCGGTGAAACATAAGATATTACAGTTTTTGATGTCCCGTTGGTAGGCTGTTCGTGATCGTACCTCATCCAATGATTGTACGTTGGCAAGTAATATTGATGGTAAAGGCAGATTTCCCACTCGCTGTCCGTTGATCCTTACATGGCACCCCGCCCTGTGTCCTCTATACCTGCGTCTCTTTCTCCTGCCAATGATGGCTTTTGGCCTTGTCGGGTGTCTGAAGTACATCCTGTGCGTCCTGCTTGTTGAAGAGAATCTTTGTCTAATCTGAGGTGAGTGATCGCTGTCCTGATATGTTTCTGCCACCGTATCCAGCGTAAAGAAAAACACAGACAACGGCTGCCATCTTCCGGCGCCATCAGGTCACAATATTATTCTGAGATTAGTGACCTTTATGTCTTTTGCACTCAGCATTACCAAATATGTTTTTTTTTTTTTTCAATTCAGTGCAGAAAGGACTAATGTCGGTATCTTAAGCCGTGGCCAAAAGTTGAGAGACACAAATATTAACTTCCACAAAGTTTGCTGCTTCAGTGTCTTTAGATATTTTTGGCAGATGTTACTATGGAATACTGAAGTGTAATTACAAGCATTTCATAAGTGTCAAAGGCTTTTATTGACAATTACATGAAGGTGATGCAAAGAGTCAATATTTGCAGTGTTGACCCTTTTTCAAGACCTCTGAAATGTGTCCTGACATGCTGTCAATTAACTTCTGGGCCACATCCTGAGTGATGGCAGCCCATTCTTGCATAATCAATGCTTGGAGTTTGTCAGAATTTGTGGGTTTTTGTTTGTCCACCCACCTCTTGAGGATTGACCAAGTTCTCAATGGGATTAAGGTCTGGGGAGTTTCCTGGCCATGGACCCAAAATATCGATGTTTTGTTCCCTGAGCCACTTATCACTTTTGCCTTATGGCAAAGTGCTCATCATGGTGGAAAAGGCATTGTTCATCACCAAACTGTTCCTGGATGGTTGGGAAAAGTTGCTCTCGGAGGGTGTGTTGGTACCATTCTTTATTCATGGCTGTGTTCTTAGGCAAAATTGTGAGTGAGCCCACTCCTTGGCTGAGAAGCAACCCCACACATGAATGGTCTCAGGATGCTTTACTGTTGGCATGACACAGGACTGATGGTAGCGCTCACCTTGTCTTCTCCGGACAAGCTTTTTTCCGGATGCCCCAAACAATCGGAAAGGGGATTCATCAGAGAAAATGACTTTACCCCAGTCCTCAGCAGTCCAATCCCTGTACGTTTTGCAGAACATTAGTCTGTCCCTGATTTTTTATTTATTTTTTCCTGGAGAGAAGTGGCTTCTTTGCTGCCCTTGACACCAGGCCATCCAAGTCTTCGCCTGACTGTGCGTGCAGATGTACTCACACCTGCGTGCTGCCATTCCTGAGCAAGCTCTGTACTGGTGGTGCCCCGATCCCGCAGCTGAATCAACTTTAGGAGACTGTCCGCGCACTTGCTGGACTTTCTTGGGTGCCCTGAAGCCTTCACAACAATTGAACCGCTCTCCCTGAAGTTCTTGATGATCAGATAAATGGTTGATTTAGGTCTTACTGGCAGCAATATCCTTGCCTGTGAAGCCCTTTTTGTGTAAAGCAATGATAACGGCACGTGTTTCCTTGCAGGTAACGATGGTTGAGAGGAAGAACAATGATTCCAAGCAGCACCCTCCTTTTGAAGCTTCCAGTCTGTTATTCGAACTCAATCAGCATGACCGTGATCTCCAGCCTTGTCCTCGTCAACACTCACACCTGTAACTTCTTGCGGATCAGTGGGACGCTAGAGTGAAATTGCAGAGTGCCAAATTAAATTACAATAAATATGAAACTTTCATGAAATCATAAGTGCAATACATCAAAATAAAGCTTAACTTGTTAATCCAGCCGCCGTGTCAGATTTCAAAAAGGCTTTACGGCGAAGCAAACCAGGGAGTTGCGACAAAGTCAGAAATAGCAATATAATATATGCCTTACCTTTTGAAGATCTTCTTCTGTTGGCACTCAAAGGTCCCAGTTACATTACAAATGGTTCTTTTTTTTCCTTTTATTTTATATCCATAACTCAGTTTAGCTGGTGCGCTTCAGTCAATAATCCACTTGGTTTCCCTCCTTCAAAATGAATCCCAAACATTACCAATAAACTTATCCAAACAAGTCAATCAACATTTATAATCAAACATTAGGTACCCTAATATGCAAATAAACGATACAATTTAAGACAGAATCGTTGTCTTTACCGGAGAAAAATACCAAAAAACACGCTTTCATTCACGTGCTTTGAAACACTACAGCCAAAATGGGAGTCACCTAAAACTACAATTTCTGGCAAATTTTTCCAAAAACCAGCCCGAAACTCTAAAGACACATCTAGTGGAAGCCCTAGGAACTGCAATCGGGCACGATTTCGCCCTGTTATAAAAGTGCCAGCCATTGAAATCAGTGGTAGGATGAGAATTCTGGGGGGGGTGGTTTGTCCTTTTCAGTTCTGTTATACTCGCAGACATTATTTTAACTTTTTTTTTTTTTTAAACTAGAGTTTTCTATCCAAATCTACCAATTATATGCATATCCTAGCTTCTGGGCCTGAGTAGCAGGCAGTTTACTTTGGGCATGCTTTTCATCCGGATGTCAAAATACTGCCCCCTATCCCAAAGAAGTTAACGAGAGAATCACTGACATGATGTCAGCTGGTCCTTTTTTGGCAGGGTTGAAATGCAGTGGAAATGTATTTTGGGGGATTCGGTTCATTTGCATGGCAAAGAGGGACTTTGCAATTCATCTGATCACTCTTCATAACATTCTGGAGTATATGCAAATTGCCATCATACAAACTGAGGCAGCAGACTTTGAAAATTAATATTTGTGTCATTCAACTTTTGGCCATGACCTATATGGGCAATTCCATGGTAAGAGTGATGCTGAGACTCCTGATTTGTCACTTTAAAATGTATGTCAGACAACCACTGATTAGTGGACATTGTTAAAAGGAATCCTTGTGCATTGAGTGTTATGGTTTAACTTTGCACTCAATGGTTTTGCTTTGACATCCATCACTCTGTTGCTGTGATGCCCGAATGCAAACAAGAAAACAACGTGATTTGGTGAATCATAGTGTAGCAATAGGGTTAGTTTGAGTTGTGTGGTAAAGGGAGTAGGCATATCTTCAGAAACATGATACACGTGTATAGAATAGCTAGCCTAGATCTTCAGCTTCAAACACTCACCAGAAAGAAATATACAAATGCATGAAAAGCAAATTGTGTTATAACCAACCACAACATGAAATAAGTGCCTGACATCCAAGGGGACTTTTTTTTCTCTTTTTCCTCATTACTTTCTCTGCTCACTAGAATATCCCTGAGGCTATGGACATGAGCTAGGCCTAGCTACCTCTTCAGCTGTGGATGATTAGCTGCCTAGCATGCAGTGTATCCCCCTGTCTGTTCTGTCTGTCTCCATCGATTGGAAGTCTAATCTCTAGTCTGAGACAGTCTTCCTGCTGTTCACTAGATGTTGCTAATATCACAGGGAGGGTGTGTGTGTGTGGGGGGGGGGGGGTGTATATTGCGGAGACAGTCATTAGGATGCTGCTCACATTGACACGGGACAGTGACATTATGTCATGTAGCCTAAGCCAAGGAGTAGGTACCTAGGTAAGGAAACCAACCAATGCGCTGATTGCCCAGCCATTGTTGCAGTATTGGCTGCCTGTCAGCTGTCAGGGCATGTGATGCGTGAGCCGCGAGCACTACAAGGTCAATGTACCAGGAAAGGTTTTTGCAAATTCTCTACTCGTTCTGTGTGTAACTCCATCCATGCTGATGTCCGTGTAATTCCTCCTCTCCCAACCTCGCATCCGCCACTCTCCATAGTGCTGCTTTCATTTCACCATAACACTATGCTGTCCATCAATTTCCTGTGAATGTAATTGTGCTCTTTGTAAGTTTTCACTCTGATCTTCTCAACAATATGCGCCATGCACACCCACTCTGTAAGGCCGCAAATGAGCCTGGAGAAATGTGATCGTGTGGGAGAGAAATCATCACCAGCCTTTCCTACATTTCTAAAGGGTCTAATGTTAATGTAGTTGTGAAATAAGCCTGTTCTGCCTCAGCAGCTGAAGGCAGCTCTTGAACTATCAAATAGCTGAGGACTGACTCATTCTCACACTCAATCGTCAATATCAGTTCTGTCCCTTGTCTTAACTGTATGCAAAAAAGTATTAGTTATTGTGAAGTGCTCAAAGCAACGTGTGTGTCCCTTGGGACGGTTGAGCAAATGTAGGCTAACGTGATTAGCATGAGGTAAGTAAACAATACTTCCCAGGACATAGACGCGTCTGATATGGGCAGAAAGCTTAAATTCTTGTTTAATCTGCACTGTCCAATTTACAGTGAAATGATACCATGCTTTTGTTTGAGGAGCGTTTATGAACTCGATTATGAACTTGAAAGTTTATTAATGAACCACTTGGGCGGTCTTGATACATTTTGAACAGATATGCAATGGATCATTGGGTCAGTCTAAAATGTTGCACCTGCACTGCTGCTAGTGGCCAAAATCTAAATTGTCTGGGCTGGATAATACATTATGGCCTTTCTCTTGCATTTCAAAGATGATGGTACAAAAAAAATGCAATTTTCTTTTTACCCTTTGTGTTATTCTCCTACATTTAATTTCACATTTCCACAAACTTTAAAGTGTTTCCTTTTCAAATGGTTTCTAGAATATCCATATCCTTGCTTCAAGTCCTGAGCTACAGGCAGTTAGATTTGGGTATGTCATTTTAGGTGAAATTTGGGAAAAAAAAGGTCTGATCCTTAAGAGGTTTAAGGTAAAATATTTAAACTCCAACTATTGATTTTCATATTCACATATGTTGTACCTTTTAGACCCTATTTTACATAATCTAATGTGTTTGTGCCCACCATTGAGACCCTCAGTCACACACACAATGAGTTGACTCGGCCTTTGTGTCACCTGATGCTGACCACATGCATAGGGTTTTGTCTTGCACATGAGGTGTCAACCATCTCATATCACAAAAATGACCATTCTTCTCCACTGAAGCATCCAATGTGTGAGTTATGAATGAGAGTAGGCCTCTGAAATAATAGTGAATTAATTAATAAAATAGATACTATCATCTGTCTGCAGGTGTGCCTGGTGTCTGTGCTGCAGGCGGTGGTGAAGGTCTCTCCTCTGATAGAGAAGGTCAGCGACCACAAGGACTTAAAGAAGCTCCTGAGGACCCGAACTAATGTCCTGGTGCTCTACACTAAGTCAGGTGGGTTAGAACCAATGTCCTGGTGCTGTACACTAAGTCACTCCTGTCAGGTGAGTTAGTGGGCATACTTTAGGCCTTTAGACTCAAAAAAAAAAAAGGCTTTGTACTCATAAAGCCTCTCAGAATAGGAGTGCTGATTTAGGATCAGCTCCATGTAATCTTATTCATTATGATCTAGGCTACAGTGATCCTAGATCAGCACTACTCTGAGATGCTTCGTGAATATGGTCCCCAAGCTGCATTTTTCGGTGTAAATGACTTAAAGTATGATCTTATCTGTAGTGTTCTCTTATCTCTGACAATCCGTCACTTACAATGGTAAATTAATGACATTGGAATGGGCAGTGGTTATGCATCACACTGCTTGTTTATAATGACCTGCAGCTTATCTTGTTCTCTTCTATTCCCTGGGTTTGGAAGTGCTACATAGAACAGTGTACTGAACAGAAAGACACCCCAAAAGCTCAATGTGATCAAATGAAGCCATGAAACTACATTCACTGACAGCCATTAGGGAAATCACCCTCTCTTGCATTTAATTACATCTTCATTAGCATATTTCAGGCCAGAAGAAAGTGCAGTGTGCGTACAGTACGTGCTGCTCTATGCTGATGTTCATAAACAACCTACGTCTCAAGGCCCCACCGCTCCCATGAATTTTGTGTGTCGTGTGTGTACGGCTCCACTCCAAATCTATTTGCTTCATCATTCAGCCAGTGTTAGGTCATTGGATAAGACTTGCACGTATCGAACGTCCCCCTGGGATAGATTGCTTGCCGTTACTGTGGCGTTGCGTTCTGGCATTCTCCGACGGTTTAGGAATGTTTACTCACTTCATTTCCTGCTGTCGGATCTTCTCCCTGACCGCCACTGGCGCATTACTTGGTTCCTTCACAAGAGGGGCCCAAAAAGCTCCAGAAGTATCTGTGACAGACAAGTGTTCTCGTGCTTCCCATCTGCCCATCAACTTTTCTGAGACCCCACCACCAACTTGAGGAAAAGTCTCTCCAGTAACTTGAATCTGCAAGCAATTTGAACTCAACATATATGGTGATCTCTAACATCAATGCCCAAACTTTGTATTACCACCAACCAACCTGGTGTGATTCAGGACCTCCAGAGGACCATGGCAATGCCCCAAAATAGAGGTGTCCAACACTACAAGTGTTGGGGTTGTAAAATGTATGTTTTGTCTCTGAATCCACATTGTATCTCAAAGGACATTGTGTAATGTTGTAATGCATTTTATTATTTGATGGTTTCTCACTAGGCCTTGGACTATGATGTGTTTATGTGTTGTTGTTTTTTTATAACATGGTGGAAGTAGTTTAGTGAGGACTCTGTTAGGTAATGTGTAGACCGTGTGAATCATAGATTATGCTCTCCCAGAGACTAGGTCTATTAAGTAACACTAGGGTAATGTTCATGGATACAGTACCCTTGTGATGTATGAGTTCACAGTCCATGTTTTTAGTGTTATGACCTCTGACTCCAACCTTCATTGAATTCTAACTAGGGTTTCAAAATTCCAGAAACTTTCCCAGGTTTTCCATTAACCCTGGTTGGAAGTTTCCCGGATTCTGTAAGGAATGGGCAGGAAATCCGGAATCCTACAACCATGATTTTGAGAGAAAGTTCGAACAGAATTGCAAACCTAATTATAACCTGTTTACTGTGTATTATAAGGTGACCTGAGTAGTAAAACTGAATTGTGTTTTTGTGAAATATATAACTCCACCCCTCTTATCGTGTGTGTAAACAGCTACCTCCGGGGACTCTAAGTTCAAGCTGCTATCTGACGTGGCCCAGGTCATCAAAGGACAGGGCACCATCGCCTGGGTCAACTGTGGGTAAGTACAAGATTGGTTGATTGACTAATGTATTAATGCATGCTATTCCATGTGTCACACATGTTATATAGTAGTGATGCACCGATATCTGATATTTTCCTTGCCAAGAAAATCAATACCGATTTTAATTCTATTTAAACAAATTGCAGCCTTTTAAGCATTCTTGTACAGTTATAGATAACACATACACACGGATGTAGCTGTCTAATTCACTGCATCTCAGTGCAAGAGACGTTACTACAGTCCCTGGTTCAAATCCAGGCTGTATAACCTCCGGTCGTGATTGGGAGTCCCATATGGTGGCGCACAATTGGCCCAGCATCGTCCGGGGTAGGCCGTCATTGTAAATAAGAATTTGTTAACTGACTTGCCTAGTTAAATAAAGGTTACACACCACACTGACCAAAGTTATTTTGTTGGCATTTATGTATGTCTCCATTACCAGTAAAACATAATCAAAACTTATTTCTTTCACTAACTTGCTGTGCTGTTACGTTCAGTCTCAGCCAGAATTTCATCATACATGTCAAGCAGTGAAGTTTCAGCTCTGCCTGTCTTTGGCCTCTCTTCCTCTGTTCACTGTCCGTTTCCATCTTGTCCAGCTGTGTATGTAACATTTCAAGTTAACCCTGTTGTCTGCATTGACGTATCGGTCCTTGTACATAGCATCGAGCATGGTGGCGACGCAGTAAAGAGAATGCAACCGAATCGCTTGTTCACAGCCTGTCGGCAGTTTTGTTAAGCAGGCGTTTCAATGCCATGACAGAGGGTATCACGTCTGCTGCAGGTGCAGTTGATGAGCTTATTTCTCACTTCAGTTGTTTGAATGGAGCTAGCTAGTGTGCATGTTTTAAAACGTGTTCTGAAATGCCATTGAAATGACAACCAGCACATTCATGAGCATGCAATACGACTTTGCACAGTGGGACTTTGTACTGAGGAGACTCGGCATGCTCATGGGGCTGATATCACTGGTCCAAATGTCAGTTGTGAAGCTAATAGCAGTGACACCAAAAAAAGTGGATTTATTTATTTAGCAGTGATGCTATTGTTTAACTCCGGTAGGGCGACATCTGAAAAATAGCGCACTTGGTAGTGCGTACCAGTGCTCGACGAGTCGGCGAAAGCCAACATCACCCACGACAGCGAATGGTTGATTGTCAAGGGCAATGAATTCCATTATCTTGGCCTTAATGGATTTTGCCTTTGAGTTGTCTCGCTGAAGTGTTCTTACTTTTTCAAATGACTGCTCGACTTGTTGACTGCTCGATCCACACAGCAGACATTGTGGGCTAGGTTAGGAATGCTGTGTAGTGCTACATTTTACGTGGCGTCATGTACCTACGTTATCGGTATGAATGTCAGCTTTGACATCGGCGTTAAACTAGACATCGGGCCAATGCCGATGTTGTTATTTTTAGCTAATATCGTTCGATTCTGATAAGTTCACTGATATATCGTGAATCCCTAGTATATAGCTTCTAAGAGATTTCCAAGAAGCGTTTTAGGTTATGAAAAATGTCCATGTCCCATTATGCTTCTGAATAACATTTTAGGTTAGAAAAATGTTGAGTCATTCCTCCCAGCTCAGATGTATAGCTATAGGAATGAAGCCGTAAAACCCTCTTTATATGGCTGCCTTGTAATAGCACAGTGAGACAGGCCTGGACTAAGTAATCGATAGCAGCTATTGAAGCCTAGGCCAGCTGAATGCGCTCGTGTTAAATCTCTTTCTACCTATGCCATCTCTCCCTGGCACATCCTCCTAAAGTCACAGTGGAGATTGGAGAATAGTTATGCTCATTAAAATAGGGAGTCTCTTTCTCCATATCCTCATTCTGCTGAGGGCTCTATGGCAGATAGCAATAAGGAAACTGCTTTTCAGACCCTACATTTGTGTGTGTTGTATGAATGAGTTATAGGCACTGTTCAGAACACGCTTTCCCGTCCCTGTCTTCCTGAAGCCCATGCAATAGACCTGTCAGGTCTGGGCAGATTAACCATTTGAAACTAAGTCTCTGAAAGTGTTCATACTGGGAGGATCCACCACGTTCCCAAGACACACACTAGAAGAATTGTTTTCCTTAAACATTTCTTTCACTTTCCCCCCTGCGTGATCCGACCTCTACCCTACATGATTTCCTTCCATTTTATGTTCCCGTTTTTTATTTTTATACCTGTCAACCTCAACTACTTGAGCCATTTCTGTTGCTCGGGCGAAAAGTCTTCAAACAGACCTACAAAAGAATAAAGATCACCCCTCTGACACCTACCACTTAAAGCGTCCCTCAAAGTTTCTCTCAAACCTGTCCAAGATGGATGATGAATAAGGAAAAGTGTCTAAGAACATTGTAGCCTGGTCAGCTGTTTTTATATAGACCTAGAAATATTTACAAGTAGATTTTTTTTCTTTTCCCTGCAGTAAATCTACTGTCAACTCTCTTTCTCCACCGTATGCCTTAATACTGAAGGGTGTGGTGCCTGAGGCTGGTCTAATGGTTAACACTGCCGCCTGCAGCACATACTGTATACAGTATATTACCTTCAGCGAGGGTACGAATTCCTGCCCACTACTCTCTGTATCTCCCTCTCTCCCCACTCATCTCAACCATCAGTCCACTCCAAAAAATCTAAAATACTGAAAGGTGTGAAATCTCCTGAAGATCCGCAGAAATTACTGTACATATACCTGTGCCAGAGACCCTTTTCGGGGCCTTAGATGACATGCTTCTTTGCTGCTGTTCAGTCACATAGGTGATGCAGTGCCAGCTGCTAGCTTAGCATTGTGAGTCTGGCGACTGGCTATGGTTTTCCCACCTTCTCCAGTTCTCCACTGGACCAGGTCCAAAACAAAGCTTAGCTGAGCGCTTGGACAGGAAGAGAGACCTCCTCACGAGTGTCAGTATGAGAATGGTGGCCCATGCCAACAGAGGGATGAAAGCCCAGGATGACACACTCACCAGATGACAGGACCTGAGAGATGGCCAACAGTGATGTCAGAGGAACTGGGCAGGAGACAGTGCCAGGTCAGGCATGGATGCCAGACTACAGACGCTGCTGATAAAACAAGAAGATTTGTAACAAAATGACTAGTTTGTTGTTTTTGTTAATGGGCTAATCAATCTCTGACTGCTTGGTGTACAATCAGACTAAATGGTATCCTGAAGGCTCTTCCCAGCAGGAAAGCCACAAGTAGTTTTGCCCACTGGGCTTACTTTTCTGTTGTACTTGTCTCTTACCTATCAATTTGATTTTACCTCTGGAGGTGAATTGCTGACAGTTCCCTCATCACTTACAACTTTTCAAGGAATGTCACCTTTTATTAACACCCCATAACTTCCCACCACTCTCCCTCTTGCCTCTTCCTCCTCCCAACACCCACTGTGTTCCCTCTTCCAACCAACACCCTGTTGTCTGTGTAATTGACTTGACTCTCTCTATGATGCACCTGGGGGGGGGGCTACACTACATCACCATTATCAGTGAGTGACATGGCATGAGTCCTGGATTCCTGGTTGTGGGTGGACCTGCTGAGCTTCGCCAAATCTTTCCCACCAGCTGGGGGTTTTGATTGGTCAGTGAGTCAATCTGATTGCTGTGACGACGCCGATGGGTTGAAACAAAGGGCTTTTTAAATTATACTTTAAAAATTATTTTTCTCCCCAATTTTGTGATTTCCAATTACGATATTGTCTCATTGCTGTAACTCCCCACTGGGCTCGGAGAGGCGAAGGTCGAATCATACGTCCCCGAAACATGACCCACCAAACCGCTTCTTGACACCCGCCCGCTTAACCCGGAAGCCAGCTGCACCAATGTGCCGGAGGAAACACCGTCCAACTGATGATTGAAGTCAGCCTGCAGGCGCATGGCCCACCAAAATGAGTCGCTAGAGCGACATAAGTAAAGCCCCCCCCCCCGGCCAAACCCTCCCCTAACCTGGACAACGCTGGGCCAATTGTGCACCGCCCTATGGGACTCCTGATCACGGTTGGTTGTGACACAGCATGGGATCGAACCTAGGTCTGTAGTGACACCTCAACTGAGAGGCAAACTAGTCACCTTTCTGCAAAATGATGTTCTGAATCCAAAATGGGTCACCTATGTGATTCGTATAGATCTGATGAGAAGTTTGGGTGGGTGGGCTTGGGATCACTACTGGCTGTAAGCGAACGAGTGATGCTTGTTTGGAGAAATACTGGCTGTATCCAAGGCTCAGCCAATCATTCACATAACAGAATGCAGCACGCAACTGAAGAGAAGTGACAACCAATTTGCTAGTTACAGCATCCGCACCAGATCTGGAAAGACTGGCTATGGTTTTCCCACCTTCTCCAATGGACCAGGTCCAAAACAAAGCTTAGCTGAGCGCTTGGACAGGGAGAGAGACCTCCTCACGAGTGTCAGTATGAGAACGGTGGCCCATGCCAACAGAGGGATGAAAGCCCATGATGACACACTCACCAGATGACAGGACCTGAGAGAGAGTGGAGAGGCAGTTTGCCAGTTACAGCAGCGCGTCCCCTGAACGGTAATGAAGAGGTAGGTGAGAAGCCTGACCACGGAGACGTGGGTGAGAAGATGAAGCGTACTTTATGAGCTGTAACCGAAAAACTTCTGGCACTTGGAAAGTTTGAGGTGAGGGAGACAGTGTGTTAGCATTGTTAAGTATCTTGCTAGCTGGATCGAATTCTGTTAGCTAGCCAGAGAAATGTTGAGCAACATTAGCCAACTTCTTACGTTTGAAATCCCGTTAACGGGATCAATTTGACAACAGCCAGTGAAAGTGCAGGGCGCCAGAAATCAAATCTCATAATTAAAATTCCTAAAACATACAAGTATTATACACCATTTTAAAGAATCTTGTTAATCACACCAGTGTCTGATTTCAAAAAGGCTTTACGACGAAAGCACCATCCTGATTATGTTAGGTCAGCGCCTAGTCACAAACACAGCCATTTTCCAGCCAAAGAGATGAGTCACAAAAAGCAGAAATAGAGAAATTAATCACTAACCTTTGATCTTCATCAGATGGCACTCATAGGACGTCATGTTACACAATACATGTATGTTTTGTTCGGTAAAGTTCATATTTGTTTACATTGGCGCGTTATGTTCAGTAATGTTTTGCATCCAAAACATCCGGTGGTTTTGCAGAGAGCCACATCAATTTACAGGAATACTCATCATAAATGTTGATAAATACAAATACATATATGCATGGAATTAAAGATATACTTCTCCTTAATGCAACCGCTGTGTCAGATTTCAAAAGCTTTATGGCAAAAGCACACCATGCAATATTCTGAGTACAGCGCTCGGGCACCAAAACAAGCCATACAGATACCCGCCATGTTGTGGAGTCAACAAAAGTCAGAAGTGGTATTATAAATAGTCAGTTACCTTTGATCTTCATCGGAATGCACTCCCAGGAATCCCAGTTCCACAAATGTTTGTTGTTCGATAAAGTCCATTTCTGTCCAAATACCACCTTTTCGTTCGTGAGCACTAAGTCCAGACAAAGTCAAAAGTTCTATTACAGTTTGTAGAAACATGTCAAACGATGTATAGAATCAATCTTTAGGATGTTTTTATCATAAATCTTCAATGTTTCAACCGGACAATTCCTTTGTCTTTAGAAATGAAAAGGAACAGAGCTCGCTCTCATGGCCGCACGCCTGACTTAGCTCATGGCATTCTGCCAGACCCCTTAGTCAAACAGCTCTTATTCGCTCCCCTTTCACAGTAGAAGCCTGAAACAAGGTTCTAAAGACTGACATCTAGCCTTAGGAAGTGCAATCAGACCAAATTTACACTATCTTGGATAGGCAAAGACTTAACCTACAAACCTCAATGTCCCACTTCCTGTTTGGATTTTCTCAGGTTTTTGCCTGCCATAAGTTCTGTTATACTCAGACATCATTCAAACAGTTTTAGAAACTTCAGAGTGTTTTCTATCCAAATCTACTAATAATATGCATATCTTAGCTTCTGGTCCTGAGTAGCAGGCCGTTTACTCTGGGCAAGCTTTTCATCCGACTGTGAAAATAGCGCCCCCAGCCATAAGAAGTTAACGGATCAAAAATAATTGAGTTTACGGTGTGAAAATTAGCTGGCTAATAAAGTCACAGCTAACGTTAGTTCATCTGACATTCTAATATTAGTAACCTAACCAATTCGCTATAATATTAGCTGTTATACGTCTCCTTGCCTTTCCCCAAGTTATAAAGTGTTAGTTGCTTACTGGACCCTGGCAATCTGTGTGAAATGTTAGTTCGTTAGCTAGTAAACTAGTTACCTACTGTTTTCCCTCTACAGTATGTGGTTATTTTTCAAAGGGAGAAAAAAATGAGTTTTTTTTTTTTTTATCTTTGAAATGCAATATTCAAGGCACAAATGCATGGCAATATTTAGATTTTGGCCACTAGAGGGCAGCAGTGTATGTGCAACATTTTAGACTGATCCAATGAAACATTGCATGTCTGTTCAAAATGTTCTATCAAGAGTGCCTAATTGGTTTATTAGGGTCTCCTGCTCCAGCTCTGCTACATTTTCAAGTTCGTACTGTGCACTCTCCTCAAACAATATAATGGTATTCTTTCACCTTGCTAGCTACTGTAAATTGGACAGTGCAGTTAGATTAACAAGAATCTAAGCTTTCTGCCCATATCAGATATGTATGTCAAATTTTCTTGGTACTTAAAACATCATGCTAATCCCATTAGCGCATGTTAGCTCAACTGTCCCGTGGGGGGGACACCGATAAACAAGTGGAATCAGGTATCAAGTGTAGCTGGGCCTGGCTTGAGCTGGATGCCACTATATATAGTGGAGGTGAAAGGAACATCATATTCTTTCTCACTTTTTCAATACACTGGATTAAAAGGGGTATGCCAGGTGTACTCTCTGCATGAATGAGATCAGTTATGCCGCCACCAAAGGGTATCATGCTCTGCTGGCACATTGTACACTTTCTGCCTGTGGATGTCTGTTCTACAATGTAATAATATGCAGTGTAGCCCAAAGATGTGTTGAACTTGACAGTAACATGTGTGAGGGGGGATTATGACATGTTTTACTCTGAAAGTTCTTTTTGCACACCTGTGGACTTGATCGATGCCTACTATAGTGGCCACTATAATAGAGCAAAATAGAATGCCTGTTTTGTTACATTCTATTTTTACTTTTAAGATGTTTTTTCCCAAGTGCAATATTTAGGTGTGTGTGTGGTCTGTTAAGGATGTCATGGCTAACTTCAATATTAGTGTGTTTTTTTTTTTCTTCTCAAGACTTGTGTCATTTGCAGTAAAGTCTAGGCAACAAATAACATTGGATTGCTTTCTTTACATTTTTTTTTTTTGTTAGCTTTGAGTTAGGTTCACATTAACCACTATTTTATACTCAGACTGATCATGTAGATCATTTTTGTTTTTTAATTAGTTAAAACGTGCATTTCCCCCTAGCAAGGATTTTTTTTTACATGTTTCAGTGCTTCAGTTTTGCTCTGAGGTTGGGACCCCTAGCTCACCAACACTACCTCACTCAGAAATGCAGTACTTGGTGACCTCCTGTAGCATTGTTTGCACAGAGTGGGGAAATGGTCTACATTACACCACTTGAGATTTAATGTCCAATCTCTCTTATCCAAAGGACATTATATAAGATTGTCCCAAATGGCACCCTATTCCCTATGTAGTACATTACTTTGCACCTGGGCCCTGGTCAAAAGTAGGTCACTATAGGGAATAGGGTGCCATTTCATCATTACACTTGGTGTGTGTCCCAAGTCTACCATCGCCACCTGACAGAGACAAATACCCTGCTTCCTCCTGCTCCAGCTTTGCATTGAGACAATTTCTCCTGGCAGACAATGGGCTCTCTGCCACATATGTATCACTAATAATGGTGTCTCTTTTTATCTTAAAGGACAGAGCGCTGGATATATTTTGCTGATGGGGGGCCTGTGCTGTCAGAGTTGCAATTTAATTCCATCTCTTCCATTAGCTTAGGGCATAGCTCTGCTCTAGGTAGATGGCCAGTCTCTCTGTCGCTCTGTGTACTTATGTAATTCATTTCCATGCTCATTGTCAGTGGAGAGAAGGGGAGTTATTGTCAAGAGACCTGTGCTTGCATTGTGAATGTGTGGGTGGCTGGATATATAGGAAGAGTGTGTGCATTTCTCTAAAGATGGTACCTCTTCAATTACAAAAGTGTACTTATGTAGATTTGTGTTTACATACACCAGTCTAATCAACCTCCTCTCCATAGATCAGTGTCTGTATATTAGAGCCCGACCGATATATCAGTTCACCGACATGAGTGTTTGTTGACAGAATTATTTTTTATGTTAAATGACGAGTAATGTCTTTGCAGAAATCTTATTACCAAGTCTCGATGCTGTGAATATTAATTCCACATATCCCTTTGGAACCTCAGCTATTGTTGTCGTTAACATTTCTCTCTCATTCTCTCTCATTCTCTCTCATTCTCTCTCATTCTCTCTCATTCTCTCTCATTCTCTCTCATTCTCTCTCATTCTCTCTCATTCTCTCTCACTCTCTCTCACTCTCTCTCACTCTCTCTCACCTCTCTCCTCTCTCTCCTCTCTCTTCTCTCTCTTCTCTCTCTTCTCTCTCTTCTCTCTCTTCTCTCTCTTCTCTCTCTTCTCTCTCTTCTCTCTCTTCTCTCTCTTCTCTCTCTTCTCTCTCTTCTCTCTCTTCTCTCTCATCTCTCTCTTCTCTCTCTTCTCTCTCATTCTCTCTCATTCTCTCTCATTCTCTCTCTTCTCTCCTCTCTCTTCTCTCTCCTGTCTCCTCTCTCTTCTCTCTCCTGTCTCTCAGGGATTCAGAGGGTCTTAAACTGTGTAAGAAAGTGAAGGTAGATCCCAGCACAAAAAGTGGTGGAGCAGAACTCCTGCATTATAAGTGAGTATCTCAACGGTAACATGTACCTCATTGTTTTACTGTATGTCCAGGGGCTTGTGTCGCAGAGAAGTGATGCCACCTGTCAGAAGAGAATGACATGTATAAATGTTCTCTAGGGAGTCATGCCATGCTAAACAAAAAGTCATCTACTTCTCGTCCCTGATTGAGCAATGTGCTTGTCTCTTGCAGAGATGGGACATTCCATACAGAATACAACAGGCCTGCTACATACAAGGTAATTACTGACTCACTCATTGTCCCCCAAGGTCTCAATCATAATAGAATGTATTTATTTCAATGACGTCTTCCTTAATGAGTCAACAGTACAGTAATTAATATGAAACATTGCAATTATTCAAGTAACATTTGTTTCCTGGTTAAATTAATGGGGGTTCATTGTCTCCTTCTGTATTACCATGGTTCTCTTCCTACATGATGATGCCAATTGGACTGAGTTCTGCTTAGTCAAGACTTGATAATCCAATGGGTTTATGAGTGCTTTATAATCAGGGCGCTGGCATAAGAGTATCTGGAGTAATGTAGTGCTCTGCTATGGGGTTGACCTTGATGTCTCTCTGGACTGGCTGGTCCAGCCCATTGGCAGGGAATGAGCCTGTGAGCACATCAAGACTGATGGACATTAAGAAAGCTGTCTTGTCATAATGTAAAGGGTCGCCCCTTTTAAACTCAACATTGATGGTCGTTTGTCAGTCTGGTTGCTCGTCTTGTATTAAAGGTACTGTCTGCACTATTAGGACTGGCCTTTGATAGACATCTATAATCTGAACATGTTAGTAGTAGCCTAGTTGGTCATGATATGTTAAAATGGGGGTAATCTCACTAAGGTATTTATAGAATTCATTCTTCAAAATCAAGGAATATGTTTCATTATTTAACTGCTGTGTCATTGTCAGTATAAGTATGTCTGAACAGAAGAGGAGCAGTGTATTAGTTAGGGGTGAATGTTTCCTGTCCTACCTTCTGTTGTCTCTGGAGGCATATGGCTCTTCATGTTGGTCTGGAAGGCTTATCAAACTCATTATGAACGTGGGGAAATTGCTTACATGGTTTCTTTGCGCTGGATGGATGAACATTGAGATGGAAGTTAATACCATCTGCCATCTATTAGAACTCCTCCTGTTCGGTTTAATATGGAGACTGGGATAAATGATGGAATGTCTCTGTTTAGCACTATGTCTAGACTCTAGGGTTAACATCACGTTAATCTGTTACAGTATGCTAAATGTTGTTTAGACTCTCTCTCTTTCACGTGCTCCTTCTCTCCAGTCCATGGTGGCGTTTTTAAAAGACCCCACAGGAGCCCCTCTTTGGGAGGAGAACCCAGAAGCTAAAGATGTTGTTCATGTAGAAACTGAGAAAGTAAGTACAGAAACGACACCTTGTCTTACAACAAGGTGCATCTGCATGGTCATGTTTTTACTGGCACGATATGGACATTATTTTCAGTTCAGAACGGAAATGGGTTGAGATGGCAGCCCTGGGTTAAAATAGGCATATTTGTATTAAATACTTTTCGATGTATTTTCAAATAGTGTGGCTGAAATCAACTACTTCTATTTGAAAGAATATAAAAAAATCCTTTAAATGGCTTACTATTTGCAAATACATTATTTTAAATACCCCTAGGACAAACAGACCTGGGTTCAAATGCATGGAGTATTTAAATATTTGTATTTTCAAATGCATGGCAACTTTCCAGCTGTATTTCCAAATACATTCAGATTTTCAAGTTCTTGTATTTTCAAATATCAAAATACTTACTTCTAAATGCCTTTTAAACTATTTGAAAATTCCTAAATAGTATTTGAAGCCAGGTCTCAATTACCATTACCATCAACCCACAGACCAATGCCTTAACATCCCTTCAAAGTTGTGAGCCGAGAGATTCTGTCCACTCTACCCTCCCACCTTGATGCATCCCAAGCTAACAACACAGATCAATATATGAACAACACATAAAAGTAGACTAGACCAGAAAGCTGCATCTCTGCAGTTCACTTCCGTTGAGTTCAAACACAATCTATTAATGGGGAGTTGGTCTGACTGCAGTCGGCACTCTGACAGCTCTCCAACAACGAGGCTGACGCTCCATCAGAACCCAGCTCTACGCACAACCCACACACAAAGGAAAGTTATTTTGATTACTTGAGATCCTATTTTGTACTCACCTACTTGGTGGCGTACCATGCCTGGGGGTGTCAGCAGTTTCTACTGAATGAGAGTTTCAGGAAGTGACGAGGAAGGATGACTAAAGAAGAGGGTGAGCTCTTCTCCTGTTAAGTGAAGACTGATCTCCTTCTCTCTATCAAAGGCATCTATTCCAACACTGTCTACTTCTGATGGTGTATTGATGAGCAAGTTTGTCAGTATTAGTGTTCTTATGATAACTCTTGGCGTTTTTGTCAGACGCACAATTTCCGTCTTTAATGAGGGATTCGCGTCATGTCGGAAAAAAACAAACTCTTGGTTTTAAAGATGACACAGGTCGCTTTGATTTTAGTGACCCATATGAAGCCACATATGCTGAGGGAAAAGGACAGTTCACATTGTGCACGATGACCTCTGAGATCACTAGTTCTACTATTTCTCACTACTTTTCTCACTCAGTACTTCAGAAAGCTTCTGAAGAGGGAGGAGAGGCCGATCCTCATGATGCTCTACGCCCCATGTGAGTCATCACACACACACACCTGATTTCACTTATTTACTTCTGATAAGCGCTCCTACCAATGCAGTTTAGAGTAAGGATAAGAGCAAATGGCTCCTATTGGTATATCATATTTTATGATTTGCGTAGAATATACAGTACCAGTCAAAAGTTTGGACACCTGCTCATTCCAGGGTTTTTCTTTATTTTTACTATTTTCTGCATTGTAAAATAATAGTGTAGACAAATTGAGATCACGCCTATGGAATCATGTAGTAACCAAAAGTGTAAAACAAATCAAAATATATTTGAGATTCTTCAAAGTAGCCACCCTTTGCCTTAACAGCTTTGCACACTTGGCATTCTCTCAACCAGCTTCACCTGGAATTATTTTCCAACTGTCTTGAAGGAGTTCCCACATGCTTTGCACTTGTTGGCTGCTTTTCCGTCACTCTGCGGGCCAACTCATCCCAAACCATCTCAATTGGGTTGAGCTCCGGTGATTGTAGAGGCCAAGTCATCTGATGCAGCACATCATTCTCCTTCTTGGTCAAATAGCCGTTACACATCCTGGAGGTGTGTTGGGTCATTGTTCTTTTGAAAAACAAATGATAGTCCCACTAAGCTCAAACCAGATGGGATGGCATAATGCTGTGGTAGCCATGCTGGTTAAGTGTGTCTTGACTTCTAAATAAATCACCGACAGTGTTTTCAGCAAAGCACCCATCACACCACCATGCTTCACCTCCTACTCAACGTCTTACAAAGACACAGCTGTTGGTTCCAATCTCAAATTTGGACTCATCAGATCAAAGGACAGATTTCCACCGGTCTAATGTCCATGCCTGTGTTTCTTGGCCCAAGCAAGTCTCTTCTTATTAGTGTCCTTTAGTAGTGGTTTCTTTGCAGCAATTCCACCATGAAGGCCTGACACACGCAGTCTCTTCTGAACAGATGATGTTGGTGTGCATGTTGAACTCTGAAGCATTTATTTGGGCTGCAATTTGAGGCTGGTAACTCTAATGAACTTATCCTCTGCAGCAGAGGTAACACTGGGTCTTCCTTTCCTGTGGTGGTCCTCATGAGAGCCAGTTTCATCATTGAGCTTGATGGTTTTGGGGACTGCACATGAAGAAACTTTCAAAGTTCTTGACATTTTCCAAATTGACTAACCATGTCTGTCGTTTCTCTTTGTTTATTTGATCTGTTCTTACCATAATATGGACTTTGATTTGGTCTTAACAAATAGGGCTATCTTCTGTATACCACCCCTACCTTGTCACAACTCAACTGATTAGCTCAAATGCATCAAAGGAAAGAAATTCCACAAATGAACTTTTAACATCTGTTAATTGAAATGGATTCCAGGTGAATATCTCAAGTTGGTTGAGAGAATTCCAAGAGTGCAAAGCTGTCATCAAGGCAAAGGGTGGCTACTTTCAAGAATCTCAAATATAAAATATATTTTGATTTGTTTAACACTATTTTTGATTACTACATGATTTCATCGTTTTGATATTTTCACTATTCTACAATGTAAAAAAACAAAGAAACCCTGGACTGAGTAGGTGTCAACTTTTTACTGGTACTGTACATCAGTGAACTTCGTCAAGATGAGAAACGAAACTTAAATCTTGTCCCAAATGGCATCCTATGCGCTTCATTGGGAATTAGGGTGCCATTTGGGACTTAGTCTTACACTAAGCAGAGTTTTGGAAAGTGATGTGGTGGTAAAGGGAAGTCCCTTAAGGCTCTAGGATTTTTCCTTTTCCCTCAGTGCTAGACTCTACCATTGCAGCTTGTCATTGATTTTGATAATCAGGTATTTATTGAATTAAATCGTTCATGAAATGTTCAACCAGGCTCCTCTGGCCAAATTGGAAGCTCCAGATAGTATTTATATTTTAAGAATAAATACTATTTCCAACTTTGTCATGAAGATTAAATCTTAACAGTTGTATAAAGGAAAAACACTGGGTCCTTGGAATGAATGGTAATATTGCAGTATTATTTTGTATTGCATTGGTTCCATCTTGATAAATCATGCACTACTACAAAGTTATGTTCATATTTATTGGTCCCTTGATAGAATGATGAAATGATCATTTTATTCAGTATGTTGACTAGCTGACTGAGTGATGAGTCCTTAGAGTGCTTCTGTAATGTCTCCTGTTATTTCTCCTACAGGGTGTGGTGTCTGTAAGAGGATGCAGCCCGTATTTCAACAGGCAGCTACAGAGACCAAGGGTAAATTTGTAAGTAAACTCCTCATTTTCATTGCTTGATAATCTTAATACTTTGTTGCCTGCCTCTGAATTCGTTTTTGGGTTAGTTGTCAAGTAGTTATGTCCCAACATTCTCAGTTCTAAGACAGCTCAAATCCGTTCATCCAGTCAAATTTAATAAACGTATTCAATTGCTTGCCTGTCTACCATAGCCCCTCTTCTTGGTAAAAAGCTATTTTGAATGCACTGAGATCTCTTAAGTGATCATGGTTAAAGGGATACTTCAGGAGTTTGGCGATTTAAGCACTTTATCTACACTACCAGTCAAAAATTTGGACACCTACACATTCATTGGTTTTTCTTTATTACTATTTTCTACATTGTGGAAGAATAGTGAAGACATCAAATTATGAAATAACACGCATAGAATCATGTAGTAACCAAAAAAGTGTAAAACAAATCAAAAAATATATTTGAGATTCTTGAAAGTAGCCTTGACAACTTTGCACACTCTTGGCATTCTGTCAACTAGCTTCATGAGGAATGCTTTTCCAACAATCTTGGAGTTCCCACATGCTGAGCTCTTGTTGGCTGCTTTTCCTTCACACTGCGGTCCAAACCATCTCAATTGGGTCGAGGTCAGTGATTTGTGGAGGCCAGGTCATCTGATGCAGCACATCACTCTCCTCCTTGGTCAAATAGCCCTTACACAGCCTGGAGGTGTGTTTTGGTTATTGTCCTGTTGAAAAACAAATGATAGTCCCACTAAGCGCAAATTAGATGGGATGGTGTATTGCTGCAGAATGCTGTGGTAGCCATGCTGGTTAACTGTGCCTTGAATTCTAAATAAATCACATACTGTGTCACCAGCAATGCACCATAATACCTCTTCCTTCCTTCACGGTGGGAACCACATGCAGAGATAATCCGTTCACCTACTCTGCATCTCAAAGACATGGCGGTTAAAACCAAAAATCTCAAATTTGGACTCATCAGACCAGGACAGATTTCCACCGGTCTAATGTCCATTGCTCATGTTTCTTGGCCCAAATATGTATTTTTGGTGTCCTTTTAGTAGTGATTTATTTGCAGCAATTTGACATGAAGGCCTGATTCATGCAGTCTCCTCTGAACTGTTGATGTGTCTTACTTGAACTCTGTGACGCTTTTATTTGGGCTGCAATTTCTGAGGCTGGTAACTAATGAACTTATTCTCTGCAGCAGGGGTAACTCTGGGTCTTCCTTTCCTGTGGCAGTACTCATGAGAGCCAGTTTCATCATAGAGCTTGATGGTTTTTGTGACTGCACTTGGAAAATGTCAAGAACTTTGAAAGTTTCTTTGACTTGACTGACCTTCATGTCTTATAGTAATGATGGACTGTAGTTTCTCTTTGCTTATTTGATCTGTTTTTGCCATAATATGGACATTATCTTTTACCAAATAGGACTGTCTTCTGTATACCACCCCTACCTTGTCACAACACAACTGATTGGCTCAAACGCATTAAAAAGGAAAGAAAGTCCACAAATTTAACTTTTAACCTGTTAATTGAAATGCATTCCAGGTGACTACCTCATGAAGCTGTTTGAGAGAATGCCAAGAGTGCAAAGCTGTCATCATGGCAAATGGTGGCTACTTTTTTTTTCGTTACTACATGATTCCATATACATGTTATTTCATTGTTTTGATGTCTTCACTACTTTTTTTACAGTGTAAAGAAAAACCTTGGAATGAGTAGGTGTCAACTTTTGACTGGTACTGTACGTCATCAGAGAACTGTCAAGATGGGAAATTAAACTTATGACCTGTCCCAAATGGCACCCTATGCATTACATTTACATTTACATTTAAGTCATTTAGCAGACGCTCTTATCCATGCCCTTCGTAGTGCCCTACTTCTGACAAAGTAAGCAGAGTTTTGGGAAGTGATGTGGTGGTAGAGATGTCCCTTAATGATCTCTAGGATTTTTCCTACAATGTAGAATAAAGGAAAAACCGATAAATGAGTTAACATTTGACTGGTACTATACCGCCCAACCCTACTCTGGGGAAGTATCTAGATTTTCATACGGTCTTACTTTTTCTGTACCATACGTGTGTGTGTGTATATATGTATATATATGGTATTACCGAATGCACAGCTGGGCGCTAATTCTAAAATAATATATAAAATAACATTATTTTATTTTGGGGGGTGCACAAAACAATTTAGGCAACGGGGCTCTTGGGCTGAAATTAAACATCTCAACAAAGAGGTGGACTAGAGTCAACCACAGATTTAAATCACGTAAGAAACCCCCATGTGACCACCTAGAAAAACAAAGACAGGGTGTTTTAACACGCTCATCCTCAAGCAAAGCAGGCACAGCAGAAAGTCGGAGGGGAGAAAATACACCCAGCCACCGCTTAGAAACACACCTTGCTGCATGATTCATCTTTTGTAAGAAACTGTTCACAGCCGAGGCTCTGAAGGGAGAAAGTACACCCAGTGTTTAAACATACAGGAGAGGCTTCTTCTAGAGAAAACAATGTAATCACTCCGTGTGTGTGCCTCATGGAAAAGAATGGGTTCTAATTGAAGGTGTTGTTGAGTGCATCCCAAATACCACCCTATTCCCTATAAAGTGCCTACATGCCCAGGTCAAAAGTAGTACACTGTATAGGGTGCTATTTGGGACACATACGTTGTCTGATTTCAGCAAGGCAGGCTGAGTGAATAAATGAGGTCTCTTGTTTAGAGATTTGCATAATAGATGCATTTAGCTCTCATGTACACACATGTGGAGTGTTCCGTTTTGGCTGTGTGGTGTGCGAAAAGTGATTTTTGTTGGGCAAACAATGGTCATCCGATCCAACACCTTCTTCCCTATATCATTACAGATGTAGGAAGAGGAGATTATTTCTCCTGAAGATTATTTTAGTTCCTCATCAAGCTTGAGTATGTGCCAATATGAGTCGACACCCAAGTAATGAAACATTCACATTATGGAGGCAGGGAACCTCACAGATTTGAAATGGATATGGCAGATGAGTTGCTTTGAGGTTTTTGAATTGCCCTTTGGAAGCTAACCTAGGTAGATTATTACCATGCATATTTCATTGTCCCCTTTCATCTAACATCTGGTTTTCATGTGTCATTCTGTTTACATGGTTTCCCCTCCTTTTTGTCATCTTCATTTAGTGGAACTTTGTGTTTCTATGATGAATAAACTGTGTGTGTGCACGCTCCCTGTGTCTGGTCTTTAGGTGCTGGCTGGGATGAACGTGCACCCAGCTGAGTTTGATGGCCTCAAGCAGGAGTACAACGTCAAGGGCTACCCAACCTTCTGCTACTTCAAGTGAGTCTCTATGACTATAGGCCACCGTAAATACACACACACACACACACACACACAACTCAATCACTCATACTGTTTCCATTAACAGGCGAGCCTAGTTGTGGTCAATTTGCAGTGTATGGATTATTAATATAATTGTTCTGGTCCAACCATTTGCTCTGACAAAAAAAAAAGTCCTTTGGCTGAATCTAGTTGCCTACTCCGGAGTAAGGGCTTCAGAGGGTTCTAGCAGCAGGGAGGGGGAGGGCTTCAGAGGGTTCTAGCAGCAGGGAGGGGGAGGGCTTCAGAGGGTTCTAGCAGCAGGGAGGGGGAGGGCTTCAGAGGGTTCTAGCAGCAGGGAGGGGGAGGGCTTCAGAAGTTCTAGCAGCAGGGAGGGGGAGGGCTTCAGAGGGTTCTAGCAGCAGGGAGGGGGAGGGCTTCAGAGGGTTCTAGCAGCGGGGAATGTAGGTAGGATGGAGAAGGTAGAGGTGGATGGGTCTGTCTGTAGGCACTGGCAGACCTCACTCCCCTTTTCACAGGAGGCAAGGGTTGCTCCAGATGTTCTGAATCTGTTTATCACTTAAAGTTTCTTTGCGTTGTTGGTTGGGTCTTAACGTATTCTGTTTGAAACAGGCGCACAATGGGGGGCTGTGGCTGGCTGGGGAGGACACAGGCCTGGTGTCAAGTGTGTTCCTTGGCTGTTGGTTCAAAGACATCTGGGCATCTGAAGGAGGTTGGGGTCTGGGCTTTCTCTCCTGCGTTGCATAACCGTCCCCAAGCCTCAGACGTCACACCAGGGGGTCCTAGAAGTAACTGTCACGACAGACTCAAAGTGCGCTCAGACACTGTCAGTCTGATCCTAGATCACCTCTGTCAACTCAAACGGTCTCTTGTAAACGGTGTTTCTGTCAAAAGCCTCCACAGCCTCTACCTCCAGCCCTAATCCTCTCCAACTCGGCATTAGGCTCTGTTATCTCAGGCCAGCCTCTACCTCCAGCCCAGCCTCAACACTTAGCAGCGTTGTCCTCTCCATCTCAGTGTTAAGGACTGTATCGTCTCTCTCAGCCCTTTAATTATTGATGGGCTAATTAAGCAGAGTCCTTGGCCCAGGGGGGGAGGTGGGGCTAACGACCATACAGTACCATTGGTTACAGTAATGACTTTCTCCCTCTGATAAACATGAGTGCATCAGCCCAGGATCCAATCATTGCTGCTTCTAGAATTGTCTTGCTGTTCAAGCTCCTTTTCAAATACACCCACTCTGCACTGGAAAGAAAAGGTATCTAAGGAGAGCAAGGGCACACAGTTAAACATTTTGATAACACTTAAAGCCTGCAGGTAGAATGCTTTCTAACTCGTTAGATAACTGTATCATAATGCATTATACCTGCATGTCAAGCGTTTCCTACAGTTTTGCTGAGCTGAAACAAAGGTAAGCGTCCATGCTCTCTCCCTCTGTGCCTCTTAAACTACGTGTGATGCGTGGCACTAATACTGTACGGCTGCTGTTTTGAATTTTACATTACATTGGCCCGATGTTCACGGTTCCCTACAGATCAGTTACAAATGAGCATGATCTGCAGGCATTCAGTTCAGCTGGAGCAGCTAGTGCTCCTCGCTCCCTACACACCGCCGCTGATTCATTTCAGTCTCAGGAGATCAGAAAAGATAAAGAAGCTATTACATGAGGATCCGTTTCCGTGTGGGAAGCCCCCCCATAGATATCCACACAATTATAATTTTAGCTACTGTTTTTAGATTATTTATAATGCATGGTGAGGGGACAATAGAAGAAATGTACTTCTATTATTTTAACTAGTGGTACATTTTAGGAAAGGGTAAAACAATGTTCAACTTCTTTTGTTTGAGCTTTTCCTCATCACAAAACATTTCCTTTTGACTTTCCACAACATTGACCCCGGTCTCTCTGATGTGCTGTATATCTCAATGAAGAAACTAGGTCCTCTGGACATAAAATGCACTTTCCTAGAGGTCACCCCTTTCAGTGAAGTCAGTAGGTTACATTGTAGTTTTTCCATTGTTCTTAGAACTTCTAGAAGCTGAACTCAGAATGTTGTGCAACACTCATGACATAGATTAGTGTGTTTCCTAAATATAGTAATTATTCTGGGTGATACTGTACTGATGCCAGCAGATGTTTTCTAGCTGTCTTATATTCTCTCTCTCTCTCTCCTCTGTGTTTTTAGGAAGGGGAAGTTCCTGCACCACTATGAGAACTATGGGGGCACAGCCAAGGACATCATTGACTGGATGAAGAAGTGAGTTTAACCATTTCCTTTCTTTCCATCACTTTCCCCTCATAAAATAGGGTCAGGAGGATTTCCTGACCACGGGTTAGGGAGCTGGGTAAACTCTGGCCTATTCATGTTCCTGTGTGGCTCAGTTGGTAGGAGCGTGGTGTTGGCAACCCCAAGGCCAATGAAATGAATATGTAAACCGGTATACTTGCTGTACTGTAACTCGCTTTGGATAAAGGTAAGTGGCATATTACGCCTGTACAAAGTTTATCAACCTACCTTGTAGTCTCACCTCTTTGTGGGGCGGCAAGTAGCCTATTGGTTAGAGCGTTGGACTAGTAAGATCGAATCCCCGAGCTGACAAGGTAAAAACCTGTCGTTCTGCCCCCGGACAAGGCAGTTAAACCATTGTTCCTAGGCTGTCATTGAAAATAAGAATTTGTTCTTAACTGACTTGCATGGTTAAATAAATTAAATGTCCCCACTCTGATCCCGGTTAGCTCTCACACTCGACTGTTCACCGTGTTTTAGTCTATTGAAAGGGCACGGAGCAGATTTCACAGCTATTGCAGGAAACGAAGTCAGGAAACTGTGGCTCTCACAGGCAGATGCTTCAAGGCATGACAGCTTTCCTCTCCTTGGAGTACACTTCAGAAACAATCCCACGGTATACACACACCTGTTCGTACAGACTGTAGAAATGATCCTGACTCGGTCTTCCTCTAGGGTCCAGTATGACCTGCTAGGAGAGCTGTACTAATAGTTAATGATCCAATATCCTTAGTGAACATTACATGCCTCTGTGGATGGCCTCACATCACCTCTGCAAGATGGGCTGAACCTGAATGGGCAGAGAAAAAAAACACTGCAGAGCTTGGCTTTTAGATTCCTCCATGGTGGCATTATGGGCTGCTGTCTGTCGTTATGGAAGCGGGCATTAACACCACACACAGTGGTACTGCAGCAGGCATCAGTAGGCTAGCTAAGTAATAAGGAAGTGCACCTGATGTTGCCTAGAAACGAGCTGGACATCTGGCTATGAATGAGTACTGTGAATAAGTATGGACCTGCTGTGCATTTGAATATATTGGAGATGACATGCAGTACTCTGGCGCACACTGTCCAGGAGCTGTCAATCTAACTGCATCCCAGTTGCACATAAACAGATATTCAACCTCCTAGGCTTATTTACACATGCTGTAGGTGGTTGTTAACACTCATATGTCTTCTCCTGGACTCGTGGCTAGTAGGAGTAAAAGACTGTAAGAAGTGGTGTGTGTGGCTGTGCTAGGGAGGGCTCTGTCATATGGGTGTGACCACTACAGGCCAGATGTGTCTGACATGACGTGAGGTGGAGTAGGAGCTACAGTACAGCTGGGCCTGCCTCTATTCATAACAAACATGTTTTAGCTCACTTCTCAGCTCTTTAAATCTTTTCTCACTCCCACCACCCTCGCCTGTCTCTCCAGTCCCCAGACCCCCCAGCCGAAGGTCCCAGAGGTCCAGTGGTCGGAGACCGACTCCCCTGTCTTCCACCTGACTGACGACTCCTTCGATGGGTTCCTGGCGGAACACCCGTCTGTCCTGATCATGTTCTACGCTCCATGTGAGTAGCCTCACACTCACACTCAAAGTAACAGGTTATGATGACATCATACGGTTTACATAAGTTTAATCGTGTCATTGCTACAGCTTATGCAACAGATTGGCACTTTTACAAAGTGTTTGTAACAATAGCAAAGTTAAAATCTTCAGCTGGTTAGATTTCCATTGCGAAACATCCTCATACAAAACTCATCTGATCTGTGAGGAGAGAAGCAAGTAAACGTCAGGGGGATGTTTTGAAAAGCAGTGATATTGTCATAGTGCACCGTATAACTTCAAATGTATGCAAATACTGTACATGCACACTTCAAAACACATTTTGGAATGCAATAGTCGCACAACTGAATTGTGCATTGTTACAATCCTAATCTGCATGAAGATGCTCTCCCTGCCTAGATAATGCACTATTTTAGGTTTTGAAAACAATCTTGTCTGCTGACGACCTCCTCCCGGCTGGTCCTCACTTAGGCCCTCTTTACTTTGCCTGTCAACCTGGTACCCACCCGTGGTATATAAAGGACCATGGCTCACGGGATAAAAGTCCAATTTTATATGGCTCCTTGTTATAACACAAAGGCCAGCTAGACCAACCCACCCTCGCCCCATGGTGCCCTGCCTCTCACAATGGGCATCCTGGCTGTCACTCTTCACTGGGAACTGCTATGGCCACTCACTGAGATGCCCAGGCCAAGAACAACCAGCTGATACAAGCACATCAGGCAGACATTTCAGCTCTCTCAAACACACACACAGGGGCCCCTCCTAGCAAGACCAAGCAAATGCAGACACACAAAATAACACACACTTGCCTGGAAGCAGTTTAATGGTCAACCAGTCATAGTGAGATTAATGGCCTCATGGTCAAGAGCAACAGCTTTTGTCCAGCTCTTACGGAGACCGTTTGATCCCGTCCTGTGTGAGCTGCTCCCTGCACACTGGGTTGTTTCCCTTGTCTGTGTGCATCTGCCGACGCAGGATGTATACAGACCAAATGACTGTAGTTTGTCTGTGAATGGCCCTGGTGGATCCTCAAGCATGACGGCTGCTGGTGATATATGTGGGCGTGTGTCTCAGACCTGTCCACACCAAGGTTAAAAACAGGATCTAGCCAAATTACTTTTCATCCTCTAGTCTATTCAGACCGGTGATCGAAGGAGGAAACATGGCCAGCCGCACGCTGAGCCATACTCAGCAGAGCAGCCTTATTTTAATACCCAAGAAGCCTTTGTCTGTTCAACACTCAAAGGAAATACACACTCCCCTGCTGTGAATCAACATTTCATGTAGCTTAGCCCTCCTCCCCCAGACACTAAATGAAGGCGATGAAACCAGCAGAGTTGAGGTGATGCAGAAGATGAAGCAATAAAGCACTATTCTGTGTCTCCTGTTTTTAAACAACTTTTTTTTCAAGGTCAGAGGCAGTGCTTTCCTCCACACAAATCCTGTCTGACAATTCTACAAAAGATTCAGCAAGAAATTCAAATTAAACGCATAACTATTTTGCATGCAACAGTGTTTGATCTGTATTATGTGGAGTTCAGATGTTACTGATTGAGGACTGTGTTCCTGGCCTTTTTGAATATGGCAATGTGCCAACTAAAGATCTAGCAGATGCATCCAGCCATGCACAGCAATGCTATTAGAAAACAAACACAGCATGCATTCTGCTCTTCAGCGAGCTTAGGCACTATAGGCCTTACCAACCTCTAGTGGATGCTGGTTACAAATATTGAGTTCAGAATCTTTTTTTTTTTTTTTTTTCAGCTCTAAAAATAAGATGCGTGGCTGCCAAGCTCTTTTTTTATTTTATTTTATCAAACGCTGCATTTATTCATGACGCTGGAATCCAGTGTCACAGCTGTGTTGACAAGCTTGCAAACACACAGTCCACCCCGTTCTCGCACTGTGGGGAACATTAGTCCTATTATCCTCTCACGTACCCAGCCCAGCTATGTCACTGGTCTCAGTTCCACTGTTTTCTCCCATCACACTGGCTACAGAGGTGATGAGGACAGAACCTTTCAATTCCTACAGCTACACACACCCTGGCCTATGGATGGAGTCATGCCTATAGTTAGTGGACAGACATGACTATATCCTTCAGGCTTACACTTCAGGGAGTTAACTCGCTCTGATAAATGTCATACAATTTACTGTCCCTTCTAGGGAAATAACCCACTTTAATACGAGGTGAGAACGTTGTTCTCATTAGTTCCGCGTGTTGGTCTCTGACTTAAGTGAAGAAAGCACAAGTTGGGCAACATTAGGCGTTATACATTTTTATATAGTAAAACTGCCAATGGTAAGTTGAAAACAGGTGGGGGGGAAGGAGAATTCCCTGAAGTTTAATTGAATGTACTTGGATGAGGCCCTACTGAGAACATAGTGTTGTGAATGGCTTGATTCATTCAATTAAGAGGCTCTTTGCTGTTTCTATTAAGGCCACTTATAATGTGATTATGGGCAAGTATGGTGACAATCCCTAGCATTAAGTCATCCTCGCTCAGCTAGTCATGTCTGTTTTTGTGTTTTGAACTGCAGGGTGTGGCCATTGTAAAAAGATGAAGCCAGAGTATGAGGAAGCTGCTGAATACCTCAACAAAAATGAAAATGTAAGTACAACGATGGTGTATGTAACAGGGAAAGAGGGATACCTAGTCAGTTGTCCAACTGAAATGTGTCTTCCGCATTTAACCCTCTGCATTTAAACCTCAACCCTCAATCAGAGGGGTGCGGGGGGCTGCCTTAATTGACATCCACGTCTTCGGCGCCCGGGGAACAATGGGTTAGCTGCCTTGTTCAGGGGCAGAACAACATATTTTTACCTTGTCAGCTCGGGTATTCGATCAAGCAACCTTCCGGTTACTGGCCCAACGCTCTGAAAACAGTGCTTGTGATGTGTGTATTTATATGTATGTGCATACTTCTGTTGAAGCCTTGCAACACCAATTTATTCCAAACCCCAGCTGTGAGATATTGCCTGAAGTGAACACCAGAACAGAGTTAAACCCTTCTACTTGGCTGGTGCAGTCAGTCTGACACAAGTGCCTGGCTGTCAGAGGTCCTTATGTGTTTCTGATTAGCTGGGTGTGTCTGCCCTCTACTCTCCCCAGCCCAGAGCCAGGGTCAGGCCAATACAAATCAGCAGAGATCGCCTTGTGATTGGAACAATTATCTCATCCATCCCCGATCTGCTCTGTTCCACTCCTCTCTGCAACACTGCTGGGTTTTGTGTATCAACAATGGTCCACCACCCAAAGGACATCCAGCCAACTTGACACAACTGTGGGAAGCATTTGGTTCAACATGGGCCAGCACGAGGTGTACTTTTCAGGGTTTATATTCAGCCTGTATTGAATTACCTCACTCTAGCGGGGTCAACCCGTTTTGGGGGAATTTGAATCTGAGTAAAAGTTTGTGCTTGTCTTGCCTCTAAAATAACAAGTTCAAAATACTTTTCGAACATCATTGTAATCTCACCTGAATTGTGTGGTGTAAACTTCAAGTGAATTGCATGTGCTTACTTTTTTGTGATTTTCCTGTTCTCACTGGGCTGAGTTGACCTTTAAGTGCTGTGATCCAGTCTGAACTAGCTGATCTACTATGTGATGGTGGTGTATCCTGATCTGACTCCTGCCCTCCAGAGCCCTGGAGTTCTGGCAGCCGTGGACATCACCATTCACAAGGTGGTGGGAGACCGCTTCAAGATCTCTGGCTTCCCCACCGTCAAGTACTTTGAGAAGGGAGAGGAGAAGTTCACTCTACCCCACCTTAGGAGCAAGGACAAGATCATTGAATATCTGCAGAAGTGAGCTATGTTCTTCTATAGTACTTTGTCCTTCCACAACCCAGGGTCAACATAAGCCTGGTCCCAGATCTGTTTGTGCTATTTTGCTAATTCCTAGTCATATTCTCAGCACAAACTGATCTGGGACCAGGCTAGGACCAGGTCAACATACCAGTTCCAGATGAGTTTATGTAAAATGGGCTTAAACTGAGGCAGTTCTCAACTTCTGGAGTCAAGTGTTGGTGTGTGTCATACCCATTCATTGACTTGATGTAGTATGTTCGGGCTGACACGTCACATTCTCTGCTGAGCTTAGCTGGCTAGATATGATGCCTGTTTGTCTCCAGTGGACTAGGAAGTC
This sequence comes from Salvelinus alpinus, assembly GCF_045679555.1. Classification (NCBI taxonomy): domain Eukaryota; kingdom Metazoa; phylum Chordata; class Actinopteri; order Salmoniformes; family Salmonidae; genus Salvelinus; species Salvelinus alpinus. The sequence goes on from NC_092105.1 coordinate 32,743,225, forward strand.
TTGCGAGATCAAGAGGATGGTAGATGGTGCAAATGAACAGTAAGCTGCTTTGAGGGTGCTTTACTATACTGCTAGATGCAGTGATATAATGCTCATGTTTTGTATTGTTGGAACCCTTGAGGTTTTAACAATATAGATTTTTCAAATGAACTTCCATTGAGCTAGTGCTACCAAAAGTTGCTGAATGTCTTTTCTTTTCAAACTGATCCACAATTTTTCCACTGTTAATGTACCTTGGTTTGTGTGACCTCCAGCCCCCAGGCGCCCCCTCCCCCAGAGCAGTCCTGGGAAGACAAGCCGTCTGGTGTTAGCCATCTTGGAATGGAGGACTTCAAGGAAGTGTTGAAGAAGAAGAAGCATGCCCTAGTCATGTTCTACGCACCATGTAAGTCAAATGTGACATTTGGACTTACTAGTCTCAGGCAGGGCGATTTCATCACGAGACAGTGATTCCAAATTGAGTCTGCTACATTAGCAACCTGCTAGTGACAATGACACTGCACCGCTTGTTAGTGTCCGATAAAACCACATTTGATTTATTTAACTTTTTACACTTTTTTTTAATGATCTATGCTCCCTAGGAGCAAAAGGGTTTAAGGTTTTACACCACCAATACAATCATTCTAGCCTCTTTCTTGCCATCATCTGGTGGAAAATGACACCAAATGCTCAGTATAGACTTATAGTACCATTGGGGGGAAAGTAGTATGACAGCATTGACAGGCCCACCACCCAATACAGCATCTCCATATCCTTTCAGCGGACTCACACCCTTCCTTCCCAGTTGATTCAGGACCGGTTCATGGGATGTGCCGGTTGACAGTAAAGAAGCTTTGCAGTCACTGTCTGATAAGAGACTTCAAAGACCACACATCACTGCACCGTCCGTCTTCCTCTTAGTTAACATGAAACAAAACAACGCCTTCGGTTTTTCCTCCACAAAGAGGTTGTGGAGACCCAGCAGAACACGGCAATAACAACCTGCTCTGTTTTTGTCCCTCTTCTCCTAATCCTCTTTGTAACAACCGCCTATTAGGGGCTTTGAGAGATCAAACTACTGACTTTCACATAAAGACTCTCTAATCTAATGCCTTCAGACAATATGTACATTGTTACCTAAAGGAGGGCGTCTGTCTGATAATTGCAGCCTCTTCGTCAGATCTTCTGAACTAAACTTCTACCTCTAACATGTAGCAGAGCAACGCTTCCTATCCCCAGGAATTTCCTGCTAGTTATTTTTGTCGCACTTCACTAAATGCTCATTTGTATCATACCTTTTTAGACTAAATACTGGAAATGATTTGTAAATAAGAAAGCATTAACACTTAATGTTGCATTTACACCAGAAAGCTACTGTATATTTCAATTGGACCTGTTGGGAATTGTCAGTTTCATATGTGAAGTGTAGAATCAAGATGGGATCGGACAAACCGGTATATTATACCCTGCACGTATTGGAGATACAGCACATTGTTTTTACTACTAAAGCTCTTACACCAATTACATAAGATTCAACAGATTTCACGTTCTTCTACATGAAATGGGAAAATCAAAGCATACGGCTTGCTGCAGCTCCCTGTGGTTCTATTGTTGAATATCAATTATTACTAGATGTGAAAGGGACTGAAATGACAAGGCATTTACATGGTGAAAAGGAGAGGGTTCTCATTTAATGTGATTTATTTTAATTTTTTTCATTTTCAGCAGAAAAGCAGCACAAACTATCCAGAATTATTCACTTAGTTGGTAATCTTCTTACTCAGTGGCAGAAAAAGTGGTATCAGTAATCACTTTTAAAAAGTGAGTTGTTACAGTAGTTGACCCTAAGCAGGTAGAGCTTCTCTCGTGGATGTGCGTCCCCTTGCTGAAAGACCAGGGTCAGTCATTATCTGCCATGTCTAGCATTCTTTAGTATAAAATGGTATTCCTGACATTCTGAGTCCTGGTAACGTGTCCTGTGTCCCAAATGGCACCCTATTCCCTATATAGTGCACGACTTTTGACCAGGTCCCTATGAGCCAAAAGCAGTGCGCTATATAGGGAACAGGGTGCCATTTGGGACATGGGCATTGTGGTCAATGAGGCAGGGCCCATCCTTAGCTCTGATGCTGGTCATCATCATAATAACAATAAGTGGAGAAATGGGGTGTAACAACAGTATTTTTATTTTTTTTGCACCATTATGTATTATCACAGTCATCGTCATGGTCCATAAATGAGGAAGCGTGTCACACAATCCAGGCTTTGTTTACAGAGACCGAAACCTGAATATATTTGTATCTTTCAGAAAATGTGTCATTCAACAAACCTTTTTAGTGAGTTGAGGTGCTTGATTCACCTTCTTGCTAACCTTCATATCACTGTGGTGAACTGTGACGTCAGTCTGTTAGATATGTGGGCAGCATGTCAGACAGACCAGGTGTACCACACAGGAGGGCTGTACATGTGCCTGTCCCCGTCTACAGTGACTAGAGGATGGGTGGCGCACACATGCATACCTTTGTGTGTGGTGGGGTTCAGGGTGCCAGGCGGTGGCTGGGACAGATATGGATGGCCCAAGGAAAGCGGCAGGGAGGTTTCATTTATGACTCCAATAAAGGGATTTATAACTCTCTATAAAATACAAGTGAGCCATCACTAATGTGGGGTAATTCTGAAAGGGAAAGGCTGGCCTGGGAGGGTGTGTGTTTCTGAGTATGTGAGGGAGCATAATGATCACTCTCATAGGTTTTGTGTTTGAATTACAATAAATCCTGTATTATTGTCTTTGTGTGGTATTAATGGTAGTTAGTTGGGGTGAGCCAAGGGTCAGTCTATTCTGTAATATCCCTGAGTGTCTCTGCTCCCTAACAGGGTGTCCCCACTGTAAGAATGCTGTCCCTCATTTCACCACGGCAGCAGATCTCTTCAAAGAGGACCGCAAGGTGAGCCTCTCTCCAACCCTCTCCTGAAATGCACACATTGTCTATTTTCTCTTTTTCTTTATTCCTCTTCTGTCTCAATGTACCGTTGACCTTCATAAGCATTACTACTCTTAGATGCACTCTCTGGCTTGGACTCAAGTCACAGATACTGTACTCCCTCTCTACCTCCAGCCTCAGTTAAACTCTGACTCCTTCATCCTCTCAATCCATCTGACAGCCTCCCTCTAAGTCTAATACATTCTGATTCCCTGACTCAGTCAACTCAGTCACTGTTTCCAGTTGTTAGCAAGACCCTTCCTAACTGACTGACCTCTGTACACACACGTGCGCACACACACACTGTAACGTGAACTCTCTGAACAACAGGGTAGCGTGCTTGGCTGTACTCACAGTAAGTATTAATCATCATAACACTAACTGACCACAAAAACAAAGAGGTTAAATGACGCATAATGGTTGCGTCACTCAATCTGACAAATATCTTTGGTATTTGGCTTGCGTGTCTTTCATTATTCACATTGTGGAAATAAATCTGTTAACAGAGGTTTACTAAATCACTGATTGTGTAAGATAACTCTTTATTCTGGACTTAGGTGTTCATATTGGTTCTTGTTCAGAATAAGATCTGCACCCTCAGCCCAGAATGTGAATCTTTCTGCTGTGGATACGCGTGGCATTAAATGCACGCCTAGGCCCAAGAATTTGTCTTTATTCTAGACTCACATGAATCACCATCTACTAGCTCTGTTTTTTGCCTAGATCCCAGTCACGGGGTGGGGCTGAAACAAGTCACTCTGTGTGCACTTCGTCACTGAGACTCTCAATAACGAGCCCAGAGCAGAGCGGTGTCTAACGCTGCTTGGCTGAAGGATCTCTTATGTGTCAACTCGGCGTAAACACTGAGGACAGACCGATGTCTGCAGGCGGGGTGTGGTGTAGTAACCTCCATTACTGCCACAATAAGAGTTTGAGGCTGTGTATCCAGGGAGGGTTGGTTGGTTGCTTGGTGTTGTGGTTGGATGAGGAGGAAGGCGCTCCAATGCAACATATCCACAGGGGTACCTTCTCTTAAAAACCTCTCCAGCTACTCCTCATGCACCTTCTCATCCCATCACAGCACTGCTGCAAAGCGGTGTATTTTACAGCGAATGCTGCAGAAGCAAACTCCTTCGTGGGCCACTCTTTCCACTGTGCGTTGGCTGGTGCGTCACTGCTGGCGGTTTAAGCCGGTTTAAAAACAGCCTATACTACATCTTTGTCTAAACAGTAATCTGAGCTGCGTGCGATTTAACAAGTCACAGGAAGCATGCGCTCCTTTTGTTGCCTTTCTTGTAGCCAGGTTTGGGCGGATTACTTGACGAATGTACTAGCCTGATTAAAAAATAAAATAAAAAACATGCCCATGTTCAATAGCCTAGAAAAGACAAAGAAACCTAAAGTCATTTTAACCTGTCTAGGACTGGGGTTCCGCTAGCGCCAAATAAAAATCAACATCTCATAAATTAAATTTCTCAAACATACAAGTATTAGGCACCATTTTAAAGATAAAATTCTCGTAATCCAGCCATAGTGTCTGATTTCAAAAATGCTTTACAGCGAAAGCTCCACAAACAACTATGTTAGGTCACCACCAAGTCACAGAAACCCAGCCATTTTTCCCACCAAAGAGGAGTCACAAAGCACAAATAGAGAATTTAATCACTAACCTTTGATCTTCATCAGATGACACTCATAGGACTTCATGTTACACAATACATGTGTGTTTTGTTTGGTAAAGTTCATATTTATATCCAATAATCTTAAATTACATTGGCGTGTTAGATTCAGTAGTTCCAAAACATGCAGTGATATTGCAGAGAGCCACATGAATTCACAGAAATACTCATAATAAATGTTGATGAATACAGCTATTATACATGAAACTTTAGATACACTTCTCCTTAATGCAACCGCTGTGTCAGATTTCTAAAAAACTTTACGGAAAAAGCATAACCTGAGAACGGCGCTCAGAGCCCAAACCAGCCAGAGAAATATACGCCATGTTGGGTAGTCAACATTATTCATATATAAATATTCACTTACATTTGATCTTCATCAGAATGCACTCCCAGGAATCGCAGTTTGACAAATGCTTGTTTTGTTCGATTATGTCCAATAGCTTCTTTTGTTAGGGCGTTTGGTAAACAATCCAAAAGCGCGATCTGGTCCATTCGGACGAAACATTCAAAGTTATATTACAGGTTGAAGAAACTTGTCAAACTTTATTGAACTTCTATGATAAAGACATCCTAATGTTCCAACCGGAGAATTCCATTGTCTGTAGAAATGCACTGTAACGAGAGCAACCTCAAGTGAAAGCGCGTGACTGAGAACGAGGCTGTAGGCAGACCCCTTACTCAAACATCTCCCATCTGGCCCCCTTCACATGAGAAGCCTGAAACCACGTTCTAAAGATGGTTGACATCTAGTGGAAGCCTTAGGAAGTGAAAAATAACCCATATCCCACTGTATTCGATAGGGGTGAGTTCAAAAACTACAAATCTCAGATTTCTCACTTCCTGTTTGGATTTTCTCAGGTTTTTGCCTGCCATATGAGTTATGTTATACTCACAGACATCATTCAAACAGTTTTAGAAACTTCAGTGTTTTCTATCCAATAATACTATGCATATATTAGCATCTGGGACTGAGTAGGAGGCAGTTCACTCTGGGCACGCAATTCATCCAAAAGTGAAAATGCTGCCCCCTATCCCAAACAAGTTAACCTGGTAGTAATGCATTTTCGAGAATCAAATTATCAATGATTAAACTCGTATTTCCTTGGAAAGTAGACTCAAACAGCATTTATTGGATAGGAATTGCCTTTAGCAAGGCACTGCAGCTTTTTCTGTCCGATCCCCTCAAACTTGTCAGCAGCCCAATGAATCTCCATCGATTGGAGGAGTATTAGTCTACTAGTGATTTTTACCGATATTTAAGGTCCAGTTGCTTTTTTTCTATGAATAGAACACTGAATATGACTGATCTGCACAGGTAGGAAACACTACCTCTTCAAAGAGACACAACTGCGAACTTCAAGGAGTTGGTCTGATGGGGATCCATAATGTCATCGGCCTCCCCCTTTGCTTGAGGAGCAATAGAGAACAAAAGAGGAAAGCCCCCCCACTTGTGCCATGTAATGACTTACCTGGACCACCTATTGAGATGTGCCTTTTTTAAGTAAATCGAGTGTTAAATGCGGTTAAAAGGAGACTGGAGTGACACTTTTTAATTCTACCCAATCATCTTAGTACTTTAAGAGCCCACATTGACACCTGATGGGCCATCAGCGGGACAATTAGTCAATATCCCAAAATTGATGTTGGTCATCTGCTATTGTCTGCTTGATAAAGCAGCGTCTAGATTTAACAGAAGACAAGGCTGTTTCGAACGGGATCCATCCATCTGGTATCTGCCCCCTAAAATTGTTTTCCTTTTTATTCAATTGAGATTTATGATAGATGCCTGGAGGTTTTTATTCTAGGCGTATAGATATCGTGCTTGGCTGCCAAATCTATCTATGTCCACATAATATTTAAATTGAGGAAGTGTGATCATAATGGTTGAATGATGGCACCGGGCAGGTATGGCTGCCACCTTATTGGCTCTTAACCAACCATGCTATTTTGTTAGGTGTTTTTTTTCACGTTCATTACTTGTTTTGTACATAATGTTGCTGCTACCGTCTCTTATGACCGAAAAGAGCTTCTGCACATCTGAACTGTGATTACTCGCCTCAAATTGGATGAAGAGTTTTTCTTCAATGAGTCGGACAGGAGGGATACTACCGACACCCGACCAGGCTCAGGTCCCCGTCAATCGCTTGAGAAGGAAACTGAGATTTTGCGGAAAAAGATCAGGGTGCCTTGTGAGGATCAGGCGACGAGCCTGGGAGGGTGTGCCCTGCTAGCTAACGTTCAATCACTGGAAAATAAATGGGGCGAACTGAAGGCACGTATATCTTACCAACGGGACATAAGATATTACAGTTAATGTTTCACCGAGTCGTGGCTGAACGATGACATTAAGAACATACAGCTGGCGGGTTATACACTATCGGCAGGATAGAACCGCAGCTTCTGGTATGACACGGGGCGGGGGCCTATGCATATATGTAAACAGCTGGTACACGATATCTAAGACTCTACCTCAGGCGAGCAAAACCTCGAATCTCATGATAAACTGTAGACCACACTATCTACCTAGAGAGTTTACATCTATTTTTCGTAGCTGTCTAAATACCAGCACAGACCGATGTTGTCACAAACCGCACTCAATGAGCTCTATACCGCCATAATCAAACAGGAAAACACTCATCCAGAGGCGGTGCTCCTAGTGTCCGGGGACTTTAATGCAGGTAAACTTGAATTCATTTTACCAAATTTCTATCAGCATGTTAAATGTGCAACCAGAGGGGAAAAAACTCTGGACCATCATTACTCCACACACCGAGACACATACAAAGCTCTCCATTTGGCAAATCTGACCATAATTATATTCTCCTGCTTACAAGCAAAAATTAAAGCAGGAAGCACCAGTGACTCGGTCAATAAAAAAAGTGGTCAGATTAAGCAGATGCTAAGCTACAGGACTGTTAGCACACTGGAATATGTTCCGACATTCTTCCGATGGCATTGAGGAGTACACCACATCAGTCATTGGCTTCAATAAGTGCATCGATGACATAGTCACCAGTGACTGTACGTACATACCCCAACCAAAAACCATGGATTACAGGCAACATCTGCACTGAGCTAAAGGCTAGAGCTGCCGCTTTCAAGGTGCGGGACTCTAACCCGGAAGCTTATAAGAAATCCCGCTACGCCCTCAGACGAAGCATCAATACAGGACTAGGATCGAATCGTACGACACCGGCTCCGATGCTCGTCGGATGTGGCAGGGCTTGCAAACCATTACAGATTACAAAGGGAAGCACAACCGAGAGCTACCCAGTGACACGAGCATACCAGATGAGCTAAACTACTTATTCGCTCACTTCGAGGCAAGTAACACTGAAACATGCATGAGAGGATCAGCTGTTCCGGATGACTGTGATCACGCTCTCTGCAGCCGATGTAAGACCGTTAAACAGGTCAACATTCACAAGGCAGGGTCTGACGGATTACCATGACGTGTACTCTGCGCATGCACTGACCAACTGGCAAGTGTCTTCGCTGACATTTTCAACCTATCCCTGTCTGAGTCTATAATACCACCATGTTTCAAGCAGACCACCATAGTCCCTGTGCCCAAGAACACGAAGGTAACCTGCCTAAATGACTACAGAGCCGTATCATTCAGGTCTGTAGCCATGAAATGCTTTGAAAGGCTGGTCATGGCTCACATCACCATTATCCCAGAAACCCTAGACTCACTCTAATTTGCATACCACACCAACAGATCCACGGATGATGTAATCTCTATTGCATTCCACACTGCCCTTTCACACCTGGACAAAAGGAACACCTATGTGAGAATGCTATTCATTGACTACAGCTCAGTGTTCAACACTGTAGTGCCCTCAAAGCTCATCACTAAGCTAAGTACCTCAGGACTAAACACCTCCCTCTAAAACTGGATCCTGGACTTCCTGATGGGCCGCCCCCAGGTGGTAAGGGTAGGTAACAACACAACCGCCACGCTGATCCTCAACACGGGGGGGGGTGCGTGCTGATCCTCAACACGGGGGGTGCGTGCTCAGTCCCCCTCCTGTATTCCCTGTTCACTCATGACTGCATGACTCCAACCAAGTTTTCTGATGATACAACAGTGATTGTGTACAGTAAGCCTGATCACCGACAACGATGAGACAGCCAATAGGGAGGATGTCAGAAACCTGACCATGTGGTGCAAGGACAACAACCTCTCCCTCAATGTTATCACGACAAAGGAGATTGTGGACTACAGGAAAAGGAGGACCGAGCACGCACCATTCTCATCGACGGGGCTGTAGTGGAACAGGTTGAGCTTCAAGTTCCTTGCCACCCACATCACGCACGTGACAAAGATTTGATAATCATTATTTTAGCGATCCACGGTAGACATCACTCAATGAAAAGGCCCCCCATCCCGCTGACGTGAGCTGCTAAACAGCACACTTGAGATGCATTTTTGGATGATAAAGTAGTGAATTTGGGTAGTTTCTCCTATTCTTCTCTGCAGATCCTCTCAAGCTCTGTCAGGTTGGATGGGGAGCATCGCACAGCTATTTTCAGGTCTCTCCAGAGATGTTCAAGTCCGGGCTCTGGCTGGGCCACTCAAGGACATTCAGAGACTAGTCCCGAAGCCACTCCTGTGTTGTATAGGCTTTGTGCTTAGGGTCGTTGTCCTGTTGGATGGTGAACCTTCGCTCTGGAGCAGTTTTTCATCAAGGGTTTCTCTGTACTTTGCTTCGTTCATCTTTACCTCTATCCTGACTCGTTTCCCAGTCAGTGCCACTGAAAAGCATCCTCACACCACGATGCTGCCACCAACATGCTTTCTCGTAGGGATGGTGCCAGGTTTTCTTCAGATGTGACGCTTGGCGTTCAGGTCGACGAGTTCAATCTTGGTTCCATCAGACCAGAGAATCTTGTTTCTCATGGTCTTAGTCTTTAGGTGCCTTTTGGCAAACTCCAAGTCGGCTGTCATGTGACTTTTTCTGAGGATTGGCTTCCGTCTGGCCACTCTACCATAAAGGCTTGATTGGTGGAGTGCTGCGGAGATGGGAGAACCTTCCAGAAGGACAACCATCTCCACAGAGTCACTGACAAAGCTCCAGAGATCATCGGGTTCTTGTTCAACTCCCTGACCATGGCCCTTCTCCCCCAATTGCTCAGTTTGGCCAGGCTGCCAGCTCTAGGAAGAGTCTTGGTGGTTCTAAACTTCTTCCATTTAAGAATGATGAAGGCTGCTGTGTTCTTGGGGACCTTCAATGCTGCAGTCATTTTTTGTTACACTTCCCCAGCTCTGTGCCTCGACACAATCCTGTCTCGGAGCTCTACGGAAAATTCCTTCCAAATCATGTCCAATCAATTAAATTTACCACAGGTGGACTCCAGTCAATTTGTAGAAACATCTCAAGGATGATCAATGGAAACATTCATCATACTTTTTGCAAAAACTGTACTGTACTACCTATTGCAAGTCAAAATGATTGCAACATGTCAAATTAGTTTAGCTTCAGTGAGGCGTCCATCGTTTACATGTTCAACATATTGGTCCTCAGGAGACGGATGGTGATTACTTAATGGTGACAAGCTCAATGTGCTGCGTTGTCTTTGAGATGCTGTCCTTGTCCCAAAATGGCACCACTATTCCCTGTGTAGTGCACCACTTTTGACCAAAAGTAGTGGACTACATGGGGAATAGGGTGCCATTTGGGACACGGGGCTGTCATTTGATCTATCAAAAAAGACAAGCGGAGCAGAGGGGGTGCGCTATGTATCAGATGGTATTTACGACTTTGTCCTGTTTCTTTCTGGCTGCGACAGCCAAGACACATCTCTTGTCGTTTTTAAATAGGAGTGATTGCTTTATGGTCTAGCTTGGTAGGAATGTGGTCTAGCTTGATATGAATGTGTTAGTAATTTTTTCTTAAAGGGAAAGTTCAGTTTTGTACATCTTAATGTTAGATGATTCCTCACCCTGAAAGTAGTCTATGGGCCATAAACTGTAGTCAACAGCTTTTTTTTCTTTTAAAGAAGCTAATGTTCGTGTGGCGAAATCATGCTTTCTGGTGTAGTAGACTATTTTGAATTATTTTATTTCTGTATAGACCGGAGTAGGCTAATTAGGCTTTATCATTTTGGAAATGTAATTAAATGCACTTTAGGGAAAGCTTAGCTTCCCCTAACCTTATTGACAAGCGTATGCTCCCATGCATGCGGAAGCTTTTTTTACTCACACATTCTTACACACGCACGCACGGCCTCTACTCTAATAGCCGACAGCTGCTCGCTCTGTGCCCTTCTCGCTCTCCCTTTTGGTAATGGCTCTGGGTTTTATAAAATAGTACAAAAAATTGCGTTTCTGCTGCTTCCCGCGCTCAGATCCAACCGATTGTCCTGGACCCAATATTTATGCATATTGGGTCCAAGGCTGCCCTGTGTCATTTCGGAATGGGAGCTGTAACGCCATCACCATTTGTCCTCAGATTATTCAAATTCAGCGCTGATTACCAGATAGGGCTGGACAGTATATTGTATTTTACTATATACCGCTATTGATGCACAAACTGGTTTGGGTTTTTAATTTACCTTTTAATGGTATTTGAATGTTTGCTTTGTTAAATGTGATATGCCGCGTGTAACATCAATTTTTATAGTTTACTCCGCTACTTGAGTCGTCTCTCTCCATGCCACTTTCCACACAGACCTAGCCCCACCCCCTGTCACTTAAGGAGCGCATTAGTTGTTGCTCAACCACGAGACACTTGCGTTTAGTCTGCATGGTCAATACAGCACTTAGAATGTATGCGTTGCCACCGTAGGGTCACACACTACTCATAAAGCAAATGTAAAAACATTGCATTCTGTCATACCGTCCAAAATTTGAAAAACCGTGTTATTTTGACTATTGCCCAGCCCTAGTATCAGGCCATTGGTGAGGGTCGTTAGCAAATTTGCTAGGCTACCCGTCAGCGGCAATTTTTTGTTGTGCAGTTTTGGATGGGATTACCGTGACAGGGAATTTGGCTGCGGTCGTGACTGCCAGTGTGGCGGTAATACGTCACTGCAACAGCCCTAGTCCAGATTGAGGGGAAATCCACACAATGTTGGTCAGCCAGATCTGAATACAATCCGACCACAACAGGACTTTAGTACGTTTTAGACCTGTCTTTTCAAAGCGATCTTCGTATTCTGATATCAGAAGTCGCATGTAAGTGTAGACCCAGCCAGAGAGGGAGAAACTAGCCAAACGGAATCGCGCTAGTTAGATAATCTATGGCAGCAACAAGTTTTTCTATCATACCATCTGGTAGTGCTGGATTTGACTGCATCAAATCGTTGTACAGTAGCCCGCTAAATTATCCAGCTCGCTAAAGCAGCAAGGCTATTTTGCTGCTCTCCCCAGCCAATGTCTACAACAATTTAATATATACAAAACAGCCTACCTGTTGGTTGCTAATTGTAGCCTACTCCTTCTCATTTAGCAAACTTAATTCTGTAATTTTAATTCCATTTTGAATTGATTAGAATTCTCCCACTTCACTTGTTACACATGGAGCCTCTGACTGTAGCGCCTCTTTGATTGACCGACAATAACAAGAAGCTACGCGTGTGAAACGTGTCTAGGCTACCGGTGCATCTTTTTTATAGGGTGCACTCATAAAACTGACAACTGTTTTAATGACAGTTTGAATGTAATGGTCTATCTTTGTCACAGATCATTTTAGACAAAGCCTGTAACATATGCCGGGAAGCAGGTGCAGAAGTAATAATTTCACCTGTTGTATTCGGCGCATGTGACAAATAACATTTGATTTGAGAAGGTGAGTTTAACAATGAACCAATACAGATGAACAAAAATGAAGCGTTCTGAACGTGAGAGAGAACAATGACTACTACTACTGAGAACTAAATAAAGGGAGAGTGATGAAGTCCAGGTGTGCGTAATGTGGGTTGCCAGGACCGGTGGTTAGTAGACCGGTGACGTCGAACGCTGGAGGAAGCAGGACTATGCGTGACAAAGCCTTAAAAAAAATGTGGGCTTTCTCTTAAATTAATACTCTCCCAAGATATTTGAATAACTGTGCTGTGATATCAGAGGAAAAACTGTTTGCAGTAACTTATTTGTTTTAGTTCCAAACAGACATGGCAGTTTCACCACTAAGGATTCCAGCTTTAAACTAGCTCAAAATCAATGGGTGGGATAGGGGCAACTGAGCAGGTGAGGTTCATCGAACAGAGAACCTGGCAGGTTTGGGAATGTGGAGGGAATCAATGTGGATGCAGAACAGCTCAGTCAGTGCCAAAGTAGCCTTGTTGAAAGCATATACTTTAAATGTCCACTTGTCGTGCATAACTTTACAGTATTCTGCAACATGCACACATTTGGTTCTTATGTAGCTGACTATTTTGGAAGTTAGTTGTGATTGCTGTTACATATTGCTTTCTGTGTATGACCATATGTTGAAGCTAAGCGTCTACCTGCTTTATACCCCAGATAGCCTATGCTGCCGTGGACTGCACTAAAGGACAGAACCAGGAGCTGTGCAAGCAGGAGAGTGTGGAAGGCTACCCTACCTTCAACTACTACAACTATGGCAAGTTTGCAGAAAAATACAACGGAGACCGAGGGGTAAGTGACACTGATCTTTAGTATTAGTGCCCTATTAAAAGAGTAAATGTTCATTTATGCACTGTATCCTTGTTACCGTTGAAGATAATCTTTCACTTATGTACTGTATTTACACTGTTAACCTATACAAAGTGATTACATATTTATCACAGGCCTCTCTTCATCTCCCTAGGCAGCAGGGTTTATAGGTTTCATGCGCAGCCTGCGGGGGCGGGACCAGGGCAAGAGGAAAGAGGAGCTTTAAGGCAGGGTGTGGAGAGGGAGGAGCCTGTCGTTGCACTGTGACCGTGGCCTCTTAGCACTGACATCACGTGATGTCGTCATGACGTGAAATCACGGGGCGGAGACTTGAGATCCTCAGCGTTTCAGGGGAGATGCTATATGAACACGCCGGGTACCCAAATTGATGACATGTTGCGCAGCTGGGAGACGAATGGATTCTGTTCAGTCAGTCGTCCTGATGAGCCCTTCCCAGCTAGCTCGTTCATGCTGGAAACAGCAGCGTGGCGCTGTACAGAAAGTGATGTTTAATTCGATGGGCGAGGGAGAAATAACTTGTAGTATTGGTCACCATCTGGATGTTACCATGAGATGCCTATTAGCTAACGTAATGACAAGCCTGTGTGAATGACCAGTGCAACGATGTGTCGAGGTGCTTCCCACTGAGCAGCAGTTGCTTCACCGGCAGCTGGATCATATGCTGTATCAGCTAATGTAGCCAATTTTGTTCCATCCCACTTGAGTAGGATAGCAGCCTACATGAGAAATAACTTGTAATATTGGTAGCAGAGACTGGAACCAAAATAATTTAGTTCTGAACAGAACTATTATTTATTTCATTCCATTCCACTGTTCCGACCAGTAAAAGAAAGTTCTGAACCGGTTCGAACCCCAAAAAAGTAGAGGTTTATGGAGAGGGCTCACTAGTACGACTGACTGAACTGAATCCATTCGTCCACACTCAATTCGCGTTGCACCACATACGTCATACATTTTGGGCACTAGGCGTGTCCATATAGCATCTCCCAGAACACAGCAATTTTTTTATCGATCGTGTTTGTAATGCCAGTGGCCACTTTTTATTTTATTTTTTATATATATATATTTTACTGGAATGATTTAAAAAAAACAGAACAGGAAAATTTGGCCCAAATACTGTGACTGCATTTGTGGAAAGCTACACCTTACTGCAGAGTTTCCCAAACTCAGTCCTTGGAACTCCAAGGTGTGCACGTTTGTTTTTTGCCCTAGCACTACACAGCTGATTCAAATAATCAACCACTCATCAAGCTTTGATAATTTGAATCAGCTGAAAAACTAAACGTGCACACTGGGGTCCCAAGGACCAAGTTTGGGAAACACTGCCTTACTGTATCTATGCAATACCAGACTCTCCCTTCCCACTCCTGAGAATCTGTGTGCTAGCTGAGCTGTGGTTGTTGCATGTGCCACCTACAGCCAGCTACAAGGATCACTACACTACTGTCCTATCCACCTCGGTGTGTTGCCCTGAAGAGGAATACGATCTTAATCTAAGCATACAACTGTTTGTTCCAATATTACGGTATCAATATTTTTGTACAGACCTGTCTGTCATGTTAGGTCTTGGTTTGTTTCAGGAGGACAATGATCTATTAGCTGAAAACTGTGGCCTTAAATATGTGTACGGAAGTTAATCACTCATCTCTGAGTCAGACAGATAGTTGTGAATGATTCTATGCGCTTAAACATAGCAAAGCTCTTGTAGTGGTGCTTTGAGGCCTGGTGCTTCCATTCCTCCACGTGTTTCCAAGTCAACCATGGGACAAATAAATCAAATCAGACAGGAACATAAAATGCCAAAAATAAATTAGAATTATTATGTTACTCTACATTCATTTCCAAACAATGATTTCCAGAAGCCTCCTGTTGTAGTGATATGCCTAGTATTATCTCTTTACAATAGTCCTGCATTACTCTAGTGTATTCCATTAAAAACAAAGGCTTTGGAAAAGATATGGGCCAAATATGGTCTCCTATTGAACATTACCTTTTCCTCCGTCCTTAAAATGTTTACAGGATCAAGACACTGTCCCAGTCCATCCCTTCCACCTTTGTCTGGGTAGCAGTCAGAACCATTCAACTCAATATCAGAAGGCATATTGGATTATGATTAGACTCTAGAACCCTCTAATTCAAATCTGGACCTCAGCCAGACCTGGGACAGCAGGTGGGGGCAATTAATTCAGGTAGAAAAGAAAACCAGCAGAAGCCGGACCTCGTAGGATAAAATTTGAATAACCCTGCTCTAGAAGATCCAGGATCTCAGTTCCATGATCCAAGAGCAGATTGCCTCTGTGTATGACTGTCTCTGTACCCTGGTCTGGGAAATGTTATACCTTATGTCCCAGCACATCCAACTGGATGACTTCAGATTTCACAATAGCGCTGAGATAAGTGAGAAAGTCGACGGACCCCCTTAACACTTGGCACTAGCATCAATACTGGAGCCATTACCATTATCTTTGTGGCAACTTTAATGCTGTGTGTTTTCAACTCCCCTGCTTAAGCCGCTATAAATATTTAAAGGCCTATCTGTAGCTGAACTTGTTTTTTATTATTCAGGAGTTTGGTTCCTTTCATTATTGAATAAGGTTCTCAGGGATAGCGAAAACACAGTGAACTAGCTTGTTTGTATTGCAGTTGAATGGTTTTGAGTTCTAGAGTTGCCAAATTAAAATAACTGTTTACATTTGTCTTGTATGAAAAATAACATTTTTATAGATTAAAATGGTCAAGTTTACATTTCCTGTGCCAAAAATGGTCAGGAAGTATTAAATAAAACATTGGTGCGCACACACTCCCTGAGCTTGGCAGTATCATTGATACCGGCGCCATTACCATTATCTTTGTGGCAACTTTAATGCTGTGTGTTTTCAACTCCCCTGCTTAAGCCGCTATAAATATTTAAAGGCCTATCTGTAGCTGAACTTGTTTTTTATTATTCAGGAGTTTGGTTCCTTTCATTATTGAATAAGGTTCTCAGGGATAGCGAAAACACAGTGAACTAGCTTGTTTGTATTGCAGTTGGAGGGTTTTGAGCTCTAGAGTCACCACATTTAAAAGTGTTTACATTTGTCTTGTATGAAAAATGAAATGTATAGATTAAAATGGTCCAGTTTACATTTCCTGTGCCAAATCATGGCAGGAAGTATTAAATAAAACATGGTCCATATGTGGGTTAATGAACTGACTAATACATTGTTTGGTATTCTAAATGGGCTACTTCCAAATTAGGTCAGTCTGGAATGGACTGCTGACTGACATAGAACAATATCTCCATTCAATGTTACATTACATTTCTGCAACATGCAAAACTAACTGCATCACAGAATGTTGGAATAATGCTTTACTGCTGTTTTAGATGTTCCGTTATCTTTCTGTTAATCAATCAAATAATCAATCTCCTTTCACTATTTTGTTTCTTCAGTACATGGCCTCAGTAGCAAATGGTTGGAGACTTTACATAAATTTATCATAAAGACAACCTTTGTCTTATCCCAAAGCACTTCGTATTGTGTATAAACTGTCACACCTATGCCAAGAAGTCATTGTTGCAATTTGTTGATTTTCTGTGCCCAGCCATATGTACAGTTTTGCACCTTTGAATGAGGACTTTGCAAAAAATAAACTCAAACATTTCCAAGACATGTTCTCGATGGCCTTTCTCATGATCAATTATTTATATTCTTGTCAATCTCCTTTAATTTTCACTATAATGCAATAGCAAAGTATTTGTTAACTTATAGATTATTTGAAACGGAGCCATTAAACTGAGTGAAGAATACCATGTAGCATAAAATCAGAGCCAAAGTTAGTGAGAGCTTGGGATTTTGTATGTTCAACCTTTGTCCTGTGAGATCCTACATACCGATTGCAGCTGAGCTCTTTTGTTTAGTTACTTACAAACTCAGGCAGAGCATGGGTGTCCAAAGTGGGCAAAAAGAAACGTCCTCTCACTGTCAACTGTTTATTTTCAGCAAAATAACATGTAAATATTTGTATGCACATAAGATTCAACGACTGAGACACAAACTGAACAAGATCCACAGATGTGACGAACAGAAATTGAGTAATGTGTCCCTGAACAAAGGGGGGGTCAAAAGTAACAGTGAATATCTGGTGTGGCCACCAGCTGCATTAAGTAATGCAGTGCAGCTCCTCATGGACAGTTCTTACTGTGAGATGTTACCCCTCTCTTCCACCAAGGCACCTGCAAGTTCCTGGACATTTCTGGGGGGAAATGGCCCTAGCCCTCACCCTCTGATCCAACAGGTCCCAGACGTGCTCAATGGGATTGAGATCCGGGCTCTTCGCTGACCGTGGCAGAACACTGACATTCCTGTCTTGCAGGAAATCACGCACAGAACGAGCAGTATGGCTGGTGCCATTGTCATGCTGGAGGGTCATGTCAGGATGAGCCTGCAGGAAGGGTACCACATGAGGGAGGATGTCTTCCCTGTAACGCACAGCATTGAGATTGCCTGCAATGACATCAAGCTCAGTCCGATGATGCTGTGACACACCGCCCCAGACAATGACGGACCCTCCACCTCCAAATCAATCCCGCTCCAGAGTACAGGCCTCGGTGTAACGCTCATTCCTTCGACGATAAACACAAATCCGACCATCACCCCTGGTGAGACCAAACCGCGACTCGTCAGTGAAGAGCACTTTTTACCAGTCCTGTTTGGTCCAGCAACAGTGGGTTTGTGCCCATAGGCGAAGTTGTTGCCTCTCTCAGCCTATTGCGGACAGTTTGAGCACTGATGGAGGGATTGTGCATTCCTGGTGTAACTAGGGCAGTTGTTGTTGCCATCCTGTACCTGTCCCGCAGGTGTGATGTTCGGATGTACCGATCCTGTGCAGGTGTTACACGTGGTCTGCCACTGCGAGGACGATCAGCTGTCCGTCCTGTCTCCCTGTAGTGCTGTCTTAGGTGTCTCACGTAAGTACGGACATTGCAATTTATTGCCCTGGGCACATCTGCAGTCCTCATGCCGCCTCGCAGCATGCCTAAGGCATGTTCACGTAGATGAGCAGGGACCCTGGGCATCTTTCTTTGAAAAACACCAAGAGTCAGTAGAAAGGCCTCTTTAGTGTCCTAAGTTTTCATAACTGTGACCTTAATTGCTTACCGTCTGTAAGCTGATAATGTCTTAACGACCGTTCCACAGGTGCATGTTCATTAATTGTTTATGGTTCATTGAACAAGCATGGGAAACAGTGTTTAAACTCTTTACAATGAAAATCTGTGAAATTATTTGGATTTTTTATCTTTGAAAGACAGGGTCCTGAAAAAGGGACGTTTACACACAACAATATAAGACTGTCACCACCAAACAATAAGTAGAAATATAATAAATAGTTTGAGCTCCAGAGGTCAGCGACTTGATTGACATAACCGGTAAAAGCTTAGCCTGGGTCCCAGATCTGTATGTTTCCCAAACAACGTTTGGCATTACAATTCCACAAGAAGTTGGCAAGACTGCACAAACAGATCTGGGACCCAGACAAGTGAAAGCTGTTTTTAACCCACACATTTGGACCTCTGTCTGTGGTCTGGCCTAGTTCTCCATCATCCAGGATTAGACAAATAGACCTGTAGCAGTGCTCAGCAGAACTGACACCCAGGAGTTTATTGTGAGAGATGACTGGAGGAGAATGGCCATGTGTCGTTAATAAAAGCCTCCCTCTCATCAGACCGTAAGGTGTCACCATTAGAGTTCCTATGTCAAACTTGACTACAAGACTTGGAAACTGGACTAACTGAGTCTAAAAACCTAGACTCAGTTTTAACTTTAGCTTATTTAAGACTATGAATGGCTACTTGGATAAAATACTGCTTGTTAGATGCATACAATGTACGACTGCAGTAGCCAGTCCAGCTGATTAATGCCTGAGAGAGTAGGACTAGATACTCCACTCAATCATAATTTCACTTGGGAGGATTCTGGAGGGAGCGGACCATTTTCTCCTGGCTGGTCACAATCCTTTGTGTTGAAAGGAGGGTTGCAAAAGGTACAAGGAAATGGAACTAGAGGATAAGCGATAAGACAGTGTTAATGCAACCCAAGGACTGTCTGGAATGATATTAGGTCTCCTTAACAAAAACAGATTTCCTTCCAGGTAATTGGGTTCTGTCTGAGAGCTGCACTGCGAACAAATGGGTCCCATCTTCTTGTCCTCCAACTGTTCTCTATGCATATTCTTCATCTTCCCAGACCTGTGCTTTTCATGCAAAGTGTTTACTGCTGTCTTGGATGTTTTGTTTTCTTTCCAGCATTCTCTCACGACAGTTACACAAGCAGATACATTTTACTCAGAATAAAGACACAATACTCAAAATTAAACCGTACGGTCTAAGGTCAATTGCTTCCAGTATTCAGTAGCTACACTATACAGTGCCTTCGGAAAGTATTCAGACCCATTTAATTTATTCCAGCCTGAATTCAAAATGGATTAGATAGATTTATTTCTCACCCATCTACACACAATACCCTATAATGACAAAGTGAAAACGCGTTTTTAGAAATGTTTGCAAATGTATTGAAAATGAAAAACGCATCTAATTTACATAAGTATTCAGACCTCTGGGTCAATACATGTTAGAATCACCTTTGGCAGCAATTACAGCTGTCAGTCTTTCTGGGTAAGTCTCTAAGAGCTGTGTACAAGAATTTTAAAATTCTTCAAGTTGGTTGTTGATCATTGCTAGATAATGATTTTCAGGTCTTGCCATAGATTTTCAAGCTGATTTAAGTCAACTTTATCTAGGCCACTCGGCAATGTCATCTTGGTAAGCAACTGTAGTGTATATTTGGCCTTGTGTTTTAGGTTATTGTCGTGCTGAAAGGTGAATTTGTCTGCAAAGCAGACTGAACCAGGTTTTCCTCTAGGATTTTGACTGTTTAGCTCTATTCCATTTCTTTTTATCAACAAAAAAAAAACTCCCTAGTCCTTGCCGATGACAAGCATACCCGTAACATGATGCAACAACCACCATGCTTGAAAATATGAAGAGTGGTACTCAATGTTTTGAGTTGGATTTGCCCCAAACATAACGCTTTGTATTCAGGACACAGTTAATTTCATTGCCACATTTTTTGTAGTTTTACTTTAATGCCTAATTGCAAACAGGATGCATATTTTAGAGTTTTATTCTGTACAGGCTTCCTTCTTTTCACACTGTCATTTAGGTTAGTATTGTGCAGTAACTACAATGTTGTTGATCCATCCTCAGATTTCTCCTGTCACAGCCATTAAACTCTGTAACTGTTTTAAAGTCACCATAGGGCTCATGATGAAATCCCTGAGCAGTTTCTTTGTAGTGACTAGGTGTATTGATACACCATACAATAACTTCACCATGCTCAAAGGGATATTCAATGCCTGCTTTTATTTATATTTTTTACAATAGGTGCCCTTTGCGAGGTATTGGAAAACCTCCCCAGTTTTTGAAATTCATTGCTCGGCTGAGGGACCTTACAATTATCTGTATGTGTGGGGTACAGAGATGAGGTAGTCATTAAAAAATCATGTTAAACACTATTATTGCACACAGAGTGAGATCATGCAACGTATTATGTGACTTGTTAAGCACTTTATTTGCTCCTGAACTTTAGGCTTGCCATAACAAAGGGGTTGAATACTTGTAGAAAAGGGGAGCGCTGCTAAGGTACACAATAGTAGATCTTGCTAGACAGATGGTGTTCTTTGGTAAAAGGGGTAAATTGGTCATCAAAAAGAAAGGAGGACCAAGGCACTCTTCATATAATTAATTAAAATGTCTTTATTTGTATGGCATGTTGAATGGAAACAAAGTTTAAAAATGTATTGACATTTCAGCTTTTCATCTAGCTTTTCATTACACTTTGAAATTATGGGCTATTGTGTGTAAGCCATTGACAAAAAATCTCAATTTAATCTAGTTTCAATTCAGACAAACACAACGAAATGTGGACAAAGTCAAGGGGTGTGAATACTTTCTGAAGGCACTGTACATCATAACACTGAACTGTTATGTCCAGACTTTAAATGATTGACATCGCTGTTAGTATCAGGCAGGAAGACACAACTACCCACAACCCACTGGGCACACATTGGTTGAATCAACGTTGTTTCCACGTCATGTTGAATTGATGTCTGTGCTCAGTGGGTTAGTCCTTTTGTGCTGGCAAAATACTCTATATACCATCCTGTTAGCTATTGCTTGGATCTTTTTCCCTTTCATTTAATATTTTTGCATCTCTGGAATATTAGACATTGATCCTAAACAAAAAGGTCTCTGCCTTTGCGGCTATGCCTGCATGAGGTTTGGAAAATTAATTGCCTGGAAGACTATTCAATACACAGAGACGTGTGGACAAATTGGTCTGAATAATAGAAGTCAAATAAATAAATAGACCCTGGAATATCTGCCCTATCTGGCAAAATAAAGATTTTATCCTGCTTCTTTCTCTCAACGCAGTAATCAAAATGATTTACACCCTCAGCTGGAAGATCCATACTCTCATTTTGTTCGGAGTGCTATAGAGCTGCCAGTCAACGGCCACTATAACTGCTTCCCTCTTTGTTTGCTGATAGAAATTGGAAAATTATAGTTTTGCGTGCCCATCTCAGAGTTTCATTATGTCAGAACTGAATGTTCATACTTTATTGCTCCAGTCTACACTATCAATGGGAAAAGCTGAATGAAAAAGTGTATTACTATCAATGGGAGAAGCTGAGTGGGAGTAACTGAAGTGAGTCGAGGTGGATTGAAATGGCTTTCAAATCCAGTCACCATGTTGAATGGGTCGAAATGTATCCCAAATTGATCAGTGTTTCTAGTTGAATCGACCGTTGGCTGTCTTTACAGGAATAAGAAGTTTTCAGATATCGAGCCCAGGGGGTTGCAGCTTGCCTAGATCCAGTACATTGATTGATTTACAGCCAAATTCCCATCATTATAATGTTAAACTTACTTAGTCTTCATAGACATTCATTTATCTCTCTACCCTCATCTGGTGAAAAACTCGGCTCCAAAAATCAATTAAGAGACCATGCCTAACTGTGAAAGGACAACTGACGTTGACTCCTGACATGTTGAACTGTTGCACCCTCTATAGCCACCATGGTTATTATTTGAACCTGCTTGCCATCTATGAACATTTCAACGTCTTCAAAAATGATCTGACCTTAATGGCTGCATGTACTCCTAAATCTCTACCCAGTGCAGTCTTTACTCTTTGGGGTTTTAGGCTGAGTATCTGTAAAGTACTCTGTGCCAACTGCTGATGTATAAAGTGCTTTATAAAATACATTTGATTGATGTTCTCAACAAGGTTAAGATAAATGCTTTTAAAAGTTTACAGCCAACCACAAGTGAATCAGCTTTACATAAACAAGCGATATATAGAGAGAGAGACCACATCTCGCCGTGCCACTGTCCCTCCCCATTTATTTAGTCCGTGTGAATGACAGCATCGCCTTGCTCTCACCTGACAGGCTTTCACCGCAAAACATTCCCCTGGACCACTGGCCATTCATCAAGTTGTCAGTGCAGCAGACATCCATCATCGTCACCATGTAGCTACAGGACCCACAGCCTGGCCTGCTGGAACCGAGAGGGAGGGAAGAGATGGATTCTGGGAGGTCCCTCCATGCTGAAATGGCCACATGAGGATCAGTGCACTCTGGGGATATAGGGTGGGTTTATTTAAAGTGAGGGCGTGATGAGAAACTGGCTTCAAATGTGATTCTTCTCTTTTTCTGTTACTCAGTTGGTAGAACATGGTGCTTGCAACTTGCTAAGCTACCGCTAGTCAAGTAAAACACACTGTACTAGCGATCTTAACCAAATACCTAGCGACCTCATCAAGAGGTTTGCACCTCGTGACATAACGGTTAAGGTGTTGGCTTGACAGTCGCTGGACCTGGACTTGAGTCCCGGGTCGGTGGTACCAGGCTTCCCCTCAAATTCGCCACATTGGTGCCGTGAGTCCGTCAGAGGGGCATGTACAAATAAGGGGCTTGGTTTATAAAAGCATGTTGACGCGCTCTCCAGAAGGAAGGGGTTAATGTAGCGATGTTAACCAAGCGACCTCTTTATCAGGTTCAGGCCTCTTGGCATGACAGTTAAGTTGTTAACTTGACAGTCGTTGGACCCGGGTTTGAGAACAATGATGTATATAAACACCAGATTGCTGATGCTATGTATTGGCCAATGAGAGGCTTTGAAGCCCCCGGTAGGCCCTATTGGTACTCCTCAGAAGAAGCACCATAGTAGGGGGTCCCAGACTCGGTCCTGGGGTCTCCTAGGGGTACACGTTTCGGTTTTTTCCATAGCACTACAGGCG
Source organism: Salvelinus alpinus (assembly GCF_045679555.1). Classification (NCBI taxonomy): domain Eukaryota; kingdom Metazoa; phylum Chordata; class Actinopteri; order Salmoniformes; family Salmonidae; genus Salvelinus; species Salvelinus alpinus. Next base: position 32,766,848 of record NC_092105.1, read on the forward strand.
CGTTGGTTATTTAGCAACAAAACCGATGCATGAGTAACTATGGGGTAAAACAGACAGGGTTGGCTTAGACGGTTAACATGTAAACTATATTTTGTCTCCAAATGTTTATTGAAAACATAGAATGAATGCATTAGTAATCTAGTTGACACCAGTCAAGCTGTGTGCTTCATTTGGGTACCGGGGAGAAACTGCAATAACTCAAACAGCGGAAGGAAAGATTGTACCTGTGCAAAATGTCCAAATGTCATCAGTTCAACCAGTTTTAAGGCAATGAAGAGCTGAGAAAACAGTGAAACACATTTCTGATCAATCAATCAATCAATCAATTTTATTTTATATAGCCCTTCGTACATCAGCTAATATCTCGAAGTGCTGTACAGACACCCAGCCTAAAACCCCAAACAGCTAGTAATGCAGGTGTAGAAGCACGGTGGCTAGGAAAAACTCCCTAGAAAGGCCAAAACCTAGGAAGAAACCTAGAGAGGAACCAGGCTATGAGGGGTGGCCAGTCCTCTTCTGGCTGTGCCGGGTGGAGATTATAACAGAACTATGCCAAGATGTTCAAAAATGTTCATAAGTGACAAGCATGGTCAAATAATAATCATGAATAATTTTCAGTTGGCTTTTCATAGCCGATCATCAAGAGTTGAAAAACAACAGGTCTGGGACAGGTAGCGGTTCCATAACCGCAGGCAGAACAGCTGAAACTGGAATAGCAGCAAGGCCAGGCGGACTGGGGACAGCAAGGAGTCACCACGGGCGGCAGTCCCGACGCATGGTCCTAGGGCCCAGGTCCTCCGAGAGAAAGAAAGAGAGAAGGAGAAAATTAGAGAGAGCCAAGATTTTCAAAATTTCCATAAATGACAAGCATGGTCAAATAATAATCAGGAATAAATCTCAGTTGGCTTTTCATAGCCGATCATTAAGAGTTGAAAACAGCAGGTCTGGGACAGGTAGGGGTTCCATAACCGCAGGCAGAACAGTTGAAACTGGAATAGCAGCAGGAATAGCAGCAAGGCCAGGCGGACTGGGGACAGCAAGGAGTCACCACGGCCGGTAGTCCCGACGTATGGTCCTAGGGCTCAGGTCCTCCGAGAGAAAGAAAGAGAGAAGGAGAAAATTAGAGAGAGCCAAGATTTTCAAAATGTTCATAAATGACAAGCATGGTCAAATAATAATCAGGAATAAATCTCAGTTGGCTTTTCATAGCCGATCATTAAGAGTTGAAAACAGCAGGTCTGGGACAGGTAGGGGTTCCGTAACCACAGGCAGAACAGTTGAAACTGGAATAGCAGCAAGGCCAGGCGGACTGGGGACAGCAAGGTGTCATCATGCCCGGTAGTCCTGACGTATGGTCCTAGGGCTCAGGTTCTCAGAGAGAAAGAGAGAACGAGAGAATTAGAGAGAGCATACTTAAAATTCACACAGGACACTGGATAAGACAGGAGAAGTACTCCAGGTAACCAACTGACCCTAGCCCCCCGACACAAACTACTGCAGCATAAATACTGGAGGCTGAGACAGGAGCGGTCAGGAGACACTGTGGCCCCATCCGAAGAAACCCCCGGACAGGGCCAAAAAGACTTCAGTTTGTCTTAAGCGCATATTTTAAGTACTGTCTGCTTGCATAACAGTGTCAAAGATAACGCATTACACGCACATTTGCATTTTCTCAAGAGATGCTGAAAGAAAAATCATATTTCTCTACTTTCTGAGACAAAATTAACATTTGTTGTATAACATTTTACTGCAAGAAATGCATAATTCAGCAGGAGTTAATATTATATTATGTTACATGTGAGAGGTTGTAGGCCTACAGTCAGTGTCCATATTTCAGTTACTATTCCATCTAACCCATATGAACTTAAATTAGGAATATTCTGTTTATTACAGGGATACTTGGGAGCGGGATATCAAAGGTGCATGTAAACAGCTTATCCCAAATAAGACCTTAAGCGGGACATGTGCTACTTTCCAGAAAACTGTGCGTCAGTGACACGTGGTCAGTGAAACATGTGTTGTTGTTTTGGCTCTGTGCTCCAGCACTCTGGATTTGAAATTATATCATGACTATGAAGTTAAAGTGCAGACTGTCAGCTTTACTTCCATCCATATCGGGTGAACCGTTTAAAAATTACAGCACCTTTTTGTTTATAGTCCCCCCATTTTAAGGGACCAAAAGTATTGGGACAAATTCAATTACAGTATATGTGTATTAAAGTAGGTCCCATATTCATAGCACGCAATGACTACATCAAGCATGTGACTAACATTTGTTGGATGCATTTGCTGTTTGTTTTGGTTGTGTTTCAGATTATTGTAAATAAGAATATGTTTTTTAACACTTTATATTAATGTGGATCCTACCATGATTACGGAAAATCTGAATGAATTGTGAATAATGATGAGTAAGAAAATTAGACACACAAATGTCATAACCCCCCCCCCCACCCTAAAAAAACCCCCACCTCCCCTGTTATTGTAATGAGGAAAGGTTAGCATGTCTTGGGGATATGCGTCTTTAACTTTCTCACTCATCATTATTCACGATTCATTCAGGATTATCCATAGTCCACATTAAGTGTTTAAAAAAAATTTAAATTCTTATTTACAATGAAAGTGACTCCAAGATGACACAATATATTATTTATGATTCATTTCTAGTTATTTTATTTTATTTATTATTTTATTTCACCTTTATCTAACTAGGCAAGTCAATGAAGAACAATGACTGCTTACCAAGAAGCAAACGGCCTCCTGCAGGGACGGGGGTAGGGATTAAAAATGTAGGACAAAACACACATAACAACAAGAGAGACACCACCACATAGAGACAAGACAGCATGGTAGCAACACATGACAACACAGCATGGTAGCAACAAATGACAAGACAGCATGGCAGCAACACATGACAACACAGCATGGCAGCAACACAACATGGCAGCAGCACAAACATTGTTGTGCACAGACAACAGCACAAAGGGCAACAAGACAGAGACAACCAGACAACACGCGAAGTGTCAGAGTGTCCATGATTGAGTCTTTGAATGTAGAGATGGAGATAAAACTGTCCAGTTTGAGTGTTTTTTTCCATCTCGTTCCAGTCGCTAGCTGCAGCGAACTAAAAAGAGGAGCGACCCAGGGTGTGTGTGCTTTGGAGACCTTTAACAGAATGTGACAGAATGGGGTGTTGTATGTGGAGGATGAGGATTACAGTAGGTATCTCAGATAGGGGGGAGTGGGGTCTATGAAGGTTTTACGACTGGCAGAACGAGTGTTTGTATGTGGCGGATGAGGATTGCAGTAGGTATCTCAGATAAGCGGGAGTGAGGTCTATGAGGGTTTTATAAATAAGCATCAACCAGTCAGGTATACAGAGATGGACAGTTTACAGAGAAGTATAGAGTGCAGTGATGTGTCCTATAAGGAGCATTGGTAGCAAATCTGATGGCCAAATGGTAAGAATATCTAGCCACTAGAGTGCACCATTACATGCCGATCTATATATTACATTCTTCTACCGAACCACATGACCTTTGTTTTGGAGGTGTTCAGAACAAGGTTAAGGGCAGAGAAAGCTTGTTGGACACTAAGAAAGCTTTGTTGTAGAGCGTTTAACACAAAATCCGGGGAGGGGCCAGCTGAGTATAAACCTGTATCATCTGCATATGTGGATGAGAGAGCTTCCTACTGCATGAGCTATGTTGTTGATGTAAATTGAGAAGAGTGTGGGGCCTATGATGGAGCCTTGGGGTACTCCCATGGTGACAGCCAGTGTCTGAGACAGCTAATATTCTGACTTTACAGACTGCATTATTTGAACGAGGTAGTTAGCAAACCAGGCCAAAGACCCCTCAGAAACACCAATACTCCTTAGCTGACCCACAAGAATGAAATGGTCTACCTTATCAAAGGCTTTGGCTAAGTCAATAAAAATAGCAGCACAACATTGCTTAGAATCAAGGGCACTGGTGACATCATTTAGAACTTTTAAGAAATAATAATAATCCGAAACACAGCCAAAACTAACAGCAAATGCATCCAACAAATTTGTAAAGTCACAAGCTTGATGTAATTGCGTGCTATGAATATGGCACCAAATACTTAACTTTTTACTACTTTAATACACATATAAGTGAATTTGTCCTAATACTTTTGGTCCCCCTAAAATGGGAGGACAATGTCCAAAAAGAGCTGTAATTTCTAAACGGTTCACCCGATATGGATGAAAATACCTTCAAATTAATTTCAAATTCTAAGTGCTGGAGTACAGAGCCAAAACAACAAAAAATGTGTCACTATCCCATTACTTTCGGAGCTCACTGTAAATCGTTGGTTGAGACCCTTTTGGGGCCACCCCTCCAATTCGCTACAATACTCTCTTTCATAAATAAGAAATGCCTGCTAGCCATATCATTTATATATAAATGTTTAGCAATTGAATCTCTATTGTTCGATCCTAGGTGTGCTGGAATTTCACTCCTTTTGCACAGGTCTCTTGTCACGTGGTTTCTCCTGTCTAGGAGGTTTTCACTAACCTTACCAAAACAGGAATGCTTATGTTAATTGCATTTATATTGTTTCACGTGTTAAGTGTTTTCCATTGCAATGTAAAGTGTGCCATAAGTTTGCCTTTCAAGCGATTTATCACTGTTTATTCAGAATTAGCTGTTGGTAGGCTAGGTCGGAATTATTTCTGTCATTCATACATTCTCTCTCAAGACTGCCACCAATGATGAAAGGGCATTGAAGTTAATAATGCTTCCTTTTCTTTATGTAAATCACATTACTAGAATATCAGGTCATAATCAACTTGCAATCTGAACAGTTCAAGTAAACCCAATCATAATGATAACAACAGAACACTGAGCTTTGTTTGACTGAGTCTAATATTTGCCAATGCAAATTACTCCACTCCACTGGGGAGCACATATTTAATAAAAGGTTAAAGGTAAAAGCCTGAACCTGCAGGAGCGGAGGAGCGTGTATCTGAAAATCATTAGCAGACCTGAACCACAGTAATTACAAATATTTACCGGCTCATCAATAATCCATGCATTCCTAAAGGGTGCATGGAGAATCACACAGGTTGCATCCTAAATTGCACCCTATTCTTAGATAGTGCACTACTTTTGACGAGAACCCTATGGGCCCTGATCAAAAACAATGCACTATATAAAGAATAGGATGCCATTTGGGACACATCCACAGCTGGGCACAGTTAGTTCATCCGTAATGCTGCGTGTGCTGAATCTTAAAGCAGTTCTGCTTCACCTGAGTACTAGCTGGACTTTTAATAATTAGAGCACAAAAACTGTAGCTAGTTAGTTCTCCATGGTGATACTCATATGACAATTCCGTGAATGCAAATAGGAATAGCAGTGATGATGAGGTGGTGTTTTCCTCTTCTCCATGAACCTTAGCTCCGATCAGTGTGTAAGCAGTTGATGTTATTATTTAATAAACAGACCACAAAGCAAATCAGGGGGAGAAAAATCATACGGGGAGGCAGATGATCATTCTCCCCTGTCCTCAGTGATGCTCTCTCAGTGCTTTTCTCCACAGAACAAAGGGACAGGATGTAGTTTATAACCCAGCCCTAGCCTGTGGTTGACCAATTAGAATTCCTTGCAATAAAACTGTATCCTATTTCAGGTTGGACCAATGAGAACATGCAACACCATAAGTTCAGGACTGACATTCCTAACAGATGTTGAACTGAAAACCAACTATTTCCATTGATAATTCCATATGGACCGTTAGTACTCTATTGACTTTCAGTACTTTTGACCTCTCGTCCTCAGCGTTGTGTGTTTATCTTCAAAATATTATTAGAAGTGTCACAGTCATAACATTACCTACGGCTAATGGAGATCCTACCGTTCCAGACACACACACACACACACACACTGAAAGGGAAAGGGCACTGTGGATTTCCATCAAGTGGGTTCATTCGTTTTATGAGTACCCTCAAGTGCTTTCTCTAAGGAGTGATATTCACCTGCCTATTTCTATTGTCAATTTGCTTGAGTCACTAGCACGATACCTTTTCATTTATGTTTGTTGCCCAAAATATATATGGCAAACAGAACCATTTAGCTCAAGGATTTGCAGGCAGAATGAGGAAACTTTAAAACGATTCAAATTATGACAATTAAGTGAGTCTTTGTAACAGGAGTAAATTGACATGAAGACACAGTGGCTCCCCATGGGCCAGAGTTGTACAACCCTGCTGCAATACATAACTTTCTGGGTTACAGTATTGCCTGCACCTGTCCTCATTCCGAATATAAGTTATATTCTAGACAGAAATAAACATGTACAGTACCAGTCAAAAGTTTGGACACACCTACAGTACTCATTCAAGGGTTTTTCTTTATTTAGACTATTTTCTGCATTGTAGAATAATAGTGAAGAGATCAAAACTATGAAATAACACATGGAATCATGTAGTAACCAAAAAAAGTGTTAAACAAATAAAAATATATTTTATGTTTTAGATTCTTCAAAGTAGCCACTCGTTGCCTTGATGACAGCTTTGCACACGCTTAGCATTCTCTCAACCAGCTTAATGAGGAATGCTTTTCCAACAGTCTTGAAGGAGTTCCCACATATGCTGAGCACTTGTTTGTTGCTTTTCCTTCATTCTGCGGTCATACTCATCCCGAACCCTCTCAATTGGGTTGAGGTCAGTGATTGTGGAGGCCAGGTCATCTGAAGCAGCACTCCATCACTCTCCTTCTTGGTGAAATAGCCCTTACACAGCCAGGAGGTGTGTTTTGGGTCATTGTCCTGTTGAAAAACAAGCGATAGTCCCACACAAAAAAAAGTATATATATTTTGATTTGTTTAACACTTTTTTGGTTATTACATGATTCCATATGTGTTATTTCATAGTTTTGATGTCTTCACTTTTATTCTACAATGTAGAAAATAGTCAAAATAAAGAAAAACCCTTGAATGAGTAGGTGTTTCCAAACTTTTGACTGGTAATGTATATATATATTATTATAGTTCTTATCTGGCTAATGTTGTTATTGGCTGCATTGTTTGAATGGAATGTTGGCATGTTGGCAGTTATTTTGAACATTTTTATGGAATCATTCCTATTAAACCGTCTGGCTTGGGGCCTCACGAGTGGCGCAGCTGTCTAAGGCACTACATCGCAGTGCTTGAGGCATCACTACAGACCTGGGTTTGATCCCAGGCTGTGTCACAGCCGGCCGTGACCGGGAGACCAATGAGGCGGCGCACAATTTTCCCAGCGTCGTCTGGTTTAAGGGAGGGTTTGGCCGGCCAGGATTTCCTTGTCCCAATGTGCTCTAGCGGTCCAGGCGCCTTCAAGCTGACTTCAGGCGCCTTCAAGCTGACTGTGTTTCCTCAGAAACATTGGTGTGGCTTGCTTCCGGGTTAAGCGAGCAGTGTGTCTAGAAGCAGTGTGGCTTGGCAGGGTTGTATTTCGGAGGACGCATGGCTCTCTCCCGAGTCCATAGGGGAGTTGCAGCGATGGGACAAGACTGTAACTTTCAATTGGGGAGAAAAAAAGGAACAAATAAAAAATTGACCTAGCTAGCTGACAAACATACAGTGTAGATAACTTTCAAATTCATTATTTTACACATCACAGCACTGGCAAGCCATGGTTGACCAACTCCCTTGCCAAAATGGCTGACCTTTAAAACCCATCATAAGAAGGCCCCTGTCTATTCTAATTCCTAATTCTATGGGTACAGTCCAATGATGTGTACAAACCAATAATTAATATATACACTAGATGACTAACAGGGGGTGCTGAAGCCACCACACCTCCATCTTGGCACTCCCCCACATTTGTAGAAATTATTTTGGAAGCAATAGATTTGCATTTACTAATGTCTACATTTGTTTTTGCCACGTTTATTATATTACAGACACCTTAATGCATATGTTTAAATGATATTATGTGAGCTAAACATAAAAATACTGTCCCCACTACAACAACAACAAAATACTTAAAAACATGTAATTTTGTTCTTAACATTTAAATGAAATACTATGGAGGACTGCTTTTCTGAGGAGTGCCAATATGGCAGACTGGTGGCTTCAAAGCCCCTCATTGGACAATAAAAAGCATCCGCAGTGCCTTTGGAAAGTATTCAGACCCCTTGACTTTTTCCACATTTTGTTACGTTACAGTCTTATTGTAAAATAAAAAAAATAAAAAATCATTCTCAGCAATCTACACCCATAACAAAGCGAAAACAGCTTTTTAGAAAGTTTAGCAAATTTATAAATAATAAAACACAGAAATAACTTATTTACATAAGTGTTCAGACCCTTTGCTATGAGACTGGAAATTGAGCTCAGGTGCATCCTGTTTCCATTGATCATCCTTGAGATGTTTCTACAACTTGATTGGAGTCCACCTGTGGTAAATTCAATTGATTGGACATGATTTGGAAAGGCACACACCTGTCTATATAAGGTCCCACAGTTGACAGTGCATGTCAGAGCAAAAACCAAGCATTGAGGTCGAAGGAATTGTCCAAAAAATGTCTGCAGCATTGAAGGCCTTCATCATTCTTAAATGGAAGAAGTTTGTAACCATCAAGACTCCTCCTAGAGCTGGCCGCCCTGCCAAACTGAGCAATTGGGGGAGAAGAGCCTTTCCGAATGTACTGTAAGTACAGTCTACTACTCAATGGGGAGGGCATGAACGGAAACAACACAGCAATAACACCAGGACACAGTACCCTTTGCTCCCGCTTGACAAGCACTACTGTCTGGCAACGGTGTGGGAAGTAGCTACCTAGTAGCCAATACAGTCACAGTAAACACACGCATCATCAATACTTTTAATCAAAATTATTAGCTGGGTGGTTCGATATCAGACCTTATACCATGGGTATGACAGGACATTTATTTTTACTGCTCGAATTACGTTGGTTAACAAGTTTATAATGGCACCTTGGGGGTTTGTGGTATATGGCCAATATACCACAGCTAAGAGCTGTATGCACTCCTCGTTGCATCGTGCTTAAGAACAGCCCTTAGCCGTGGTATATTGTCCATATACTACACCCGCTAGGGCCGTATTGCGTAAGTAAACAATTGTCAGTTTCATAACTGAACATGTCCAATTATTTGTGTAAAACTGACTTACTCATCCTGAATAACAGAATATTGGGATGCAGATACCCCCTTCTTGTGCCATTGAGTACATTCACATTTTTGAAGTAGTCAACTGGGTGGGACTTCCTATGGGTTAAGGAAGGATCACATAATTCCATCCAGGTCACCAGGAGGGCTCAGCCAATGAATTATACTCGTGAGGAAACATTCCAGAACTGCAGGTGACAGTAAAACACCAACCTTTATACCTGTTCAAACAACACACTCTAGTTCAGTGGTTCACAACCAGGGATATAAGGACCCCTGGGGGTACTTGGCCTATCCACAGGGCGTACTTGATAGGACTCATGAGACCATAGGCTTACTGGTGAAATACACATGAGGGGGTACTTCAGGGCACAGGAGGTTGGTGGCACCTTAATTGTGGACGACGGGCTCATGGTAATGGCTGGAGCAGAATGAGTGGAATTGTATCAAATACTGTACATCAAACGCATGGTTTCCATATGTTTGATGCCATTCCATTAGCTAGGTTCCAGACATTATTATGAGCCGTCCTCCCTTCAGCAGCCTCCACTGCTTCAGGGTTACTTCGGGCAGAGCATAATTCAGTTGGTGGTACAGTAGCTGAAAAAGGTTGGGAACCACTGCTCTATGTGACAGAGTGCACACTTTCAGTTTGTTTGCCAACTCATAGAAGAAGAAATGGTCTACTTCAAAATCAAGATGGTGCTGCCATGCTCTCACAGATGCCATAATGTGACAGATACAATTTTGTGATGTCTATCTAAACTCTGTCTGGTAAACAGACAGAGTTTCTATCCTGTGTGTACAGTAGCTAGTTAGCTTTCCAATGGATGTAACTGGAACGGACCATGCTTGGCGGGAAGATGGCAGAAGTGGATGCAAATTTGGTGAAGACGAATGTTCTGAATGGACAAGAGTAGTATCAAAAACTGGAACATAAAGGAAATTGTCTAAAATTGGAGTGGAGGATACGTGTGTGAATGATAATGAATTGCTTGTTGGGATGCGTTTGTTGAGTAAGGATGCATATGTGGGGAAACCCGTTTGAGGTGTCAAATGGTGAAGTATACGTTTGGAAAAATGGAGTTTGTCAGAGTGACCAGGCGTGGTCTTATTTTGATTCATTGTATTTCTGAAGAACAGAGGAAGATTGCAGTGGGTCTCAAAATAATCCGGACAACTAAAGTTTTGTGTTTTGAACTTCGGGGTAGAGCACCTGTCACAGGAGTAATCTCAGGGGTGATAACGGATATTCAGGTTGAATACCCGAAGAGAATTCCTGGTGTTGTTGGTGCCCGGCGTCTGACCCACTGGGTGAATGGCGAACAAGACGAAAGTCTGTTGGTCCTGTTGGTTTTTGATGAAGAGCAAATACCTACGCAAGTGTTGCTTGGTTTTATAAGATACGCCATAAGAGGCTTCGTCCCCAAACCCCTGCATTGTAAGAATTGTAAAGGATTTGGCCATGTTTAAAGGGTGTGCAGACGAACAGAGTATACTGAAGAACGGTGTGTAGAAGGACGACGGTGTTGCAATTGTGGTGGGGATCTTGAGTTCATGGAGTGCACTGTAAGGGTGAAGGAGATTGAGGTTGCAAAAGTTAGAGCGGTCAATCGAATCTCCTATGTGGAGGCGATTAAAATAATTGAGAAAACATGTGACGCTGGTGAAGATATGGTAGTGGATACACCACATCCTTTAGTAAATGTTTGCTTCCAGACAAAAGATACTGTGTGTTAAAAAGGTGGATTTTTTTGCGTTCATTGCCACAGTTATAAATTGTACAGCACAAGTCTCAAAGAAGTCTAAGAAACTGGACATTATTGTAGCTGTGGCAGAAAAGTTTTTGGGACTTAAGGATTTTACATCTGAAGACTTGTAAGGGGTAAGACCCGCCCTCCCATGTTCCCCTTGAGCCTGTGTAAGCATCAGATCAGTAAAAAAAAAAAAAAAAGATTTATTTTGTTCGGTTTGTATCCCGCATAGTAGGTGGCGGGATGCACATTAAATTGTGTGATCACCAATATACTGTAATGAAACAGCAGAGAGCAGGTCTCGAACCCTCGACCTACCTTCTAGCCCGAAGTCCAGCGCGCTATCGACTGTGCCGCAAAAGCATGCTCGTGCGGCAGAGTCGATTTCCGCGCTTATAAACCCAGGGTCGTTACACTACGTCCTCCTTTCAAAGAGCGCGTGCGACCTCGCGCTAGTTTGCGACTCTACGTCTTACAGGAACGCGCTCACCGGCCAAGCACACGCACTGTCTCGGATGAAAGGTCCGATCACTTCTGACACCAATGTAATGAAACAGGCAGGGAGCAGGTCTCGAACCTTCGACCCCGAGGTCCGGCGCGCTATCGACTGTGCTGCAAAAGCATTCTCGTGCGGCAGAGTCGATTTCCGCGCTTATAAACACAGGGTCGTTACAATACCATAGAAGAAGAATGGATGTAGCTATAAAAATGAAACGTGCCCTGTGATGTTACCGTAGCATCAACTTCGCAGCGGTGCATTGACACGTGTCTTTTCAGGTTAGTTTGCAAAAATAACAATTCCTGTCCATGTGTTTTGAAGGCCATGCTTGACAATGTTAGTTTTGCTTTTCCTAGCTAGCGTCCTACAGCAGTAGCCATGTGCATTAACTAGCTGGTAACTTTAGTTAGCTAATTGACAGCAGGTAGGAGAGCGCAAATTGCTTGTTTGAGGAACTAACGTTAACTAACTAGCCAGGTAACTTTAGCAAGGTGGCGCCTTTGTTTGTGAAATTATGCGACATAGATATAGCTAGATTTTGCAATACTTTTGCAATGCTTTTAAAAACTCCGACTATTGAGCTTGCGATGTAAGTTAAGCTAAACCGCTAACTAGCAACTATCACTATCTTTAATTGCGCAATCCTCAAAGGTTTACCCAGCATTATCCTGCTGCAGAAGGTAACTAGCTAACGTAAACTCACGCAAAGTCGTACATCGCCTTGGTCCGTACAATTTCCCTTATTTTAGGGCCCCCAAAACGTAATGCTTCCAGATCAACTGTAATGGCAATACCATTGTAAAGCATAATTTCTCCCCTTTCCAACATGATCAATTACATGACCTAAACGCTGCCCGTTTCTGCATAATTCAAGCAGGCAATGAGCCCCGTCGGGTCTTTTTAAAAATGGCGGGTGGGGAAGCGAAACTAATGCGTGATAGTGAGAAGGACAGATGTCTTTTGGAAAAATTGCTTTTTTCACTCGATCTGTCCAACTTATCACCTTATCGCCTCTAAAATGTAAATAAAACACTATAAAGAGTTTATATAATGTGTCATTACATACCTATTTGAATGGCGTTTTTAGGGCGGTGCTAAAGTGATCTAAACAGCGCCTTTGAGAATGATGATAAAAAAAATGACTAGGTATCCCCCCTTACCCCTGTCACTGTCCATTTCTTGTTTTTAAACGATGAGAGAAGTGCTACACCTGGTGGAGAGAGATTGTAAGACAGAAATAGTTGCTTTATGCGTGCTGTACGTTACGACATGACACGTCACGATGTAACGGAGGGTCTGTTTTTTTTCAACTTTTCTCCAATACTATAGATCCATTACCATGTCGATCAACGCTTGAATAGAAACCTAGTTCACACCCCCGATTTTGAAGTCAACACAGTCGCTACAATCCCATTAGTTTTCTTTGTAGCCTCGTTTGAATGTTGCGGTTGCACACATTTGTACGGAATGGGGTGAATTTACGTTACTTGTCCAGTGTTGCTGAGCTAGCAATGCCTAGACAATCGCTTATGCGTGGACCATATCATGGCAAACTGACAAATGTTTCAGGCTCACTCAAGACACATGTACCCTGTTAACTAGTTTGCTAGCGAGCGTCTAGACGGTGACGTGGGCACACAGTTGTCGTTAGTACTAGCAGTTCCTCAAGGTGCTATCCAAGGTACTGAACCGTGGCAGTCTAGATTAGATGGTAATATTGATATGCTGCCAGGCTAATCTGGCAATTTTAGTTAACATTTATCAGATTTAGTTAAATTGTATCAGAAAGCTCATGACTTAACAATCATCATGCCCTTGAATCTATGAACATGCTCTGTTTTGAAGGTGTCAGTCCGGAGTGCGTGTAGAGCAGTAAGATGTCCATGGTCCTGTTTGCCTTGGTGATGAGGAGTACGGATGGTCTACCCCTGTCTGCCACCACAGACTATGAGCAGGACGAAGGCCTACAGGAAACCAAGAAGCAGATCAAAACTCTGTCTGAGAAACTCTCCACTTTCCCAAGCCGCTGCTCTCTGAAGACAGGAAAGTTCCATATCCAGTAAGTTTGGGGTAACTGTGAATCATAGTGGTATTATCCAAGATTTTATATTAACTATATTTTCACCACCCAAAGTTGCTAGCAATTCTCTATACCCGCCCAGACTGCATCGGACGCCGTGTCCTCCGAACATGTGCAGACCAGTTGGCTAGAGTTTTTACGGATGTATTCAACATCTATCCCAGTCTGTTGTCCCCACTTGCTTCAAGCTGTCCACCATTGTTCCTGTGCCCAAGACCGCAAAAGTCATTTTGTTCAGTTACCATCACCCTGTAGTTCTCACTTCTGTCACCATGAAGTGCTTTGAGAGTTAAGGAACTTCCAACTTACCGACACTCTAGGCCCACTACAATTTGCGTACCGCCCCAAAAGATACACAGATAATGCAATCGCCGTCACACTGCCCTATCCCATCTGGACATAAGGAATATCTATGTATAATTATAATAATGCTGTTCTTTGACTACAGCTCAGCCTTCAACACCATAGTGCCCTCCAAGCTCATCACTAAGCTCAGGCCCTGGGTCTGAACCCATCCCTGTGCAACGGAGTCCTGGATTCCTAATGGGCCAACCCCAGGTGGTGAAGATAGGCAACACCTCCACTACGTTGATTCTCAACACGGCGGTCCCACAAGGGTGCGTTCTCAGCCCCCTCCTGTACTCCGTTTACCCATGATTGTGTCCACGCATGTCTCTAACTCAATTAGGTTTGAAGACGACACAACATTGGTAGGTCTTAATACCAACAATGACGAGACAGGGTGGAGGTGAGGGCCCTGGCAGAGTGGTGCCAGAAAACACCCTCTCCCTCCGTCAACAAAATGAAGGAGCTTATCGTGGACTTCAGGAGACAGCCGAGAGAGCACGCCCCCATCCACATCGACGGGGCCACAGTGGCGAGGTTGAAACGCTTCAAGTTCCTCAACGTGCACATCACTGACAAACTGAAGTGATCCATTCACAATGTGTTGAAAGCGCAACAGTGCTTCTTCAACCTCAGGAGGCTGAAGAAATTTGGCTTGTCCCTTAAAACCTTCACAAATTTCTACAGATGCACCATCGCAAGTATCCTGTTGGGCTGTATCACATCCTTATATGGCAATTGCACCATCCACAACTGAGGGTGGTGCTGTAAGCCCAACGCATCACCGGGGGCACACTGCCTGCCCTCCAGGACATCTACAGCACCTGGTGTCACAGGAAGGTCAAGAAGATCATCAAGGACCTCCGGCACCCGAGCCACGACATGTTCACCCCGCTACCATCTAGAAGACGCAGAGAGTACAGCTGGGACCGAGAGACTGAAAAAACGTTTAGATATCCAGGCCATCAGACTGTTAAATAGTCACCACTAGCTGGCCTCTGCCCAGTACCCTGCCCTGAACTTAGTCACTGTTACTAGCAGGCTACCTCCCAGTACTCTACCCTGCACCTTAGACTGCTGCTCTGTGTACAGAGTCATTGAACACTGGTCACTAATGTTTACATACTCTTTTACCCACCATATGTATATTCTGTATTGTGGTCTAGGCTTATCCTATATAACTACTGCTGTAAACACCTTTTCTATTCATTTACTGTCCATAATGTCTATCCACACGTCATATATTTATATTCTGGACTGATATTGCTAATTAGGATATTTCTTAATTCCTTCATTGACATTTTTGAGATTTGTGTGTGTTGGGTATTACTGCACTGTTGGAGTTATAAAACATAAGCATTTCTCTGCACTTGCAAAAACCTCTACAAAATGTGTATGTGACCAATAATATTTGATAGTATAATTTTGCTTTGAATGGTGGTGTTATCACTCTGTCCTCATTTTATAAAATGCTTAGCGATTGTCTGTTTACATGGAAATGGGTTATTAGCTAATTGGTCCCATTAAGACAGCAGATATTGGCTTGAATAAAAAGGAGTGTATACACACATGCACATCCCTCTCTCCAGCAGCAGGGTTGGTTGGCCATCCACTCTACAGTCTGAAGCCTCATTTGATATCTCAAGGTCCTTTTTAATCAAGGCTCAACATTGGCCTTGACACTGAAGGAAAGTAACTGAGGATGTGCCAGACGGCATTTAAATCACTGGTTAATTTAATGGAAAGATTTAAAGATCCTTTTGGGCAATGCCTAACTCGGATGTATTGGACCTTTAAGGGGTTCTGCTCCGGGTGGGTGGGGCCTTTAGTCAGCCCCTGCCTGGCACTCTCCAAATTACTGTTATTCATCATAAGCAGAGAGGGGGGAGAAGAGGGAGCTCGCTGTTCCCACTTCCCCCTCTCTTTTTAATGCCTATTGGGTGAGTGTGGTGTTTCTTTCTGTGAAGTTATTTACAGTGGTTAACATACTGGCATCGCTCTACAATGCAGTCACACAACTAACAAGCCTTCAAGCCACCTGATGTTAAAATGTTGAATAGATTTTCTGTAGTTTTATTGATGAATTTGTTGGAAACACGTCTGTGGTGAAGATTTTTTTGTATTAGGCTATATCTTAGAGATCATTCTCCAAACAGATGGTATGATGCCAGTGTTTGTTACAGACATTAATTGAATTTGGTCTTGAAGGTCATCACATGCAGGGGACATTTCTTAGTTTTTTTTTATTTGGTTGGTGTACTTAGATACTGTACTTCCCACTGTTCAGCACTGCAATTGCAGTAGATGATGGTTGTGTGTTAGTTTCACCAGTTCTCTGGGAATAGGATATCTGGCGGTGTGTACGGAGAACTGCCCCAACGACCTGGCCTTCGGTTTCCTGGAAGAGCTGCAGAGGGAGATTCTCGACAGGTGCGACGGCTTTCTCGTCCGCAACACTGTGAGGCCTTACTCCTTCAACGAGTTTGGTGAGTCTCTCCTCTGTTTTCCCTAGCCTGGTCCCATGTTTGTTGGTCCTGTAACCAACTCATATGGTCGGTATGGCATGACAACATGATCTGTGACCCGGGTATGTTTTCCCTACAAATGCATATTTTGCCTTACTGTCAAATCAAACAGGGTTTGTTTTTGAAGCAACACTTTCAAATTGAAACCCTGTTGTACCTACATGATTAGTATGATAATAGTAGTTGTATAACTGCTGCTATGACATTCCTTTCCAGCGTAGGTTGTTTTTTTAATACCCTTTTTTTACTGGCACTTCCAGACGACTTCCTCCAAGATACGATGCAGCGCTACAATAGCCCCCGCTCTCTGACCTCTAAGATCAACCTGGCTGACATGCAGTCAGAGCTCGAGAAGATACCGACATACCAGCTGTCCCCTGAGGACCTACGGTTCGGCTTCCCGCACCGCAAGGTCTTCCACAAGAGCATAAGTAAGTTCCACACATATACGCACCGGGGTTGCCGTTAGCCGGTAATAGCTGGCTTTAGGCTGGATGTAATTTCTTTTTTTAAGCTGACGAATAATATTGGTGCTGGCTAATTGTCCGGGATAAAACAATTCCCATTGCGACATGCTTTGTAGCCTATTCAATGATTGACATACCAGTCGACGTAAATACATTTGACTGGTCGTGCTTATCGGTCTATAGGTTAATTTGCATAATTTAGCTGAATTAAATTGGCACGTACAGTATATTCGTTAAGCATCTTATCACACGCGTACAGCATACAGATACAGAGCATTCTGCTGCAGCATCTTGTGGGGCTTTCAAGACAACTGGCAACTAAAAATACTAGGTCAAATCATGACGTCAGTGATCTTCAGGTTGGAAAGTAAGCTCTAGAAAGAAGCCAGAGTTCCTGAGTTGGATGACAGTTGAAATAGATTTTTACAAGTCACTTTTTTTTTTTTTTCCCCCAGTTGTCTTGCATGCTCGGAAGTCAGCTCTTTCCGAGTTCAGTTATTTTGACCGCAGCAACTGAAGGCAGGCTTAATCAGTGTCACACCACTTTGTAATGAGCTGGAGGCAGTATGTATTTAGACATACTTCATTGTTTGAAACCTGAATGTTTAAATGCATATTATGAGGCATGTCAAAGTAGCCTATTAGATCTCTCTAAATTTTCTAATGTATATTTCTATCTGTCACATGAAACTGCTCACATGTGCAGTGCCATTTTGACAACTGTTTTCCCTCTAATTGTGGAACAAACATTACTGCATAGCCTACTGCCTTGTGTGCATTGCTGCGCTTATGTGAATAAATACTAGTTTATCAACATCTTTTAAGCTAAACGTTCTGATCTGTTGCATCACTCATTGTTTTTAAAAATATTTTTTATTTTAATGTGACCTAGGCCTACTTGTGTGAATTTGGGATTTATCTTTCACAATGGTCCCAGAGTCTGTTTGGATAGGCTATTTCTTTCTCCACAAGCTGACCAATAGAATAGGTAGCCTGACATACTGTAGGCTAGTGACTTGTTGGCTGAGGCCTTTTTCAATCAAAGCACCTAGCTGCCTTTGATGCTTTTAGGCACTGTAAAATATGATTCTTCACATAAGCTTTAACATAATCACTTAACTGTGTACTGAATGACAAATGGATTTCATCTGCATTCCATCTACCTCATTCTAATCTTCCCTTATCCCATTTATCCAAGCCTTTACTGAAGGTATCTCCCATTGTCACGTTAGCACATGTTTAAAATGGCTTCCATCCATTCCATACCTCATGGACAGCTTGGTTGGGAACAGAGCCAAAGTTAATCATATGAAAGCCTTATGGGGCAGCTCTCTGAATGACACCTTACCCTGCAGCTGTTTGTGTGTGTCTGGCCCGGCCACTCCATTAGTGATCCCTGACTGAGACAGGCCTCCATAGAGCCCCCCCCCCCCCCCCCCGCCTGCCTCTCCTGATACTCTGGATCAGTAACTTCTGACACCTTCACATCTGTAACCTCAGCTAAGTGATTCTGCCCTGGGTCACCACAGCTCCTCTGTCTCCCTCAAGAACCACTGCTTTCCTATTCACGTTCCTATCGCTCACTGTGGATATGGGAAGAGTAGAAGGATTCATAATCACATTGTTTTAACGCTGTAGTTAAGATTCCACATTTTTGGATTGAATCAGTGGTTTCTTTTCAGATGTTGGGAGAATTCTAAGATTGCACATGATGGTGTAGTGCAGGGCTATTCAACTGAAGGCCCGAGGGCTAGATCTCACCCTTTTATCAATTTAGTCTTGCCCCTTGTGACAGGCTGGCTGATTGATACCTTGTCATCTTAAAGGCTTGAAAGAGGAACTGAAAAATAAATGGCTGTAAGTCCGCAGTTTTTAAAATAAATGAAGTACTTTTATAAATTAAACGCTGATGGCTAAAACAAATGGTTTTTCCACACAATCAGGAAACCAGAAAAAAACAAGCCCCGATTACACATTGCAGGCACCTGTGCTGATTTAGCCATTCCCACCAATTAGGCAATACAACTGGTAATGTTTGGAGATGAAAGAAAGTGCAGTTTATGGATTAAATGAATGCTGAGTTGATGCAGAAAAGAAATAGCATTGCATCACAATGAATACTTTGAATAAATTTAAAAATATACATTTATTCCATAGTGAACATGAATTAAAAACAATTCTGACCTATTGTCAAAATGGCAAGTGCTACAATGCCTATTAGTGTGGTTTCTGGCTGTTTCTAGCGCTAATTTGGCATGTTTTCATATTTTTTTTTTAAAGTAATTTGCTAAGAATTTGGCTCTTTCAATGGTTGGACTAAGATATTATGACCCCAAGCATGAAAACTAAGACTCCAAATTTCAGTCTGAAGGAAGTATGTTCCAGGAACACATACTGTACGCGCCTCTCTGATGCAACATGTTAAAATGTAATGCTACAACCTAATGACTGGGGCAAATTAATTAAAAGCATACTTCCTTCAGACTGAAATTTGGAATTGGGCTACTTGATTGCCATCTATTTGTTATTTATAACTTTTATTGCGATGATGGCAAGGTCAGATTCAAATATGTTTCTTAAAACAGAGAATCAAATAAATAGCTTGCTGGTCCATGTTTTCACTATCTCTGTGTTAGGGGAGTAAAGAGGAAACATTTAGGTTTCAGAGGATTTTAAAACTACCTGATTACTGTAATCAACATTTATAAGTGCCTTGTATGGCATGTGTTTTTGATAGTTCTTCTGAAGAGGATCACATTCAGCAACCCTGGCATCCAGTAGTCCCATTGGATAACATGTCCTAATAAGCTAAGAAACCCCTGTTCAGACTCCTGATTACCCTAAACGCATTCGTATGAGATAGTTATTAACTAATAATTTAGCTTTAGTGTCACCGCCCATTAATTCTGTTTGTCCGCATCACTTTGAGGCCATTCTAGAGTGAGCTCAGCGTCCCATAATCCTGAGCTGTGGTGGAGAAGCAACATGAGGAATATAGCAGGGGCAGAGATGCCTCTTTTCCTTAGACGTTGTAGTTTCTAGTTTTGCTGTTGTCTCTTTCTTGGTTTTTGTTGGTGTCTGTCCCCTCCAGCAATTCACTTTTTGAATGTGACTCCCATAAAAAATATAGTTGAATAGCCCTGGTGTAGTGCTTTACCGTTTCTTTTTCACCTATTCTCAGAACCCATAAACTAATCCTGCTATATGTAGCCATTTTTAATATTGATATTAATGTAGTCACGACTACTTCACACCAAACCCTAAGTCAGTGAAGTGTCTGTCAGGGAGTGTGTTGTGATGTCCTTCAGGACAGGATGTGGCTGTTTATCAATCAGAGCTTCTTAATGCGTCTATGGCTCATTGGCCAGCAGGTCATTACTGCTGATTCTTTACAGTTCCCTTCCTCTCCTCCCAGCTCCCAGCCAGCAGCTTGAGCCGGTGTCTCTACCTGGCATCATCTCCTGTGTGCTAAGCATCTTCTGTGGAGGCCTCAATCTACTCCAAGGGTTTCATGCCATAGAGGGCTTTATGCAGGTACAGTAAGAACGTAGAGATACATTGCATTTTATTTAATTCTATGGGTATGACAAAAGTGAACACCTGTAACTATAATATGTAAAACCAAGCCTTCATAGGAATCATTTAAACACCTCTTAGTTGGAGATGAGCTTAAGCATTTCAGGAGCTATTTTTGTCCAGTGCTTTTGTTAGCTGGTTGTTTCCGGTTTCACCAAGTCTTTGTGAAAGCCTACCTGCTGCTAAACATTCAGTGGCTATACATTAATTTACCTCAATCTATACTTCTCCCTTCTCTACCTCCTTACCCGTCCTGTGCATCTGCAGAGTCACAACGATGAAGACTTTAATGACATGATTGCCTTTTTCCTGGGCACAGCAGCCTGTTTGTATCAGGTAAGTGATGGCGAGTAAGAGCTGCTTGCCTCTGCCTGGCTGACACTGCTGAGTGACTAACAACCCTGCACTTTACATCACAGCATGATTTACGTCACAACTCTGTACAGAGGGGGGTGTTAGACCATATGCAGTATACAGTGCATTTGGAAAATATTCAGACCCCTTCCCTCTTTCCACATTGTTATGTTACAGCCTTATTCTAAAATGTATTAAATAAAATAAATTCTGCATCAATCTATGCTACCCCATAATGATAACGTGAAAACAGGTTTTCAGAATTTTGCAAATGTATTACGTTTAAAAAAATTATTTTTAAAGACACCTTTACACAGAATTGAGCTCAGGTGCATCCTGTTTCCATTCATCATCCTTGATGTTTCTACAGCTTGATTGGAATCCACCCTTTGGTAAATTCAATTGATTCTACATGATTTGGAAAGGCACTCCTTATATATAATTAGTCCCACAGTTGTCAGAGCAAAAACTAAGCCGTGAGGTTGAAGGAGTTGTCCGCAGAGCTCAGAGACAGGATTATGTTGAGGCACAGATCTGGGGAAGGGTAACAAAACATTTCTGCAGCATTGAAGGTCCCCAAGAACAGTGGCTTCTACCATTCTTAAATAGAAGAAGTTTGGAACCCTCAATACTCTTCCTACAGTTGGCCGCCTGGCCAAACTGAGCAATCAGGGAAGGAGGGCCTTGGTCAGAGGTGACCAAGAACCCAATGGTAACTCTGACAGAGCTCCAGAGTTCCTCCATGGAGATGGTTGTCCTTCTGGAAGGTTCTCCCATCTTTGCAGCACTCCACCAATTAGTCCTTTATGGTAAAGTGGCCAGATGGAAGCCATTCCTTAGTAATGGGCACATGAAAGCCCACTTGGAGTTTGCCGAAATGCACCTAAAGGACTCTCAGACCATGAGAAACAAGATTCTCTGGTCTGATGAAACCAAGATTGAAATCTTTGGCCTGAATGCCAAATGTCACGGCTGGAGGAAACCTGGAAACGCCTTCTCTGGAGAAATTAATCATGCTTCACCATCTTGCAGTCTGATGGACGAATCTGGGTTTGGCGGATGCCAGGAGAACGCTACCTTCCCCAATGCGTAGTGCCAACTGAAGTTTGGAGGAGGAATAATGGTCTGGGGCTGTTTCTCATGGTTTGGGCTAGACCACTTAGTTCCAGTGATGGGAAATCTTAACGCTACAGCATGCAAGGACATTCTAGATGATTCTGTGTTTCCAAATTTGTCAACAGTTTTGGGGAAGACCCTTTCCAGTTTCAGCATGACAGTGACCCCGTGCACAAAGCGAGGTTCATACAGAAATGGTTTGTCGACTGACCTGCACGAGCCCTGACCTCAACCACATCGAACACCTTTGGGATGAATTGGAATGCCGACTGCGAGCCAGCCCAACATCAGTGCCCGAACTCACTAATGCTCGTGGCTGAGATGTTCTAATAGCAGGTGTCCACATACTTTTGGTTGTGTAGTCTAGCTACAATTTTCACATTGTACTCGAAGTGTCCTTGGGTACATTGAAAAGTGCGAAAAATGTATTTGTTTTAAATGGAGTCTATGGCTTTTTTGATTTCTCGTAGCAGATTGACACGTGCACTAAATTGGGGCATCCTGATTTTTTAAAATCATTGATCGTAGCTCTCTTGGTCAAAATTGGACATGGTTTGAAAGCAAAAAGATTGGTTTTCTGCAAGTGATCTTCATTTTCAATACAATGCAGTAGCTCTAGTCTCACAGTTGACCTTTCTCTCTGCAGTTTTACCTGTTTGCTTACTTCTCTGTGAGGAGGAACATTAAGTCATTCCTGGCCTTCGCCCTGATCTGTCTGTCCAACATCTGCCTGTTTGAACTGAGGAACGTGTGGCAGATCCTCTTCCACGTGACTGTAGCGGCCTTCATGATACTACAGATCAGTCTGAGGCAGCTGCAGTGCAAAGCTCCGGACTACAACGTCTGACAAACCACAACCACGAGACTTACAACATGAAAAAAGCAACTTTTGTCTGAAAGATACTTACCACCAACAGCAAACTAGAAACCACTACAATGTCTAAGGAAAAGAGTAATCTCTGCCTTTTATCTTCCTCACGTTGCTTCTCCACCACAGCTCAGGATTGATGGATGCTGAGCTCACTCTAGAGTGACCTCAAAGTGATGCAGACCAATAGAATTAATGGGTGGTGCCACTACAGCTAAATTATTAGTTAATTGGCTAATTACACATGAATGTCTTTGGTGGAATTAACAGGAGTCTGAACAGGGGTTTCTGTCTTAGACTATTAGGACATGTTTGCAAATTGGACTACTAGAGGTCAGGGTTTCTGAATGTGGTCCTCTTTTTGCCATGTGTACTGCATGTCCAGTGAGGTTAGGTCAGTACTCAACTGTCATTCTCTGAATTCCTGGCATCCCATACGTGTCTCACATGTTTAGACCATTTTTGTAGTTAGGCAATTTTTTTGTTGTTGACATGGCTAGTAAATATTTGTATTGATTATGAATAAACTATGTGCATGATTATGGTCTACTTTTTTATTTTGGTCAGTTTTTATATATTTTTTTAAGCCATACAATTATGCACACTCACTAAGCCTGTAATGTCCATGTTTTACTTTTTTGTTGCAGGCATCAGTCATATGCTATTGCTTGATAGCAGAGTTGGGTATGGCATATGTTTAAACAAAAGATGTAATGTGGCGTTATCCCACTGGCACCATTGGGAGGACAATCTTGTCAACTGACAGACCCCTGGTGCAGAGGTGGTAACAAGCAGCCACTGCTGGAAAGGATTTAATTTACCAGTGAGCCCTCACCAACCCCATATTTGAGGGTATTAGTTAATTTAATGATGAGTTGAGGAATTGTGCAAATAATGTTATGGTCTTTATTTTGGGTGTATCCATGGCCAGTGTCAGTCAGACTAAATCTATCTCCACTCATGCAGTGACTAAACATGGAACCAAGTATTAAAAACATTTGGAAACTACCTACATGTATATCTGGGGACTGACTACTGCACTGATTCAAGCCTTAAAGGTTTGAACAATTTAAGGACATGTGCTTGTTTTCAATTAATATGGTCAAATAAACCCAACTTAGCAAAGAGCAATTTCTCAAGCAATAATCTTTGCTAGGACTGTCAGTGGTCTGAGGGAAACTGAAAACTAGCTGTTGTTGGCAGAGGTTTGGGACTCTTGGTCTTACCAATGTATGGCTTGGTGATGTTACCAGGCAGGTCAAAACTACATGACACCAAAACAATCTGAAATTTCACGTGGTCATTTCAATCCTTTCTTATACTTGTGACGACCCTCCCACTCTGTCTGCCGTATTCTTTCTCTTTGCTCTTGTTTTCCTTTTTATAGGATGTCGGTGGGCGGAGCCGGGAGGGTCGTCAGCGAAATGGGACACGCTTGGGTTTGTACCGGAATAAATAGACCTTTTCCCCATTCATTGAGGAGACTCTCAACGCAGACGCACTTGTTGGATTTTGGTTGTGGCTGTTTGTGGTCGTTTTGCTTTGGCACCTTTCAACACCCCTCATTATTACATCTATGCAAGCAACCACTCACTTGCACTACTGACTACATACACCATTGTTAATTGTATATTGTTTACTTTAGTTGAGGAATAACAAAAATAGATTTCTCTACGTTGTCTCCCTTTTTTGTTATGGGCTTTGAGCCGGTTTGTGACACAAAAGGTATTTTCACAGTATTAGTCACACCTCATAGTGTGGCGATATCTATCTAAATAAATGCAACATGTTTTTGGACTGCACTGGGCCTTTTAAGATTTGTCACTGACAATGGCCAAAACGTATTAGCATGGACATCTTAACAGACTTACTCTCCAGTATGAAATGGGTCATAAAAACGTTATTTTGATGTTGGTTATTTGGACTGACATAATTCCGCAATCCATGTAATTACACAACATCAAGAAGAGTCATTTTACATATGACTTTTCTGATGTGCACAAAGAATTTGACTTAATCTTCGATTACACGTTTCATATGAATTTCCCCTTTATTACTTTTTGAGAACAAGCGCTACTGATAAAGATCAGACCCAGATATCTGGCTGCATCACCTATTCAGTTACAGAAGCAGAGTTTCAGGCAAGAAGCAGTGAGAGGTAGGCGTTTTGGGAGACTTCATGGTGATTACCTCTTATTAGTGTGTTCAATATTAGAAGCAGCAGAAATGTCATCCAGAGGTACATGGAGCGCTTGGCTCAATATTCCTCTATGTTCTTAATCAGGAAGTGTGCGGTTGAATGCAGATGAAGAACACTTGGGTGTTTTATAAGGGGGAAATTGTAGCTCTTTTGTTGTGCTATTTCTATTTGAAAGCAAATTAGTGGCCGTCAGAGGCCTATTTGTGACTATTCTAATCTACTCCGACAAACATAATTAAGGCTATTTTCTCACTGCCCACAGCATTCATGGCCAGCTCACAGGTGTGGTGCTTTTAAAGGGTAAGGATTATGTCATCATTTAACAAGATGACCATTGTATTATTATGAGTCCTGCTTAAATCACTTCCACCACATGTACTGTAGGCTACTTACAAGTATATTTTAAAAACAAATTCTTTTTTTCTTCATTCAGCTTTGTAGGGAATATAGTGATATCCTAAATCATATTGCTTTCATCTAGCCAATATCATAGCTATATCATTAGTGAAGACAAGACAAAGGGAGACACTGTTTAGTACAGCCTATCTATTGCAATCCTTGTTATGGCATCAATGACAGTGTACTGCTGCCCCCCTCTGGACATCTATAGGAACATTCAACTCAAATACTCAGCAGGTTGGTTGGTAAGTTGTCTCCTCCTGCTACCAGTACCTGCTTACAGAAAAGGTTCCACTTTAGGGGCGGGTTGTTGAAACAGAAATAGCCTACCATTTGGATGGCAAAATACTGAAAAAAAAAAATATTATTATATATATATATATATACACACACACGCTGTGGCCAGTTTATTAGGTACACCACCCCGTTTACGGAAATAATTTGCTCCTACAGACATTGAATCACGTGGCTGTGGCTTGCTCTATAAAGCAGGCCGACAGGCATCAAGGCATTTAGTTACTGTTAGATTGAATGCTAGAATTGGCTAAACAAATGACCTAAGCGACTTTGAGTGTGGCATGATCGTCGGTGCCAGGAACGCCGGTTTCAGTATCTCTGAAACGCAATGTTGCGGCTTGTCATTCAGAGCAGGTGGCCCCACATTTTTTTTCGTGTTGTCTGTTTTGCATGTTATTTTGGCATTAATAGGTGTCACACATCAGTTTGCAAAGAATGTAAAAAAAGAAGCTGCATACAAACATGTTCTCTTTTTTGCTTTCCTAAGTAAGGCAGCTCCAAAATGCAGGTGTTTCAGCCTTGGTCAGTGCTTTCTGTGGTGGTGGGGCAGCCAGCAGAAAATACAGAGCGTAGTGGTTGGTGATGTTCTCTAGTTGCGCCATGATTGGCTCAGTGTTCTGTCACTCATGCGGACACTACGTCACCTCCAAATCTAAGGGTAGAGCTCAAATTAAAGTTACAACTGTTAACTCGGAACTGGCAAATCTGACTTCAGTGAGTTTAAGACAACTAGGAACTCGGGGGGGGAACGAGCTCCGACTGGGAAAATATGTTTTGAATGGTCATCCAACTCGGAATTGTAAGTCAGGAACTTGGCCCTCTGTCTAGAGCTACGACCTGGAGATCACTGACATCATCATGAAATCTACCTTGTTTTTTTTCAGTTCTCAGTTGTCTTGCACCAGATATCCAGAGAATGGCAGACTTTGATAACAAAGTTTGATGACAAAACTTGCCCACGAAGGACCGCCGCACCACCTTCCTGTTCAAGTTAGCACAGCACAATAAGGTGAGTCCAAAAATGTCTTGTATGCTGAAGCATAAATAATGTAATATGCCAGGGAGATATGTATACTGTAGCTAAGAAAGTAATACTTAGTGTATGTTGTGTAGCAAGCTGTTAGTAGGCCAAGTGCCTCACCCTAATAATTTGGTCTATTTTCCCCTCTTAATTTCGGCTAATGTTCTGACTTGGTGGTGCACATGTAGCTTATAACCTGTTTTAGAGAAATGTAATCATTGAATATTGTAAGAGCTTTCATTGTCTGCTTATTTGCCCGCTTTATTTGTCCTAAGGTTCTGACTTGGTGTACAGGAAGAACAGTGTAATTATGTCGCTGTACATTTCAAAGTGCTGAACAAATAGTTATATTGAATACGTCCGTCCTAGCTCGCTCATTAATGTCTTAGTCTAAATTATGGATCTTATCCGCTTGCCGTCCCCTTATGCCATAGTTTGTACATCTCAATTGTCAGTAGAACCAACATTTGTTTTTGCAAGTAAGCCATATAAGCTACAGTACCAGTCAAAAGTTTGGACACACCCACTCATTCAAGGGTTTTTCCTAATTTTTTAATATTTTCTACATTGTAGAATAATAGTGAAGACATCAACACTATGAAATAACACATATGGAATCATGTAGTAACCAAAAAAGTGTTAAACAAATCTAAATATATTTTATCTTTGACATTCTTCAAAGTAGCCACCATTTGCTGTGATGACAGCTTTGCACACTCTTGGCATTCTCTCAACCAGCTTTACCTGGAATGCTTTTTCAACAGACTTGAAGGAGTTCCCACATATGCTGAGCACTTGTTGGCTGCTTTACCTTCACTCTGCGGTCCAACTCATCCCAAACCATCTCAAATGGGTTGAGATCGGGTGACTGTGGAGGCCAGGTCATCTGATGCATCACTCTCCTTCTTGGTCTTTGGCCTGGTTTGCTAACTACATCTCTCAAAGAGTGCAGTGTATAAAGTCAGAACATCTGCTGTCTCAGCCACTGCCTGTCACCAAGGGTGTACCCCAATGCTCGATTCTAGGCCCCACGCTCTTCTCAATTTATATTAACAACATAGCTCAGGCAGTAGGAAGCTCTCTCATCCATTTATATGCATATAATATTTTCTTATACTCAACTGGCCCCTCCCCGGATTTTGTGTTAAACGCTCTACAACAAAGCTTTCTTAGTGTCCAACAAGCTTTCACTGCCCTTAACCTTGTTCCAAAACAAAGGTCATGTGGTTTGGTAAGAATGCCCACACCACTCTCCTTCTTGGTCAAATAGCCCTTACACAGCCTGGAGGTGTGTTGTGTCATTGGAGAGCAAGATGGCGCCGACAGAGAGAGCTGCCTCGCTTCTAGTCCTTAGGAAACTTTGTGGAATGGATCCTTTGTACGCACCACCCAGGGCATGAACTGATTCCAGAGGCCGCCAGAGAAGGAGACAGAGTGGTCTTCTGGTCAGACTTCGGAGGCACGCACACCACCCACCGCTTCCGAGTAAATTACTCGCTAATGTCCAGTCCCGAGATAACAAGGTTGACAAAATCAGGGCAAGGGTTGCTTTCCAGAGAGACATCAGAGATTGTAACCTACTCTGTTTCATGGAAACATGGCTCTTTCGGGATATGCTGTAGGAGTCGGTACAGCCACCTGGATTCTCAGTGCGTCGCGCCGACAGGAATAAACATCTCTCCGGGAAGAAAAAGGGCGGGGTGTGTGTTTCATGATTAACGACTCATGGTGTAATTGTAACAACATACAGGAATACAGTGCCAGCGACGCGGCCCGCTACCAAGGGCTCTCCTTCTCCATGGCCGACGTGAGTAAGACGTTTAAACGTGTTAACCCTCGCAAGTCTGTCGGCCCAGACGGCATCCCTAGCCGCGTCCTCAGAGCATGCGCAGACCAGCTGGCTGGTGTGTTTATGGACATATTCAATCTCTCCCTATCCCAGTCTGCTGTCCCCACATGCTTCAAGATGGCCACCATTGTTCCTGTACCCAAGAATGCAAAGGTAACTGAACTAAATTATCGCCCCGTAGCACTCACTCCTGTCATTCTGAAGTGCTTTGAGAGACTAGTCAAGGATCATATCACCTCCACCTTACCTGTCAACCTAGACCCACTTCAATTTGCTTACCACCCCAATAGGTCCACAGATGATGCAATCGGGCATTCACACTGCACACTGCCCTATCCCATCTGGACAAGAGGAATACCTATGTAAGAATGCTGTTTGTTGGCTATAGCTCAGCATTCAACACCATAGTACCCTCCAAGCTCATCATTAAGCTTGAGGCCCTGGGTCTCAACTCCGACCTGTGCAATTGGGTCCTGGACTTCCTGACGGGCCGCCCCCAGGTGATGAACGTAGGAAACAACATCTCCACTTTGCTGATCCCCAACACAAGGGTACGTGCTCAGCCCCCTCCTGTACTCCCTGTTCACCCATGACTGCATGGCCATGCACGCCTCCAACTCAATCATCAAGTTTGCAGACGACACAACAGTAGTAGGCCTGATTTACCAACAACGACGAGACAGCTTACAGAGAGGAGGTGAGGGCTCTCGGAGTGTGGTGTCAGGAAAATAACTTCTCACTCAACGTCAAAAAAACAAAGGAGATGATCGTGGACTTCAGGAAACAGCAAAGGGAGCACCCCCCCTATCCACATTGACGGGAAAGCAGTGGAGAAGGTGGAACGTTTTAAATCCCTCTGTGTACACATCACTGACAAATTTAATGGTCCACCCACACAGACAGTGGTGAAGAAGGCTGAAGAAATTTGGCTTGTCACCTAAAACCCTCTCAAACTTTTACAGATGCACAATTGAGAGCATCCTGTCGGGCTGTATAACCGCCTGGTACAGCAACTGCACCGCCCACAACCGCAGGGCTCTCCAGAGGGTGGTGCGGTCTGCACAACACATCACCGGGGCAAACTACCTGCCCTCCAGGACACCTACAGCGCCCGATGTCACGTGAAGGCCAAAAAGATCATCAAGGACATCAACCACCCGAGCCACTGCCTGTTCACCCTGCTACCATCCAGAAGGCGAGGTCAGTACAGGTGCATCAATGCTGGGGCCGAGAGCCTGAAAAACAGCTTCTATCACAGAGAGGCTGCTGCCTACATACAGACCTGAAATCATTGGCCACTTTAACAAATGGAACACTAGTCACTTAATAATGGCACTTTAATAATGTTTACATATCTTGCATTACTTATCTCATATGTACACTGCTCAAAAAAATAAAGGGAACACTTAAACAACACAATGTAACTCCAAGTCAATCACACTTCTGTGAAATCAAACTGTCCACTTAGGAAGCAACACTGATTGACAATAAATTTCACATGCTGTAGTGCAAATGGAATAGACAACAGGTGGAAATTATAGGCAATTAGCAAGACACCCCCAATAAAGGAGTGGTTCTGCAGGTGGTGACCACAGACCACTTCTCAGTTCCTATGCTTCCTGGCTGATGTTTTGGTCACTTTTGAATGCTGGCGGTGCTTTCACTCTAGTGGTAGCATGAGACGGAGTCTACAACCCACACAAGTGGCTCAGGTAGTGCAGCTCATCCAGGATGGCACATCAATGCGAGCTGTGGCAAGAAGGTTTGCTGTGTCTGTCAGCGTAGTGTCCAGAGCATGGAGGCGCTACCAGGAGACAGGCCAGTACATCAGGAGACGTGGAGGAGGCCGTAGGAGGGCAACAACCCAGCAGCAGGACCGCTACCTCCGCCTTTGTGCAAGGAGGAGCAGGAGGAGCACTGCCAAAGCCCTGCAAAATGACCTCCAGCAGGCCACAAATGTGCATGTGTCTGCTCAAACGGTCAGAAACAGACTCCATGAGGGTGGTATGAGGGCCCGACGTCCACAGGTGGGGGTTGTGCTTACAGCCCAACACCGTGCAGGACGTTTGGCATTTGCCAGAGAACACCAAGATTGGCAAATTCGCCACTGGCGCCCTGTGCTCTTCACAGATGAAAGCAGGTTCACACTGAGCACATGTGACAGACGTGACAGAGTCTGGAGACGCCGTGGAGAACGTTCTGCTGCCTGCAACATCCTCCAGCATGACCGGTTTGGCGGTGGGTCAGTCATGGTGTGGGGTGGCATTTCTTTGGGGGGGCCGCACAGCCCTCCATGTGCTCGCCAGAGGTAGCCTGACTGCCATTAGGTACCGAGATGAGATCCTCAGACCCCTTGTGAGACCATATGCTGGTGCGGTTGGCCCTGGGTTCCTCCTAATGCAAGACAATGCTAGACCTCATGTGGCTGGAGTGTGTCAGCAGTTCCTGCAAGAGGAAGGCATTGATGCTATGGACTGGCCCGCCCGTTCCCCAGACCTGAATCCAATTGAGCACATCTGGGACATCATGTCTCGCCCCATCCACCAACGCCACGTTGCACCACAGACTGTCCAGGAGTTGGCGGATGCTTTAGTCCAGGTCTGGGAGGAGATCCCTCAGGAGACCATCCGCCACCTCATCAGGAGCATGCCCAGGCGTTGTAGGGAGGTCATACAGGCACGTGGAGGCCACACACACTACTGAGCCTCATTTTGACTTGTTTTAAGGACATTACATCAAAGTTGGATCAGCCTGTAGTGTGGTTTTCCACTTTAATTTTGAGTGTGACTCCAAATCCAGACCTCCATGGGTTGATAAATTTGATTTCCATTGATAATTGTTTACATTCAACTATGTAAAGAAAAAAGTATTTAATAAGAATATTTCATTCATTCAGATCTAGGATGTGTTATTTTAGTGTTCCCTTTATTTTTTTGAGCAGTGTATATACTGTATTCTATACTATCTATTGCATCTTAGCGTATGCGGCTCTGTCATTGCTCATCCATCTATTTATATATTCTTATTCCATTCCTTTACTTAGATTTGTGTGTATTAGGCATTTGTTGTTGACTTGTTAGATATTGCTGCACTGTCAGAACTAGAAGCACAAGCATTTCTCTACACTCGCAATACCATCTGCTAACCATGTGTATGTGACCAATAACATTTTATTTTATTTGTCCTGTTGAAAAACAAATGATAGTCCCACTAAGTGCATACCAGACGGGATGGCGTATTGCTGTGGTAGCCATGCTGGTTAAGTGTGCCTTGAATTCTAAATAAATTACTGACAGTGTCACCAGTAAAGCACCATAACACCTCCTCCTCCATGCTTCACGGTGGGAACCACACATGCAGAGATAATCCGTTCACTTACTCTGCATCTCACAAAGACACGGCAGTTAGAACCAAAAATCTCAAATTTTTCATCAGACCAAAGGACAGATTTCCACCGGTCTAATGTCCATTGCTCGTGTTTCTTGGCCCAAGGAAGTCTCTTCTTCTTATTGGTGTCCTTTAGTAGTGGTTTCTTTGCAGAAATTTGACATGAAGGCCTGATTCACGCAGTCTCCTCTGAACAGTTGATGTTGAGATGTGTCTGTTACTTGAACTCTGGGAAGCATTTATTTAGGCTGCAATTTCTGAGGCTGGTAACTCTAATGAACTTATCCTCTGCAGCAGAGGTAACTCTGGGTCTTCCTTTCCTGTGGCGGTCCTCATGAGAGCCAGTTTCATAATAGCTCTTGATGGTTTTTGCGACTGCACTTGAAGAAACTTTCAAAATACTTGAAAATTTCCGCATTGACTGATGTTCATGTCTTAAAGTAATGATGGACTTTCTCTTTTCTTATTTCAGCTGTTTTTGCCATAATATGGACTTGGTCTTTTACCAAATAGGGCTATCTTCTGTATACCACCTCTACCTTGTCACAACGCATTAAGAAGGAAAGAAATTCCACAAATGAACTTTTAAGTTATTTGAAATGCATTCCAGGTGACTACCTCGTGAAGCTGGTTGAGAGAATGCCAAGAGTGTGCAAAGTTGTCATCAAGGGTACTTTGAGGAATCTCAAATATAACATATATTTTGATTTGTTTAACACTTTTTGGGTTACTACATGATTCCATGTGTTATTTCATAGTTTTGATGTCTTCACTATTATTCTACAATGTAGAAAATAGTAAAAATAAAGAAAACCCCTTGAATAAGTAGGTGTGTCCAAACGTTTGTCTGGTACTGTATGTTTTTTTTAAAGGCAGTAAATGAGGCTGAATGAACTGTTTCGCTGCCAGACAAGGCTCTGCTGATAGCCAGGTGTATTGTGTTGTGTTGTGTTGTGTTGTGTAGAGGCTATGCTGGCATGCATCCCAATTATAATTTTTTGGTTTGCCCCACCAAGATTTACACTGTTGAAACGGCCGGCTTCCTGGGCTTTTCACGCAGGACAGTGTCTAGGGTTTACCGAGAATTGTGCAACAAACAAAATCATCCAGTCAATGGCAGTCCTGTGGGTGAAAACAGCTCGTTGATGAGAGGTCGAGGGGGAATGGCAAGAATTGTGCAAGCTAACAGGCGGGCCACAAACAGGCAAATAACGGTGCAGTACAACAGTGGTGTGCAAAATGGCATCTCGGAACGCACAACTGGTCGGTTCTTGTCACATATGGCTATTTCAACAGATTACCTCACCGGGTTCTACTTCTATCAGCTAAAAACAAGAAGAAGCGCTCCAGTGGTCACAGTTGCGTTATTGCGTTATGCTGATGGCAGAGTCAGGATTTGGCGTAAGCAGCATGACTCCATGACCCCATCCTGCCTAGTGCCACGGTACAGGCTGGCGGTGTAATGGTGTGGGGAATGTTTTCCTGGCACGTTAAGTCCCTTGATACCAACTGAGCAATGGTTCGATGCCACTAATAATTCAGGCCGTTCTGGAGCCAAAGGGGGGTCTGATCCAGTACTAGATGGGTGTACCTAATAAACTGACTGTATATGGGTGTACATCTAAACAACCATCCAAATATAATAAGGTTATAGAAAGGCACATTGGATGCCACATAAAACAGGCATTTCCAACAATAAATGTGACATTTTAGTGGTTTATTTGAATGTAAAAAAAACAGCATAGTGTTTGACATGATAGAAAGCCAAGACAACCGAAGGTTTGCCTCTGACTAAAAATGCACTGATGCCATTTCTCTTCTCCTCACCACTCCTTTATCTAAGGAACACCTCATGAGGTTCATCCTATCTCCAAGTATATGGAGAGGAAGGGAGCCATGCCCCACTGCCCCCCTAACAGACTGTCTGTCTGTCCCATCACCTGAAATGTACCCCTCTCAAAGTCAAGTTTGAGAACGAATGTGAAAGGTAAATGGAATTCAATGGCACTGTATTTTCCTTGCTTATTTTCAAAGGCCCAGCAGCTAAAGTACAATCTCAACCTCCTATAAAACCTTATAACACAACCAATGACACACAATAACAGTAAAGAAAAAGTCACAAGAGCAAAAAATGGCACCATTTTGAGGAGTGTAGAGGGACTGAAGAAGGTAGGAAGGAGTGTTTCAGGAGGATAAGACATCTAATGGTGATGCTCTAGTAAAACAGGTGTGCGACCCAGATAACATACTATTGCCTTCATAGTGCACTACTTTTGACCATGGTGTGTAACCCAAAAAGCATACTATTGCCTACATAGTGCACTACTTGTGATCGGAGCCCTGGTCAAAATTAGTGCACTAAATAGGGAATAGGGTGCAATTTGGGACACAACCAGGAATAAAAACATACAGCAGGTCAAAGGTAAAAATGAAAACATATCCACATGGACTCCCACAAAGCTGGTCTTTACTTTATTTAACATAAGGATCATGTCATCAGTAAATTATAGCCTATAGAATAAAGGCCTCATTGGAGAACATTGGACATTCATTGGGTCATACTATCTGATTGAACCAGGGTTGGTGGGATGGGGTGGGGGACAGTAGCAGTGTAGTTCAAAAAGGCTTCTTAGAGCACCAAAACTATATCTATCTATGGTATGGACTGACTGCAGGGTGTTAATAAGGTAAAAGAAAATGGCCTTGCCACAAGTGCAGGCAACTGCTTGATATCTCCCACCCCTTGCGAATGTGCATGATTGTAATATGTCTCTGTCAGCTATGTACATTCGAATACACTTGGTGTTTATTTATAGATGTCTCTCTCTAATATATTAATGTACAAAATATAGAATCTAAAATATCTGATAGAGTTTGGTGTTTTGGAGTCAAAATACAAAATGTTGAAAATACAAAAAAGCTTTTCATTGACATCCTCGGCTGAAAGTGTTTTCAGCATGTGTCTGTGTGGGAGGGGGTCTGTGTGGGAGGGGGTCTGTGTGTTTTGTATGTGTGTGTACAGTGGCAAGAAAAAGTATGTAAACCCTTTAGAATTATATGGATTTCTGCATAAATTGGTCATAAAATGTTATCTGATCTTCATCTAAGTCACAAGAATAGACAAACAGTCTGCTTAAACTAATAACCCACAAACAATTATAATTTTTCATGTCTTTATTGAACACACCGTGTAAACATTCACAGTGCAGGTTGAAAAAAATGTAATAACTGGTTGACCCTTCTTTGGCAGCAATAACCTCAACCAAATGTTTTCTGTAGTTGCGGATCAGACCTGCACCACGGTCAGGAGGAATTCTGGACCATTCCTCTTTACAAAACGGTTTCAGTTCCACAATATTCTTGGGATGTCTGGTGTGAACCGCTCTCTTGAGGTCATGCCACAGCATCTCAATCAGGTTGAGGTCATGACTGACTGGGCCACTCCAGAAGGCATTTTTTCTTCTGTTCAAGCCATTCTGTTGTTGATTTACTTCTGTATTTTGGGTTGTTGTCCTGTTGCATCACCTAACTTCTGTTTAGCTTCAATTGTCGGACTGATAGCCTTACATTCTCCTGCAAAATGTCTTGATAAACTTGGGAATTCATTTTTACGTTGATGATAGCAAGCTGTCCAGGCCCTGAGGCAGCAAAGCAGCCCCAAACCATGATGCTCCCTCCACCATAGTTTATATTTGGGATGAGGTTTTGATGTTGGTGTGCTGTGCCTTTTTTTTTCACACATAGTGTTGTGTGTTCCTTCCTTACAAACAACTCAACTTTAGTTTCATCTGTCCACAGAATATTTTGCCAGTAGCGCTGTGGAACATCCAGGTGCTTTTTTGCGAACTTCAGACGTGCAGCAATGTTTTTTTGGACAGTGGCTTCTTCCGTGGTGTCCTCCCATGAACACCATTCTTGTTTAGTTTTTTACGTATCGTGGACTCGTCAACAGAGATGTTAGCATCTTCCAGAGATTTCTGTAAGTCTTTAGCTGACACTCAAGAATTCTTCTTAACCTCATTGAGCATTCTGCGCTGTGCTCTTGCAGTCATCTTTGCAGGACGGCCACTCCTAGGGAAAGTAGCAACAGTGCTGAAATTTCTCCATTTATAGACAATTTGTCTTACCGTGGACTGACTTTTAGAGATACTTTTGTAACCCTTTCAAGCTTTATGCAAGGCAACAATTCTTAGTCTTAGGTCTTCTGAGATCTCTTTTGGTCGAGGCATGATTCACACCAGGCAATGCTTCTATTGAATAGCAAACAAACATTTTGTGAGTGTTTTTTATGGGGCAGAGCAGCTCTAACTAAAATCTCCAATCTCGTTTTATTGATTCGACTCCTGACTCCAATTAGCTTTTGGAGAAGTCATTAGCCTAGGGGTTCACATACTTTTTCCAACCTAAACTGTGAATGTTTAAATTATATTCAATTTATTATTCAATATAGACAAGAAAAATGCAATAATTTGTGTGTTATTAGTTTAAGCACACTGTGTTTGTCTATTATTGTCACATAGATGAAGATCAGATCAAATTGAATGACCAATTTATGCAGAAATCCAGGTAATTCCAAAGGGTTCACATACTTTTTCTTGCCACTGTATGTGTGTGTGTGTTTCTGCGTGTGTGTGTGTCTGTTGCACGTTTGTGTGTGTGTGTGTGTGTGTGTTTGCGCCTGTGTGTAAAGTAGACTGTGGAAGAGTTCTGTAAACTCACACGGAGAGGAGCAGAGCAGTCTCACTCTGGTCGTTCAAGTATCCTGCCAGGTTAACGGCCCACCTAGGACCCCTACTGGTGATTAAACACACTGCTCCTTCCTCTCTGACCAACTCTAGTAAAGGGTTTGACGGTGTTGCTGTACTGGCTGGCGATGGCCATGTTAGTGTGTAGTATACCCATTGTTTGGAGAATTGCAATATCTGTACCAGTTAACAGTACAACAGTGTACAAAGACAACATACATGGACTGTATGGACAAAAACAGTTTGTTTTCACATATATATACTTATATATACAGATAAAACAGTGTGTGTTTTACGTGTATATATGGTTTTCAGTGTCTTCATGCAGGGTTTGTTTGGATCGACTTGGATCCTTCAGCAGAATGTCTATGACAACACAGGTAGTGTAGCGATTTCCTCAGAGAACCTTACAGAGACCTACAGTACTGTGAGATGATTGGCTGTAAGTGGTTCCTTATCTCACACTGCCTGGTGGGAATAAGACTGTGAGAGACTGCTGTCATAATGTGTCTGTCTTCTGCAGTCTGATAGGACTTCTTTGGTCTCCTCAGCGAACCCATGCCCTCTAAGCCCCTCCCTCTGTCTCTTTCCCCCAATCCGAGAGGACGCTGGGTGTGGTCTCCTTCACTCTGGGCCAATCGGAGGCTAACCTGTGCAGGTAGAGAGGGGCTAAATGTAGGAAAAGGGGTATGGGTGGGGGGCAGTCAGTTCCCCAAGCTAACACAGGTCTATGAACCTGCTCGTCAAAGGCTTGGGGGTAAGCCCCTTTTAGTCCAACAGCCCCCCCTTCTACTTCTCCTGCGCCAGTGTCAGTCCGTTACTGGGGCTACTTTTAAATAGATTGCGTCTGAAATGGCACCCTATTCCCTATGTAGTGCACTACATTTGACCAGAGACCTATGGGCCCTGGTCAAAAGTAGTGCATTATACATGGAATAGTGTGCCATTTCAGACACACCCTGGGTGTTAACTGCTGGGAGGTCCTCCAGTGAGGAAGTAGGTCTGCATCTCTCCTTTACCCTTCACCTTGACCAGGCCTCGGCACTCTAGTGTGTAGTTATAGGAGTTCAGCACATTGTACAGGTCAGAGGTCACCTGGTGGGAGAAAGGAGAGAAATAAGAGAGGGAATGAAGGGTAGAAAGTAAGAAGTTGTAGTCATAAACTGACACTGAGAGGATACGTCTCCACGTATCTTGATCTTAGGCACACTGCCTCCCCTTTCACACTACCACATAATAATATAAATAAAAGTACACTACCGTTCAAAAGTTTTGGGTCACTTAGAAAAATCTGTGTTTTCCATGAAAACATACATGAAATGAGTTGCAAAATGAATAGGAAATATAGTCAAGACGTTGACAAGGTTATAATAGAAATAATAATTGTGTCCTTCAAACTTTGCTTTCCTCAAAGAATCCTCCATTTGCAGCAATTACAGCCTTGCAGACCTCTGGCTTTCTAGTTGTCAATTTGTTGAGGTAATCTGAAGAGATTTCACCCCATGCTTCCTGAAGCACCTCCCACAAGTTGGATTGGCTTGATGGGCACTTCTTACGTTCCATACGGTCAAGCTGCTCCCACAACAGATCAATAGGGTTGAGATCCGGTGACTGTGCAGGCCACTCCATTATAGACAGAATTCCAGCTGTCTGTTTCTTCCCTAAATAGTTCTTGCATAGTCTGGAGCTGTGCTTTGGGTCATTGTATTGTTGTAGGAGGAGATTGGCTCCAATAAAGCGTCGTCCACAGGGTATGGCATGGCGTTGCAAAATGGAGTGATAGCCTTCCTTCTTCAAGATCCCTTTCACCCTCTACAAATCTCCCACATTATCACCACCAAAGCACCCCCAGACCATCACATTGCCTCCACCATGCTTGACAGATGGCATCAAGCACTGCTCCAGTATCTTTACTTTTTTTCTGCATCTCACGAATGCTCTTCTTTATGATCCGAACACCTCAAACTTAGATTAGTCTGTCCATAACACTTTTTTCCAATCTTCCAGTGTCTGTGCTCTTTTGCCAATCTTAATTTTTTATTGGCCAGTCTGAGATTTGGCTTTTTCTTTGCAATTCTGCTTAGAAGGCCAGCATCCCGGAGTCGCCTCTTCACTGTTGATGTTGAGACTGATGTTTTGCGGGTGCTATTTAATGAAGCTGCCAGTTGAGGACTTGTGAGGTATCTGTTTCTCAAACTAGACACTCTAATGTACTTGTCCTCTTGCTTAGTTGTGCACCAGGGCCTCCCACTCCTCTTTCTATTCTGGTTAGAGCCAGTTTGCACTGTTCTGTGAAGGGAGTAGTACACTGCGTTGTATGAGATCTTCAGTTTCTTGGCAATTTCTCACATGGAATAGCCTTCATTTCTCAGAACAAGAATAGACTGACGAGTTTCAGAAGAAAGTTATTTGTTTCTGTCCATTTTGAGCCTGTAATCAAACCCACAAATGCTGATGCTCCAGATACTCAACTAGTCTAAAGACCAGTTTTATTGCTTCTTTAATCAGGACAACAGTTTTCAGCTGTGCTAACATAATTGCAAAAGGGTTTTCTAATGATCAATTAGCCTTGATAAACTTGGATT
Organism: Salvelinus alpinus; assembly: GCF_045679555.1. Lineage (NCBI taxonomy): Eukaryota > Metazoa > Chordata > Actinopteri > Salmoniformes > Salmonidae > Salvelinus > Salvelinus alpinus. The sequence goes on from NC_092105.1 coordinate 32,806,053, forward strand.
AGCTAACACAACGTGTCATTGGAACACAGGAGTGATGGTTGCTAATAATGGGCCTCTGTACGCCTATGTAGATATTCCATAAAAAAATCTGCCATTTCCAGCTACAATAGTCATTTACAATTTCTGATCAATTTGATGTTATTTTAATTTACAAAAAATTTGCTTTTCTTTCAAAAACAAAGACATTTCTAAGTGACCCCAAACTTTTGAACGGTAGTATATACAGTTGAAGTCGGAAGTTTACATACACCCGTTTTTCAACCACTCCACAAATTTCTTGTTAACAAACTATAGTTTTGGCAAGTCGGTTAGGACATCTACTTTGTGCATGGCACAAGTAATTTTTCCAACAATTGTTTACATACAGATTATTTCACTTATAATTCACTGTATCACAATTCCAGTGGGTCAGAAGTCAATATACACTAAGTTGACTGTGCCTTTAAACAGCTTGGAAAATTCCAGAAAATTATGTCATGGCTTTAGAAGCTTCTGATAGGCTAATTGACAACATTTGAGTCAATTGGAGGTGTACCTGTGGATGTTTTTCAAGGCCTACCTTCAAACTCAGTGCCTCTTTGCTTGACATCATGGGAAAATCAAAAGAAATCAGCCAAGACCAGCCAGCCAAGAAAATTGTAGACCTCCACAAGTCTGGTTAATCATTGGGAGCAATTTCCAAACGCCTGAAGGTACCACGTTCATCTGTACAAACAATAGTACGCAAGTATAAACACCATGGGACCACACAGCCGTCATACCTCTCAGGAAGGAGACGCGTTCTGTCTCCTAGAGATGAACGTACTTTGGTGCAAAAAGTGCAAATCAATCCCAGAACAACAGCAAAGGACCTTGTGAAGATGCTGGAGGAAACGGGTACAAACGTATCTATATCCACAGTAAAACGAGTCCTATATCGACATAACCTGAAAGGCCGCTCAGCAAGGAAGAGGCCACTGCTCCGGTTTGCAACTGCACATGGGGACAAAGATCGTACTTTTTGGAGAAATGTCCTCTGGTCTGATGAAACAAAAATAGAACCATCGTTATGTTTGGAGGAAAAAGGGGGAGGCAAGCCGAAGAAGACCATCCCAACCGTGAAGCACGGGGGTGGCAGCATCATGTTGTGGGGGTGCTTTGCTGCAGGAGGGACTGATACACTTCACAAAATGGATGGCATCATGAGGAGGGAAAATTATGTGGATATATTGAAGCAACATCTTAAGACATCAGTCAGGAAGTTAAAGCTTGGTCGCAAATGGGTCTTCCAAATGGACAATGACCCCAAGCATACTTCCAAAGTTGTGGCAAAATGGCTTAAGGACAACCAAGTCCAGGTATTGGAGTGGCCATCACAAAGCCCTGACCTCAATCCTATAGAAAATTTGTGTGCAGAACTGAAAAAGCGTGTGCGAGCAAGGAAGCCTACAAACCTGACTCATTTACACCAGCTCTGTCAGGAGTAATGGGCCAAAATTCACCCAACTTATTGTGGGAAGCTTGTGGAAGGCTACCCAAAATATTTGCCACAAGTTAAACAATTTAAAGACAATACTATCAAATACTAATTGAGTGTATGTAAACTTCTGACCCACTGGGAATGTGATGAAAGAAATAAAAGCTGAAATAAATAATCCTCTCTACTATTATTCTGACATTTCACATTCTTAAAATAAAGTGGTGATCCTAACTGACCTAAGACAGGGAATTTTTACTAGGATTAAATGTCAGGAATTGTGAAAATCAGAGTTTAAATGTATTTGGCTGAGGTGTATGTAAACTTCTGACTTCAACTGTATATATTCAAGATAGACATAGGGTTAGAAAAAGCTATGCTCCCATGTGCTTTATCAACAATTTTTGAGCCTTAGGTCTTCATCATAGTCAGAAAAAGGTCACAGAAGACATCCTAGGTGTGTTATCAGTTTCTACCATGCTGTTTTTCTGAGTTACCTGGATCCTGTCAGGTACACCAGTGCTGTCCATGCGGCTGGCAACGTTGACGGTATTCCCCCAGATATCATACTGGGGCTTCCTGGCCCCGATCACCCCAGCCACCACTGGACCCATGTTCAGACCTGGAGCAGGTGGACAGGGATATGGTTCAGCATGTTTTTAACAATATACACAGTATGTTTAATATACATTTTTGGTGTTTTCAGGGTTATGGGCCAGCAGTTTTTAACAATATACACAGTATGTTTAATATACATTTTGGGGGTTTTCAGAGTTATGGGCCAGCAGTTTTTTACAGGTTACGTAACATTTTTACCATTACTCATTATACATTTTGTGAGGCATCGCTTAAGCATACCATTATTCTCATGAATACACATCAAAATTAATAACAAGGCAACAAAATGATCTTTCCTGTATGCAGCCTTACCTATCTTCATCTTGAAGTTATTGAAGGAGTGTTCATTGATGTACTTCATCTGATCCATGAGTCTCATGGCGTAGTCTGCTAGGGCTCTGATGTGTGAGCGGCCTTCCTTGTCGTAGGTAGAGTCGTTGAGGCCAGAGGCAGCCATGTAGGTACTGCCGATGGTCTTTATCTTCTCCAGCTGGCGGAACTGGTCCTCACTGATGATCTGGGGCAAGAGGAGGGGAATGGGGAAGTGAGTGGTGAGAGAAATAAGTTTACTAGTTGGTTTATTTGGGTTAATAGCATTGAAATTGTTAGCTCTCTTTCAACATAACAGGGTCCAAGAATAGTCACTAGTACCCATAACGGTAGTTTATATAAGGAGTAATATGACAGAAAAGAGATGCACGCGCACACACACACACACACACACACACACACATCGTCAGCTTATCCTCATTCCTCTCTCCTCCCCTGTCACCTCGTCAAAGTCTGCAATGATCTCGTTGAGCAGCCGGAGACACTCCACTCCCTCGTTGTTGGCTTCCAGCTCCACGTAGAACTCAGAGAAGTTGGAGATGGAGGCGAACATGACGGCCACACACTCACAGGACTGGTAGTAGAGCTCGTCGTTTCGACGCTCCCGCGCCAGGAAGTGGGCGGCCACGTCTTTGGGGAGGATGTTGTGGAGGAGGCGACGGTTGTAGGCCTGTAGCTCCTCCATCTCCTCTTTCTCCTCTGTGGCCTGGAGGGAGGGAGGAAGGGGAAAGAGGTATCAATGACCTTGGACATGGCCCAGACACACACACAGACACACACACACCTACCTGTAGTTTCCAGAGGAAGTCGAGTCTAGCTGTGGACTCCACCTGCTGGGCGTGTAGATACAAGGCCAGGACGAAAACAGTGATGACTACAGGAGTCATGATCTTCAGAGGGACCTTAGAGTCCATCACACAGCTGGACAGAGAGGACAGAAACCACAGATCAACTACAGAGATCAATTATAGGCATGCCACAACACTGTTTATCAATGTTATCAAACTACTTGAGGCATATGAAAAACCAGGAAGGATGCATTAAAGCTACAGTATATTGGATACAATCGATCTCAAATCATTTGTGTGTTTCAAATTGTTTAGTAGTGTTAAGCTACATAAATCTCACCTTGTTCCATTTATGTGCTCACTGTGAAGAGAAAACAAAGAGAGCACATTTTAGGGAGAGAGGGAGAAGCAGGGCGACCAAAACCTCCACTCCATCTGAAGATGGATAATGGTAGACAGCACCTGGCGCTGGACTAACCAAGTCATCCATTACATTAAGTAAACGCACCGCTAAACTCATGTGAAGTTTTAATTTAAATCTGCTGCTTGCATGTTGTGAATAACTGGCATGGTTTAGCGCAATACCATTATATCCCCAAGCCATAAGACTGCTAAATAGCTAACACTCACAGGACTCTTCACACACACACACACAACGCCCACCAGTGGAGGCTGCTGAGGGGAGAACGGATCATAATAATGGCTGGAACGTAGCAACTGGAAACCATGTGTCTGATGTATTTGATACCATTCCACTGATTCGGCTCCAGTCATTACCACAAGCTCATTCTCCCCAATTAAGGTGCCACCAGCCTCCTGTGACACCCGCACATTCATACTGACTACACACGCACTCACATACAATCATCATATACGCTGCTGCTACTCTGTTTATCATATATCCTGTTGCCTAGTCACATTACCTCTATACATATCTACTCCTACCACTCCAGTATCCCTGCACATTGTAAATATGGTATTGGCACTGACCCTGTATATAGCTGAATTACTTTTGTGTTCTTTTTATTTCTATTTCTCATGTGTTTTTGTTCTCCTTTATTTTATAGCACTACTGGTATTGATGACTGCATTGTTGGTAAAGAGCTTGCAAGAAAAGCATTACACTGTACTTGTGCACGTGACAATAAAACCTTACATTTGAACTGTGAGAACCTGAGCCAGCACAAATCCCTACACAACACTGTACCCTTGTGGTAAAGTCGCCTCATGATCCCACAGAAACACACTAACTTATGTCACTAGTGTTGTGAAAGAAAGGTAGATACCAGCACACTATTGAATGCCCCTTGCAGTTTTATTGTGCAATGTTTCTTATCAAAGGCTTCTGCGGGAGTATTCAACAATGTCAGGGTATCGACTTTCATGGCTTGACCTTTTTTTTTTGTACCTGCAAGTTAATGGATTTTCTAAACTACTCACATAGCGTTGGCCATGACCAGCAGGTCTACGTTGTCGAACAGGCTGACCTCTGGCACCTCCATGATGAGGACGTAGAAGATCTCGATGAAGAGCATGAGTAGAAGTTTACCTATGCTGCTGACCTGCAGGAAGACTGAGCTGGCCAGCAGGCTCAACAACACACAGGAAGAGAAGTACTACAGAGGGAGAGAGGGAGGGTGCAGGGAGGAGAGGAGGGAGAGAGAAGGGGGGAGCGTGAGGGAGTGAGAGAGATGTCAAACATTTGCAAATCTTTTAGCATGCCATTGTGAAATTAATTGGCCGCTTCTGGCGCAGAGTCAGTTTAGTGAGGATGACTGCTCAAGCCCAGCTGGGCACGCACACCACACAAACACACACACACACACCTCAGGGAAGTTGCAGTTGGGTGAGGGACTGCCACAGAAGCCGTCTAGTGATTCAAGGGTGTAGTTGAGGCTGCGTGCATGGCAGGCGTTCACACTGCTGCGACTGATGTTCAGCTCCCAGCTCAGACAAGTCCTCAGGTCTCCAGTACTGCAGGTGAACTAGGAAGCAGAGGGCAAATGGGGTTAACATGATTATGAATGAGAACTGGGCAGTGTTCAGCAGGCACAAAACATCTGAACTTGTCAAATAAGTAATACTTGTTTTTGTTTTCTGTTGCAAAAAATTTCTGCTGCGGTGGGCCCTAATGAACACAACCCACAGATGTCAAACACTCATTAATGCAGAAGCATGTAAGCTTTGCTGTCTGGGTTTTCCCCTTCAAAATATCTGTGCAACCATTTGGAGTGGAGGCTCAGTGACTTACAATGTTGATGAAGGCAGAGAGAAAGACCAGGATGATGGTGAAGACTCCCACCAAGGTGCTGTTGAGTCTGGACTGGACGATCCTCTTGGACAAGGTCTGGAGAGGCACCGGGAAAAACTGTCACGAGCACAGGGGACGGATGGAGAGGACATGGTCAGTAGTTCAGTCTATGTCATCCCTGAGTTACTAGAGAACGTTGTGTTTGTATCCTACAGGCCACAATACCAGCTATGACTTTTGGCTGCAATTCAACTCATGTTGGTTGAAGTGCTGCCCTACTCCTCTCCCACAAAATCAGACTCCTTACAATGTGGGGTTCATGCACGCAGCATTTTCTTTGGAATTCTAAAAGCCTCACTTTTCCAGATCTTACAGTGCCACAATGGCAATATTATCAAAGCCGCTTACAATATATCAAAATCCCTCATATCATCTCATCAGTTTACAACTAAATAAGATCATAAGTCTGTTGTTCTTGTTTCCAATTCCCATTTAAGGGCTTATTTAATTTCTCCCAACCCGGCCATCAGCCAATGAGGAGAGAGCAGGAAATGAAATATCCAGATGGCCCTCCAGAAATAACAACAACACAGCTATGACATCATTAGTCCGCTGCCGTCATTCGCAAACATCCTTAACTGACAAAACAGTAATATCCCTATTGTGAGTTTACGTCCACTTCAATCTTTTGCCCAATTACATGCCAGTTCCTTTCTAAAGGCCTCACTAAGCAGTCTGACTCTGACTGTGTCTCTCCAGGGGACTGCTGCTCTCAGGGCAGTTAAAAATCAATACCATCCACCAAGCAGGTTTACCTGCTGTGTGATTGGCCCAGTCATGCTGTGGAAACAGACCTGTTATACTGTGAGATACAACATTCCCAGACAGCCACAGAGAGCTCCCACTGCGCCAGTGCGTCAGGCTAAGGGCTAGAGCTATATGGGTACTGGATAGATGGGCAGTGCTGTGGCCCATTGTCTTGTGGTATAGACATCTGCGTCATAGTATGAGGAAGCTTCCGAACACAAACAAATTCCTGGGAAAACATAAGTACTCACCCCAAAGCAGGAGTAGACTGCTGAGACAAACATGACAGCCACCAGGATGATCAGACAGGTGGTGTAGAACCCAATCATCAAAGTGGAGCTTAGGAATAGAGAGAGAGAGAGAGAGAGGATTACAGAAGTGATAGGAGAAATATGAGTAAATACATCTGAGACAGAGAGAGGTGAGACAAAAGGATCAAGGAAGAGAGGATAATGAAAAAGGAATGGTGGAGATCAATAGGAGGGAGAGAGAGAAAGATAGAGGGGTACACACTTGAGGGGCATCCTTGAGAATGAACAAACAGCCAGCTGCCGGCAGCCCCAGCGGTACCCCTCAGCCCCTCTGGCAGAGGAGAGGAAAGGTGGTGACAGCAGGTGACGGGACATTCATTAACGTCTGGGCCAAGTCCCTGTACTGGGCCTGTCTGGGACTGCCTTTCCTGGGTCCCCTCAAGTATCAGCTTCATCTAGGTCCTGTCTATCTCAGTCTTCTCCTCTACTCATCCCCAAAGCCCTGCCCTAAGCCCAGGAAGAGCTAGGGCTCCAAGTTGTGAATGATATGAGAGATATGCACTGTGGTTCACTAGTAGAGAATTATTCAGCACTTACTGTGGTACTATACTGTATGAATATCTACTAGGAGAGATTCAGCACTTACTGTGGTACTATACTGTATGAATATCCACTAGGAGAGATTCAGCACTTACTGTGGTACTATAGTGTTTGAATATTCACTAGGAGAGATTCAGTACTTACTGTGGTACTATACTGTATGAATATCCACTAGGAGAGATTCAGCACTTACTGTGGTACTATAGTGTTTGAATATTCACTAGGAGAGATTCAGTACTTACTGTGGTACTATAGTGTTTGAATATTCACTAGGAGAGATTCAGTACTTACTGTGGTACTATAGTGTATGAATATTCACTAGGAGAGATTCAGTACTTACTGTGGTACTACAGTGTATGAATATTCACTAGGAGAGATTCAGTACTTACTGTGGTACTATACTTTATGGGTATTCACTAGGAGAGATTCAGTACTTACTGTGGTACTATACTTTATGGGTATTCACTAGGAGAGATTCAGTACTTACTGTGGTACTATACTTTATGAGTATTCACTAGGAGAGATTCAGTACTTACTGTGGTACTATACTTTATGAGTATTCACTAGGAGAGATTCAGTACTTACTGTGGTACTATACTTTATGGGTATTCACTAGGAGAGATTCAGTACTTACTGTGGTACTATACTTTATGAGTATTCACTAGGAGAGATTCAGTACTTACTGTGGTACAATGACAATCTGGATGAAACATATGAAGAGGAAGACAAGAGAGGCGCAGGCCACGTATGCTCCAAATCTGGAGTCCACTTGTTTGGAGTACTGAAGGAGAAACGGAAATGGAAAAATATAAGAGCAGAAAGGTAAACAGAGGCTGGATGTGCGCTTCACATCTCACTTCAAACCCTTTTGTACAGTATACTGACACAACAGCATCACACTGTGTGAACAGCATGGTAAGGGTTACACAGCTGAACTGTAATCCATAGCCTAATGTATGGTACTTAGGAGGTCAATTATGAGATCTGTAGGTGGACAGGTAATGGAGGAGAACAAAGGCAGTGATTATCTCTCCCACAAAAGACTGGGCTACCGGCTGGGGGCAGACACACTGAGAGAGGGATTTTGATCCTCTCTATGTAGCCACTATACAGCCCACCATACCCCACCCTCAGCGGTGTTGTCTGAAACCCGGAAAAGCAGAGAAGAGGGAAAGCCTGAAAACCGGATGCTTCCATTTTTTTCCAACCCCGCTCAAGCGTTTATTTTACGTCTGCTACGTTAGGTTAACCAGACCCTGGCGAGAGAGACTGACAGAGGGATGAGAGAGAGTAAGAGGTGAAAGACAGCAGGTTGAAAATGGGGCCTCTTCTCTTTCGGTCGGCTTTCACCCTCTCTCTCCTTCCCGCTCACCTTTTATGTATCTTCTCTTTAAACCCAAAAATGTTTACCACTCTCTCTCTCCCACTCTCCCTTCATTTAAGCTTTACTTGACATGCCCTGGATATGTCAAACCAGTGAGTGGTGTAGCAATTTCTAGCAGAATTGCTTGTCTTGACAAGGGCCCTGCATTTTTCAATTTTTATTGAACATGATACCTGACAAGGAAAAATCCCTTAGTTATAGACTCACACTAAACCTTTTTCCTGGTCGGGCCATGTAGTCAGGAAAAACCCAAGGCCCTGAGTTTGACAATCAATTCTGACACAAATGAATATACTGCTCACTCGTTTGACATATCTACTGCTAAAGATCTATCCAGAAAATTCACTCAAGGCCCTAGTCCGAATATTTCGAGTCACTTCCCTGGAGGAGGACGTCAGTACCTTCTTCTCCAGGTCTGGTTCTCTGAAGGTCAGCAGGAACTTCTTGACGTGTTCGGAGCGTAGCCGGTCGATACTCCTGGCGTCGATGGCTCTCCCTAGAAACTCGTCCACCTCGTCCTCTGGGTTCAGGTTTTCCTGCGTGTTTCTGAAAATGAAATGTCTAGATAACACAAGACGAGGAGACACTTTTTTGTTTTCTGTTTCAGGCCATCACAAGAGGTCCTATGTCTCTATGGGCCAGCCCGCCCCCAGTCCTGCAACCACAAACTACAACCACAACTTAACTCCACACTTCACCATAGAACTGCATCACCACAATTAAGTGTGGCCATAATAAGCAAAGTGATTGAGATCATTAGACCACTCTCATCATGTTAGTTTGATGGGAATAATCGGTCATTGAATCAGCAGTGATTTTGATTGCAGTTTGATTGCATTAATTACAGAGGCAATCTGGCCTATTGTCAGTGGATCAGTGGACAAATTCAAACCAGGTGATTAGAATGTTTTTGAGATCACTGTCCACTCATGGGTATGAATGTCATGGCCATGTCATACAAGAAACCTGGCAAGTTGGCGAGTTGGATGTTCTGTTCGTGTTTTCGCTTGCTATGCTGTGTATTATAGATACAATAGTTTATTTCTGTGACTGCCACACACCTACAGTTGAAGTCGGAAGTTTACATACACCTTAGCCAAATACATTTAAACTCAGTTTTTCACAATTCCTGACATTTAATCCTAGTAAAAAGTCCCTGTCTTATATCAGTTAGGATCACCACTTTATTTTAAGAATGTGAAATGTTAGAATAATAGTAGAGAGAATTATTTATTTCAGCTTTTGTTTCTTTCATCACATTCCCAGTGGGTCAGAAGTTTACATACACTCAATTAGTATTTGGTAGCATTGCCTTTAAATTGTTTAACTTGGGTCAAACATTTCGGGTAGCCTTCCACAAGCTTCCCACAATAAGTTGGGTGAATTTTGGCCCTTTCCTCCTGACAGAGCTGGTGTAACTGAGTCAGGTTTGTAGGCCTCCTTGCTCGCAAACACTTTTTCAGTTCTGCACACAACATTTCTATAGGTTTGAGGCCAGGGCTTTGTGGTGGCCACTCCGATACGTTGACTTTGTTGTCCTTAAGCCATTTTGCCACAACTTTGGAAGTATGCTTGGGGTCATTGTCCAGTTGGAAGACCCATTTGCGACCAAGCTTTAACTTCCTGACTGATGTCTTGAGATGTTGCTTCAATATATCCACATAATTTTTCCTCCTCATGATGCCATCTATTTTGTGAAGAGCACCAGTCCCTCCTGCAGCAAAGCACCCCCACAACATGATGCTGCCACCCCCGTGCTTCACGGTTGGGAAGGTGTTCTACGGCTTGCAGGCCTCCCCCTTTTTCTTCCAAACATAACGATGGTCATTATGGCCAAACAGTTCTATTTTTGTTTCATCAAACCAGAGGACTTTTCTAAAACAAATATGATCATTGTCCCCATGTGCAGTTGCAAACCGTAGTCTGGCTTTTTTATGGCGGTTTTGGAGCAGTGGCTTCTTCCTTGCTGAGCGATCTTTCGGGTTATGTCAATATAGGATTCGTTTTACTGTGGATATAGATACTTTTGTACCTGTTTCCTCCAGCACCTTCACAAGGTCCTTTGCTGTTGTTCTGGGATTGATTTGCACTTTTCGCACTTGTGGGGCTTTACAATTTTTTTCTGAAGTCTTGGCTGATATCTTTTGATTGTCCCATCATGTCAAGCAAAGGGGCACTGGGTTTGAAGGTAGGCCTTGAAATACATCCACAGTTACACCTCCAATTGACTCAAATTATGTCAATTAGCCTATCAGAAGCTTCTAAAGCCATGACATCATTTTCTGGAATTTTCCAAGCTGTTTAAAGGCACAGGCAACTTAGTGTATGTAAACTTCTGACTCACTGGAATTGTGATACAGTGAATTATAAGTGAAATAATCTGTCTGTAAACAATTGTTGGAAAAATGACTTGTGTCATGCACAAAGTAGATGTCCTAACCGACTTGCCAAAACTATAGTTTGTTAACAAGAAATTTGTGGAGTGGTTGAAAAACAAGTTTTAATGACTGTAAACTTCCGACTTCAACTGTATCTAGATCATTTAAAGATCTATGGCTTTGATACTGCCATTTGTCTTTAGAAACCCTGAAACCATGACCTGCAGCAGAAGGCAGCCCACCACTTTAACTCACAGGAGGCAAGATGGGGATAGGGGGTCTCTACTCACTTGTCCTTGGGGTCTTCAAATCCCTAGAAGAAAGAAGAAAAGAGCAGAGCAGTGTGTTAGCTGACAGAAAAACATCTGCAAACAGAGAACCTTAAGTGGTGCTAGAGTTTTTTTTAGAAGAGAAAGAGGTAGAATCCATCCACACAGTCAGGTGTTGACAAAAAATTGAGTGTCAACCACCAAGATAAGAGACTGACACCTCTGCCAGCTTTATCTCTGCCCAAACTCTTTGCTCAAGAGGCTAAAAACAACAACAAAAGCTCAGTCGCAAATGGCACCCTATTCCATACCAACATAGAGTACTGCTTTGACAAGGTCCCATAGAACTCTGGTCAAAAGTAGTGCACTATATAGGGAATAGGGTGCTATATCAGACACATTCAAAGTTGAGAACAATAGCTATCCAGGCATCTTCCTGGGGAGATGAGTCAATAGTGCTTCTGTAGAAGACTGTCTGCCTGTCATAAGACCATCGAGGGGGTTTCTCTGAGCCTTCATTAAAGCTTGACACGGATTATTATACCAGCAGGGTGGTTTGTGTTGTTTACCACACACCTAATTCATAATAATGACCATTTATTTATTTACATCACATGGGGCTCTATTTTAACAAACCTAACGAAATGGTCAATCAAAGCGCTGGCAGTAGAGCTATAGGTCCTGGGGTGCGTCCAAAATATTTTTGCTATTTTCACAGCCGGAATTATGAGCACAATAGCTGGCAGTGGCGCAAAAGGGCTAGGTTTTGATGAACAAACAGGTTGTAGGTGTGACGAGGGCTTGGCCACTCACTGGCCAATCACGCGTTCCGTGGCTTAATACTGCATGCGCTTGTCTCAAGTTCTGTAGGTTATTGGCTGTCTTTGCGTTGTCAACAACTCCAATTTGGCTGGGGGCACAGAATATTCTCATCTTGGTCCATTGTGTATTGATATTACAGTTTTTTGAAAAGCATAGGCTACAGTAACGAGTGATGTCAACAACAAACAAAATAACATCCAGTGTTAGTTCAATAGCCTATGTTTGGAGTGTTGGCAGTAAACATTGTTGTAATTGGCTTCAATGAGCTATACACATCACACTTAAAATAGAAAATACTAGGCTCACGGAAATGGTATTGTATGTGTGAGGCACGTTCTCAATAAGCAAAATATAGAATTATATAGGACTGAATAATTGAAATACATTTGGAGGAGAGCGTCTTTGACCACCGGATGAGAGATGGGGATGGATACTTGAACAAGCTAAACGAAGTATGCAGGTAGGCATATATGTGTATGTTTCAGGATGTGCATTATATTATAAATTCAATGCACTCTGACAAATAGACCATTTAAACACCTTTTATGGGCTACTTTGCAAGCCAGGATAAATAAGACAAGACGCATTGCTGTTGAACAAGCCTTAGTAGACTAGACTTAGGGTAAAGGTAACCTTGATATAAAACGCAAAACAAGCAATCTGTTTTTTAAAACAACAATATTTCTAAATAGGATGGGGTCAGAAGCATGATAGCATAAATCGATTCTCTCGTTCCATGGCATAGTGTGCACACGTTGGCCTAAATGTGTGTATGCATAACTATCACACGTCTATACAAAATCCTATGCTCATGTCAATTGTATCGTTGCCTATGTGCAAGGCAGATTTTAAAAAAAGAATCTGCCGCTGATATGGCATTATAGGAGGACTGAATAGTTTGGAGGGGCGCTTCTTTGGTAATCAGATAGGGGCACTCTTCGAAAATTAGGATGGATAGCCTACTTGAACAAGTGAAATGAAGTATGCAGGTATGTGAATTGTGAATTGTGAATAATTAAAAAGCATGAAGGCAAAAAACTATATTTCAAAGCACTCTTAGTAGACCATTTAAAACCCCTTTATCTGTAGGCTACTTAGCTAATGGCCAGGATAAAAATACACACCTATGCGATACTGCTAAACCAGCCTTGATTAAAGGGAGGGTAGGCTATGCTTGGTTTTTAATCATCAAATTAAACGAGCTGGGGGGAAACTTAAAGTGTTTTATGTTTCTAAATATGAGATTCGCCAGCACAAAAGGCACATCTCTCTTCCATGGGCACTGTGTGTCATGGCTGGATAGGCTGAGCTTCCGCTCTCAAAATCCATTCCATTATCAACTGCATTACCGTTAAGACCTGCTTTTTAGCGCTGTCTGAAATTGTCACTTTGCACTTGTTTTTAAGGACACACCTCAGATATTGCGCAAGCGAGCTGATGTTAGACAGGCTTTAGGGCTGGAAAATGTCAGTGCGGCAGTTTTTACATAACAAAATTGGAAACTAACTTGAGTTTGACACAAAATAGGAGCCCATTAGGTGAAATGAAGAGTTTCTCCATCAATCATGGAACTGCATTGCCCTCTATTGGATGAAGACAGCAACAACAACAGGATAAAATGTGCTGTTCCAAGAAACATCAACACATCTCCAGGAGATAGTCATCTAAACTTAGAGCTACTTCCATATCAACAAATACACTCCCATATGTACATACATTACGATGCACTCTTCTGTCTGACCAGTAAACCTATTACTTTGTGCCTTTGTCACATCTTGGTAAAATCTATACTCCTCAATTGTCCCAATTGTGGACTAAGCTGAAAATACCCTGAAACCCTTCCTTTTTGGATGTGACTTTCCAGCAGAATTTCTAGGATGTCTTTTATAACATAAGCAATTCCACTGATAAAACTACACTCTACAAACAGAGAGGGGGAACATCCCCAAATACCAGCATTCTCTATATTTTATATGGAATAGGAGAACAGTGATTAATGACAGTAGGAATGTACGCAAGAAACACAGTTGACAGCAGGTCATTATAAGTCATCTCTACTCCGCTGCCTGCCCTGCACTGCCAGGAAGTTGGAAGACAGGGGCTAGTGGGAATTACTACGTGACTCCCTTTCCTTTCGCCTCACACACATTCTCTCCCCCTCTTTCATGCAATCTGTCTTGCTCCCTTTCTCCTTGCTCCCTCTATCTCTGCTCTTTCTTTATATCTGCTGCTGGGATTCACAAGCGGTGCAAGGGGATGAGGAGAGAGAGACAGAGGGACAGAGACAGAGAGACAGAGAGACAGAGAGACAGAGAGACAGAGAGACAGAGAGACAGAGAGACAGAGAGACAGAGAGACAGAGAGACAGAGAGACAGAGAGAGAGAGAGAGAGAGAGAGAGAGAGAGAGAGAGAGATAGATATTCACTATGGTGAATCACTAAAACAATACAGAAATACACTACGGAAAAAGAAGGAACAGCACGTCAGAAATCAGCTCAATGTAATTGAAGACTCCATAGACTCTAACCAATTCTGGGAAAATTGGAAAACACTAAACAAACAACAACACGAAGAATTATCTATCCAAAATGGAGATGTATGGGTAAACCACTTCTCCAATCTTTTTGGCTCTATAACAAAGAATAAAGAGCAAAAACATATACATGATCAAATACAAATCCTAGAATCAACTATTAAAGACTACCAGAACCCACTGGATTCTCCAATTACCTTGAATGAGTTACAGGACAAAATAAAAACCCTCCAACCCAAAAAGGCCTGTGGTGTTGATGGTATCCTTAATGAAATGATCAAATATACAGACAACAAATTCCAATTGGCTATACTAAAACTATTTAACATCGTCCTTAGCTCTGGCATCTTCCCCAATATTTGGAACCAAGGACTGATCACCCCAATCCACAAAAGTGGAGCCAAATTTGACCCCAATAACTACCGTGGAATATGCGTCAACAGTAACCTTGGGAAAATCCTCTGCATTATCATTAACAGCAGACTCGTACATTTCCTCAATGAAAACAATGTACTGAGCAAATGTCAAATTGGCTTTTTACCAAATTACCGTACAACAGACCATGTATTCACCCTACACACCCTAATTGACAACCAAACAAACCAAAACAAAGGCAAAGTCTTCTCATGCTTTGTTGATTTCAAAAAAGCCTTCGACTCAATTTGGCATGAGGGTCTGCTATACAAATTGATGGAAAGTGGTGTTGGGGGTAAAACATACGACATTATAAAATCCATGTACACAAACAACAAGTGTGCGGTTAAAATTGGCAAAAAACACACACATTTCTTCACACAGGGTCGTGGGGTGAGACAGGGATGCAGCTTAAGCCCCACCCTCTTCAACATATACAGTGGGGAGAACAAGTATTTGATACACTGCCGATTTTGCAGGTTTTCCTACTTACAAAGCATGTAGAGGTCTGTAATATTTATCATAGGTACACTTCAACTGTGAGAGACGGAATCTAAAACAAAAATCCAGAAAATCACATTGTATGATTTTTAAGTAATTAATTTGCATTTTATTGCATGACATAAGTATTTGATACATCAGAAAAGCAGAACTTAATATTTGGTACAGAAACCTTTGTTTGCAATTACAGAGATCATACGTTTCCTGGAGTTCTTGACCAGGTTTGCACACACTGCAGCAGGGATTTTGTCCCACTCCTCCATACAGACCTTCTCCAGATCCTTCAGGTTTCGGGGCTGTCGCTGGGCAATACGGACTTTCAGCGCCCTCCAAAGATTTTCTATTGGGTTCAGGTCTGGAGACTGGCTAGGCCACTCCAGGACCTTGAGATGCTTCTTACAGAGCCACTCCTTAGTTTCCCTGGCTGTGTGTTTCGGGTCGTTGTCATGCTGGAAGACCCAGCCACGACCCATCTTCAATGCTCTTACTGAGGGAAGGAGGTTGTTGGCCAAGATCTCGCGATACATGGCCCCATCCATCCTCCCCTCAATACGGTGCAGTCGTCCTGTCCCCTTTGCAGAAAAGCATCCCCAAAGAATGATGTTTCCACCTCCATGCTTCACGGTTGGGATGGTGTTCTTGGGGTTGTACTCATCCTTCTTCTTCCTCCAAACACGTCGAGTGGAGTTTAGACCAAAAAGCTCAATTTTTGTCTCATCAGACCACATGACCTTCTCCCATTCTTCCTCTGGATCATCCAGATGGTCATTGGCAAACTTCAGACGGGCCTGGACATGCCCTGGCTTGAGCAGGGGGACCTTGCGTGCGCTGCAGTATTTTAATCCATGACGGCATAGTGTGTTACTAATGGTTTTCTTTGAGACTGTGGTCCCAGCTCTCTTCAGGTCATTGACCAGGTCCTGCCGTGTAGTTCTGGGCTGATCCCTCACCTTCCTCATGATCATTGATGCCCCACGAGGTGAGATCTTGCATGGAGCCCCAGACCGAGGATGATTGACCGTCATCTTGAACTTCTTCCATTTTCTAATAATTGCGCCAACAGTTGTTGCCTTCTCACCAAGCTGCTTGCCTATTGTCCTGTAGCCCATCCCAGCCTTGTGCAGGTCTACAATTTTACCCCTGATGTCCTTACACAGCTCTCTGGTCTTGGCCATTGTGGAGAGGTTGGAGTCTGTTTGATTGAGTGTGTGGACAGGTGTCTTTTATACAGGTAACGAGTTCAAACAGGTGCAGTTAATACAGGTAATGAGTGGAGAACAGGACGGCTTCTTAAAGAAAAACTAACAGGTCTGTGAGAGCCGGAATTCTTACTGGTTGGAAGGTGATCAAATACTTATGTCTTGCAATAAAATGCAAATTAATTACTTAAAAATCATACAATGTGATTTTCTGGATTTTTGTTTTAGATTCCGTCTCTCACAGTTGAAGTGTACCTATGATAAAAATTACAGACCTCTACATGCTTTGTAAGTAGGAAAACCTGCAAAATCGGCAGTGTATCAAATACTTGTTCTCCCCACTGTATATCAACGAATTGGCGCGGGCACTAGAACAGTCTGCAGCACCCGGTCTCACCCTACTAGAATCCGAAGTCAAATGTCTACTGTTTGCTGATGATCTGGTGCTTCTGTCACCAACCAAGGAGGGCCTACAGCAGCACCTAGATCTTCTGCACAGATTCTGTCAGACCTGGGCCCTGACAGTAAATCTCAGTAAGACCAAAATAATGGTGTTCCAAAAAAGGTCCAGTCGCCAGGACCACAAATTCCATCTAGACACTGTTGCCCTAGAGCACACAAAAAACTATACATACCTCGGCCTAAACATCAGCACCACAGGTAACTTCCACAAAGCTGTGAACGATCTGAGAGACAAGGCAAGAAGGGCCTTCTATGCCATCAAAAGGAACATAAATTTCAACATACCAATTAGGATCTGGCTAAAAATACTTGAATCAGTCATAGAGCCCATTGCCCTTTATGGTTGTGAGGTCTGGGGTCCGCTCACCAACCAAGATTTCACAAAATGGGACAAACACCAAATTGAGACTCTGCATGCAGAATTCTGCAAAAATATCCTCCGTGTACAACGTAGAACACCAAATAATGCATGCAGAGCAGAATTAGGCCGATACCCACTAATTATCAAAATCCAGAAAAGAGCCGTTAAATTCTACAACCACCTAAAAGGAAGCGATTCCCAAACCTTCCATAACAAAGCCATCACCTACAGAGAGATGAACCTGGAGAAGAGTCCCCTAAGCAAGCTGGTCCTAGGGCTCTGTTCACAAACACAAACACACCCCACAGAGCCCCAGGACAACAGCACAATTAGACCCAACCAAATCATGAGAAAACAAAAAGATAATTACTTGACACTTTGGAAAGAATTAACAAAAAAACTGCGCAAACTAGAATGCTATTTGGCCCTAAACAGAGAGTACACAGTGGCAGAATACCTGACCACTGTGACTGACCCAAACTTAAGGAAAGCTTTGACTATGTACAGACTCAGTGAGCATAGCCTTGCTATTGAGAAAGGCCGCCGTAGGCAGACATGGCTCTCAAGAGAAGACAGGCTATGTGCACACTGCCCACAAAATGAGGTGGAAACTGAGCTGCACTTCCTAACCTCCTGCCCAATGTATGACCATATTAGAGAGACATATTTCCCTCAGATTACACAGATCCACAAAGAATTTGAAAACAAATCCAATTTTGATAAACTCCCATATCTACTGGGAGAAATTCCACAGTGTGCCATCACAGCAGCAAGATTTGTGACCTGTTGCCACAAGAAAAGGGCAACCAGTGAAGAACAAACACCATTGTAAATACAACCCATATTTATGCTTATTTATTTTAACTTGTGTGCTTTAACCATTTGTACATTGTTACAACACTGTATATATATAATATAACATTTCTAATGTCTTTATTGTTTTGAAACTTCTGTATGTGTAATGTTTACTGTTAATTTGTATTGTTTATTTCACTTTTGTATAATATCTACCTCACTTGCTTTGGCAATGTTAACACATGTTTCCCATGCCAATAAAGCCCCTTGAATTGAATTGAATTGATAGATAGAGATAGATAGAGATAGAGACAGACAGACAGACAGACAGACAGACAGACAGACAGACAGACAGACAGACAGACAGACAGACAGACAGACAGACAGATAGACAGATAGACAGATAGAGATAGAGATAGAGATAGACAGATAGAGATAGACAGATAGAGATAGAGGCAGACATCCAACTGCGTAGTATGTTTTAATCTGCCAAAGAGAGACTGTCTCTCACAATACAGCTGTCCTGTCGCAGCTAGCCAATAATTAAATCAGACAGGACTTACTTACGCCCACAAGCACTGAGCTCATTCATTGATTTCAAACACTGATTTCAGATCCAGCAGGATATAATAAGATAAAGAGATAACCAGAAATAATTATCTGACTGTAATCTGCACACCAAAAACTCTGGGGTGAAGACAATAGTAGGCAGGTGCGCTACGATTGGAACCAGACTCAGACCATTATTGTGTTGACATAGTGCCCTTGAGTTAATGTTAGGAGAGGAGAGAAAAGAAGACGAGGTGAGAGGGGAAGGGATGGAATGAGAGAGGAGGAGAGGTAAACAAGAGACAGTGAGTCACCATAGCAGCATTGTTTTAGCACAGTGGGAGGCCTTGGGGAACAGAAAGAGGACTCAATGGTCACACACTATAGCTTTTTTCTGTGTGTGTGTGTTTGTGCTTCTGTGCATGTGTATGCGTTTGTGTACGTGTGTGTATGTGTGTGTGTGTTTTGATGTATGTCTTTGTTGTGTAAGAGAGATGATTCCCCCTGGGATTCTGGGTAATGTTATTCTGCTGCAGATGGGATCTCACTGACTAAATGTTATGGTATTTGTTCATCCCTGTTGCCCACGTATTGTATTGTGACAGAGTGAGTAGTCCTCGAGAGACACTTGCTGGAGAGGTGAACCGTAGTGTGAAGGGCCACTGCTTGCTGCCAGCATGCCAGCCTGCCTCCCCCTCTACCCTTGAGACTATACAGAAGCTTTCTGGGAATTCATTACTGAATGCAAATGATTTCCATCGTCGTCTCAGAAGAGAGGAGAGACATGGATATATTGAATAGATGTGTAACTGTCAATACTGACAGTTTTGGAAAAAAGTGTATTGGGATAAAAGCATCTGTTAAATGACTATTATAATATTATTATATGTACCTGTGGTAGTTGTGCTCTGAGGTCTGACGGTACGTTCACCATTCTGTTCAATGTCAGACCTTAGCTCACTGACGTCTACACAGACAGGAAACACACAGATAAAAGGTGTATCCGCCTCAGGTGAGTTTCCCTTATTGGTGACTGATTAAATCATTAAGGCCCTGACTGACTGTGGCCATCCTGCTTCCGCTTCACTGACTCTGCTCCTCTCTCTCTCTCTCTCTCTCTCTCTCTCTCTCTGTGGGGTTTCACCGGGTCAGGGGCAGTGAAACAGGGGTGGGGGCACTGTGACCCTGGAGCTAAATGCTAGACTAAAGACAGAGAGAGCCTAGGGAGACAATGAAAGATATACCGTATGCAATGACATAAACGCCTCACGTCCTTGGCTTTCTATAGTCCCTGGTTAATACACAAACACACAACAACCACAACCTGGCCTTGCTGTGAAGGCCAGATCAGAGAAGAGTAAAGATAAAGTCTGAATGGCGGTGAGGACAGAATGGTATCTCACCATCCTCTTCATCTCCTTGGAGATCTGGTTTCCTCCGTGGTTGTAGAAAGGCCGGTCGGTCCAGTGGCCCGTGTTGTGGGAGACAGAGTTGGCGCGCTGACGGTTCATTTTCGCTATCATCGCCTTCTCTTCTTTCTGCAAGGTAAGGGAGACAGATATACAAGGGATGGTAATGGAAAAAGTCCCTCTGGGAACCAGGAAACCACCAATGTAAAATCCTTGAATTAAAGATCATGCTAAAATTATTTCACTCCCGGGTTACCCCCCATTTCCACCCCTGGCAGCTATACTTCTAGGGGAATACTGGGGGAATTCCATGCAACAATCACTTCCTCTACTGTAGATCAGTTACATGTTTTCAACGGTTCCTACTACAATTAAATATGCTTATAGGTAGTGATAGCTGACCTGGGATGAGTGTAGTGGTTCAAACTGAACGGAAAAGGTAGCGAACTCTAAGGCTGTGCCTCAAATGGCACTATAGTGCACTCTATAGGGAATAGGGTGTCATTTGGGACTTAGGACGCACACTAAAATGTATCACTTCTTGTAAACAGTTTATTAGGGCAGGTCTGTAATGTAACTATTGTAACAGGGATCGTGAGAACCAACCCATTCCCAATCAACCCATAAGTTAGAATGTAGTATATAGTAATATGATACATTATGTGAAAGTACACATGATATGATATGTTAGCTGGATTAGAGTCAAGGCTTCTGATATCGCCACAGGACTGATATGATATGATATGACACACACACACTACTGATATAATATATCCTCAGCTGATTAAAAGGACATCGTACTGTACGTAAACAAACATTATCTCATGGTGAGAGAACGGGTGACATCACTCTTTAGAGACGCATGATTTCCAAAAGTAAGCCGACCAGCTGCTTATAAAAAATAAGACAGCCTGAAAGCATGATAATCAGCCAGTAAATCAAAAAGTGTTTATAAAAATGTATCAGAATTTTGACTGAGCAGGGCTGAGTTTGTTTTCCTATTACAGTCAACTGGGGGCCCAGAGTTTTTCCGAGTCAAGTATCTACATTGGAAATCTTACTCATGTCTGTGTAAAGCCGTATTTGCACGGGACTAATATTACTAGTATTATTTTATTCATTATCTCCAGCACCATACCAGTGTCTACATGGGAAAATAGCGATGAAAGATGTGGTTAAAAACTGTGAGGTGTCCCTTTAAAGGGTCAGATCACGTGATCAGGTAAAACTCTGGGCCATAGTCATAATAACCTAATCTAACAGTAAAGGGATGACAAGGCTGTACTGTACCCTTTTCTGGCTGCAGCCCACGATGAGGTAGGTTTCAATGTTGTGACTCTTCAGATAGACGTTCCTCTCTCCTCCTGATCCTGGCTCCACGTCATAGTCTCCATTCAGGTAGTTCAGAGTGGCCTTGGTGATGTGGATCCGCCTGGCACAAAAACACAGCCATGACTTACTGGACACAATGGTCATTATTATTAATTAATTAATTTCAGGATTGTATAGTTGAAGTCGGAAGTTTACATACACTTAGGTTGGAGTCATTAAAACTCGTTTTTCAACCACTCCAAAAATGTCTTGTTATAGTTTTGGCAAGTCGGTGAGGACTACTTTGTGCATGACACAAGTAATTTTTCCAACAATTGTTTACAGACAGATTATTTCACTTATAATTCACTGTATCACAATTCCGGTGGGTCAGAAGTTTACATATACTAAGTTGACTGTGCCTTTAAACAGCTTGGAAAATTCCAGAAAATTATGTAATGGCTTTAGAATCTTCTGATTAGCTAATTCACATAATTTGAGTCAATTGGAGGTGTCCCTGTGGATGTATTTCAAGGCCTACCTTCAAACTCAGTGCCTCTTTTGCTTGACATAATGGGAAAATCAAAAACAATCAGCCAAGATCTCAGAAAAACATTTGTAGGCCTCCATAAGTCTGGTTCATCCTTGGGAGCAATTTCCAAAGGTACCATGTTCATCTAAACAAACAATAGTGCACAAGTATAAACACCATGGGACCACGCAGCCGTCATACCACTCAGGAAGGAGACAAGTTCTGTCTTCTAGAGATGAACGTACTTTGGTGCGAAAAGTGCAAATCAATCCCAGAACATCAGCAAAGGACCTTGTGAAGATGCTGGAGGAAACAGGTACAAAAGTATCTCTATCCACAGTAAAACGAGTCCTATATCGATGTAACCTAAAAGGCCGCTCAGCAAGGAAGAAGCCACTGCTCCAAAACCGCCATAAAAAAGCCAGACTACGGTTTGCAACTGCACATGGGGACAAAGATCATACTTTTTGGAGAAATGTCCTCTGGTCTGATGAAACAAAAATAGAACTGTTTGGCCATAATGACCATCGTTATGTTTGGAAGAAAAAGGGGGAGGCTTGCAAGCCGAAGAAGACCATCCCAACCATGAAGCACGGGGGTGGCAGCATCATGTTGTGGGCGTGCTTTGCTGCAGGAGGGACTGGTGAACATCACAAAATTGATGGCATCATGAGGGGGAAAAATTATGTGGATATATTGAAGCAACATCTCAAGACATCAGTCAGGAAGTTAAAGCTTGGTCGCAAATGGGTTTTCCAAATGGACAATGACCCCAAGCATACTTCCAAAGTTGTAACAAAATGGCTTAAGGACAACAAAGTCCAGGTATTGGAGTGGTCATCACAAAGCACTGACCTCATTCCTATAGAAAATGTGTGGGCAGAACTGAAAAAGCGTGGGTGAGGATGGAGGCCAACAAACCTGACTCAGTTACACCAACTCTGTCAGGAGGAATGGGCCAAAATTCACCCAACTTATTGTGGGAAGCTTGTGGAAGGCTAACCGAAATGTTTAACCCAAGTTAAACAATTTAAAGGCAATGCTACCAAATACTAATTGAGTGTATGTAAACTTCTGACCCACTGGGAATGTGATGAAAGAAATGAAAGCTTAAATAAATAATTCTCTCTACTATTGTTCTGACATTTCACATTCTTAAAATAAAGTGGTTATCCTAACTGACCTAAGACAGGGAATTTTTACTAGTATTAAATGTCAGGAATTGTGAAAAACTGAGTTTAAATGTATTTGGCTAAGGTGTATGTCAACTTCCGACTTCAACTGTACCATAGAAAAGGATTGTGCAAAATTGACATAATAATGTAGGCAAATATTTGTTTGCTAGTGATATAGTGATTTTATACCATGGCGTTGAATACTCCTTTCTAATTGTATTGATGGGCATTCTAGAGCATGCATTATTTCCCTATAAGGCACAGTATATTTGCACGGTAGAATTCAATGGCTACAGTTCATTTTTACATGTTTTGTTTGAGCTGCTTTTGTAAGCAAAAGCTGAATTGAAAACAGTATCGGTATTGTTGAATTAGATTTTCAGAATTT
The DNA here is from genome assembly GCF_045679555.1 of Salvelinus alpinus. Classification (NCBI taxonomy): domain Eukaryota; kingdom Metazoa; phylum Chordata; class Actinopteri; order Salmoniformes; family Salmonidae; genus Salvelinus; species Salvelinus alpinus. The sequence goes on from NC_092105.1 coordinate 32,829,637, forward strand.
GGTTAGCTAAACTAGCAAGTCTGTTTGTTTGGTTACCATGGCAACTACTGTAGCTATCTAGTAAACTTGCTAGCTACTTCAGTGAATGTTGAACACATTTCTATCGGCAAATGAACACATTTCTAGTGTCAAATGTGTTAAATTATAGCCATGGTAAAAAAGGGATAATCAACTCGTGGCTCTACGCATTCTCTGGGACTGCTAGCATGTCATGGAACACACCTTCCACGCCGTTCATTATTTTCCATAGAACGCATAGCCCCTCGTTGATTATCCCTTACATATCCCATATACATAGTAGCATACCACTTAGAATGTATGCCCAATACAAAAGTTAATTCTAAGTGTTATTCTATGTAGTATTATAGTGTATTTTGATACAGAGCATAGGAGAATAGATGTAGTGTCATTGGGTGAGTGACTCTGTACTGGTTTGTCATGATTGGCCAAACGTACCCTGCCGCGCCCCCAGCCTCCATGTGATTAGCTAACGTGACATCGTTGGACCACACGTCAAACTGCCACTTCCTGAGTCCCAGTACCCCACAGTGGACCCTGCCGCTATGGATGCCCACACGCATGTTCACATTGACCCCTGTGACCTCTCTCACGAGCCTAGAACACACACACACAGATAGAAAAAGTTAGAGACCACTGAGCACTGATTTTGGAGGGAGAAAAGAGGAAATCTGTTCCCAAGTATTCTATCCAGATGGAGCGGTCGGCGGTACTCGTGCATGTGAAAGCAGCTCAACCAGAGGCTGAGAAAATAGGATTCTGTGCTGTTGTTGTTCACCAATCACACGAGAAAACATAGCCTGTGTTGTAATACATCAGCACGTATGTCCAGCTAACTTTCCCACTTTAGCTAGCTAGCTGGCTAACACTATCAGTTTACAGAGTCACTTTTAACAATAAAAGTAACTGCTTTCGAATCGATTTTTGAAATAATAATTTCTGTTGCATGTGAATACATTTTTATGTCGATAATGTTTGTTTATTTTGTTGCTATGGTCACCAGCGGCTGTCGCCTTCCTAGGCACTAGCCGCTTTAACTAGAGGGACAAGATGTGTACTCGACGGTGAAATCGCCGATATTTCCGTATGTGAATCGCTTTAGGGCAACAAACACTACAGGTCAAAAGTTTTAGAACACCTACTCATTCAAGGGTTTTTCTTTATTTTTACTATTTTCAAAATTGTAGAATAATAGTGAAGACATTGAAACTATGAAATAACACATATGGAATCATGTAGTTAACAAAAAAGTGTTAAACAAATCAAAATATATTTTATATTTGTCACGACTTCCACCGAAGTCGGCTCCTCTCCTTGTTCGGCCGGCGTTCGGCGATCGACATCACCGGCTTTCTAGCCATCGCAGCTCCATTTTTCATATGTCCATTTGTTTTGTCTTGTCCCATACACACCTGGTTTTCATTCCCTAATCAATCTACATGTATTTAGCCCTCTGTTTCCCATCATGTCTTTTGCCAAGGTGGGCCACCAGTACTTCCCAGTCAGACAGCGCACCGTCCGACCGATCCCCGGATGACCAGAGGAGGGAGACGTGTGGGCCCAATAGATCAACTGGTCACGGACAGCAGACGGAACGTACATACGCCCAACGGGACACTGGAGGGGAGCGGGCTCTGTACGCAACACCTGCTCAATGTCCGCATCCAGCTCCCACACAACCGGCGCTACCAGGCAGGAGGCCAGGAGTATGGGAGACTGATCCATTCAAGGGGGGGTACTGTCACGACTTCCGCCGAAGTCGGCTCCTCTCCTTGTTCGGGCCGGCGTTCGGCGATCGACATCACCGGCTTTCTAGCCATCGCAGCTCCATTTTTCATATGTCCATTTGTTTTGTCTTGTCCCATACACACCTGGTTTTCATTCCCTAATCAATCTACATGTATTTAGCCCTCTGTTTCCCATCATGTCTTTTGCCAAGGTGGGCCACCAGTACTTCCCAGTCAGACAGCGCACCGTCCGACCGATCCCCGGATGACCAGAGGAGGGAGACGTGTGGGCCCAATAGATCAACTGGTCACGGACAGCAGACGGAACGTACATACGCCCAACGGGACACTGGAGGGGAGCGGGCTCTGTACGCAACACCTGCTCAATGTCCGCATCCAGCTCCCACACAACCGGCGCTACCAGGCAGGAGGCCAGGAGTATGGGAGTCTGATCCATTCAAGGGGGGGTACTGTCACGACTTCCGCCGAAGTCGGCTCCTCTCCTTGTTCGGGCCGGCGTTCGGCGATCGACATCACCGGCTTTCTAGCCATCGCAGCACCATTTTTTATATGTCCATTTGTTTTGTCTTGTCGCATACACACCTGGTTTTCATTCCCTAATCAATCTACATGTATTTAGCCCTCTGTTTCCCATCATGTCTTGGTGTGTAATTCTGTTAAGCGTGTGTAGCGGAGGCGAAGTCAGATGCAGAAGAGCAGAGGGTAGCAAACAGGCGCACTTTAATTCCGTTCCAAATAGACAGCACAATAAAAACATACAAGTGCCAAAACCACGGAAATAACAAAAGTAATGCGCCTGACAAACCACATAACAATAAACAATTACACACAAAGACATGATGGGAAACAGAGGGCTAAATACATGTAGATTGATTAGGGAATGAAAACCAGGTGTGTATGGGACAAGACAAAACAAATGGACATTTGAAAAATGGAGCGGCGATGGCCAGAAAGCCGGTGACGTCGATCGCCGAACGCCGCCCGAACAAAGAGAGGACCCAACTTCGGCGGAAGTCGTGACAATATTTGAGATTCTTCAAATAACCACCCTTTGCCTTGACGACAGCTTTGCACACTCTTGGCATTTTCTCAACCAGCTTCACCTGGAATGCTTTTCCAACAGTCTTGAAGGAGTTCCCACATATGCTGAGCACTTGTTGGCTGCTTTTCCTTCACTCTGCGGTCCGACTCATCCCAAACCATCTCAATTTGGTTGTGTTTGGGGGATTGTGGAGGCCAGGTCATCTGATGCAGCACTCCATCACTCTCCTTCTTGGTAAAATAGCCCCTACACAGCCTGGAGGGTCATTGTCCTGTTGAAAAACAAATGATAGGCCCACTAAGCCCAAACCAGATGGGATGGCGCATCGGTGCAGAAACCTGTGGTAGCCATGCTGGTTAAGTGTGCATTGAATTCTAAATAAATCACAGCCAGTGTCACAAGCAAAGCATCCCACATCATAACACCTCCTCCTCCATGGTTTATGGTGGGAAATACACATGCGGAGACCATCCGTTAACCCACATCACGTCTCACAAAGACAGCGCAGTTGGAACCAAAAATCCCCAATTTGGACTCCAGAGCAAAGGACAGATTTCCACCGGTCTAATGTCCATTGTTCGTGTTTCTTGGCCCAAGCAAGTATATTCTTCTTATTGGTGTCCTTTAGTAGTGGTTTCTTTGCAGCAATTCGACCATGAAGACCTGATTCACAGTCTCCTCTGTACAGTTGATGTTGAGATGTGTCTGTTACTTGAACTCTGTGAAGCATTTATTTAGGCTGCAATTTCAGAGATTGGTAACTCTAATGAACTTATCCTCTGCAGCAGAGGTAACACTGGGTCTTCCATTCCTGTGGCGGCCCTCATGAGAGCCAGTTTCATCGTAGCGCTTGATGGTTTTTGTGATTGCACTTGAAGAAACTTTCAAAGTTCTTGAAATGTTCCGTATTGACTGAAAGTAATGATGGAGTGCCGTTTCTCTTATTTGAGCTATTCTTGCCATAATATGGACTTGGTCTTTTACCAAATAGGGCTGTCTTCTGTATACCCCACTACATTGTCACAACACAACTGATTGGCTCAAATGCATTAAGAAGGAAAGAAATTACACCAATTAACTTTTAAGAAGGCACGCCTGTTAATTGAAATGCATTCAAGGTGGCTATGTCATGAAGCTGCTTTAGAAAATGCCAAGAGTGTGCAAAGCTGTCATCAAGGCAAAGGGTGGCTATTTGAAGAATCTCAAATATAAAATATATTTTGATTTGTTCAACACCTTTTTGGCTACATGATTCCATATGTGTTATTTCATAGTTTTGGTGTCTTCACTATTATTCTACAATGTAGAAAATAGTACAAAATAAAGAAAAACCCTTGAATGAGTAGGTGTTCTCATTCAAGGGTAGTGTATAATATCCATTGTTTTTGTCAAAATTGCTCAAGCTCAGTATATTTGGTTACAATGCAGTAATCACCTCGTTATAATGTCACAGCAGTCTCCTAATACGGTGCCTCGCTGACTCCGTGTGAATGTAGAGGGCAGGGACACTGAACCAGAACATTTTCTCACCTTCGCCTTTTAAACACTTAATCAGTGGCAATATTCTAGATGTTATAACATTGTTACATGTTATTGCGTCATGGAAGTTGGGGGACTGCTTCGAAAAAGGAGAAAGCTAAGTGAAGCAAAAATGCAATAACCACAGCCGCTCTGGTCGAAGGGACGAAAACACAGTCAATTGCACGCATGTGCGTACATACACACACACACACAGACACACACACACGCACACACATACAAACACACTACTGCTGACAGGAGTGCTGAGGGGCAGACAGTCAGGTCTGTGAGCGGAGACAGACATCTGTCTCGTCATTCAGAAACAGCCAATCAATAAATCAGCCAGCCCTTATCTCTCTCAGCAAACACCAATCAGAAGCCACAAAAAAATACAACTGAACAATAACGCAATCAGCATTAGACTGTTTCAAGCACACCAAGCACCTGTCCTGGACTCATTGACTCAACTTCTGCAGACACAAATTAGGCTAAGTGCCTCTTCATGCGTATAGAGTGAACCTGATTTGAACCTTTCAGGTTTCTCTGGGCCTGGAAGTGTAGGAGTACTATGGCACTAATGCACACCTGCCTCCTACCACCTGTCTGAAACAAGGCTTGTGCATCCTGTGGCTCTCCAGGAACAGGATTGAAGAACAATTGAAGAGTTTATATCCAAAACGCTATATTGATATGTTTCACATTTGAAATGATTGCTTATGGGTACCTTCACGTGTGTGTAAAATATGACTGTCCTCAGATGTTTTATTCATAGATGTTAGATGTGTATGAATATGTGTATATATATATATATATAAGTATTCAGACCCTCTGACTTTTTCCACATTTTGTTACGTTACACCCTTATTCTAAAATTGATTAAGTAAATAAAAATCCTCAGCAATCTACTAACAAGACTCCATAATGACAAAGCGAAATCAGGTTTTTAGAATGCTTGCAAATGAATGAAAAATGTAAAACTGAAAACCTTATTTACATAAGTATTCAGACCCTTTGCTATGAGACTCGAAATTAAGCTCAGATGCATCCTGTTTTACATTGATCATCTTTGAGATGTTTCTACAATTTGATTCTAGTCCACCTGTGGTAAATTCAATTAATTGCACATGATTTGGAAAGGCACACACCTGTCTATATAAGGTCCCACAGTTGACCATGCATGTCAGAGCAAAAACCAAGCCATGAGGTCGAAGAAATTGCCCGTAGAGCTCCGAGACAGGATTGTGTGCTGTGCAGCTATTTCATTTTTTTACATTTTACATTTTAGTCATTTAGCAGACGCTCTTATCCAGAGCGACTTACAGTAGAGTGCATACATTTTTTATAACATTTTTTTTTTTTCTTTTTTACATACTGAGACAAGGATATCCCTACCGGCCAAACCCTCCCTACCGGCCAAACCCTCCCTAACCCGGACGACGCTATGCCAATTGTGCGTCGCCCCACGGATCTCCCGGTTGCGGCCGGCTGCGACAGAGCCTGGGCGCGAACCCAGCCCAGCCTGGGCGCGAACCCAGAGACTCTGGTGGCGCAGCTAGCACTGCGATGCAGTGCCCTAGACCACTGCGCCACCCGGGAGATATGTGACACTTAGATTACACACAGGTGGACTTTATTTAACTAATTATGTTACTTCTGAAGGTATTTGGTTGCACCAGACCTTATTTAGGGGCTTCATAGCAAAGTGTTTGCACGCACCACTTTTCCTTTTTTGGGGGGGGGGTTTATTTAAAAAAATTGTACTTTTTTAAATTTCACTTCACCAATTTAGGCTATTTTGTGTATGTCCATTACATGAAATCCAAATAAAAATCAATTTCAATTACAGGTTGTAATGCAACAAAATATGAAAAACGCCAAGGGGGATGAACACTTCTCCAAGGCACTGTTAATTAGGTAGTAAATAAATAATTAAACCAATTTGTGTAGTGATGAAGGCTGGGGTTTTTGCAGATGCAAGGAGGTTACAACTGTTCAGAATGATGATATGATACGAGGTTATGATTCATACATTGACTGTTTATAGATGCGATCGGTTTAATTTCGGGAGATGGTAACTCTTTAAAGAACCGCTCCCGTGGTGCCCCCAGATCCTAATGAGGTAATTGTTACATGATTAATTTAAATCGGGTAACAATTAAACAAAGTTAGTTATTAATTAGATAAATAACAGTCTTCAGATGAATGTTAAAGTCAAGTCACGACACAGAGACAGGCTGACAAGAGAGATGGATATGATGCACTGACACAGACACAGACAGAGACACAGAGACACAGACAGAAACACAGAGACACAGACATAAACACATTCAGAGACAGAGACACAGACAGAGTCACAGACACAGACACATTCAGAGACACAGGTAAAGCCAGAGACACAGACAGAGTCACAGACACAGACAGAGACACATGCACAGACAGAGACACAGACGGACAGAGACACAGATACAGACAGAGACACAGACAGAGTCACAGACACAGACAGAGTCATAGACACAGACAGAGACACATGCACAGACAGAGACACAGACGGACAGAGACACAGATACAGACAGAGACAGAGACACATGCACAGACAGAGACACAGACGGACAGAGACACAGATACAGACAGAGACAGAGATACAGACAGAGACACAGCCAGAGACACAGACGGACAGAGACACAGATACAGACAGAGACAGAGATACAGACAGAGATACAGACAGAGACACAGACAGAGACACAGACATAGACAGAGACACAGACATAGACAGAGACACAGGTAGAGACACAGACGGACAGAGACACAGACAGAGTCACAGACACAGACAGAGTCATAGACACAGACAGAGACACATGCACAGACAGAGACACAGACGGACAGAGACACAGATACAGACAGAGACACAGACAGACACAGACAGAGACACAGACAGACACAGACAGAGACACAGACAGACACAGACAGAGACACAGACAGAGACACAGCCAGAGACACAGACAGGGACATATACACAGACAGACAGAGACACAGACAGACACAGACAGAGACACAGCCAGGGACATATACACAGACAGACAGAGACACAGACAGACACAGACAGAGACACAGGCACAGATAGAGACACAGACAGACAGAGACACAAACAGACACAGACAGAGACACAGACAGAGACACAGGCACAGATAGAGACACAGACAGACAGAGACACAAACAGACACAGACAGAGACACAGACAGAGACACAGGCACAGATAGAGACACAGACAGACAGAGACACAAACAGACACAGACAGAGACACAGACATAGACAGAGACACAGGTAGAGACACAGACGGACAGAGACACAGACAGAGACACAGACAGAGACACAGGCACAGAAAGAGACACAGACAGACAGAGACACAAACAGACACAGACAGAGACACAGACAGAGACACAGACAGAGACACAGACAGACACAGACAGAGACACAGACAGACACAAACAGAGACACAGACAGACAGAGACAGAGACACAGACAGAGACAGAGACACAGACAGAGACACAGACAGAGTATCTGAGGGTACATAGTGCTGTTATATCAAAACAGACGTTTAATTGAGATGTCAGACTATCAAGGGTACAGAGGATTCTCTGCTCAGTCAGAGGTGTAATATGAGTGGGAGAGCATCTAGGTATGACAGACGGACGGACGGACGGACAGACAGATTTCCAGGTCTCTCCAGTGATTTTCGATTGGGTTCAAGTCCAGGCTCTGGCTGGGCCATTCAACAACATTCAGAGACTTGCCCGAAGCCACTCCTGCACTGTCTTGGCTGTGTGCTTAAGTAGTTGTCCAGTTGGAAGGTGAACCTTCGCCTCAGTCTGAGGCCCTGAGCACTCTGAAGCAAGTTTTCATCAAGGATCTCTCTGTACTTCGCTCCGTTCATCTTTTCCTCAATCCTGACTAGTCTCCCAGACCCTGCCGCTGAAAAACATCCCCACAGCATGATTTTGCCATCACCCCGCTTCACCGTATTGATGGTGCTAGGTTTCCCTCAGATGTGACGCTAGGCATTCAGCCCAAAGAGTTCAATCTTGGTTTCATCAGACCAGAGAATCTTGTTTCTCATGGTCTGAGAGTCTGTAGGTGCCCTTTGGCAAACTCCAAGCGGGCTGTCATGTGCCTTTTACTGAGGAGTGGCTGCAGTCTGGCCACTCTACCAGAAAAGGCCTAACTGGTGGAGTGTTGCAGAGATAGTTGTCCTTCTGGAAGGTTCTCCCATCTCCACAGAGGAACTCTAAAGCTCTGTCAGAGTGACCATCGGGTTCTCGGTTACCTCCCTGACCAAGGCCCTTCTCCCCCGATTGCTCAGTTTGACCGGCGGCCAGCTTTAGGAAGAGTCTTGGTGGTTCCAAAGTTCTTCCATTTAAGAATGATGGAGGCCACTGTTTTCTTGGGGACCTTCAATGCTGCAAAAAATGTTTGGTACCCTTCCCCTGATCTGTGCCTCGACACAATCCTGTCTCGGAGCTCTACGTACAATTCCTTTGACATCATGGCTTGGTTTTTGCTCTGACTTTCACTGTCAACTGTGGGACCTTATATAGACAGGCGTGTGCCTTTCCAAATCATGTCAAATCAATTGAATTTACCACAGGTGTACTCCAATTAAGTTGTAAAAACATCTCTAGGATGATCACTGGAAACAGGATACACCTGAGCTCAATTTCGAGTCTCATAGCAAAGGGTCTGAATACTTAGGTAAATAAGGTATTTCTTTTTTTCATTTGATTACATTTGTAAAAAATGTATTTGGGGTATTGTGTGTAGATTGCTGAGGATTTGTATTTATTTAATCCATTTTAGAAAAAAGATGTAACGTAACAAAATGTAGAAAAAGTCAAGGGGTCTGAGTACTTTCCAAAGGCACTAAATATGTATTTGGCCGTGCCATACTCACGAGATGGCCTCGATCATGTCCACACCCATCTCCACACAGCAGGATGCGTGGTCGGCCCGGGCCTCTGGCAGCCCAGACACACAGTAGTAGCAGTCGCCAAGAATCTTAATACGCAGGCAGTGGTTCTCCTGTTGACACATACACACGCACACACACACACGCACGCACACGCACACGCACACACACACACACACACACACACACACACACACACACACACACACACACACACACACACACACACACACACACGTATGCACACAGACACAGACACAGACACACACACACATAATGTGTTAGTGTGTTACTAGCATTTCCTTTGAGGAGGGTTTTACATACGATGATCACAAAAAGTGTTTGTTTGTTGCCTGCTTGTTGAAATGCACTTGGTATTGTAAGTCTCTCTGGATAAAAGCCTCATGACTAAAAACTCAGTGGGAAATAATTCCTTTCCAAATTAAAACCTGACCACTATATCTAGGCAACCAAATGCTGGCTTCACATTTTGCCAACACTTGGGATAAAACTACAGTTCCGTCAGAAAGTTTTCACACCCCTTGACTTTTTCCACATTTTGTTACAGCCTGAATTTTAAATGGATTAAACTGAGATTTTTGTGTCACTGGCCTACACACGGTACCCCATAATGTCAAAGTGGAATTATGTTTTTCTAAATTTTACAAATAAATTACAAATGAAAGCTGAAATGCCTTGAGTCAATAAGTATTCAACTCCTTTGTTATGGCAAGACTAAATAAGTTCAGGAGTAAAAATGTGTTTAACAAGTCACATAATAAGTTGCATGGACTCTGTGTGCAATAATAGTGTTTAACATGATTCTTGAATGACTACTTAATCTCTGTACCCATCTGTAATTCATCAAGCAGTGAATTTCGAACATAGATTCAACCACAAAAACCAGGGAGGTTTTCCAATGCCTCACAAAGAAGGTCACCTATTGGTAGATGGGTAGAAAAAACAAACACACATTGAATATCCCTTTGACAATGGTGAAGTTATTAATGACACTTTAGATGGTTTATCAATACATCCAGTCACTACAAAGATACAGGCGTCCTTCCTAACTCAGTTGCAGGAGAGGAAGGAAACCGCTCAGCGATTTCATGAGGCCAATGGTGACTTCAAAACAGTTCGAGTTTAATGGCTGTGATAGGAGAAACTGAGGATGGATCAACTACATTGTAGTTAATTCACAATACTAACATAATTGACAGAATGAAAAGAAGGAAGCCTTTACGAAATAAAAATATTCAAAAAAAACAAGGCACTAATGTAATACTGCAAAAAATGTGGCAAAGCAATTCACTTTTTGTCCTGAATACAAAGTGTTATGTTTGGGGCAAATCCAATACAACACATTACTCAGTACCACTCCATATTTTCAAGCATGGTGGTGGCTGTATCATGTTATGGGTATGCTTGTAATCATTAAGGACTGGGTCGTTTTTCAGGAGAAAAAAATAAACAAAATGGAGCTAAGCACAGGAAAAATCCTAGAGGAAAATCTGGTTCAGTCTGCTTTCCACCAGAATGGCAGATGAATTCACCTTTCAGCAGGACAATAACCTAAAACACAAGGCCAAATCTACACTGGAGTTGCTTACCAAGAAGACAGTAAATGTTCCTGAGTGGCTGAGTTACAGTTTTGACTTAAATTTACTTGAAAATCTATTGTTGTCAAGCAATGATCAACAACCAATTTGACAGATCTTGAATAATTTTTTACAAAGAATAATGTTGCACAATCCGGGTGTGGAAAGCTCTTAGAGACTTACCGAGAAAGACTTACAGCTATTATCACTGCCAAATGTGCATTCAGCAAATTATTGACTTAGGGGTGTGAATCCTTATGTAAATCAGATATTTCTGTATTTCATTTTCAATAAATGTGCAAAAATGCATTTAAACATGTTCTCACTTTGTCATTATGGGATCTTGTGTGTAGATGGGTGAGAGAAAACAATTATAATAATTCAGGCTGTAACACAACAAAATGTGGAATAAGTCAAGGGGTATACTTTCTGACGCCACTAGATCTGTGGTGTATGGGGTATGTTTTCCATACAGTGTATAATTACCCCTATATAATGTACTGTCACTTATAAATACCAAATCTAAATACCAAGTTTGGACTTTCACATAGTGATGAATGACATTGGAAATGTATTGTTCCCAGTGGGAACGTCGAGGTCTGGAAGAATACTAAATGAATCACTTTTCTTCTTTTTTCTGGGAATTCTGCACTGCAAAACGCCCTCATGACATGTATGTTAAAGAGAATTGCTCTTTTTCTTTTACCTATTTTAATACAATTTCACTGCAGTATAAAATACTGTTAATAGCTTATTATTTCCCTCATTCTTACTGTAAACAACACAGCTTTGTTAGGTAAAAATACTGTTAATAGCTTATTATTTCCCTCATTCTTACTGTAAACAACAATCAATCAATCAATCAATTTTATTTTATATAGCCCTTCGTACATCAGCTAATATCTCGAAGTGCTGTACAGACACCCAGCCTAAAACCCCAAACAGCTAGTAATGCAGGTGTAGAAGCACGGTGGCTAGGAAAAACTCCCTAGAAAGGCCAAAACCTAGGAAGAAACCTAGAGAGGAACCAGGCTATGAGGGGTGGCCAGTCCTCTTCTGGCTGTGCCGGGTGGAGATTATAACAGAACTATGCCAAGATGTTCAAAAATGTTCATAAGTGACAAGCATGGTCAAATAATAATCATGAATAATTTTCAGTTGGCTTTTCATAGCCGATCATCAAGAGTTGAAAAACAACAGGTCTGGGACAGGTGGCGGTTCCATAACCGCAGGCAGAACAGCTGAAACTGGAATAGCAGCAAGGCCAGGCGGACTGGGGACAGCAAGGAGTCACCACGGGCGGCACAACACAGCTTTGTTAGGTAAGAATGCTGCTGCTCTCCATCCATTATGTTTTTGTACTGTAAAATACAGAAAATAGGCTATTGTGTGTGTGTACTTCATGGTTTGTTATTTAGAACTCAACAGTCAAGGCTATACAGATATTGGGTTGGGGGGGGGCAACACAGAGTGATCACATGGAAAGCTTGAGTAATCATTCTACATGTGTCTTCTAGAACACAGAGTTAAGTAGCATGCCCTGGATATGACCTTAATGGTTGCTTGGCAGAGTGAGTCTGGCCTTGTGCTGTACTGTAAATATCTAGCCTAATGGTTTGTGTGAGAGAGTGTGTGTGTGTTTGTGTGTGTGTGTGTCTCCCTTGGGCAGGGCACAGGACTGCAGCAGGCTCATGTCTCATGATAGCCACCTGAATGTCTTCTGTCTCCACAGCACATGGCTCTGTTTAAACCAGGATCCATACAATCACTCCTAGTGTTGTGCAAATTAAACAGTGTGTGTGCGGGTGTGTAGGTGGGTGTGTATGTGTGTGTGTGTGTGTGTGTGTGTGTGTGTGTGTGTGTGTGTGTGTGTGTGTGTGTGTGTGTGTGTGTGTGTGTGTGTGTGTGTGTGTGTGTGTGTGTGTCTGTTCACGACCTCCTTGGAACATGTGACAGGATCTAAATCTATTTAAGTGCATTTAAGAAAATCCTTCTGACTGCATCATTAATACGTCTATGTGATTAATCTGACATATGAAAGTGAATGTGTGTATGTGTACTGGAATCAGCTAAGACGTGGCTAGTGAGATGGGCAGTTCTCAGTGTCTTCGCATGCACATGCGTGTGTGTGTGTGTGTCTGTTCATATGTGCGTGCGTGCGTGTGTGTGTGTGCACAGCTATGTGTGTATGCAGATTGTATTATGTGTACGTGCCTGTGCATGCAAGTATGTATGTGTTCATGCATATGGGCCTGTGTGTGCTCTGCTCTCTGGCAGGTCCATGCTGGGTCTGGATGAGACTGGGTCTATGTCTGGGAGGTGTGCTGTGACTCAGTGCCCCTGCAGTGGGCTAATGAGGTGAGAGTTGAGGCCTGGCTGGCAGACCAGCGGGGTACACAACCACACAGTGAATTGTGTCAGGGCATTCAAAGTTGTCAAAATCCACATCGTTATCAGTAAACTCCCACATCAACTATATCTGCCTGGTATTTCAATTAGCAGAAGAAAGGACTCCAAAGTGGGAGAAAGGAGTACTGTACAATCCTAGGGTTGCAGGGTTCACCTGCGTGTGTGTGTGTGTGTGTGTGTGTGTGTGTGTGTGTGTGTGTGTGTGTGTGTGTGTGTGTGTGTGTGTGTGTGCGTGTGCGTGTGCGTGTGCGCGTGCGCGTGCGCGTGCGCGTGCGCGTGCGTGCGTGGTTGCATGTGTTCTCACCGCGGCCAGCTTGTCGAAGCGGGCAAAAAGTTCATTGAGTGTCATCACCAGCTCCTGGGCAGTACACTGGGACGCCAGACTGGTAAACCCCTCGATGTCCGCAAACAGGATGCTGCAAGACACACAGGCGCACACACAGAGAAAGAGAGACATATATATAGAGAGAGAGGTAGAGAGAGAGAAAGGGTTAGCTCCAGTTACTTCAATAGAAAACATTCCAGGTCACTTTCTGATTCTTCCTTAATACTCGTCTTGGATCAGTACTAAGTAGCTCTTAACATACTGTATCTTGGCTGAGACATTGAACTCAGCACAGTGCTCAGTACCTTCCAGCCAACCAGTTTTTGAATAAGGGAGCAGATAGAGCTGTTGAATGAAAAGCTAAATTAATTCTTATCCTTTTTTTCCACCCTGAAGTAATACAACTGGGTATAAAGTGGAGAAATTATAGGATAGTCTGAAAGTCATGATTGCTTCCTCCTCTCCAATACCCACGCTGCACCACTCTTACTGAATGGCATCGGCCGTTACCACGGGTACAGAGGTGGCTCTGACTCAAGGCTGATTGCCACTGGTCTATTCAATTCAATGGTACCATTTCTGAGAAACATGAGAAAAGTGATGCTTTTAATCAGCATTTTACCTTGGAAGGCTTTTTATTTTAAAGAAATTATGGTTTTATTGACCTTGGTCAGTGAGTTGACTGCTCTTCACTCTCCCAGACTCTACTTGGCATGATGGAAGATCCATGAACTTCTAATGAATCTTTGCTCCCATTTCAACAACTTTCTACCTGTGATGTGCTAGATGCCTTGCTTAATTAAGATGGCTGTAAAAAAAAAACTCAGATTTACTTGATCCTTTCTTTTGCTGCCCTAATTGCGGAATCATTGACATATTTTTTACCTGACAGTTATCTCGCTGCAATCCCCAGGGTTTGGAAGGCGGCCCATGTGGTCCCTCTCCACAAAGTTGGTGTTGACCCCTCCGACCTAAATAATTATCGCCCTGTCTCTAAACTGTCTTGCCTATCAAAACATTTTTGAATCTTTGATAAACTCGGATTAGGTCTTCCCTAGCTACAAAATATATTCTAAGTGTTCATGATGGTTTCAGGCCAGGTCATTGCACCTTTATAGGCTTTGTTAAATAGCAGAAAACAAATAATTCAGTCAACATTCATACCGGTAATAGATTATGGTGATATCGTCTATAATACAGTATATGAATGCAGCTGCCACTGTATTGAAGCCCTTGGATGCAGTTTATCGTAGTGCACTAAGCTTTATTACAGGCGACGGGTTCAGTACACATCACTGAATTCTGTATCAGAAATTAGGCTGGTCCTCTTTGAAGTCTCATAGATCGATGCATTGCACTCTTTTTGTTTATAAAGCCCTCTTGAACAAACTTCCCCCGTACCTTACTTCATTGTTAACCTACAGACGTATGAGCTCCCAGACCCGATCTCAGGGATTTCTAACGCTGGAGATACCTTCCATCTCCACTGAGTTAGGTCCTCATCAAATCAAGCTTTATTTTTACAGCACATTTCAGACATGGAATGCAACACAATATGCTTCACTCGAAGAAAACTAAGAAAAACAATGAAAATAAAAACTGAAATATTTACTACACAACAAACAAAAATCCTTTTAAGAGGATAAAAGACAAAATAATAACTATAAAAAAGGAACGACTAAAAAGCAACCTAAGGAAAAGCAAAGCTTTGGGATAGTTAAAAGGCCAGTGCCAGAGGACCTGAGGGAACTACTGGGTAAAAGCATGTCTGAAGTATTGCGGTGCCAAAAACCAATAGAAGTAACTTAAAATGTATTTGAAAACTCACAGGCAGTCAGTGCAGAGACCTTAAAACCTGTGTAATGTGTGCTCTCCGTCTGGTCTTGGTTAGTACCTGTGCTGCAGCATTCTGTATGTTTTGCAGTTGACCAGTGGCTTTCTTGGGTAGACCAGACAGGAGAGCATTACAGTAGTCAAGCCTGCTTGTAATACAAGCATGCATGAGTCTCTCTGTATCAGCCTGAGATAGAAATGTCCGCACCTTGGCAATGTTCCTTAGGTGGTAAAAAGCTATTTTGGTCACATTCCTAACGTGTGATTTGAAATTGAGTTCAGAATCTAAAATAACACCTAGGTTTTTTACCTGGTGTTTTATCTGTGCGGCCAGATTCTCCCTCTGTGCTTTGGCTCCAACAATAAGTACCTCCGTCTTGTCTTGATTTAGCTGGAGGAAGTTGTGTGCTATCCAAGTTTTTAAATCACTAATACAGTCTAATAATCCTCTAGTGACACAGAAATGTAAAGTTGTGTAATGTCTGCGTAGCAGTGAAAATCAATGCTGTGCTTACTGATAACTCTGCCAAGGGGTAACATACATATATATACACAAGTATGTGGAAACCCCTTCAAATGAGTGAATTCAGCTATTTCAGCCACACCTGTTGCTGACAGCTGTATACAATTGAGCACACAGCCATGCAATCTCCATAGAAAAACACTGACAGTAGAATGGCCTTACTGAAGAACTCAGTGAATTTCAACGCGCCACCGTCATAGGATGTCACCTTTCCAACAAGTCAGTTCGTCAAATTTCTGCCCTGCTATCGCTGTCCTGGGCAACTGTAAGTGCTGTTATTGTGAAGTGGAAACGTCTAGGAGCAACAACGGCTCAGCCACAAAGTGGTAGGCCACACAAGCTCACAGAACGGGATGGCCAAGTGCTGAAGCGCGTAAAAATCGTCTGACCTCGGTTGCAGAACTCACTACCGAGTTCCAAACTGCCTCTGGAAGCAACGTCAGCACAAGAACTCTCCGGGAGCTTCATGAAATGGGTTTCCATGGCTGAGCAAC
Organism: Salvelinus alpinus; assembly: GCF_045679555.1. NCBI lineage: Eukaryota > Metazoa > Chordata > Actinopteri > Salmoniformes > Salmonidae > Salvelinus > Salvelinus alpinus. The sequence continues at coordinate 32,846,108 of NC_092105.1, forward strand.
CTCACACAAGCCTAAGATCACCATGCGCAATGCCAAGAGTCGGCTGGAGTGGTGTAAGCTCACCACCATTGGACTCTGGAGTGATGAATCACGCTTCACCATCTGGCAGTCTGACGGACAAATCTGGGTTTAGCAGTTGCCAGGAAAACACTACCTGACCGAACGCATAGTGCCAACTGTAAAGTTTGGTGGAGGGGGAATAATGGTCTGGGGCTGTTTTTCATGATTCGGGCTAGGCCCCTTAGTTCCAGTGAAAGGAATCTTAACGCTACAGCATACAATGACATTCTAGACAATTCTGTGCTTCCAACTTTGTGGCAAAAGTTTGGGGTACGCCCTTTCCTCCCCAGTCTGTCCAGAAGGACATCATGATCAAAAGTGTTGAATGCAGCACTTAAATCCAAGAGGACAGAGAGCTGTTTGGCATTTATGATGGCTCTAAGATCATTTACTACTTTAACTAAGTAGTAAATGTGCTGTTGTGGGCCTGAAAACCAGATTTTTTTAATTATTTTTTTAAATACAGTTAAAAAATAATTTAGCTGTTTTAAAACCAATTTCTCCAGAAGTTTGCTTAAGAATGGAAGGTTAGAGCTTGAATGAAAATTTCTTCAGAAGGGGTTTCACCATAGCAGATTTTAGTGCAGTGGTGGAAAGTGCAGTGCAGTGGGGAATGTGCCCGAGTGAAAGTGCCAAGTCACAGTCACCCAAGTCATAGACTGTTCGCTCTGCAACCGCACAGCAAGCGGTACCGGAGCGCCAAGTCTAGAACCAAAAGGCTCCTTAACAGCTTCTACCCCCAAGCCATAAGACTGCTGAACAATTAACAATTAATCAAATGGCCACCAGGACTATTTACATTGACCCCCCCTCCACACTTTGTTTTTACACTGCTGTTACTTGCTGTTTATTATCTATGCATAGTCACTTTACAAATTACCTCGACTAACCTGTACCCCCGCACATTGACTCGGTACCCCCTGTATATAGCCTAGTTATTGTTATGTAATTTTCTTGTGTTACTTTTTGATTTGATTAGATTTTTTTACTTTAGTTATTTAGTAAATATTTTCTTAACTCTATTCTTGAACTGCATTGTTGGTTAAGGGCTTGTAAGTAAGCATTTCACCTGTTGTATTCGGCGCATGTGACAAATAACATTTGATTTGATTTGATTAACAGTAGTTTGCACTTCTTCAGATATGCAATTAAAAACTGTTTTGAAGAAGGTGGTGGGGATCACATTGAGAAGGCAGGTAGAAGGCTTAAGTTGTGATATCACTTTCCTGAGCATGTCTGTGTCAACCAAAAATAAATCCTAGTGCCTTTGCGAGGTAGGCTAGGGAACGTATCATTAAACTTCTCATCAGGTCTTGCTAGACTGATACCCAGCCTAATGTATGTTATCTCTGAAATATGCACACATAATTGTAATCACGAAGTGAAACTACAACACAACAAAACAATAAAGAATACGACGACAGAACAGCTACGTCGTGCATCCTAGCGGCACACAAACAAAGAACAAGATCCCACACAGAAAGAGGGAAAAGGGCAGCCTAAGTATGGTTCTCAATCAGAGACAACGATAGACAGCTGCCTCTGATTGAGAACCACACCCGGCCAAACACATAGAAATAGACCACATAGAACCAAGACATAGAATGCCCACCCCAACTCACGCCCTGACCAAACCAAAATAGAGACATAAAAAGGATCTCTAAGGTCAGGGCGTGACAGTCTCTCCCTTTGGATGTGGCTTTTTTCAACTTTACTGGAGCTATGGCATCAATGGTTGCCCTTAATTTGCTATTAAAGTTATCAAATAAATCAACACAAGAGGAAGGCAAAATAGGTGATGGAGTATTGTTCATACACTCAGTAAAATCTGTAGCAACTTCAGAGGTAAGATAGCGTTTCTTAATAATGCGTTCAGTATTACCCTGTGCTATGGGAAACAAGGTAGTACAAAATACACAGTGGTGATCAGATAAAACAACATCAACAACTGAGGATAAGTCAATAGAAAGCCCCTTGGTAATAACCAGGTATGGCCGCGGTTATGCATTGGCCCAATAACATGTTGGATAAAGTCCATAGAGCTCAAAATATTCATAAATTCAATGGCCTTCGAGTCAGTCTCTTTGTCAACATGAATATTAAATTCACCCAACACAATGATTTGATCATAGTTCTCAAGGACAATAGACAATAGTTCAGATAAATCAGTAAAGAAAGTGGGGCAGTGCTTTGGTGGCCTATACAGGGTTACGGCCAGCACTGGTGGCTGACATTTAAACAGTATAACATGATGCTCAAAATACCCAAGTTGCCAAATGAAATGTCCTTACAGCTGAGAGCATTAGTAAAAATAGAGGCTGTCGCCCCACCCTTTTCCCTTTTCTGATAGAGTATGAAAAGCTGTAGTCTGGGGGGAGGCTTCAATAAGAGAAGCACTACAGTCTGAAGACAGCCATGTTTCAGCTCAGTCATGATGTCATTGACAAGATAGGTTTTCCTATTGATTGTTCGAACATTTAAAAGCGCCATATTCAATGAGTGTGGGCTACTCTGCCTCTGGGGCATCTGCCTCGAGGTAACCAATGGAATAACTACCAAATTATTAACTTTACAACCATGTTTTCTGACAGTCTCCAATCTATCAGAATGGTAGCAGATGACAGTTTGTATAAACTCACTAGAAGTCGTAGTTAAAGGAACATAAATTATGTTACTCATAATCAAATCAAATCAAATCAAGTTTATTTTATATAGCCCTTCGTACATCAGCTAATATCTCGAAGTGCTGTACAGAAACCCAGCCTAAAACCCCAAACAGCAAGCAATGCAGGTGTAGAAGCATGGTGGCTAGGAAAAACTCCCTAGAAAGGCCAAAACCTAGGAAGAAACCTAGAGAGGAACCAGGCTCTGAGGGGTGGCCAGTCCTCTTCTGGCTGTGCCGGGTGGAGATTATAACAGAACATGGCCAAGATGTTCAAAATGTTCATAAATGACAAGCATGGTCAAATAATAATCAGGAATAAATGTCAGTTGGCTTTTCAAAGCCGATCATTAAGAGTTGAAAACAGCAGGTCTGGGACAGGTAGTGGTTCCATAACCGCAGGCAGAACAGTTGAAACTGGAACAGCAGCAAGGCCAGGTGGACTGGGGACAGCAAGGAGTCATAGTGCCGTGTCTACAGGAGTTGATATGCTTTCCAAGTCTTCTGTTGCTTATTCTGACAGGGAGAACTGGAGCACTACCAGACCCTGTCCGTCAGTCTTCAGTCTCTAAAACAGTTTCGATGTTGCTGGAAATAATCCTGGAAACCCTGCGGTTGGGGTGAATCCGGTCTCTTTTAAAAAGTGCTGGTTTCTCCCAAGCAAATCAAAGTTGTCACAAAAAGAGACATTCCTGTCATTGCAAACTTTCTTCAGGTACTCGTTTATGGCAAAGAGTTAGCTGAAATATTCCGAACCCCTTTGGTAGCACGGGAGGGGGCCAGAGATGATTTTTCTCTACCCTGTGCTAGCGAGGTTCTTTAAAAATGATTTGTAGTCCTCCCTCAGTTCCTCAGGCCGCTTAAACGAAGGTTGTTAAAACCTACATGAGTGACGATAGTGCCAATATTGGAGTAGTTGGCCAGAACTGTGGGCAGGAGAGAGTTGATGTCATGGACACGGGCTCCTGGGTGACAGCGGACCTTAGTCGGTCCACAGACCGTAGGCAGGCCAATATCTCTCACCATCGAGCTGCCCACAATGTTGGTGGTAGTGATGGAATCCGATGGGGGAAACGACCTGCTGAACTGCGGTGGGCATGTGGGAGGGTGCCACTGGGAGGCCACCGGCTAATCTGTGCTGACTCCTGGGGCTGGTAGGTCAGTCTCAAGCGGGGCAAAGCTGTTTCAAAGCTGGATCAAATCTTCTCAGATAGAGGGGTGGCCAGACTGCCTCCCCGATCTCCTACACCTTGCGAGTATCCAGTCTCCCATGGGCCGCGGAGTTGAATTTAACCTGTCGGTTGGATTGAGACAGATCAACGCCACCCGACTCATCAACAGCTTTGCTATAGGAGGCATATAAAACTGCGGTCTAAGGCACTGCATCACAGTGCTTGAGGTGTAACTACAGACCCGGGTTCGATCCCAGGCTGTGTCGCAGCCAGCCGCGACCGGGAGACCCATGAGGTGGCGCACAATTGGCCCAGCGTGGTCTGGGTTTGGCCGGCCGGGATGCCCTTGTCCCATCGCGTTCTGACAACTCCTTGTGGAAGGCTGGGCGCATGCGCGCTGACTTCGGTCACCAGCTGTACAGTGTTTCCTCCGACACATTGGTGCGGCTTGCTTCCAGGTTAAAGGAGCAGTGTGTCAAGAAGTAGTGCGGCTTGGCAGGGTCGTGTTTCAGAGGACGCATGGCTCTCGACCTTCACCTCTTCTGAGTCCATACAGAAGTTGCAGCGATGGGACAAGACTAACTACCAATTGGGGAGAAAAAGTGTTTAAAAGTTACAAAAAATACTAAAAAATGTATGTAAGCTTGCAAAATCAGGATGATTTGTATGAGGCTAGGTAAATCTGCACCTTACTTGTGGGATAATCTCCTAAACCCTCTAAAATTTGATGATTTGGCGCCTCTAGGGCAATTCAGACAGCTGATTGAGGACGTTTTTACAGAACAATGTGTTTGTTTTCAATGATTGTGTTTTGTATCTCTGCTTTGCTTTTTGTAGTGTAGTGATGTGTATATTATTTTGTAATTCCAGGGCTCATCTGTAAAAGAGACCTTGGTCTCAGCATGACTCCCTGTCAAAACAAAATGTTCATGGGAAGACTTTCTGACTTTCTACAGTAACAATAGCCGCCGCCACAGCACCTTATCATATATGTTACCAATACGTCAGCCCCATTACCATTCCAGTGGGCTGACTACTTGACTGACTGTGCTGTGATGAGTGCTAAAGACAAGTAGCTATCTACGCTATTGAAAAACACAATTACTTCTGGCTATGTGACTGTGCTGAGTGTTAGCAATCTATGCTATTGAAAAATGTATGTCCCAATGGTGTTGGAGAACAGAGGCTTTCTTCACTCAACACAGAGAGAGAGTGTGTGGAGGCAGGTAATCTTCCCTGAGAACAAGGTAACTGATAGGGCTGTCTATTATCTGTGTTTCCACTTGGTGGTCGGAACAGGACACATACACAACACTACGACAGTGTGGATGAAGATGAGCTCATCTAGTTTCACTTTTCTATATTCAATCTGGAGACAAAGAGAGAGAAGAGGCAGCGACAGCTCGATTTCAGCACTAGGCCATGGGGGGATTGCCTGGGAGTCAGGTTGGCTTGACATGACATGATCGACTAATCTCTTGAGCTTCTGTTGACACTGGGAGTTGTTCTCAGGGACGTTGTGGCCCTCAGTTCCTTATCCAAGTCTGAAGGTTGGCTGTGAATGCTTGAATGGTTTCCGGAGAACATGCTATGCCGTTTAAAAGTGTACTCAATAGACAGTCCGTTAAGAGGCAGGCTGTCAATGAACTGATCCAAGTTTGACCTCACAACTACTATTAAACTCAGCAAAAAAATAAACGTCCTCTCACTGTCAACTGCATTTATTTTCAGCAAACTTGACATGTGTAAATATTTGTTTGAACATAACAAGATTCAACAACTGAGACATAGGTTCCACAGACATGTGACTAACAGAGATGGAATAATGTATCCCTGAACAAAGGGGGAGTCAAAATCAAAAGTAACAGTCAGTATCTGGTGTGGCCACCAGCTACTGCAGTGCATCTCCTCCTCATGGACTGCACCAGATTTGCCAGTCCTTGCTGGGAGATGTTACCCCACTCTTCCACCAAGGCACCTACAAGTTCCCAGACATTTCTGGGGGGAATGGCCCTAGCCCTCACCCTCTGATCCAACAGATCCCAGGCGTGCTCAATGGGATTGAGATCCGGGCTCTTCGCTGGCCTTGGCAGAACACTGACATTCCTGTCTTGCAGGAAATCACGTACAGGACGAGCAGTATGGCTGGTGGCATTGTCATGCTGGAGGGTCATGTCAGGATGAGCCTGCAGGAAGGGTACCACATGAGGGAGGAGGATGTCTTCCCTGTAACGCACAGCGTTGAGATTGCCTGCAATGACAACAAGCTCAGTCCGATGATGCTGTGACACACCGCCCCAGACCATGACGGACCCTCCACCTCCAAATTGATCCCACTCTAGAGTACAGGCCTCGGTGTAACGCTTATTGCTTCGACGAGAAACGCAAATCCGACCATCACCCCTGTTGAGACAAAACCGCGAGTCGTCAGTGAAGAGCACTTTTTGCCAGTCCTGTCTGGCCCAGCGATGGTGGGTTTGTGCCCATAGGCGACGTTGTTGCCAGTGATGTCTGGTGAGGACCTGCCTTACAACAAGCCTACAAGCCCTCAGTCCAGCCTCTCTCAGCCTATTGCAGATAGTCTGAGCACTGATGGAGGGATTGTGCGTTCCTGGTGTAACTAGGGCAGTTGTTGTTGCCATCCTGTACCTGTCCCGCAGGTGTGATGTTCGGATGTACCCGATCCTGTGCAGGTGTTGTTACATGTGGTCTGCCACTGCGAGGATGATCAGCTGTCCATCCTGTCTCCCTGTAGCGCTGTCTTAGGCGTCTCACAGTACGGACGTGCAATATATTGCCCTGGCCACATCGGCAGTCCTCATGCCTCCTTGCAGCATGCCTAAGGCACGTTCACGTAGATTAGCAGCGACCCTGGGTATCTTTCTTTTGGTGTTTTTCAGAGTCAGTAGAAAGGCCTCTTTAGTGTCCTAAGTTTTCATAACTGCGATCTTAATTCCCTACCGTCTGTAAACTGTTAGTGTCTTAACAACCGTTCCACAGGTGCATGTTCATTAATTGTTTATGGTTCATTGAACAAGCATGGGAAACGGTGTTTAAACCCTTTACAATGAAGATCTGTGAAGTTATTTGGATTTTTACGAATTATCTTTGAAAGACAGGGTCCTGAAAAAGGAACGTATCTTTTTTTGCTGAGTTTATATGTACAGTGGCAAGAAAAAGTATGTGAACCCTTTGGAATTACCTGGATTTCTGCATAAATTGGTCATTAAATTTGATCTGATCTTTGTCTAAGTCACAACCATAGATAAACACAGTGTGCTTAAACTAATAACACACAAATTATTGTATTTTTCTTGTCTATATTGAATACATCATTTAAACTTTCACAGTATAGATTGGGGAAAGTATGTGAACCCCTAGGCTAATAACTTCTCCAAAAGCTAATTGGAGTCAGGAGTCAGCTAATCTTGAGTCCAATCAATGAGACGAGATTGGAGATGTTGGTTAGAGCTGCCCTGCCCTACAAAAAAACTCACAAAATTTGAGTTTGCTATTCAATAGAAGCTTTGCCTGATGTGAACCATGCCTTGAACAAAATAGACCTCAAAAGACCTAAGATTAAGAATTGTTGACTTGCATAAAGCTGAAAATAGTTACATAAGTATCTCTAAAAGCCTTGATGTTTATCAGTCCACGGTAAGACAAATTGTCTATAAATGGAGAAAGTTCAGCACTGTTGCTACTCTCCCTAGGACTGGCCGTCCTGCAGAGAGGACTGCAAAAGCACAGTGCAGAATGCTCAATGAGGTTAAGAAGAATCCTAGAGTGTCAGCTAAAGACTTACAGAAATCTCTGGAAGATGCTAACATCTCTGTTGATGAGTCCACGATACGTAAAAAACTAAACAAGAATGGTGTTCATGGGAGGACACCACGGAAGAAGCCACTGCTGTTGAAAAAAACAGGTTCGCAAAAGAGAGGTTCGCAAAAGAACATCTGGATGTTCCACAGCGCTACTGGCAAAATATTCTGTGGACAGATGAAACTAAAGTTGAGTTGTTTGTAAGGAACACACAACACTATGTGTGGAGAAAAATAAGGCACATAACACCAACATCAAAACCTCATCCCAACTGTAAACTATGTTGGAGGGAGCATCATGGTTTGGGGCTGCTTTGCTGCCTCAAGGGCTGGACAGCTTGCTATCGTCGACGGAAAAATGAATTCCCAAGTTTATCAAGACATGTTGCAGGAGAATGTAAGGCTATCTGTCCGTCAATTGAAGCTCAACAGAAGTTGGGTAATGCAACAGGACAACGACAAAAAACACAGAAGTAAATGAACAACTGAATTGCTTCAACAGAAGAAAATATGCCTTCTGGAGTGGCCCAGTCAGAGTCCTGACCTCAACCTGATTGAGATGCTGTGGCATGAGCTCAAGAGAGCAGTTCACACCAGACATCCTAAGAATATTGCTGAACTGATATAGTTTTGTATAGAGGAATGGTCCAGAATTCCTCCTGACCGTTGTGCAGGTCTGGTCCACAACTACAGAAAACATTTGGTTGAGGTTATTGCTGCTAAAAGGAGGGTCAACCAGTTATTAAATCAAAGGGTTCACATACTTCTTCCTCCCTGCACTGTGAATGTTTACACACTGTGTTCAGCAAAAACATGAAAACGTATAATTGTTTGTGTGTTATTAGTTTAAGCAGACTGTGTTTGTCTATTGTTGTGGCTTAGATGAAGATCAGATAACATTTTATGACTAATTTATGCAGAAATCGAGGTAATTCCAAAGGATTCACATACTTTTTCTTGCCACTGTATCTAAAAAGGGAGGGGGGTGACTAAAATTGGGTAATTATATATTTTGATATATTTGTCTGTGTTCTTTTCTTTCATCACGGGATGGAGATAAAGACGACAGGGAAGAGAGAGAGAGAGAGAGAGAGAGAGGAAGAAAAGAGCAGCTTCAGAGACAAATACGCTCACATGAGTATCACAGGGTACACACAGCCCAGCTCCATGCCACTAGCAGCCCTGCCTGCAGGAAGATGAATGGGGACAAGATAAGATATGTCTATACGCTGAAAATAGAGCTGAAGGAACAGGGGCATAGAGAGAGACAGAGAAGGGTGTTACGAGGTTATAAAATAATAATTGGGGGAGGAGGGGATGGTTCCATCTAGAGTCAACCTAGACAAAACCAGAGACAGTGGTTCTGTCCAGAAACAATCCTTAGTCTCTACCCCCAATCTGTTTATCTGAAAGGATTGGATAGGTATAAGCCTATCACAGGGCAAGCTGGAGCTACTCCTAGTAGGCTCATACTCCCATTGCTGGTGCTCCTCCCAGTAGGCACATTACAGGTGCTCCTCCCAGTAGTCTCATACTCCCATTTACAGGTGCTCCTCCCAGTAGTCTCATACTCCCATTGCTGGTGCTCCTCCCAGTAGGCTCATACTCCCATTACAGGTGCTCCTCCCAGTAGGCTCATACTCCAATTGCGGGTGCTCCTCCCAGTAGGCACATTACAGGTGCTCCTCCCAGTAGTCTCATACTCCCATTACAGGTGCTCCTCCCAGTAGGCTCATACTCCCATTACAGGTGCTCCTCCCAGTAGTCTCATACTCCCATTACAGGTGCTCCTCCCAGTAGTCTCATACTCCCATTACAGGTGCTCCTCCCAGTAGGCTCATACTCCCATTACAGGTGCTCCTCCCAGTAGTCTCATACTCCCATTACAGGTGCTCCTCCCAGTAGTCTCATACTCCCATTACAGGTGCTCCTCCCAGTAGGCTCATACTCCCATTACAGGTGCTCCTCCCAGTAGTCTCATACTCCCATTGCTGGTGCTCCTCCCAGTAGGCTCATACTCCCATTACAGGTGCTCCTCCCAGTAGGCTCATACTCCCATTACAGGTGCTCCTCCCAGTAGGCTCATACTCCAATTGCGGGTGCTCCTCCCAGTAGGCACATTACAGGTGCTCCTCCCAGTAGTCTCATACTCCCATTACAGGTGCTCCTCCCAGTAGGCTCATACTCCCATTACAGGTGCTCCTCCCAGTAGTCTCATACTCCCATTTACAGGTGCTCCTCCCAGTAGGCTCATACTCCCATTACAGGTGCTCTTCCCAGTAGGCCCATTGCTGGTGCTCCTCCCAGTAGGCCCATACTCCCATCACAATGACCACATATTGTGATTAGGAGGAGAGCCATCAAGCATTAGAGGAGAGGAGATGAGAGGGGAAGGAAGGAATGGGAAAGGGAGGATGGGGGATTCTGCCTTCCAATTTGACCTTGGATAACTATAAATATGGATCCCCATTCTGGGGTTTGAACCAAGACAAATAATGACAATTTAAAGACTGCATTCTCCTTATTATATATTTTTTCATAATTCAAGAGTGCCTTGATCTGAAATTAAGATTACTTAATTGGTCAATTGAAGTTTGACTTCCACTTTTAACCCAACCCCTCCAAAAGACACACAGAGAGAGCTGCCACACTAGGAGCTGTTGTTGTTCCTTATCAATCTACATACATTACCCCATAATGACAAAGAGCCTTGCACAAGTCACAACAGCAGGCAATGGCATCTAGGATTTGATACCAGCAACCCTCCGGTTGCCAGCTCACTTCCCGACAGATTTTTCCCGTCGGACCCGGGATTTGAAATGGCAACCCTCCAGTTGCTATCTCGCCTCTAACTGCCAGGCTACCTGCCGCTCCAAATGGAAGCTCCACCACTGTAGTATTTAAATACACTACCGTTCAAAAGTTTGGGGTCACTTAGAAATGTCCTTGTTTTTGAAATAAAAGCAAATTTTTTGTCCATTAAAATAACATCAAATTGATCAGAAATACAGTGTAGACATTGTTAATGTTAGAATATGTATGGAATATCTACGTAGGTGTACAGAGGCCCATTATCAGCAACCATCACTCCTGTGTTCCAATGGCACGTTGTGTTAGCTAATCCAAGTTTATCGTTTTAAAAGGCTAATTGATCATTAGAAAAACATTTTGCAATTATGTTAGCATAGCTGAAAACTGTTGTCTTGATTAAAGAAGCAATAAAAATGGCCTTCTTTAGACTAGTTGAGTATCTGGACCATCAGCATTTATGGGTTTGATAACAGGCTCAAAATGACCAGAAACAAAGAACTTTCTTCTGAAACTCATCAGTCTATTCTTGTTCTAAGAAATGAAGGCTTTTCCATGCGAGAAATTGGCAAGAAACTGAAGATCTTGTACAACGCTGTGTACTACTCCCTTTACAGAACAGTGCAAACTGGCTCTAACCAGAATAGAAAGAGGAGTGGGAGGCCCCGGTGCACAACTGAGCAAGACGACAAGTACATTAGAATGTCTAGTTTGAGAATGCTGGCCTTCTAGGCAGAGTTCCTATGTCCAGTGTCTGTGTTCTTTTGCTCATCTTAATATTTTATTTTTATTGGCCAGTGTGAAATATGGCCAGCATCCCGGAGTCGCCTCTTCACTGTTGACGTTGAGACTGGTGTTTTGCGGGTACTATTTAATGAAGCTGCCAGTTGAGGACTTGTCAGGCGTCTGTTCTCAAACTAATGATCAATTAGTCTTTTAAAATTATAAACTTGGATTAGCTAACACAACATGCCATTGGAGTTGCTGATAATGGGCCTCTGTACACCTATGTAGATATTCCATAAAAAATCTGCTGTTTCCAGCTACAATTATCATTTACAACATTAACAATGTCTACACTGTATTCCTGATCAATTTGATGTTATTTTAATGGACCAAAAATTTGCTTTTCTTACAAAAACAAGGACATTTCTAAGTGACCCCAAACTTTTGAATGGTAGTGTACATTTGTTGTTTACCAAGTGATAGCAACAGAATACTCTCAATTGTATTTGTTAGTTGTAGACTAACAGCGAAATGCTTACTTATGGGCCCTTTCCAAAAATGCAGAGAGAAAGAAAATAGAGGTTATGTCATGTGAATTATACTGTAATAGCCAGTCCCCCTGGTCTGTTTTCTGTGTGATCCTGGGTTGGCTGGCTGACACAGACACGGCGGAGCACTAGACCCAGCCAAGATCACCTCCCTTTAAACATAGATTATCAGCTTGTACTGTAGCTGAGGACAGGGGCGACATGGAGGCTAAATTTAGACACAAATATAATCCCTGTGCCTCCCACAACGAGCGGATTAAGAGCGGCACAAATATTATCTCCCAGGAAGCAGTATGTTCCGTTCTCCTAGGGCACGACCATATATGTATATTTGGGCTGGTTTGGAGGGGGTAGGCGGGAGCCTGGGCAGAAAACGAGAGCTGTGTCAGGTCTTAAAGCTCCATTTAATCGTTAGACGATGAATCATGAGATATTTAATGGAGGCATATCTAAGATAGTGTTGTTGTTTTTTTTTTGTTGTTTTTTACAAATGACACACAGTAACTTCCTATAGTACTTCACAGAAATCAAGGCATTTAGAGAAACAAGGGTCCCCGTGCATGGGTGTCCTTCATTCAACTCTGCCCCAAAGCATGTCTTTCATGTTAGCGGCACATGTACAGCAGACCCATTTTCTATAGAGGAATATGTTCTATAAACGACTGTATTTATGTATGTATACAGTGCCTTCGGAAAGAATTCAGACCCTTTGACTTTTCCACATTTTGTTAGGTTACAGACTTATTCTAAAATAGTTTTTTTCCATTTAACAATCTACACACATTACCCCATATATTACAAAGCAAAAACAGGGTTTATGAAATGTTTGCTAATTTATAAAAAATAAAAAAACAGAAATATAAAATGTACATAAGTATTTAGACACTTTACTCAGTACTTTGTTGAAGCATCTTTGGCAGCGATAACAGCCTCGAGTCTTCTTGGGTATGATGCTACAACCTTGGCACATCTGTATTTGGGTAGTTTCTCCTATTCTTCTCTGCAGATCCTCTCAAGCTCTGTCAGATTGGCTCATACTCCATTGCTGCACAGCTTTTATCAGGTCTCTCCAGAGAATTAAGATCGGGTTCAAGTCCGGACTCTGGCTCGGCCACTCAAGGACATTCAGAGACTTGTCCCGAAGCCACTCCTGCGTTGTCTTGGCTGTGTGCTTAGATTCGTTGTCCTGTTGGAAGGTGAACCTTCAACCCAGACTGAGATCCTGAGCACTCTGGAGCAGGTTTTCACCAAGGATCTCTCTGTACTGACTAGTCTCCCAGTCTGTGCCGCTGAAAAACATCCCCACAGCATGCTGCTGCCATCACCATGCTTCACCGTATGGATGGTGCCAGGTTTCCTCCAGACGTGACGCTTGGCATTCATGCCAAAGAGTTCAATCTTGGTTTCATCAGACTAGAAAATGGCTTTTGGCAAACTCCAAGTGGGCTGTCATGTGCCTTTTACTGTAGAGTGGCTTCTGTCTGGCATAAAGGCCTGATTAATGGAGTACTGCAGATATTTTTATCCTTCTGGAAGGTTCTCTCATCTCCACAGAGGAACTCTAGAGCCCTGACAGAGTGACCATTGGGTTCTTGGTCACCTCCCCGACCAAGCCCTTCTCCCCAATTGCTCAGTTTGGCAGGGCGGCCAGCTCTAGGAAGAGTCTTGGTGGTTCCAAACTTCTTCCATTTAAGAATGATGGAGGCCACTGTGTTCTTGGGGACCTTCAATACTGCAGACATTTTTTGGTACCCTTCCCCAGATCTGTGCCTCGACACAATCCTGTCTCTGAGCTCTACGGACAATTCTTTCGACCTCATGGCTTGGTTTTTGCTCTGACATGCACTGTCAACTGCGGGACCTTATATAGACAGGCGAGTGCCTTTTCAAATCATGTCCAATCAATTGAATTTACCACAGGTGGACTCCAATCAAGTTGTAGAAACATCTCAAGGATGATCAATGGAAACAGGATGCACCTGAGCTCAACTATGTGCCTTTATTTAACTTGGCAAGTCAGTTAAGAACAAATTCTTATTTACAATGACAGCCTACACTGACCAAACCCGTGCTCCGCCCTATGGGACTCCCAATCACGGCCAGTTGTGATACAGCCTGGATTTGAACCAGGATGTCTGTAGTGACGTTTCCAGCACCGAGATGCACTGTCTTAGACCGCTGCGCCACTCGGCAGACCACAGTTTTGAGTCTCATAGCAAAGGGTCTAAATACTTGTGTAAATAAGGTATATCTGTTAATTATATTTAATAAAGTGCAAACATTTCTACAAACCTGTTTTCACTTTGTCATTAATGGGTATTGTGTGTAGATTGCTGAGGAAAAATACATATTTAATCAATTTTAGAATAAAGCTGTAACGTAACAAAATTTGGAAAAAGTCAAGAGGTCTGAATACTTTCCGAAGGAACTGTATACAGTATCTATGAGTCACTGGGTGTATGTACCAGAAATTAAAAAGAAAAATACATTCACCAAAACAGGACTTTTTTGGGGGGTCAAAACAGAAAACATCAGATATTCATTGTGCAATAACTTTACCAAACAAGGTACACTGTGACCATGACCTGATGAAACCAGGCATGTTGAAGCCCTTACAACCACTCAGTCAGAGAGAGACAATATATTCGCATCAGCGTTATTGTGCTCATCCATTACATTATTTTGCTAAACTGTCAGAGATGATAAACAGATAGTCATATCTCATTTGCTCAATGGAATGTAACAATGGAATGAACCTTCTGTACTAACCACACAACCTGGTTTACAGGCTACAACAAGGCCATGCACTGGACTCGGGCAATGTCCCAATTTGAGTAAATCTACTGTAAATCGCTCCAAAAGGTTAATAATCTGCACAACAACAAGGCCCAGAATGGAATAACAACCCTTTTACAGCTTGGGGTGAAACTGCTGAAACCCAGAGTTTCAGTTAAAACGTGACACCTGAGCTGCGAGGGAGTGAATGGCATTATATTGTTAGGAATTTGTTTGTTACAGTACGCCTCCATGCTTGCTTGCTTCTGAGCTAGGCCTCGGCTCGCATGAAAGCGGCAGCCTGCCAGGGACCGCGTCCAACATCCAACATCCCCCTGGGAAAGAATAAAGGGAGAGAGAGAGAGAGAAAAAAGAGAGAGAGAGAGAGAGAAAGAGAAAGCACTGCCTGCTTACATAGCTAGCCCCGCAGAACCTGTTACGGGTCATCTCGCTGCCATGTCAAAAGGGGCTTCTGTCTTGACCCCTAACCTTGTTTCCCCCGGACCTCCTGGCACTGCCACAGACAATCAGCCTTTCATCTCCCGCCGCATAGCTTGACCCCTCAGCACTGTTGATGGTTGGGCTCTCCCCTCCTGCCGCCCTCATGGCCTCCCTGCCTCTCTCCATTTCACTCACCTCACTCTGCATACATTCCCCTCTCTCTCCCTCCTTCCCCTTTCTCTCCCTCACTCCCACCTTCTATGCCTCTCTTCACTTCACTCATCTCACCCTGCATATCCCCCTCTCAATCTTTTCCTTCTCTACCTCCCCTCTTCACAGTTCTCCTACCACACCTTCTGTCATTTTAGTTCTAATACTACTGTCATATCAGGATAGTGTTCAGCTCTCTCTCTCTCTCTCTCTCTCTATGATCCTGTCATGCCCAACCAAACCCATGTGTAGCTGTTACATTTGGCTGCTTGTCAGTTTGTATTTCCTCCTCTCTGTCCCTGGCTGCACACCTTCCTGTCAACTCTGTTGCTGTCCGTGGTCTTAGCATAGCTCTACACCAGCATGCCCCAAAGACAAGCTTAGTGCCAGTCTTTTAGATATTGTACATTACAAAGCCATTCCCATCCAATATCATCCATATTCTCAGCAGCCATTTTCTCTACACCCAGGTGACAACATCAGCTGGGAAGAAAGGGGGAAAGGGGGATACCTAGTCAGTTGTTCAACTGAATGCCTTCAACTGAAATGTGTCTTCAGCATTTAACCCAACCCCAAGAGCGACCAGGGCTATGTTCTAATGTCCACTAGTACACCACTTGCCACCAGAAAAACTGAGGATGGATCAACTAGGGCTGTGGCGGTCATGAAATTTCATCAGCTGTTGATTGTCAAGCAAATAACTGTCAGTCTCATGGTAATTCACCGTTAATTAACATAAACACATTTAGCATCTCCTGGCTTCCACACATGCAGACTTTTGGATTATCTACATTTTAAAAAGTATAATAAATCCATATAATATAGCCTACACGTTCACAATAAATCCCTTATTTATTTTAGACAGATCTAAAGAAGCATGATATGAAGAAAATGTATTCTATTTCAGATGAAAAGAATAGCATACTCGGAGTTAGGTCCTTATGTTAGGTTCTGATGTGGCTATGCCAAATGGCTGTGGGCTACACTACTTCATTTAGCAGACAAGATTTGCTTAGAATTCTGTGGTATTATTTTATATTACTTTATTGTATGAAGAATACAATTATAAAATATAAATATTTTCTCTGAACGATTTGAGGGAGTGCGCACATGCGGCTATTCTGTGTTGAGCGGTTAACAAAGAAATAGGTACTCCTATATACTCAATTTAGAATTATTTAATGTAACTTTAGTTGTTCCACAAATGTTCGGCTATATGTTTTGATTTTTAATACATTGTAAGGCTGCATGATGAGACTCTAATGATGATTTGAAAAAAGTTGCTTGAAAGGCGTTAGCTCTGCTTTGTTTTTTACGCAGGCTGTACACACTACAATAGTCTCTCATTCACAATTTGTGGCATCCCCTTTGTGGCCGTAATGCACCCAATAAAAAGATATGCCTTTTGTAGCCCGGAGTGCTGCGCAATCATCACGTGATCGGGTCTTTCTCACAGGCTACAAGTGAAGACAGACACTTCCGGGACGCAACTGCGCGCGTCCTTATCCAATTCCAAGGTGCATGTTGAAGATATTGGAAGAACTGTCCACATTTACTTTTTGTCAGCCAACAAGATGAGTAGGCCTAATGAACAGCAAAAGCACTAGCCTATGTCAATCTACTATCCCCCATAGTACAAAAGTCAACCTATTCTATTCTGTGCAAGAAATAGATATTCCAAACATAGTCTGGGACAGTTGTGGGGTGCGATAGATCCAAAATGAATACAACCACTAGCATAAAAAAAATAACGTTTTTACGCAATGTGGCTGACGCAAAAGAACAGAACCACTGGCCACTTTAGTTGTGATACAAACCTTATAAAAACATATAAGCCTATGGGCTAGGCTACATGAGGTGTGTGACTATGATTCGAAAAAGTCGCAAGAAAAGGCCGTTTCTTATGCTGGGCATCATTCACAAGTGTTAGGCTTATATTGTCACGCATCAGACTATTCTTGATTTAATCTTGTCTTTACATATACTAGATAATATATGTGTGAAATTTGTTTTGATTTAGAATGGACCATTATCATGCACCTTTCTCGAAACAGGCAACGGGAAAAAATACATGTCATCTATGCACTTAAATAGCGAATGGAGGACGCTTTGCCTGTGGTTCATTTTCATGCCAGCCAGGTAGGCTAGACTCCTGTTGTAAAGTGAAGCAATACACTTAACATTAGGAAAGTTGATCAATAGTAGGCCTAGCCTATAGAAAGCTGATGGGATCCTCCTCTTTTTAATAGAGTCCACCAAAACTTGGATTTCTCACGCAATTGCATAGCCTATAGACATGTTGCGCAACATGAGCTCATGAACTCTCATGAAGTGATTGATTACATTTTCGATCACATTTACATTTATGTCAGAGTGATTAGAGGAACAATAGAGTGCTGAGTACCAGGCAGTTAGGAAGTTTGGTAGACTACTAATGACCAGCAGCAGCAGCATCAGAGCTTGGAGAAGCCTAATTACCGTGACTAAACGGTCACGTGGAATTTGACTGCCTTCATGACCCGTGACCGCTGGTATGGCGGTAATACGGTCACCACAACAGCTCTAGGATCAACAACATTGTAGTTACTCCACAATACTAACCTAATTGACAGAGTGAGAAGAAGGAAGCCTGTACAGAATAAAAATATTCCAAAGCATGCATCCTGTTTGCAACAAGGCACTAAAGTAATACTGCAAACAATGTGGAAAACCTGGTTGTCTGCTTTACACCAGAGACTGGGATGAATGAATGAATTCACCTTTCAGCAGGACAATAACCTAAAACACAAGACCAAATCTAAAACATTTCCAAAATCATGTTTTCACTTTGTCATTATGGGGTGTTGTGTGTAGATGGGTGAGAAGAAAAAAATATTGAATCCATTTTGAATTCAGGGTGTAACACAACAAAATGTGGAATAAGTCAAGGGGTATGAATACTTTCTGAAGGCACTGTAAATGTCTGTTGGTGGGGGAGGGGGGAGGAGATAGAATGTCCTCAAAGGAATGTCCATAGGGGGAGGAGCAGAGGGAAAGTGAGAAGTGAAGGACAGAGCTCAGCAGTATATCCTGTGCTGTTTGCTTTAGTGCTGTGCTGAACAAGGAGAGTGTGTCAGTACTAGTTAGAACAGCACGGATATAAACTAACAGCTCCTGTAGGGGATATTATGTAATGTAAGGTACTAAAAGACCAGTCTGGCTGCCACTGTGGACTGCAGCACAACTGCACTGCAGCCTGCAGCCAAGCACCTGGCAGACACACAGACACATGCAGAGCTGCAGCAGCATGGACTTGTCTCTCCTTACTGTACCACACAGGGATGGAGTGGAGAGTTTGCATGAGAGAGACAACAGAGTGAGAGCGACAGAACTCAGAGTTCAGTTCATGAATTGAGTTCAATATATGAATATCGTAATAAAAAATGTCAGCCAAAGGCCATGTCCTGATGCAAAATGTATCTGTCCTCATTTGGGACAATGGCACAAACTGCAAAATGCCCAACTTCTGTCAATACGTCTCCTTCGCCACTAGGGGCGATAAAGTCCTAGACCACTATTATTCAACCCACAAGCAACCATACAAGGCCCACCCTCTTCCCCCCTTTGGCAAATCAGATCATGTCTCTATACTCCTGCTTCCTCTTTATAAACAGAAGCTCAAACAGGAAGTAACTGTGACGCGCTCCTTAGAGAAATGGTTTTCAGAATCGTAGGCTATGTTGCAGGACTGCTTTGCTAGAGCTGACTGGAATATGTTTCGGGACTCCGGCAATAGCATCAACAAGCTAACCACCTCCGTCTCGGGCTTCATCAGAAAATGCATCGCCGACGTAGTCCCCACATTGAGCTTTTGCTGCTTTCCCCAATCAAAAGCTCTGGATTAACACAGAGGTACACACTAAGCTAAAGGGCAGAGCTATTGCACTCAGGGCTATCACAGCCGACCCCGAATACCTCCGCAGAGCCACCAAACAGGCAAAACGACAATATGTGACTTGTTTCAGGAAACTAGACATACGTCATGCTTCACTACTTCACATTTGAACATAAAACATAATTTTTTTATCAAAATGCGTTTTTGGGGCAGAAATGTATTCTGGAATGTGAAATTTCATGGGCCTTAATAACAAACTTGTATGCCATCTGTAAATACAAATCAAATTGTTAAATTCCGAACCTAGTTGGCTTAGCCACGGAAAAAGACAGGAACCTTCCCGCTAGCCACGATTGGAAGATATCACAAAGAACTGCACAAGTGTTGCTAAGGCTCTCCACTTTCCAGAGGACCGAGTTTTGAAATCAGTGGAATGCCCAGTCGAAGCAGAGTATGATAGCTAAAGAGATGGAGAAAATTCAGGAGTTTGATTGCAAATGCGGAGGGAATCGAAAAGAAAACACAGAAGGCTGTTGCATAAAACATCTGTCTCCGGATTACATCTTCAAACTAAGGGCAACCATGGCATCCGTGACAGAGATGGAGAAGCGTTTATCCATGTATATGGGTAAGAGAGTCTAGCTAGCTATATTTTCAGATATTAAACGTTTCTGATTTTGTCAGAAAATAGTTTTCAATGCAAGTTAAAGCGTACTGTTAGCTAGCTAGCTATCGTTAGCTAGCTGGCTGGCTCGCTAACTAACATTACGTGTATGATCTGTGTAGTAATAATATTCATATCTCAGAGCCATTTGCATTGTTAGTTATAGCCTAATGTTAGCTAGCTAGTTAATATTGAACCTAGCTAGTTTGTTAGCTTTAGCTACCTGTAGATTAATGCAGTGTAGTAATGTTATGAGTTGGGATTATGGTTCATTGTTTAGCTAGCCAGCCAAATGTCTAAACAGAAGACTCCACTATGCAATTAACCATTTCACTGTAACGTTTACAACTTCTGTAGCCTATGCATGCGACAAATAAACTTTGATTTTATTTTATATATTGTGTTTACCAGAAACGGTAATGTGAAGATCAACATGACCTGAACCAAAGTCAAATTAGGATATAACGTTAGGCCAACGAGACAGTGTCCAAGTTCTTAAAATTCTCCGGTAGAATGACCTGCTTTTATTTCGTTGTTTGTTATTTTGACAAGTTTGATGTTGGACGACAATAGAATGTTAATGATGTCACTGCGACAACTGTATACAGACATGTCGATAGACGTAATATAAACCAGCCTTTAGTCTTGAAATCTTTGGTTGTACACTACCGTACTCACTGTTTAGCACATGGCCTCATGTGAATCCTTAAAGAGACGAGTGGGGCTAAGGCTTAAGAGGGTGTGAACAATGCTGAATGGGTGTAGACAAAGAGCTCTCCAATAGGTGTACTAAAACATTCAAGAGCCATTTTCTCAAAAGTGGGGTTACAAGTTTAGCAACTTTCAAAGCAGAATTACTTTCTCATTGTCCCTCAACTGTAGTGCATGAAATAATATTTTCTAGCTCTTAGTCTACGTTTATCCAATGTAAAAAACACCATTTCAAATTTTGCTACATAAGATGGAATTTTGCTACATAAGATGGAACAAAGGTAGACCTGGAAGTGATCTATCCAACAATGCCTCTCTACCTCTCTACTTTTTTTTCTTCTTCACCTGGATCATCGCAGCTAGCTAGCTACTCGAGTGGCCACTCCTGGCTAATGTCACTGTCCCGAAGCAAGAACCAATTAGCCTGGAGCTAGCCTTGCTAGGCTCATCTCCCAGTTAGCCAAAGAGGTCCATCAGCCACTACTTGGGCTACAATACCTCTTTTTGCCAACTGGCTTGGACCCCCGCCGACTCATCACGACTGGACCACCGACGTGATTCGCCCAATGGGGTTTTTCTCAACTGGCTCCGCCGTTGCTTCGTCCCCTGAAATCCCATCCGCTAGCATGCTAGCCGCGGCCTGCTAGTTGTCCAGAGCACATCGGACTGTTAGCTTAAGAGGTCCACCGGACAAATGCTCTGGCCACTATACCTATTCTGCAGAAATGGCCTGGTTTACCACACGAAGCCCTGCTGATCCGTCAGCAGCACGAGGGGGCCACAACAGACTTCCTTCCGTTGCGACGTCCCTCCAAGGCCCTTCTGTTAGCTTGCTAACCCCGGCCCGCAAGCTGCCTGAAGCCACTCACTGGACTCCTATGATCACTCGGCTACGCATGCCTCTCGCTAACGTCAATATGCCTTGTCCGTTGCTGTTTTGGTTAGTATTTATTGCCTTATTTCACTGTAGAGCCTCTAGCCCTGCTCAATACGCCTTATTTAACACTTTAGTTCCACCTATCACATCACCTGGTTTAAATGATATTGGTTTAAATTATATTTCTAGGGACAATATCTCGTTCATCGTCACTCTATGCATAGGTTTACCCTCACTGTATCCACATCCTACCATACCTTTGTCTGTACATTATGCCTTGAATCTATTCTACCGTGCCCAGAAATCCGCTCCTTTTACTCTCTGTTCTGAACGTACTAGACGACCAGTTATTTTAGCCTTTAGCCGTACCCTTATCCTACTCCTCCTCTGTTCCTCTGTTCCTCTGGTGATGTGGAAGTTAATCCAGGCCCTGCAGTGCCTAGCTCCACTCCCATTCCCCAGGCGCTATCATTTGTTGACTTCTGTAACCGTAAAAGCCTTGGTTTCATGCATGTTAACATTAGAAGCCTCCTCCCTAAGTTTGTTTTATTCACTGCCCTAGCACACTCTGCCAACCCGGATGTCCTAGCCGTGTCTGAATCCTGGCTCAGGAAGACCACCAAAAACCCTGAAATTTCCATCCCTAACTATAACATTTTCAGACAAGATAGAACCGCCAAAGGTGGCGGTGTTGCAATCTACTGCAGAGATAGCCTGCAGAGTTCTGTCTTACTATCCAGCTCTGTACCCAAACAATTCGAGCTTCTACTTTTAAAATTTCACCTTTCCAGAAACAAGTCTCTCACCGTTTCCGCTTGCTATAGACCACCCTCTGTCCCCAGCTGTGCCCTGGACACCATATGTGAACTGATTGCCCCCCATCTATCTTCAGAGCTCGTGCTGCTAGGTGACCTAAACTGGGACATGCTTAACACCCCGGCCATCCTACAATCTAAGCTTGATGCCCTCAATCTCTCACAAATTATCAATGAACCCACCAGGTACAACCCCAAATCCGTAAACACGGGCACCCTCATAGATATCATCCTAAACAACTTGCCCTCCAAATATACCTCTGCTGTTTTCAACCAAGATCTCAGCGATCACTGCCTCATCGCCTGCATCCATAACGGGTCTGCGGTCAAACGACCACCCCTCATCACTATCAAACGCTCCCTAAAACACTTCAGCAAGCAGGCCTTCCTAATCGACCTGGCCTGGGTATCCTGGAAGGATATTGACCTCATCCCGTCAGTAGAGGATGCCTGGTCATTCTTTAATAGTGCCTTCCTCACCATCTTAAATAAGCATGCCCCTTTAAAAAACGTAGAACAAGGAACAGATATAGCCCTTGGTTCTCTCCAGACCTGACTGCCCTTGACCAGCACAAAAACATCCTGTGGCGTTCTGCATTAGCATCGAATAGCCCCCGTGATATGCAACTTTTCAGGGAAGTTAGAAACAAATATACACAGGCAGTTAGGAAAGCTAAGGCTAGCTTTTTCAAGCAGAAATTTGCATCCTGTAGCACAAACTCAAAAAAGTTATGGGACACTGTAAAGTCCATGGAGAATAAGAGCACCTCCTCCCAGCTGCCCACTGCACCGAGGCTAGGAAACACTGTCACCACCGATAAATCCACTATAATTGAGAATTTCAATAAGCATTTTTCTACGGCTGGCCATGCTTTCCACCTGGCTACCGCTACCCCGGTCAACAGCCCTGCAATCCCCACACCAACTCGCCCAAGCCTCCCCATTTCTCCTTCACCCAAATCTGGTAGTTGATGTTCTTAAAGAACTGCAAAACCTGGACCCCTACAAATCAGCCGAGCTAGAAAATCTCGACCCTGTCTTTTTAAAATTATCTGCCGAAATTGTTGCAACCCCTATTACTAGCCTGTTCAACCTCTCTTTCTTATCGTCTGAGATTCCCAAAGATTGGAATGCTGCCACGATCAGGTGCACCTCAGCCATGTTGGACCACAGAGTGAAGGAAAAGCAGCCAACAAGTGCTCAGCAAACTCCTCCTAGACTGTTGGAAAAGCATTCCAGGTGAAGTTGGTTGAGAGAATGTCAAGAGTGTGCAAAGCTGTCATCAAGGCAAAGGATGGCTATTTTGAAGAATCTCAAATATAAAATATATTTTGATTTGTTTAACACTTTTTTGGTTACTACATGATTGGTTACTACATGGTTACTACATACATATGTGTTATTTCATAGTTTTGATGTCTTCACTATTATTCTACTATGTTGAAAATACTAAAAATAAAGAAGAAACCTGGAATGAGTAGGTGTATCCAAACTTTTTACTGGTACGGTATATATTACCATTAGTATATTACCATAAGTATTTATATATCCTACTATTGCTACCCAAGCTGGCTGGTCATTCGTTCTATCGGTTCGGTTGCCAGGGATGCGACCCAGTCATTCAGTCTTTTTGTTCTGTATCTATGGATGCGACCCAGTCATTCGTTCTAAATGTTCCATGTTCCACTAAATGTTCCACTGGCTGGCAACGTTCTTATCCCTTGCTTGCTAGCTAGCCAACTACGCCTAACTTACAGTCACGTCAAACAGTGCAGCCAGAATAACAGCAGTAGCAGCATTTGCATTTGTTTCAGCTGTTTTCTACTGACATTTATTTGGATACATCCATAACAATGAGCTAACGAGGCGCGATTTCGACTGGCATAGAAAATGTGCTCTCTTGTCAGGACACTGTTGTTCAGAGGAGCTAGCCAACAACACAGCTACAATCACTTCAATCTGAAGCTGGAAAAACTGCAAACTAGCTACACTTCGTTTCTTTTAAACTTTTTTCAATTTACATTTCTTTGTATATATCCTGTCTGTCTCATCTGGATTCCCGACCCCTACACATCATTACTATGGGACAGCTGGAGATCAAATTAGAATACAGAAACAATGTTGCAAATGTCGAAGAGACAGACCGCAATGTTTATATAAATCTCTGCTGTTGAAAACTAAATGTTAGTCTAAAAGAAATGTGAGATGTCTAGATGCTTTTTATAGTGGAGATCAAGTTTATAACTTTTTATAGTGGAGATCAAGTTCATAACTTTTTATAGTGGAGATCAAGTTCATAACTTTTTATAGTGGAGATCAAGTTCATAACTTTTTATAGTGGAGATCAAGTTCATAACTTTTTATAGTGGAGATCAAGTTCATAACTTTTTATAGTGGAGATCAAGTTCATAACTTTTTATAGTGGAGATCAAGTTCATAACTTTTTATAGTGGAGATCAAGTTCATAACTTTTTATAGTGGAGATCAAGTTCATAACTTTTTATAGTGGAGATCAAGTTCATAACTTTTTATAGTGGAGATCAAGTTCATAACTTTTTATAGTGGAGATCAAGTTCATTACTTTTTATAGTGGAGATCAAGTTCATAACTTTTTATAGTGGAGATCAAGTTCATAACTTTTTATAGTGGAGATCAAGTTCATAACTTTTTATAGTGGAGATCAAGTTCATTACTTTTTATAGTGGAGATCAAGTTCATAACTTTTTATAGTGGAGATCAAGTTCATTACTTTTTATAGTGGAGATCAAGTTCATAACTTTTTATAGTGGAGATCAAGTTCATAACTTTTTATAGTGGAGATCAAGTTCATAACTTTTTATAGTGGAGATCAAGTTCATTACTTTTTATAGTGGAGATCAAGTTCATAACTTTTTATAGTGGAGATCAAGTTCATAACTTTTTATAGTGGAGATCAAGTTCATAACTTTTTATAGTGGAGATCAAGTTCATAACTTTTTATGGTGGCGATCAAGTTCATAACTTTTTATAGTGGAGATCAAGTTCATAACTTTTTATAGTGGAGATCAAGTTCATAACTTTTTATGGTGGCGATCAAGTTCATAACTTTTTATAGTGGAGATCAAGTTCATAACTTTTTATAGTGGAGATCAAGTTCATAACTTTTTATAGTGGAGATCAAGTTCATAACTTTTTATGGTGGCGATCAAGTTCATAACTTTTTATAGTGGAGATCAAGTTCATAACTTGCCAGGCTGGGCTGATGAGACAGTGGATTGCGCAATCAGATGGAACAGAGTAATAGGCATTTTAACATCATAGCTTTAGCCGGTGGTAACTTGTGGAATAGACACCGGTTGGAATGTGTTTTTAACCAATCAGCATTCAGGATTAGATCCAAACATTGTATAAATTATTATTATCACTGCGTTGTTGGGGAAGAGCTCTCAAGGTAAGAATGTCACTATACTGTTTTATACCTGTTGTATCCTGTGCACATGGCAAATAAACTTTGAAACTTTGAACTTTAAACTGGCAAAAAAAACACTGCTGTGTTGTCTTCTAGTAGACATATCAATACCCCACTTCACTGAGATGAGCTTCAAAACTTCTCG
Organism: Salvelinus alpinus; assembly: GCF_045679555.1. Lineage (NCBI taxonomy): Eukaryota > Metazoa > Chordata > Actinopteri > Salmoniformes > Salmonidae > Salvelinus > Salvelinus alpinus. The sequence goes on from NC_092105.1 coordinate 32,871,865, forward strand.
ACAAACATCCCTACACCCCACTGCTGCTAACTTGCATAACACGCTTGTAGTCGGGACATTTCGGCCTAATTGCTGAAAGCCATGGGGCTTTTGTTCGAGGAGGAGGAGGAAGGTGGAGGAGGAGGCAGAAAAGCAAAAGGGAGGCCTCCTGACTAACAGCAGAGTGGGCTGAGCTGAGCAGGGCCCGGGAGGAGCAGAGCAGTCAGAGCCGGGAGGAGCGGCCAGGGACATGACATGCTGCAGGACAAGATGCTATCTGCTCTCTCAGCAACCCCATCTTACATGCTAGGCTATATACAGTACATCCTCCACTATATCTCCCCCATCTAACTGGAGCACACAAAGAAACACTGAAACCCGGGCAGTGTCTGAAAACGTTACTAGCTGTCAAATAATTATTGCTTTCTCCATCCTTGTTTCCTCAATTCCTCTCAAAGCCCATTGAAGGAGAGGAGGTCCTTGATGCTTATGAGAGAGGAAGCAAGGATTTGACAGCTACATGCACTAGTCATGTAGTAATGTTAGACACAGCAGCCCCAGTCTTCTATCCTTTCTCTCTCTCCACAGCCAAGCGCCCTCTCTCTTTCTCTCTCTTTCTCTCTCTATCCCTGCCAGGAGCTGTCAACTCTCTTTTCCTGTTGTCTGTCTGCTGCCCAATTACAGAGGGTGGCCGGGCACTGTTAGCGGCTTGCTACTCCAGGCCTCCCTCTCTTTAGCAGGGTATTAGCCGCACAGTCAGCCAGGCTTAGCTTAGCCTAGCGGCCAGTAATCCTAGACCCCCAGTGAGTCAGTTAAAAACAGGGGCAACGCTTTTTCAAGCAGCCTCGTGCAGGGCCAGTTGAGATCAGTCGCCGGACAGAATCACCACGAACAGAAAATATACATACTTCTTTGTCGCACAGCATCTTCATCATCAGCATTGCCAGCATTGCCAGACTTTTAGAGATAAATGTTAGTGCTATATGGAATTATGTGTGTGCCTGTGTGCGTGAGTGTTTTCTCGACCTTTCATTCTTCTCAAAAACAGCAGGCATCACATGCATTGTGACTGAACCTTCCTTCCATAGCGGTAGATATTCCAGGAACTGCCAGGCCTCTGAGCTAAACCCTCTGACTTCAAGGTTCAACTCTCTCTGCTCTAACATGGCAAAAAACTGATAATGATCACATACACACAGACAATGAAAAGACTGTTTTGTTTTAGAAAAGAGTGAAAGATACATGATCTCTGACTCTACCCATGTGGTTCAAAGAGACTCTTCAAAGCTACAACAGCACCTCTTATGTGTGTTTGGGTCTAGTCTGCCCTAAGACAGAAGAGCTAGAAGCCTACCAGGCATGGTTCTGAGAACACAACACACAGCATGACGTTAGGAGTCTTCTTGGTGTCCACAAGCCAGACAGCCACAGAGAAAACGTCTGTCTGTCTGTCTGTCTGTCTGTCTGTCTGTCTGTCTGTCTGTCTGTCTGTCTGTCTCACTCTCTGTCTCTCTCTCTCTCTCTGTCTCTCTCTGTCTCTCTCTCTCTGTCTCTCTCTCTCTGTCTCTCTCTCTGTCTCTCTCTCTGTCTCTCTCTCTCTGTCTGTCTGTACCAAATGTAAGCCTTGTGCATTCGTAATCAACAAGATGGTGCCTCTGATTCTCTAGACTACATCACATATTGGATGATTAGTAATACTCTCCACTACCACTGGAGGTTAAACACATACTATCAACATGGTTATAATCCTCAGAGGCTAGGTAATGCTGAGTAAAGTAGCATGGTAATTGATTAAGAGAATGACCTGGACATAGCTTTGGAGCATGGCATTGACTGCATGTGTCCCCACTCTCCCTGATCATGTCATTGGTGACCGGTACCTGACGTTGTCGTGCTTCTGGATGTAGATCTTGTGAAACATCATGTCTTCCTGCTTAGCGTTAATATCAGCTTTCATCTCCATGGCAACATGACGGGGAAGCACGGAGAGCAGGAGACGCTCCTGCAGAGATAGAGGAATGAGACAGAGAGGGCAAGAGATGGGGAGGAAGGTAGAAAGTAGAGAGAGAGAAGGATGACAAGAGAGAGGAGGGGGATAGAGAGTGAGGGAAGACACCCAGGGAGAAAGAGAGAATGAGAGAAAATCCCAGAGCAAGAGAGAGAGGCAGGGGAGAGAGTAAAGAGAAAACGGACAAACCAGAGATTTAGTTTATAGGAGTCATTACACGAGACAGACAGTGAGACAGAGAAATGGAGAGGTCTTGATTTTGGCCAATCCAATCTGGGTAGTTTAGGACTAGAACAGACGGCTGCTTGCCCCCTGCATCTATCTTTCCATCCCTCTATTGCGATGACGCCCACGGCACAGTATCCCTGCCTGCTGAGAGATGTTATCACTGGTTGACAAGTGTGGGCCAGCCCTTGATGCCATCTCCTTGGCTGCGTCCAAAATGGAACCCTATTTCCTATATAGTGCACACATTTTTACCAGGGTTCCTCGGCGTACACATCACTGATGATCTGAAATGGTCCACCCACACAGACAGTGTGGTGAAAAAGGCGCAACAGCGCCTCAGGAGGCTGAAGAAATTTAGCTTGGCCCCTAAAACCCTCACAAACTTTTACAGATGCACAATTGAAAGCATCCTGTCGGGCTATATAACCGCCTGGTATGGCAACTGCACCGCCCTCTCCAGAAGGTGGTGCGGTCTTCTCAACGCATCACCGGGGGAAAGCTATCTGCCCTCCAGGACACCTACAGCACCCGATGTCACAGGAAGGCCAAAAAGATCATCAAACACCCGAGCCATGGCCTGTTCACCCCGCTATCATCCAGAAAGCGAGATCAGTACAGGTGCATCAAAGCTGGGACAGAGACTGAAAAGACTGTTTATTTCTCAAGGACATCAGACTGTAAAATAGCCATCACATGGCTTCCACCCGGTTACACAACCCTGCTGCCTTATATACATAGACTTGGAATCACTGGTCACTTTAATAATGGAACACTAGTCACTTAAATAATGTTTACATACTGCTTTACTCATCTCATATGTATTCTATTCTACTGTATTTTTGTCAATGCCACTCCGACATTTCTCGATCTAATATTTATATATTTCTTAATTCCTTTATTTTACATTTAGATTTGTGTGTATTGTTGTGAATTGTTAGATACTACTGCACTATTGGAGCTAGGAACACAAGCATATCACTACACCCGCAATAACATCTGCAAAATATTTGTATGTGACCAATCAAATGTGATTTGGTTAAAATGGTAGTACATACTTTGCTGCTCTATCGCACGTGCAGTGATAGAGGGGAAAATAAACACTTTTCCTTGTTTGAAGTAACGTCTTTGTTGTTTTAATATCGCAAACGGACATGGCAGGTTCACCCCTATGGATTGCAGTTTTACAGTTTTTTTTTTTTTTTTACAATCGCTAGGACCCATTTATCAATACTTAGGTCACTTTTTCAAAACTCTTCACACAGTTCTCCTAACTGACTTTCAGCTTGGCACAGCAGTTCATTTCACATTCAAAATGCACTAAAACTACCAAAACACTTCATACACGTCTCAAATCAAATCATTCTTCCATAACACTAGCAAAGGTTGTCACCCAACAAGTACACTTTGTCACTCATAAAACAATGACCTAAAAAACACTAACAACAGGTAGCATTACACAATGTTTTCTTTTGTAAAATGTCTTTACAAAACAAGAATGACACCTCTCTACTGTTTAGAATTCACTGCAGTATATGAAATAATCAGACATGATGTAATATGCTTCAATATGTTTTATGTCATTTTTTGGCATTGAGTGATTCCAAAATACAAGAATTTGTATATACACCATCTACCGATACAGATACAGTAGCAATGTAAATCAACCCTGTCTTCTGCATTTGGCCACAGGTTCTCATTCACATCACATCTTATGTCATCTTGGGCAATACACCTAGAAAAGAATCTTTAGGCATGCCTGGTCCATCCCTGGCAAGCTTCTGCAGATATGTCCAGGCATCCAGCATTCATTGCGACATTTGATCATGTGGATGGTGGTCATAAACCTTCCACCTCCATGAGGAAAATAATTCCTCTATGAGGTTGAGGAGTGGAGAGTAAGGTGGGAGGAAAAGTGACACCATCCTGGGATGGGTTGCAAACCACTCTGTGACTGCACGGGAGTGGTGAAATGCCACATTGTCCCATACAATTACAAACGTTGGCCGATTCCGCCTCAATGCAACCCTTTCCTCACCTGGCACAACCCTTCCATAGAGGTCATCTAGGAATAAAATGAGATGCTCGGTGTTGTATGGCCCAATTAGCAGTTTGTGTGACAGCAATCCATCAGAGGATATTGCTGCAAACATTGTGATGTTGGCACCCCTCTGGCCCGGGACATCCACTGTGGCTCTTTTCCCAATCACATTCCTTCCTCGCCGCCGTGTTTTGGCCAAGTTGAAACCAGCCTCATCCACAAAGATGAATATGTGGGGTGTTTGCCTGGCTTCAATCTCCATGACTCTCTACAATAAATCCACAAGGAAACATAAGAGGTAGGCTATTACAGTAGTTTACATTATACCTTAAAACATGCCATTGTGTGCCTCTGCCCTGTTTGGTTTTGTTCTAAACCAGTTCTGTATTTTATAGTCATCTTACATGGACATATTGGTTCCTGAGTTGCTTGACTCGTTCAGACTTCCTCTCAAAGGGGACAGTGTACAACTTCTTCATCCTGACTTGATGTTGTTTCAGGACTCTAGAAATAGTTGTTATGCTTACATTGTGAATATTTCCAAATGTAATGTTGTCTGCCGACACTCTGTCCCGAATCTCTGAGTTTTATACCATTGTTTCTGATGACCATATCAACGATTGCAGTTTCCTGCACAGCAGTGAAAATCCTACCTCTCCCGCATGTGGGAGGTAACCGTTGTGTCCTAAGCAGAAATACAAAAACAATTACACACAAGTGGGCTTGGAGGCTTTGCTCAATTTACTTCTGTAATGTGCAGTTCAGTCAGATGCCCTTGCAGAATAATGCACATCTCACCTGTTGTTTTGCTGGAAATTTCTCACAATAGATGCCACTGTTGAGCGTTGCAGATTTGTCTGCACTCTCAGACCAGCCTCTCTCATTGATAGACCATGATTTATTACATGATCAATTATAGTAGCCCTAATCTCATCTGAGAATACAGCTCTTGATCTTTGTCTCAGTCTTCAACCACCATCATACTCACTCCTCTCCCTCTGTCTTCTTCCAGCCACTCTTCTTCCTCTGTCAGCCACTTCTCTATCTCTGGCTGGGTCCATGTTTTCATTACAGTACAGCATTATTCCTAAGATGTCCCCTTTTGTATAGATGGTCATGAAATTGAAAGACCAACACCTGGGTAGGTGTTCAGCTACAATGGGAATCAGCTGTGGTTGGTCTAATTGTTTTGACAGTATTTCATTTTTTATATTTGGAATATATTTATATACAGTATTACTGTAGAAATATAGCAAACTGCTGTCTTATTCAATTTTGTGTTATGTTTGGTTTTGAACTTAATAAGTATAACAGTTTTGAAAAGAGTATGTAAACATGTGCAAATTGGCCTGTAGGTACATAGAGTTTTGGTGGTGGTTGTGTCTGAGTGAGAAAATAATTCATGACATTTGAAGATGTAGTCATTGAATGCATTTTGTGCCAAAGCAATGAAACATTATCCACAGTTTAGCCCACATAGACTGCTGTTGTGCTCACTGTGTGAAGACTTTTGAAAAAGTGACCTAAGTATTGATAAATGGGTCCTAGTGATTGTAAAAAAAAAACTGCAATCTTGGACTTCCTAAACTCAGCAAAAAAAGCAACGTCCTCTCCTTATCCAAGTGTAAAGGTAGGCTGTAAATGCTTGAATGGTTTCCGGAGAACATGCTATGCCGTTTAAAGGAGTACTCAATAGACAGTCCGTTAAGAGGCAGGCGGTCAATGAACTGATCCAAGTTTGACCTCACAACTACTATTAAACTCAGCAAAAAAATAAACGTCCTCTCACTGTCAACTGCATTTATTTTCAGCAAACTTGACATGTGTAAATATTTGTTTGAACATAACAAGATTCAACAACTGACACATAAACTGAACAAGTTCCACAGACATGTGACTAACAGAAATGGAATAATGTGTCCCTGAACAAAGGGGGGGTCAAAATCAGAAGTAACAGTCAGTATTTGGTGTGGCCACCAGCTGCATTAAGTACTGCAGTGCATCTCCTCCTCATGGACTGCACCAGATATGCCAGTTCTTGCTGGGAGATGTTACCCCACTCTTCCACCAAGGCACCTGCAAGTTCCCGAACATTTCTGGGGGGAATGGCCCTAGCCCTCACCCTCCGATCCAACAGATCCCAGACATACTCAATGGGATTGAGATCCGGGCTCTTCGCTGGCCTTGGCAGAACACTGACATTCCTGTCTTGCAGGAAATCACGCACAGAACGAGCAGTATGGCTGGTGGCATTGTCATGCTGGAGGGTCCTGTCAGGATGAGCCTGCCTGAAGAGTACCACATGAGGGAGGAGGATGTCTTCCCTGTAACGCACAGCGTTGAGATTGCCTGCAATGACAACAAGCTCAGTCCAATGATGCCGTGACACACCACCCCAGACCATGACGGACCCTCCATCTCCAAATCGATCCCACTCCAGAGTACAGAACTCGGTGTAACGCTTATTCTTTCGACAAGAAACGCAAATCCGACCATCACCTCTGTTGAGACAAAACCGCGACTCGTCAGTGAAGAGCACTTTTTGCCAATCCTGTCTGGTCCAGCAACGGTGGGTTTTTGCCTATAGGCAACGTTGTTGCCAGTGATGTCTGGTGAGGACCTGCCTTACAACAGGCCTACAAGCCCTCAGTCCAGCCTCTCTCAGCCTATTGCAGATAGTCTCAGCACTGATGGAGGGATTGTGCGTTCCTGGTGTAACTCGGGCAGTTGTTGTTGCAATCCTGTACCTGTCCCGCAGGTGTGACGTTCGGATGTACCGATCCTGTGCAGGTGTTGTTATACGTGGTCTGCCACTGCGAGGACGATCAGCTGTCCATCCTGTCTCCCTGTAGCGCTCACGCAGATGAGCAGCGACCCTGGGCATCTTTCTTTTGATGTTTTTCAGAGTCAGTAGAAAGGCCTCTTTAGTGTCCTAAGTTTTCATAACTGTGACCTTAATTGCCTACCGTCTGTAAGCTGTAAGTGTCTTAACGACCATTCCACAGGTGCATGTTCATTAATTGTTTATGGTTCATTGAACAAGCATGGGTGTCACGTCCGTTGTTGGAATGAGACCAAGGTGCAGCGTGGTAAGCGTACATCTTTCTTTATTTTTGATGAACACCAAAAAAACAACAAAAGATAAACGAACGTAAAGTTCTGCAGGCTACACAGTAACTGTACAAAAACAAGATCCCACAAACTAAGGTGGGGAAAAAGGCTGCCTAAGTATGATCCCCAATCAGAGACAACGATAGACAGCTGCCTCTGATTGGGAACCATACCCGGCCAACAAAGAAATAGACAAACTAGAATGCCCACCCAAATCACACCCTGACCTAACCAAATAGAGAAATAAAAAGGCTCTCTAAGGTCAGGGCGTGACAATGGGAAACAGTGTGTAAACCCTTTACAAAGAAGATCTGTGAAGTTATTTGGATTTTTACAAATTATCTTTGAAATACAGGGTCCTGAAAAAGGGACGTTTCTTTTTTGCTGAGTTTAGAACCAGATGTCATTACAGGTGATCTGAACCTATGAACCTCCTGCTCTCTATGACCTCCGGTCTCCTATTAGGTCCTTCAGAGTCATGTGACAGTGTAAGTGTCATGCGTGTGAGTGTAGTGTGTCAGAAAACACTATATCAAAGTATCTGCTGCAACTAAACCAACTATACCAATCTTTATCACTTACCATAATATCAACTAATTACTATCATTTCAAGTAATACTGTATAATTAAGTATGAATACATACATTAAATGTATTCATAAAGCCCTAACTATGTCAAGTCCTCCACAGTCCCATGACAGGCATTACCTGCTGCTGGTTCTCCCTCTGTGAGTGGAGGCGAGCCTGGATGCACTCCCTGGTCTCCTGGAAGGCTTGTCTCTGGGAGCCCTCGGCTGGGTAGTGGGTACACACGCCCACGATGTTAGAACAGGAGAAGATCAGGACATTGGACACTATCTGGAGAGGGAGGGAGACAGAGGGAAAGGTGAGGAAGAAATAGGAAGAGAAAGAAGACAGTTTTAAATAAATGTAATACAGAACGCTTACAGTAGCATATTTCAATCCCCTCCACGACTAATTCCTGTGTGAGATTTTATGTAGAAGCTAATATTATCCCCCGTCACCACATTTTGCATATTCCATTCCCATAAATGGTAGTTGTGTCTATTGTCCAAATGACTTAAATCGGACAGAGACCAAAATAAGCCAAGACATAGATGGGGGTGGGGGGAGGGAGAGAGAGACCAAAATAAGCCAAGACGTAGATGGGGGGGGGGGGGGGGCGAGAGAGAGAGAGCTGTTCAGTTGATGCTTTTCAGCCCTGCCCTGCTTCAGCAGTATTCTTCCTACAGTCTTCCTACTTGTTGAGTAGAGTGATGAGCCTTTAGTGTCCCTGGTCCTCTCTGTTCTGGCGTCTCAACTCCCTCAACACTGTCTGACTGTGTCTATGTCCTAAATGGTACATAACTTCCTACATAGTGCACTATTTTTGACAAGACCTCTATCTAGCCATGTCAAAAGTAGTGCACTAAATAGGGAATAGGGTGCCATTTGGGACAAAACTTGTCTGTCTGTATCAGGAGCACCAGGCCACACACACCATGGTTCATAACATCCATCTGTCTGTCTCAGCCGATCTGAACTGTACTCCTGCACACAGATCTCCAGCCAAAATATCTCACACTGCACACTGAGGACAGGAAGGCAGGCGAGCATGTGTGTGTGTGTGTGTGTGTGTGTGTGTGTGTGTGTGTGTGTGTGTGTGTGTGTGTGTGTGTGTGTGTGTGTGTGTGTGTGTGTGTGTGTGTGTGTGTGTGTGTGTGTGTGTGTGTGTGAGAAAAATGGGTCTGTCAGACAGGGAGAGTATTGACACTAATTTGACAGTGCCGTTAGGGTAATGTCTGGTAATGTCTCACTGACAGGGCCAATCAGTAGTGATTACAGGCCATCTGTACAAACAGAAGTAGTGTTTGATTGAGCATACCTGGAGTGCCAGGTGAGTGGAGTGGCACCTTTTTTGTATTATTATATTGGTTTTATTGCACCAGGCAAGCACAAGTAAGACAACAAATAGTAGGCGGCTATTTCAAACCAACATAACACCAGGCACCTGAAGGCTGTGTCTGAACTACCTTCAGTCAGCAGAGATGAAAGAAGCACACTGTTGTCCTGAGACTGGCAGCCATAGGCTACAGCCATCCCTTTCACAGAAACCACACATGGACTGAATCAGAAAATCAGCAGCTGACTCCTACTCACACTGATGGCATGTCCAATGATGAAAAAACAACATGTCTTTATAGAGTCAATATTCTATTAGTGAGATCTCTCTTGAGGCTTAAGAGAAAAGGAAGGGAGGAGATAGAGGGATAGGAGGTTGTGATGAAGCTTAAAATAGAACAAAACGACTGAAAGGAAAAGAGAGAGCGAGCGAGAGAGAGAGTAAGCACTGATGGAGAAAGAAAAATAAATAAAATACACAAAGAGAGAGAAATAGAGATGAGATGGGAGACAAGAGAATATGAGAGTTTCAATTGCTTACTCCTTGCCTCTTCTTTCCTTGCCTCCTTCTCAAAACCCATTGGATGAGAAAGCCAGAGGTCCCTCCCCTCTGACTTTCTCCTCCAATGGGTTTCGAGGAGGCGAGGAGAGAGGACGTGAGGAGTATGCAATTGAGATTGTCCCACAGAGACCCAGAAGAGGTTGATGTGTTTTTCTACTCTAAAGAGGAAGGTGTATTAAATGCCTTGTGGAGCTGCATTGACCCCTGACCATTATATAACTACATAATGACAGTCTACAGGTCAACTGGATGAACCCCAGCTACTGTTTGTCCCGCTTGAGACGCCGTAGCAAGTATACTGTACACTTCCTCAAAATAGAATATAAGTCAAGAAATCTATAATACAATTTAATTATTTTTGGTATTTTTTATATTTTGTTTAGCCCTTTTTCGTGGTATACAATTGGTAGTTACAGTCTTGTCCCATCGCTGCAACTCCCGTACGGACTCGGGAGAGGCAAAGGTCGAGAGCTGTGCGTCCTCCAAAACACAACCCAGCCAAGACGCACTGCCTCTTGATACAATGCCCACTTGTATGGAGGAGGAAACACCGTACACCTGGCGACCGTGTCAGCGTGCATTGCGCCCGGCCCGCCACAGGAGGCACTAGTGCAGGATGGGACAAGAACATCCCTGCCGGCCAAACCCTCCCCTAACCCGGACGATGCTGGACCAATTATGCACCGCCCCATGGGTCTCCCGGACACGGCCGGCTGTGACAGAGCCTGGACTCAAACCAGGATCTCTAGTGCCACAGGAATAACTAACTAACATCTAAATAACATGTTAGGTGCAGTATCTTTTTTTGTTGTGTGCACGAACAGCTGGAAAAAACCTTGCCAACAACCAAAACGAACAAAATGTGATCATAATATATTCACGAACTGTTTCGGATGGGAAGCATGCAGATACCTTTGGTGGAGGTTACCAGCTCTGAGCATCAGATATGGACGGTCATGTGGATGTTGCATAGGGGAAAAAAGGCCTTGTGATAGCCATTCCCTACTACTGAGCTATCTAAGCGAGCCTAATAGAATAGTAGTTGTATTAGTAGCAGGCCAGTAGGGCAGCTGCTGAAGCCAGGGCAGACTAAGGCCAGGCTGAGGGATTTGCCTCCAGCCCCACTGCACTACCATGGAAACAACAGAGCATCAGAGAAGGCTTCCAGCTGGTCAATGCAAATATTCCCAAACAACAATCCTACTCTATTTATACTCCCTTACCTAGCCTGGTCCGAACATATTAGAAAGGACTACAAAGGATGACAAAAGTCACTTCACTTACCAGACTCTGGACTTTTTAACCTGTTCAGTGGAATCAGGCAGTGATCCCCCCCCCCCCCCCCCGACAAGAAATGTACCTCCCAAAATCAAATACAAGAAAAGGCGGGAGGGGCTCGATGAGGTCTCTGACCTGTTGATGTCCTGCTGATGTCCTGAATGTCTGTCAAAAGTACCGAATGCACTAAAATGTCTGAGCTTCATGATGTCACTGAACACAGCAATACCTTCTTTAAGAGAGCCTAGCTTTCTCCCTCCCTCCTCGAGGACAGACACATCAACAAACCTTGCAATCCAGTAAAAAACCACTCCCAAGTACTTAAAGTCAACGGTCCCAGTCCTATTACTATGAGTATACAGGGAGAGTAGTGGAGCATGTTGCAGGTAGATGTAATACTGCCTGCCTGCCTGTAATCCAAACAAGTACACAGATGAGGCCCCTGAACAGCCCCCCCTAGACAACAAACCCTGTTTACCTAATGGATCTATCTCTCCCCAGATGCATTACATTATTCCTTCCTGTATATGGTGTGTGTGTGTGTGTGTGTGTGTGTGTGTGTGTGTGTGTGTGTGTGTGTGTGTGTGTGTGTGTGTGTGTGTGTGTGTGTGTGTGTGTGTGTGTGTGTGTGTGTGAGAAATGGGTCTGTCAGACAGGGAGAGTGTGTGTGTATGGAGCGCACGTGTGTGTGTGTGTAGTACATCCAGAGTGAACACGGGAGAGGTCAAGCCCTGCATGTTGTGGTACTGTCTCCCTCTAGTTAATGCATGTCTCCTGCAGCACTCATCAACACCACAGAAAAATCTCACATTACTCAGAATAACTACGACCAGGGCCTCCTGAGTGGCGCAGTGGTCTAAGACACTGCATCGCAGCCGGCCAAGACTGGTAGACCCATGAGGCGGCGCACAATTGGCCCAGAGTCGTCCTGGTTAGGGGAGGGTTTGGCCGGCCGGGATGTCCTTGTCCCATTGCGCTCTAGCGACTCCTGTGGCGTATGCACACTGACAAGGTCGCCAGTTGTACGGTGTTTCCTCCAACACATTGGTGCGGCTGGCTTCCGGGTTAAGCGAGCAGTGTGTCAAGAAGCAGTGCGGCTTGGCAGGGTCGTGTTTCGGGGGACGAATGGCTCTCGACCTTCGCCTCTCCCGAGTCCGTACGAGAGTTGCAGCGATGGGACAAGACTGTAACTACCAATTGGATATCACAAAATAATAACCACAACCAAGCATAAGAAAAGGAATAGATATGGCTCTGGAAGAAGGAATGTCAACACACCTGGGCTAACAGTTTTTCATTTGCTCAGTAGAGAACTGTTGCTGTCAGAACTGTCGATGACATCAGAATATGTTTTCCTTTTGTTCGAATAAGGCCAGGACAATTCCTAATAGCCTATGTGGCAGCACTTGAAATATACTTTAAACAGTGTTTATAAGTAGTTTATCAACTATAAATCATGAGTTTATACATAGCTTATAAACCTTTAATAAAAGATTTGTTGAAATAACAGTCATGTCCTCTCCAACACCATGTCTGGTTCTATTAACCATCTGTACTGTTAAAATGTCCAATCAATATGGTCTTCAGGCTATTATAAATCACTATAGTCTTCAGGCTATTTTTAGTCAAAAACAAATATTGTATTACAAATCCTACTGACCCATTTCTGTATTCAACCTCTATAATAATGGAGTGTGTCAGTGTAGACTCAAACACAAAGACCCTGTTGCATTTTTCTGTGGTCGTGTTTCTGTTTACCAAGCCACGCTAATTGAGTCCTGTGCTGTGTTACGCATTTCTTGCGTCGGTTGTAACCAGGGAACGAGCGGAGCACTAGATCACCTGCGTACCTTTCTAGGTGCGACATTATAAAACCCTGTAGAGCAAGACGGCACTGGTGTCAATATTTACCTACCCATCATCCAGAGAGAGAGAGAGTCTCACAGACGCTTCTCTGCTGAGAAGACACAACTCAATATCAAGCATCCCACCAGGATCCAGCCAGGGCCTCTGAGCCAGGGCCTCTGAGCCAGGTCCTCTGAGCCAGGGCCTCTGAGCCAGGGCCTCTGAGCCAGGGCCTCTGAGCCAGGGCCTCTGAGCCAGGGCCTCTGAGCCAGGTCCTCTGAGCCAGGGCCTCTGAGCCAGGGCCTCTGAGCCAGGGCCTCTGAGCCAGGGCCTCTGAGCCAGGTCCTCTGAGGAACTGTAATCACACTCATCAGCCATGTCTGATATGATGGCAAGATTCCGTAGTGCATATCGCTGCTGACAGCTTTATTTGGTGTGTTGAGTTTGAGAAAATTGCCTTTTTTAAATTTCCTTTGTCACTGGGGCATTAAAAACGTAGTGTATTTCACCGACTGCTAGATCGTAGATGGTTTATAATAAGCAGATGACAAACAGCTGTAACTCTGCATTCTCAAGTAGATGAAAAGTAGCAAATTTAGGACTCCCAGGATTCATGTTTAATTATGACCTCCACCCCCTTCAATGTATGCTAGGCAACATGTGACAACATCTAGCATCAATTTAAAATGGCCCTATTGAAACCAAGACTTAAAAATAACTGATATTGGTTCAAGATGGAGGGAATGTTGGAACATAACTAATGAAATTACAGTTTGCTAAAATGTACGCTTAATCCAGTTTAAACTAGTGTATACAATTTATTACAGCACAACGGAGTCATGTCTTAAGTGTAAAACTAACAATGACTCAATAATCCATGCCTGCTGGGAATATTATGAAGTCCAAAAGTTATGGGCAGAGTTAGAAAGTTGTCTGTCAGAAGTATTACAATGTAAATGTACTTTTAATCCATCAGTCTGCATATTTCAAGACATGGCATATGAGGATGCAGTGAGATACCTGATTGGTTGGAAGATACTTTTCTTGTCAATCAAAAACGTATACTTCAAAACTGGAAATCAACCAATCCTCCATTGTTAGCACAATGGAAAGGTCAAATGCTTTATTATCTAAATGTTGAAAGTGCGTGGGCGACGGAGAGAAACAAAATGGTGCAGTTTGAGGTCATGTGGTGGAGAGTGATGAGGGTGCTGGAGATGGGAGGTGTGAACAGGTGGGTCTGGGCAGGTGTGACATTGAGGATGTTGGTGTGCGTCTGTATATTGTCGTTTGTATTTGTATGTTTTGTATTGTTAAAAAAAAATCACACAAAAAAATGTATAATAATAATAATTTTGAATGGCCCTGTTTACAGGACAGTCATCAGGTCTAAATGTGAATCCCTATATAGTGTGGGTCAAGTCAACACAATGAAGTGTATTGTGTGCTAAAATAAATGCAAGTCATGTGCAGGCCAGGCTGCTTGCTGCTTATTTTGAGCAGCATCACACGGCACTGTGAGGTGCCACATGTTACGGTCCCATAACGTCCTATAAAGCTCTCATGTGCAAGGCAAATGTGCTGCCATGTGTTGGTCAAGATACATGTAATTTGAAAAGAAATAGAAAATGTGCAGGAATTTGACATTTTTCATTTACCAAAAGCCCAATCAAATGTCCTATTGAAACGTCTGATTCAGTCCATGTGATGATAAGCTGGAAGGCTCCAAGAATCCAAAAGTTTCACTTTGTGTGACGGTGAGGAACAGTATTCAACTGGCGATTACTTAGAATTACTGGGCCCTAATCTTGTTGGTCCAAACTGACTCTGAGAGTGAAGAATATCTCCAGAACATTTTACCCACCTGGGAATGGATGATGATACAGAACATAATGACATTGATCTTCTTCAGGCTGACTGTAGCTAAGTGCATCTCCAAAGTAGTGCCAGACATAATGGTGTGTCACAGTGAAAAGAGAAGGTGGGCATTCTCTATGATGTGATGTTTTAATGGGGGAAAAAAGGCTTTTTTCAAAATGCGACACAAGTTTGACCTGTACTACATTAGCCAGCGCAGTAAATTCAACGAGTGTAAATGAATTCCCTTGAATAGATTAGCACTGCAATACTTCAGACTGAGGCAAAATGAGTCAATTTCTTTATAAAACGCACGCACACAGACACATACTACAAAGCACTTCTGTTCCTGGTTATATCAGTATCCTAACTTGTATCTTTCCTCCATGAACTTCTTCATAATCAGAGCTATATCTTGTGTTCCCATTTCAACAAACGCTTCTTCATGTGATCCGTTATGAAATCAACGACGAGACAACAGCAATGTAGGCCTGAAGGTCAGGATCCAATCAATAACAGACTTCCTGAATAAGTGTGTTTGATTATCACAGCAGTGAAATCCAGACAGAGGAAGGAAGTTAATACTTGCAGGCCCATTGGGTGACCCATTCAGTTCTGAAAGGGAACCAGGTTTTGCAGTCATGCAGTGCACACAACCACACTGACAATTTCTATATCAAGTGTCAACTCCCTCCATATGGAACATGCTCCATCTGGAACATGTAAATCAAAGGTATTTCTGAGCTATTTAAAAGTTCACTATCTGCAATTGATTGAATCCTGGCCAGAGGATTGGGGGCTAAGGGGATTACAATATCAATGTAATCATTTACTGTAGTACTAAACAGTCTTGTGTGCCAAACTATTGCTTAGCTTTTAAATGGAGCTGTTCTCCTATGGGTACTGAATGCTCATTTTAAATGGAGCTGTTCTCCTATGGGTACTGAATGCTCATTTTAAATGGAGCTGTTCTCCTATGGGTACTGAATGCTCATTTTAAATGGAGCTGTTCTCCTATGGGTACTGAATGCTCATTTTAAATGGAGCTGTTCTCCTATGGGTACTGAATGCTCATTTTAAATGGAGCTGTTCTCCTATGGGTACTGAATGCTCATTTTAAATGCTCGTGCCATGCGACACAGGAGACGGCAGCTGAGCCCGTTGAGTCATAAATGTTGAATTCTGACTCACACCTTTGAAGTAGAAAGGTTGGTGTGCCCACCACCACCAACTACGGAACAGAAGAAAAAGCATTTTACATTTTTCATCTCCCTCCCCACTTCAAAAAAGAAGAGAAGAGAGACTCAAAGCCAGTCCAAATATAGCCCCCTTTGCAAACAGCAGCCACATGGGGCACAGTGGGCTCTGGAGTGCTTTGATGTCAACAGCTAGCACTCAAATCAAATTTCCTCCCATACATTGGGACCCTAACAATAAACACATGCATTTGTTAATAGAAGGCAGATACTGTATGTTCCCTATGAGATAATACCTTCACCAAAAGAAAAGAAAGGCAACACCTTGGTGGAATTCCCTTTGGTCATCATGATCAGTATCAAAAACCCAGGATGGGGAATGAGGATTCCATCATGCAACCCTTAAGTCTTCAGATACATCACACGGATAGGAGAACAGTTTTGCAAACATACAGTAGGTGTAGCCTACCAACACACACTGGATGTCCCATTGTCTACTGGTCTGGTATTACAAAATGATATGTGAGAAACATCTCCTTTGTCTCCCAGGATGACCCAAATATGTTCCACCCGGTACCCAGAAGAACACAGCTCATAGTACTGTAGTAATAATGTACTGGTCACAGACAGTGTATCCACTTGACATGAATGATGTGTTTGGTTATGGTTACAGACCACCAGGGCCTATCAGTGGAGCTATGAGCAGCTAGGAACCTGATCTCTCCAGAAAGCTCTGTCTGAGCAGAGGAGCAGAGTGACATGACAGGCCTGGGGATGGGGGGTGGGGGATGTGTCCCAAGGCCATCCAGTCAATAGGCAGGGGTGACATATGGCTCTGTCCCCTGCCTCTGACAGACCTCCAACAGCCTGCATGAAAATAGAGTAGTTTAGTATCAGCAGGAAACACCAAGGTAAACACCTTGAGAAGAGGACAAGCAAAGTGCTCAATGGCTCCTTCCTCACCGCAACCTGGAAGACAAGCCAAAATGCATCTGACACTTTGGTTTTCAGGTAGGTCAATAATCAATTCAATTATTTACATGTTTAGAAGTCATATCATGTCAAATTTAATGATTCAAGCCATAACCTTTGTCTTCAGCCACTGGTTCAGTACATGGGCAGACCGTGTCTCTGCGGGGGAGCAGTAATGTCTACAGGTTTAAGATACAAAGATCAGAGGAATCAAGAAGTTTCAACTGGGCTCTTCCAAGGATGGATTAAACAAGCCGGAATTGTATATTTTCTGTCCCAACACAAATCGCCTTTATTACCTCCTACCTTCAGCATCTCTCCCTCTGCTCTGTTCTTCCCATCGCTCCATTGTTAACCCTTCCCCCTCTCAGTCTCGCTCCATTAGAAGTAAATCAGCCATGACCGATGTTGTATCTCATATGGAATCAGTCCTCACCCAGGGCCTATACCTCTGCTCTAGTCTGGCAGCTCTGAATATGAGGCTCAATCTTCATCATAATGAATCTCACCATCTGGGCCTGCATTCACAGAGTCTTAGAGAAGGAGTGCTGATCTAGGATCAGTTTAAAGAGCGACTGGCTTTAAAAAGCAATAGATCTCTTTAAAAACGGCCTATGTGGCATTGATAGGAGTCAGAAACAGTTATTGTAGTGTCAAAATGTACTACAAAGTGTAAGTAGGATGATTTTGGTCATAAAGTCAGTCTAGTCTAAAATGGAGTTAGGAACACAAGGGGGTTGGGTTTTGACTTTATGATGTCCACTAACATGAGGTGAACAGCTGTGGTGATTGCTCACCATCCAATACCATAGACGGTGCGAAAGACCTGCTCAGCACCAAACATCTTAGTTAGATGTAAAATTGCGCAACTAAAACATCCTCGGCAAAAAACGTCAAAATGGATTAAAGATTTCTTGAGTTATCTTACATTTATTCTGGGGATTTTGAGGAAGTGAAATACAGTAGGCTTCCATGTCTACAGTGTCTCTTGGGGTACAAACATCATTAACCAAATGGGAAACACACCTCCAAGACTGAAATTTCTACAGAGCAACAGAAAAACACAAGTACCAATCAGTGTTCAGTGGTTCTTTAAACTTTTAGATCATAATGACTAAGATTATATGGAAAGAGGGGGACCTGATCCTAGATCAGCACTCCGACTCTGAGACTCTTTGTGAATACAAGCCCAGTACCGATCTCACCAACAGGACTGATCTCAGGCCAGTCCAGGATCAACCTGCAGCCACACAAATAAACTCTTTACAGTCATCCATCTGACTGGTACTCCCACCTAATGCCACAATGTGTCCAGACTGTCACTGGCTACCTCCAAACCATTATCTACAAATCAAAAGGCCAAACAAACCAAAGGTCAAATATACAACTAGCGATGGTTATGTGGTCATTGTAAATAAGGCCATCATTGTAAACAAGGCTGTCATAACTGACTTGCCTGGTTTAATAAAAGATTCAATAAAATCTAAATAATAGATGAGCAGGATGGGAGAGAAATCAAATCACTGTGTTGCTAGGAGACACCATCCCCAAATACTGACAGTGGACATCTAGGGGTTGGCTAATGAATGTCACTGGCCTTGTAGTAATTAGTCTATTCAAATGAGCCATCATCTCTCTGTGTGTAGTGGGCGTTTGCCACTTTAGGCTTTTGGAAGGCTTCTTTTTTTTTTTACCTATTTCAACATATGGAACAATTCAGTGCAATTTTGTCACTAGGGCTAAGATAGTGTTTTTTTGTGCGTGTAATTTCATAGTATACGTCAACGCAGTGGCCTTCAAGGTGAGTTCTGCCTGTGTCAAGCATATTTTTTTTAAACAAGAGTGATGGATCGTTCCAACTCTCACTGAGGTAACAGGTCACAGTAAACAAAATATTTTTCACAGGGAAAATTCGCAGTGACTGAAAATGTGAGATGAGGACACACCAGCCTCAACAACTGAGGTCATTATAGGCCAGGCCCCTGTTTAAATAAAACGTTTGTAAAAGCTCCCATGCCGATCGCCTCCTCTCACTCACTTACAGACAAATAGTTAAAGGGCGACTGCACTTCCTGATTTGGCCTCGTAGTAGATTTGGTTAATTAAGAAATGATAGCGGCCATCACTGAATTCAAACGTGAGTTGGTTTCGGGTGTGGTTTGATGTGAGTGTCTCCTGTGTGTGTTCATAGGTGGGAAGAGTTAGCCAGACTTTTTGCCAATTAGCTTCAGCTGGATGTTGACCAACCTTGTCAAAATTGGTTTGACTTTGGATAGCCTATCTCTAGGGCTATTTAGGGACCATCAATAAATTACACAATGTAAGTGAGACAATATTTTCATGTTGCACACCTTTTAGTTTTTTCATTAAATGCTTTCATATGAATTTCTACAATTTATAGTTGTTTTGACATTTTTAAGTTATTGAAATGTGGAATTTTAACATATTGTCCCATGTACAGAACATTGTGTAATTTACTGATGGTCCCTAACTAGCCCCATAGGTTTATCCAAAGTTTACCACAGGCATTACGATTGGGTCGCGAGCAGCTGCACTCCAAATTGATGATTACTTGCGTGCTGCCAGCTGTGGGCATGTGGGCCGGATTGAAATAAACCCAACCTTCATTTACATTGTGATGCAGTCATGACCACAATTCTCACAAAACTCTGTTTTGGAAGAGACTGACTTTATGACAAACATTTTCCTATTTACACTTTGTGTCAAGACAGTAGAGTAAATGTTTCGGACTCATATCGATGCCTTATAGGCTTTTTTCTAAATGAGAAGTTGTTTTTTAGAGGCAGTTGCTCTTTAATAATAATGCATGAGGGGGTGTGGTATATGGCCAATATACTGTACTACACGAAGCAAAGCAGAGTGCCTGGATACAGCCCTTAGCCGTGGTGTATTGGCTATATACCACACCCCCTCGTGCCTTATTGCTATTATAAACTGGTAACCAACGTAATTAGAACAGTAAAAAGTAATTTTTTTGTAATACCCGTGAAATGCTTTTTCAGCCAATCAGCATCCAGGACCCAAAATATGCGGTTTATAATCTTTGTGAGAGCTCTCAGGGAAGCCTGGTCCTGAACTAAAAAGCTTGCATCTGTGTCCAAGAAACTGGCCCGTAGAGTACTACTCTAAGCACAACCAGAGAAACTGATTCATCATCTGGCATGGAGTCGTCCATAGTCAGGTGCATTCTGGGGCTCACCTCGTGAGGACAGATGGTGTTAGAAAGGATGAGTCTGGGTTGGGGCTGGGGGGACAAAACATCATGTGATTATGTCCCAGTTAAAATATATACATTTTTTCTTCTAAACAACTCAACAGTCTTGTCAATAGGAGCCTCTGTGTTGTCTGTACATCCCAAATGGCACCCTATTCCCTATGTAGTGCACTTCTTTTGACCAGGGCTCAGGGACACAGCCTCCGTGTGGCTGACGTCATTAAGTTGAGTTGTGCTCTGCTGTGGCGCAGGGAAGTATGGCAGGATAAAGGCTGCAGTCTGTCCTGTGAGGCTCAGCTGGGCTCAGGCTTATGTAACAGTGGGCCAAAGGGCTCCCAGCCAGCCAGCTTCCCTACAGATGCACAACTAACAGGGTGGAGGAGATGGGGTAGGCAGGGGGAGGGGGGAGATGGGGGTTTATATTTAAGGCAGCCGTCCACACGGAAACACCCAACCTTCGATCCTACCATACACAAACTGCCCTTTGGTGCAACTGATACGAACGCTAACACCTCTCGGACCTACAGTTGAAGTCGGAAGTTTACATATACTTAGGTTGGAGTCATTAAAACTCGTTTTTCAACCACTCCACAAATTTCTTGTTAACAAACTATAATTTTGGCAAGTCGGTTAGGACATCTACTTTATGCATGACACAAGTAATTTTTCCAACAATTGTTTACAGACAGATTATTTCACTTA
The DNA here is from genome assembly GCF_045679555.1 of Salvelinus alpinus. NCBI lineage: Eukaryota > Metazoa > Chordata > Actinopteri > Salmoniformes > Salmonidae > Salvelinus > Salvelinus alpinus. The sequence continues at coordinate 32,892,777 of NC_092105.1, forward strand.
TAATTCACTGTATCACAATTCCAGTGGGTCAGAAGTTTACATACACTAAGTTGACTGTGCCTTTAAACAGCTTGGAAAATTCCAGAAAATTATGTAATGGCTTTAGAATCTTCTGATTGGCTAATTGACATCATTTGAGTCAATTGTAGGTGTACCTGTGGATGTTTTTCAAGGCCTACCTTCAAACTCAGTGCCTCTTTGCTTGACATCATGGGAAAATCTAATTAAATCAGCCAAGTCCTCAGAAAAAAAATTGTAGACCTACACAAGTATGGTTCATCCTTGGGAGCAATTTCCAAATGCCTGAAGGTACCACATTCATCTGTATAAACAATAGTACGCAAGTATAAACACTATGGGACCACGCAGCCGTCATACCGCTCAGGAAGAAGATGCGTTCTGTCTCCTAGAGATGAACGTACTTTGGTGCGAAAAGTGCAACTCAATCCCAGAACAACAGCAAAGGACCTTGTGTAGATGCTGGAGGAAACAGGTACAAAAGTATCTATATCCACAGTAAAACGAGTCCTATATCGACATAACCTGAAAGGCCACTCAGCAAGGAAGAAGCCACTGCTCCAAAACCGCCATAAAAAAAGCCAGACTACGGTTTGCAACTGCACATGGGGACAAAGATCGTACTTTTTGGAGAAATGTCCTTTTTGGAGAAATGGAGGACTGTTTGGCCATAATGACCATCGTTATGTTTGGAGGAAAAAGGGGGAGGCTTGCATGCCGAAGAACACCATCCCAACCGTGAAACACAGGGGTGACAGCATCATCTTGTGGGGGTGCTTTGCTGCAGGAGGGACTGGTGCTCTTCACAAAATAGATGGCATCATGAGGGAGGAAAATGATGTGGATATATTGAAGCAACATCTCAAGACATCAGTCAGGAAGTTAAAGCTTGGTCACAAATGGATCTTCCAAATGGACAATGACCCAAAGCATACTTCCAAAGTTGTGGCAAAATGGCTTAAGGACAACAAAGTCAAGGTATTGGAGTGGCCATCACAAAGCCCTGACCTCAAACCTATAGAAAATGTGTGGGCAGAACTGAAAAAGCTTCTGACCCACTGGGAATGTGATGAAAGAAATAAAAGCTGAAATATCATTCTCTCTATTATTATTCTGACATTTCACATTCTTAAAATAAAGTGGTGATCCTAACTGACCTAAAACAGGGAATTTGTACTAGGATTAAATGTCAGGAATTGTGAAAAACTGAGTTTAAATGTATTTGGCTAAGGTGTATGTAAACTTCCGACTTCAACTGTATGTGTGTTTGGTTGTCTTTCGGAGGGGTTAGGATAAAGCAGAATGATGTATACATTGAAGAACAAAGTCACCCTCTTCTCCTTCGAAAGATACAGAGAGAGACAGTAAGAACAGATATACTGTAGCCTAGTCTAAAAAGACGAACGTCTGCAGGCAGGATATAGTCATATGATTATGAAAATTGTTGTTTTGTTTTCCCACTTTCGTGCATTTCAGTTCCTGTAGCTGTTTGGGCTGTATTGACCATGGTTTATCTGTTATGGTATCTGTTTTGGAGATTATATTAAGTTTTGGTAGCGCCAAAGAATGTTAAATGTTAATCAGTTAACCTGTTTTTGCTATACAGCTTTAACCGTTGTTTATGTGACCTAGTAAGTATGGTGTTATGAATAAGTGATGACTGACCACCAAGTTAGCATGATCAAAACTGGTTTATTTTGCTAGACATCTTCTCAACATGACATGAACTACAAGGGGCCTCTGAGGATCAACACAGACCACATAACATCTGCTTACACCTGAGGTCATGACCTACAGCTGTGTCACTGGCATACAGCATGAGGCTATGAGCTAACTCTAGCCATAGTGAATTATAGGGATCTAATGCTAGCTAGCTACCCCATAATACACTCATGATATGCACTGACAGTGGACTGACAGTGGGTGTCAGTGGATGAGGTATTCTCTGTTCTAATGGCCATACTTGACCTAGAACACTCAGCGGAGCAGTGAAGAGGTGAATAAATGGGATACACACACACACACACACACACACACACACACACACACACACACACACACACACACACACACACACACACACACACACACACACACACACACACACACACACACACACACACACACACACACACACACACACACACACACACACACACACACACACACACACACACTCAGTTGCAGCAGTGGCAGACTGAGTGCTCTGGCCTTGCAGGTGCCTACCCAGCAATTTATGTCCCCCATTTATAAGCAATATGGCTTAAAAAATGTCAATTGACAAAGGTTGCAATGAATTTATTTTATTATCCTAACAAACCATGGCCCCTCCAAAAATAAATACATTGCAAAACGAAGCTTGGCTATGATAAGCAATCTGTGGATCACTCAGGGGGGAAATAATCACAATCATTTGTAAATTAGCTAAATTACCTATTTGGGCTGTTGACCCAATAGAAGCCTGTAATATACCTGTTGGATTGGCCACTTGGGATAGCTGTAAAGGTGGTTTTAGATGGTTAATTGAATCAGACCCTTTGCCCTATGGCTTTGGGGCGCCAGGCGGCTCGTTAGCGAATCTCCATCCCCCAGATAAAACAGTAGTTAAGATGTTCCATCCTCTCCACTGAAAATATACTACACTGTCATAGAGATAATGTTCTACTGTATTTAATTATGTGAGTGCAACTTTATATCTTCATAGGGTCTGCCTGATCGGACCTTTAATGTTTGTACAGTAGGTTGTCAAATATATTTTGTCTTTCACTACTAGGCCTATATAACACCCTCAAAACAAAAGATAATATACTTAAGCCTTGAAAATAATAGAATAATATCAGACCAGAACGGTCTATGGACCCTCTGTTCTACTATCAGACAGTTGATACCCTTTAAACAATGGCCACATTTCAAAGGGTGATGATCTGAAATTTGATAATGGAGAGCGAAGGCTTAGGTCAGTGTGCTAAGAGAATAATGCTTTTTCAATTAAGATACATTTAGGCTAGCTCAATCAGTGGAGACCAAAGTTCCCAGTCAAACTGCCAGGAACGTTTAATTTAACTGTCGGTGGATATCAACATCGAAAAAATAAATTGCCCTGCTTGTTTCTGCGGTTCCAAAATGATGTAAGCTACAATCGCAAAGTCTCTGGTCAGTACAACAGGTGCCTGCCAGGTTTAGTGGAAATACTGACTCTATCACTCTCTGAGGCAATACAGATAGAACACGGATAACTCAGAGATAAGTACCAGTCTGGCCAAACCACAGCCAAGGCACAGGCCCTCTTTCCACAACACAGTCCAAGGAGAAAGAAAGACAAACTTGGCCAAGTGTACAGAGCTGAGCTTAGCAGGGTGTCTGTCTGATCTTCATCATTACCGATGCCTAGCCTTAGTACTCTCAGAAAGCACACATTATCTTGTTCTCCAGGCCAATTGGCAGTCTATAATCAGAACCAGCATTATCTTTTTTTTAATGGGATATAGCCTGTTGTAAAGATTTAGTGAAAACACTCTACTTAGGCCTAGTAGAGATGGGAAACCATCACAAATCTTATAAGGCACAACTGCCATTGGTATGAACAGAATGGACATAAGGTTCGAATTGAATCTGTGAAATCAACAGGGCATTTTGTCTTCTGGTTCATGGGCAACTGGGCAGCTCAGGCACCTGTGTAGTCACCTTAAACACAGGTCACGACAAACCAACTGGATTGCCATGTAAGATAAACAGACTTACTGTGACCAGGGAAACATAATCTCCCAGGGCTTCATGGTGACTTACATGAAAGCTGTACTGTATTTCAATAAGGCATATTTGACTGCAGTGCTTGAGTTAACAAGTATCTCATTCCCATAATATAACACAGAGGGAATAATGGGCCACTCAGGCAAAGCAAATGGAATCTAAACTAACAATGCCTGCATGGAAAAGAAGTAGCTGGACTGGAGCAGAGAGCACAGCCCTCAGTCAGTGAACAAATCAACTAACTGGAACGGTTGGCATACCAGGCATACCATTCTTGGACAAACTGGGGATAAATATTAATGTTGTCCTAGGATATCTCTGTATCTGTGCTTCATTATGTTTGGAGTGTTGGCTACTTGGCTTCATTTGAGTGCCTTTAAAACAAAGCTGATAACCTTAGCGAGGGTTGAATTCCCTCTACAAGGGTGATGCAGGCACGCACACACATCCCCCTCTACAGGAGCGATTACAAGAGACATATACAGATGCGGTCCAATATATTGGCACCCTAGCACAATTCACTATTTCTTATAAAATGCGTTACATTTTCTTTACTACTGCACAGGACCTGAACTGGAATTTGGATGTTTCCTTTAAAGATTAATTATTCAAAATTCATATTAATTTGTTTAGAAGCAAGTTCTCATTTACTGTGTAAATTACCTCACCTGTGGTAAGTTGAAGGTGCCTACTGGGTAAAAATAACCATTCAACCAGTTCTAAAAAATAACATTCTGCTCCATTGCACTCCATTGTAAAGTGCAAGGGTGCCGATATATTTGACCGCATCTGTAGCTACTTTCCTATAAATCAACGTGGCTTAGGGCTTCTATACACAGACACCACATCTCACTTTTATGACCAAGTACTCCACATGACATGCTGGGTGTGCTACTGGATTTGAATCCACAGGAGCTGTCCCTAAGCCAGGGCCAATGAGCACTAAGCAGACACAAGTCTGCCTCTGTTTCTTCCAGATCAAAGCAACACTGTGAGTGACTGCACTCTGTCCGCCGTGCACCAAGCAAAAATAGACCAGACTGGGATCCTCGTAAATTGGAGATAAGTTAGGATACACAGTTCCGAGCCAGAGTTGGTCTGTATTATAGCACTGTCAATAGCTAAGAGCAACACAATGTATCCCAATCCCCAAGTCCTCGCTGCTATGCACACCTTGTATGGGGTTAGGATTGTTTCTCTTTATAACACATGAACATTGACATTAGGGAAAACGCCTAAGATAACACACACACATCATAATCTCTCACATGTACTGTATATGCATGCACAAGCTTAAACACACACACACACCTGAATTGGAAAAAAGCATTCAAAAGCCATACCCTAGCAGAACCCACTGGGCTCTGGTCAAAAGTAGTGCACTAAATAATAGGGAATAGGATGCCATTTGGGGCAGAACCCTTACCTTTTCAAATGCATCTCTCAGTGACTAAGCATTGTACACTGAACAAAAATATAAACGCAACATGTAAAGTGTTGGTCCCATGTTTCATGAGGTGAAATAAAAGGTCACAGAAATGTTTCATATGCACAAAAAATATTATTTCTCTAAAACATTGTGCACAAATTTGTTTACATCCCTGTTAGTGAACATTTTGCCTTTGCCAAGATAATCCATCCACCTGACAGGTGTGACATATCAAGAAGCTGATTAAACATCATGATCATTACACAGGTGCTAGGGACAATAAAAGGCCACTCTAAAATAAGCAGTTTTGTCACACAACACAATGCCACAGATGTCTCAAATATTGAAGGAGCGTGCAGTTGGCATGCTGACTGCAGGAATGTCCACCAGAGCTGTTACCAGATAATTGAATGTTCATTTCTCTACCATAAACCACCTCCAATGTCATTTTAGAGAATTTGGCAGTACGCCAACCAGCCTCACAACTGAAGACCATGTTTAACCAGGCCAGCCCAGGACCTCCACATCCAGCTTCTTCACCTGTGGGATTGTCTGAGACCAGCCCCCCAGATGGTTGATGAAACTGTGGGTTTGCACAACTAGGGCTGTGGCGGTCATGAAATTTTGTCAGACAGGTTATTATCATGCAAAATACTGCCAGTCTCATGGTAATTGACCATGAATTAACATAAACGTGTTTAGCATCTCCAGGCCTCCACACATACAAGCTGCTGATGAGCGCCTTTCGAACAACAGCGCCTTTCGAACAACATTTTAACAAGTCTAATAAATCCATTTAATACACACCATAACAATACATCCATTCTTTATTTTAGGTAGGTCTAAAGAAACATGATATGAAGAAAATGTATTTCAGATTAACAGAATATGAGTAGGCCTTTTACTGTATGTTATCTGGCTATGTGGCATGCCATAGGCTGTATGTAGGCTTGTTCATTTGGCAGACAAGATATGCTTATAAATCCTGTGTCATTATGTTATATTATATGATTTTATAGTAAGAATAATATAATTGATGTTAGCTGAATAAAATACAAATATATTTTTCCCATTCCGGAGCGAGTGCGCATATGAAGGCTATATTGAGTGTAAAAGTGATCATTTGAAACAGGTCCTATAGGCTACGCTAGATTTAGAGATATTTGGCAACTTTAGTTGTTAATGATAAACATTAGAATGTCTTAGAAATCAAAACATATATGGGCTGCATGATGCGACTATAGGCTATTGATGATTTGAGAAAGTCACAAAAAAAGCTTGCGCTCTGTTTCTTGCATCAGGCTGCACATACTGTTCCCTCATCAAGGGATCATATTGTAACAATAATCGACTCTGCCATACGAGCATGCTTGTGCGGCACAGTGCGGCACAGTTGATAGCGCGCCAGACCTCGGGCTAGAAGGTTGAGAGTTCGAGACCTGCTCCCTGCCTGTTTCATTACACTGGTGTCAGAAGTGATCGGACCTTGCATCCACGACAGTGTGTGTGCTTGGCCGGCGAGCGCATTCCTGTAAGACGTAGAGTCGCAAGCGAGCGCGAAGACGCGCTCTTTGAAAGGAGGAAGTAGTGTAACGAACCTGGGTTTATAAGCGCGGAAATCGACTCTGCCGCACGAGCATGCTTTTGCGGCACAGTCGATAGCGCGCCGGACCTCGGGCTAGAAGGTCGAGGGTTCGAGACCTGCTCCCTGCTGTTTGATTACAATATTATCAGGCACCAGACTGTGCTCAATTTAAAATGGTCTTTACTAATATGTTAAATTAGTTTCGATTCAGAATGGCCCATTATCAAATGAGCAGTGGGTTAACTGCCTTGTTCAGTGGCAGAACGACAGATTTACATCCAGCAACTTCGCACAGCCATTGAAGAAGAGTGGGACAACATTCCAAAGGCCACAATCAACAGCCTGATCAACTCTATGTGAAGGAGATGTGTCAGGCTGCATGATATAAATGATGAAATGGTAGTCACACCAGATACTGACTGGTTTTCTGATCCATGCCCCCCTACTTTTTTTTAAGGGATGCATATCTGTATTCCCAGTCACAGTGGTGGGAAAAGTACTCAAAAGTCATACGTACTTGAGTAAAGGTAAAGATACCTTAATATAAAATGACTCAAGTAAAAGTGAAAGTCACCCAGTAAAATACTACTTGAGTAAAAGTCTAAAAGTATTTGGTTTTAAATATACTTAAGTATGTGAAATGTCAGCATAATAGTAGAGAGAATGATTTATTTCAGCTTTTATTTCTTTCATCACATTCCCAGTGGGTCAGACTGCCCACACATTTTCTATAGGTTTGAGGTCAGGGCTTTGTGATGGCCACTCCAATACCTTGACTTTGTTGTCCTTAAGCCATTTTGCCACAACTTTGGAAGTATGCTTGGGGTCATTGTCCATTTGGAAGACCCATTTGCGACCAAGCTTAAACTTCCTGACTGATGTCTTGAGATGTTGCTTCAATATGTCCACATCATTTTCCTCCCTCATGATGCCATCTATTTTGTGAAGTGCACCAGTCCCTCCTGCAGCAAAGCACCCCCACAACATGATGCTGTCACCCCCGTGCTTCACAGTTGGGATGGTGTTCTTCGGCTTGCAAACCTCCCGCTTTTTCCTCCAAACATAACGATGGTCATTATGGCTAAACAGTTCTATGTTTGTTTCATCAGACCAGAGGACATTTATCCAAAAAGTCCGATCTTTGTACCCATGTGCAGTTGCAAACCGTAGTCTGGCTTTTTTATGGCGGTTTTGGAGCAGTGGCTTCTTCCTTGCTTGAAAGGCCTTTCAGGTTATGTCGATATAGGACACGTTTTACTGTGGATATAGATACTTTTGCACCTGTTTCCACCAGCATCTTCACAAGGTCCTTTGCTGTTGTTCTGGGATTGATTTTCACTTTTTGCACCAAAGTACGTTCATCTCTAGGAGACAGAACGTGTCTTCTTCCTGAGCGGTATGACGACTGCGTGGTCCCATGGTGTTTATACTTGCGTACTATTGTTTGTACAGATGAATGTGGTACCTTCAGACATTTGGAAATTGCTCCCAAGGATGAACCAGACTTGTGGAGGTCAAAAAAAAAATTCTGAGGACTTGGCTGATTTAATTTGATTTTCCCATGATGTCAAGCAAAAAGGCACTGAGTTTGAAGGTAGGCCTTGAAAAACATCCACAGGTACACCTCCTATTGACTCAAATGATGTCAATTAGCCAATCAGAAGCTTCTAAAGCCATGACATCATTTTCTGGAATTTTCCAAACTGTTTAAAGGCACAGTCAACTTAGTGTATGTAAACTTCTGACCCACTGGAATTGTGATACAGTGTATTAATTATAAGTGAGATAAGCTGTCTGTAAACAATTGTTAGAAAAATTACTTGTGTCATGCACAAAGTAGATGTCCTCACCGACTTGCCAAAACTATAGTTTGTTAACAAGAAATATGTGGAGTGGTTGAAAAACGAGTTTTAATGACTCCAACCTAAGTGTATGTAAACTTCCGACTTCAACTGTATTTTATACATACTGTATGACAAATCAATTGAACCATGAACCTTTATCAATTTGAAAACATATGAAGTAAGCATGCTCTAGCTACAAAAAAAAAAAATCATTCTCATGATGCTATTTGATTTCTCCATCTCTGACAGATTTTCTTCAAGGCTATAGTAATATCTTCTGTGGAGAGAATCAGACCTGAGGAAATATTTCCCTCAATATTCCCAGATTCCCTGCAGCTCTCAGTCAAGACTGTCACCAAAGAAAATGCATAGAAAAATGTCACCATGTGATACAATGTCTGTCAGTCACTGTTCCTCTCCCTCAGCCCTACATCAGGCCTGTCAGTACGTATAGGAAATAACAAGCGAGACTAGACAAAAGCCTGACTTTCCTTCATAAATATGTGAAAGAACTGAAAATGTTTCAGTTGTCACCTCTTTCACATTTGCTGATAAAAGTAGTATCATATCTACTGATGACCCAATTATTCATCGACTTAGCTTCACACCAAAACTAAACATGAGAGGCATTCTCTCTGTCTCCCTCTCCCTCTTCCTCCCCTCTCTCTTTCTCCAGTATCTTGTTTCCTGCACCGTCAAAACCCATGAGACTAAGTGCCTGTCTCCTCCTCTCTCCTCTGAAGTAAAATCATTCACAAGCATTTAAACGGTTAAGCAGAGAAATGTAACATCCTATTGAAACATCTACATTAGGGATGGGCAACTGCCACCCCGCAAGCTCAACTGTGAATGGTCCTGGCGCACCAAAAGAAAATGTCAAGGGAAGCCAAACTGGGTTTTGGCGTCACTCCTATCAAATCACTTTGAGAGAATACGTCATTGACAGAAACAATTTGAATTGTTGCATCTCGTTGTGTTGTTGTCCTCCAGTGTCTCGCTAGCTAGCTAATGTTGGCCCTTTCCTAAATTAGCCATGGATGGAGATAGGGATTTGGACTTGTGGTTTTACTTAATTCTCCGTACTGGCCAATGATTATAATGGCAATTCTGATCCAACCATTAATTAATTCATTGTTGTGCCCCTGGCCTGAGAGGATGGAAGTTCAATATGTAACTAGATGTAGAAGGCTAGTGTTAACTAGCTAAAGTTGCCCATGAATGGAAGTTAGGCTAGCGAGCATGCATTTTAACTAGGTAGCCTAAGACAACAAAAACTAAAAGCATGTACTGTATGACAGAGTGATAGACCCTTTCGTCAACATGAAAGAGAGGAGGCTGGCATTGGCGTTTCTCTACAAGTAGGGTGAGTCAACATATTTCTCTTCACGCACGAACACGCACGCTCACAAACACACAGAAATCAGAACCACGGACAGCCACATCATATTTAGCTTATGTTGATAGGACTAAATTGATTTTGGTATCTATTAGTTGTCACTGTATTAGACTAAGCAGAGGTGATTTGATGATATTGAAGTGGTGCTGGAATAGTGGACGCAGCTCCTGATTTCCTTGTGACTTGCGGTAACTCTCTGTGGTTTCAAATCAATAATTGTTTAGTGGTCTGAAAAATCCATAAACATTAACTTGCTTTAGGTCATGTAACTAACTGTCTGTTACATGCAATATGCTTTGTGGACTAAACCGGACAGAGGTTGCTATCCGGTTTTGTGATGAAACAAAGATGTGGTTGAATTTATTCTGCCACTGTGTCTTCTTATTGTCTTGGCCTTTAGGCCTATATATCACGGTGTCAAGGCATATGAACTAACAGGTTATAGAGCAAACAACGCAATTATCACAACACATAGGTTGTAATATGCCTTTTTTCTGTCTTCCCCAGTGATTTTACCCACACACTGCTACTGGTTGAGAGTTAGAATAGTAGAACACACAAGGTGCAATTTCAAAATGTGGTTGTGCATCAGCAGTTTCTCTTATTATGTCAGACACTGACAGTCAATCAATTAGCCCACGTCAGCAATTATTTTTTAGATTGGTAAATTAGCTGGCTAGACTATCTAAAGTTGTTGTAATCATGGTTGAATTACTGACCGGGGGGCCCCCATTGATTTTGTTAGTCACTCTCACTCAAATACTGCAAACATTTCTCTCCACCCTATGGCAAAATGTGTAGAATTCCAGGAAATTAGCTGTATGTCATGCTGGTATAAATGGGTCGGGAGACAGGCGCAGGGATGCGTAATAGGGGTTTTTATTTCCCAAATTACAGCGTGCCGTGTAAAGGCACAGGGACGAAGACCAAACAAACACTATACAAAACACAGGGTAGAAACCCAAACAAAAGAGCAAGGAGTACCTCGAATAAATACACAATCGCACAATGATTATCACACGGGACGAGACCCGTAATCATCTGCATAATATACGTGGCACGAAAGCCAAAACAACATAGCACAGGTACTCACATGAACCAACGGACATTGGAACAATAATCGACAGGACACTGGTAAACCAAGGGCACACTAATACAATTACTAATCACTGGGAATAGGGGCCAGGTGTGTGTAATGAATGTTCCGGAGGGATCCGTGACACTGTAAAACTGCACATTTTTCTCTCCGCCACATGTCAAAATAAGTAGAATTGCGTGAACTTAGTTTTAAAATTGCAAAATCTTCTTTCTGCGCCTTGGCAAAATTTGTAGAATTGCACCAAATTTGCTCTAAAATGGCAACATTTTCTCTTGAATTGCAGGAAATGAACTACAAAACTTTTCTCTCTCCACTGTCAAGAGGGGGGCTGTTAAAATGTTGGGGTGGGCACAACAACATTTTACTTAGGCCCCCAAAAGACTAGTGTTGACGCTGACTGTGAATGTGTGGGCATGGATATGGGTACACAGAATCACGAGCCACTGCGGCCTTTCATGATGAGTTCAGAATTTTTGTGGCCCCCACCCCCATCAAAGTTACCCATCCATGATCTAGATTATCAGGCCCTTTACCTTAGCACTATAATAGTCTATTTATGTCAATTCACACAACAATAAAAAATAAAAGGCTCCTCTTACCCATCTGTAATTGTTATGTTGTGTTATTTTTGACACATTAACCATGAAACACAGAGAGAGCGGAGCGGTGAGGCGAGGCGAGGGAAAACAACAGAACCCACTACCGATTGAGTAGTGTTAACATGGCAACAGCTTTGGCTGGCCAGGAGATGGATGAGGACCCAGGTCTATTTTTAGAATCAGTAATTGCTTAATGTGTTTCCATAATCCACGTGTTTCACCTTCTGATGGCTAATGGATTACTCTTGCAGTGGGACAAGTGCATGGACACTGGGCACCATTGTTTGCAGGCTCTGCTGAGCCCCCATTACTGAGCACCAGCAGGCAAATCTGTTAATGTGGCCATCAGCTAGCACGGTCTGCCTCCCAAATAGCAACCTATTCCCTATGTAGTGCACTATGGGCCCTGGTCAAAAGTATTGCACTATGTAGGAAATAGGGTTCCATTTAGGACACAACCATGGTCCTAGTGCTAGCTCCTAAGCTCAAACGCTAGGGCTCAGAGTAAGGGGGGTCTTAATTCATCTACCGTACTGTAGCATTCATTTGGTGCAATACTGCCACATCAATTAGTCCGCGTTTTGTATTGTGTTAGAAAGCTCCTGTTTTGAGGATGCAATATCATGCTGACATATTGAAAATAATTTGGGAGAGGGATAATCACTCCCTAAAGGGACAATTGTTTTTGTATCCTATTTAAATTGTTGATTTTTGTATCCTGTAAATGGATTTATACTTTCAACACTTGAGAAAGGGGAAAATGCATAACAAGTCATTACAAGTAATGACATGTCTCAAAGGCAATAATGCAAAAACCAAGGGGCACATTCCCTCATCTGAAATAATATATTTTTACTGCTACCATCTCCAAGCATTGTACACATTTACAAGAACCCATATTGGTTCAAGGTCTGTGTTTTTTTAACAGTGGAAATTTGGCAAAGTCAAACGATAAACATATACTCAACATGTCAATAAAGCAAATTTACGATGCTCCGCCACCCAATATGGCCCAACTGAAAAGCCCTTTGCTCCTATTTTAACACTTCTCATGTGGTTCTTGTATTAATCGTGTACACACAATACTACCCAAATACTCTCACACACTGGTTGCTTTATTTCATTATGAGATTTAGCTAAAATGAAAACTGCTGGCAGTCAGACAATGGAAATAGGCAATTCCCGAGGGGCTGATGCGTGGAGGAGAGGAGGAGGAGAGGAGAAGGGTAAGAGGACTGGCTGCCAGACTAGTCCCACAGAGCCAATGTTCCTTGCCATTCCCCAAATCCAAAATCATGGGTACCTACTTCTACACTGGTTCTCATACTAACATAGGGTCCGAGCAGGATGATGTTTACTGTAAGTGTGGGTGGGTAAGTGGAGTGAGGAGTTACGTGGGAATGACTTACTGTAGTCCATCCGTGACCTATCCTGTGGTATGTGTACAACTGCTCAACTGATCTACCCTACCACCCTCCAAGGTTCAAATACTGTTTAGTAGAACAAGAGGTCCATATAAGGATGGGAGAGAGAGAGAAGCTCACTCTTATCAAGCAGCAGTGTGTTTTCTACATTAAGATTCTCACAGTTAAAACATGTGGAAACTGGAAAGTATCACTGGAGTGAGATCTGAGGGTGATGTTCTCGACAGCAACCACACCATAATGATCACTTGCATATAATCACACTTTTCAGAGCACTTCCCAAAGTCGAGGATCTATAATTTAATTTCCAATTTTAACTTTAAATCCCAACCGATGTCTATTCTAGGTTATATAGGCAATATATTGAGGATAGACCAATGCAGAAACATGTATTTCAACCCGCTTGTGAGAGAGAACACTGAGCCAGTCCAGGCCAGTTATCTTTGTTCCTCCAAGGCAAACATATCACAGTGTTAACCTACTGCATAACTCCACGTTATGACTCACAATAAAACAGTGGGAGACCTACTCAAAAGATTAATCAGAGAAGCATTAGCATCACATCAACATGTACTGCTTGAGTAACCTCACGTCAATGCGGGTATTTTAGTTTTTGACGTACATCAAATGAAGCTACAACATTTTCAACCATCTAGGATACATAGATTGCAGAGCATTATGATACTGGTAACTACCGAAATAAAGGAAACACCAACATAAAGTGCCTTAATAGGGCTTTGGGCCACCACACGCCGGCAGAACACCTTCAATGTGCCTTGGCATACATTCTGGAACACTATTGGAGGGATGCAACACCATTCTTCTACAAGAAATTCCATCATTTGTTTTTTGATGATGGTGGTAGAACACGCTTTCTCAGGCACTGCTCCAGAATCTCCCATACTGTAAGTGTTCAATTGGGTGGAGATCTGGTGACTAAAACACACACACACACACACACACACACACACACACACACACACACACACACACACACACACACACACACACACACACACACACACACACACACACACACACACACACACACACACACACACACACATACACTTTAAACCCCCTATGCCCCTTTGAGACCCCTCTTTCAAAGTCACGGAGATCTCTTCTTCTTGCCATGACAGCCAAAATAATGGGCTACTGGGCATTTTTGTACATGACCCTAAGCATGATGGGATGTTAATTGCTTAATTAACTCAGGAACCATTCCTGTGTGGAAGCACCTGCTTTCAATATACTTTGTATCCCTTATTTATTCAAGTATTTCCTTTATTTTGGCAGTTACCTGTATGTGCTCATGAATGGAATATTTAATTTTCCTACACTACTCATATCTCTCTATATGCTGTAGCATATGAAGTTGTGGAACTACACTGAACAAAAATATACTAACTTCAAAGATTTTGCAGAGTTACAGTTCATATAAGGAAATCAGTCAATTTAAATAAATTCATTAGGATTGACTGGGAATACAGATATGCATCTGTAGGTCACAGATACCTTAAAAGAAACGGTAGGAGCGTGGATCAGAAAACCAGTCAGTATCTGGTGTGACAACCATTTCACCATTTTCCTCAAGCAGCATGACACATCTCCTTTGCATATAGTTGATCAGGCTGTTGATTGTAGCCTTTGAAATATTGGCCCACTCCTCTTCAATGACTGTGTGAAGTTGCTGGATATTGGAGGGAACTGGAACACGCTGTTGTACACGTCGACCCAGAGCATCCCAAACATGCTCAATGGGTCACATGTCTGGAAAGTATGCAGTCCATGAATAAACGGGGACATTTTCAGCTTCCAGTAATTGTGTACCGATCCTTGCGACATGAGGTTATGCATTATCATGCTGAAACATGAGGTGATGGAGGCGGATGAATGACATGACAATGGGCCTCAGGATCTCATCAAGGTATCTCTGTGCATTCAAATTACCATCGATAAAATGCAATTGTGTTCGTTGTCCATAGCTTATGACTGCCCATACTATAACCACACTGCCATCCTAGGGCACTCTGTTCACAATATTGACATCAGCAAACTGCTCGCCCATATGACACCATACTGTCTGCCATCTGCCCGGTGCAGTTGAAACCGGGATTCTTCCGTGAAAAGCACACTTCTCCAGCATGCCAGTGGCCATTGATGGTGAGCATTTGCACAATGAAGACGGTTACGACACTGAACTGCAGTCAGGTCAAGTCACTTGTGAGGACGATGCGCACGCAGATGAGCTTCCCTGAGATTATTTCTGACAGTTTGTGCAGAAATTCTTTAGTTGTGCAAACACACAGTTTCATCAGCTGTCCGGGTGGCTGGTCTCAGATGATCCCGCAGGTGAAGAAGTCGGATGTGGAGGTCCTGGCCTGGCGTGGCGTGGTTACACATAGTCTGCGGTTGTGAGGACATGTTGGACGTACTGCCAAATTTTCTAAAACAACGTTGGAGGCGGCTTATTGTAGAGAAATTAACATAAAATGATCTGGCAACAGCTATGATGGACATTCCTGCAGTCAGCATTCCAATTGCACCCTCCCTGAAAACTTGAGACATCTGTGCATTGTGTTGTGAGACAAAACTGCACATTTTAGGCCTTTTATTTCCCCAGCACAAGGTTCACCTGTGTAATGATCATGCTGTTTAATCAGCTTGTTGATATGCCACACTTGTCAGTTGGATGGATTATATTGGCAAAGGAGAAATTATCACTAACAGGGATGTAAACAAATTTGTGCGTATGGAAAATTTCTGGGATCTTTTATTTCGACTCATGAAACACGGGACCAACACTTTACATGTTGCGTATATATATTTTTTCATTATATATAGTCATAAATAACTGGTTTGGGCAGTGGTATTCAAACTTTTTCAATCTTTACTAATAATCTTTACTCTTTTTAAAAATGTTATTCCCAAAATAAATAAATAAATAACAAAACATTTACTTAATAAAACTGTATTTTTCTAATGTATCTTTCTCCCCGACTTTGAATACCACTCTTTTGACATTTTCATGTTCCTCACATGTTGGAGTGAACTGCAGCTCTTTATTTAAAGACATGCTCCGGTACTTTGGCGACTAGCAAGTATTTTTTACCCCAACTTTGGGCTGGATGTGTCAATGTGTAGTTCATATATGTATAATATATGAGCAGAACTACTTTCTTAACTCAATTAGTTACAAAATCCCTAGTTTGAATCTGTGCTGCGCCATTTTCCCTACATTTCTCCTCACGTGGGCCAGCCCCCTAGCAATTCGAGTTCCAGCCAATGAGATTCAGCCCCTTGCCATTTAAGTGACAGTTAGTAAGAATCACACACAGCAGAGTGAGAGAGAGAGCAAGTGGTACACATGAAGTGGTACACATATCTGTAGATACTGTATATGATGTAACACGCAATTTTAGGGGACCACTTTTGGCTCGTGGGCATTACTTTCAGAACTACTGCCTAAAATGTATACAAAAGTATCCCTTTTATTTAACTCAGTATAAATTGTGTGAGTGCTCTTTGCCTATATACTCCCCCCCGCCACCCACTCTCTCACACAAACCCTCTCTCTCAACCCTCCAACAAGATCCAGAATTCCTTCTGCTGAAGGGAACTGTAGTATTAGTTGCCGTGGATCTACAGATTCTTTGGTCTGCTAGCACACTTGAGTGTGTACATATTAGAGTGCAACTCTCAGCCTCACCTTTGAGACAAATCTGAGTGGAACATCAGTGCAAACATTAATGTTTGGCTACCCTATGGCTCTTTCTATATGTAGGACGACCTGGGTGCTAATGTTTGCTCTCCTGGTTCCCACTGACATCTTTATTGTCCTCTCCTTTGAACAGTGAATAGTTTTAAGACATGCACACAACCTTTAGTACTGGGCAATTCTACGGTAATGGAATTACGCTGAGACTCAGATTTGTCACTTTAAAATGTATGCCAAACAAAAAAAAATGATTTCAAAGATTAACAAACTATACAACTCAAAGACTTTGTTAAATATCTGCTCCGAATTGATATTCATAGAAGTCTGCAGAAAGACTGTGGTGTCAGCTATGACATGGCACCTTGATTTTGAAAACAGCTCTTTTGGTTATTGAACTATAGTTAAGTGGATTTACTCCCGGTAACAGAATTTCAGTAACAGAATTACATCATGGGTCCCTGATCTGTACTACACAGAAATGCAAAATAATTTATATGAATGTCATTCTCGTCATTGTAATGTATCCTGAATAGGTACACAAAGGTAGAAATATGCAATATCATGCTTTGCATATATGGGTATTATTCTACACAATGGCTATTATTCTAATGAGCTCGGACTCCAAATAAGACAACATTTGGTTGGTCAATCATAGACGTCTATGTTTCACAAGTTTGGACATCACAGTTCAGCAAAGCACATCACAGTAGAGTAGAGTTCAGTGCAGTACAGTAGAATACTCTACTATACTGTACTGATCTATACTCTACTTTTCTTTTCTTTACTGTACTCTACTGTGCTTCATGGTACTGTACTGTACTGCCTTGATTTCACATCTGTGGACGTTGAGGCCACGGCAGACTGACCAAATTTCAACTACTTATCGGAAGTCCGATGTCGGTCGGTGCTCAGTGGGTGAGGATGCTGATAGCATTAAATGGAAAGAGAGGGGGCTCATGGGTAGGTGTCAGTAGGAGCTGGGAGAGGTGACATCAACTGGAGAGTGAGAGAAGAGAGAGAGAGAGTGAGTGAGAGAGAGAGAGGGAGAGAGAGAGAGAGTGAGAGTGAATGAGTGAGAGAGAGAGAGAGAGAGAGAGAGAGAGAGAGAGAGAGAGAGAGAGAGAGAGAGAGAGAGAGAGAGAGAGAGAGAGAGAGAGAGAGAGAGAGAGAGAGAGAGAGAGAGAGAGAGAGAGAGAGAGTGAGAGGGGGGGGGGTTGTCCAGACTTTGAGAGGGGTTGTCTCGCTTTGACCACCAGATGACAGAAAGAGAAAAAAAAATCAGTTTTGAACTGAACATAACAGTATATCAGTGGAAGGGAGGACAGTAGCAGGTGACCTATCTGTGGTTCGTGACTACTATGATTTCCCATTGTATTTTATTTATTTGATCTTTATTTAACCTTTATTTAACTAGGCAAGAATTGTAGCCATTTCAATTGCAGTAATTCCGTTACTGATTTTCCGGTAATTCTGTTACCGATGTGGGTTGTTGGTAACGGAATTATAAGGCACAAGGTACTTACAGTAGGCAAATAATTTCTCCAAAACGAAATATACCTGTTGATATTAGTTGGCAGAGTTTTTACTTCAACATTTGTGTTTTTATGGTGGATGTTTTCTAAGACCCACTTTTCCATCTGTTTGATCAGAAATCAAAGCAAGAGAAGTCATGCTCATAGTGGGCACAAGGGCATGTGCCCACTCAGCTAAGATAGGTTCCCGATCTCTCAACCTCTCCCAACTAGCTACAGTACCAAGCCATTTCAGGCTATCAATCAAGTTAGACTAGCTTGTCTAACTATCTTAGCTGGCATGCCTGCTGGCAAGATTGCTAGTCTTTCGAAAATACAAAAATTGCTTTAACTCTTGGGTTATGATACTATAGACCAGTGTGGCAGTTGTACTAAAGTCCTAAGGCATAAGTTCTTAAAGAATCAATGTGTATCATTAATTAAAATGACAACTGAACAGGTTGCTTAGATAGCCTACAGTATGCAGAAAAATATACATATATATTTCTTTACATATAATTCAGTGGAGGCTCCTCAGCAGAGGAAGGGGAGGACCATCCTCCTCTATACTAAATATGTTCACATGTCATAATTGATTAAAGCACACTGTTTTGCAATGAAGGTCTACAGTAGCCTCAGCAGCACTCTGTAGGGTAGCACCTCCTCTGGGTACATTGACTTCAATACAAAACCTAGGAGGCTCATGGTTCTCTTCCCATTCCATAGACTTACACAGTAATTATGACAACTTCCGGAGGACGTCCTCCAACCAATCAGAGCTCTTGCAGCATGAACTGACATGTTGTCCACCCAATCAAAGAATCAGAGAATGAATCTAGTACTGAAAGCATAAACTACAGTTAGCTAGCACTGCAGTGGATAAAATGTGGTGAGTAGTTGACTCAAAGAGAGAGAAAGACAATAGTTGAACAGTTTTGAACAAATTAATTTCTTCCAAAATTAAGGAAAAACAAGAGAGAGAGAGAGAGAGAGAGAGAGAGAGAGAGAGAGAGATAGCTATATTTGGTTGTATTTTTAAAACTTTCACTAAGCTAGCAAATCCAGCTAGCTAGTTTAGTCTACTCAAACACCCAGTTCAAACAGAGAGAGATGCTATGCTAGCTAGCTGGCTATGGCTATCCAACACTGGAACTCTTTCAAAAACGTATCCTGCAGCAAAACCATTTGACCATTAAAGTTTAAATACACTCATTGTGAATTCTCACCGGAGTGCTTTTCCTTTCTTCTGCATGACAGAAAAAATAACAAAGTGAATCCGTTCCCTCACACCCTCACTCCAACCTGACAGATAGGGAGTATAATTTGACTTTATTAGTCATAATAATATAATGCAATTCCTTATCTGTACGTAATTAGCATAATGGCACATAATGGTTGTAATTGTGTCTTCTCATAACCTTAACAATAGCACCCTGTAAACTATGCCATAGCACTAGTGTACAGATGTAGAATCTTAATTTGAGCCAGTTTGTTACAACAGTAAAATAATCCTAGCCTGTAGCAAAACAGAATATTGTCTTGCGAGATCAGGATGGTTCGTACGAGGTTAAAATAATCCTGCAGCAACAGGAAATGTAGATTATTCTGTGGATTATAATTAATGGACATTTTCTAGGGGTTTCCATTTTTTTGTAAGGGAGAAGTCAGACATTTCTAAGTGGAAATGTTTTTTTTTATTTTTTTTATTTCACCTTTATTTAACCAGGTAGGCTAGTTGAGAACAAGTTCTCATTTGCAACTGCGACCTGGCCAAGATAAAGCATAGCAGTGTGAACAGACAACACAGAGTTACACATGGAGTAAACAATAAACAAGTCAATAACATGGTAGAAAAAAAAGAGAATCTATATACAATGTGTGCAAAAGGCATGAGGTAGGCAATACATCGAATAATTACTATTTAGCAGATTAACACTGGAGTGATAAATCATCAGATGATCATGTGCAAGAAGAGATACTGGTGTGCAAAAGAGCAGAAAAGTAAATAAATAAAAGCAGTATGGGGGGTGAGGTAGGTAAATTGGGTGGGTAGTTTACAGATGGACTATGTACAGCTGCAGCGATCGGTTAGCTGCTCGGATAGCAGATTTTTAAAGTTGTTGAGGGAGATAAAAGTCTCCAACTTCAGAGATTTTTGCAATTCGTTCCAGTCGCAGGCAGCAGAGAACTGGAAGGAAAGGCGTCCAAATGAGGTTTTGGCTTTAGGGATGATCAGTGAGATACACCTGCTGGAGCGCGTGTTGCGGGTGGGTGTAGCCATCGTGACCAGTGAACTGAGATAAGGCGGCACTTTACCTAGCATAGCCTTGTAGATGACCTGGAGCCAGTGGGTCTGACGACGAACATGTAGCGAGGGCCAGCCGACTAGGGCATACAGGTCGCAGTGGTGGGTCGTATAAGGTGCTTTAGTAACAAAACGAATGGCACTGTGATAAACTGCATCCAGTTTGCTGAGTAGAGTATTGGAAGCTATTTTGTAGATGACATCGCCGAAGTCGAGGATCGGTAGGATAGTCAGTTTTACTAGGGTAAGTTTGGCGGCGTGAGTGAAGGAGGCTTTGTTGCGGAATAGAAAGCCGATTCTTGCTTTGATTTTGGATTGGAGATGTTTGATATGAGTCTGGAAGGAGAGTTTGCAGTCTAGCCAGACACCTAGGTACTTATAGATGTCCACATATTCTAGGTCGGAACCGTCCAGGGTGGTGATGCTAGTCGGGCGTGCGGGTGCAGGCAGCGAACGGTTGAAAAGCATGCATTTGGTTTTACTAGCGTTTAAGAGCAGTTGGAGGCCACGGAAGGAGTGTTGTATGGCATTGAAGCTCGTTTGGAGGTTAGATAGCACAGTGTCCAAGGAAGGGCCGGAAGTATATAGAATGGTGTCGTCTGCGTAGAGGTGGATCAGGGAATCGCCCGCAGCAAGAGCAACATCATTGATGTATACAGAGAAAAGAGTCGGCCCGAGAATTGAACCCTGTGGTACCCCCATAGAGACTGCCAGAGGACCGGACAACATGCCCTCCGATTTGACACACTGAACTCTGTCTGCAAAGTAGTTGGTGAACCAGGCAAGGCAGTCATTAGAAAAACCGAGGCGATAAGAATATGGTGATTGACAGAGTCGAAAGCCTTGGCCAGGTCGATGAAGACGGCTGCACAGTAATGTCTTTTATCGATGGCGGTTATGATATCGTTTAGTACCTTGAGCGTGGCTGAGGTGCACCCATGACCGGCTCGGAAACCGGATTGCACAGCGGAGAAGGTACGGTGGGATTCGAGATGGTCAGTGATCTGTTTGTTGACTTGGCTTTCGAAGACCTTAGATAGGCAGGGCAGGATGGATATAGGTCTGTAACAGTTTGGGTCCAGGGTGTCTCCCCCTTTGAAGAGGGGGATGACCGCGGCAGCTTTCCAATCCTTGGGGATCTCAGATGATACGAAGGAGAGGTTGAACAGGCTGGTGATAGGGGGTGCGACAATGGCGGCGGACAGTTTCAGAAATAGGGGGTCCAGATTGTCAAGCCCAGCTGATTTGTATGGGTCCAGGTTTTCCAGCTCTTTCAGAACATCTGCTATCTGGATTTGGGTAAAGGAGAAGCTGGGGAGGCTTGGGCGAGTAGCAGCGGGGGGGGCGGGGCTGTTGGCCAAGGTTGGAGTCGCCAGGAGGAAGGCATGGCCAGCCATTGAGAAATGCTTGTTGAAGTCTTCGATTATCACGGATTTATCGGTGGTGACCGTGTTACCTAGCCTCAGTGCAGTGGGCAGCTGGGAGGAGGTGCTCTTGTTCTCCATGGACTTTACAGTATCCCAGAACTTTTTGGAGTTAGAGCTACAGGATGCAAATTTCTGCTTGAAAAAGCTGGCCTTTGCTTTCCTGACTGACTGCGTGTATTGGTTCCTGACTTCCCTGAACAGTTGCATATCGCGGGGGCTCTTCGATGCTATTGCAGTTCGCCACAGGATGTTTTTGTGCTGGTCGAGGGCAGTCAGGTCTGGAGTGAACCAAGGGCTATATCTGTTCTTGGTTCTGCATTTTTTGAACGGAGCGTGCTTGTCTAATATGGTGAGGAAGTAACATTTAAAGAATGACCAGGCATCCTCAACTGACGGGATGAGGTCAATATCCTTCCAGGGTACCCGGGCCAGGTCGATTAGAAAGGCCTGCTCGCAGAAGTGTTTTAGGGAGCGTTTGACAGTGATGAGGGGTGGTCGTTTGACCGCGGACCCGTGGCGGATACAGGCAATGAGGCAGTGATCGCTGAGATCTTGATTGAAGACAGCAGAGGTGTATTTGGAGGGCAGGTTGGTCAGGATAATGTCTATTAGGGTGCCCATGTTTACGGATTTAGGGTTGTACCTGGTGGGTTCCTTGATGATTTGTGTGAGATTGAGGGCATCAAGCTTGGATTGTAGGACTGCCGGGGTGTTAAGCATATCCCAGTTTAGGTCACCTAACAGAACAAACTCTGAAGCTAGATGGGGAGCGATCAATTCACAGATGGTGTCCAGGGCACAGCTGGGAGCTGAGGGGGGTCGGTAGCAGGCGGCAACAGTGAGAGACTTATTTCTGGAGAGATTAATTTTTAAAATTAGAAGTTAGAAGTTTGTGCTTCAATATATTCTGAGGAGACATCTGTGAGTTCATAGCCATGAATCATATGAGGAGATGAACTCAGTGTTGCCTCAGCCTCTTCCTTTTACTGTGAACTGCCAGGTATTTTCTTAGAAATTGTATTTCTAAGAAAATAATCACATTTTCATCTCCTAGAGATGTAGGCCTACTGAAACAAGCTCAACTATATGCAACTTCATCTAGGTAGTACGGTTTCATGAATCAGTACTGTGGCTAAAGATATCTGTACCTGTGCTTCTACCTGAGCCCCTGCTATCATCACCTGGACCAATAACCATGCTAGGTCAGCATCCCAAATTGCACCATTTCCCCTATGGGCCCTGGTCAAAAGCAGTACACTACATAGGGAATAGGGTGCCATTTGGGATGCAATCATGGTCCCTTGTCCAATCAAAGGATCTGCTTACATTACTAAGCATATGGGCTCACAGAGGGAGCAGAACAGAAAACAAACATGCAGGCAGACGGTACACCAGCCTATCGTTTCGCTAGATATCATAGACCTGGCTTGCTTTATCCAAGCAGGGCCAGGCACAAACAAGCGCTCCTGTATTCATGAGGATTTAAGCCATGAGATCAGATGCCAGTCCCAGCTGCTAGCCTTATAGAATACAGTAGAGACAGGCTGCGTGTGAAATGGTACCCGATTCACTATAAAGTGCACTACTTTTGACCAAACCCTATAAAAGTAGTGCAATATATAGTGAATAGGGTTCCATTTGAGACCAGCGAGCTTTGTTGTCCTCCTAGACCCTGAGTCCTGTGTGCTTTTCCCTTAGTTAGCTCATTATTATGGAGTCAGGGACAGGGAGTGAGATCCAAACAGGAAAACATCGGCCGTGTGAGTATACAGGCAAAAAAAATAAAAAATCTGATCTTGTCCCCCCCATAAATAGCTGGCCTGGGTTCAAATAGCATACTACATTTTTTGTTTTTTCAAATACTTTGAGGTGTTGATTGAGCTTGTCTCGAATGTAGGATGGGCGGGGTTTGCACTTTTAGGACTATTTCATTGGTTCGATTTTGCAGGGCAAACTCTGTCAAGCACAGCAAAAACCTTTTCTTTATTGTAAAGAAAACAAAATACTGTTTGAATCCAGGTCTGTAAATAGGAGGCCCACAAAAACAATGTTCCATCCAGCAGCCTCTCAGCGACTGTCATGTTACTTTTATAGTAAAACATATTTTTAAATCACAGCTGCATTATGTTGCCTCTTTAGAGACACACATATTCCCCAAATGTTAGAGAAATCAAAATCTGGAACCACACTGTTGCCAGGAGATCCGTCCATGCAAGAGGCTACTCTGAGGTTGAGCCACAAGAGCCATTGTAGTTAGTAGTGAGTCGCTAAGACTAAACTGGAGGCCTGTGGGAAGTTTGGAACAGTAGCCTGGTCCCAGACCTGTTCGTGCTGTCTTACCAAATCCTATTCTCATTCTAACACCTAACAACAAAGACAGCACAAACAGATCTGGGACCAGGCTATGAGAACAGTTGATATCAAGGCCATGTAGTGTGCTCCTCTCCTAGTCATGGCTGGCTGAGAGACTCGGCGTCTGGTATTGTGTGGACTGGAGCAGTGTACAGCGAGCCAAACACCAGACCCCAGAGAACAGAACAGATGTGTTTACGAGCGGCCAGGGCACACCCGCCTTTCTGTAATGGGCTTGTTACTTTTGGTACTCACACCAGGCAAAGAAGAGAGAACCAGAGAGCCATCCAGACCCAACTAGATCAGCGAGGAACCAGACAGGCTTGCGTGAACACCAGTGGTGTAGTGCTATTTTTTAGGACGGCATAATTTACTCAATCATAGTTTGACAGATGTAGCCAATTGAATAGCCTATCATCATAGAATATGCATAAAATGCATCCTCCAATTGCAACGTCTGTTTATGCCCACACACATTGTCTCAAGGAAATTTTCCATTTTTAATAAACTCAAACACCAAGTTAGATATAGGCTACCTAACTTCAAAATAGGCCATCATCACTGTCAATCGTAAATGATAATTCTTCACGTTTTACCGGTGAAGTGTCCAAACTGCATCTCAATGACAATTATTTGATTGATCTCAATCAGTTCCATGGGAATATGCATTTAGATATTCTGGAATTACTGTTTTGTGAGTGAATTATAGCAGATAACAAACTGTTAGTCTTTCTTGTATTTTTTTTCTCAATCAAAGCATACTGTATATCATGCCTATTTGTGCTCTCTGTTGAGTTTTGGTGCAGCAAAATACTTTTTTGACTATTCAGCTTCAGCTAACCATCCTCAAATCTCATTAGACATTAGGTGTTTTTGGTGTAACAGTAACGTTGTAGGCCTATTATGCTATGCTATTATATTTAATTGATTCAGCTTTGATCTAATCTTCTATTTGTAATAATAATAATAATAATAAGTGATGAGTATGACTATTAGATGTAAGCAACAGATCTTGATGAGATGTCGTTTTAAGCGATTGGAGTGCCCTTTGTCGTGCTGAAAGGACAGAGCAGGGATCATACAATGATGTTAATGAAGTTGAACCAACTTGTGTGGCTGAAGGATAGCTCTGCCATTCAGCAAGTTTGGGAACAAACAACAATCATTTGCAGCAGGTCTATAGCTACATGGTATAGCTATTTTTAGGCTATAGCCTACTGTAAATACAAATACATATAGCTTAATATCATTGTGCTGTTTACGAGGAGAGCTTTATTTTTTTTTAATGTTTTTTTATTTAATCTTTATTTAACTAGGCAAGTCAGTTAAGAACAAATTCTTACTTAGCTTAAACACATGGTTATAATATACCCTATTACAGAATAAAATAAAACAGAGAGGTGAACTATCAATTCATAGAATTTATTTGCATAGATTAAACATGCTATCAAAACAATTGACCAGTGGTGTGTATTCATGGATGCCAAGGGAAGCCAGGCTTCCCCAAAAAATGGACCAATAAAAAAATTAAAAAACATAAAATAATTTACCTTTCGTCTCTCTGTGTTTCATAATCTTACTTCAATATCGCAAGAGGCTGAATGTATCTCACTGGAGAAAGAAAATCAGAGCCCCTCTGTCTCTGTATGTGTAGCCCATCTATTGATGCTGTCTGATATTGTTGCTGCCGTAGCATTGAATGCAATGGAAGCCAGCGAGCATTTGGCCTCCCCTGATAAACAATACAATAACTAATCACAGTTGTGAGCTTAACTGAGCGAGCTACACTGTGAATGATCCTGGCGCACCAAAAAAAAGTGTCAAGGGAAGCCAACTTGGATCTGGCTTCACACCAATCCCATCAAGTCAAAAGCCAAATGTCATTGATAGAAAAAAACTTTAAAATTGGCCATTTCCTAAATTAGCCATGGATGGAGATAGGGATTTGGACTTGTGGTTTTACTTAATTCTTCGTACGGGGCAATGATTTTAACCACGATTCTGATCTAACCTTACATTCATACACGGTGCCTCTGGCCTGAGAGAATTCAAGTTCAATATGTAGCTAGATGTAGTAGGCTAATGTTAACTAGCAGGCTAATCGTTGCTCTTGAAAATTATGCTAGCGAGCAAGCATTTTAGCCAGGTAGTGTAGGACAACAAAAACTAAAAGTGTGTAATGTATGACAGAGTCATAGACCGTTCCGGCAACATGAAATAGAGGATGGCAGCATTTGCATTTCTCTACAAGTAGGGTATGTCAATGTTTTTTCTACTTACGCACACACACACACACACACACACACACACACACACACACACACACACACACACACACACACACACACACACACACACACACACACACACACACACACACACACACACACACACACACACACACACACACACACACAAAGAAATCAGTCATATGGACAGCCACATGATATTTAGCTTACGTTGATTGGAATAAATAGTTTTTGGAATCTTTTAGTTGTCACTGTATTGAACTAAGCAGAGGGGATATGATGGTGTTGAAATGTTGAAGTTGAAATGGTGCTGGAATAGTGCAGGCAACTCCTGTTTTCTGTGCGACTTGCGGTTGTTGTTTTGTAGTCCGAAAATATTGGAAACCTTACCTTGCTTGACCATGCTGTAGGTCATGTAACTGTTTGTTACATGCAATATGCTTTGTGGACTCCACCGGACAGATTTTGTGATGAAAATAAGTTGTGGTTGAATTTATTCTGGCACTGTGTCTTATTGTTTCTGCCTTAGGCTTATATATCACGGTGTCAAGGCATATGAACTAACCGGTTATAGAGCAAACAAGGCAATTATCTCAACACATAGGTTGTAATATGCCTTTTTTTCCCCGGCTTGGCTTCCCTGGTGATTTCACCCACGCACCGCTACTGAGTGAACATAAATCATTACTGGGTAGAATTGCAGGAAATTATTTTCAAAACAGCCATGAAATCAAGCTTTTGGTGTTGTGTATGCATCTCAATAAACTATAACCTAAATACATTATTACCTCCAACTCGGCCCAATTTACATTTCCAAATGTCCACCCTGACATACCAAGCTACGTAGAACGGGCCCTGTGTCTCAAACAATAGCCAATGTAGGCTAAATATCCAACGCAGGGCTACAGCAACTTCCAGAGGCTCATGCTCCTTGGGCTTTGCGGTGGTTTGGGTCCTCAGCAGAACGTTGTCGCCATAACCAAGTGGTTACATATCGTTCTGGGTTCCACTGCGCAAGAGGGGGTCCATGGAGTTTTATGAACATCAAGTCAGACACACAGTGAATGTTGATTTTTTTTCAACGTTCTGATTGGCCAAAGTGGTCAAGCCTCCGAAATGCCTCGGCAGTGCACACACATAGCCTAAAGTTCTTCATCACTCTCACCACCGCCAGAGAGAAGACAGGGAAGAAACCACCATTTACCTACCTCTAGGCTACTATACAGATTTATTTGGTTTGTCATTCTATTGTTTTTCATGGCATTTTAGTGGTAACTAAATAGAATTTATTTAGAATTTATCAGAATTTATTTTCCATAAATCGTTTTACCAGCTCTGTGTATTCTCAAATTGAAAAAAGTGAGGGAGTGCAGCTCCTCCACGCTCCGGCAGTACTACACCCTGGTCAACACCAAACAAGGAGAATTCCCTTTCAACAATACGATCACACTGTCTTCTGCTGACCATCCGTCAATTTACTACAAGTCACCGAGGTGAGAAAGAGAGCTTGTCAGAAATCAGTTCCGCACCATGGTGCATTTCTCACGTTGTTACGCCATCTGGGTGGAAAGAATAATGCTCAGATAAAGACAGACTGGCAGAGTGACTGATGTAAGTCGCTCTCGATAACAGCGTCTGCTAAATGACTAAGATGTAATGTAAATGACCGATCACTCAGGCTTTACCCCAAAATGTCCCAAAGGGTCAGTGTAAAAGACAGAGGTAGTAACAAGACGTCTTGTCTGGTATGTCCCAAATGTCACCCTATTCCCTACATAGTGCACTACTTCTGACCAGAGCTCTATGGGCCCTGGTCAAAAGCAGTGCAGTGTATAGGGAATGGGGTGACATTTGGTACATACCAGACAAGACGTCTTGTTACTACCCCTCAGATCATCAAATGGTAAAAACTGCTGCAGTCCCTCCTAGGAGAGGAACATGGACCGAGGATAATAAGGAGTATGTGAGACCAAGCAGCATTCAACCTTAATAGGCCTAGCTTACATCACTTCAACAATAATCAAGATTTTAACTTGAGATAAAATAACTCAACAGCATCTGATTTGGTAACCCACCTTGATCACACACAAACTTTGTCACAAAAATACTTTACAGTGGGTTCACGGGCACTGTCCTCTCTGCTCTCTTCTTGCCCCGACGACTGTCATTTCACTGAGGCAGGCCATCCAGGCTCTGGTTGGCCTTAAATACCCCAACCAGAGGTCACCTCCACAGCATGTCATCAAGAGGAAATATCTTCTCTGCTCTGCTTGGCTGTGAATTACAGTCAAATCAGATAAATGTCAAAGCTAGGAAGACAGAGGACGCAGCTCCCATTAAACCACTGATTCATTAATGGAGGCTTATTAACAAGAAAGCCTCCAGAGAAACCCTATGGAACAATCTATGTGCTTCTCCTATGGGTGGGAGACTATGTCTGTGTCCCAAATGCCACCCTATTGCCTATATAGTGCACTACTTTCGACCAGGGCCCTGGTAAGTGTACCATATAAGGAATAGGGTGCCATTTGGGAGGTACGCTAAAGCCAATATGAGACACCAGAGCTGTCAACAGCTAGCAATAACATTGCAAAACAGAACAGGGTTAACTATGGAGGATAATTAGCAGCTTAGCTAGCAGTCGTTGAGTCATTCCTCGCCACTGAGAGATAATTGACAGCCATGTGCTTGGCTAGCCCGGAGACCCTCATGTGAATACTATATTGGTGGTAGAAGTAGTCCCCAGCTAATCTTCCAACGGATATTACTAATAGTATTATTATTTTGCTTTATGAATTCCCCACGCTCCAGTCCTCCCTCTAAGCATCAATCAGCCCTCCCTCTCAGCATCAATCAGCTATGATGAATAATGGTTTAAAGATATGTTGATTTAGCAGCACCAACACTGAGGAAAGGAAATATGCATCAATACACAGAGGAAGAAAGTCACACAACAGTGTGCCAACATTAGCATGTTCTCTAAACTACTGTATGGCAACACATTTCACTCTATGGACATAACAATGTAAATGTTAGCCATCACTGACCATTTTCTTTATGTAATCAGATGGCAGTTGGTTCAAGAATTCTGGACTGATTCTCCTGTTGTCAAACAGTTAAAATGTTTGACAACTAGCAAATAGATCTCACAATCAGACAGGTGGGATCCAATGGTTCAAAATATTTGCAATATTTGTGTTCATCACTATCGGAACAAAATATGTTGTTTTACCATGGGTTTACCTTTTACTGCAATCTCCCAAAGAAGTCTAGATGAATACAACTCGCACAATAGGAGACCAAAATTCCCCAAATAAGTAGGCTAGGTAGCATTTGCTGCAGATGGACCTTTGTGCAAACGTCTGAATACCACAGAGGACATGATCAGACACTCGCCTACACCACAACCACAAAATGATTTGACTTCCACACAATGACTTCCAATCATATTATTTGACTTCTAGGTCACACATATTGTCCCATGCAATACAACACATTCCCTTGGCTTGAACCCTGCCTTATTAGGACAGGAAGGGTTGACCCACAGTTCAACGTCTATTTTTAATCTATATTTGGTTGAGCTGTCAACTAACGTGAAATCAACAAAATAACTCACTATGTAATTGGATTCAGGTTAAAAGAAAAAAGAAATCCCTTATGTTGATGATTTCTTCAAAACTAATCAGTTTTCCACGTTGATTCAGCGTCAACACATCGATTTTTGGGGGTTGAAATGACGTGGAAACAACGTTGATTCAACCAGTTTTTGCCCAGTGGGGAGTTGACTGGGATACTGGTCTAAGCACATTCAAATCACTCTCTTTATGGTCTCATTGGCCTGAGAGCACTAGCAAAGCCTGAGCCTTTATGGAAAGAGACACGGAAAGCACACAGCAGCACTGCATAATCTTTTATCCTCTCACTCTATTAATATGAATCACACCAGAGCATAAAGAGAGAGAGAAAACTATCCAAATTCAAAGCAATGAGTATCAGAAGCCCACATTACATTTTATATTTTCAGGACTTTGAGATGAGAATGGTCTGTCTCTTTCACACACTCTGTGTCTCTCTCTCTCTCTCTCTCTCTCTCTCTCTCTCTCTCTCTCTCTCTACTCTCTCTCTCTCTATCTATCTCACTCTCTCTGCCTTTGCTGGGGGGTTACATTGTGCACTCTCAGTCTCAACGGCCGTGACGGAACAGAACACAAGACAGTCAGGCCACTGACTGGATGTTAAATCTGATGGCTCAGATAAAATCACCAAGACGTGTCGGTTTCAAGCAGCGTCCTCACTCCCGAGGTCTGCTCGAAGAGGAAAATGCATGAGATGCCACAATCGCCCGTCTCAAATGGTAATTTGGTAAATCTGACTTGGATCAGATTCAACATCTGTTAGGGAGCCACTTGTTCTGCACCAAAGTCGATTCCTAACCAGCAAAGGTTTTTCTGTGGAGGTGGTTTCATAGCATCTTTTAAGATTCGTACAAATCAGCAGAAGGTGACTGAGCCAAACAACTCAATGGAGTATGTCAGGTTCTCCATAGTTTACTCCTGCGATAGCCGAGTCATACTAGGAAAACACTTGTAAATAATAAAAAAACTTGTAATTTCAAACACAATATTTTGTCCATGCTTCCACTCAGGGCTCAATTGAGGGCTACAGTATTCACATTGGTTAAAAGTAACATTGGTACTAATGTGTAATGTGTAAGTAATGTGTAAAACTTAGGGAAAGGCATACGGTCAGCTAAGCAGAAATGCACTTGCACTGAGCAGGGGGATTAATGCTTCAGCTTGTAGTGAACATAAGCTCTGCCCGTGGTCCTCCAAACACCTGACCTATTGAGAAATCCTGAGCTCGAGGTCAGTGGTTCAGAAAAAATTATTGATAAAGTTTGAGTTGTTTGAACTATTCGACGATGAACCATTTCTTATGTGTTTGTGTCTAGCACCAGATATAGGCTTAAAGAGTAACACTCAAACCAAATTTCTGACTTTTCCCAACCCCTAAAAATGTAAAACAAATGCATTCAGGTGAGAAGTTGTGGGTGGGGGAATTGTGTAAATGAAAAAATATATCTACCCCATACGGGATTAGAACTCTCAAACATTGAACTATGAGCCAACTGTTTTAGCAGATTGCACCACCAATCAGTCAAAGTGGTCAGAAAAAAGTAAAACGAGTTGACATGACCACCATTGTCCTTTATTTCTTTTTACAATGGATGTAGCTACGGATATGAACATATAAACTTCATAGCCTATATGTTTATTTCTTTGTAAAAACAGCACATAATTCATGAACCCAGATTCATGAAACAGTAATGTGTGCGGAAATGTGCCTTTTGAATTATGTGTAATGTCTGTATTCTAGTCAAGGAAGCATCATGCTAGATTTATGGGCACACTCCACTTACTGTACCAAGACCATTGCCAAATAAGGCACACTGTCACCTGCTTTTATAGTAAGGCTTGAGGTGGTAAAACCCAGCACATCTAGAAGAGTTTATTTCATACCAAACCCCTCCCTTGAGATGACATACACCACATGACCAAAGGTATGTGGACACCTGCTCATCGAACATCTAATTTCAATATCATGGGCATTAATATGGAGTTGTTCCCCCCTTTGCTGCTATAACAGCTTCCACTCTTCTGGGAAGGCTTTCCACTAGATGTTGGAACATTGCTGCGGGGACTTGCTTCCATTCAGCCACAAGAGCATTAGTGAGGTTGGGCACTGATGTTGGGCAATTAAGCCTAGCTCGCAGTCGGCGTTCTAATTCATCCCAAAGATGTTCAATGGGGTTGAGGTCAGGGCTCTGTGCAGGCCAGTCAAGTTCTTCCCCATTGATCTCAACAAACCATTTCTGTATTGACCTCGCTTTGTACACAGCGGCATTGTCATGCTGAAACAGGAAAGGTCCTTTCCCAAACTGTTGCCAGAAATTTGGAAGCTCAGAATCGTCTAGAATGTAATTGTATGCTGTAGCGCTAAGATTTCCCTTCACTGGAACTGAGGGGACCATTATTCCTCCTCTACCAAACTTTACAGTTCGTACATGCATTGGGGCTGGTAGAATTTTCCTGTCATCTGCCAAACCCAGATCCAGAGTCCAATGGTTGCAAGCTTTAATCCACTCCAACCGACGCTTGGCATTGCGCATGGTGATCTTAGGCTTTTGTGTGGCTCCTCGGCCATGGAAACCCATTGCGTGATGATCCTAACAAACAGTTCTTGTGCCGACATTGCTTCCAGAAGCAGTTTGAAACTCGTAAGTGAGTGTTGCAACCGAGGATAGACAATTTTTGCACGCTACGCACTTCGGCACTCGCCCGTCCCGTTCTGTGAGCTTGTGTAGTCTACCACTTTGCGGCTGAGCCGTTGTTGCTCCTAGACGTTTCCACTTCACAATAACAGCACTTACAGTTGACCGAGGCAGCTCTAGCAGGACAGAAATGTGAAGAACTGACTTGTTGGAAAAGTGGCATGCTATGACAGTGCCACGTTGAATGTCACTGAGCTCTTCAGGAAGGCCATTCTACTGCCATGCCAATGTTTGTGTATGGAGATTGCATGGCTGTGTGCTCGATTTTATACACCTGTCAGCAACGCATGTGGCTGAAATAGCTGAATCCACTAAATTGAAGGGGTGTCCACATACTTTTGTATATATAGTGTGGGTGCCTCTACGTCACGATTTAAATGGTGGAGTTGAACCGGCTAGGGGGGAAATGAGCTAGACTTACTACTAAAATACCAAAATATAACACTTTTGCAACAAACTTTAAAAATTAAGACCAGAAATGATGTGTTTCACTATAACTAAGCCTAAAACATATGGTTTTCGATAAAAAAATATATATAATCATGAAAGTTACTCTTTAAGCTTTGTATAGAGGCAATCAGACAGAGTTAGAAGACTGTACTCAAAATTACAATTTTTTTATTTGAATATCATCCAGGGAAGAGGGTTATTTTGCCTGGCAAGCAGCATATATTATAGGATAACAAGTTTATTTTCCTGGAGAGTGGTGAGGAGAGTAGAGTGGATAGGAGAGGAGTTAACACTTGTTACTTTCGCACCATGAGGCAGCTTCAATGTCAACACAGTGTGGATGGACAATCATGTCAGGCGCAAACACAAGAGGTTACACAGAGGTCATGGCTGGGCTGGGACAAGTGTGTTTTCTATATGGTGGATGACTCTGTGGTACAATACAGTGTGGCGCCATGGAGAAATCCAGTTTTGTTTCCAGCCAACAATGCCTAGGGTGTTTGGGTTACATGACAATACAAAAGTTTCCTTTTTCTCTATGGTGACACAAAATCATGTGCTATCTCAATTACCTTGTACCCCTGCACATTGACTCGGTACTGGTACTCTCTGTATATTGCCATGTTATTTTTACTCGTTATTGTTATTCGTTATTCACTATTTCAAATTTTGGTTTTGTTTTATCTTTAACTCTGAATTGTTGTTAAAGGTCCCGTGAGTAAGCATTTCACTGTTAGTCTACACCTGTTGTTAACAAAGCATGTGACAAACACATTTTTATTATATTTGATGAGAGCTCTGGAAATGAGAACAAACAAGGTTCTTTATGGGGATCCCATCTTAACAGACATTTTGACTAATCAATTAGAGTTTCAGGAGAGAAAAAAAACCCATTGGAGAACAATTAAATCTACAGTGAAACCGGAAGTTGATGAGACGTTTGTTATCTTCCATGCTAACTGCCAGATCATCAGGGACAAAGAGAGTGGCTCTTGCCAGTTTCCAGCCCCAGGCTTCATCTGTCTGTGTTACTCAGAAGCTAACCCCAGTTTAGCACACAGTGTTAATTCACACCCAAAACCCACAATGAATATCTTTTGTCACTTGTGCTCCCTCTACGGCCTCTAGGTCACCAGGCTGCTCGTTATAGTGCACACCTGTCACCATCGTTACGCGCACCTGCACGTCATCAGACTTACCTGGACTCCATCACCTCCCTGATTACCTTCCCTATATATGTCACTCCCTTTGATTCCTTCCCCAGGTGTTATTGTTTCTGTTCCCGTGTCATGTCTGTGTGTTGTTTTTGTATTATGTTGTGTTTATATTATAAAAAAACTCACTCTCTGAATCTGCTTCCCAACTCTCAGTGCACATCGTTACGACTTTCAATATGCTTTGCAAAAAATGTTGCACAAACGTATGATAACTATTACTGCTGATTTATAACCACACATCCATGCATTGCCTAACTAGTATTGCATCCTAAAAGCGTATTGCAGTAATTCAAAACATTTGAATACAGATTGCTTCTAAGTAAGCACTAAGTGAGTAGTGTCTTTATCTACAGTAGTCAAACCAGCCAACTGGCCAGAAGAGTTGAATTAAGTGGTGCACCCGAGTGGTAATCTAGAACTCCACACAAAAGGCTCATAGAGCTGCTATAAATGTGGAAACTTTCCATTAGTTTCAGAATTTAATGGCCGAGCAGCCGATAATGTCTGCTCTAAATTACAGCCAATTACAAATATGGAGAAAGTCTGGTGAGTGTTGCCTACTCATTTGAAGCATATTTGCCATTGCTAAAGCAACGTGAATTGTCCTGTTGTGCGATGGTGCATGAAATATCGAAGGCTATGAGATATCGAAGGCTGTGAGATATCGAAGGCTGTGAGATATCGAAGGCTGTGAGATATCGAAGGCTGTGAGATATCAATATCGAGCGCTGTGAGATATCGAAGGCTATGAGATATCGAAGGCTGTGAGATATCGAAGGCTGTGAGATATCGAAGGCTGTGAGATATCGAAGGCTGTGAGATATCAATATCGAGCGCTGTGAGATATCGAAGGCTGTGAGATATCAAAGGCTGTGAGATATCGAAGGCTGTGAGATATCGAAGGCTGTGAGATATCGAAGGCTGTGAGATATCGAAGGCTGTGAGATATCGAAGGCTGTGAGATATCGAAGGCTATGAGATATCGAAGGCTGTGAGATATCGAAGGCTGTGAGATATCAATATCGAAGGCTGTGAGATGCTGATCAGCAGGCGCCCGCTGAAAAGTCCCACCTGTCACTAAAAACGCTTTCTACCAAATCTTCCAACAGAGCAAGATCAGCCATCCCTCATTCCATTTCCCATTATCTCTTTTATAGTATTATCTCTTTTATAGTAAATTTAACAAATTACTGTACTTTATATGGATTATTATCGGAACACTGATGTGGTCAAATTATATGATTTAATTTTTTTAAAATTATTTAATCATTACTCTTACAATTTCAACATATATTTTCCCCATTCACTAGGCTACACTTGACAAGTAGTTCCGTTAATCCACCACTTGGCACTGTGTGTACACATGGTCATGGCTGTGCGTTAATCTTGATAAATCTCACACTTTACGTGGAAATGATCCCACGCAACAGTCCTGCCATAGAGGATATGACACGGATTGACATCAGCAGGTTTAAAAAGGGGGTTTGGGCTGATACCGTTCACACTTTGAAATAGCCTAACCTAAGCCATTTCCACATAGACAAGGGCTGGGCCACAGGCCATGGACAGGGCACTACTCATAGAAATATAATCCCTATAGAAGTTTCAAGTGTTAATGTCACGTGCACAAGTACAATGAAATACCTTTCTTGCAAGCTCTAAACCCAACAATCCAGTCATCAATAACAATGTAATACTAAAAATAACAAGGTAAAACAAAAACACACAAGAAATGAAAATAATAAATAAGAATAACACGAGAAAGTAAGTAAGCATATCCATAGAATTCATCGAATAGGGAGGGCTTCTATTTCTAAAGCACTAGTCCCTCTCCTGACTACCAACAGAGAGGCTGATGAGGAGGAGCATTATGTGGGAGAGGATAGAGAGACATGAATTGACAGAATTGTTGACACAGAGGTGAGAAAGGAAAGCAGTGAGGTAGATCCAACAGGAAGGGACTGGCGGGGGAAGGATACGAGATGGGCATGGTGGTACAAGGAGAGGTGCTGCTCAGCTGCTATGATCATCAGAAAAAGGTCTCCATGTCTACCAGTGTCTCAAAGCATTATACCTGTGCCTCTTTTAAGTCATTATTATCCTCTCTTACTTGTGTTTATTAATTGTTTTTCTCCAGCAGGTGTGGACTCAATTCCTCTGTGTATTGATGCAAATCAATGGTGCATCCATCAGTAATGACTAGGCTTAATTATTTCCATGTTGTTCACAGTGAAAAGTCAATAAAGGAGGTAAATGAAGTGCTCAATAAAGTGTAAAACAAAGGACAAAATTTGGACAGAGACGCAGCCTCTGCT
The DNA here is from genome assembly GCF_045679555.1 of Salvelinus alpinus. Classification (NCBI taxonomy): domain Eukaryota; kingdom Metazoa; phylum Chordata; class Actinopteri; order Salmoniformes; family Salmonidae; genus Salvelinus; species Salvelinus alpinus. Next base: position 32,929,799 of record NC_092105.1, read on the forward strand.
TTGTGTTTTTGGCCATGGAGAAATCTGAAGAGTAGTGGAATAGAATGTACTGGCAAAGGTAGCTAAGAGATCATAATAGATCCTGTTGCATGTGATATTACGTGGATCAACATTCTACACCTAAAACCCCTGTAATAACAATTAACTTGATGCTACAGGCTGAATTAACAAGTGATGATGAATGATCAATTACCAATCACCAATAATCACCGATGATCAATGATGAATGATCACCAGTGTATTTTGTTGGTAATGATGAACATGTCACGATCGTCTATAGGAGAGAGAGATGACCAAGGCGCAGCGTGTGCAAAATACATCTTCTTTTAATTATAAGAAGGAAAACGAAACAAAACAACAAACGTGAAGCTAATAAAGAACTAGTGCACACATGCAACATAGAACATAGACAATTACCCACAAATACATGATGCCTATGGCCACCTTAAATATGGCTCCCAATCAGAGACAAATGAAAAACATCTGTCTCTGATTGAGAACCACTCAGGCAACCATAGACATAACTAGACACATACACTCAACCATAGACTTCCCTAGAAACATTCACTCAACACAAACCCATACACTCTAACAAATCCCCCTAGACACTACAACCACCCAAGACAAGACAAAAACACAAACATACCCCATGTCACACCCTGACCTAACTAAAATAATAAAGAAAACAAAGAATACTAAGGCCAGGGCGTGACAGAACATAACACATCTTTACCTGAGCAGCATCCATACAATTTAAGGGATCAAAGTATTAAAGCAAAAGATTTCCCATATTATCTGATTCTGCCCTCTGTTTATAAATGCTTTCTCTCTGGCGGTGGTAGTGGACTCAGAGGACAATCCGGATTGTTCTGTGAGTGCACTACCACCGCCAGTGATGATGAATGATCAATCCCGAATCACCAATGATCACCGATGCCAAATCACAGCTGAGGAAACAGGAGGGAGGAGAGACTGATCAACCATGACACCTAATGATGGATTTGTCTCTCTGACGTTTCACTCAATTTGATGTACCGCGCACAGGGGCGGTATTAGAGCCACACACCCAGAGGGGTGACACACACATAGACACGCACACATGAGTGGGAGAGAGCCGGGGAGGTGGGAATTATAACAGTGCACATGATGACTGACTGAGGCTTGTGATGGTGATAGGCAATCCTTGCATCCATAGCTCTGTCTCTGAATTTGAGAGTGGTTACATTTCTCCAGCCCCATCCTTTAACTTTTTAGCAAAACAGTGGCGAGGAAAATGCTTTGTTATTGTTTTCACTGTCGATTGCTCCTTTAAGGGCCACTGCTATCACAACCTTAACCCTTTACACTGATGGAAATTGGCCTATATGGATAGGGCTAAATGTAAATGTTTCTTACAGAATAAATATGAAAAGCATATGCATAGCCATTTGAATGGGAACAGTTTGGAGGTTATGGGAAAATGTCCTAGACCAAAGGTGAGGACACAACAGTTCACCTGACACAAGACTGAATCCAAACAGTACGCTGTTGATGTTATGTGCATTTTACATTTACTGTACTTTCACTGCATTTGTGATAACGAGATCTGAAAATACTCTGGACACATTCAGTAACATGATAAGAATATTCCTGGTGAATGTGGGGTAGGTGCAACATAAGACCAAAAAATGACAATGGTTAGAGTGAGAGGACTCCAAAGGGTGCACAGTTCCTAAGTCATTTCAATGCACTTTATTGACTCAAAGAAGAGTCTTCAACTGTAATTTGTTAGTTTTTTTTAGCTCTCCTAGCTGTGCCGTTGAGGAACTAGAGCAAGCACACTTGTAGTTGTTTTGTTTGGAACACAACCCTGCATCCCCGCCTTCACACAATTACTGTTCTTGTTTACGCAATCCAAAAACGGTCCATTATACATACCAATCTGGGTCAGGTGGGCATCATTTGAAACCTTGTTCTACTGCCAACATGACCGTTGAGTTATAAGTTATAAAATACGATATGACAGTGTTAGGCTTTCACAATGCAATTCAGGGAAACGGATCATCATTTTGGTGCGCGTAGACAGGAGTCATGCGTGCATTCAGGTGCGTGTGCTGCTGCAAATTTCCTTCACAGTAGACAAACATGGGATCCTTCTGTTCAGAACAACCCAGGGTCATTTGTCATCTTGTAACTGTACACATAGTGATCATAAACGTTGACACTGTTTATGACATGAGTTTTATGATATGGAAATGTGAAGTGCACATTTGAACTCATAGGTGTTTGGCTTGCTTGTAGGACATCTACGTGGTATTTATTATAATCATCAACGTCTCATCTTTCTAAATACATAGAGTCCTCTTAATTTACAGCATTTCCCTCACTCAGACAACAAACAATTTGCTTATGTTGTCCAATAAGCAGGAGGGATGGGGGCAACTTCTTGTCGCGCTCAAGTTCAGAACGGCATCAGCCAAAAACCATACAGCGCTGTGAAGCATGTTACTGTATTTTTTTTATTTAACTAGGCAAGTCATTTAAGAACAAATTCTTATTTACAATGACGGCCTAGGAGCAGTGGGTTAAATGCCTTGTTCAGGGGCAGAACAACAGATTTTCGAGTTGTCAGCTCCGGGATTCGATGTAGCAACCTTTCGGTTACTGGCCCAACACCTATAAACTCCCTGCATGTATTGGGAGTGCAGTACACATGAGTCTTTCTATAAATAAGGTGGTCAAAATTTCAAAATGGTTTGATATACATTTAAATATGATTTTCTTGCAGCTTCACATGTGTATTTACAGGAATAAAGTCTAGATAGGCACAATGAGACTATAACTCCAACTAGCAACTACAAAACATCTACATGTCATTCAAAATGTCACAAGAAACATGGACACCGTGTCACACCCTGATCTGTTTCACCTGTCTTTGTGATTGTCTCCACCCCCCTCCAGGTGTCGCCCATCTTTCCCATTATCCCCTGTATATTTAAACCCCTGTTCTCTGTTTGTCTGTTGCCAGTTCACTTGTTTCGTAAAGCCTACCAGCGGTTTTCCTTCTGTTCCTGTCTCTCGATTGTTCCCGGTGTTGACAATTTCTGCCTGCCCTGACCCTGAGCCTGCCTGCCGTCCAGTACCTTTGCCCCACCTATATGGATTACTGACCACTACCTGCCCTTGACCTGTTGTTTGCCTGCCCCTGTTGGATTAATAAATTGTTGTTACTTCGACATTGTCTGCATCTGGGTCTTACCTGAAACGTGATAGTACGAACTGGCCATGACTGACCCAGCAGACTCAGGCCATCTGCGTAATGCCATCTCCTCCCAAGGAGCCACCATCGGTAGGCACGAGGAATTGCTTCATGGCCTTATGGAGGGTATCCAAACGTTGGCTGAACGCCATGACCGGACGTTGGACATTTTGCTGGAGCAATTCCGCGGGTTGTCTGGGAGGCAGCTTACCCTGGTGGTAACCCCACAGCCCCTCAGTAACTCAGCTGCTAGCAGCGCCATCTCATCGGTCACTCCACCTTCTCGGGAGCCCCGCTTACCTCCCCCGGAACGCTTCAAAGGAGACCCGAGCACCTGTCGGGCGTTTCTAGCTCATCTTCGAGCTTCAAACCTCCTTCTCCTCGGATCGTTCCAAGATAGCCTACCTCATCACGCTGATGTCCGGGAGGGCTCTCACCTGGGCTACTGCTGTATGGGAACAACAGCCGACCATATGCATTAGTCTGGAGGGGTTCGTGGGAGAGGTGAAGAAGGTTTTGAGGAAATTCGATTTTGCTCGCACATCCAGGGATTCCCCCTCGCCTACGAGTCATCCCGGAAGTCCCGACGGTCCCGTTGCAGAGAGAACCCGAGGCTTCCCAACCTCCCCCGAGTGTCGCCAAAGACGGCCGAGTCACCGCTTCCCGAGCGTATGCAACTAGACAGAGTTGGGCTGTCCCAGCGGAACGGCAATACAGGATCAACACGAAGAGTTGTCTGTATTGCGGGACTCTTGGTCATTTTGTGTCCTTTAAAAGACCAGGCTCACCGGTAGGCGCGAGTACTCTGGTGGGCCATATGGAGAACTTTTCTGCTTCCCTTGCTCGCACCCCTTTTCATGCCATTCTGCTGTGGGGAAACCAGTCTAAATCTCTCCGGGTCCTCATTGACTCTGGGGCCGATGAGCGCTTTTTGAATTCTTCCCTGGCTTCCGAGCTGAACATCCCCACTCATGCCCTCTCCATTCCCATGGCTGTTAGAATGCTGGATGGGCGCTCTATAGGCCGGATCACTCATAATACCACTCCCATCAACCTACAGGTGTCAGGGAATCACAGCGAGACTATTCCGTTTCTGCTCATCAAGTCTCCTCAGATTCCAGTGGTTTTGGGATTCTCCTGGCTCCAGCGACACAATCCCCTCATCAACTAGTCTACTGGTGCCATCATGGGCTGGAGTCCGTTCTGCCACATCCATTGTCTTCCTGGGGGCTTGGAAGGTGCCCCAGACCTCTCCGCCATCCCAGCGAAGTACCAGAACCCTCAGGGAGGTGTTCAGCAAGGCCCGGGCCACTTCGCTTCCGCCGCACCAACCCTATGACTGCGGGATTGACCTTCTCCCTAGCACCACACTGCCCCGGGGAGAACTGTACTCTCTGTCGGGACCGGAGACCAAGGCTATGGAGACCTACATTGTGGACTCCCTAGCTGCAGGATTTATCCGTCCCTCTCCTCTCCGGCGCGATAAAGGACATGACCCTGCGCCCGTGCATTAACTACCGGCGACTCAATGACATTAAGAACCGTTACCCGCTACCACTCATTTCCTCTGCCGTCGAACCGCTCCAGGGGGCCACTGCATTTTCCAAGCTGTATCTACGGAACGCCTACCCCCTGGTGCGGATACGAGAGGGGAACGAGTGGATGACCGCCTTCAACATGGCCAGCAGCCACTACGAGTATCTGATCATGCATTTTGGCCTCACCAACGCCCCTGCTGTGTTCCGGGCTCTGCTAAATGATGTTCTCTGTGACATGTTGAACCGGTTCATCTTCATCTACATTGATGACACCCTCGTCTTCCCCCCCAAGAACATGTGCTCCACGTCCGGTGGGTTCTTCAACGCCTTCTGGAGAATCAGCTGTTAAGGCAGAGAAGTGCAAGTTCCATCGTTACACCATCCCCTTTCTGGGTTACATCATCTCTGCTGGGAGTGTCCAGATGGAGCCCGGTCGGCCCTCAAGACCACCTCCAGGTATTGATGACAAGCGGATCGCCATCGGACTCCGGCTCCCCGGTATCGTCTCGGGCAGAGGGTAAGGCTACCACCCGGGATATGCCCCTCCGGGTGGATCCCGCAAACTCTTCCCCCGGTTTATCGGCCCGTTTCCCATCTCCAAAATGATTAGCCCCTCTGCTGTTCGTCTTCTGTTGCCCCGTACCCTTCGCATACATCCCACCTTTCATGTGTCCCGAGTTAAACCCATGTCTCATAGCCCTTTGTCTCCTGTTTCCAGGCCTACCCCTCTCCCGTGTCTCATCAACGGCCAACCGCCATACAAGGTGAGGCGTCTCCTGACCTGTCGACCTCGGGGCAGGGGGTTCCAGTACCTGGATGACTGGGAGGGTTATTGCCCAGAGGAGAGGTGCTGGGTCCCCGCCAGGGACATCCTGGACCCAGGCCTCACTGCGGATTTCTAACGCCGACACCCAGGTCAACTAGGTATGCGCCCAGGTCACACCCTGATCTGTTTCACCTGTCTTTGTGATTGTCTCCACCCCCCTCCAGGTGTCACCCATCTTCCCTCATTATCCCCTGTGTATTTATACCTGTGTTCTCTGTTTGTCTGTGGCCAGTTCGTTTTGTTTCGTTAAGCCTACCAGCAGTTTTCCCTCAGTTCCTGTCTCTCGATTGCTCCTGTTTTCTTATTTTCCCGGTGTTGACCATTTCTGCCTGCCGTCCTGTACATTTGCCCCACCTATCTGGATTACTGACTCCTGCCTTCCCTTGACCTGTCTTTTGCCTGCCCCTGTTGGATTAATAAACTGCTGTTACTTCGACATTGTCTGCATCTGGGTCTTACCTGAAACGTGATACACTGCATGTTTCTTTGGCATGCCTAGTTGCCAGGTCTTTTTGTGCTTTAGTCAACTTCTCTATCATTTATAGCCATGCTAAACATTCCTAAAGAACGAAAAAGTAAAACAACAGCAGTTCTATGTTTTAATAGTTGATATAATATAATACATTGGGTTCTGTCAACAAAATCATTGACAATAATAAAAAACAATTAAATCATTATAATCAGTAAACTCTTCAAGCATTGTGTGAGTCTGTCTGAAAACTAGCAATTAAATTATTGCTTCCTCTGTCCTTGTTTCCTCCACTCCTTGCTTCTCCTTGAAAGTGCATTGTAGCCTCAAGGGAGGAAACTTCACTCCTCTCCCCAAATGCGCTTTGAGAGTGAGGCAAGGAATGGGAGAATCTAAACTGCATTTCCTTGATTCCTCACATCCTCTCCTCACCTCCTTTTCAAAACCCATTGGATAAGGTCAGAGGGGAAGGACCTCTGACCTTCTCATCCAATGGGTTTTGAGAAGGAGACGAGAGAGGATACGACGAATCAAGGAAATTAAATTGACATTCTTCCAATGAGAGAGGAAGTAAGTATTTGACAGGTATTAAAGCCCCCATGCAGTCTTTGTAATTGTATTTGTTAAATCATCACTGTATGTCTAATAAATCACTGGTTATTTAATGAAAATAACGCCAAAATATATTTTATCATTTACTTCCCTGAGCCTCCTTTGGTACTTGAAATGCTCAGTCTTGTGTGGGCATTGGGAAACAAATTTGAAGATATTTACATACACTAGCTGATAGGATAGTCTAGAGCCCACCCCCTTACCCAAATGAACAGTCATTAGTCTATTATAATCAGGTCACATTGTGACATCCTGATTTGGGCCAAAAGTTCCATCCCACCTGAACAGATTGAAATTCCAGGCATTTTTTTCAAATAGCTCTTACACAAATAGGGCATTATTATAATTTTCACAAATTCAGTGTGTTATTTCGACCTCATAGAAGGCCCAGGACGATACCAGTACCGCAATACTCGTTAGTTTCGTGTTGCAAACATGTTGTCATCCAGAGTCACATGTATTTATTTTCCAAGCTATAGCACACAATATATTAAATACAGCAGGTTTTTAAAGGACCAAAGAGTTATTCACATCCTTGCTTCATTCCAGCTAGTAGATGTGCAACCACTGACTAACTATAGCTGGGGGAATATCTCTAGTCTAGCAATATATACTGTTGCTTTGGCGGTATGGCATCATTGAATGAGTTACCACTGGTTAGTTAGGTAGCTAGGACATATCAGTCAGCTAACCATTTACAGTTACATCAGTTCATTAATAAGTCAACAGCAATATCCAGGAACTTTACAGGATCAATGTGTAATTCAATTGTTAAATTATTAGTATATGATGTAAAGACAAACATCAGTATCATAAATGTAAGGAAAGAAAGGTAGTGTTTTACGTCACACGATTTTTGCCAAATCTTTGAAGACTGCAAGCATGAGAAATGGTTTAAACATTTGATTAAACTCATGAATTATACTTAATGTATCTGTTCCCCCTTCATATCTTAATGTTTTCACATGAAAAGGCAAATTATTATGAATGACTTTGCAACAGCGCCAAACAGTGGTCCACTACAAGAAATGCTCACTGGTACCCTAGTTTATAGAAAGACCCACATACAACACAATGCCACCATTTCGAGCCGAGCCTCAGTCATTATGTTCAAGATGTTTTATGCCTATTCATGGGAGCACTCCTGATACAAGCATCATCTTGGGATCTCCCATAAACATACAGCTCAACAGTGGAGACTGCTGGGACCTACAGTATATAAACAGGGGGAGATCTGATATGCTAAAAACAACAGGATCGTGAGGAAGAGAAACAATTACAACAGCCTGTTCCCACACACTCATCTCAAAAAGAGCCTATTTTCACAGAAAATGCAATTAGATGTAGGGTCACATGTCTGTATCACAAACACTCTCTGACCAATATAATCAAAGTTTCAAAAAAGAAAAATAAAGGGGATTAGAATGATCCATTCTAGCCTATGGGAAAGAGGTGGTATTGTGTGGAGTTTTGCTTTGAGTTATTATTTTTTTTCCATGGCTCAATAATTAATTTACAAGCCCTTAAACTTCAATTGTGGACTGATGCACAGTTTCCATTAGCCAGATTTGTAAAGCAGAAGTTCTTGGGAAGAGCCCATTGTTAGGGCAGATGTTTATAAGAAGTACAGGGACTGGTAAACACAGTGAGCGAGAGAACAAGCCAGAAAATGACAAAGTAAGAGAGAGAGAGAGAGCGAAAGAACACAGCCAAGTGAAAGAGGGCACAACGGCAGGCACAATGGGTCACCAGGCCATTGTATTTGAGGTTTGGTAGGGCATCGTGAAGTCATGCTTTTTCTATATTTTTTCTGTAACTGTGTGTACAATATTGTATTTAAGTATGTCTTTCCAGAAGAGGCTTTAGTTTAGTATCCTTTTACTTTAATATTTTCCTTTTACTAAGATAAACTGAGATTAAGAACTGCAGGTCCAAAGGCATTTACCAGTGTGCATTCCAAATGGCCCTGCTCAAAAGTAGTGCACTATATAGGGAATAGTGCCATTTGGGAATAGTGCCATCCTACATACAGAGCACAATTTCATGTTTGGCCTCGGAGAGGGGCTCTCAAACATAAGCTCGTTCTGGCATTGTAATAGACATGAGTTTGATTCTACTCTTTGAATAAACTGACAAATGTAGGCCTATTGGGATGTGCTGCTTCTTTATAACAGACCTCACTATTTAATGGAGCTATATGTAACAAGTTGCAGCGATGGGACAAGACTGTAACTACCAATTGGATACCACGAAATTGGGGAGAAAAAGAGGGTACTTTTTTTTTTTTGAAATACATAATAATAATACAGAAAAATAAAGAAAATGTCCTTAAAATATCTACAGTAATAGTGGATAATATATATATTATATATTTTTAAATGTATTGAGACCACACAAAAATGCATTCTAATGGTGCAGCCTCATTATTGGTCAACAAAAGACTGACCATCTCTTGTTGTCAAATTGACTGGGGCCAGCAAATCTCTTGTTGTCAAATTGACTGGGGCCAGCAAATGGCAAGTGTCAAATATCTACAAATCGCTTAGCCCCAGTCAATTTGACAACAAGAGATTTTCTGGCCCCAGTCAATTTCACAACAAGAGATTGTCTGTCTTTTGTTGAGTTGGTCCCATGTGGTTCAGTTGGTAGAGCATGGCACTTGCAATGCCAGGATTGTGGGATTGATTCCCATGGGGGACCAGTACGAACAAATGTGAAAATGTTTGCATGGATAAGAGCGTCTGCTAAATGCCAAAAATGTGGACCAATAAAAAGGCTGCACCATTAGAATGCAAAATAAAAAGTTTTGCGGAAATTGAGAAACACTATATGTCCACTATTACTGTAAATACATTTTTTACATATAGCTCCTTTAAATTTGTATTTTTTTTCTTACCTCAATTTTTGGGGATTATAAACATCCTCAGTAATTTAAGTGGCAGAGCAACAAGTTATGTTGAGCATTTGAGCAATTTCCCTCCCTCTGACACAATAAATATAATTCACATTTAAAATAAGACACAAGTGATGATTGCTTCTATCATAAACTGTTATGACCCTAAAAACGCAAAATTATAACCAAGAGGGGAATGAGAGATGACATGCATTAAGTTCTACAAATCAAGAGCCCAGCTCTGATGGTGAAAGGTTTTAAAACTAATCAAATAGAGCCAGGGGACTCAACATGTTATTAACATATAACACAATAAAACCAAACAGCCTAGAATTGTTGTTTTTCCTTTACAAAATATCTATAACAAAATAACCCCATGTTTCCAACCCAATTCTTCTCAAGTCTACAAACCCTAAACAGTCAACAACACTGTCACTTCAAGAGGATGTCCATCTCTGGCACTTCCATTCTGACCCATAATTCCAGAACATCTTCTAGAACAGTTATTTTACCTAAATTCTTAAATTCTTAAAACTTCCGTTTTACCCAGTGAGCTCTGATTTCCTTCTTAGAAGTGTTTTTCCTCTCTCTAATATGTTAAATGGATGCTTTTACTTCTTCTCCATGATAACAACTAGGGAACTGAGCAATGGTCAATCGAGACCGTTTCCATAGTATCAAGCATCAACAGCATCTCAAGACAAACAGCAGCATCTCAAGACAAACTCGGCATCTTGATCAGTCAGTCACTGTCCGATGAAAAGGCATTGGATGTGTGAAATTTACAATAGAGCACAGTACAAATGAGTAATGCAATAATGAGAGACACATTACGGTGTTCATTTCCTAATGAGTAGTATCCTAGGCTAGGTAATTTGTGAGAATTAGAATTATATACAATAAAATACGCCTTTGACTCAGCAAGTTTTATCCAAACAGGCCACTTGTCACTTGATGGAATGTCCCCCAAAAAATCTATCTTTATATTTTATTTGGTAGACTCATCCATGCGTGAAGTTACTATAAAAGTTATTGATTTATGAATGCTTAATACATGCGTAGCCTAATAAAAACGTTATAAAACAGGACCTACCTGCTTCCATATAAAGGCATCCCTTTCGTTTAACTTCCAAGAGACAGCCACATGGATGGTAGACAGTATAACTCCAGTGATAACCGCAGCCCGCATCCGAACCGGGAGCAGCGTGTAGATGACATGGATAAAGAACACCGTCCACCAAATTCCCTCAGAAGCACTTTGCGGCTGCACAAGCAGCACCCCGATCACTTGTACAACCAGCACGACTAGAATGACCACATAGCAGACTATCCACATGTGGTCCTGATGAAACCCGTTCCGATTGCACACCACCATCAATATGAGGATAAGTAAGATGGCCAAGGAAAAGACCACCACGTAAGTTATCCTGCATACTCCCCCCGCGCAATGGAATGTCAGCATGACCGCGCACACAAGCACCAAAACGGCCATGAGCATGGTCAAACTGCTCTGGTTGAGCCGGAAAAAGTAACGCTGGTACAGCCTCTCCAACTTCTCCGATTGGAATTTCTTGGATCTGAAAATCTGCATCGCGCTGCTGCAGCACGCAACCATGGAAAGGTGAACTTCAGGCATGAGTTCCTCCTCGGGTTTGGAGCCCTTCACTCTCCGGTCCTCCAAGCCCAACTCCACGGATTTGGGTCTCACTTCCCCGGCTCCATCTGTGTGCCTTGGGGAAGATCGATTGTTGTTTCGGCTCTCTTCCCCAGTCCCATGCTCTTGCCACGCAGATCTAGACCTAAAACTGACCCTGCTAACCGTTGTCGTGGCTCGTCCTGGTCCGGGCTGCTGTTCGGGATCATCATCTCCTTCCCTCCATCTGCTGTTCGACCGGGCGAGTTTTTTGCTCGGAGATCTAGCCGAGTATGGGCATCCGTTTGCAATAGACTCAGACTCGCCCCAAGCAGATCTGAGCTCAGTCCCTCCCCTCAGCCCAGGCGCACCGACTCCGGGCGGGCTCACACTGTTAGATCTGGACATTATACTTCTCAGATAAAAGTAAAAGAAAACAGCAACACACAGGACCACACACGTGCCTGCTTATAGTCTCTTATAAAAGCCAAATTCGCGCAAATTACTGTTCTTGTTACAATGTTGTTACATTGTCACAATGTTTTCTTAAATGACAGGTCTATGACATTCCTGAGAAATCCGTGATGACTGAATTCAGAGGATGTTGAAGTCAATTAAATGTGTCCAGTTAAATGTCCATTATGATAGGGAAAATGTATGTCCATGATACTTTTGAAAATGTGACGCATAGGCCTATTGATGACTGGGAATAACTTTGGCCGCAGATGGCAAAATGCTCTTGAAAATCACTTAAAAACAATTAAATTAGATGTCATCTGGGACATATGCTGTAACAACAAACAGACCTCTAGTGTAGAATACATTTCCAGGAGGACTTCGTTTTACCTAATTCATTATAATCCAAATATAAACTCTGTATGCAGAAAGGTTGTTAAGTATAGGCCAAGGCCATGGAATAAAAAGACTATACAACTCCAATAGTTGGCCATACCAACATCTATCATGTTGTGAATCTGTAATACCTCCCCAAGCACGTTCTTTTGCCTTGATGTAAAATGAATTATAAGAAAAACCGTGATGATGTGGGGGACAATCCCATGTCGACGTCAAAGCTACATTAGTTGAGCGTCTCCTTCGGGGCTAGAACTGAACCTGTGCATCTCATTGCAGCCTTGTCGATGCTTGGTTGGTTACATCCTAATTGCGAAACCGTCACATCCCGACCCTCACGCGCTTTCATTGACCAGCGGAGGAGAGAAAGACTCGACGTTTAAACACACACAGAAGCCAGAGCATCCCCAAAAACGTTTCTCCACGGTATTATTACTGCATCTGTGTGTCAAACTCTGCCCAGAATTAACGAGCTGTCACGACCACATAACAGCTGACCACCAGCGACTGCACACAAAATCCCTGAAGACTCAAGCTGGTGTTGATCCATACGATTCATGCAGCACACATCACCCAACGTTACCACCGCGTTTGGTCCTAGTTCAACCCCTTTTTGGATTCCTGCGACGTCGAATAACACAACAGACTGACCAGAAGAAGAAACAATTCTGAGCGTACTCCCAGTGGGCTATGATAGGGAGTCATGCATTGTACACTATTGATCAGGCAGGCATAATCGGACGGTTTATTACCATTGCTGGTTGCTGTTAGGTTTTCATTCAACCAAGTCTGATTCCCAAAGTCAGCCGTTTGCTCATTCCCATTGGATATGCGAGAGTATGACTTTCACTTTAAAGCTTTTCATTGGCTTTCGACCGTGTCAGTTGGAGATGCGACTCCTGCGCGTTCTCCCCCGCATTTGGATGAATGGGCGGGTCTGTGATCACAGCTGGACCTCAAACGCAAACGATTAACCCCTAAAGTTCTGCTGGACCCAGATGTATTCTATTTGGTGTGGTATATTGACATGTAAATCGAAAGACCTAATTGATTACATGGGTGTGACTTCTGCCACTCTGGTAACTGAGGGACAGTTTCCATTTTTATGGTCTAGACTTGGGCCTGGAGGAGACTGCTATGCATTTCAAATCAAATCAAATTGTATGGATCACATACACATATTTAGCAGATGTTATTGCAGGTGTAGCGAAATGTTTGATCCTGTTGACAGCCCTGTTCCTTGCAAGTCAATGTAATTATTGAGTCAATGGTCAAGGTATTTGTTGAGTTGGTGAGATATTGGTAAGCTGAGCATTATGGTGGGCAAATCTTTATTCTAGGGTTTGTTATGATACTGTAATGACTATCCGGGCCTGTTCTCTCTGTTACAAACAGCTATGCGTACTCGGGGGGGGTTTCTACTGAGAGGAGCTCTCTGGCACATGTATAGCTCTGTCTCTTCTATATGGCATTAGAAAACCAGGAACCCAGATCCCAACCCCACCAAGTCACCATTTTATATATCCTATGTTCTTTGTCTTTGATCACCTCATAAACCAATTGCATGAATTAAAACCAGGAGAAACAATATGCTACTGTGTCAACTATCCATATCGCGTTGCAGGCAGCGCATCCTAAGAACAGCTTGTTCTAGATGTGGCCATTTTATTTTATAAGCCTCGTAATGACACTGGCTGTGTGTCAATTTACGTATTATTTAACTTAACCTCTTGAAAGTCGGATAGTGTATCTGTTTCCCTTGCCAGGGACAGTACATTCTGGAAACAAGCGTAACAGGATCGCTGAAACACACACAATAGGAGAAACATGATCACTGGGTTCAACATAAGAGAAAGGCATTATGGCATACAGTATCCCTGCCTTTGTTGGTGAGCGAAACAAAAGGCTTAGAACAAAACAAACACAAACACACACTGTAGGTAAGTGCACCGTGCCTGGGATGTGTCTTTCCCACAACCTTACTCTCATGGCTGTCATTCAAGCATAAAAACCACATACACCAGCTCATTCATTCTGGTTCATGATAAACAGTTCTAGCAGTTACAGTGAGGTCCAAAAGTATTTGGACAGTGACACATTTGTTGTTGTATTGGCTCTGTAGCTGTTTGTGCGTCTGTATTTTTCTCACTCATCGTTATTCACAATTAATTCAGGGCTATCCGTAATCATGGTAGCATCCACATTAATGTAGAACTATTTCAAAACATATTCTATTCTTATTTACAATAAAAGTGACTCCAAAATGACACAATACATTATTTACCATACATTTCTATTGGGCACAAAAAAATCTGAAACAAAAACAAAACAAACAGTAAATGCTTCCAACAAGTTTGTAGAGTCACACGCTTGGTGTAATCATTGCATGCTATGAATATGGGACAAATTACTAAACTTCTTACTACTTTAATATACATATAAGTGAATTTGTCCCAATACTTTTGGTCCCCTAAAATGGGGGGACTATGTACAAAAAGTGCTGTAATTTCTAAACGGTTCATCCAATATGGATGAATATACCCTCAAATTAAAGCTGTCAGGCTGCAATTTAACTTCATAGTCATTGTATCATTTCAAATCCAAAGTGCTGGAGTACAGAACCAAAACAACAACAAAAAATCTCACTACCCCGATACTTTTGGAGCTCATTGTATATTACTGTAGGAATCATAGTGAGGATTAAACCTGTATTCAATGGGGATTCGGGAACTGTGAGACTCCCCCCACGTCTTCCATTGGAAACCGATGCCTTTGCATGTACCTGGATACACCGAAAATACAGAGACCCTGGCCTGCATGCAGCATCAGCATGTGTTTCTGTCCTCGGTGTTGATGTACGGGGTCGTGGTTATCCATTGGGAGTAAGGTCAATATTGACCAACAGGAATCTGATTTATGGGATCAAATTATTTTGCAAATGTGTGTAGTTCAGTCCTTAAGCTGTTCTTGTCTATTGATGTTCTGTATTATGTCATGTTTCATGTTTTATGTAGACTCGAGGAAGAGTAGCTGCTGCTTCAGGAACCGCTAATGGGGATCCTAATAAAATACTAAACACAGTCATCCACAACTGCACTGGCACCTGCAAAAAATGTACTGAATAAAGGTATTTACCAAGGGTGAAAGGGTCCAACTTTAGCATACATAGCTTTGGTGTAGAACACTACTGCCATCATGTGAGAGGTAAAATAATAACACACTTAAGAAAACAGACTGTAGGGACAGACAGACAGGACAGACATAAAACACAAGTACACTAATTGGATCACAGAAGTCCATATAGATGTAGATCATCAAAACAATAATCAAATTACAGAGAAAAAAATGGAAATCTCTTTTGCTTCCATGTTAAGTTTATTGTAAATATATAGTTATATAACTAATCATACTTATACAAAGTCTGCTGGTCACATGCAAAACATTTTTTTATCAAAAAGATCAACATACTGTAGTTTTGTTTAGTAGAACCAGTGTGTGGAGTAGTATTGTGGCATGCTTTTTCCGTTTTGTAAGTTATACCAAAGTATCATCACTTTGAATGATAATGGACGTTTATTTCCTCCTACATGCAATTTTACAGAGTTGCACTCCTGCCTCTCACAGGAGTTTCCAACAATCCTGGCCATGCTTACAAAACATCCTCCGATACCGTAGGCCCAGGGGAATGTTAAATCAAGTTAGTTGGGATGTTGGGTGGTTGTTGATGTACTAAAGGCATCTTCAGTTCATCTTGCTGCTCATCTCTTTCATAAGAGTGTAGACTACATGTGAGGCCAACAAAGAACAAAAACATAGGAACTCAACAACTATCAGGACAACAGTACATTTTAGGAATGGGAGGGAAACAAACATTATTTAGGGGAAGAATCCCTTGCAAAGTTTAGGCCTTTCACAGCGTAATTCAGGATATAATAAACATACCGTTACACATCCCAAAGAGCATCAGGGCAATACCAGTGTCAGGCAACTCCTGATCAATGTCTAAAACTGCATGCAGTGAGATGCAGTCCCACAGACATGGAAGCAAAAGGGTGATCACTACTCAAACACAACCTCAACACTTTCTAGTAAGCTAAAGTCCACAAAATCTAGTTTGTCTTTCACATTGGTTCTACAACAATTTATTAGGCAAAACGAAAATCAAATTCTTTGAGTTTTCAGTGTTAATGCAGTGCAGTTACTGTTTACATCCACATTGATAACCATTAAGGTTTTACATTGTACTCATATGCAAAATGCTTTCTCAGTTACCTTCTCCTGAGTCAGAGGTGGATGAAAACTCTGAACCACACACACGCAAACGCCTGACTCTCTACATTATTAGATTTAAAGAGCCAGTCCGCAGTTGAAACATTAACAAAGCAGGCACCCCACCACTGTTTTGGTAAAAAGCTGAGGAATGAAGAAATGTAACAACTTTCAAATTCATAGACAGGGCTATGGATACAAGGACTGATCATCCATGATATCAAAATGATGTTTTGAGTTTATACAGTGTTGATATTTCTATTTTTTTTTTTTTTTACAAATATTGGAGTAAAACAAGCTTATATTTTGGGTTCTGATGGGGTACAACAGTTGAACTAAGCACATAAGGCATTTATAAGTTATATTCTTCAAGAAACAATAGGTATATATCTTTAATTTATAAGTAACAAATAAATGTAGCAACTGCCGATTGCCTCTAAGTCATTGGAAATGCAGGACTACAAGCTCTCTAATCTAATGGACTCCAGTGTCCATGCAAGCGTCCTGTTTTTATATTATTAGTATTATTTAATTTAACCTTTAATTAACTAGGCAAGTCAGTTAAGAAGAACTTCTTATTTACAATGACGGTCTACACCGGCCAAACCTGGACGACGCTGAGCCAATTGTACGCCACCCTATGTCCCATAGGTTCAATCACGGCCTGGATTCGAACCAGTGACGCCTCTAGCACTGAGATGCAGTGCCTTAGACCGCTGCATCACTCGGGAGCCCAGTGTCTGACAGTGCATGTCCTGGCATCCTACTGTAGTTCAGAACAAACAGTCAATAAATAAAGTGTGAGTATTGGCTCATTGGTGGTTAACTCTTCAACATGTTTTCCAGGCAATGTCCACCAGTGTCTTGGTCCAACATCACACCAAGACAATTTGAGAACCACCTTAAGTTTAAAGCTTGATTAAATAAATTAGTTCCCTCGGAAAATATACAAAAGAAAGCAAAGTAACTGTACAACTGATTCACTTATCGACGTACTATCCACTCTAGGTCATGGAGGCCTATCCCTACTTCAAACAAAGAGTTACAAATCAATAACCAACCCACAATCAACATAATATGATTCTAAAGAAACCCAAATGGTCCAAATTCTTAACAAATATTGTCAACACAAAAAATCCAAAACATAAAAGCAAAAAGCTATCTTATGACAATAAGCACTAAATTACTGCAGTTAGTTGAGTATTTGAAAATAAGTATTTGAAAATAAAACTATGTAAGCACAGAATAAAGAAAAGCTTTATTACAACAAATGGAATGTGATCAAAAGTTCTGCAGGTGAAATAACTAGTCGCAGAAATAAATTACTTAAACAACAGGCATAGTCCTCCATTGAGAGTCAGACAAATATGGAACCCTCCATCCATCCTAACAAAGGACAACTATTCATTTGAGCACAAAGCATGGCAGCATCCCAAATGACACTATTCCCTAAATAGTGTACTATATAGGGAATAGGCTTCCATCTGGGATGCAGCCAGTGATAGAATGGGGGGGGGGGGGGGGTTCTAGTGTTTGTCTTCTACTGAACTATGAGAGAAGAGGGCATTCAGCACATTATGACCAGAGTCACAGGCAACAGCACAGCATTCTGCTGCCTCTCAAAGGGGCCAGTGCAACGGAACTGGATCATCACATTTACAAAACAGTTTTTTGAGTAAGTAGCATTTTGATAACATGGTAACTGCATTTACTTACAAAGAAAACGAAAAGCAGTTGGTATATTGTAAATGACAAGAGCATCTTAATAGCCAGGCAACAGCCCAAAACCAAACCAACTGATTAGCAAGAACCATTGTTAGATCGATCATCCCCCATGTTATTTTCTTGATCTGAAAAAGAGTTTCTTGGTATTTCAACAAACAGACATATTTAATTGGTCAGGCATGTTTTTTCTTTTTTTAAAGGTTATCTCGTCTTTTTCCACTCCTCCCTGTGGCATGATGTGATCAGTCTGCCAAGACTCCTCCCCATGGCAGGATGTGATCAGTCTGCCAAGACTCCTCCCCGTGGCATGATGTGATCAGTCTGCCGTGTGTTTGCTGTGTTTACTCTGTTTTGTACTCTTCCACGTGGGCCAGGACTTTCTTTCTCTGACGCATCATGTGGAAGTAGAGCTGGGGAAACACTAGGGAAACACCGGGAGGACAACATAGTCAGATAAAAAAAACAAGTAACCATAGAATCATATGCAGAATTAAGTAGAGACACCTTAAAACATATTTATGTTTCACAACATTTAAAAAGCCCACATCTAGACAAGAAAGCACTAAGTGCAAGGTAGAGCATTAGAATTCACAGCGCAAAGCATCTTACAGTGAATTGTAATGCATTACTTCACACTTAGTGCTCGCTTGTCTAGATGTTAGCTTTTTGTAATTCATGAAATGCATCTCCCCTACATACTCAATCCAACACATCACTGACGAACTACTGAAATAGTAAATCAGTGATGTATTGTAGCGAGTAGGAAAGGGAGATGCAATGTGGCGAGAGACAGAGAGAAAGACTTACGTGGAATGTAGGAGACCATAGTGAGGATGAGGAAGGTGTAGTAGTCGAAGGAGAAGTTGTACTTGTTAGGTAGAGTGACAGAGTAGAGACCTGTCTTCTGCACGTAGGGCAGGGCTGCATAGATGGTCAGCAGCTCACCTGTCACACCCATAGGATACAGCACTAGGAAGAATGTGTACCTGGAGATGGGATGGAAGGAGTACATTTCAATATGGACATGTACAATATCCAGATTGCAATCTGGATATTGCAAGAGGCTGCAATATCACTACTGTAGCAAATTCATTCTGCTGACTTTCAATTCATGGTGACAGTGGTGGTGGCCCAGATCTTGTGCTGCATGTTGTTTGTGCAACTCCATATTCTAAGGGACTGGGGAAGCATGTTCTGATAGAAAACTACTCCTCCCAGACGTGTTCATTTGTTGTCATGCCCAAGTTCAGACTCTTGTTTTCTCATATTGCTATCACAATATTCATTTAAAAAAATTCTAGATGATATTTTGTCCATATCGTGCAGCTCTTCTACCTGTCATGTACCACAAACTGTCTTCATAAAGTCAACTGAAGGTGAAAAGAGTGAAGCACGACAACATTGGCTGACGTTAGAAGAATCGTCATCAATTGCTACCAGGCAACAGAAGGTCCTCCCCAATGAGTAGGCCTTTGTTGAAGACTTTGTTGCCATGGTTGAGACTGAGAAAACACATTATGGAGGGAGTGTCGTACACGCCCAGGTTTCTTTATATACAGCCGTATATAACTCTGTTATGAACATATACAGTGCCTTCATAAAGTATTCATACCCCTTGACGTATTCTACATTTTGTTGCGTTACAGCCTGAATTCAAAATTTATGAAATATATATATATATTTTTCACCCACAATACCCCATAATGACAAAGTGAAAACATGTTTTTGGAAAATTCAGGCTGTAACTCAACAAAATGTAGAATAAGCCGATATGACTACTTCCTGAAGGCACTATATAATGACAGCAGGAATGGCATAACAATTTTCTTAAAGGGGGTGCGGGATTAAAACCTTTTTTTTTTACTAGATATCTTCTTATAATTTCTGACGTTTGGTAGGCTATTTGTTTGTCAACTTGTCTAGGCCTATAATAATTAGAAGGCAACTCTTCTGTCATTACATGTTGCCCTAGAACAGTTACCCA
This sequence comes from Salvelinus alpinus, assembly GCF_045679555.1. Lineage (NCBI taxonomy): Eukaryota > Metazoa > Chordata > Actinopteri > Salmoniformes > Salmonidae > Salvelinus > Salvelinus alpinus. The sequence goes on from NC_092105.1 coordinate 32,949,838, forward strand.
ACCCTCTCCTCGGGCCCCCCCGAGACGTTTCACATTTTTGTTTTAACCCTAAACTGGCACACCTGATTCGATGGGTCAAAGCCTTGATGATTTGTCAAGACTAATTGAATCAGGTGTGCCAGTTTATGGTTAAATCTAAAATGTGAATAATCTGGGGGGGGGCCCTAAAAGACTAAATAAAGCCTAACTCACCACAACAATGCCTTAAATCGATAGAATGAACACATCAATAATCTAATTGACATCAACAAAGTTCTCTCTCTTATGTCTGCTTATCTTGCGGAGGGAGGACGTTTAGGGACCGGGGAGAAAATGCAATAACTCTGAAACAGCTAAAAGATTTAAAGTGGAAGATTTCCAAATGACATCAGTTTGACCGGTTATAAGGAAATGAAACCTGTGAATACAATCCAACACGTTTCTGATAATATTTCAGTTCGTATTAGATGCATATTTTATGTGCTGTGAGCATTTATGTCGCTGAAAAGATAGGACGTTTACACGCGGTTCTTAACTGCGCAGTCACATTCTCTCAAGATGCTCGCACCCCTACTTCCACCGTCTCGGAATGACAGAGACTCTACTGTAAAGCATCAAAGAACTTCCCCATCGTTAATACCAGTTGGCATGGCGGTATGTCTCATACATTGACAGTGAATAAATATAGGGCTGTGTACAGTATTTAAACCCACACATTAAATGATCAGGTGAGCATTACATAAAATTGTACAGGTAAAATGTCGGCCTTCCGCATCTGCTTTGTCAGACCATGACACCATAAAAAAGGGGTTAAATAGGTGTCCCCCCCTCCAAAAAAATAAAATATATATATATACACACACACACATACAGTACCAGTCAAAAGTATAGCCCATACAAACACATTAAATAACATTTATTTAAAATAAAATAAAAATCATAAGGAATAAGGTTTTGAAGTGTCTGTCCTAGATCTATAACCCCCTTTTTGAATTTAACACACAAAGTAATTCTACAGCACTTCTTTCCAATGTGAAGTGAGTGCCTCTCTCATTCAGTTGCCCAACAGGAGGAGCGGGGAGCTTTTCTTACCGTGCCCATTTGATAAGGTAGGGCAGGTGGTTCAGCAGACTGAAGGTGTAGAAGGAGTAGCGGATGATCTCTGTGATGGTCCAGGCCGATACGAAGAGCAGAACACTGTCTTCACTCTGGACCTGGGATCAGACAGGACAAACAGACAGCGGTGAGACTGGGCAGACAATTCAAAGCTAGCATGCAATAGCTTGTAGTAGATTCATTCAACGGCAAGACCGAGGGGTTATAGCAGAACCGTGCAGTTTGTTGCACCAACTATACTACGCTGTAACTCTGCCTGTCATGGCGCATGACAGGCAATGAGAGAGAATTGTAAACGCAAGATTTTAAAGCAAAAGTCAGTCTCTGTAAATTAACATAGTTGCAAATACTCACAAACACACATATGCAGTAGAGCGTTTCAGACCTTACAAACATGTTAGTGTTATTCACCCTGTTGGCTTCAAGCATGTTCACTATTTCAGGCTCACAGACCTTAGCACATCAGCAAGTATCTTTCTTTGGGATGAAGACAACATCTAGGGGCATTGATCCCCTGAAACCATTACCACATATTATAAAGTTTGAATATTTCTTACTGTCTCACTCCGCAATATTTTAGCTTTCAAATGGATTCACAGTGCTGGTTCATCCTGATATTCCAACAGATCAAACAAACTGAACTTATCTGGAAAATAAATGGCTAGTTCCATAATTGGTGAATGGGGGGCTGAATGATTCGATGAAGAAGAGATGTACCTCTCGGACGCTGTGTGTCACAGCCCAGGTGAGGAAGACCCGAGACAACACCTGGAACCCTGTTAGAACCACGGAGGATGGAACGATCCCTGGAGCAGGAGAACACAGCATGATCATCACATTAGAAGATATGTACTGTATCACCTCAAAACACAGCTTTACCACTTCACAATGCAGTGATACTGAGCAAAATACATGATGAGAAGAAAAGAGAAGACATCATATTTTCAATTTGTGCAAAAGTATGTCAAGTGTTGGACTATTAATTCGTAGGCAGCTTACAAAAGCTGATATAAGATAGCAAAAAATATAGCACACCAATTCCAGTTAAAAATGTCACTGTATTACACTGACTAAGCTGTGGGCTACATGTGTGTAGTGTCTAGGTTTGTCCAGCAGAGGGCAGCACATGTCCAGACAGAGACAGACAGCTGCCATAATGAAGGTAAGGGTTAGCCTCAAATCCCAGATAATTAGTGGACTGTGAACCAGGAGTACAACGACCACAATGGAGCAGGGCCATGCTCGTTATCACATTAGTACCATCAGGCCAGGCTTATCTTAGCAGCCTGGAAAGGCTATCTCTATCTGAGGCAATGGCTCTCAGTTGGGCTTATGTCCACATGACCGGTAGAGACCACGCAACTTTGACCATGAGAAGAGGGAGGAACTTCAACTTACCCACTGCACAGTGCAATATCTGAACGGAAATAAAAATAAAAACACTCAGCATAAACAGAGTCACACCATATGGTCAGTGTAAATACTTTATGCAATTAATTGTATCTCCACAGATTTTCAGTACATGAGTTTGAGACGAATTGACTTCTTTTTTAATGTATGCAATTATAAACTCTGATCTCACAGCTGATTCATATTGCTCTTTAGTGAATCAAGGTTAAATATGGCAATAAGATGTAGTCTGGCAATCCTATGATAGTGGATATGTACACCAAGACAGTTCATTCTACTTGTCAAGGACTAGATAAAAGCCAGTGCACTAGTCAAAACATAATAACTGGAAATGCCCAGTGTTTAAAGGTGTTTTTATAAATGGAGGGAGTTGGAATAAGAGCAACATGTAGACTGAGCTTGGGTTACACTAGGCCTAATCCCTTCTCTGTGTTACAGTGTGGCTGGAGAGGATCACACTAACACCCTACTAGGCCTCTGTGCTGTCTGTAAGTAGCACAGAGGTGGGAGCGGGGGAAGGCCAAGGCCAGTCATGGTGGAGGAGTTTCTATTTAAAAATACAACAGTGCTGTGTGCTTGAACATTAAGTTGTATTTATACAGTAGGGGACTTACCAAATGCACCACACACAGAGAGCGATAAGGGGCTGTCCTGTTAAGTGCTCTGAATAAAGGCCCAGATTTTGTTCAGTGGAGAGAAAACGTTTTGTAAGGAAGTGACTCTACCTGAACTTGTCAAATAAGAAAAAGTATACCGATTTCTATTTTCTGTTGCATAATATTTTACTAGTGTACCTAATGAACCTGACCCAGGTCTGACCCTGAGGCCCTACAACAGAGACTTGGCCTACATTCACTCACCTCTAAAAGTGCACCGGTCTGGAAAAACTTCAGGGGTTTCTCTATAGAGAAGTACAGGCCGTGGTAGCTGCCTCTGACAAGGTAGGCTCGCACCAGGCCCACAGCAATGACCAGCCAGCTGGAAGAAGACACACATTTCATGTTTATTTCAGTTATTTAGCCAGGATAGTCTACTCAGTAACAACTGCCACTATTTTCCAGGGAGTTCTGGGTGGAAATACATTTCTTGTATCAAATAATAGCCTCAGTTTACTCTTAGAGGACAGGGTACAGCAAAACAGTCCAACCACACAGAACGTAGGCCTAATACATAGATGGAAACGGCATCTGCACAATCATATACTTGAATAGTTGTGATTGGTAGGAGTGACAGGTTTTGAACCTGATAGATATTAATCTACTAAAGTTAGTAATAGAAACTGACCAGGCTATATAGCCCCTGAAAAGGCACAGTGTACCCGTTGTAGCTGGTATTCAATAAACAGAGCAAGTATCACAGAGGGAAAGTATCACCTCACCAGACAGGAATGGGAGAGGGTGGGTATACTGTAACATCACCTAACTTGTTAGGATGGGAGCGCATCCAGCATTTTGCACTTGTGCAATTTCTTTCACAACAACTTGTATCATAATGCTGAGTGAAATCAGAAATATTGTCAGAACGTTTTTTGCCAAAACAGATTTTATTTTGACTATAAATACAAACAAATGGTGGTTGCAAAACTACATGCAGTATGCATAAATAACAATAGCTATTACTGTACATAACGACAGCCTTTTTTAATTATATATATTACATACAGTACCAGTCAAAAGTTTGGACACCTACTCATTCAAGGGTTTTTCTCTATTTTTACTATTTTCTACATTGTAGAATAATAGTGAAGACATCAAAACCATGAAATGACACATATGGAATCATGTAGTAACCAATAAAGTGTTAAACAAATCAAAATATATTTTATATTTGAGATTCTTCAAAAGTAGCCACCTTTTGCCTTGATGACAGCTTTGCACACGCTTGGCATTCCAAGAGTGTGCAAAGCTGCTTGGCATTCTCTCAACCAGCTCCATGAAGCTAGTTGAGAGAATGCCAAGAGGGTGCAAAGCTGTCATCAAGGCAAAGGGTGGCTACTTTGAAGAATCTAACATCTAAAATATATTTTGATTTGTTTAACACTTTTTGGGTTACTACATGATTCCATATGCGTTATTTCATAGTTGTGATGTCTTCACTATTATTCTGCAATGTAGAAAATAGTCAAAATAAAGAAAAACCCTTGAATGAGTAGGTTTGTCCAAACTTTTGACTGGTATATATATATATACACACATACATACATACACACACAATTCACGCGATTACAGTTGGAACTCTAGGCAACATAGCTAATTGCGGTGTTTTGTAGGCGCGCACTAGAACTAACTGTAACCAAAGAGACAATTGATACATTCCCGACGTAGGCTGTTACAAAGTAACAACACATTAGTTCTGTGTTTGGCTGAAATTATTTGCTGCAATGACGCTGAAGGCAGCACAATGAAACGAGTTATCGACAACGTGTCACCAGCGAAGCAAAGTTGTTCACGTGGGATTGATTTAATCATTAGCCTATCATTATTTCCAAAATACAAGCATTATTGAGCAAAATGTCCAGAAAAACAATTCGGGGATCGAGTTTCGTAGCAGGCACGAGCCTTCTCATGACATTCATTATGACAGATCATGCAAGCTTGCACCCCATTCTCGTCAAACAGGAAGTGTATCAGAATTGTGTACATACCCAGCTGTCATAACCACGTTATATATAACCAGATACGCTGTAGCCAGGGCACCCGGTCCCCTCTTTTTCTTCGGGGCCACATCACTGTGAGCCGTCTTCGTGGTCCCCATAGCAGGTGCTGACATGACTGAACCCCACTTGGCACTGCCCGATTAGTGTGCCAAATGCTGAGAAAATAACAATCAGTCAGAGCTACTCTTCCAATCAGTCCACCAAATCAGGAAATGCAAGGCGTAAACTGGGCCTGCGCAATATTTTACGGGACCAGCAGCCCGCGCCCCCTACCGAAACATCACCATGAACAGTTTACTTTAGCTTAGTGCTTGCTTTTGAGTTGTTAATGCCGTAGATTTGTATGGGTTTTGGGCACAAAACAAACAAAATACTGTGCGTATCGGATAGCCTATATTTCGAATTACAACAAATCATAAATATCGTTATGGTCCTTTATGTACCACTGTTGCTGCATGTTGTTCTTTATGTGTGGTAATATACGTCATGTTTTTTCGAACCATTCCATTTTTATTATAAGCCTTATAATAAGAGGAAAGGAACAATGGAATATTCGCGTACCTCTTCCACCACCCACTGGTGGCAGTGTTACACCAGAAGAAGAAAAAATATTTTAAAGGGTCATAAGAGGTGTATTTGTATTTGCCTGTACATGATTCATTTGAATGTAGAAATACAGAAATGTTTAATTTGCGTTCTTTAATTAGTTTTAAATATATATGCATCGATAAGTGTCGAAATTATTTCAGTTCTATAGTTTTTGCATTTAATTCTAAAAAGAAATCAGGCATTTTTGCAGTCACCCAAGTTTACGGAAGAGCAACTGGTATAAGTGTACAGAGTTTGATGGATGAGGAAGGGATTTTTAAAAATATATATTCTTGAAAAAATATTATACGTTTTCTTTCTCAACAACGTCGGTTGGTTTAAAGGGATAAACATGCCTTTATTTGCGCAGAATCCATTCGACCAAGATGTTGGTAAGTTGAGCACTTAATTTGGGCAATTTGATTCGGAGTGAGCTACCGGTTAGTTAGCTTCATCTTAGCTACCGACAGAACCGCTAGCCAGCAAGCTAACAACAACTAGTCTGGCTACACCACATACAGAAGGAGACACCTTATTTATACATATCATTGGCTACACGGTGACGTTATAATCAAATGTTATATTATCTAAATAGCTAACCAGTTATGTGGTTTTGGTAAACTCTGTAAGTCTAACTTAGTAGTCACAGGGTTAGCAGACAGTTTGAATGTTAAATGACGATCGGTCATACTAACGTTACCTATCTATCTAGCTAGCTAGCTACCACTGTGCTAGCTATATATGTTAGCTAGTTGTTGTGTAATCAGTGTATTGTAGCTAATCAACGATTTTCAATAACGAGACATCCTGAACTGCAACAAACTCACATATTAAAAAAGTATAACGTCATGAGCTATCTATCTAGTTAACTAGCCAGATGTATGGGTTGGATTCGTTTTAGGTTTACTTTCAGCTGTATCATTGAATTGCTTGTTTTATGCAAATGTTACATGCAAATCACCCTCTTTCCATGAACAGTTTATCATCTTTGGAACAAGCTCTCATGGTCCCCTTGTACACTATTATTTGAACTTTGTACAATTACGCCTAACTAGCTAGTCACCGATGTGTAATGGCTATTTCATAACAAAGAAGTTATAAGGAATAACTTACTTTTAACTGCTTTATTGCTAGTTTAATCATACAACATCCATAATAGTAGTAACTTTCAATCCTATGAAAATACAGGCGCAAACTGTTTAAAGCAGCGATTATATGGACAGTACATGCCGAACCACAGGTTCTCTTCTCTCACCTAACCACATGTATCCCGGTGTACCACATTGTCAGAGAAAGCCACCAATGAAACCAAGACAGTGGAGGACTGGGCCCTGATCATGGATATCTGTGACAGGGTTGGACATACACCCAATGGGTAAGCTGGAATGAGACTTCCTGTTTCTAAAATAACTTCATTGTTTACTTGGACCAGAGCACTAGCTGCCTTGCTAATTTTCAAGTACTTCCAAGCAATGTTCTCTCTAATATTTTTCGTCACTGAGCAAATCTCATGTCGGCTGAGCGCAACCTTGAACCTTGTGAAATATCTATGCAACTACCGGTGCACGTTTACTGTGAACACTGAGGCTGTACCCGCTTTCATTTTACTGTTTTAACAGTGGCCAAGTAGGCTACTGTGGCTATTTGATCATAATGTAGGCCTACCAATAAATAAAAAACAATGGTGAAAATGCATCACATAATATTTTAACATGGAAATGGCAGTAGCAGCCAATGTGTGGTGTTCAATGTAGGCCTTCATTCCATGAGACCTTTGAGAGAAAAAAACATGCAGGGCTTGACATTAACCTGTTTATCCACTTCAGGCAAGGAGGTGACTGAAAATGTTGTTGTTTAATGCAAGAAACCACTTTACAAAATACATAAATGTTATTCCCAAACCATTATTGCAGAGAATCAGACAAATTATGCTACCCTCTGCATATTGGCTACTTAGCTTATTCAAGCCTGTCTCAAAATATACACTGCCCCTTTAAGATATAAAATAAAGCTCTTTACCTGACTAGCTTTTCGAAGATGGCTACAAATGTACATGTTTTGTGCTCTTGTAGGAAGCAATCATTCCCACATTGCTGACTACAAATTAGCTATAACTGGGCAAATAACTCACTAACTAGCAAAAAATATGAACCAATGTGCATGTACACATGGCTACATTCAGCTCTTGCTTTGATCTCAAAACAAGCACATAATAATCGTAACCGCTCATACTGTAAAAGTGAACTGCACAAATCCATATAGGGCAAAGGTCTATTTACTGCAGCTCTGATTGGTTATGGCGCATCGGTCTGTGTAGAGTACGAGCCTGTGTCATGCCTGTCAATGCACAGACTCATACTCCGATGCGCTCTGCCTACAACAAAATCTCTTGCACAGTTAGTTTTGCATACTAATAAGTCTTGCATAGTTTCTTTTTGTTTCCGTATGTTGCATTGAAATTGGCTAATATTACATTGATTCGATCACAATTCCCACAGTGAAAGGAAACGTTATGTGTCTCTTTTTTTTTTTACGGCGAAAACTCTGAACTTCACTCAACTTTCTAATCTCGTGCTTCTCTTACAGGGAACATTGCTTCCAAGTATTTGTGAAATAATATGTGAAACTACAGACTCATAATAGTGTATCAGCAGGTCTCCAGGAAGATTGGAGGGGAATGGGGTATTTTAATATGCAATTAATAAGCGTATATTGAAGATGACTCATGTTATAATAACCTACTACTTGTGTGCCATATTAATTGTATGTCTCTACCTGCCTGTCTTCTCCCAGAGCTAAGGACTGCCTGAGGTCTGTGATGAAGAGAGTCAACCACAAGGTCCCACATGTTGCCATGCAAGCCCTCACCGTGAGTCACTTTGTTATTGTGTTATTCAAGACAAAATACATCATTCACTAGACCGTTGGAAAATCCAGCGGGTTTCCTTACTGTATAACAGGTTTATTAATGTATGATAGAGTTCAGCTTAGCCTAGTGTCAATGTAGAAATATATTGGAAAGGTGTGAACCTAGTGCAAGGTCAGGTTTTTCACTTCCTGGTGTCAGGCCCTAGAGCTTGTTGAGTGACTGGGATCATATACACAGGTAATATGAGTCATGAATCCTGCTATATGATGGACAGCAGAGTTTGAACAATGTGCTGGAAGAAATTCTGAGTGTGAATTTCTTTATACACTGTGGCTGGTGGATCAAAAACTGACTGTTGCCCTAAGCCTCAATGACACTCCAGTCTGATGTAATAAAGTATTTGGGAGGAGTGGTCCATCTCCTGCTGCTCTTGGCAGTTCTAGAGCTCTGAGCTCGTAACTCAGTATCATCGCTGTGGGCAGCCATGCCACAGCAGTCAGTGTGATGATCCATGGCCCTAGAAAGGTTTTTACTGTTTTGTTCTTTCTGCTGCTCAGTGTTATTATGGAGTGATGATGCTCAACGTCAGACCATGTGATCTTTCTCTCTGACTCACCATTGGGGTAGATGGTCACATGGCTGTTCTATTTTTAGATGTCTCTCTCTCTCTCTTCTCACTCAGTCAACTTTAGCCCCCCGAATCATAAAAACATGCATAATTTCACTGGTGTCATATGTGTTAATCAATTATTCAACTTTGGTGTGGATGTGAATCAAAGCGTTATTCTTGTTTTACTGTAAAGCCTCAAAATAGATCATCCAGGCTGACTACTGGACTAACCTGGCTTTTCTCCCTCTTTTTCAGTTGCTGGCTGCCTGTGTCAATAACAGTGGAAGAATCTTTCACTTAGAAATCTGCTCACGGGACTTTGCCACTGAAGTCCGAGCTATATTGAGCAGGGTACGTAAGCTGTCAAAGGTTTTTCTGTTGAAATATGTCTGGTGAATTGATGATGGTCAGACTTATGCACGTGAGGATAACAATCGACTGGCTCTATCAAGCTCTGTGTGTCAATGTTTTGCCTCTATCAAATAAATAAGTAGCCTAAAAATAATTACTATTATCCCCGCAGGCCCACCCTAAGGTGTGTGACAAGCTGAAGGGGATGATGGTGGAGTGGTGTGATGAGTTCCAGAAAGATCCACAGCTCTGTCTGATCAGTGCCACCATTAAGTCTCTGAGAGAGGAGGGGGTCGTCTTCCCGTCTTCTGGCTCACAGGTAAAGTGGTCAACAGCCTGGCGTCCATCCCCCTAACCTAGTGTTGCTGAAGATGGCGCCGATAGAGATGACCTTAGGAAGTCCTTAGGAAACTGCAGTATTTAGTTTTTTTATGTATTATCTCTTACATTGTTAGCCCAGAAAACTTTAAGTGTTATTACATACAGCCGGGAAGAACTATTGGATATCAAAGAGACTTCAACTTACCAGCACAACCAGCACTACGACCAGGAATACGAATTTCCCAAAGCGGATCCTTTGTTTGCACCTCCCAGGGCATTTGAACTGATTCCAGAGGCCTACCCAAAACAACAACGCCGTCGGAGGAGAGGGTGCCGGAGCGGTCTTCTAGTGAGGCTTCGGATGGGCGCACACCACCCACCGCTTCTGAGTATATTACTCGCTAATGTGAAATTAGGGCAAGAGTTGCTTTCCAAAGAGATATCCGGGATTGTAACGTACTGTTTCACAGAGACATGGCTAGCTGGGGACATGCTTTCAGAGTCCGTACAGCCAACAGGATTTTCAGTGCATTGCGCCGACAAGAACAAACATCTCTATGGTAAGAAGAAGGGCGGGGGTGTATGTTTCATGATTTAACGACTCATGGTGTAATTGTAACGGCATACAGGAAGTCAAGTCCTTTTGTTCACCTGACCTAGAATTCCTCACAATCAAATGCCGGCCGTATTATCTCCCAAGAGAACCCTCCTCGCTTATCGTCACAGCCGTGTTTATCCCCCCGCAAGGGGATACCAAGACGGCCATCAAGGAACTTCCCTGGACATTATGCAAACTGGAAAACAGGCTGCATTTATTGTAGCTGGGGATTTTTAACAACGCTAATCTGAGAACAAGGCTACCTAAATTCTATCAGCATATCGATTGCAGTACACGAGCGAGTAACACACTTGACCACTGCTCCTCTAACTTCCGCGATGCATACATGGCCCTCCCCCACCCTCCTTTTGGCAAATCTGACCATGACCCCATCTTGTTGCTCCCCTCCTATAGGTAGAAACTAAAACAGGAAGTGCTTAGGTCTATCCAACTCTGGTCTGACCAATCGGATTCCACGCTTCAGGATTGCTCGATCACGTGGACTGGGATATGTTCCGGGTATCCTCATACCATAACATTGATGTATACGCTGACTCGGTGAGCCAGTATATAAAGAAGTGTATAGAAGATGTTGTACCCACTGTGACTATTAAAACCTTCCCTAACCAGAAACTGTGGATTGATGGCAGCATTCGCGCAAAACTGAAAGCACGTACTACCGCATTTAATCATGGCGAGGCGACTGGAAACATAACCGAATACAAACAGTGTAGTTATTCCCTGCGTAAGGCAATCAAACAAGCAAAGCGTCCCAGGTGGTGAAGGTAGGAAACATCTCCACTCTGCTGATCCTCAACACTGAGGCCCGACAAGGGTGCGTTCTCAGCCCTCTCCTGTACTCCCTGTTCACACATAACTGCGTGGCCATGCACGCCTCCAACTCAATCATCAAGTTTGCAGACGACACTGCAGTGGTAGGTTTGATTACCAACAACGACGAGACAGCCTACAGGGAGGAGGTGAGGGCCCTCTGAGTGTGGGGTCAGGAAAATAACCTCTCACTCAATGTCATCAAAACAAAAGAGATGATCGTGGACTTCAGGAAACAGCAAAGGGAGCACCCCCCTATCCACATTGACGGGACAGCAGTGGAGAAGGTGGAACGTTTTAAGTTCCTCGGTGTACATGTCACCGACAAACTGAAATGGTCCACGCACACAGTGTGGTGAAGGCGGCGCAACTTGGCTTGTCACCGAAAACCCTCACTAACTTTTACAGGTGCGCAATTGAGAGCATCCTGTCGGGCTGTATCACCGCCTGGTACGGCAACTGCACCGCCCACAACCACAGGGCTCATCCAGAGGGTGGTGCGGTCTGCACAATGCATCACCAGGGGGGAAACTACCTGCCCTCCAGGACACCTACAACACCCGATGTCACAGGAGGGCAAAAAAGATCACCAAGGACAACAATCACCCAAGCCACTACCTGTTCACCCTGCTTCCATCCAGAAGCTGAGGTCAGTACAGGTGCATCAAAGCTGGGACAGAGATTGAAAAACAGCTTCTTTCTCAAGGCCATCAGATTGTTAAACAGCCACCACTAACACAGAGAGGGGGCTGCCTACCTACGTACTTGATATCATTGGCCACTTTAATAAATGGAACACTAGTCACTTTAATAATGCCACTTTAAGGATGTTTACATATCTCATATGTGTATATACTGTATCCTTCATTATCTATTGCATCTTAGCTGCTCTCACTGCTCATCCATATATTTTATACTTATATATTCTCATCCCATTCCTTTACCAGATTGTGTGTATTAGGTTTTGATGTGGAATTTGTTAGATATTAGGTTTTGTTGTGGAATTGTTAGATATTACCTGTTAGATACTGCTGCACTGTCGGATCTAGAAGCATAAGCATTTCGCTACCCTCACAATAACATCTGCTAACCATGTGTATGTGACCAATAACATTTGTTTTGATACCATTGTATAAGCTGTGGCCAGTCTCCCATCCCTACTAACTCTGTTTCTCCCGCCTAAAAGAGTTTGGCTATTGTTTTAATTGACCATTTTTGTGCCAGAGGGCATTGATGTTACGTTGTTCTTTGAGGGCCTATGTGCCTTACCTGGAAAATAGAGCCATTTGACCTGACATTTTATTAATTTTTTTCACCATAATCTTTCAGTACTCTACCCTCTGATTGTAGCCAGACTCACTAAAACAACTGTTATCGTCTACCTATCTCAAACACAAAGTTCTCCTCGTGACTTCCACCTGTGGTCCCCTGTAACAAATAAGCTCTGTGTGTATACATTCGCTGGCTCCGTGTTGTGCAGTCTGCCTGTGTTCTCAGTGCACTTGCTCGCCCATGTGTTGCCAATAAAGAGAAGGAGGGTGGAGCTTGTGTGTCTGTTTTTAAGGCGTGAGTGCAGAATGGAATTTCCTCTGATGTAATAATACCCCAGTTCTACCTATAAGGGGGATGAGAATTCCTGCTGTGATTGAGGGACAGTCTGGTGCTTATTTGTTTAGCCTACTTCCTAGCTAAAATGGTCGGCTGAGTGTCCTGTTAATAAGTGGCACTGTGAGGAGTTTGCTACTGAAACTACTTTGCCCAACCCCTCTCACAGACAGCAGTTTATTCTTCATTATTTTCATCACTATTTTCCTGTTGTTGGGCTATATTTTTAAGCATATGAAGTGATGATTTATTTTAGGTTCTCTCTTATTCATAATCTGTTTACTACCACAATACTACATGGAAAGCCTGTAGTACTTATTATTCCCTACAGGACGGCGTCAGTCACAAACAATCCAAATCCCCATTTGTCCTGGAAGGCTTTCTCTCTCTCGCTCTCTATAACCACCCACCTCTTTGTCAACAGGGGTCCAGCCTAAAGGTCACCACACCTGCTGTTAGTAAACCATCTGACGATGACGACCTTGCCAAAGGTACAGATCCTATCCAACAGATTCTAGAACACCTCATCATATTACATTATGAACTGTGCATGTGGATGAATAAATACAATATTAGAGAGATTAAAACATTTGTGTAGAACTTATTTCCATTGTTGTCCTGATGATAGTATGTGTTTTGACCCTCATGCCTTTGTCCTCCTATCTGCAGCTATTGAGCTGTCGCTGCAGGAACAGAAGCAGCATGCTGAGACGCGGCCCCTCACCGTGTCCGCCGACCCCCCCTTCAACACCAACGGGGGCGGGGGTAGCAAGGACTCTCGGAAGGTGCGGGCGCTCTATGACTTTGAGGCGGCCGAAGACAACGAGCTCACCTTCAAGACGGGGGAGCTCATCCTAGTCCTGGACGACAGGTAGCTAACGACGTGTTGCTATGGAAACCTGAGTCTGACCTATTGTATAGGCCAATGTGGAAACCACGCTTCAACTTAATTGTCTTCAGTCATATATCTAGTGCCAACCTTCTCAGGTTCTGCAGTCATTTTATGTAAACAAAATGAATGGTTTACTTACAAGAATGTTTGAACTGATAACACCATGTTGCTGCCACAGTGATTCAAACTGGTGGAAAGGAGAGAACCACAGAGGAGTAGGTCTCTTCCCATCCAACTTTGTCACGACCAACCTCGATGCTGAGCCTGAACTAGGTAGGTTCTCCCCCTTATCCTGTACCATACCTCACTCTCTTGTACCCTCATACCCCGGTCTCATACTGAGGCAGGGAGAGTCGTTCTAGTGTTTGGTTTCATGTTTGAAATCCTGACCGTGAAGTAGCTCTGGATAAGTGTGTCGGCTAAATGTCAAATGTAAATCTCTCTCCTTACAGTAACGTATGTGGAGAAGACACCAGCCCCGGAGGAGCCCAGCATAGAAGCCATAGTGGAGTCTGAGCCTGTCTTTATAGATGAGGTGGGTGCTTCTACGTACTGGACCTACTATATTGGTGCTTCCAAAACCACTCGCACGTTGTCACGTGTTGCTGACGAAAGTCCGAGGGTGACTTCCAGAGAGTGGCGAGGGGATCAATAAACCCATCAACTTCGGGACACTCGTGACTTGAATGATGCAGTTATGTTCTACTTTAAAATATTACAATTGGCATGAAATTCTAATGAATAAATCCCACTGTCACTTTAGAAGATGAACCTCAGTAACAGTTACCATTTATTTGGGAGGTATTTCATCTGTTATTTGTGTCAGGTGTTGAAATCAGACACGTGGCATATATTTAAGCATGCCTCCTCCATTCTTTTGTATTACATTGCGAACTCCAAACATATTGCGGTGTGTGATAGTGCTTCACTCTGAAGCCTGCAGCCTTGCTGGCTTGGCTGAAGTGGCTATTGGAGAGTTCATTCTCCCCTACACCCAGATTTGGGACACTTGCAATGTGTCTGTTGGTGGAAATATGCTGCTGCTCACTCAGACAGCCCTGGTTGTATTGCACCCTGGTTGCCTGCCATTACAGGAGAGGCTGCTGATAGTAGGCCTGTTGCTGCTGTGAAGCCTGGTGCGATGTGCATATGGAGGAGGCGCGCGTGAATGCACAAACGGAGGACCAAGGGGAAGGGAGTGATTTGGGATTCAGCCTATGGCTGTCCATACCTGCAGGCCTATATAATTTAGCTTATTCATAGTTGGTTAAATGGGTACAATCAATCAGTCCACCATTCATTTTGATAATTTGACCAATGAAAACCCTGTAGCATCATATATGACTCTCTTTCTCCTCCCTTCACCTGTCCCTCACCCCCTCTCTCTTACTCTCTTCTCTCTCTCTCTCTCTCCCCCCCCCCCCCCCCAGGAGAAGATGGATGGAGCGCTGTATCTGCTCCAGAATACTGACCCTGCTGATGCAGCACCTGACTGCCCAGAGCTGGTCCAACTGGAGGGTATAAAACAATGACTTACTGCTCTTATAAATCCCATGCTCATTGACACTGCAGTTGTCTTGACTATATACTCACTCACACACACTGCAGTTGTCTTGACTATATACTCACTCACACACACTGCAGTTGTCTTGACTATATACTCACTCACACACACTGCAGTGGTCTTGACTATATACTCACTCACACACACTGCAGTTGTCTTGACTATATACTCACTCACACACACTGCAGTTGGCTTGACTACATTCACACTGTTTTTGTCTGTTTAGCCTCACTTTATCAATGTTTTACCCTCTCAGGTGCTTGTGAGCAGATGAATCCAATGATTGATGACAAGCTGGAAGACATTGACAGGTAAAGTCAATTTAACTGCAGTGTACTGCAGTGTACTGCATTGTCCCTGCAGTGTACTGCAGGGACAATATAGTATATTAGAGGCTACACTGCAGTGTTTGCATGACACCCTTTATTTATATTGGTTAGTCAAATATGTTGGCCAGTGTACATAGTTATTAATTTAGTTATACCTGCTTTATGTTGACTATCTGGATGAGTACCAGGGATCATCACCCTCACAGAACCTTAGTCTTTGTCCTACAAGTGTCGGGATGACCTCTTTTCTCTCCTTCGCATTGCGGTTCTCCCTCTTTCTCTCTTTTTCAACCTCTCTCACTCTCCCCTCTCCCTCTCTCTCCCTCCATCCCTGGCAGGCAACACTCTGAGCTGTCTGAGCTGAATGTGAAGGTGCTGGAGGCCTTGGAGCTCTATAACAAACTGATGAACGAGGCACCATTCTACACAGCCTACTCCAAACTGCAGTCCCAGCAGCAGCCCCACTACACACCTGCCTCTCAACTCCCCATGCAGGTCAATTAGGAGAAAGAAACAAACCACTGTGACGTACTTTCTGTTCAGGTCACTACCTTGTACATCCACAAACAGGTGACCTCAGTGAAGGCAGACACTATGCCAGGGTCCATAAAGGCACCATATTCATATGGTGGGCTCTGGTAAAAAGTAGTTGGACTATGTAGGCAACTGGATGCCATTTCAGACGCAGACCTTGTGTGACCTCGTGTGTTTTGTCTGCTGTGCAATTTGTCCCTGATGATGGATGTCAGTGTCCCTCCTTGGAGACGAAGACTAATGGGAGACTCCAGTGTTCATGCTTGGACTCTTTTTACCTCCTTGTCACTTTCTGCACAGCTCTGCAAAGCCATTTTAGAAACAAGCTGTCCCTTGTGTAACTGCCTGCACCTGAAGTAATGTTGTTTCTTGCCAACGCATGCTATATTTTTGTGGAGTAAATCAATATACAGTGTACTATGAAATAGACCGCTGCGCCACTCGGGAGCCCAAAGGCACTGCATTTCAGTGCTAGAGGCGTCACTACAGACACCCTGGTTCGAATCCAGGCTGTATCGCAACCGGCCATGATTGGGAGTTCCATAGGGCGGCACACAATTGGTCCAGCATTGTCCGGGTTTGGCCGGTGTAGGCAGTCATTGTAAATAAGAATTTGTTCTTAACTAACTTGCCTGGTTAAATAAATCAAATCAAATATTTTATCAAATTTCATATTGAACACAGGTCTCTTTCTCTCTCAGGGATACCCAGGTCAGGCTGGTGGTTCCTACATGCCCCCAGGGATACCCCAGGGCCCCCCAGGCCAGCAGGCCTACATGGGCTCTGACCAACCCGGGCCCCTCCAGTCGCTCCCCCCTAACGTCACATCTCCCAATGGTCAGCCAGCACAGCTTCCTTACAGGTAGGCCTCTCCTCGGTATACCAGCCCTGGACCATGAGACACCGGACTAGGCAACTAGCTAGCTTAACAGCAGCCATTTTGTGAGGCCAGTCTTGTGTTTTATATGTTTGTTTTGAGACATCCCACTAGAGGATTTGTGAGCTAAGTTTTTTGGGGGGGCATTGCTCCTGTGTTAAGGTTAAATGTCGGCCTTTATGCTTGTGTTAGGCGGTAGGTGGCAACTATTGTACTATTCTGTCTCTTCACTGCAGTTCTCCATATGCACCTGCCGGCTACCCACCACAGATGGGTGTAGCCCCACAGATGGACATGTCGGCCTATCAGAACTCCAACCTGCCACCAGCCTCCTATCAAATGGCTGCTTCATCGCACCAGGTCCCACAGCAGCAACAGGCCTACTATCAGCAGCCTCTCCTGTAAAGTGCAATACAACCAAGGCTGTCTGAGTGAGCAGCAGCATATCCCCACCAACAGACACAGTACAACAATACACAAGTGTGTGTGTGATTATCCTCCCCCTATTTTGACCTTTATGATAAAATGCCCTATACGTAGTGCACTACTGCTCTGGTCAAAAGTAGTGCACTACGTAGGGAATAGGGTACCATTTGGGACACTACCTAGATTGTCACAAAGGTCGGTGGCTGTGTGAGAGGGAGACTACATGCCAACCTACCAGCCACCACGGCCCATTTTGAAGGGATGAACGTTTTAAATAGAAAGTGTAAAATAAGTAATTTTCCTTATCTTGGTTTGCCTCAAAAACATTTAAGTGGGCAGCTGTCCAGCTGATCATTTCCAAACTGCGTCATAGATGGTATGTGTGTCCCTGTTCAGTTTTTTATTTTATATTTTTAAATGTTGATTTCTCTTCACCCTCTGGTCTATCAGGAAATCAGTCCGATTGAAGGAGTCCATGGCTGGCCAGGACAAGTCAATTTGAAATGGAATTGACCCCAACCCCGACCAGGACTTGTTTTTTTCTATCCCCCTCTCTAACAGCATCATCCACTTTAGTTTACCCTTCTCGGGGCCAAAGGTTATGAAGTGCTACAGCTATCGGTATTTCTTTCTGTGGTTTAGTCACTACTATAATACCACAATATAGTTTGATTAATTCCCCATACACTGCCTGCCTTGCAACACCCTTTGGGTGTTTAATACATTCTAGGAGTAAAGCAAAATCTTTAAACATTTTTATTTGTGTGCTACTTCAAGGTGAATTTATCAAATGAACTTATCATTCAATGTTAAATGGATTTTGAAGTGTGGCCATGCAGTCTTTCCAAATTACTGCAGTTGTATGTTCAATATACATTTTTATACACATTACTTTTTTTGTAATGCAAATGTGATCTAGCCTGGGTGCCTGTCTGTTTCTGCTCTCTTGCTAACTTATGGAATTTGTCATGTTTGGCTTGACAATAACAATACTGCAGTTGGAAAGATGGCACAAACAGATCTGGGACCAGGCTACATAACAACATGGCTTTTGGTTAACACAACATTCATGTGCCAAGGCTCTAGGCAACTTCCTGGAGGCCCCATATACAGTGATTTAACAAGATGTAATTGCAAGCTATAAGTGGTTGATTGGGAAATGAGCCTAGTCCTATCTATTTTCTATGGTCTTTCTTTATTCACTCTTCTGTTGAAAAGGCTTTTGACAATATATGTTATTAATAGATGTCTGTAATTATTAAATTGATATCTGTCTGCTTTTCATGTTTCTGGGCTGTGGGCGGTCACGTTTTCATAGAAATCTATTTCTCAAACATATTTTCATTTATGCATTACTTGTCTTTGCATTGGTATGGCTGTCTGCTCTGCAGTTGGACCTTTAATTTTAATGTTGTAATTCGATTTGTATTTTATTTGTTATATATTTTCTCTGGATTATATCCATATGATCAGATAATATTTGATGGTTTCTAGATGTAAGATATACTTTCTCCTTTTAATGCTTTTGTTTTTACTTTATTTGTGTCTTATCCAAAATGCAAGCAGAACAAATAGCTACCGTGACCAACAGCTAGAAATTGGTCTTTACTGATAAAGGTGTGGACAAAGACTACTAGCTAGAGAACTGTTAGACCTAAAATGTTCATCTGAACTTAATGAATCAGTCAACTCTGACTCATAAGAACTGTCTATGCTTTATTTGTCTTACCTTGCCTCTTAAACGGTGTTGTGTATATTACATGTAAAATATCTTCTGGCATTGTCGGTATTGCACTTTAACCTTGTTAACATTTTATTTACCACTGAATGCCTTGTTTTTCTTTAGGAATAAGGAATTGACATCTGTATATCTAGAACTCTTTATATTTAAAACGTTTCCAGGGAATGTTCCGATTCAGTACTACCGACATAATAACCGACTATGTTTTGTAACATCAAGGTTTCTCTTTATCTTGTGTTATTGTAAAAATAATTTCCTAACACAGTCGACTAATATTCTTTCAAATAAAATGTACCTGTGTTCAAGGCTCTCTTGTACTGATAATGCTGTTTTTTTTTATTTTTCTTGTTGTAATATGTGTTCTCTGAATACTGTGAAATAATTGGACATCTTGTAAGTGTATGATGGGAGAACAGTTAGTCAATGACACATGATGTAGAAAGAATAACAATAGGCAGTAATTTACAAGGCAGATGGTTGCGGAATATGTTCTCCCATCATACGCACAAAATCATACGCATAATGTTCTTGTGTTTTACACATCTTTAAAGGACTTATTTTCACTCATGTCTTCTGTTTCTTGCTGACCATGTATGAGGTCTTTCAATCTATTCGGAAGGGGAAGACGCAACACTATTCATCTTGTACCTGTGGAACTGGAGGTTGTCCCCTATTGTCAGATGTAATGTTCAATGAGTCATGGTGTGTCCCTTCCTTAGGAATCCTTGGTGTAGGGGCTCGGTTTCTTCTGTTATGACCTTGGTGAAGGGGCTCAGTTCCCTCTGTTATAATGACCTTGGTGAAGGGGCTCAGTTCCCTCTGTTATAATGACCTTGGTGAAGGGGCTCAGTTCCCTCTGTTATAATGACCTTGGTGAAGGGGCTCGGTTCCCTCTGTTATAATGACCTTGGTGTAGGGGCTCGGTTCCGTCTGTTATAATGACCTTGGTGAGGGGGCTCGGTTCCCTCTGTTATAATGACCTTGGTGAAGGGGCTCGGTTCCCTCTGTTATAATGACCTTGGTGAAGGGGCTCGGTTCCCTCTGTTATAATGACCTTGGTGAGGGGCGTGAACAAATGTCTACGGAGGAAGAATCACTATATGAAGAATCTCTCCAGAGAATCTCACTGTGACCAGTGATGCCTGAGCAGTCACCTCTATAATCCTTACTAGGAACCACAATGTTTTATTCAGTGAGCGTTTTCTTTGAGTTCACTATTCGACCACTGAAGAGCTGAACTAGTAATATTCAAGCACAGAGGCTGAAGCTTTAACAAGCCTGGTGTCCTAAGTGTTCCAATTTATTATGTGAGCTGTCTGGGTCTTACGGGCTTAACTTTCCAACATCCTCTATTGGCAGGATAAAGTTCTTTACTCTTTTTTCCCACTCAAAAAGAGACTGAAGCTAAAGGTCCAGTGCACTTTTTTGGGTTACTACATGATTCTATGTGTTATTTCATAGTGTTGATGTGTTCATTATTATTATTCAACAATGTAGAAAATAGTAAAAAATAAAGAAAAACCCTGGAATGAGTAGGTGGTTATAAACATTTGACTGGTACTGTATGTCTTTTCTTATATTTTCCCCCCTGTAAGACAGAGCACCAAAGATGAATTTATATTTTGTGGAAACCTAAGGGACAATAGTTTCATTATCTTATCAGCTCTCACATGACCCTCTGCAGAGGCTATTCCCAAAATTATATTTAAACAGGATTTATTGTTTTCATATTTAATTATTGAGTACATTGTTACATTCTTTTAATTCCAAATCCATAGATATGTACAGACTCAGAGGTTATTCCATGGTCAGAAATACATAAATATACAGTATAATATAACATGTACAAATCTGTAATAGAACAAAACTGTAATGAAATAAGCTTATTTCTCTAGAAACATAAAAACGTAAACTATTGTGTATTTGCATCTTAGGCTATTTTACAAAGATAATAATGACAGATAAAACCAATGCAATAATGACGATGGACCGCACGATGGATGATGCGGGAAGCAGAGACCAGCAGCCAAGATCGTGCCAGTTGCGCGTGCACATCTGTAGCGTATCATACAACAGCAGTGTGGAGTAGCACTGTACACGCGCAAAGACAGGTTCGTTCACACGGACTGTTTACCAAGAAAGTATTGTATCGTATCGTTCCTCATCTCTGTTGACAGTTTGTAAGCAACAGTGCAAAGCTGGAGGAACCAACTCAACAACCGCAACAGCAGATGCCATGGACCGGGACAGAGAGACAGCCTCCCCCCTGGACCGACGAACTAGCCGAGATGTCCCGGCATATCTACACCCGTCACGGGGCTAGCGACGGACTCCAGAAGGTAAAGTACAGCGTTATAGGAGATACTATACACGCTGTTCTTGGTCCCTGACTCGATTCTCCCACTGTTGTCAACAACAAAAAAACACTGGAAAACATTTTTTTATAAAAATCCAACTGAGGTGATGTGTGTTACGTTTATGTATTTAGGATTATCCTAGGAGGTCAGTGTGGGACAACAAAGTGTTCTCCACTGCACCAAAATGGGGGAAACATTCTCTATGCGGGGGCTACCTTCAGAAAGTTGGTTACAGGAGAAGAAAAATGTCAGCCTCTATTCTTGATTAATGTTGTCTAAATATTTCCTTATTGATAGGCTACAGTAGTTTATTTATTTTCTCACATTTGTAAAACAACTCTCAATAACCATCAATCACGTCACCCCGCTCCTCCGCTCTCTCCACTGGCTTCCAGTTGAAGCTCGCATCCGCTACAAGACCATGGTGCTTGCCTACGGAGCTGTGAGGGGAACGGCACCTCCGTACCTTCAGGCTCTGATCAGGCCCTACACCCAAACAAGGGCACTGCGTTCATCCACCTCTGGCCTGCTCGCCTCCCTACCTCTGAGGAAGTACAGTTCCCGCTCAGCCCAGTCAAAACTGTTCGCTGCTCTGGCACCCCAATGGTGGAACAAACTCCCTCACGACGCCAGGTCAGCGGAGTCAATCACCACCTTCCGGAGACACCTGAAACCCCACCTCTTTAAGGAATACCTAGGATAGGATAAAGTAATCCTTCTAACCCCCCCCCCTTAAAAGAGTTAGATGCACTATTGTAAAGTGGTTGTTCCACTGGATATCATAAGGTGAATGCACCAATTTGTAAGTCGCTCTGGATAAGAGCGTCTGCTAAATGACTTAAATGTAAATGTAAATGTAATAATGCAAGGTACAGTCTAGCCCAGTGTTTCCTAAGTACCCCAGGGGTACTTGGCCTATCCACAGGGGGTACTTGACTCATGAGACCATAGGCTTACTTGTAAAATGCATGAAGGGGAATTCAAGAGTGTTCTGGGCAGAGTAAAATGTACTTGGTGGTACAGTAACCAAAAAAGGTTAGGAACCACTGGTCTAGCCGACTAAACTCAACTCCACGATTTACAATGGAGTTGAGCAGCGACTAGTGTGAGCGGACTTGAGCTCCGACGTCACATAAAATTAAGATTTTATTTAAAAAACTACTGATATCAGCACCTTTTCTTCATTTTATGTGACGTCGGAGCTCCAGTCCGCTCACACTAGTCGCCAGCAACTCCATCCTAAATTGTGGAGTTGAGTTTAATCGGCTAGGTACAGTCATAGCCTCCCTACTGTATGTGATGGTTATTGATGTTCGGTGTGAAGTTTTGCAGGTAGGGTGTGTGAATTTGATTTATGTGGTTTGAAATAGGGTATTTAATAATTCATCCATATAGCTGGAATCCAATTATGAAGGGCAGACTGACTGAACACATGACCTAGTTTCACAGCCTTATATCAATATGTTACATACAACAGCTTACATATTCAACATCTTACAGCATATAGTCAAGTCAACATGTGATAAACCGTAAATATTCTAACAACGACACAATTGTTTTTAAGTTAGGCAGAAATTAAATGTGATGCAGTTGTATTTTCCCTCTACAATTATGTGACATCCTTAGTTCTTATGAAAGGTCTCTAGCTGAGCTAAAGCCTAGAGGCATTAGTTTGGGGAGCCAGTGAAAGTCTTTAGGTCTCAGCCAGGAGTCTACACCGTCTCACCCAGAAGTCTACACCGTCTCAGCCAGGAGTCTACACTGTCACACCCAGAAGTCTACACCGTCTCACCCAGAAGTCTACACCGTCACACCCAGAAGTCTACTGGATGGAAATGCATACAGTATGTTTCGACTTTGCCCAGCCACCTGACGACAGTCACCTGATCACCTGAGCCCCCAGATGCTGGAGTCAGATAGGGAGATCCTGAAGGTGCCCTTGTTGTGGTGCTGCAAAGTGAGAGTGACAGAGTGACTTATGTGATTTGGCTGTGCCCACCAGGTGAACAGAGGGACTTACTCCAGACGCAGTCGGCTGAAGAGGAGTGACGGCAGCACCACCTCCACCAGCTTTATCCTCAGACAGGTGAGAGAAACTAGAAAAACAACATTACTACACAATTACAAAGCAATTACTATAGATAACTATGTAACATCGTGATATCACAATATTGTTACGAGAATAATTACAGAATTACTACACAGGAACAAAAATTGTATCAGGGGAAAAACTGTTCCCACTACACTCTACATGCTTGTCCAAAACTAGGCTATACACTGTACTATAGCACAACTATCATGCCTCTATAAACCAAGCTAGTTATATTTGCTGCTAGGTTTTCAGCAATGAATGCTCTTGTAACCAACAGCCAGTTCTGTTATCCAATTAACAGTTGTCAGTTGCTTACTGTCTGTACTAGACCCCTAACAAATGTGGGTCATCCTGTGCAAAATGTATTGTCTGAATGAAACATTCTGAATGGTTCAATTATTCTGGGAGAAGAGAACAGTGAACACACTTAACAAAACAGATGTTGCTTCAACATGGGGTTGTCACCTCTGTTGCCTGTTGAGCCAGTGGCTTTGATTTGAGTGTGATTGGGAATTCACTGTCTTCTCATTATCTCTGTATTCACTCTCTGTATTCACTACCATTCATGTATAATTTATTGTGAATGAGTGAGACATACTGTTCTGGACATAGTCATAGTTGTCGCAGCACCTGTGTTCAACTGTATAACAAATGCAAAAATAGTCCTAAAATGATTATTCAGTAATACAGAGAGGACCATTTGCTGCTGGACTGTGACATCCGAACTAATGGGTTGCCTAGGTAACTGCCCTCTGTCAAGGCTATTCAGCATTACAAGGACATCTTAATGTTATTGGCTTCTGCTTCTCTCTCTCTGTCAGGGGGCTTGCCTATCACATGCTAGCGTGCGTGTGTGTAGGTGTGTGCGTGTGTTTGCACGTGCATGTAAGCTGTGCACATATTAAAGCTTAACAAATCAGCTCCAAATCAGCATGTCAGATTTGCTTATGACACTTATGACTTATGTTGTGATGGCTGTTATGTCTTATGTAGCTGTTATAAATGCTTTATGAATGTGTACATGCATAAGGATGTGTTTAATGTACTTTATATGTATGTCACTGCAGTCATGAGGGAATTTATTGTTTGAATGGTAACTTTGCATACTGTGGTATTTCAGGTCGCAGCTGCGGTCTGGATATGCAGAGTCTCAGTCTGCCTCATTCTATGTTCACTATACCCTTCTTTTAAACGATACACTATTAATCATTTGTCTTTTAATTGGATGTAGGCACAGTTTGTTCAGTTTTCACAGTTTATTTCTCTCTCAAACGGTAAATGTTTATCCAATTAGGCCCTGAAGACATGCATCTCATGCTGTGTGACAATAATACATTTGTGCCTGATTGAAGCATATTGTTAGAGGGAAAATACAGTTTCTCACAAGTCATCTAGGTACACAAGGCGCACACACACACACACACACACACACACACACACACACACACACACACACACACACACACACACACACACACACACACACACACACACACACACACACACACACACAAACAAACAGCTCCTACGCTACCGCCTGGCTGACCTTCCTCAGTTTGTCCTCATAAGAGTATATCGATGGATGTAGAAACAACATCTGCCCTGAGTGTTAAGTGCATCTATCCAGTGCATCTATCCAATCTATTTAAAGGTACAATATGGGATCTGGGAATCTGTTTAATCGTCATTTCAATGCTGCCGTTTTGCTGGGAAAAACCCCCATATTGAAGTTTTAAGGTATTAAGGTTAGAGAAGGATGAGCATATGATCATGGGCATGGCATAGTGGCAAGAGATCCAGATGCGTATCTTGGGTGATCTTACAAATTTTCCCTATTCTTATTCTGTGCTTGTCCTTCGGCAGTCAGCCTGTTCAGACCAGGGGTTGTTCTGGGTCACTCCTGTCACTGTCAGTGAGCTATGTGTTTTGATTTAATCTCCTTACAGAAAAGAGTGGTGGCTGGAGAGTGTTAAAGGGATACTTCGGGATTTTGGCAAGGAGGCCCTTTATCTACTTCCCCAGAGTCAGATGAACTTGTGGATACCATTTTTATGTCTCTGTGTCCAGAACGAACAAAGTTAGAGGTAGTTTCACGAGCCAATGTTAACGAGTGTTAGCACAATGACTGGAAGTCTATGGGTATCTGCTAGCATGTACACTACCGGTCACTACCGGGTTTTTCTTTATTTTTACTATTTTCAGCGTGGTTAGCGTACATTTTCCTTTATTTAATAAAAATGACGCTGAACAAAACAATAAACACTACAAAAACAAACCGTGAAGCTAAAGGCTATGTGCCCTAAACAAAGTCAACTTCCCACAAAGACAGGTGGAAAAAAGGGATACCTAAGTATGGTTCTCAATCAGAGACAACGATAGACAGCTGCCTCTGATTGAGAACCACTCCCGGCCAAACACAAAGAAATAGAAAACATAGAAATAAAGAAACTAGAATGCCCACCCTAGTCACACACTGGCCTAACCAAAATAGAGAATAAAAGCCTCTCTATGGCCAGGGCGTGACAGTCCCCCCCCCCCCCCCCCCCCAAAGGTGCGGACTCTGGCCGCAAAATCTGAATCTATAGGGGAGGGTCCGGGTGGGCCTCCTTTACGGCGGCGGCTCTGGTGCGGGACGTAGACCCCCCCCTCCGCCTCTGGCTCCCCCCACTTTGGTGAAGCCTCTGGTGCGGGGACCCTCGCCTCCGACCCCGGACTGGGGACCCTCGTAGCGGGCCCTGCACTGGGCACCCTCATTGCGGGCCCCGGACTGGAGACCGTCGCTGCGGGCCCCGGACTGGGCACCCTCGCTAGAGGCTCCGGACTGGAGACTGTCGCTGGAGGCTCCGGACTGGAGGCCGTCGCTGGAGGCTCCGGACTGAAGGCCATCGCTGGAGACTCCGGACTGGAGAACGTCACTGGAGGCTCCGGACTGGAGGCCTTCGTTCCATGACTCCTCACTGGAGGCTCCGTGCCATGGATCATCACTGGCGGCTTCTTGCCATGGATCATCACTGGAGGCTTCTTGCCATGGATCATCACTGGAGGCTTCTTGCCATGGATCATCACTGGAGGCTTCTTGCCATGGATCATCACTGGAGGCTTCGTGCCAGGGATCATCACTGGAGGCTTCTTGCCATGGATCATCACTGGAGGCATCGTGCCAGGGATCATCACTGGAGGCTTCTTGCCATTGATCATCAATGGAGGCTTCGTGCCATGGATCATCACTGGAAGCTTCTTGCCATGGATCATCACTGGAGGCTTCGTGCCATGGATCATCAATGGAGGCTTATTGCCATGGATCATCACTGGAGGCTTTGTGCCATGGATCATCACTGGAGGCTTCTTGCCATGGATCATCACTGGAGGCTTCGTGCCATGGATCATCACTGGAGGCTTCGTGCCATGGATCATCACTGGAGGCTTCGTGCCATGGATCATCAATGGAGGCTTATTGCCATGGATCATCACTGGAGGCTTTGTGCCATGGATCATCACTGGAGGCTTCTTGCCATGGATCATCACTGGAGGCTTCGTGCCATGGATCATCACTGGAGGCTTCGTGCCATGGATCATCACTGGAGGCTTCGTGCCATGGATCATCACTGGATGATTCTTGCCATGGATCACCACTGGAGGCTTCTTGCCATGGATCATCACTGGAGGCTTCGTGCCATGGATCATCACTGGAGGGAGGAGACGTATGGGCAGTCTGGTACGTTGAGCTGCCACAGGGCTCACCAGGCTGGGGAGACATACAGGAGGATTAGTTCTAGGCGCAGGCACAGGACTCACCAGGCTGGAGAGACATACAGGAGGCCCTGTCCTAGGCAGAGGCACCCGATACACTGGGCCGTGGATGCGCACTGGGGGTCTTGAGCGTAGAGCCTGCACAACCCGTCCTGGCTGGATGGTTATTTTCGCCCTGGAAGGTAGCGCACCGGGCTGTGCACGCGCACTTTAGACACCGTGCGCTCCACCGCATAACACGGTGCCTGACCAGTACGACGCTCGCCATGGTAAGCACGGGGAGTTGGCTCAGATCTCCAACCTGACTCAGCCACACACAAAACAATAAACACTACAAAAACAAACCGTGAAGCTAAAGGCTATGTGCACTAAACAAAGTCAACTTCCCACAAAGACAGGTGGAAAAAAGGGCTACCTAAGTATCAAATCAAATCAAATCAAATTTTATTTGTCACATACACATGGTTAGCAGATGTTAATGCGAGTGTAGCGAAATGCTTGTGCTTCTAGTTCCGACAATGCAGTAATAACCAACAAGTAATCTAACCTAACAATTCCACAACTACTACCTTTTACACACAAGTGTAAAGGGATAAAGAATATGTACATAAAGATATATAAATGAGTGATGGTACAGAACGGCATAGGCAAGATGCAGTAGATGGTATAGAGTACAGTATATACATATGAGATGAGTAATGTAGGGTATATAAATATAAAGTGGCATAGTTTAAAGTGGCTAGTGATACATGTATTACATAAAGATGGCAAGATGCAGTAGATGATATAGAGTACAGTATATACATATACATATGAGATGAGTAATGTAGGGTATGTGATACATTTTTACATAAATTTCCATCAATTCCCATTATTAAAGTGGCTGGAGTTGAGTCAGTATGTTGGCAGCAGCCACTAAATGTTAGTGGTGGCTGTTTAACAGTCTGATGGCCTTGAGATAGAAGCTGTTTTTCAGTCTCTCGGTCCCTGCTTTGATGTACCTGTACTGACCTCGCCTTCTGGATGATAGCGGGGTGAACAGGCAGTGGCTCGGGTGGGTGTTGTCCTTGATGATATTTATGACCTTCCTGTGACATCGGGTGGTGTAGGTGTCCTGGAGGGCAGGTAGTTTGCCCCCGGTGAAGCGTTGTGCAGACCTCACTACCCTCTGGAGAGCCTTACGGTTGTGGGTGGAGCAGTTGCCGTACCAGGCGGTGATACAGCCCGACAGGATGCTCTCGATTGTGCATCTGTAGAAATTTGTGAGTGCTTTTGGTGACAAGCCGATTTTCTTCAGCCTCCTGAGGTTGAAGAGGCGCTACTGCGCCTTCTTCACAACGCTGTCTGTGTGGGTGGACCAATTCAGTTTGTCCGTGATGTGTACGTCGAGGAACTTAAAACGTACTACCCTCTCCACTACTGTCCCGTCGATGTGGATAGGCGGGTGCTCCCTCTGCTGTTTCCTGAAGTCC
Organism: Salvelinus alpinus; assembly: GCF_045679555.1. NCBI lineage: Eukaryota > Metazoa > Chordata > Actinopteri > Salmoniformes > Salmonidae > Salvelinus > Salvelinus alpinus. Next base: position 32,978,806 of record NC_092105.1, read on the forward strand.
ACAATCATCTCCTTTGTTTTGTTGACGTTGAGTGTGAGGTTATTTTCCTGACACCACACTCCGAGGGCCCTCACCTCCTCCCTGTAGGCCGTCTCGTCGTTGTTGGTAATCAAGCCTACCACTGTAGTGTCGTCCGCAAACTTGATGATTGAGTTGGAGGCGTGCATGGCCACGCAGTCGTGGGTGAACAGGGAGTACAGGAGAGGGCTCAGAACGCACCCTTGTGGGGCCCCAGTGTTGAGGATCAGCGGGGTGGAGATGTTGTTACCTACCCTCACCACCTGGTGGCGGCCCGTCAGGAAGTCCAGTACCCAGTTGCACAGGGCGGGGTCGAGACCCAGGGCTTGATGACGAGTTTGGATTTTACTATGGTGTTAAATGCTGAGCTGTAGTCGATGAACAGCATTCTCACATAGGTATTCCTCTTGTCCAGATGGGTTAGGGCAGTGTGCAGTGTGGTTGCGATTGCGTCGTCTGTGGACCTATTGGGTCGGTAAGGAAATTGGAGTGGGTCTAGGGTGTCAGGTAGGGTGGAGGTGATATGGTCCTTGACTAGTCTCTCAAAGCACTTCATGATGACGGAAGTGAGTGCTACGGGGCGGTAGTCGTTTAGCTCAGTTACCTTAGCTTTCTTGGGAACAGGAACAATGGTGGCCCTCTTGAAGCATGTGGGAACAGCAGACTGGGATAAGGATTGATTGAATATGTCCGTAAACACACCAGCCAGCTGGTCTGCGCATGCTCTGAGGACACGGCTGGGAATGCAGTCTGGGCCTGCAGCCTTGCAAGGGTTAACACGTTTAAATGTTTTACTCACCTCGGCTGCAGTGAAGGAGAGCCCGCAGGTTTTGGTAGCGGGCCGTGTCAGTGGCACTGTATTGTCCTCAAAGCGAGCAAAAAAGTTATTTAGTCTGTCTTGGAGCAAGACATCCTGGTCCGCGACGGGGCTGGTTTTCTTTTTGTAATCCGTGATTGACTGTAGACCCTGCCACATACCTCTTGTGTCTGAGCCGTTGAATTGCGACTCTACTTTGTCTCTACACTGGCACTTAGCTTGTTTGATTGCCTTGTGGAGGGAATAGCTACACTGTTTGTATTCAGTCATGTTTCCGGTCACCTTGCCCTGGTTAAAAGCAGTGGTTCGCGCTTTCAGTTTCGCGCGAATGCTGCCATCAATCCACGGTTTCTGGTTTGGGAATGTTTTAATCGTTGCTGTGGGTATAACGTCGCCGATGAACTTTCTAATGAACTCGCTCACCGAATCAGCGTATTCGTCAATGTTGTTGTTGGACGCAATGCGGAACATATCCCAATCCACGTGATCGAAGCAGTCTTGAAGCGTGGAATCAGATTGGTCGGACCAGCGTTGAACAGACCTGAGCTCGGGAGCTTCTTGTTTTAGTTTCTGTCTGTAGGCTGAAAGCAACAAAATGGAGTCGTGGTCAGCTTTTCCGAAAGGAGGGCGGGGGAGGGCCTTATATGCGTTGCGGAAGTTAGAATAACAAGTACGGTTCTCAATCAGAGACAACGATAGACAGCTGCCAAACACAAAGAAATAGAAAACATAGAAATAAAGAAACTAGAATGCCCACCCTAGTCACACCTGGCCTAACCAAAATAGAGAATAAAAGCCTCTCTATGGCCAGGGCGTGACAACAAGGTAGGGGGGGGTATACAGAAGATAGCCCTATTTGGTAAAAGACCAAGTGCATATTATGGAAAGAACAGCTCAAATAAGTAAAGAGAAACGACAGTCCATCAATCTTTTAAGACATGAAGGTCTGTCAATACGGAACATTTCAAAAACTTTGAAAGTTTCTTCAAGTGCAGTCGCAAAAACCATCAAGCGCTATGATGAAACTGGCTCTCATGAGTACCGCCACAGGAATGGAAGACCCAGAGTTACCTCTGCTGCAGAGGATAAGTTCATTAGAGTTCCCAGCCTCAGAAATTGCAGCCCAAATAAATGCTTCACAGAGTTCAAGTAACAGACACATCTCAACATCAATTGTTCAGAGGAGACTGTGTGAATCAGGCTTTCATGATTGAATTCCTGCGAAGAAACCACTACTAAAGGACACCAATAAGAAGAATAGACTTGCTTGGGCCAATAAACACGAGCAATGGACATTAGACAGGTGGAAATTTGACCTTTGGTCTGGAGTCCAAATTTGACTTTGTGAGACGCACAGTAGGTGAACAGATTATCTCTGCATGTGTGGTTCCCCTCGTGAAGCATGGGGGAGGAGGTGTGATGGTGTAGGGATGCTTTGCTGGTGACACTGATTTTGCTTCATTTAGAAATCATGGCACACTTAACCAGCATGGCTACCACAGCATTCTGCAGCGATACGCCATCCCATCTGGTTTGGGCTTAGTGGAACTATCATTTGTTTTTCAACAGGACAATGACCCAACACACCTCCAGGCTGTGTAAGGGCTATTTTACCAAGGAGGGTGATTGAGTGCTGCATCAGATGACCTGGCCTCCACAATCCCCCGGCCTCAACCAAATTGAGATGGTTTGGGATGAGTCGGACTGCAGAGTGAAGGAAAAGCAGCCCACAAGTGCTCAGCATATGTGAGAACTCCTTCAAGACTGTTGGAAAAGCATTCCAGGTGAAGCTGGTTGAGAAAATGCCAAGAGTGTGCAAAGCTGTCATCAAGGCAAAGGATGGCTATTGGAAGAATCTCAAATATAAAATATATTTTGATTTGTTTAACACTTTTTTGGTTACTACATGATTCCATATGTGTTAATTCATAGTTTTGATGTCTTCACAATTATTCTACAATGTAGAAAATAGTAAAAATAAAGAAAACCCTTGAATTAGTAGGTGTTCTAAAACGTTTGACCTGCAGTGAATCTGCTAGCGAACGAGAGAGGTTTGAGAGTAATAAGGGAAGGGTGGAGGTTTGTGTCTGAGGTTTAAGAGATGTTGAATGAGGAGAAAGACTCAAGGTAGATAAAACAGAGTCAAAAGAGAGAGGAAATGTTGGTGGAAAGATAGAAAAGGTGAAATGTTACATGGCAGCAGCGTTTATTGCGTTTTTCCCTCATCCCCAGATGGTATATTTAGCTTCCTGTAGACAGTTCAGTGTTGGGTTCATGATGGGTTAGTCATAGAATTAGAATAAGTAATTCCAATTCTATGGGAATAACGTGTTCCAATCTGACCTTTGACCCTGACTGTGTCTCTGGGTTCCATCCCCTCTTTACTGAAATACAGGAAAGGGGATGGACAGGCAGCTGTTTACAGACCAAAATAAACTGCAAAATAATCTTGCAACCTTCCAATATTTGATGAGATCCCCCCCATTCCATGTGGTTTTAGGGTAGTAGCCTGGCAGCACTCAGAGAGCAGCTTTAGTTGATCTGAGGTGGTATTATTGAGTCATAGACTCAATGAACAGTAAGTAGTTCCACCATCCACAGCACTGTCTGAGTCTGTCTGACAACCAACCAGTTCTATGACTGTACTATATAACTGTATTTAAAAAATGTATGTACAGTATCAGTTCTTCAGTTTCATTTAGTAATGACTCACAAGGTGCCCAAGCAGTGAGTCACTAAAAAAAACACCAAGTTGGGATCAATAAAGTACTACTCGACTCTTCTCTATTCTCTGCAGCTCCTTCGATTAATTCAGTAGTGACTCAACATAGACCCCCACCATCTCTGACTTCTGCACTAGGATGAGATAATTGATCTATATACACTGAACAAAAATATAAACACAACATGTAAAGTGTTGGTCCCATGTTTCATGAGCTGAAATAAAAAAGCCCAGAAATCTTCAATACGCACAAAAAACAAATCTCCCACAAATTTGTTTACATCCCTGTTAGTGAGCATTTATCATTTGCAAAGGTGCTAAGGAGTATTTTTGTCTGTCATAAAGCCCTTTTGTGGGAAAAACAAATTCTGATTGGCTGGGCCTGGCTCTCCAGTGGGTGGGCCTATGCCCTCCAAGGCCCACCCATGGCTGCACCCCTGCCCAATCATGTGAAATTCATAGATTAGGTCCTAATGAATTTATTTAAATGTACTTATTTCCTTATATGAACTGTAACTCAGTAAAATCTTTGAAATTGTTGCATGTATGTTTATATTTTTGTTCAGTATAGTTCTAGGAACTGGACAGAAACTTCCAGCCATGATTTATGCCCGGGGCTCCAAGGTTAAAGCCATGACTGAGTTGGGACGGGAGTCTTCATATTTAGACATTTTAATTGAATGGCTTTTACATTCATTCACCTCCGAAATAAATCTCATTTTGGGATGAAAGCTAAGCAGCGAAGCTTGTCTGAATCCACTAAATGCTGTCTGAGATTTAATTGCCTTTCTAAATCACAATGCTTGTATCCTAAATGGCACCCTTTTCTCTAAATAGTGCACTATATAGGAAATAGGGTACCATTTGGGATGTAGACAATGCCTTTAACAAAGCCATCTGGTTAGTCTATTTTTTCAGTTATAGTAGCAGCAGCAGCTATAGCAAACTGATTACAAGATGCTGATTTCTATGGTTAATCCCTTTTATGTAGGTCGCCTGGCTGAACTCTGGAGCAGTTCATTTATGAGTCACTTCTTCATGAGGCATTGGAAACAGCTCTTCCACTTCTCACCCCTCTCACACTACCAGTACCAGTCCTTCAACAGCAAATCCTAATGGTTCATGACCTCATTACTCAAGACCCTTTTATAAAGACATATCTCAAAGTCAGAGGAAGAGGGTCTTATACTGGCTGACACCAGACATCAGCCAGAGTCTGCTGCTTAAGCCAGGCAAAGAGGGTCTGCCAATGTCAGGCACAGGAGGTTGGTGGCACCTTAGTTGGGGAGAACAGGTTTGTGGTAATAACTGGAGCAGAATCAGTGGAATGGTATCAAACACATCAAACACATGGTTTTCAGGTGTTTGATGCCATTCCATTTGCCCCGTTCTGTAAAATTTTTTTTTTTTTAATTGAGCCTTTATTTAACTAGGCAAGTCAGTTAAGAACACATTCTTATTTACAATGACGGCCAAACCCGGACGACACTGGGCCAATTGTGCACCGCCCTTGGGCCAATTGTGCACCGCCCTATGGGACTCCCAATCACGGCCGGTTGTGATACAGCCTGGAATCGAACCAGGGTGTCTGTAGTGACACCTCTAGCACTGAGATGCAGTGCCTTAGACTGCTGCGCCACTCGGGAGCCCCAGCAGCCTCTACTGATGTCAGGGTGTGCTCTACGTGTCTAGGAGATGAGTTTGCTGTACTCTTAGAAAATGGTGCTATCTAGAACTTAAAAGGGTTCTTCAGCTTTCCCTATTGGAGAACCATGTTTGGTTCCAGTTAGAACCCTTTTTGTTTCTAGGTAGAACCCTTTTGGGTTCTATGTAGAACTCAAAAGTGTTCTACCTGGAACTCAAAAAGGTTCTACCTGGAACTAAAATTAGTTCTTTAAAGAGTTCTCCTATGGGGACAGCCGAAGAACCCTTTTAGGTTCTAGATAGCACAATATTTTCTAAAAGTGTAGCTAGGTCAATTACTGTTATACAGAACAGCGGTCTGTTTGGATCTGTGGGATGAGTCTATGGGATAAGCTTCAGTAACTAGGACAGTAACTGTTTACAGCACAGTGAGTCTGTCTCTTAAGATCTATGGCATGAGTCTTTTCTCTGCTAGCTAGGACAGTAACTGTTTACATCACAGTGAGTCTGTCTCTTAAGATCTATGGCATGAGTCTTTTCTCTGCTAGCTAGGACAGTAACTGTTTACAGCACAGTGGGTCTGTCTCTTAAGATCTATGGGATGAGTCTTTTCTCTGCTAGCTAGGACAGTAACTGTTTACAGCACAGTGGGTCTGTCTCTTAAGATCTATGGCATGAGTCTTTTCTCTGCTAACTAGGACAGTAACTGTTTACAGCACAGTGGGTCTGTCTCTTAAGATCTATGGGATGAGTCTTTTCTCTGCTAGCTAGGACAGTAACTGTTTACAGCACAGTGGGTCTGTCTCTTAAGATCTATGGGATGAGTCTTTTCTCTGCTAGCTAGGACAGTAACTGTTTACAGCACAGTGGGACTGTCTCTTAAGATCTATGGGATGAGTCTTTTCTCTGCTAGCTAGGACAGTAACTGTTTACAGCACAGTGGGTCTGTCTCTTAAGATCTATAGGATGAGTCTTTTCTCTGCTAGCTAGGACAGTAACTGTTTACAGCACAGTGGGTCTGTCTCTTAAGATCTATGGGATGAGTCTTTTCTCTGCTAGCTAGGACAGTAACTGTTTACAGCACAGTGGGTCTGTCTCTTAAGATCTATGGGATGAGTCTTTTCTCTGCTAGCTAGGACAGTAACTGTTTACAGCACAGTGGGACTGTCTCTTAAGATCTATGGGATGAGTCTTTTCTCTGCTAGCTAGGACAGTAACTGTTTACAGCACAGTGGGTCTCTGTCTCTTAAGATCTATGGGATGAGTCTTTTCTCTGCTAGCTAGGACAGTAACTGTTTACATCACAGTGGGTCTGTCTCTTAAGATCTATGGCATAATTCTTTTCTCTGCTAGCTAGGACAGTAACTGTTTACAGCACAGTGGGTCTGTCTCTTAAGATCTATGGGATGAGTCTTTTCTCTGCTAGCTAGGACAGTAACTGTTTACAGCACAGTGGGTCTGTCTCTTAAGATCTATGGGATGAGTCTTTTCTCTGCTAGCTAGGACAGTAACTGTTTACCGCACAGTGGGTCTGTCTCTTAAGATCTATGGGATGAGTCTTTTCTCTGCTAGCTAGGACAGTAACTGTTTACAGCACAGTGGGTCTGTCTCTTAAGATCTATGGGATGAGTCTTTTCTCTGCTAGCTAGGACAGTAACTGTTTACAGCACAGTGGGTCTGTCTCTTAAGATCTATGGGATGAGTCTTTTCTCTGCTAGCTAGGACAGTAACTGTTTACAGCACAGTGGGTCTGTCTCTTAAGATCTATGGCATGAGTCTTTTCTCTGCTAACTAGGACAGTAACTGTTTACAGCACAGTGGGTCTGTCTCTTAAGATCTATGGGATGAGTCTTTTCTCTGCTAGCTAGGACAGTAACTGTTTACAGCACAGTGGGTCTGTCTCTTAAGATCTATGGGATGAGTCTTTTCTCTGCTAGCTAGGACAGTAACTGTTTACAGCACAGTGGGTCTGTCTCTTAAGATCTATGGGATGAGTCTTTTCTCTGCTAGCTAGGACAGTAACTGTTTACAGCACAGTGGGTCTGTCTCTTAAGATCTATGGGATGAGTCTTTTCTCTGCTAGCTAGGACAGTAACTGTTTACAGCACAGTGGGTCTCTGTCTGTCTCTTAGGATCTGCAGTGATGCAGTTGCCAGCCGGGCTACACAGCTGTACTGTACATAAACATCTCATTGAGTACAATGACGTCAAAAATGTTTTCTGGTGGAAAACTTCCATATCTAATTTTGTACCCTAATTTTGTACCCTAATTCAGATGAGAAGTAGATCAATTATAGTGCAGTCAGCTATTCAGGCAGAGTGTCAGCTCTTGGTGCAGCTGGGTCTCTCTCTCTCCCTGGAGACCTGTAGTGCACTAGTGCTCTCTGCTGCCTGATTCTAGATACTACTGAACATAGGCCATATAATTTCTCATGCCTTAAAATACTGTACCTTGACTCTCATTCTAAGTTATAGGTGTTTTTAGCGATTCTTTATATTCTATCTATTCTTTTTTGTATAAATACACACATTACATGAAGCTTCCCATACTGATGGGATTAGATGAGGCCAGTCCAGTGAAGAAGATGGGCTACCACTAGGTGAGAAAGCACATAGAAGGGATGGCCACCCTTCCCCCTTCCCATTACTGAAGCCTCAGGGGTTTACTGTAGAGGTCAGGGGATGTGGAAAGGATGAACCCTCTTCCTCTCCATTATCATAAAACAGGGTTGGTTAGGAGAGAGTCAAACCTGTCCTAAAAGGGGGTTAGGTATTCTATTTATTGTACCTTTATTTTAGCAGGGAGTCACCATTGAGACCAGTGTCTCTTTTTCAAGGGAGCCCTGCATATACAATTTCATAGAACAAAACCTAATACAACATAAAACAAGTCAAATACAGCATGACACACATTTCACAGATAAACATAAATATACAGTGCATTCGGAAAGTATTCAGACTCCTTGACTTTTTCCACATTTTGTTACGTTACAGCTTTATTCTAAAATGGATCAAATAAAACATTTTCCTCATCAATCTACACACAATATCCCATAATGACAGAGCAAAAACAGTTTTTTTTGTGCAAATCTATTAAAAAGAAAAAACAGAAATAGCTTATTTACATAAGTATTCAGACTCTTTGTTATGAGACTGGAAATAGAGCTCAGGTGCATCCTGTTTCCATTGTCATCCTTTATTACTATCATTTATTTTTTCTCCCCAATTGGTAGTTACAGTCTTGTCCCATCGCTGCAACTCCCATACTGACTCGGGAGAGGCGAAGGTCGAGAGCCATGCGTCCTCCGAAACACGACCCTGCCAAGCCTCACTGCTCGCTTAACCCGGAAGCTAACCACACCAATGTGTTGGAGGAAACACCGTCCAACTGGCGACCATGTCAGCATGCATGCGCCCGGTCCGCCAGAGGAGTCGCTACAGCCCGATGGGACAAGGACATCCCGGCCGGCTAAACTCTCCCTAACCCGGACTACACTGGGCCAATTGTGCGCCGCCTCAATTGTGTGACACAGCCCGGGATCTGTAGTGACACCTCTAGCACTGCGATGCAGTGCCTGAGACAGCTACGCCACTCGGGAGGCCCCCTTAAGATGTATCTACAACTAGGTTGGAGTCCACCTGTGGTAAATTCAATTGATTGGACATGATTTGGAAAGGCACACACCTGTCTATATAAGGTCCCACAGTTGACAGTGCATGTCAGAGCAAAAACCAAGCCATGAATTGTTCGTAGAGCTCCGAGACAGGATTGTGTCGAGGCACAGATCTGGGGAATAGTACCAAAAAATGTCTGCAGCATTGAAGGTCCCCAAGAACACAGTGGCCTCCCTCATTCTTAAATGGAAGAAGTTTGGAACCTCCAAGACTCTTCCTAGAACTGGCCGCCCAGCCAAACTGAGCAATCGGGGGAGAAGGGCCTTGGTCAGGGAGGTGATCAAAAACCTGATGGTCACTCTGACAGAGCTCCAGAGTTTCTCTGTGGAGATGGGAGAACCTTCCAGAAGGACAACCATCTCTGCAGCACTCCACCAATCAGGCCTTTATGGTAGAGTGGCCAGACAGACGCCACTCTTCAGTAAAAGGCACATGACAGCCCTCTTGGAGTTTGCCAAAAGGCACCTAAAGGACTCTCAGACCATGAGAAACAAGATTCTCTGATCTGAGGAAACCAAGATTGAACTCTTTGCCTGAATGCTAAGCATCACGTCTGAAGGAAACCTGCCACCATCCCTGGTGGTGGCAGCATTATGTTGTGGGGGGTTTATGTTTTTCAGCGGCAGGGATTGGGAAACTAGTCAGGATCGAGGTAAAGATGAACGGAGCAAAGTACAGGGAGATCCTTGATGAAAACCTGCTCCAGAGTGCTCAAGACCTCAGACTGGGGCGAAGGTTCACCTTCCAACAGGACAACGATCCTAAGCACACAGCCAAGACAACGCAGGAGTGGCTTCGGGACACGTCTCTGAATGTCCTTGAGTGGCCCAGCCAGAGCCCGGACTTGAACCCGATCGAACATCTCTGGAGAGACCTGAAAACAGCTTTGCAGCGACGCTCCTTATCAACCCTGACAGAGCTTGAGAGGATCTGCAGAAAATAATGGGAGAAACTCCCCAAATATAGGTGTGCCAAGCTTGTAGCGTCATACCCAAGACAACTCGAGGCTGTAATCGCTGCCAAAGGTGCTTCAACAAAGTACTGAGTAAAGGGTCTGAATACTTATGTAAATGTTTTTTGTTTTTCGCCAAAATTTCTTTACCTGTTTTTTCTTTGTCATTATGGGGTATTGTGTATAGGTTGATGAGGGGGAACAAATAGTTCTATACATTTTAGAATAAGGCTGTAACATAACAAAATGTGGAAAAAGTCAAGGGGTCTGAATGCTTTCCAAATGCACTGTACACAAAACACAATAAACTAAAACAAACACATTCTTCATTATAACATTCCTCTGTCCACTCTAAACTTCCCCAGGGACACTAAGGCATCTATGTGTACTGTTTTTTGGAGATGATTCCAAACACCAAATGAGTCTCCAGAGTTAAGCAACCCTGTGAACAGGTTTTATAAATTGTCATTTTAATTCTGAAATAGTGAGTTAGTTAAGTCGGAAGCTTGTGGAGCAGGGCTTTGTAAACAAAAAGAGCGTAATGATGTGATCTACGTGACTTCAAAGAGGTCCAGCCAACCTTTTGATAAAGAATACAGTGATGAGTAATTCCTGTGATAATACAAAGGGTGCTATGATCCTGAGTGATCCTGAGTAGGGGATCCTGAGTGGCGCAGTGGTCTAAGGCACTGCATCGCAGTGGTAGAGGTGTCACTACAGACCCGAGTTCGATCCCGGGCTGTATCACAACCGGCTGAGATCGGGAGTCCCATAGGGCGGCGCACATTTGGCCCAGCATTGTCTGAGTTAAAGCTTAAATGAAAAATGGCATCCAGGGGTTTAAAAGTAAAGGCAGCTGCACATTGATAAATAGTATCACCATAATCAATAACAGGTAGCAAGGTTGACTGCACAATCTGCTTCCTGCTGACTAGAGAGACACGATCTGTTTGTGTAAAAAAAAAATACGTTAGTTTCTTAACAAGCTCATTCATATGTTTTTTAAACAAATCATTGTCAATCCAAATACCAAGGTATTTGTAATGCAGAGACTCTTTCGATTATAGAACCATCCGATGAGTGATGTAATCCATCTGAGACAATCTTATGAGAACTTGAAAACAACATGTATTTAGTATTGCCCGTATTAAGCACAAGTTTTAAATCAGTAAAGGTTTCCTGCATAGCTGCAAAATCGGACTGTAGCCTTGTCACAGCTAGGTCAGCAGCTGGGGAAATTGCGTACATAATAGTATCATATAGATGAAATGTACAACTTTTAACAGAACTTTTTGACCAATAGCATTTGTATAAATAGTGAAAAGAACAGGTTCTAGAATCAACCCCTGCGGAACACCGTTATGTACAGCAATGAGGGGACAGCACACTTGAGCAGACCCGGCTCCAATTGGTCAGTCCCTGTGGATTTCTTGGTATTTATAGCAAGTAAGGCATCAATTACTTATATTTCTGTGAATTGCCGAAATGCAAAAACTTGACTACCATATAACGAGTCAATCTACAAAATTTCAGAATTGGCATTTTTCCCACAGTCCCCACCGTTCAATGAGATGTTGTTTAATCCGTTTTTTAAAGATAATTTTGCTGTTTGCTTGAGTAATTGGAAATGGAAGGGGGTTTCATGCGATCATGGCTCTCTAAAAAATTGTGCGTAGCCGTGACTTGGGGACTCTGAAGAGACCCCTGGTGGCATGTCTTGTGGGGTATGTATGGATGTCTGAGCTGAATGTTATTTGATTATGCAGGTAATCTGGAATTTTTGTCACAGTAATATGTCTCATAAAAACTAGAAGAGAAGCAGTTACTCTCTTGTCAACCCTCAAACAGGAAAGGCTGGCATACATGTTGTTGATGTAAGTTATGTATGAGCCAGCTGCTGCTTTGCTAGGTCATTCTTTGCTGCACTATATTACCGGACAGTAATCAAGATGGGACAACACCAGAGCCTGAACAACTAGTACAGTGGATTAGTACAGTGGATTTGTGTCAAAAACGCAGAACAGCTTCCTACTTGTTAAATATTACTGCACTGTCAGAGCTAGAAGCACAAGCATTTCGCTACACTTGCAATAACATCTGCTAAACATGTGTATGTGACCAATAAAATTAGATTTCATTTGATTTGATTCAACTTGCTCATTGATTACACCCTTTATGTACAACTCCAGTTGAGGTTCAGGTCTTAGATAATGTTTTGAACAAAATACAATGCTTTTAGTTTTAGATGTATTTAAGAACAGCTTATTATTAATCACCCATTCTGATACTGACTGTAACTCCTTATTTAGAATTTCAGTGAGCTCACTGGCTTTGGGTGCTGACATGTAGAGTGTGGAATCATCGGCATACATAGTCATTATAGCTTTGTGTAAGACCAGTGGCAAATCATTTAGAGAAACGAAGATCAATAATGGGTCCAAGACAACTGCCCTGAGGGACACTGCACTGTACATATCTGTTTAGTGCTGAGCGATTAGTGATTTTTGAGGTCGGGTCGGTTTCGTTTCTATTATTAAAAAATAATCAAGGTTTTCTATTTCGTACATTAATGCATTATGCATCATGTGGGTTGAATGCTGTAACAACACAGACAAAATCAACTAATAAAAGTGCCATGATGGTAGTGACTGGCCATTACTGCTTATAACTTTATTTTATTTAACCTTTATTTAACTAGGCAAGTCAGTTAAGAACAAATTCGTATTTACAATGACGGCCTAAAAAAAAATATATATATATATATAGGACAAAAAACACATCACAACAAGAGAGACAACACTACATAAAGAGATACCTGAGACAACAACACATCAAGGCAGCAACACATGACAACACAGCATGGTAGCAACACAACATGACAACAACATGGTAGCACACAACATGGTAGCAGCACAAAACATGGTACAAACATTATTGGGCACAGACAACAGCACAAAGGGCAAGAAAGTAGAGACAACCATACATCACACAAAGCAGCCACAACTGTCAGTAAGAGTGTCCATGAATGTGTCTTTGAATGAAGAGATTGAGATAAAACTCTCCAGTTTGAGTGTTTGTTGCAGCTCGTTCCAGTCGCTAGCTGCAGCGAACTGAAAAGAGGAGCGACCCAGGGATGTGTGTGCTTTGGGGACCTTTAACAGAATGTGACTGGCAGAACGGTGTTGTATGTGGTGGAGGGCTGCAGTAGATATCTCAGATAGGGTGGAGTGAGGCCTAACTTACAGTATGAACCATCATGTATTCACATTACTTTAATAAAATATTTCAGTTGTTGTGTATATTACATTTCTTTTCTTTTCTGACTTTATTATTTAATTCCAAGTCTTCATATCATCACTATAGAGCTGCTGCCTATGTTGTCTGACAAAATCACTATTTTAGTAGTTCTTCAAAGTAAATAAGGCATACTTTTATGGGTGCTGAATACCAACTGTCAATCACTTAGATAATGTATTTTCAGGATACCTCGGAAGCATCTGTTTTCTGTCCCTCTCGATCGGGCGTTCTCTCTTCTCTCTGTCTTCGTGTCTTCTCCACACAGACCAGACAAGTAGGCGAGTAATTTTCAAATTTTGTATTTTATTTGACCATTTAGAATACATAAAGAAGCCACACTAGGCAACCAATACATTTACCAAAATTGACAAGGATTATATACACAAAAAGTCAAAGACTTTTTTCCATTGTGGTCCTCTATTGGTTGGCTTATACAAAAAAAGCAAATATGGATTATGGTCATTGTAGTTAATTACCACATTTTCTGCACTAACCTATGTAAAATATTGGCCTGTTGGAAACTACAACACTCTACTATGTCGCACAGTTCGGGCTTGATTTGATTTATCTCCAGAGAAACACATCGATCTCACAGAAAAAAAATAACAAAATGGAATTTTACCAATTTTGGTTAATTGCTCAGCACTACTGATGTTAGAGAAGCTTCCATTGAAAAACATTCTCTGGGTTCTATTGTATAAATAACTCCAACCATGTGATGGCAATAACATCAAAGGCTGCACTGAAATCTAACAATACAGCTCCAACTAACAACGTGTTATCCATTTATTTTAACCATTTATCTGTAGTGCAGTACAAGTTAAGTACCCTTCTCTATATTTCATGCTGAAAGTCGGTAGTTAACTTGTTCTCTAAAAAATAGCATTTTATTTGGTCAAACACAATCCTTTCCATCAGTTTACTAAGAACAGACAGCAAACTGATTGGGCGGCTGTTAGAGCCAGCAAAGGGTGCTTTACTGTTTAAGTGCAGTGTGCTTTACTCTTATAAATTACTTTAGGCCCAACCTTTGGCACTTTGGCTTTCCTTGTTATTGCCACAATGTTATGGTCACTACAGCCAATGGAAACTAATATTGCTTTGGAGCAAAGCTCTGCAGCGTTAGTAAAGATATAATCAATACAAGTAGATGTCACAGATCCAACACTATTGGTATGCACTCTAGTTGGTTAAGTGATAACCTGGGTCATATTACAGATATTAGTCACAGTTAGAAGCTTCCTCTTGAGCGAACAGCTAGTTGCTAACCAGTCAATGTTCAGGTTCAGTGGTGACCCGTCATTCAGAGCCCCACCTGTTTTGAGCCTCACCTGAGCCAATCATGGCGCAATTAGAGAACATTACCAACCCCTACGCTCTGTATTTTCCGCTGGCTGCCCCACCACCACAAAAAGCACTGAGCTAGGCTGAAACGACAGCATTTTGGAGCTGCCTTACTCAAGAATGCAAAAAAGACACGATGTTTGGATACGGCTTTATTAACTTAATTACTTCTGTTTAGCCTGTTTTGCATGTTATTTTGGCATTAATACATGTCACATATCAGTTTGCAAACAATGTAAAAAAAATAAAATGGGGTTGGGTAGGAGAGAGTCAAAACTGTCCGGTTGTGATGTTTCATATTTTCAGATTAGAAGATGGGCAGTTTGTAGCATGTACACCTGCTGTCCGTCTCTTCATCACTAGAGGGCGATATTGCTCCAGTCTTCCACCATGTCTTTAGAAAGGAGCTCTCTGAATCCCAACAAATGTTTCACTGCAATTTCACTTGATTAAATCAAAGGGACACACTTGTTTGAAAATGTACTTGTATATCGAAATTGGAATCAGAAACGTGAAAAATATATCATGAAGATATCTCCTCATTATAAAATGAAATTATTTGTATGTCTAATTGTACACTGAGTATACACAACATTAAGAACTCCTACTCTTTCCATGACATAGACTGACCAGGTGAATCCAGGTAAAAGCTATGATCCCTTATTGATGTCACTTGTTAAATCCACTTCGATCAGTGTAGACATGGATTGAGACATGGATTGTGTGTGAGCCATTCACAGGGTAAATGGGCAAGACAAAATATAAAAATGCCTTTCAACAGGGTATGGTAGTAGGTGCCAGGCGCAATGGTTTGTGTCAAAAACTGCAACACTGCTGGGTTTTTCACACTTTTCCTGTGTGTATTAATAATGGTTCCACCACCCAAAGGACAACTGTGGAAGCAATGTAGTCAACACACACTCACACACACACCTGCATCCCACTGAACCTAAGCAGGGTCGATACTGGTCGGTCCCTGGATGGAAGAACAGATGCTGCTGGAAGTGGTACTGGAGGGCCAGAGGGGGCACGATTTCCTCTGCCCCCCCCCCCAAATATATATTTTTTTATCTAATGCCCCAGAACTTTGCCCTGTGTAGAGTGCCGTCTTTTGTATGTGACGTTAAACGGGTCTGGTCCTCAATCTGACCATCATGGCCACCTAATCATCCCCAGCTTCCAGTTGGCACTTTCATCCCCCCTCCCCCAGTAACTGTTCCCCAGGCTGTTGCTGTAAATGAGAATGTGTTCTCAGTCAACTTACCTGGTAAAATAAGGGTTATAAAAATATAAACACACACACACATATTAGCCTCTTCACCAAGCCACCATACGACAGAGGAAAATAAAAAGAGATAGGGGAGGGCTATAGAGGTAAAGATAGGGAGATAGAGAGAATACAACAAAGGGTATTAGACATGGGTAGAAAATTACAAGAGACCCCAGTCAGAGATGGAGGGGAAAGGCTGCTGCTCTCAATCTACAGACCCTCCTCTTCTCTTCCTTATTCACCATCAGTGAGAATGCTCGCTCAAGCTGACTGGAGCATGAAGAAGCCAATCAGCAGCCTGCCTCCCTGCTTTGTCATCAGCCTATGATTGAGGAACAGTTGGCTCTTCATTTGGAAGGCAGATAAAATGCCAGGTCTGGATCTAGAAAGCAGCCTCTGGGGATAACTGAAGCTCTGCGTTGCCTTATTATGGGTTTAAGGAAAACTCTTTAAGCCTGGGGCAAAAACATTAAATTCACCATCAAGGCTAAGAGAGGAGAACAATAAGAAGGGGCTTTTTAAAATGTCTGCTATGGTGTGGTTGTTTTCTATCTAGTGGGAATGTAACCCCCATTAATCCATCTCTAGTGCTGGTGCTTCAATCCATCGTTACTATTTTTGTCAATTCGTCAAGAGGTGCTTGTTGGGATATTAAACCTCCATGTATGATAATTTGTACCTACATGGATTTGAAGACTCGGAGGCGGTGAGTAAGGGGTTGTGGTGGAGAGCTAGATGGTGTAAGCAGTGTTAATTGCCTGTGCCGTGCTGTTATTTTCTCATTGTGTGTGTATGTGTGTGTGTGTCTGAGAAAAAGAGAGAGAGAGGTGCCTGTGTATTGACAACACCATACAACTGACACTGGTTGAACATGCAAACACACACACAAAATGCACTCAAACACACACAAGGGGTCGGAGGAGAGTGGAGACTCAGTGTGTATAAGAGAAGGTGTGTGGATCATGGGGGGAAGGGAATGGAGGAGAGGGATGCATGTGTCTCTGTATGGTTCTCTGTGTGATTCTCCAAGGCTAATGTTGTTTTCTGATGCCACTGAAGGAGAACAAGTTAGATGAACCCTTCATTCCTTCCTTCTATATTATTGAACATCCACTGATCTTGACATACAGGACTCTCTCTATACCATCTACCATGATTAGCCAATACACGCTGTAACTCTCTGTGTGTGTGTGTGTGTGTGTGTGTGTGTGTGTGTGTGTGTGTGTGTGTGTGTGTGTGTGTGTGTGTGTGTGTGTGTGTGTGTGTGTGTGTGTGTGTGTGTGTGTGTGTGTGTGTGTGTGTGTGTGTGTGTGTGTGTTTAGCCTGCAGAGCCCTAGCCCTAGTCTTCCCTTTAAGGTTGTGATTGCTTAATGTATCATTATGTAGCTCCTTGGAACAGAGAGCTGCAAGTATTTTGTGTCTCATTTAAAGGGACAGTGTCCCACCATTTTCCTTCTCTCACTCTGTTGTTTTCTCCTTTCACTCTTTCTCTCAGATGAAAGCATGTATAGTACAGTCAACACACACATAGGGATGCAGATGATCAGAGAACCATGAGGTCCAAAACACAGAGCAGTACCACAATCCTATCAATGCAGACTCAATTGCTATGGAGCAACCCAACTTTATATTGACGTGTGATGGGAATCAACAAGAGAAAAACGTTTTTGGGCTGGGTAGGGAGTGAAGTGAGGGAGAGATGAGTGAAGGGAGAGAGAGAGTAGTTAAGGGAGGGAGAGAGTAGTGAAGGGATAGAGATAGTAGTGAAGGGAGGGAGAGAGTAGTGAAGGGAGGGAGAGAGTAGTGAAGGGAGGGAGAGAGTAGTGAAGGGATAGAGAGAGTAGTGAAGGGATAGAGAGAGTAGTGAAGGGATAGAGAGAGTAGTGAAGGGATAGAGAGAGTAGTTAAGGGAGGGAGAGAGTAGTGAAGGGAGGGAGAGAGTAGTGAAGGGAGGGAGAGAGTAGTGAAGGGAGGGAGAGAGTAGTGAAGGGATAGAGAGAGTAGTGAAGGGATAGAGAGTAGTTAAGGGAGGGAGAGAGTAGTGAAGGGAGGGAGAGAGTAGTGAAGGGAGGGAGAGAGTAGTGAAGGGAGGGAGAGAGTAGTGAAGGGATAGAGAGAGTAGTTAAGGGAGGGAGAGAGTAGTGAAGGGATAGAGAGAGTAGTGAAGGGAGGGAGAGAGTAGTGAAGGGATAGAGAGAGTAGTGAAGGGAGGGAGAGAGTAGTGAAGGGAGGGAGAGAGTAGTGAAGGGATAGAGAGAGTAGTGAAGGGAGGGAGAGAGTAGTGAAGGGATAGAGAGAGTAGTGAAGGGAGGGAGAGAGTAGTGAAGGGAGGGAGAGAGTAATTAAGGGAGGGAGAGAGTAGTGAAGGGATAGAGAGAGTAGTGAAGGGAGGGAGAGAGTAGTGAAGGGAGACAGAGATTAGTTAAGGGAGGGAGAGAGTAATTAAGGGAGAGAGAGAGTAGTTAAGGGAAGGAGAGAGGAGTGAAGGGATAGAGAGAGTAGATAGTTCTACACATTTTGCCATGGGGTGTAGAGAAAATGTTGCTGCTTAAAGCAGGTTTGCTGCAGTTCTACACATTTTGCCATGGGGTGTAGAGAAAATGTTGCTGCTTAAAGCAGGTTTGCTGCAATTCTAATAATTTTGCCATGGGGCGGAGAGGAATATGAGCTGTTTTACAGCACATTTTGTGCAATTCTTAACATTCTGCCATAGGGTGGAGAGAACTATTTGCAGGTTTTAATATAATATCTGAGTGAGGAGACTGACTAACAAAATCAGTGCAGTAATTTGACCATGATTACTACAAGTTTAGATAGCTGGCCACTAGATGAATTTACCAATCAAAAGATTTTTAGCTGGGCTTATTGAGTTAGTATCAATGACTGACATAACAAGAGAAAAACTGCTCATAAACAACCAAATGTTGAATTACCCCTTGTGTATTCTACTTTTCTAACTCGCAACAGTAAGTTGAGACCCCGACTAAATTCCCCCCAAAAATTTTGAGTTGCCCACCCCAGCTCTACTGACTATCTACAGACTATCAGTAACATTTCAACTAACTAACTACTAACCCTAAACCTAACCTTAACTCTCAACCCTGGCCATGTCCTAACCCTAACCTTAACCCTTACCCTTATTCTAAACCTAACCCTAACCTTAACCCTAACCCTTATTTTAAATCTAACCCTAACCTTAACCCTTACCCTTATTCTAAACCTAAACCTAACCTTAACCCTAACCCTTATTTTAAATCTAACTCTAACTGTAACCTTAGCAAGCAGTTGCTTATCAACAGATAGTTTGTTGATAGTATGACCATCTGTAGAGTATCTACAGATGGACTATCCCAATAAAGTGTGACCGCTATGTCTTAGACATTTGTTTAATCCATCTCCCCTGTAAGAGGGTGTCTTGTTGTTACCCAGCAGTACTAAACTTCTTTAAGGCACCTCTGCTCCAGAATATTTCCTAATGGTCCTGTAGACTGTTATCGGTTCTTATCACTGGTCTGGAAGTGTTAGTGGCTGCCATTTTCAGACAGTATCTTCCTAGGCGTCTCAACAGATAAGGCATGAGTGTGGCCTGATCCTTGATTGTTTCAAGCCCAGCTTTCTTGACACTCATTGATAACTTTCTCACTAGTGAAGTGGCCTGGTGGTGGGAGAGGTGGCGGGTGCCTTGTGCCATTTTAGGAATCTTTTAAAGGTGATACACTTTAGGATCTTGTTTGAATTTTTGCATTGTAATTCCAGAAAATGTCCATAATATATCTGTAGTAATAGTGTAATAATAGTGTTTCACAGTATTACTTACCCGCCAGTGTTGTGATTGGCTGTGATATTCGCCTATTCATTTCTCCCGCAAAAGCGGCATCTGTTGTCAAAATGGGAAAGCTGTTTTGACTTTGTGGCTGTGGTATCTAGTGGAAATCGGGTCAAGCGGCTAATGTAGAAATCGTTCTGTCATTTTCCTGGTTATTGAAATTCGCTCAATTTAAGTTTATGTGAGAAAACAAGCACTGAATATTGTATGGAATCATTGTACCATCTAAATCGCTATGAAATATATGTTCAATAACAACAAATATTGTTTTTACAGCTGTTTGAACCGGTGGACCCAAACCGAAAGTAAAAGGCTCAATTGGAGTCTCCGCCATGTTAAGGGCAAATGGGACACGGGGCAGATCTGTTTTGAAGGCAGCCTGGTGCTGTTGCAATTCACCTAGCTTCCACATAGGGGAGAAATTTTGAGACATTCTAGATGTAGCACCTTTAAAGTGTGTCATGACAGCATGCCTCCGACAAGCATTTGAAGAGGCGCAAACAGAGATCACATTTCTTCTAAGCTTCAATTCCTTTGTAGTCTCTCTTGACCCACATTCGGCAGACTCAATAACCTTAGTTTCTCAAATGACTGCCTCGTCTGGTTCACCAACTACTTCTCAGATAGAGTTCAGTGTGTCAAATCGGAGGGCCTGTTGTCCGGACCTCTGGCAGTCTATATTGGGGTGCCACAGAGTTCAATTCTGGGGCCGACTCTTTTCTCTGTATATATCAATGATGTCGCTCTTGCTGCTGGTGATTCTCTGATCCACCTCAACGCAGACGACACCATTCTGTATACATCTGGCCCTTCTTTGGACACTGTTAACAAACCTCCAAACGAGCTTCAATGCCATACAACACTCCTTCCATGGCCTCCAGCTGCTTTTGAATGCTAGTAAAACTAAATGCATGCTCTTCAACCGATTGTTGCCCGCACCTACCCGCCTGTCTAGAATCACTACTCTGGACGGTTCTGACTTAGAATATGTGGACAACTACAAATACCAAGGTGTCTGGTTAGACTGTAAACTCTCCTTCCAGACTTACATTAAGCATCTCCAATCCAAAATTAAATCTAGAATCGGCTTCCTATTTTGCAACAAAGCCTCCTTCACTCATGCTGCCAAACATACCCTCGTAAAACTGACTATCCTACCGATCCTTGACTTTGGCGATGTCATTTACAAAATAGCCTCCAACACTCTACTCAGCGAATTGGATGTAGTCTATCACAGTGCCATCCGTTTTGTCACCAAAGCCCCATATACTACCCACCACTGCGACCTGTATGCTCTTGTTGGCTGGTCCTCGCTACATATTAGTCGCCAAACCCACTGGCTCCAGGTCATCTATAAGTCTTTGCTTGGTAAAAGCCCTGCCTTATCTCAGCTCACTGGTCACCATAGCAACACCCACCCGTAGCACGCGCTCCAGCAGGTATATTTCACTGGTCATCCCCAAAGCTAACACTTCCTTTGGCCACCTTTCCTTCCAGTTCACTGCTGCCAATGACTAGAACGAATTGCAAAAATCATCGAAGCTGGAGTTTTTTATCTCCCTCTCTAACTTTAAGCATCATCTGTCAGAGCAGCTTACCGATCATTGTACCTGTACACAGCCAATCTGTAAATAGCACACTCAACTACCTCATCCCCATATTGTTATTTATCCTCTTGCTCTTTTTGCACCCCAGTATCTCTACTTGCACTTCATCATCTGCACATCTATCACTCCAGTGTTAATGCTAAATTGTAATTATTTCGCCTCTATGGCCTATTTATTGCCTTACCTCCCTACTCTACTACATTTGCACACACTGTACATAGATTTTTCTATTGTATTATTGACTGTACGTTTGTTTATGTGAAACTCTGTGTTGTTGTTTTTGTCGAACTGCTTTGCTTTATCTTGGCCAGGTTGTAAATGGGAACTTGTTCTCAACTGGCCTACCTGGTGAAATAAATAAAAAATAAAAAACATGAATACATCTAGTGTGAGATGGGCTTTAAGAATAATTACATTTATTCAGATGACCATCCTACCCATGCTAGATTATGGAGACATAATTTATAGATCGGCAGGTCAGGGTGCTCTCGAGCGGCTAGATGTTCTTTACCATTCGGCCATCAGATTTGCCACCAATGCTCTTTATAGGACACATCACTGCACTCTATACTCCTCTGTAAACTGGTCATCTCTGTATACCCGTCGCAAGACCCACTGGTTGATGCTTATTTATAAACCCCTCTTAGGCCTCACTCCCCCCTATCTGAGAAATCTACTGCAGCCCTCATCCTCCACATACAACTCCCGTTCTGCCAGTCACATTCTGTTAAAGGTCCTGAAGCACACACATCCCTGGGTCGATCGTCTTTTCAGTTCGCTGCAGCTAGCGACTGGAACGAGCTGCAGCAAACACTCAAACTGGACAGTTTTATCTCAATCACTTCATTCAAAGACTCAATCATGGACACTCTTGAGTTGGGGTGGGCATTCTATGTTTTGTGTTTCTATGATTTTCTATTTATATGTTTTGGCCGGGTATGGTTCTCAATCAGGGACAGCTGTCTATCGTTGTCTCTGATTGGGAACCATACTTAGGTAGCTCTTTTTTCCACCTGTGTTTGTGGGAAGTTGACTTTTGTTTAGGGCACATAGCCTGTAGCTTCACGGTTAGTTTTTCTAGTGTTTATTGTTTTGTTCGGCGTCTTTTCAATTAAATAAAGAAAATGTACGCTCACCACGCTGCACCTTGGTCCTCTCCTTTCAACAGCCGTGACAGCTGGTGGATGGTATGGATATTAAGTACTTCTTGAATTTTGTCTTACAGTGGATTCACAAGTTCTTTACATTCCTCGGTCTTACTCAGAGGGAGGGTCATGACCACAATGATAACAGGCCATCAAACATATTTGTGCTTCCATTGTAGGATCATGGATGCTCTATCACAAGATAGAAGGGAATAATGCAAAGGATCTGAGTGTTTCCCATCCTCCTGCAGTCTCCCCAATCTTCCCCTATCCCCCCATCCTCCCGAGTATGGCTGAGTCTCCCCCTCCTACTTCCAGTATAATTCAGTCTTTCCTCAATCCTTCCTTAGTCCCCCCCAATTATGTCTGAGTCTCCTCACCCAGTGTAACTGAGACTCTCCCCCATCCTCCCCTAGTATCCCCAGTCTCTCCCCATCCTCCCCTATTATCCCCCAGTCTCTCCCCCATCCTCCCCTTTTTCCCCCAGTCTCTCCTCATCCTCTCCTAGTATCCCCCAGTCTCTTCATCCTCTCCTAGTATCACCCAGTCACCCCCCTGACCAAGGCCCTTCTCCCCCAATTGCTCAGTTTGGCCGGGCGGCCAGCTCTAGAAAGAGTCTTGGAGGTTCCAAAGTTCTTCCATTTAAGAATGAGGGAGGCCACTGTGTTCTTGGGGGCCTTCAATGCTGCAGAAATATTTTGGTACCCTTCCCCAGATCTGTGCCTAGACACAATCCTGTCTCGGAGCTCTACGGACAATTCCTTCCACCTTATGGCCTGTTTTTTTCTCTGACATGCACTGTCAACTATGTGACCTTATATAGACAGGTGTGCTTTTCCAAATCATGTCCAATCAATTGAATTTACCACAGGTGGACTCCAATCAAGTTGTAGAAACATCTCAAGGATGATCAATTGAAACAGGATGCACTTGAGCTCAATTTCGAGTCTCATAGCAAAGGGTCTGAATACTTATGTAATTCAGGTATTTTCTCATTTTGGGGAATTGGGTGTGGATTGATGAGAAAAATAATTTTACCCCAGTTTAAAATAAGGTTGTAATGTAACAGAATGTGGGAAAGCCAAGGGGTCTGAACACTTTCCGAATGCACTGTATAGGCCAAAGGAAAGTTATGACTCACACGGTCATTACATCATGTGTATTACATCATGTCACAGTATGATACATCATGTTTTCATGTTTCCAAATGTCCTTTGTTGTATTTACTTCTAGGTTTCTATTACAGCCAATGGAACTGCATAGTCCACACCGTGAATACAGGAGCCAGCATAGGTTACTGTTCTTGACAGGTTGTAGCATGGGAAAATGATAAAGACACCGAATAATTTTGTGAGCATATGGAAGAGGAGTAGGTGGTCGTGATTGATATACGTTGCGCCTATAATCTTTGGTCTGTAAGCAGAGGATGATGTAACATAGACGCAGGGAGTCAGGAAGCAGGTGCAGTTAGTGAGTTTAATAATAACAAACATGGAGCAATACAAGATAAGCGTCTGACATAGAAACATAAACAATACTTGTGCTCCTCCAAGGTAGCTGAATAGACCAGGATGTCATCAATATACACGACTCCCTGGCGTCCAAGCATGTCCTGGAACACCTCGTTGACGAATGCCTGGAACACTAACGGAGCATTGGCTAATCCAAAAGGCATCACCAAGTACTCGTAGTGACCAGAGATCATGCTGAAGGCAGTCTTACATTCATTCCCCTCGTGGATGTGGATCAAATTGTAGGGACTTCCACAGGTTCATCTTGGTAAAAAACTGGGCCCTGCTGAGTTGTTCAATTGCGACCAGCCACAACAAGAGATTGTAGTGGTACTTCGTGGTGATGGAATTCAGATTTCTGTAATCGATGCACGTGCGCAATCCTCCATCCTTCTTGGCGACAAAGAAGAAGGCCACCAACAAAGGGTAGATGTGGCCGCACGGAGGCTCAGAGCCTGCAAGCAGGTAGAGGGCACAGTCCCAGGACCGATGAGGAGGGAGACAGGTAGCGCGGGTCTTGGAAAAAACCTCCCAAAGATCTTGGTATACCTCCGGGATGTTGGGCTGAAAGGTAACCACAGGACTCTCAACTGATGTGGAACCACAGGGAAACGGTAAGCAGGTGGATGATCTTGTGTACGGGTGCACTGATGATGAGGAAGGGAAGGCTTACTTGATGTATGGATTCCACGGTGAGGGTAAGTAGTGCTGTGATGTGTGTGATTATCCTGGATCCCAGTGGTTGACTCTCCAGTGCTTGAACCAGACAAGGAGAGGAGAGCGAGTATGAGGTCAATCAATCAATCAATCAATCAAGTTTATTTTATATAGCCCTTCGTACATCAGCTAATATCTCGAAGTGCTGTACAGAAACCCAGCCTAAAACCCCAAACAGCAAGCAATGCAGGTGTAGAAGCACGGGTGAGGTGATGTTAAGGGAGGAGGCGAGGGCCTGGTCAATAAAATTCCCTGCGGCACCGGAGTCCACTAGAGCTGTAGAAACAAAACATGAAGGACAGCCAGCCAGTGAAATCGTTACAAGGAAAGGTTTAGCGGAAAGTGATGATGATGGAATACTCACACCTAACCCAGGAGACGGATGATCACGTGGCTGTCCCTCTGCTTCCGTGGACCCCCGGTTAGAACATACCGGACACCCTAGAAGCTGGTGTCCCTCCTGTCCGCAATAAGGACAGAGCCCCAGCTGTCTATGACGTTGTCGCTCAGCCACGGAGAGACATGTGGCCCCCACCTCTATGGGTTCAGGCTTTGACTCAGAATGATCAATGGAGGAGGGAGAGAGGCGATGGCGGTACCGAAAAAGTATATTCAGACGGATGGCCATCGTGTTGAGTGCGTCCAGGTTGGCGCGCCAACTCCGTCTGGAACTCTTCGCGCAATCCTCTTCTGAATAGGGTGCGGAGCACCAGCTCATTCCGTCCACTGGATGCTGCCACTGTCCAAAAGGTGAGTGCATACTCCACCATTGTCTGGCCATCCTGCACTAGTTGGAATAAGCGCTCACCCCCCTCTCTGCCCTCTGGTGGATGGTCGAAGATCCCCCCTGAAGAGAGCCATGAACCCCTCATAGGAACCCATCTCTTCCTCTCCTAGATGGCCGTGGCCCACTCCAACGCCGGTCAAGTTAGCAGAGAAATAACCGTGGCAACCTTGGACCTCTCGGTGGTGGGGGCTCCCATCTGATGAGCGGAATAGAGGGAGCACTGGAGTAGGAAGCCAAGGAATTTCAATGGAGTCTCGTCATATTTGTCCAGGAGGGACAATCGGGCATCGCTGACCAGGACGGACTGCTGGATGGGCTGGGGTACTGGCTCGCTGGGTCGACTTGTGGTAGAAAATCCTCCTCTGTTTGGAGATGACGCCCCTTGAGTAATGTCGACTCATTGAGGAACGCGGAGGACCTCATCCATAGCCGTCCCCAAATGAGCCAGCTGGTCATTGTGTTGACGAAGTAGGTGTCTCTGTTCGCCGACCATCTGGGAGATGTCTTGGTTAACTGCTACTTCCATTTGCTGAGGTAGTATTCTATAACGTAGATGTAGGGAGTCAGGAAGCAGGTGCGGTTAGTGAGTTTAATAATAACATGGAGCGATACAAAACAAGAGAAGTGTCTGACATAGAAACATAAACAATACCACCTGATGACTGATAACAAAAGAGTGCTATATAAAGGGTAAGTAATCAAGGGAGTAATGAAGTGCAGGTATGACTGATGATGAGATGGAGGTGTGCGTAAAGATGGGTTCCCAGGACTGGTGGTTAGTAGACCGGTGACGTCCAGCGCCGGAACGGGGGAGCAGGAGTGAACGTGACAGATGAGGTATGAGGGGTGGCAGGTAGCCTAGTGGTTAGAGCGTTGGACTAGTAACTGGAAGGTTGCAAGATTGAATCCCTGAGCTGACAAGGTAAAAATCTGTTGTTCTGCCCCTGAACAAGGCAGTTAACCCACTGTTCCTAGGCCGTCATAAAAATAAGAATTTGTTCTTAACTGACTTGCCTAGTTAAATAAAGGAAAACATTTTTAAAAAACATTTTTAAATGAGAGAGAGAAAGAAGGAGGGAGAGAGAGATAAAGGGGACAGGGCAATTAATCAGACTGGACATTGATGTCAACAGTAGTATCATCAGCAGCAGTGGTGGTGATGATGATGATGGTGGCTCTCCTCTCTCGTCACTCAGCCTGCTGCAGTTATGTAACACGTGGTCACGTGACTGACTGGGGGGCCTGGTCAAGGGGCAGGGGGTGACGAGTGGCTGATGGCGATGATGCTGCGGGGCCTGTGAGTCACAGGACAGTACAGTATCCTATAGACCAAACAGATGGACAGCAAATGTTACATCAGTAGATGTCACAAAGAGTATGTGCCCAATGTATGTGCCAATTCAAAACAGCCACAGATTTAACCCTAGGACTTGAAAGTAACATATTACATGTCATTATTGTATTACTTATTAAACAGGAATGGGGGCAGGTCTAGAGGTAGGAGTGCATATGTCTGCCTTGTCATCAATTCAATTCAATTCAAGGGGCTTTATTGGCATGGGAAACATGTGTTAACATTGCCAAAGCAAGTGAGGTAGATAATATACAAAAGTTAAATGAACAATAAAAATTAACAGTAAACATTACACATACAGAAGTTTCAAAACAATAAAGACATCACAAATGTCATATTGTATATATACAGTGTTGTAACAATGTACAAATGGTTAAAGTACACAAGGGAAAATAAATAAGCATAAATATGGGTTGTATTTACAATGGTGTTTGTTCTTCACTGGTTGCCCTTTTCTTGTGGCAACAGGTCACAAATCTTGCTGCTGTGATGGCACACTGTGGAATTTCACCCAGTAGATATGGGAGTTTATCAAAATTGGATTTGTTTTCGAATTCTTTGTGGGTCTGTGTGATCTGAGGGAAATATGTGTCTCTAATATGGTCATACATTTGGCAGGAGGTTAGGAAGTGCAGCTCAGTTTCCACCTCATTTTGTGAGCAGTGAGCACATAGCCTGTCTTCTCTTGAGAGCCATGTCTGCCTACGGCGGCCTTTCTCAATAGCAAGGCTATGCTCACTGAGTCTGTACATAGTCAAAGCTTTCCTTAAGTTTGGGTCAGTCACAGTGGTCAGGTATTCTGCCACTGTGTACTCTCTGTTTAGGGCCAAATAGCATTCTAGTTTGCTCTGTTTTTTTGTTAATTCTTTCCAATGTGTCAAGTAATTATCTTTTTGTTTTCTCATGATTTGGTTGGGTCTAATTGTGCTGTTGTCCTGGGGCTCTGTGGGGTGTGTTTGTGTTTGTGAACAGAGCCCTAGGACCAGCTTGCTTAGGGGACTCTTCTCCAGGTTCATCTCTCTGTAGATGATGGCTTTGTTATGGAAGGTTTGGGAATCGCTTCCTTTTAGGTGGTTGTAGAATTTAACGGCTCTTTTCTGGATTTTGATAATTAGTGGGTATCGGCCTAATTCTGCTCTGCATGCATTATTTGGTGTTCTACGTTGTACACGGAGGATATTTTTGCAGAATTCTGCATGCAGAGTCTCAATTTGGTGTTTGTCCCATTTTGTGAAGTCTTGGTTGGTGAGCGGACCCCAGACCTCACAACCATAAAGGGCAATGGGCTCTATGACTGATTCAAGTATTTTTAGCCAGATCCTAATTGGTATGTTGAAATTTATGTTCCTTTTGATGGCATAGAATGCCCTTCTTGCCTTGTCTCTCAGATCGTTCACAGCTTTGTGGAAGTTACCTGTGGCACTGATGTTTAGGCCGAGGTATGTATAGTTTTTTGTGTGCTCTAGGGCAACAGTGTCTAGATGGAATTTGTGGTCCTGGCGACTGGACCTTTTTTGGAACACCATTATTTTGGTCTTACTGAGATTTACTGTCAGGGCCCAGGTCTGGCAGAATCTGTGCAGAAGATCTAGGTGCTGCTGTAGGCCCTCGGTTGGTGACAGAAGCACCAGATCATCAGCAAACAGTAGACATTTGACTTCGGATTCTAGTAGGGTGAGGCCGGGTGCTGCAGACTGTTCTAGTGCCCGTGCCAATTCGTTGATATATATGTTGAAGAGGGTGGGGCTTAAGCTGCATCCCTGTCTCACCCCACGACCCTGTGTGAAGAAATGTGTGTGTTTTTTGCCAATTTTAACCGCACACTTGTTGTTTGTGTACATGGACTTTATAATGTCGTATGTTTTACCCCCAACACCACTTTCCATCTATTTGTACAGCAGACCCTCATGCCAAATTGAGTCGAAGGCTTTTTTGAAATCAACAAAGCATGAGAAGACTTTGCCTTTGTTTTGGTTTGTTTGGTTGTCAATTAGGGTGTGTAGGGTGAATACATGGTCTGTTGTACGGTAATTTGGTAAAAAGCCAATTTGACATTTGCTCAGTACATTGTTTTCATTGAGGAAATGTACGAGTCTGCTGTTAATGATAATGCAGAGTATTTTCCCAAGGTTACTGTTGACGCATATTCCACGGTAGTTATTGGGGTCAAATTTGTCTCCACTTTTGTGGATTGGGGTGATCAGTCCAAATATTGGGGAAAATGCCAGAGCTAAGGACGATGTTAAGGAGTTTTAGTATAGCCAATTGGAATTTGTTGTCTGTATATTTGATCATTTCATTAAGGATACCATCAACACCACAGGCTTTTTTGGGTTGGAGGGTTTTTATTTTGTCCTGTAACTCACTCATCATCTCTTTAGCATCATCACATGTCACAGTAGACACATCGAGAACCAGAACTGAGATATCAGTTGTCTTTGTAACACTGAGTGAATGTTATAGCCATTGTGACTGCACACTGCGCTGTAGATGTGATCATCGTCATCATGTCTAGCATTGCCTTCGTCAGGAAGCCTGAAATAGAGTCCCCTTGCCCCCCCCCCAGAATCATCCACCCCTTTGCAGCAGGCAGGCGCTGCGTGCTGGCATTTGGGGCTCCGCTGTGCTGCTGTGCTGTCAGTGTGTTCTGAGTCGCTCACAAGACTGATGGGAAATCTCTCTGTCTCTCGGTCTGTGTCATTGTCACCCTCTCCCTGTCTATCTATTTCTCTCTCTCTCTCTCTCTCTCTCTCTCTCTCTCTCTCTCTCTCTCTCTCTCTCTCTCTCTCTCTCTCTCTCTCTCTCTCTCTCTCTCTCTCTCTCTCTCTCTCTCTCTGTCTGTCTCTCTTTATCTATCCCTCTTCTTCTTCTTTCAATCTCCCCCTCTCTCTACTTTTCTCCCTCCCTCGCTCCCCCTCCTTTTGATGTCCTTCTCACACTTTCTTCTCATCCCCTACTCACTCTTTCTTCACGGTCTGTCCCTCTATCTTCCTCTATCTCCTCTTCACACTCTCTCGTTCCCTCTTCCCCGCTCTGACTGAGTGAAGGGGTGTTGTACCGGGCTCTCTCCCAGCAACTACTGACTTGTTGCTAATAGAGTGGTGTGTGTGTGTGTGTGTGTGTGTGTGTGTGTGTGTGTGTGTGTGTGTGTGTGTGTGTGTGTGTGTGTGTGTGTGTGTGTGTGTGTGTGTGTGTGTGTGTGTGTGTGTGTGTGTGTGTGTGTGTGTGTGTGTGTGTGTGTGTGTGTGTGTTATCGGGGGCAGCTCTTCTGATCGTAATGACATGAGACTGCCTGAGGTTGGGTGGTGGGCCGAGCCACAGTACCCACCTCCACCCAGGGAAGCAACAGACAGAGACAGGGACACACTATCTCTCTGTCTCTCTTTCTCTCTCTCTTTCTCCCTTACTGTCTCATTCTAATCAGCTTCCTGTGTAGGGACTATTGAAAGCATTAGAAATAGACTACTTTGATCCAGGAATCAAAAGATCCCACACAAAAGGAACACGGGCCTTGAAGATTGATTAACCTTGTTGCACCGAGCAAGAAAAGACAGCAGATCTTGACCAAGATCTCTTCTAACCTTTTAGATAAATAATTTCACTGCTGCTAGTCCGCTCTGCTCCATTCAGCCTGAGGGGTATTGATGTAGAAAGGGAGCTGTCTTGCCACTCGTGTGCCAGCCTGCCGTCCTTGTCTCTCTGTTCTCGCTCCTTCACATACTTGTGAACTGTGTCGCACGGCTCACCAGCTTTAATCAAGGTCCCTTTGATCCCGCTTGGAGAGGCATATTCCCTGCCACATGACGTACGGACGCCCCCTCTATAGCACCTGGCTGTAGGCCTGTCTCTGCCACCTCTACTCTGTGCTTATTCATTGCATTCTGGTAATATTTAGGACATGTACAGTAGGCTAACCATTTAGCCTTACCTTAGATCTGTCCACAGCATTACAGCTTTCATAGTGATGCAAAAGTTCACAAACTTCATTGACCTGTGTAAGCGCGGAAAAATGTGCCATAATAGTAATGAGAACTACAGAGTGGTTCAGCTACAATATTGAATATATTTCAGGGACAAATGTCATAATGTCTTGTTCCTGTCCAGGGTTAGCTGACTCCTACATTAGCCGACCATCTCACTGTTGTCAGACTGTTGTCTGACTGTTGTCTGACTGTTATCTTGTCCCACTACAGGGTTCAGCTGACTCCTACACTAGCCGACCATCTCACTGTTGTCAGACTGTTGTCTGACTGTTGTCTGACTGTTATCTTGTCCCACTACAGGGTTCAGCTGACTCCTACACTAGCCGACCATCTCACTGTTGTCAGACTGTTGTCTGACTGTTGTCTGACTGTTATCTTGTCCCACTACAGGGTTCAGCTGACTCCTACACTAGCCGACCATCTCACTGTTGTCTGACTGTTGTCTGACTGTTATCTTGTCCCACTACAGGGTTCAGCTGACTCCTACACTAGCCGACCATCGGACTCAGATGTCTCTCTGGAGGAGGAGCCGACAGGCGGCAAGCTGGAGAAGGAGCAGCAGGCCACTGTACAGCTGGAGAGGGCCAAGGTGAGACAGATTTCTGCTAGGTGTCCCACTGTGTTGCCTTATGCTATGCTACTGTACTATCACAGGCATATACCTTAAGAACAAGGCCCCTATCATTGGGAAGGCCCCAGTAGGCAAAGCTGGTTGAAATTACATTATTACAATCAAATTAAAACCAGAACTGGCATCTTTGCAACCAGTAATGCCCACTGGGTTATGGTTGAGCTTATCTAGCTAGGCTAGGCACTCTTCTTATACATGGTGTTTCCTGTATCGTCTCAGGCCAAAGCCGTGGCCTTTGCTGTGAAGACTAACGTCAGTTACTGTGGAGCCCTGGATGAGGATGTCCCTGTGGCAGGAACCGCCATCTCCTTCGATGCCAAGGACTTCCTGCACATTAAAGAGGTACAGCATATATAACACACTGTACTGCTAAAGCTATGGCTGCGTTTGAATTGGCATCCTATTCCCTATGTAGTGCACTACTTTTGTCCGGAGCCCATGAGGCCAAAAGTAGCTTTGGCCAACAGTAGTGCACTATATAGGGAATAGGGTGCCATTTCAGACAGCCTATGTTTGCTTCAAGCCACATCTGTTCACGGGCCGTTATGGATGATGCAATATCAATAATGCATGTCCTGCTTTGGAATCAATGGAGTCACATAGAGTGTGTATACAGCCTTGTATCTCTGTGGAGTTTACACACTCTTCTGTTCGATTCTGAGTCATTGTGTTGTTTTGTGTTGGGTTTCACAGTCGCATAGAGTGAGTACCGTATGTCTGTGGATTGTTACACACTTCTATTCTAAGACATTGGTTTTGTGTTGCTTTGCCCATAGTCACATACTGTATAGTGTGTGAATGTCTATTTAACACATCAACACACACACACACACACACACACACACACACACACACACACACACACACACACACACACACACACACACACACACACACACACACACACACACACACACACAACACACACACACACACACACACACACACAATGCACACACACTTCAGTCATTGAGTTGTTTAATGTTGTCTTGCCCATTACAGAAGTACAGTAATGACTGGTGGATTGGCCGGCTGGTGAAGGAGGGCTGTGAGATCGGATTCATCCCCAGTCCTCTGAAACTGGATAACATTCGTCTACAGCAGGAGCAGAAGAGGGGCACACGCTCTTACGGGTAAGTCCTGGGTGGAGGGGCTGGGGGTGGTGTATTGAGGGGCTGAGGTGGGCTTGGTTGGGTGGAGGGGCTGTGTTAGAGGATGGGTAGGGGATTGGAGAGGGGCTAACAATTTATAAGAACTTTCATGAATAAGCATTAATCAACTATTTATCAACTTTATTAAGCATTTATAAAAGTTATTATAAAAAGTTACTAAAGTACAATGAGTAGCCACCTACTCTCCATTCCAGGTCTGACTCTGCTGTGACTATGTGTTTTACTCATAACAGGTCAGAGATTCCTCATAATAACAGATCAGAGGTTACTCATAATAACAGATTGGTGATGTGTTTCTTAGGTGACATTAATATGATAAGAGATTATATGCGTCATCATATATCATTTTCCTCATTCAGCTATGCTTGAACTATTTGTTGTCTATTTTAAAGGACATTTTGTGTTCCCCGTTGGCCTCATGTTGCAGAGGGTTACATTATGCAACAGTTGTGGTAAAACAGTGGGTATGTCGTCTCACATAGTGCCGTGATAGATATCATCTCCACGGCGATCACGGCTCATAAATTATATATTAGCCAATTCAATTCCAGCCCTGTGTTATCATATTTTCTGGAACAATGTATAGTCAATACTTCTATAGTCTACCATGTACTTATAGTATTCATCCAATTACATTCTACTGTTGGATAATTATATTCTACTGCTAAATATTCAACATGGAAGTGCATTTTAGAAAAGCATTTACCACTACAACACACTTTACAGTAAAATAATACAATTCAAGAGATAAAAACAAGCAGCGGCAATAACGGAGAAGAATAAAATAACAGTAAAACACCAAG
Organism: Salvelinus alpinus; assembly: GCF_045679555.1. Lineage (NCBI taxonomy): Eukaryota > Metazoa > Chordata > Actinopteri > Salmoniformes > Salmonidae > Salvelinus > Salvelinus alpinus. Next base: position 33,012,081 of record NC_092105.1, read on the forward strand.
GATGTCTAAAGTAACAATAAAATGACTGATTAAAGACAGAGAATTGTTAGTGACCCTGTTTCTCCTGGGGATAGGAGTTCTATTTGACTCCGTGATGAGACTATCTGTGTTCCACATGAATGATTATTCTCTCTATCTCTGTCTGTTGTCCTTTGTGCCTTGCAGTAAGTCCAGTGGGAATTCCTCCTCCAGTCTAGGAGACATGGTTTCAGGCGGGTTCAAACCCTCCCTCTGCAGGTGAGCCTCCAGACAGAAGCCTATTAGGGAAGGACGTCTCTCCAGGTGCGACGTCTCATTAGTTGTTTGTCAGAATGAATCATTAAGCAAACAGAGCTGTGATCTAATTGTCCCTGTCTCTAACATAACATATCATTGTTGCTCAGTGGGTTGTTTATTAACATATCAAATCCAGTGTGAGAACTGTCGGTTCCTTCATTATGAACTGAATGGTTACCAGAGTATACATACCTAATGTTATTGTTCTACACCAGCAGAAAAAAATATGTAGTTACATTTTCGTAGAATTTATTAAAAATGATACACCTGCAAATGTCAAATGGGAAACAGTGGCTGGAGGTTGGGTGGATGGAATGTGGAGTTGTGAGATCTTTGTGTCTTCCAGAATGTGCCATGTTTTGGACTGGAATGAGGTGGGCCATGCACTCTCAGTCCACTCCTCCTCCTCTTCCTCCAAGAGGATTATGCACAGGCGTTATGTCCATGCAATGAGTTTGCTTTAAGTGAAACATAACCATATAGCCCAAACTCTGCGTTATCAAATTCAAAGGATCTTCTCCATCTTATAGCGAGGATTACTAAGCATACATTGAAATAATACTCTATCTTTATTTCAATTTCTTTATAAGACACCAAACACTTTTATATGATCATGCAACTTCAGAGTTAGTTATCAAGTGCAACCAATGGCTGCCACCTGCAAAGGAAGGTTTGGAATAGAAGCAACAAATAAATAAAGTGTTTCGACCACTAATATACTGTATACATACTGTATATTTAATACTTCATTTATTTGTGTGATAATAAGTTATTTGCATCCATCATTGTACAATTCAAATGTTTCCATCAAATGTTTCAACCCAACCACTGGGTATTAAAGTACTGTGATACTGAAAAGGTATCACTGTAATGTTTTGTACTGTATATTGTATTAGGTCTCTGCTTTGCATTCAAAGGCACTTATCAGTTCTTTTCTCATTTTTACAGGAAAACAGAAGCAGAAAGTGGTGAGTAGTATACACACTTTTCATTAATTAATTCACATACAGGTAACCTCCAAGATCTGTAACCAAATAAGAAACTGGTTGTACCCAGATTCATAAGTTCAGTCGGCATTTCATCCTCCATATCCAAGTTTCGATCTCTATTTCAGGCATACAGAATAATACTAACTGAATTGACTTGCTCTTTATTCACCCCAATTAATCTCTTATAAATACTATCTTTTTTATTTTATTTTTTATTTTAGGGGGTAGCTTTAATATTGCAAATCGATTGTGGCTTCCATCAATGTAATTGTCTGCATCATTTCCAATCCCCCATATATTCTTTGTAAATATATACACTACCGTTCAAAAGTTTGGGGTCACTTAGAAATGTCCTTGTTTTTGAAAGAAAATCACATTTTTTGTCCATTAAAATAACATCAAATTGATCAGAAATACAGTGTAGACATTGTTAATGTTGTAAATGACTATTGTAGCTGGAAACGGCTGATTTGTTATGGAATATCTACATAGGTGTACAGAGGCCCATTATCAGCAACCATCACTCCTGTGTTCAAATGGCACGTTGTGTTAGCTATTCCAAGTTAATCATTTTAAAAGGCTAATTAATCATTAGAAAACCCTTTTGCAATTATGTTAGCACAGCTGAAAACTGTTGTGCTGATTAAAGAAGTATTAAAACTGGCCTTCTTTGACTAGTTGAGTATCCGGAGCACCAGCATTTGTGGGTTCGATTACAGGCTCAAAATGGCCAGAAACAAAGAACTTTCTTCTGAAACTCAGTCTAACATCAGTCTATTCTTGTTGGCTCTAACCAGAATAGAAAAGAGGAGTGGGAGGCCCTGGTGCACAACTGAGCAGGAGGACAAGTACATTAGTGTCTAGTTTGAGAAACCGACGCCTCAAGTCCTCAACTGGCAGCTTCATTAAATAGTACCCGCAAAACACCAGTCTCAACGACTGAGGAGCCCGCATTGATATGTTAGTCACTCTCACTCAGATATCATATTAAAAACTGGAAACAATACTCTACACCCTATGGCAAAATGTGTAGAATTGGATATCTCGTCTTTAATCTGCTGGCAGTATTTTTTGTAACAACACTTTGTCAGCACATTATCAGGAAGTAAAACAGAACCGTCCAAATGTCTTAATAGCATCACTTAACAGCGAATAGCTGTAATACATCCAGCTACTGTTATACACATTCTCATTCAACATCCATTGGTAACACGTTCCATAAAGTTGCTATTGCACCTGAGTTGTAACAATGTAAATACACTGACAAACTTTCTTGACATGTAATAATGCCTAATAAAAGGACTTCATAATGGTGAATGGCATGTTACATGTTGCTGTGGTGTCTGTGCTCCGTCTAACCATCTACCTCCACTACAGACTGAACACATCCCTCCCTATGACGTGGTCCCCTCTATGAGACCAGTGGTCCTGGTAGGACCGTCCCTGAAGGGATATGAGGTAGACATCATAGCAATAATACTTTCGGTCTCTTGTTGTTGTATTGGTCAAGTGTTATTAAGCCTCCAAAATAGCTATTCAGAACGACTGCAATATTTGGTTGTGTGCCATACATTACACCAAAGTGACACCAATTCCCAGCTCTCCGTTTTGTAATCAATATTGAGGACCGTCAGCGTGTAGACTAGAGGTTAAGATGCAGCTTCATTGAAGAGGTTTACCCACACATTCACGGACAGTGAATAACTCCCCCATTTATTATCAGAGTAGATATTTGGAGGTCTCCAACAATAACAGCTATGTCAGGCCGATCCATTCATTGCTAACTAACCAGCAATGGGGGCTTGCAGAAAAAAGAGGGCAGCATCTTTTCCCCGGCATGTATGGGGGGAAGTGGGGAGCTAGGATCATCTTCACACAGAATCACAGTCCTCATCTCCGCTCCACCGTGTTGCCATGGTAACAACCTTCTGGGTAAAACACGTCAGTCTGAAAAAGTGGAGCATAGCTTGAAATTAGAAACACAGAGCTTAACAGCACCAGAAGATCTGTGTGTGTACAAGAAAACTTTAGCACTTATTATGATAATACAGCAAAAATATATATTTTGTCAGCGACAAGGTTATGCGAAGGTGGATGGAATGGGGGCACAATTTGGTCTTCTTAATGTGAATTTTTGCCCAATTTACAGAGAGAAACGTGTGTATTGGTCCAAAATATCTAACTACAGTACACTGCTTTCTTGTGTGAACAGCATGACGCTGTTGTCATTCATGCTCAATGTCAAGAGAGCTTACACAACATCTGTTTTTTCCTCTAAAAATGTCCCTAGTGAAATGTAAAAAATGTCAATGTTGCCGTTAACTATAAAGAATATGGTTATTTCTGTGTGAAAAGCACACAAAAAGTCTTTAACTCTCATATTTTTGGATATATCATATAATAATTGTTCCACACTACTCCTTGCTAGCCTTGTCCTCAAAACTACAGTTCTTCCCAGCTTCAGAGTGTAATTCAAATAGCTTGCAAAAATAGCATTAATGAAGACTGGTCTGGCCTGCTATAGCCCAATTCATCACATCGGCATTGGTCTTTATGACACTTCATTGTAGGCCTTAATCACCTTATTTAATGTAACCAGGATTAATTCTTTAGAAAATGAAGTGGAAAGAAACCAGAGATCATGCTTCTCCTTTGATGGATGCCTTGGCCCAGTGGAATAAATCACAGGCAGGACCAGAGGAGCCTGAATGGACCTTCTGGGTGGATGTCATAATACATTTTTATTTAAACTGTATTTAACTAGGCAAGTCAGTTAAGAACAAATTCTTATTTACAATGACAACCTACCAAAAGGCAGAAGGCCTCCTGAGGTGGACGGCGGCTGGGATAATAAAAAAATATAAATTATTATGAAAATATAGGACAAAACACACATCGCGACAAGAGAGACAACCCAACACTACATAAAGAGAGACCTTCTAGATATGAGGAATATGGAGACATCTTTATTGGATGGATAATGGTGGTGGATGGGGAAAGATGGGATGGTCTTGATTTAGCACTAATACTGAAACCGAAAATGATTGCAAAGTTGACAACTGTTCTTTTGACATCCTTGGGTACCTTTGTCCATAACATGTGCTATTTATAAACATTGCCCATCAGGGAATGTAGCTTCAGCATAAGAAATGGGTCTTTCAAGGGTTCTTCCAGGCTTGCTATAGCTGTGAGGAATTGTCAATGAATTTCTACTGGCTTATTTCCTTGCTGTCTGTCTTAACCCTCTCTCACCTGTCCTGTTACTCACGCTCCCTCTCTCTTTCACTCCTTTTTCCTCACTATTTTATCCCTCTTTTCTGTCTGACATCCTCTGCTGCTCCCGGGCTCTGTGTGCAGGTGACAGACATGATGCAGAAAGCACTCTTTGATTTCCTGAAGCACAGGTTTGATGGCAGGTGAGGAGTCATCAGCCCTTTTCCTGCATATTGTCGCCAGCCCTTTCCCCTGCATACTGTACTAACCCTCTGCAGGCTGCTCCACTTACCCTCATGCAAACTACTATAGCTAGTTGAAAAAAGATGTAAAGCACTTGTAAATGAATTTAATGAGTTGTCAAAGTACCTTATTTGACCACCTGTTTTGACTAGGTCTTTCCTTAGATTTTATAAACATTCTGGTAACCATGCAATACTGGTCTGGATTGTGACTAACATGTTGTGTTGCATGTTCTCCTATTCTGTCTGTCTTGATTCTTTAACTTGTAGGATATCCATTACAAGGGTAACGGCAGACATCGCTCTGGCCAAGAGGTCAGTGCTCAACAACCCCAGCAAGAGGGCCATCATTGAAAGATCCAACACCAGATCCAACCTAGGTATCATCATAATGGCATTGAATGCTATCATTCTTTACTTTACTGTGTGTATATTGTACATGTTAAAAGGAATGTACAAATACATGTATGCATATAATATATTTTTCATATCTGATAAAGGATCTGTTTTACACAGAATTTGTGGAATTTATGTCTTCTGAGCTTGGCGTTATAAATAGATTCATCCTCTGTCTGTGATCTGTCTTCTTTTTCCTGTACAGCGGAGGTTCAGAGTGAGATTGAGAGGATATTTGAGCTGGCCCGATCCTTACAGCTGGTGGTTCTGGATGCTGACACGATCAACCATCCGGCCCAGCTCACAAAGACGTCCTTAGCACCTATCATCGTCCATGTTAAAGTGTCCTCTCCTAAGGTAATTTTTACGCTTCCCTTTATCCCCAAATGGTTCTAATTTTACTACTGTACCTGGATTGAACATGGGAGGGAATTCAGAGGAACCAGGCTCCGGGAGTGAAATCCTTTTGACATTACAAATATTTTCTTTAAGGTGAATTCAAGGATTTGACATTGATGGGTTCCATTTCCAACCGTGACCAGGCTGATTTGCATTGCTGCCCTCTTCTGGCTTGATTTATATATCAACTATCCACAGGTTCTGCAGCGGCTGATCAAGTCGAGAGGGAAATCCCAGAGCAAACACTTGAATGTGCAGCTGGTGGCAGCGGACAAACTAGCACAGTGCCCCCCGGTAGGCATTCAAAATCCCCCACAGTACACTCTGTCAACTGCTACATCCTGTTACTGTCTCTGGCCTTCACAAGGGCTATCAGTAAATCAGTCTATCAAGTCTAATTCTGCATGTCTCTGCTCTCACCCTCTCTCTCTCTGTCTGTCTCTCTTTCCCCTCTCCTCTCTCTCAGGAAATGTTTGACATCATTCTGGATGAGAATCAGCTGGAGGATGCATGTGAGCACCTGGCAGAGTACCTGGAAGCCTACTGGAGGGCCACACACACCTCCCTGAGCACCCCTCTCAACCCTCTGCTGGGCCGCAACCTGGGATCCACCGCTCTCTCTCCGTACCCCACAGCCATAACCGGGCTGGTGAACCAACAGGTGATTATAATTGATCTTATTTAGTTATATAGGGGGTTAAAGTACAATAGATGTGGTGGCAATAGCTATAGTGACTGTTTATTTTGCTGAATTATCGTTGGGCAAATCGGTTGTAAATAATGAATTGGAAAAGGTATCAGTCAGTAGTGAAATGATACAGGATTGTTGCCTATTTATGGAGTCTTATAGTCACTGAGGTTTTTCTCACTATATAAAAAGAATATTGCCTAAGTAATGAAAATGCTGATGCTATGGTCAATGGCTAAATGACCAGATTTATACAATATGTCCCCTCCTTCTCCCTGGACAGGGCCAAAGAAATACAAACAGGAACAGCAATCACACAGCAGGAGACCACTCACCCATCGAGAGACACAGCCTAATGCCCTCAGACGAGAACTACCACAATGAGCGGCAGAGGAAGAGCCGTAACCGCCTATCCTCCGGCTCGCAGCACAGCCGGGACCAGGTCCACTACCCTCTGGTGGAGGAGGACTATCATGACCCCTACCAGGACACGTACAAGCCCCACCGCAACCGCAACGGCTCCCCCGGAGGCTACAGCCATGACTCCAGGCACAGGCTTTGAGCTGAAGACCCTTATATCACATAGGCCTCTCTTCCCTTCACATTTGGTACGACAGAGCCACAAGACAGCTCTTTCGTTTAATTGTACTGTAACAACCTTTTTATAAAGTGTTAGTAGCTCGCTTTACCTCTGGCACTGGTTCACACTGGAAACGTGAACATTGACCAACTGAAAATCAAATCTCAACGCCTCCATTTAAAAAAACTAAAAATAGGATGAGGAGCAGATTTTCACATGTTTTTTTTAAAGGGAAGGCCCAACACTTGGCTCGTCTTCTTCTTTTCTAACATGGCAGAGACTTGGCATGGCTGGGTGAATGAGGTGACCATGTGGTCCTCAACTCCCTGTTGTCTCAGTGTTAGCAGGGGTAGCTGTCGTGGTGGTCATGGTGACCCATCATTACCTGCCTTGAACCAGTGCCAGACAGCGCCATGCGTCCCTCGATCAGCAGAGAACCTCTTTGCACGTTTCCAGGAGCCAATAGCAGCAGAGTCAGTGCACTGTATCTTTAATTAATGTCACTAAGTTGTTTGAAATTGTCTTGGATGTTAGTGTTTCCAGTCCTGTAGCCTATAACCTGCTTCTCAGAACAGACAAAGTTTCTGTTTTGCAAAATGTTGAGTGATTATTTAGGGGGTTTCTGAATCGGAATCTTCTAGTTTCCTGGACTTCTATCCCCTTCTTCTCCTCAATGATACTTAGTGCCATTTGCGACATGCCGCATCAGGACAGAAAATCACACTTTTCTAAGTAGAATTTGCTGAGCAAGTTTCATATCTTGTGCTCTTTCAGGAAAGGGTGCATCCCTTCTTTATATACAGTACCTTAACACTCTAGTGTGAGGACTTTGCCTATCAGTTTAGTATGCGGAATCCAAGAGGAAATAGCCAAATTCAAGTTAGTAGATCTCAAGACTAGTGTTGAGAAGGGCAATATGCCCATGTGTGCTTAGTTTCAATTGTTCAAATGGGTTTCAGAGGATAGGCTCAGTGAAGATGGTTATACTTCCAATCAGGGGAATATTGATCATCTGATTGGTTTACCACATCCCGTGTTCTGTACAAGCAGCCTCTGATAGTGATTTAATTTGCATCATATTTTCTTCTCTTTTTAACAGTCTTCTTAATTCAAGTGTAATATATTCAAAGAAAGTCCTGTTTGGCCAGTAAGAAATACCTGCTGTCTGTTCAGCAAAGTTTCATTGGTTTAGAATGATCAATGCCATCATGTCCTTTTCTCAATATACAGTATGTCATGGAATAATGATCCAGTGCTGTTATGTATGTGTTGTTGCTATTGAAAAACCAGTAGGACACAGTAGTTGAGTATGTGACTGTTATTTATGGTACTCACATTTCAACAATTAAATTAGTCAACACATAAGAGGAAGAGAAGGCTTCAGTCTGCTGTGAAGTTAATGTTATATTGTCAGAAAGGTTTGTGATTCTGACATTTACATTTAAGTCATTTAGCTGACGCTCTTATCCAGAGCGACTTACAAATTGGAAAGTTCATACATATTCATCCTGGTCCCCCCGTGGGGAATGAACCCACAACCCTGGCGTTGCAAGCGCCACGCTCTACCAACTGAGCCACACGGGACCACAAACACTTGGTCAGTAAACACTTGGTCAGTATTATTTGCTTTCCAACCATCGGCTATTCTATATTAATGCCCCATTTAAAAGTCTTCCATGTACTGGCCGTTAAAACAAAGTTATGTCATTTTTTAAGGACAATTTTACTATCCCAAGAATTTGCGTATCATAACACAAATTACAGCCTTATTGCTTAACCCAGGCCTTGTGTTAAACTTCTTTCTCTTTTCATACTTCCTTTCTTTTTTAGCACTGTAGCAATGGAGTGGTTTCTCTCCTAATCATATACATATCCTCAAAATGTAGCATTTTAGTTAGGAGTTTTTAAGGTCTATATGGTTAGCCAATTATACAAGCTAAGTCGTGTAGATTTTTTGAAGGGTATAGACTGGGGAGGTGGTAGATAGAAGTTTACGTCAGATAATGTCTCTCTATATTGAGTTGTGTGTTGTGCACCAATACTGGGTGTGCATCATTATTATTTCTTCTTCATCTTTGAATGCCTTCTTCTATTGCCAAGAAAGCTTGATTTCTGTTTATGCTGTATTCTATAAAGGCATGCTGGTAAAGAGAAAAACAAAGAAGACAAGCTAATCTAGAGAAAAAATATAATTTACTATGCAAATGTGTACAGTGCTGCATGCTGATGCTTTTCCTTCCTCGGCTACTTAGCGGCTTCATTGCAGTTCAATGATTGTGTTATTGTGTTATTGTTATTTTTGTGAAAGATGACATTCAAAAGGGAAATGCATAACTGCATGACTAATACAACACTTTAATTCATCAAGAAGAAAGAGAAATATGTTTTATGGAAAATTGATGTATAATGAGAACCAACTCTAGCTGCATAAAACATTTACTTATTTTATAAAATAAATTCTGAGCTCTGTTATAATGAACTATTTTCTTCATTGCCTCCCTTCTTAGGACTGATATGTTATCTGAAGATGTAGGATATTGAGTTGGCTCTTCTTATCAAAAAATAATTTCCTCTTCACTAAAACAGAACACAAAGCAGTGTACATCCAGTGGATACTTACCGGATTACAGTGAATCATGATTTATTCATTGTGATCTCTTTACTGTCCTTCCTTTGTTGTGCAATTTATGTTTGTTTGTCCCACAGGTTCCCTGCATGGACTGAACTGAAGACACTGTCTTATCAAATATGTGGCATTTTGTGAATGCTTGCAATTGCCTCACTTCAAAATATGACCTAAAGTGCCCATTGATGCAGTACTACTGTGGGTAATAATTTTCTCTGATTCTCTCTGGAATCCATCCTCACTGGACCGACTGTGGAGAGAGTGCAGTTTAGAGTAGGCGTGCGTCAGTGTTGACGACCGCACTCCAGCGGACCAAGCAAGCCAGCTATCATTGTATTCTCTAGAAATACAATATAAACCGCGTCCTGTAATTCTATGTCGACCATAAAGGCCTTCGTGCAAAGATGAAAACGTTATCAAGAAGCGTTGACATTACTGGTTTCTTTTTCACCGTCAAATATTGCCAAGTGTGACACTGACAGCAGCATTGCCTGGCTAGCGCATTAGCAACATCTTCAGGAATTCGCTAGCCTAGCTAAATTAATTGGCCGTAGCTACTCGTAGTTGTCCAAAGGCTCTGCAACAGCCATGGGAATACTTTTCACCAAGCTATGGAGGCTTTTCAATCATCAAGGTAAGTATGTCGTTAACGTCGAGTGTGAAGTTCAATGGATAAGTTAGCTAGCTAGTCCAGCTGTTAGCCAACACAGCCAAGCCTGGTCCACTGGTTACAAAGCTGATAACGTTAGCTAGCTACGTTAATTTACTTGCTAATGTATCATAGCTTTAGTTTTTACCGGGCCTATATAAGTCTTACGTTATTGGCTGTAAAGCTGCCTTTTCTTTACCCAGTTACTGTAGCTAACTAGGTAACTGTTTTGCTGTAATTTTTTTGTAATACATACATTAGTAACGTTAGTTAAATGATATATCATGTGTCATACTCATAGCTAACTAGCTATAGTCAACACTGCAGTGTTCAGAGGGCCTGTGATGTACTATTTAAAAATAATAATGTTATTTAACCTTTAACTAGGCAGGTCAATTAAGAACACATTCTTATTTACAATGACGGCCTAGGAACAGTGGGTTAACTGCCTTGTTCAGGGGCAGAACGACAGATTTAGGTAACGTTATGTCCTTAGCTATTCTGCTTTTAAAGGCCTAACATTGCTAGCTAATGTTACATTGTCATTGTTTAGAGAAAACCGACTGCGGTTTGGCTTAGTAGGCAGAGGAACAGGCACTACAGTACAATCTATATAATGTTGCAATTTTTCTTGCTCTTGGGAAGCCTAAGCTCCTGAGTTTTTTTTCCCATGGGAAGTGTACTAGTAGGTCCCATAAAATACAGTTCTCTTTTGGTGGGTGTTCATGTTATCTAGGTGTTGTGTCCATATTGAACTAATTTAATGGGAGGTATATTATCAGGTAGGTAAATTCAGGATCACTGGAGAGTAAAATAGAACTTCAAGTTTCAAATTTGAGCATGAGCCCAGCTACATTTGTCCCTTTCCCCTCACAGATTGTAGGTTAAAACTGTGCTGATGTCGTCTTTAGTGCACTGTGCATTTGTCTGAATTAGCTGAACATGTAACCAATTCCTCCCCGCTCAATATGTAATCAGATCTGTGCGAACCCCTGTAACATGAGCGCCGAGGGCAGCAGAGTATTTCTATGGAAAGTTCTCTCTGGACCGTTCGGTTTTATGTTGTAGGCCTATCTATTCTCAGGGGATCACTGACTGCGGTAAAGACTTGTTTGCCTAGTCAAATAAAAGGCCACATACATAAACAATCACGGATATCGTAACTAAAGTGGTTCACTCGCATGCAGTCAGTAGCTTGGTTTCCATCCAATTTGCGACAGATTTTCATGCAAATATTATAAAACCGGCATTAAAATATGTGCCTTTCCGCACCAGAGGTGTTTCCATCAGACTGACTTTGTGGAAACAAGTCTGTGCGTTATGACAGTGCGCTTAAATGTTCATGTAACGAATAACAAAACAGTGTAAAGTGTCTCCATTCCATTTTCCATAGTTTTGTCACACAAACTGTTGCGATAATTGGCACATTTGCGCCCAATCTGGTTTTCGTGCATGCTCTCTAGATAACGGTTCACGGATAAAGTAGACACTCGACAGGTAAGATTATATGTTGAGATGAATAAAATCAAGATTATTTTGATTTGTTAATTGACAGCTAAGCACCGATCATCATGTGACTAGCTTACAAATTAAGACCCTCGATTTTATTGGAAAGTAGCATCAAGCTCATCACCATGCACTTTTACCACCCTGGACTATATAACTGCCTTGATTTAGCTGGACTTCAGGAAGAGTAGCTGCTGCCTTGCACTTAATGTGGATCCATAATAAGTATAGCATCACGTGACTGCAAATTTACCTCGACACGAAGGTTATTCTATCAACAATCGTACAATAAATCGTTTCCACCGCAATTTGTTGCATAATACATTTTCTGTCGAAAGAACAAATTGTCTGTCGACATTTTAAATTATACCGACATTTCCTGTTTCCTTCACACTTGTAGTGATTTTTTAAAATGTTTCATGCCATGACTTTACTCGCATACAAACTAGTGATGGGTGTGAAAACATATTCTGATATTGTTTTGTTTCGTTTTGACAATATAGCAATATTATTTTTGCGCTAGTTGGCTGTACCTGCACGAAAACTCCAGTTTTTTTCCTTCATAGCTTGATTTCCATCTTATTTTTAAATAGGAAGCCAATTTGTTTTTTGTTTCCTTCACACTTGTAGTGATTTTTTAAAATGTTTCATGCCATGACTTTACTCGCATACAAACTAGTGATGGGTGTGAAAACATATTCTGATATTGTTTTGTTTCGTTTTGACAATATAGCAATATTATTTTTGCGCTAGTTGGCTGTACCTGCACGAAAACTCCAGTTTTTTTCCTTCATAGCTTGATTTCCATCTTATTTTTAAATAGGAAGCCAATTTGTTTTTAGCACTTTTATTTCCATGACTGATCAAAACTAGTTCTCATGTCGCTCTGCAGAAGACATTGTGAGCAATATGCTTCAACCATTGAATCACAATAAAATCACAGTATCAAATAGCAATACATAGAATATCGAGAATCTCAATACATATTGTATCTGCACCTATGTATTGTGATAATATCGTATTGTGAGGTCCCTGGCTGGTCCCTGGCTATTCCCAGCCGTAATAAAAACTGTGGATGGAAACGTGGTTACTGCCACATCAGAATATGTTTACCCAAGGATGAAAATGAAGGAATGACTCATTCTGAATGATGACTACTCCTGTCTGTTGTCCTAGCCTGGTTTCAGATATGCTTGATATGCTAGTGCTTTTGCTAACTCAATTTCTGTCATTGTCAAGCCAAACATGTATGGCATGGCAATTCCATAAGGAGTTAACAATAGAGCTACAGTTGTCCCTGGCAGGACAGCTTGCCTCTAATGAAATACAACACCATCTTTTTTGTCTGTTACTACCAGAGTTAGGCATACCTCCCACCCAAAGCATGTTCTGTCATGCAGAGCTTTTTATGCTTTTCAAGGCTGCTGAAAAGGGAAATGATCCGTTTTGTCAACCTTTTACCCAGTTTCTTCACTCAGGCAAACTATTGTTAGAGGCTTACAGCACCTTTCATATCTGCTCTACATTAAAGTATTTTTGCATATATAGCCTAGCATTGTACACTGTATTTTCTGGTCTCATTTAGAATATACGTGACCCATTTCTGAGTGGCTCAATATTGGTTCAGTCAGAGCCAAGTTTCATTGGACTCTCCTCTCACAATGTCTTTATTTTGTAATATAAAGACCTTGTCTTCTCACATATGTCTATTGTAATTGGCTATGTCCTGTGTCTGAGGAAGGCTTTGATTGGTAGTCGTCTACCAGCAACAGTGTCCCACATGTCATAAAGCCCATGGGACGCCAAGCGTTCCGTTTGTCCTGCGGTGTCAGTAGTATGTCAAACAGGAATTTCAAAAACTCATCTCACTGTGGGGGTTTAAATGGAACAATGGCAGTTCATTCACAAGGTGAAGGACAAATACAATACGCTAGCACAGCACCAGTTACAATGGCTATTTACAGTAAATAGGGACGGTAGTAGAGTGTGAATGGAACAGTATGCATATATTTTAACTGCTCACACAGCCTAAAGCACCTGAGCGACCTTTGCAACTGAGAAAAGATCTTATGCATTTGCTTACACAAGACTAACTGGTGGTGATCTCAAACTCCAGTGACGCAGCTGTGTGCTCTGTGCAATCTGCATTTTTTTGCAGTGGCTGCAAAAAAAGCTCACATAGTAAGATTTGTATCAGGTTCAAAACAAGTTGGTATCTGCATTACCTAATGGCAAAAAATAACGCTCACCAGAACAAGTATCTACATAATGGCATCGATAAGGCCCCCCCAACTAGGAATATACAGTTGTTTCTGAGAGTAAAAATAGGAATTTCCCTTTCTTTAAAGTACCAAAGTAGTCTTCTACTATTTGTTCAGTTGTAATGAAAGTAGAGTACTCCACTGACTGACAGACTTTGAAGACAGTCCAGAGTAGTTCAAGTAGGTGTTGAGTGCTGTACATACACCTCAGCCAAATACATTTAAACTCAGTTTTTCACAATTCCTGACAGTTAATCTTAGTAAAAATTCCCTGTCTTAGGTCAGTTAGGATCACCACTTTATTTTAAGAATGTGAAATGTCAGAATAATAGTAGAGATAATGATTTATTTCAGCTTTTATTTATTTCATCACATTCCCAGTGGGTCAGAAGTTTACATACACTCAATTAGTATTTCGTAGCATTGCCTTTAAATTGTTTAACTTGGGTCAAACATTTCAGGTAGCCTTCCACAAGCTTCCCACAATAAGTTGGGTGAATTTTGGCCCATTCCTCCTGACAGAGCTGGTGTAACTGAGTGAGGTTTGTTGGCCTCCATCCTCACCCACGCTTTTTCAGTTCTGCCCACAAACTTTCTATAGGATTGAGGTCAGGGCTTTGTGATGGCCACTCCAATACCTTGACTTGGCTGTACTTAAGCCATTTTGCCACAACTTTGGAAGTATGCTTGGGGTTATTGTCCATTTGGAAGACCAATTTGCGACCAAGCTTTAACTTCCTGACTGATGTCTTGATGTTGCTTCAATATATCCACACATTTTCCTCCTCATGATACCATCTATTTTGTGAAGTGCACCAGTCCCTCCAGCAGGAAAGCACCCCCACAACATGATGCTGCCACCTCTGTGCTTCACGGTTGGGATGGTGTTCTTTCGCTTGCAAGCCTCCCCCTTTTTCCTCCGAACATAATGATGGTCATTATGGCCAAACGGTTCTATTTATGTTTCATCAGACCAGAAGACATTTCTCCAAAAAGTACGATCTTTGTCCCCATGTGCAGTTGCAAACCGTAGTCTGGCTTTTTTATGGCGGTTTTGGAGCACTGGCTTCTTCCTTGCTGAACGGCCTTTCAGGTTATGTCGATATAGGACTCGTTTTACTGTGGATATAGATGCTTTTGTACACGTTTCCTCCAGCATCTTCACAAGGTCCTTTGCTGATGTTCTGGGATTGAGTGCACTTTTGCACCAAAGTACGTTCATCTCTAGGAGACAGAACGCGTCTCCTTCCTGAGCGGTTTGATGGCTGCTTGGTCCGAAGTTGTTTATACTTGCGTACTATTGTTTGTACAGATGAACGTGGTACCTTCAGGCGTTTGGAAATTGCTCCCAAGGATGAACCAGACTTGTGGATGTCTACACATTTTTTTCTGAGGTCTTGGCTGATTTCTTTAGATTTTCTCATGATGTCAAGCAAAGAGGCACGGAGTTTGAAGGTAGGCCTTGAAATACATCCACAGGTACACCTCCAATTGACTCAAATGATGTCAATTAGCCTATCAGAAGCTTCTAAAGCCATGACATCATTTTCTGGAATGTTCCAAGCTGTTTAAAGGCACAGTCAACTTAGTGTATGTAAACTTCTGACCCACTGGAATTGTGATACGGTGGCAAGTAGCCTAGCGGTTAGAGCGTTGGACTAGTAACCAAAAGGTTGCAAGATCGAATCCCCGAGCTGACAAGGTAAAAATCTGTCATTCTGCCCCTGAAAAAGGCAGTTAACCCACTGTTCCTAGGCCGTCATTGAAAATAAGAATTTGTTCTTAACTGACTCGCCTAGTTAAATAAAGGTTAAAAAAAAAAATACGTTGACCCACTGGAATTGTGATACAGTGAAATAATCTGTCTGTAAACAATTGTTGGAAGAATGTTGTGTCATGCACAAAGTAAATGTCCTAACAGCCTTGACAAACTATAGTTTGTTAACAAGAAATTTGTGGAGTGGTTGAAAAACAGGTTTTAATGACGCCAACCTAAGTGTATGTAAACGTCCGACTTCAGCTGTAGGTGGGAAACTGGTGGGGAAATTCCATGGTAAGAATGATAATAAGTAAGCTCATCAATAAGCTAAGGACCCTGGGACTAAACATCTCCCTCTGCAACTGTATCCTGGACTTCCTGATGGGCCTCCGCCCCCAGGTGGTAAGGGTAGGTAACAACACATCCGCCACGCTGATCCTCAACACAGGGGCCACTCAGGGGTGGGAGCTCAGTCCCCTCCTGTACTCCCTCTTCACTCATGACTTCACGGCCAGGCACGACTCCAACACCATCATTAAGTTTGCCAATGACACAACAGTTGTAGGCCTGATCACCGTCAACGACGAGACAGCCTATAGGGAGGAGGTCAGAGACCTGGCCGTGTGGTGCCAGGACAACAACCTCTCCCTCAACGTGATCAAGACAAAGGAGATGATTGTGGACTACAGGAAAAGGAGGACCGAGCACACCCCCTTTATCATCGACGGGGCTGTAGTGGAGCAGGTTGAGAGCTTCAAGTTCCTTGGTGTCCACATCACCAACAAACTAACGTGGTCCAATCCCACCAAGACAGTCGTGAAGGAGGCACGGCAAAACCTATTCCCCCTCAGGAGACTGAAAAAATTTGGCATGCGTCCTCAGATCCTCAACAGGTTTTACAGCTGCACCATCGAGAGCATCCTGACTGGTTGCATCACTGCCTGTTATGGCAACTGCTCGGCCTCCGACCGCAAGGCACTCCAGAGGGTAGTGTGTACGGCCCAGTACATCACCGGGGCCAAGCTTCCTGCCATCCAGGACCTCTATACCAGGCGGTGTCAGAGAAGGCCCTACAAATTGTCAAAGACCCCAACCACCCTAGTCATAGACTGTTCTCTCTGCTACTGCATGGCAAGCGGTATCGGAGCGACCAAAGTCTCGGTCCAAGAGGCTTCTCAACAGCTTCTTCCCCCAAGCCATACGAATCCTGAACATCTAATCAAATAACTACCCAGTCTATTTGCATTGCCCCCCCACCTTTACGCCGCTGCTACTCTGTTATCTTTGCATAGCCACTTTAATAACTCTACCTACATGTACGTATTACTAGAGGTCGACCGATTAATCGGCTAGGCCGATTAATTAGGGCCGATTTCAAGTTTCATAAAAATCGGTAATCTGCATTTTTGGACGCCGATTATGGCCGATTACTTTGCACTCCACGATGAGACTGTGCAGGCTGACCACCTGTTGCGCGAGTGCAGCAAGGAGCCAAGGTAAGTTGCTAGCTAGCATTAAACGTATCTTATAAAAAACAATCAATCTTAACATAATCACTAGTTAACTACACATGGTTGATGATGTTACTAGTTTATCTAGCTTGTCCTGCGTTGCATATAATCAATGCGGTGCCTGTTAATTTATCATCGAATCACAGACTACTTCGCCAAACGGATGATGATTTAACAAGCGCATTCGCGAAAAAAGCACTGTCGTTGCACCAATGTGTACCTAACCATAAACATCAATGCCTTTCTTAAAATCAATACACAAGTATATATTTTTTAAACCTGCATATTTAGTTAATATTGCCTGCTAACATGAATTTATTTTAATTAGGGAAATTGTGTCACTTCTCTTGCGCTCTGTGCAAGCAGAGTCAGGGTATATGCAGCAGTTTGGGCCGCCTGGCTCCCTGCAAACTGTGTGAAGACCATTTCTTCCTAACAATGGCCGTAATTAATTTGCCAGAATTTTATATAATTATGACATAACATTGAAGGTTGTGCAATGTAACAGCAATATTTAGACTTAAGGATGCCACCCGTTAGATAAATACGGAATGGTTCCGTATTTCACTGAAAGAATAAACGTTTTGTTTTCGAAATTATAGTTTCCGGATTTGACCATATTAATGACCTAAGGATCGTATTTCTGTGTTTTTATTATAATTAAGTCTATGATTTGATATTTGATAGAGCAGTCTGACTGAGCGGTGGTAGGCAGCAGCAGGCTCGTAAGCATTCATTCAAACAGCACTTTCCTGCGTTGGCCAGCAGCTCTTCGCTGTGCTTCAAGCATTGCGCTGTTTATGACTTCAAGCCAATCAACTCCCGAGATTAGGCTGGCAATATTATAGTGCCTATAAGAACATCCAATAGTCAAAAGTATATGACATACAAATGTTATAGAGAGAAATAGTCCTATAACTCCTATAATAACTACAACCTTAAACTTCTTAACTGGGAATATTGAAGACTCATGATAAAAGGAACCACCAGCTTTCATATGTTCTCATGTTCTGAGCAAGAACTTAAACGTTAGCTTTTTTACATGGCACATATTGCACGTTTACTTTCTTCTCCAACACTGTTTTTGCATTATTTAAACCAAATTGAACATGTTTCATTATTTATTTGAGACTAAATTGATTTTATTTATGTGTTATATTACGTAAAAATAAAAGTGTTCATTCAGTATTGTTGTAATTGTCATTATTACAAATATATAAAAATCGGCATCGGCTTTTTGGGGTCCTCCAATAATCGGTATCGGCGTTGAAAATTCAGTCGACCTCTACATATTACCTCCATTACCTCGACTGGCCGGTGCCCCCGCACATTGACTCTGTACCGGTACCCCCTGTATAGTCTCACTATTGTTATTTTACTGCTGCTCTTTAACTACTTGTTGATTTCATTTCATCTTATTTGTATTTTTAAAATGCATTGTTGGGTAGGGGCTTGTAACTAAGCATTTCGCTGTATGGTCTACTACACCTGTTGTATTCAGCGCATGTGACGACTAAAATTTGATTTGAATATGTACACAAAGGTAGTAGGTGGCCCGGCTGTGGTTTGTGACTACTATCATTTCCCATTTTAGCCTATTCAATTGCAGTCATTCTGTTACACATTTTAAACACTTAATAAATCATAAACAAAATGATCAGTAAAAACACTAACTGCTTGGTCTACCTTTTATTTGTTACTTCTGTGAACTTTCATTATCCTTCCTCATGTGGGAGAGAAGTTAGAAAATATCTTAAAGATATCAGAATCACTTTTATTCGCCAAGTATATTTGCACATACTCAGAATTTTACTTGGTGATAATGTGCTGATTGTGATAGACAGCATTCAGAGACAAAATGCGGAGAGCAAATTTTAAACAACAGAATTACAACACACTCTGCAATATTTATTAACCTTTTACACAAGTAATGGGGAAAACATTTATGCAGTCACTTTGGGATATTGTTTTTGATGTATCGTTTTGACAATACTGCAATTTATATTTTTGAGCTAGTTTGCTGTAACTGCACCAAAACTCGGAGAAATAGTGGAGTTTTCAAATCAAATTTGATTTGATTTGAAAACTCCACTATTTTTCCTTTATAGCTTGTAGAGCCATCTTCTTTTTAAATAGGGAGCCCATTTGTTTTCAGCACTTATTTCCATGACTGATCAAAACTAATTTTGTCATGGTTCTCTTTTGTCCCTCTGCAGCAAACATATTGTGAGCAATATGTTATGAACATTGAATCGCAATAAAATCACAGTATCGAAACACAATACATGTAGAATCGCAATATCGTATCGGCACCTAAGTATTGTGATATTGTATCGTGAGGTCCCTTGCAATTCCAAGCTCTACTAAAACAATTGTACTCGTATATGGGTTGAAAATGGCAGATTTGGAGACAGAAGTGCCTAAATTGGAATGCAGACAGTAGCTGTACAGTAACATGTTATACATGACATCAGAGCTCAGGGTCTCCACTTCACACCGCTGTATCGGTTATGACTGACAGCCGTTCTGAACTTGAGCACCACGGGCAACAAGAAGTTGCTCCCCATCCCGTTAATTGGGCCACTTTTGCAAGTGTTTTGTTGTCCAAGTGTGCACTTCACATTTCCATATCATAAAATGCCTGTACTGTAATATACTGAGTGTACAAAACATTAACACCTTCCTAATATTGAGTTGCACCCCTGAGTTTGTACACAGTGTACGGTGTCAACCTTTCTGATCACTATGTTTGATGTACAGTTACAAAATGACATGGCGTTATACCCTGGGTTTCCCTGAACAGCATGAGTTTGGTTGTTGTGTTGTCAAGACTATTTGCCGTGGATCACACATCTGAATGCACTCATGACTCTATTCTGTGCCCTCCAAAATTACAGTCTGCTTCTCTGAATTGCCTTGTGAAAGCCTAACACTGTAAGATCGTATTAATTTACCTAGTCGTGTTTGCAATCGAACAAGCTTTCAAATAATGCCCACCTGACCCAGATTGCAATTTATAATGGGCCGTTTTTTGATTGTCTAAACATCAACAGTAATTGTGTGATGGCAGGTTTGAGTTCCAAACAAAAGTGTGCTTGCTCTAATTCCTCAACGACACAGCTAGGAGAACTAGTTGAAGACTCTTTCAATCATAAGTGCATTGAAATTACTTAGGAACTGTGTACCTCTCCCTCATCCTTGTAATTTATTTGTTGTCTTGTGCTCAACTTTCCACAAAATTCCCAAGAATATTCTTATGTTACTGAATGTATCCAGTATTTTCAGATCAACAAATGCGGAGAAAAGAACGGTAAATGTAAAATGGCCATAAAATCAAGTGTAATGTTTGGATTCAGTCTTGTCAGGTGAACTGTTGTCCTCACCTTTTAATCTAATAATTTTCCCATTATCTCCTAACTGTTCCATTTTAATTGCTACCATGGTTATGCATATGCCTTCCATATTTATTCTGTAGAAACATTTCAATCTAGCCCTATATATAGGTCAGTTCCCACTGAATGTAAGGGTTCATCTTACAGAATGCAAATCATTTCTGTAAAATTAAATATAAATGTTGATATTAGTTTGTAAGGGTCATAATGTAATACTATTTGTGTTTTGATGTATTTCTAATACCTTAATACTTTTTCTGGTACAGTGGATGTTTTCTAAGACCCCTTTTCCATCTGTTTGACCAGAAATCAAAGCCTTTTTATGATGGAAATTGTTGAGAAAAGTGTGTGTGTGTGTGTGTGTGTGATATATATATATATATATATAAGCACCAACAAATGACCAGAGGACATAAGGAGAAG
Source organism: Salvelinus alpinus (assembly GCF_045679555.1). Classification (NCBI taxonomy): domain Eukaryota; kingdom Metazoa; phylum Chordata; class Actinopteri; order Salmoniformes; family Salmonidae; genus Salvelinus; species Salvelinus alpinus. Next base: position 33,032,991 of record NC_092105.1, read on the forward strand.
CTGGTGATAATGACTGAAGAGCAGTGTTGGCAGAGTGTAGGCTACTGTTTCTTATCTGCAGTACTGGATCAGTCAAACTATATGTGAGCCCCAGTGCCTTAGACTAAGCATGGTGGATGGTCCTGCAGGCATGCCAGAAAACATGTAGAGATGGAAACTGACTCTCTCCCCTCTTGAGCCTTATGGCCCAGAAACTAACAAGGCTCTAGATGTTCTTGAGGCTCCCTCTCAGTTCTGGTTTTCTGGGGTTTTGAAGACAAAAGATTCACTTCTGTAGTTTCTGTCCTGCTCAACCAACATTTCCTTGTCAGTCACATGATTAGTCTACATAAGTTGATCATATGGGCATGAGTAAGGGAGATGGGAGTGATGTGAGAAGGAGAGAGTATTGAGTAGGCCCAGCCCTAGATCCAATCCAAACACACTATACTCCTGTCTGCAGCTATCAAAAGGGGAGTGGTTAGGCTATTTGTTCAGCTTTGTTAGTAATAATTTTGCTCAGCCTGGCCTATGCCCATATTTGGCTGGTTCTTCTCTACTAATACTGTGCATTTCTCAAATTCCAGTCAAGATGTGGTTACGTATAGGCGACAGTGTTTATATGGAGCTGCATGTTTGAGTCCAGATTGCTTTGGCTTTGCTTGGATGACCAGGTGGTGGCTCAGTATCCGTCCAACCATTCCCAACAGCTGCTGCTTTCAGCTTGAGCAAGCACAGCGCTGAGACCGCTCACCCTAATGTAGGCCTAACTGCGTGTTCCCCCCTCTTCTCTGGCACTGCTAAGTCTGAGTGAGAAAGCAGTGTGAAAATGTGTAAAACATGGCAGTTTTTCACTGTCAAGTCTCGAAGTCTGCTCCAAAACAGAATGGATTGTTTCATTCATGGCTGTGCTTTGGAGATCTGAGGTCCTTTGTTTGAACAATTTCAACAGTGTTGTAGAAGAAAATGAGGAATGGTGCTGCTCCTTATTGGGTGTGTAGGTCAGCCACAGTGCATTGAAGTCAGACTTATTTTAGAAGTTTATAGCCTAGTGTCTTGTGATTATTTGTACGTGTTTTTAATACGTATTTCTTCTTACTCTTTTTCTTTCAGAGCACAAGGTTATTATTGTGGGCCTGGACAATGCAGGGAAGACCACCATACTTTACCAGTTGTAAGTTTTCTGCCTACTGTTACTAGATAAAGATAGGGGGATGAGAGTGAGGTCTATAGAAGGGAAAACAGTGGTACAACAACAGTAGACTCATTTCTTCTCACAACTAGGGGGGGATTAGGACTTCATAAGGTTTCTTTTCTGCTAAATGAGAAAGTGACCTTAGCTTAAATACTTTTTGGTTAACCCACTTATGGAAGAATGTGATCCAATAGGGACTAGATTTACAAAATTACCTGTTGACAACCACATTGTTCTCATGCCTACCAACATTCTTACTGACGTGAATGTTGTTTTGCATTGATATTGAGAAACTCCTGTGCTTGTGTTTGCAGTTCTATGAATGAGGTGGTCCACACGTCTCCTACAATAGGCAGCAACGTGGAGGAGATAGTGGTGAACAACACACACTTCCTGATGTGGGACATCGGAGGACAGGAGTCACTGAGATCCTCCTGGAACACGTACTACACTAACACAGAGGTCAGACCACGTACTGTGGATGTATGGCAGTTGTTTGTTGAACTGTTAACTTGTGTGTGTCTTGAATTAAACTAGGCTGTCTGGTAACATGTAACAAAAACTGCTCAACAATATTGCTATGTAATTACAATGTAAATTCCAAAATATTAAAGGATTAATACAATGTTGCTAGTGTAATTACAGTGTTATTACTTAGATATAAGAGCAACTTAATGTACAGTGTTACCGACTGTCTTTTTAATATCCTTTCTTATGTCTCCCTATCTTTCGCTCCAGTTTGTGATAGTAGTGGTGGACAGCACAGACAGAGAGAGAATCTCTGTCACCAAAGAGGAGCTCTACAGAATGCTTGCACATGAAGTGAGTTTTGGTGTTCCTGGCCATGTTTTATAGTGCACACTGCACACAATGTTTGTGTCAACGTAGAATGAGTTTTATAACTAAGATGGGAACAAATTTGTCATAGTGGGCAGAACAAGCAAGGAGGGGGGCAGAGCCAAGCACGAGTTAGCGAGATCCTATTGGCGCGTTCTAGCAAACATCTGCCTATTTCCGTTAGTGAACGCCTACTCTGTGAAGTGTGCGTGTGAAATAACTCAATTCGCCTTTGCACTCCTTCTTATCAAGGCAATTTTTTTGAACTTTGGCAAAGTCTAAAGTCTACAAAACTTTGCCACTCAGTTTGAAACAGATTCTAGTTTTGGGAACAGAAAATGTACAGAATGTCGGCCAAAATCTATCTCGTTCTTCTATTGCCGGCCGCTGGGCTTTCTCTCACTACCATATTTGGTATTGAGTGGAAACGCCAAGCGGATGCTTCACATTTATACGTCCAGTAAAATGTCTCATTGTTCAATCCGTGATACTACCCTCAGCCTAGCAGACATGGAAGCAGCCTATGTTCTATGATGATCTATGAGCATATGGGTACCTCTCAATTTCATTCTCCTCATCCTCCCTCCTTCTATTTACTCCTTAATTGAAAATACATGGGTTCTTCTCACTTTCCTTCTCCTCTCTCCCAGTAATCATGCCTTAGAACTCAAACTCAAATCAAATTTGACTGGTTGCATACACATATTTAGCAGATGTTATTGCGGTTGTAGCAAAATGCTTGAAACAAAGTTGCTTAGGAGCTGGGAATAAAGTGGCCATGTCTATCGGCGTCATCTTGTCATCCACCCTCCTCTCTCGTCAGGACCTGAAGAAGGCGGGCCTGCTGATTTTTGCTAACAAACAGGATGTGAAAGGCTGTATGTCTGTGGCTGAGATCTCCCAGAGCCTGCAGCTCACCTCAGTCAAAGACCACCAGTGGCATATCCAAGCCTGCTGCGCCCTCACTGGGGAGGGGTAAGAGAAACATTTTCATTTAACCATTATTTATGCCGGTTATTCTCGTTGGGATTAAAGTTCTATTGCAAGAGACCTGGTCCAACATTCATACAGTAGGGCAGTGTTGCTCAGCTTTTTTTAGTGCCAGGGACCGGCAAGCTATGGTCTTTCCTCCTTGGAGGGTCGCTTACATTTAAACTAGCATTTGTCTTATTCCCACTTTTATATGCTGAAAATTGCATTCTCTCTCTCCATCCTGTCTCCCTACCTTTTAGTTTGTGCCAGGGCCTGGAGTGGATGATGTCACGACTGCGGGTTAGATGACCTTTGACGCTGATCAACAACAACAGTGTGCTGTTCCTTTCTTCTCTCTACACCTTCAGTCCTGAGGGATTGGGTGGTTGACAGGCGGCTCTTTTCCTCTCCATGAGACTGACTTGACCCGGTTGGCCAGACTCCCTACCGGCCAGGATGTTGTTTTTCTGCTGCGTGTTTATTTCTTTCTACAGAACACTGATCTGCTCTGACTGAGAACTGTGAACAACCAGAACTGTACCACTCTACCATTTCAGGATCCATTCTGGAAAGAAAAACTAAACAAAAGACTCATGAAATCCGGTGTATTTAATTTCTGAATCTGCACGCTTGGTTTTCATACTATAAGAAAAATGGAATGCTTGGGACAGCTCAGACTTAACAGGAGTCGTCTTTAGCTGTGTGTGAGTGGGCTTGCCTTCCCAGAGTGGCCTTGTTGCAGTATTGTCGGACGGCGTGAGGGGGTGGTATTGCCCTGTGTGTACAGTCCAGTATTTACATTACATCTGCATCCCAAATGGGATATATATATATATATATCAGCAAAAAAAGAAACGTTCTCTCACTGTCAACTGCGTTTATTTTCAGCAAACTTAATGTGTAAATATTTGTATGAACATAACAAGATTCAACAACTGAGACATAAACTGAACAAGTTCCACAGACATGTGACTAACAGAAATGGAATAATGTGTGTTTGAACAAAGGTGGGGTGAAAATCAATAGTAACAGTCAGTATCTGGTGTGGCCCTGCTAATTTTGTTAGCAGATTTGTCAGTTCTTGCTGTGAGATGTTACCCCACTCTTCCACCAAGGCACCTGCAAGTTCCCAGACATTTCTGGAGGGAATGGCCCTAGCCCTCACCCTCCGATCCAACAGGGCCCAGACGTGCTCAATAGGATTGAGATCCGGGCTCTTTGCTGGCCTTGGCAGAACACTGACATTCCTGTCTTGCAGGAAATCACGCACAGAACGAGCAGTATGGCTGTTGGCATTGTCATGCTGGAGGTTCATGTCAGTATGAGCCTGCAGGAAGGGTACCACATGAGGGAGGAGGATGTCTTCCCTGTAACACACAGCGTTGAGATTGCCTGCAATGACGACAAGCTCACTCCGATGATGCTGTGACACACCACCTCAGACCATGACGGACCTTCCACCTCCAAATCGATCCCGCTCCAGAGTACAGGCCTCGGTGTAACGCTCATTCCTTCGACGATAAACGCGAATCCGACCATCACCCCTGGTGAGACAAAACCGCGACTCGTCAGTAAAGAGCACTTTTTGCCAGTCCTGTCTGGTCCAGCGACGGTGGGTTTGTGCCCATAGGTGACGTTGTTGCCAGTGATGTCTGGTGAGGACCTGCCTTACAACAGGCCTACAAGCCCTCAGTCCAGCCTCTCTCAGCCTATTGCGGACAGTCTGAGCACTGATGGAGGGATTGTTCGTTCCTGGTGAAACTCGAGCAGTTGTTGTTGCCATCCTGTCCCGCAGGTGTGATGTTCGGATGTACCGATCCTGTGCAGGTGTTGTTACACGTGGTCTGCCACTGCGAGGAGGATCAGCTGTCTGTCCTGTCTCCCTGTAGCGCTGTCTTAGGCGTCTCACAGTATGGACATTGCAATTTATTGCCCTGGCCACATCTGCAGTCCTCATGCCTCCTTGCAGCATGCCTAAGGCACGTTCACGCAGATGAGCAGGGACCCATCTTTCTTTTGGTGTTTTTCAGAGTCAGTAGAAAGGCTTCTTTAGTGTCCTAAGTTTTCATAACTGTGACCTTAATTGCCTACCGTCTGTAAGCTGTAAGTGTCTTTACGACCATTCCATAGGTGCATGTTCATTAATTGTTTATGGTTCATTGAACAAGCATGGGAAACAGTGTTTAAACCCTTTACAATGAAGATCTGTGAAGTTATTTGGATTTGACTAATTATCTTTGAAAGACAGGGTCCTGAAAAAGGGATGTTTCTTTTTTTGCTGAGTTTAAATGTATGTGTGTATGTATATATGTGTGTGTGTGTGTGTGTGTATGTCATTTGGAATGCACATTACATTACCTTGTGCCTGCTGTGTCCGAATCCTCACATGATGGCGGCTGAAGACACTGAATCAAAGAACACGAGGGAGAAACCCAACTCCCTCAGCTCATATGAAATACAGTGAATAAAAATTGTGTTTTTAAGTTTTGGGTACATTACATATGTCATAAATGTGTTTTTATTTTGCAGGTAAGTAATATTTCTCTTTGTGTGGTTTCTAAACAGTGGTTTGTCTTCATATGACCTTGTGATGTATGACCTTTAACATATTGACATTTTTCAACCAACCTCTGGGGGCAGTATGTTCTGCTGTGATTCTTCAACCAACCTCTGGGGGCAGTATGTTCTGCTGTGATTCTTCAACCAACCTCTGGGGGCAGTATGTTCTGCTGTGGACCATTGGACTCATGTTCAACATTCTTTCAGAGAATGGCCACTGACTGACGGACAGACGGGAACAGTGAGGGAGTGACACTGGACAGTCTATGTAGAAGTCTGTAGGACAGCCAGGGACGGGATGAGGAGAGAGTAGACCAAAGTCAAGTATCCTTTATTATCCCAAACGTGGGAAATCACTTGCCTTGCTTCACATAGAAAGGGTGAGCAGTCAGGCAGGGTTGAGGTGAGCATCTCCAGCGCTCCCATAGTGCTGTTGTACATAGTGAGACAGCCCTAAATACTGGTCCAGGTTTCAATATTCCTATAGACTGAGTAAGTCAAATATATCCCAGAACAGCACTTCAGTCAGAGTTGATATTTGCATACTGTAGTATGTTTGTATAGGAGCCTAAGTACTTTATTACCCTTTATTTACGCACGTTCAGTTTTACAATGAGATTAGTTTTAGTTGGTATAGCCTGACAGATGTATTTATTTCATAACTGACATTTGTTTGTCAGTCATTGGTCATCATACGTGAGTAAAATGACCAATAGTAAGCAAATAACCTACAAGTATAGGTAATGTCTGTTGTCTCCATGATTGCCTTGGATGAGTCAGTAGTAAAACACTTCCATTGGTCACCTGTCCAGAGTGGAGTAGATGACCTGTCTTCAAGAAGGATGTCTGTCATTGTGAGTGTGTCAAACACCATAAACATAAGAATAATGTGATCTGAAAGGTGAGTACCAAATCCTGGCAATGTTATTCTCATGTATGACGCTCAAGTGTCCCATGCTGCAAAATAGTTGTTTTTATACAATGGGGAAAAACCTCAGTAAATTAAGGATAAATGAAAAATGCAATCATGTTCACCCCACATACATTATAAAGATAGTAAAATAAAAACATGCCATCATGACTTGCATTACTCAGCACGCAGTATAAAAAAACAAGACCTCAGTCAGAAAGCATTCAAACCATAGTCATAGTTCAAACTTTATGGGCTATATGACTCCTACATGTCAGTTACCCTTACCCATGGTAAACAACCCAGGATCCTTTGCACAGTCATGCTATGATGACCTATGACACCATCATCACCAGATCTATCCTCTTACCTCAGTGTTGATGGGGACAATTGTTATCCAAGGAGTAAGTGGTGGGATTATTGAGAGCTCAGTACCATTGGCATAATGCTGTAGCTATCAATGTGCAGCTGCTACTGTCCTCTATGTCCTCCACCATGCCATTTTTTCCAGTGACTAAGCAGAATCATTTGGCTTCTCCCCTGGTGTCGCTCCTGGGTAGTTTTTATCCCTCTACTGTCTGCTAGAATCATATCGATAGCCCCTCCAAATCCCCAACCAAAACAGCAAAATTATCCAATTCTGTTGAAAGAATGGATAATAAAGCATTCTATTCTATCCCCAAACCTTATTATACATTCACAAACCATAAAGAGATGAGTTGTTTTTTAATATACATTTAACCTTTGCCCATAGTGAAGATACTGTAAACACTCCTACTTCACTGAAACACTGGCTGTGTGCACTGACTTAGTCTGATAAAGGATGCCATAATTGTCTCCAATGCAGATAAATTACAACAGTATAGACTGGGTACAACATGAGGTAATGAGCTTTCTCAATGAAGACATGTCTGTATATTAGCCCTATTTCTCCATGAAGGCCAATTTATCTGTCTTTCTGTTTTTATAGACTTGAAAAACTGCAGCGACGTTGCTAACATGGGCTAGACATCATTGATTCAGTGTATCAAAGACCAGAGTGCTGAGACTACTGCTTTCAGACGAGAGAAATGTGGTGTGAGGTGATGAAAAACTCAGCTGTGCCTGTTAATCAAAGCCCTGTGACTCCCTTCTCCTGTGGGGGATGTCACATACCTCAGCCAGAGTCGCAGGCAGAGCCATAGGATGAAAAGAGGGGTAACAGAAAGGTAGATGTATGCTACTGAGGTAACAATACATGTACAACACTTTTTCTATGAACGTATATACAGTTGCCCATACCAACTTAGGTGAAGGGATATTTTGTATTTTCTCAGGGAAAGCTGTATCACTGTCACCCCCTCCCCCCACTGTACATGTACTTCACATTTTTATTTACAGTGGGGTCTATAATTATTGGCACCCTTGATAAAGATGAGCAAAAAAACACTATAAAATATATAATACAAATACTGAGCTATATTGAATGCTCAAAAATATTTGGAAATTATATTTGTTTATACTAATGCAATTGCTCAGAGATAGAGATTTTGTTTAACAAGTAATAAATAAAATATTGTCAGCCCTGTTTTCAGTACTCCAGCACTCTACCGAGGATAACGACACCGAGCCTTTCTCTACCAGGTTTTTGGCTAAAATGTCCTGGTACTTCGTAAAGTTCATGATGCCATTGACCTTAACAAGAGCCACAGGACCAGTGGAAGCAAAATAGCCCCATAACATCAAAGATGCACCCCCATATTTTACTGCATGTATGAGGTACGTTTCTGCTTATGCTTCTGTTTTTTAACGCCAAACCCACCACTGGTGTGCATGGCAAAAAAATAACTATTTTTATGTCATCTGACAATAGCACTGCCTGGAATTTGATAAATGGCATTGGCACTTGGATTGGAAACGGTTCTATGGTCAGATGACATGAAAATAGAGCTATATGGCCACGCACACCAGTGGTGGGTTTAACTGGGATACCACATCTGGGATAACTATAGTTTTAACTATGCTTTGTGTAAAGGATAGTTACTTTGGAGGTGACAACAGCTATTTGAATACAGATCCCCCCCCAAAATTACAACTTTTTAAAACTATTTGAGTACAGATCTCAGGAAATAATTACTTTTTAAAACTATTGGAATATAGATCTCAGAAAGCAACTACTTGAAGGAAAGGAGGGGAGCGACTAGGAGAGGGAGACATGCAAGACTTCAGAGATGCAACTTGAAGGGAGGGAAACTGCTGGAAGAATGGAGATGGTTTGACACCAGAAACCATAACAGGGTAATGTCATACCAGCTTGACTGGTGCCTGATCTAACCTTTAACTCACAGGCTGACCTCAATCTTATTTGAGTATGGCATGAGTAACTTGTAATACGTATTCTGCAGCATACAGTCACATCAGGAGCTCAGTATCATACGAAGTTGCTATTTACTTCTTTATGGTGCATATTTATTTAGGGTTGGTGGTGGGACAGCAGGCCAATGGTTTGATTCCCTTTCCTTCAAATCCAGTGGCCCATAATGGCTTTGACCCTGCTCCAGACACCACACAGCCCTGTGGCCAGGGAGACTTAACACAGGACCTTGATCAGAGAGTCTCCTGCATAGAGTCAGTCAGTACAGTCAGTATCCCCACCTGAACTACAGTACCAGTCTCTGATCTAGGATCAGGTCCCTCCTGTCCATGTTATAATCCTATTCATTCATTATGATCAAAAAGGCAAAACTGATCTTAAATCAGCACTCCTGCTCTGAGACGCTTGATACATACAACCCCAGACTCAGAGCCCACTTCCACTCAAGGAACCCCCTGCAACACACTGTCCCCACTGACATCACCCCCAAAACAGTCAACATTCGTGATCACTTCCTATCACCCCCTAGGGGGGTAGGTAGTTGGGGTTTTCTCTTGTTTTCTTTCCCCTCTCTGCCCCTTCCTACCCCTTCCTCATAGTTGTATACAATGTGTATACAAAACATTAAGAACACCTGCTCTTTCTATGACATACACTGACCAGGTTTGATTTGATTCGATTTGTTCTCATTTGGATTCCAAGAGTCTTTAAACATTAAAATACAATTTAAAATACAATCACGTTTTCACATATAACTCAGTGTTACAAACAGCAAACATAATATACTGCCATATTGACCAGATAAATTATCTAACAGTATGAAAAGGTAGATTGGTTCCTTCATCTACCATAGTCCTGCATAACCTTCCAATTTATTCTATTTAAATGGTTCTAAAGTATTGTTTGAATTTATTTAATGAAAGGTATTTGGTTTGCTCAGATAAATTATTCAATTTCTTTTATTGCTCTGAATCTAAATGTTATTTTGCCTATTTCTCTTTTCTTTCTGGATAACACATAGATGGTAGACAATCTATTCTTAGTATTGACTGAATGTCTGTCTCTTACCAACTGAATACTGTTGTGAATGGAGTTTGGTCGTTTTAAATGGTGTGCAATGTGAAATAAAATAAGCATGTTTTTTTCTTTTTTTTCTTGTTGTTTGATGACCGCCCAAGATCATTGTGCATGACTACAACAGAAGAATCATATCTCCACCTTAAAACAATCCTTGCTGCTTTGTTGAATGCTATGATCCCTTATTGATGTCACTGGTTAAATCCACTTCAATCAGTGTAGATGAAGGGGAGGAGATACAGTTGAAGTTGGAAGTTTACATACACCTTAGCTAAATACATTTAAACTCAGTTTTTCATAATTCCTGATATTTAATCAGAGTAAAAATTCCCTGTCTTAGGTCAGTTAGGATCACCACTTTATTTTAAGAATGTGAAATGTCAGAGTAATAGTAGAGATAATTATTTATTTCAGCTTTTATTTCTTTCATCACATTCCCAGTGGGTCAGAAGTTTACATACACTCAATTAGTATTTCGTAGCATTGCCTTTAAATTGTTTAACTTGGGTCAAACGTTTCGGGTAGCCTTCCACAAGCTTCCCAGAATAAGCAAAAGCTTTTTCAATTCTGCCCACACATTTTCTATAGGATTGAGGTCAGGGCTTTGTGATAGCCACTCCAATACCTTGACTTTGTTGTCCTTAAGCCATTTTGCCACAACTTTAGAAGTATGCTTGGGAGTATGCTTGTCATTGTCCATTTGGAAGACCCATTTGTGACCAAGCTTCAACTTCCTGACTGATGTCTTGAGATGTTGCTTCAATATATTCACATAATGTTCCTTCCTCATGATGCCATCTATTTTGTGAAGAGCACCAGTCCCTCCAGCAGCAAAGCACTCCCACAACATGATGCTGCCACCCCCGTGCTTCACGGTTGGGATGGTGTTCTTCGGCTTGCAAGCTCCCTCTTTTTCCTCCAAACATAACGATGGTCATTATGGCCAAACAGTTCTATTTTTGTTTCATCAGACCAGAGGATATTTCTCCAAAAAAGTATGATCTTTGTCCCCATGTGCAGTTGCAAACCGTAGTCTGGCTTTTTTATGGCGGTTTTGGAGCAGTGGCTTCTTTCTTGCTGAGCGGCCTTTCAGGTTATGTCGATATAGGACTCGTTTTCCTGTGGATATAGATACTTTTGTACCTGCTTCCTCCAGCATCTCCATAATGTCCTTTGCTGTTGTTCTGGGATTGATTTGCTGTTGTTCTGGGATTGATTTGCACTTTTCACACCAAAGTACGTTCATCTCTAGGAGACAGAACGCGTCTCCTTCCTGAGCGGTATGACGGCTGCGTGGTCCCAAGGTGTTTATACTTGCGTGCTATTGTTTGTACAGATGAACGTGGTACCTTCAGGCGTTAATCTGTCTGTAAACAATCGTTGGAAAAATTACTTGTGTCATGCACAAAGTATATGTCCTAACCGACTTGCCAAAACTATAGTTTGTCAACAGAAAATTTGTGGAGTGGTTGAAAAACCACCATGTAAACTTCCGACTTCAACTGTAGGTTAAAGAGGGATTTTTAAGCCTTGAGAAAATTGATACATTTGACATTTTAGTCATTTCGCAGACGCTCTGATCCAGAGCAATTTACAGTAGTGAGTGCATACAGTTTCGTAATGGTCCCCCGTGGGAATCGAAACCACAACCCTGGCTTTGCAAGCTCTACAAACTGAGCCACACGGGACCACATGGATTGTGTATGTGTGCCATTCAGAGGGTGAATGGGCAAGACAAAAAATGAACTGCCTTTAAACAGGGTATGGTAGTAGGTGCCAGTTCTTTTTTGTCAAGAACTGCAACACTGCTGGGTTTTTCACACTCAACAGTTTCCCATGTGTATCAAGAATGGTCCACCACCCGAAGGACATCCAGCCAACTTGATACAACTCTTGGGAAGCATTTGAGTCAACATGGGCCAACATATCCCTGTGGAATGCTTTCGACACCTTGTAGAGTCCATGCCCCAATGAATTAAGGCTGTTCTGAGGGCAAAGGAAGGGGGGGAAGGTGCAACTCAATATCAGGAAGGTATTTCTAATGTTTGGTATACTTAGTGTATATTGCACTCAGATAAATTTACTTAACAGGTGCTATTTTCTTGAGGGATCACTTAGGTATATTTAGATTTTGAAACCTGAGAGCGCCAGCCTCTGATTGGCTGTTTGGACCACATGATAACCATGGTGCCGCTGCAGCTGTGAGCTGTCGTCCATCGTTTCTGTGGAGGGAAGTTGGGGAGGCTCTTTGGCGGCTTGGGAAACAATTCAACTCTAAAGTAAACTGGTAAGCTAAAAGAATCAATAAAGTGAACATATTCCTTCCTTTCATCTTACCGCTCCAGCATTGCCATCGTTTGGGACTATTTTGTCTTCTGTACAGTTTTGTCTCCTGCTGCCTTTGGATTGCTTAGAGATAGTTAATGAAGGAATAATCGCAGTTAACGGGCTGTGTCCTCGTTAAAGCAGTCTCAGAGCAGTGGATCTCCAGAGACCAACAGGCCAACAATGGGACACCTTTTTAAAACCCACCACAAGTTTGTTGCATTTTCCACAACCTCTCCTGCTTCTATTTTCAAGTCATTTTTGGTGGAAAAGTACTTTTGTGAATGGAGTGCTAAAAAAGGGTAGTTAGTACAGCCATCCTATATTTAACCTGCAGCCTCAGAAGGCATTGGAGCTCTGTTAGCTAAACAAAGCCAGCCAATCAGACTGTGGTATTAACTTACATGACAAACAGCTGTCCCAACCCTTCAGCCAGGAGGCGCAGGACTGCTCTAGGGGGGTTTAAGGTGTCAAACTCTCATCAAAGTCTACCAGCCTTCAAAAGGCATTCCAGTACAACTGTGATCACACCTTTTAGCTGTACCTGAGCTTTATCTTATCTGTTGTGGAATTGGAGTTGATCACAGTGAGAGTGAATGTTAATTCTGACGCTTATTTGTTTACTTGTCTAGGCTTTAGAACAAAACACAAATTGGAATATCAGTTTGGGACCCTAGTGGACAGCAAGTCAGCAGCTTCCTTTACTGTAAGGTTGCTGGAAATACTACAGGAGTCTTTCTCGGGTACGACATGTTGTACTGTTTGGCATCATTGTGTGTGCATGTTACATACATTATGTGTGAATGACTTTGTTAGAAGGTTCTGTCCATATCCTGTCTTTGACTTTGGTGGTTTAGGTTCACCAGAGACTGCAAGGCAGGTTCTTAAGCCTCTGGTAAAGACACATTGCTCTACATTGCTCTATGGAGGGCACTAGTACTGCTTTTTGCTTCTAAAGAGGAAATGTATTGTAACACAGAGTTTTACATTGATGTTGACTGTTACGTTCAAATTATGGATACTAGACGATTGTGAATTGTGCTTGTAAAGTTTCAACCATATTTTACTGGGAGGTGCATCATTGAGAATTTAAATGCCTGATGATGTTATGTGTTTGAGGTAGAAACCCCTAAAACTGCATCATCATGGATGAGAATGAAGAAATTGAGGAGGAGTTTGAGGAGGATGAGGAGATCTTTGAGGAAGAGGTAAGTAAATATTTTCTTGCGACATCAACACAACACACTGTCATTGTCTTAGGTACTCAGACTCAGTCAATTCAATTCAAATTCAGTCAAGGAAAATTAGAATAGGAATCAGAATTTCAGTTTACCTCCTGAATTGAAATGGAATTGGAACTCCAACCCCATTCCAAACCCACTACATATGTTCTTAGGTCTGAGTTTTATGGCCACAGTAGTCAAATCAAATCACATTTTATTGGTCATATACACATGGTTAGCAGATGTTATTGCGAGTGTAGCGAAATGCTTGTAAACAAAGTTTCCTAAGGACTAGAAGCGAGGCAGCCTCTGTCAGCGCCATTTCTGTCTTCCTGGTACTCTGGTACTGGTGGCTCTCCAGGTTAACTAGCTAGCTTTACTCAGTCCCTATGAATAGGCAACTTAGTTTTGATACCACCCCAGTAAGTCGTCCAGGTGTCTTTGAGCTGTGAGCAGGGTTAGATCCTGTTTCCAAAGAACACGCATCTTCCTATATGCTAGCTATAGACATGGCACTGGCTAGCCCTGTACAGTCCAGAGAACTGTACATCAGACCGGGGACCAGCCAATAAAATCAAAACCCCTGCCACTTCCCTCTTTTCTTGGACATTTTAAAGCCCAGTTATGAACATAAAAAGTAATCACACCCTTTTGTTTACAAGGACCATCGCACTTAAGCAGTGCGAGGTTCAAAATGGGAAAACTCCTTTAACTTGGTAGTCGATGTAGAAGTAGTAGAAGTACACTTTACCTGACCAACCACCTTATCTTCAAGGCTCCCAGAGAGATCAACTACTGACAACTATAGGCTTTGATGGCAGGAGCACACTGATGTAATAGGTCTAGTTATTACACAACAGACAGTGTGAAGACATTGCTGTCATTCCTGCAGATACTGTCAATTTGTATTAAGTTACACTGCACTGCAATATGCATGAATGGAAGAGTCCATCATCATTCGTCATCTATAACATTTCTTACACCATTGGTGTAAAATGTATAGTAATGTTGGGATGATGTTCCATTCAGAAGAGTTATGGATTGTTTGGGGAGCTGCTATTTTGTTTTGTTAGTAACCAATGTTTTGTGTTAGATATAAACATGTAGTATCAGTAAGATTATACTGTGCCTTTCTTTAACAATGTGTAATATTGGTGCAAAACCTCTGTCACACAATAGAACATTTTGAAGCGTTTGGCTTCAGACTGGCAGTTCTGGAGATGGTGTAGTATCACCATAATCCACACAGTCTATTCCAGTGTTGACAGCTCCCCAAGCTCTAACATAGATTTTCATACTGTGTCGTTGTATTTCTTTGAGGGTCCACTCTGTGTCAGAGCGTCCAATGGAAGAGTGAAAGCAGAAGGCTAATAACTGAATCTCTTATTTCCTGGTGAAATGGGGTTAAAGTTAGCCTCGTATTTGTCTAAACTTTATGTTGTTGATAACTTATAGGGGAATCCAAATAATTCCTTCCTAATTGAGGATGTGGAAGATACTTCTGATTTGTCATTGTTACATATTCAAAACATTTAGCAAAATGAACTACAGTATTTGGAAAGTTATTGTTTGGTTCCCATATAACATATCCACTTTTTCAAAGAGATTTATCAATCTTTAATGCAAAAATGTAAATGCTTTGTAATGCAGAAAAAAAAGAATACGCTCAACTCAATACACTCTGATTTCACTACTACTTTCATCTACACTTTGGAGGACATTTTTAAAGAGATGACTATGATCTTAATAGTAAGATAGCTTCTTTCATCTGATCTACAGGCTGGGGAGAAACGTGCAGCTGTGCATTTTATAGGATATACAGTACTCTAAGTTGCGGATAATAACTGGGTGGATTGTACAATCATTCAGGACAACAGTTTTTTGTTGACATTTCAGGATGGTTATTAAGTGGTTATTAATATGGATTATACTGTACTAAGTATTTCATATGCAGCATTTAACGATTTGAACAATAGCACTTTCTCAAGATAGTACATAGTTTTATGTTATGCTGCTTTTCCCTCTTAATGTTAATCAAATTTGAGATCTTTTCAACTTCCAATTTGACAGTATATTTTTCTCAGTAAGATAAATATTTATTCTGAGCTCTGATATGTGGCTGTTAAACACTCTCGGGACAGCACAGGAGATACACATTTAGCAGTTGACATAGTGAGAAGTGCTGCCTGCTGTAAATCACACGGCAGTAGCTCCAGTAGCCGTGCTTGTGTCTGCTAACATCACTCATAGGATGTGCTTAGGAGGTTGATTCATGTAGAGAGAAACCAGCAGGCAACTAGCAGCTAGCTAGAGGAGTAAGGCAAATCTAAGCTCTGTAGGAGCAGAATCTTAGCCTGATTCCAGATCTGTTTGTGATGTCTTGCCAACTCCTGAATAGAAGATTCTACCTGTTCTCTGTCCTCCATTGTTTATTGTAATTTCTAAAAACCTGTTGGGGAACAACAACAAAGCAGGTGTGGAGTAGTTCATGTACCTGTATGATTCTCCTCCTGTCTTGTAGAGTCAGAAAACGGCCTCTTACAACTGTTGTTTAAAGTGTTTGCGATGTTTTCCCCCCAGCTCTGGTGTATCAGTGTTTCAGTAAGCTGTTTGGCATTTGAATCGCAGGCCTATGTTGTGTCTGGACGATAATGATGATGATTCTGACCATTAGTTCGAGGGTTTTCTAGACAGTTCCACCAGTAGGGTTGTTAGACGTGTTCATCGGGCTGTCCCCTATTAATGGTATGGCAATGAGTACCTTCCTGAGTTAGAGAACAATGTCTCACTCTCAACTCACAGAGGTCACTGGTTATAAGTTTGGCTTAGTTAAAGTTAGACGCAGACTATTCAGGGAACATGTGTGAGAATGTTTTTAGTTTAGTAGAGTATGTTGCTCTGATTTAAGCTAATAGTAAGGAGATTTATTAGTATAATCACTAAGGATTAAAACAGTTTTAGCTGTCTTGTTGATATTTGGATTCATAGCGACTATTTACAACAAGGACAATGGACTTGTTAATGGAATAACCAACAACAATAGCCAGTGAGGTCATGTGAGGGTGTATATACAGTATTCCCAGGGATGGTCGGACAGAGGGTTCTGTCTGTCAGACCTGAGATTAAATACTAGAATCTTTCACATACTTTTAATGTTTGCTTTAACTTGGAGTGACAGGTGGGCATGGTTTGCCGTTTTGCAAATATTCTATTGTTTCCATTGTCCCAGACAAACTCACTCATTCAAAACCAGCTAAAGTATTTGAAATTATTGTAAGTAGATTTGAACCCAGGTCTGGTCAGAGGGCTCTGTCAGATGCAGGCAGGCAACCAGCACACAGTCAGTCAGGCAGACAGAGCCATCAGTCAGGCAGTCATTCAGGGCTATTATAGGCTCCTACTCCTCTTTCCCCCTGGATTAGAGGCTTCATTACACTCTTCAGTAATCACAGTATATACCAGGATCCAAAAGGACACCTTCAAGGTCACTGGGGGGATCTGGGATATATGGAACCTTTTATTACATTATAGTGAATGTAATTATTATATCATTATGCTAATTGTCAAAGACTGTAGCTGAGCATTAGTGCTGAAAGTAGAATATCTGACTTAACTACCACAACCAGATAATTGTGGTGACAGTGCAGATGAGTATTAAGTGAGTTTAAAATGAGTAGTACTGTTTATCAATGTTGTTTACAGTATAAAAGGCTAACTGAATGTGTCAGAGATCAGATAATTATTGCACCAGAGCTGGGGAAAAACTCCATTCAATACATTTGTGATATGTCTTCCTTTTGCTTGTAATGGCGATTTTGAAACCAGCGAGTTGTTCCTATATTTATAGTATTTTGACGAGACGGTGACTTCGACCACCTCTCACCAGACCACGACTCAGGTGGGAGCAGAGGTAAAGCAACAGGTAGAAGACAACAGTGAAATAAACAGCACATGCAGCTCATGATGCTTTGGTTGTGCTTGCATGTCATGGGGGTTATTCCACAGATGTAAGCCTAACAAAGGAGAGAAATTCTAGAAAGGATACTGTTTAAAAAAGCGATGTGCGTGACCCTGTGGATTATTAAACAAACTACCTTGTTTAACAATTCACAATTTACTCAAGTCGAGGAAGACATTTTTTGGGACATTCCAAAAGTGAGTTCCCAAACAAAAAGGCGATTGTTTGGGTAATTCACAAATCATGACTTCATGTACATTTTCTCAGGCTAGTGAGTGATTGATGAAATAGCCCTCATATAGGCAGATTTTGCTAAATGATGCATGCAGTCAATTGTGTCTTGTTCACCACTGCTTTTGTCCACTGGCTCGTTCATGGCCAGTCTCTCCTTCCCTTTCCTTCAGTCTCCTTTTCATTTCCTTCATTCATTCCCTTTCCCTCAATTCCTTTCCTTTCCGTCATTCATTCCCTTTCCCTCAGTAATTTTTCTTTCCTTCGTTCATTCCCTTTCCCTCAGTCCCTTTCCTTTCCTTCATTCATTCCCTTTCCCTCAGTCGCTTTCCTTTCCTTCATTCAGTCCCTTTCCCTCAGTCTCTTTCCTTTCCTTCATTCAGTCCCTTTCCCTCAGTCCCTTTCCTTCGTTCAGTCCCTTTCCCTCAGTCGCTTTCCCTCAGTCCCTTTCCTTTCCTTTGTTCATTCCCTTTCCCTCAGTCCCTTTCCTTTCCTTCGTTCATTCCCTTTCCCTCAGTCCCTTTCCTTTCTTTCATTCAGTCCCTTTCCCTCAGTCCCTTTCTTTTCCTGTAGCCCTGATAATAAGTCCTATCCTCTGTCCCTACTAGACCTTAACCTAGCCAATACCATATTATCTCCCATCCCATTACCTCCATGTAGAATTACATTGTTTTCTAATCATTCCATTTAATGCCTTGATGATACAGTCAAATACCACAATTAGTAGCTAAGGTGATTTTTTTTAATCAGCCATTGCAATGAATTCTTGCAGGTAAGTGAACTTGGTTGCAGAGTAGCATGAAGTAGACTAAGTCATTGTTGCTTTCACACACGTGTCCCTTTTGTAAGAGACTTATGATAGTCAAAATGTAATTCACTTGTTTACCCATTTATTTATATTACACCTAGTATAATACTACTATTCTGGCATTGTTACAGTAGCATTGATTCTGTCTTGTTTCTGGTTTCTCTGTATTGTCTCGCTAGCCTCTTTGTTGTAAATGGATGTGTACCTCTGGTCTGGTTTCCTCTCATAAAGGAACAACAGTCATAGTTTGACACATGACTAACAGCCTTACCTCTGTTCCCCAGTCTGGCGTTCCTGTGAGAAGAGTCGTCAGGAAGAAGGCTAAGGTGGACACCTCCAAGTTCATGACTCCTTACCTGGCCCACAGCCAGAAGATGCTGGACTTGTTCTCCTATGTAAGCAAGCCCATTACAACCAGGTCATGTTCATTAGGGTACATCGTAGCAAAACGTTTTGAAAAGTCTAGGTAGTCTCTTTTCTGTTTCCGTCAGTATTCTTCCGTATATTGCCTAATGAAGAGAACCCAAGTCAATGCTTTTTTCATGCCCCCCCCCCCCCCCCCCTTTGGATCATGATTATGAAGTCATATTGTTCCGATGTGTCCCTAACAGAACAAGTACCGGCATGCCTATGACAAGGCTAAGGGGAAACCCTATGACATCTCGGCTGACACCCCTGAGATGGTCCGGATCAAGAAGGCTCAGGAGCAGCTGTCTGAGGTATGGAGGCCTCGGTTCTATTCTGTCCACTTCTCTGATAGATATCATATATCACAGTCTCAGTCAATGTTGCACTGTCACTAATAATAATATCAAAATAAAACTTTGGTCAAATCGACACTTGACTCATTGCCTCTACCAGGTGAAATACCGGATGGAGGGGAATAAGGTCAGGTGTACCAGTCTGTACGATGGGGAGGCCAGAGAGATCGCCCATGTCAAGCATGTCTCGGAGTTGATCAGCAAGGTTCTGTACAGGGCCAAGTGGGATGAGACTAAGGACAGGTACTTGCTGCCCCCTGATGCCCCTGAGCTTGTCCTGGCTGTGAAGAATGCTGCCAACTACAGCAAGGTAACTTCATACTCAGCCTTCACTGTAGTGGTGCTGTTACAACACTTGTCCCAGGCTAATTTATTGAGTCGTAGGAGATTATAATAATATTTTATACGTAGATTACTCAATTCAGGTGAATCAAGAATGATCTAAGTAATTCATCTTTATTCAAAAAAAGGTAGATTGCTTTTCTATATTTGAGCCGATGCAACTTCTCCTTTTGTTTTTCTGTGTGATCAGAAACTGTACACAGAGGCCTGGGATGAGGACAAGACCATGTGCTATCCCTACAGTGACTCTCCTGAGCTGCGCAGGGTGGCAAAGGCACAGGAGGTCCTCAGTGATGTGAGTACTGCAACTACCTGTTGGTATTCTAACCTACACTTAACTACACTTTTCCTTGTAATTACAGCAAGTTGATATCAGTGTTAAGTCGGTTTTATAGTTACTGTTTTATAGTTACTGTTTTACAGTTACTGTTTTATAGTACTGTTTTATAGTTACTGTTTTATAGTTACTGTTTTATAGGTACTGTTTTATAGTTACTGTAAGTTGTATTTGAACAGCATTCATTTCTTACACTGAGTGATTGTTATAACTGGTTGTTCTATGATTTAAATGTTGTAAGTCATAAATATCCTTCTCAACACTTCCTAGAATGCAGTGTCTGCGTCAGTCAGTCAGCTGAACCACATCCATGAGTGTGGTGGTTCACTTTGTAATTCACTTGGAACAATTCATTGCTCACATCGCATTACTTGACAGTAAGGTGTCCTACATCAATCAGACTTCAGGAAAACACAGTTTACACCCTTCATTTAAAAACTCTATTTTTGCTTCCTGAGCTTTTTGTTTTCTGCTGACTCAGATGTTCCATATGGAAACATTTTCTCTGAGCAGCTATTTCTACATGTAGGATGCAATTAAAATGGTCACTGCTGTCGCTCTTTTTTTTAAAGTGAACTTCAGATTTTCGCTGATCCAGTTTATTGGCTTTTCCAGTTAGATATCATCAAGCAGAGCATTACCACATGTAGCTAACAGGCATCACATGTTGTGTCAAAGGTATTGATTAGAGAAACATCTCGTCATGGCCTGGGGTGGCCTAGCGGTCACTGCTGCTGCTTTCAGAGCGAATAAGCTGGTGTTAATATGGGTTCAAATCCAGCACACACCCTTCTAACACACTGTCCTCCTTACTTTCCTGTCTCTCCTCTGTGTCTCTTCTGTTCCTCTCACCATTTTGTTCTGCTCCATTCTGCAGATCCTGTACAAGAAGGGTCATGCTGAACGCACGGCGAAGTACACCTCTCTGGCTGTCTCTAATGATATGGAGATGGCCAAGAAAAATTTTGAACAGCGCAGTGACGTAAGTGGTGTGACACACACACACACACACACACTGATTCATTGACAATGGCTTCTCATCATCCTTGACAACGTTGTAATGTAGACATTTGAGAGACTCATTATCATAGCCCTTAGCTGTAGAGTCCTGACAGAGAGGACAGGGTGGACCAGTGGGTGCTGTCAGTCACTGCCTGACATGGGTAAAGTCCCCAGCCCTGCTGTCCTTGTCCCTGGGAGATAGAGGGGGATGACTGCCACCTGCTCCATGATATTATTGGAAGGCAGCAGCCCTGTTCTGGCAGACAGACGTGGTGCAACGACAATAGCCTGAGATTATTTTAAATCCTCACCGCTCCCAACATGTTTTATACACCCCCTGTAGTTGCAGAGGCCCCAACAATTTCAGCATCCATCTATAATGTTCATATCATTCTGTTTTGAATGACTTTTAAGGCAACATTTTGACAGATAATATTTTAAGCGTTTCTTGATTGTGTCATGCCTCTATTTTGCCATTTTAGTTCAGTAGCTTATTTTAAATGACCCCAATGTCTGACTTTTCCTTGCTTTTCTCTTGCAGCTCAAGTACCATGAGGACTACAACAAGAACGTCAAGGGCCACTGGTGCGAAACGCCCTACATTGATGTGGCTGTTGCTAGGGTGGCTATGGACAACGTCAGCAATGTAAGAGCCCACTATTGTATAGCATATTAATAGTTATTGGCATAATTTACATTACAGTATGCCTTCATCAAATCATAACCTGTCATATCTATATTTGTCTTTTCTCATTTCAGAAAAAGTACACGGCTGCATATGAGGACATAAAAGACCAAATCAATTTTATGCAAACTGAGACGCCAGAATACAAACAGAACAAGAAGGCTGGTCACGCTGCCAGCTCAGTGAGTCTATAAGCCCTCAAAGAGAGGGACATAAAGGAGAACACACAAGCACACACAACACACACATACACACACCAACCAACCAACCAGCTAACCAACCAACCAGCTGTCTTCTACTTCTCTCAGAGAATAGAAGCAGGGAAGTGGGAGCTGGCTGAGTATATTTTTATAGATCCATCTCATGCGGCAGCAAGCAGAGAGACACACGACACTAGTTTGACCTCGAGCTCTAAACAGAGCGTGAGTCAACACTGTGACTCTTTTGTCACGCAGACATCAAGATGTGCCCACACATGTTCTGTACCCAGAATCAGAACACTTGATAAAGAATAAATCACTGGCAAACAGTAGTTTGAAAACATTTAGGCTATAACGTAGGTGGTAACAAAACTGTAGCTTTTTAGTTTTGAGAAGGAGTCATTGCCTATAAGCATTTTTCAATCAAATTTAAACACTTCAATCCAAAATCTGCTATGATGATGAGTAATTGTATTAACCTTGCCATGAATCACTGTATCACAGCAAACCATATATATAATGTATTGACTTGTACCCATTCTTCTCTCCTCAGATCAAATACAAGAAGGACTATGAGAAGAGCAAAGCGGTGGCTGACTACAATGTTCTCCCAGCCTCTGACAACCCTATGCTCAGGCAGCTGAGATACGCTGGCACCATCTT
The DNA here is from genome assembly GCF_045679555.1 of Salvelinus alpinus. Lineage (NCBI taxonomy): Eukaryota > Metazoa > Chordata > Actinopteri > Salmoniformes > Salmonidae > Salvelinus > Salvelinus alpinus. The sequence continues at coordinate 33,055,408 of NC_092105.1, forward strand.
GAGTGACGTAAGTGTCTAAGTCGGGGAGACTGAACCATTGGTCCAAACAGGTGTCATACTCAAATAGACAGAAGTTACAGGAAGCTAAACAATCACGTCTCTTCTATGAGAGGCAGTCATTAGTTACAGAAAATCATTCAGTATCCCATCCCATGTTCTGGCAGACAGCAACAGTTATCTTTCATCTCCGTTCTCAAAAGTCACTACTCGTGTTTCAAATGAACTTGTATAGTTTTTACTAGTACATTTTTATCTAGACAGTTGGCAGTTTGCTAGTTGGACAGTTTGATAGTTGGCTGCTAACAGGGTAGAAGTTATCACAGCAGATTCCTGCTAGTTAAATCATGACAGTGAGTAAGGGTGCACCCCCCTCTTACTGAATTATCAGGAGCCACTTATACTGTAGTTAACCCACTGAAGGTGTAACATGACCCAAGCGCTACTTTGATGAGTCTAGTTAGTTACTAGTCATTCACTGTCAACTTGTTAATAATTAGTGTAGCCATTCATAGAGCCTTATATTTGGAAATAAGATGGATATAGTTTTACTCATTTTGCCTAGTTTCATCAATTGAAAGCCAAATACTAACTTTGATATGCATTTGAGACATATGAATACTTTTGTTTGCCATTTCTTCTCCGATCACTCCCTTTGCAGAAAGTGTACAAGGCCAGCTATGAGAAATCGAGGGGGTCCAGTATCAACTACTGTGACACGCCCAAATTCAAGATGGACTCTGTTGTACAAAAGTTCAGTGACGTGAGTATTCCCTTCATAGTCTTCACTGATGATGTTAATGTTTTTTTTTAAATTGTTCAACAAATCATTGAACAGCACGTTTTACAATTCCTTTTTACATTTTAGTCATTGAGCAGACACTCTTATCCAGAGAGACTTACAGTTAGTGCATTTAAGATAGCTAGGTAGGACAACCACACGACACAGTCATAGTAAGTACATTTCTTCTCAATAAAGTAGCTATCAGTAAAGTCAGTGCTATTAAAAAAAGACAAGTGATAGTGTTAGTTCAAGAAAGACATTACAAATGGCAGCAATGACCCAACTGATCATTTAAAGTGGATCTCCATTATTGTATGTAAGAGGCAAATGGATCTTACATGGATTCATCTTTACTCCCTCTATCTCCCCTCACAGGTACATTATAAAGACAAGTATAAGAATGAGGTGAAGGGACACTATATTGGCAGCTATGAGGACATCTACATGCTTCACTGCAAGAAAGTGGAGGAGATAAAGAGCGAGGTAAGTCATGTTGCATTGTTTTTATTTTGTTCTCTTCTCTGATGCTTTGTTAAGAGTAACACATTGGTTGTCTCTCAAATGGCTCCTTACTCCTTATATAGTGCACTAGTTTGATCCAGGGCCCAGTGTACGACAGGCAAGTTCACTCTCAGTGATTAGAAAGTAATCATCTGTCCTTCTGTCTTTTCAGCAAAATTACAAAGCAGATTATGAGGACATCAAGACAAGATGTTTCTATCCTCAAACCATGACGCCAGAATATGAGGCTTATAAGAAAGTTGCACAGTGTAAAGATGTAAGTATGCCTCTTGAGGAAATGGTACAAATTATAACCAGTCAGTTGCACTATGATTAGCATGGATAAAGCCTTTCCATTGAACATTAGATTGACATAATTCTTTCTTTTTTATTCTTGATATTGATATGTATAATTTACTTTTTTTTGCAGAAAGTTTACCGGCAACATCCGGACACAGTGAAATTTACGCAAGTGACAGACTCGCCTGTTCAAGTGCAATCTGCCATCAACGCCAAACAGCTGAGTGATGTATGTATTCAACTTTTACGACAGACCTTATATGAGTGTTAAGTTCCATTTTAAATAGCTTCAGTATGAAATTACAATTACGTATATCTGTCTCCCTTAAAAAATAGGTATTTTGACCTCAATGGAACAACCTGTTAAAAAGTACATGTTTTAGAATTTTGTTCGAATTTTGGAACAAATACCAGAAAAGAGACTTCAAGGTCGAGCCGTTGCCATGACACTAAAGGTTCCTGAAGGTTGTTGCCTGAAAATGTGCTCATTCATCCACTTAGCACATAGCTCAGCTGTCTTCCTGCGGACGCCATGGAAACCAGAGAGAGTTATCTCTCTCTCTCTGTAGTATTAATAGCAACATGCATTCAGTCTGCTGAAAATAACCCTAGTCTCAAATGAGGAGGGGGGCTGACAGTTATGAGAGACTACTCTGAAAAGGAGAGGCCTCTCACTCCTTTGAGAAAGGCAACACTGCTCTCTAGTGGTGTGGAATGACCCATGTAGTACTCATCTTCTCCACAATATAGCTCTCTGTTCTACATAGTGCCAACCGTACATTTTCCTGTACCTGACTGTACTGTATTTTCATGAGGTTCTTCCTGTCTTTTCCAGCTCAACTACCACGCAGCGTATGAGTTGGATAAGTTTAAGTGTGCCCTGCCCCCAGACTACCCGTTCTTCATCCAGTCCAAAGTTAATGCATTTAACCTTAGTGATGTAAGCCAAATTCTGTTGATGATACTGTAGATAATGTTTTAAAAATCCAGTTGTAATTCGAATCCAGTTATAATTTCATTTGTTATAATATGATTTGAAAATAATATGCTTGTATTGACATCATTTCACAATCATTGTAGTTGGTTATTGTTGACCTCATTGGATAAACCCTCCTGATTTTTACTTGCATGATACTGATATCTTCAATGTATTTGTAACTCTGTGCAGAATTGTTACAAGTATGATTGGGAGAAAGCAAAAGCCAAGCAGTTTGAGTTTAAGGGTGATGCTATCTCGATCCTTGCAGCCCGTGCCCACACAAATATAGCCAGTGACGTGAGTATGCATGCACTGAAATAAACATCTACACATACATGTAATATTAGTATTCATATTGATAATGCTGACAGTTTCCTTTGGTGTACTTTGTAGTATAGGCCTTGACCTTACTTTTGCTCTTTGCCCTCAGGTCAAATACAAGAAGGATTTTGAGAAGAACAAGGGAAAGATGGTGGGAGCCCTCAGCATCCGCGACGACCCCAAGATGCTACACTCCATGCACGTGGCCAAAATACAGAGTGATGTAAGTCATTTTCCTGCCCAGGCAATAAAGATTAGACAAAAAATTTGCCGGCTAGCTTAATCGGGCACATTTGAAATGTTGGTTGATGTGCAATGTCTTTGACAAATAAATCTAATAAAGTAAAGTAAATTCCACTTAGTTTTGGTATGAAACAGAAATATGAGGATAGTGGCTGTCAGTGTGACAGGGGTATAAGGGCTTACTGTGACTCTTCTCAACTTTATATTAAATAAACACTTTTTTATCATAGAGAGTATGTGGTGCCTCACCTTCTAATTCTCTCAAACTCTCTCCACAGCGTGAGTACAAGAAGGACTACGAGAAGACAAAGACCAAGTACATCACCACGCTGGACATGATGTCTAACACCCTGGCCAAGAAGTCCCAGGGTATCGCCAGCATGGCCGGCTACAGAACCATCCACAACCGCTACTTCCTGCCCTACGACGCCATGTCCCTGGACCTGGCCAAGAATGCCAACATCATCCAGAGTGACGTAAGAACACCATCACCCAGATTGATAGATAGATTGATTGATTGATTGATAGATAGATAGATAGATAGATAGATAGATAGATAGATAGATAGATAGATAGATAGATAGATTGATAGATAGATAGATAGATAGATAGATAGATAGATAGATAGATAGATAGATAGATAGATAGATAGATAGATAGATTGATTGATTGATTGATTGATTGATTGATTAATTAATCTGGCTGATTGATCGAATTGAATGATCGATTGATTTCGTTTGCTTTCATCCTATTAAAGGTCTGGGGAAAAAGTTTTTATAATATTGGAGTATTTAAAAAACGGTAGAAGTATAATGAAAGTATTACTCCCACTTGGTTATTTTCCCTCACTACAGAATGAATACCATTCAGACTACAACAACTTCACCAAGGGATCTGGTTGGGTCACCTTCGGCTCCATGGAAGTGGAGAAGGCCAAGAAAGCCGGAGAGATCCTCAATGAGGTAGCTACTACAACATGATCTAGTTCAAGGTTTAAGTTTATTTGCCATAATGTGGTACATTAATCAGGAAACCATACCATAACTCTCACAATAAAAATGTTTTGATATGTTTTGTTATGTATGGTCTTTTCTTGCCTTGACAATATAAAAACACAACAAGATTGGTTTCATCTGCTTTGACCTATTTGTCCCCTTTTTTCCTACACTTCAGAGAAAGTACCGTCAGCACCCAGACACCGTCCCGTTCACTTCCATCGCTGACCATCCAGTCATGATGCAGGCCCAGGTCAACCAGCTAATGAGGAGTGATGTGAGTGTTATTATACAGTATTAACATTATTGGATGATAGAATCGTGTAATTCAGATCATTTAGACATCATGGGGCGGTTTCCCTGTGCCGAGCAAACTGTTTACTTCATAGCGGTTACATATTCAACTTAGTACAAATATGATTTTTTAAAAATATATAAATAAAGATGAAACAATCAGTAATTCATTTATTTGGATGGAACACCTATTTTATATCTATAAATATGTGTTTGTGCACTCAATACAATTTGTATTCTTCTTCCCCTGCAGCTTCACTACAAGAAGGGTCTTGAGGAGATCCACCAGAAGTACTCTCTGCCCCATAATGACCCCCAGTTCCTTCAGGCCAAATGCAACGCCTACAACATCAGCAAGGTACTGTTGACCAACACTAATAAGTTACGCCTCATATTCATATTTCATTTAATGAATTATCAAATGTTTTATCAGATTATCACTGCCTGCCTGGATAAGAGCGTCTGCTAAATGACTTAAATGTAAATGTAAATGTAAATATAAAGAGCACACTTCTCTGCACTGTGTAGACATCTTTCCTCCAAATACAACTGTGCCTTCTTGGGTGTGCACTGCATGCCTATACTGTGTTGTATTAGTGTCTCATGGAAATAGTGTATTTATTTACCGTATTGCTTTATTTCAGAACTACTACAAGCAAAGCTGGGAGGAAACCATTGCGAAAGGCTACGACATGAGGCCAGATGCTATCTCTGTCATCCATGCTAAGCATGGCAGACATATTGCCAGTGATGTAAGTATGCAATAAATCACCAGGACAACATAAAAAGCTGTACAGGATGTAGTCAACAACAATGTTCCTACGTTGAATAGTGTCAGATTATCTGATCATTTTTTACTTGTTCCTTTCAGATCCAGTACAAGAAAGACCATGTGAAGGGAAGAGGCAAACAAGTGGGCTGCCGTAATCTTCAGGATGATCCCTTGCTGGTGCACTACATGCAGGTGGCCAAGATGCAGAGTGAGAGGAACTACAAGAAGGACTACCACAAATCCAAGCTGAAGTACTGCTCCCCAGTTGACATGATGAGTGTTGCACATGCTAAGCAAGCCTCTGCAGTGCAAACCTATACTGGCTACAGGAAAGTCCAACACCATTACAGTCTTCTCCCTGACTCCATGAACCTTGAGCTGGCTCGCAACATGAACACCAATGCCAGTGATGTGAGTACTCTGACTCCTACCCAGGGATAGAACTAAATTATTTTCTGACTGGCCAGAAGGGCAATTTCTACCCAGGTGACATTCTACTAGTGAAGGGTCCAAAATCTGTGCCAAGCGGTATTTGAAAAGATAACGTTTTAAGGGCTCCCGAGTGGTGCAGTGGTCTAAGGCACTGCATCTCAGTGCTAGAGGCATCACTGGTTCGATTCCAGGCTGTATCACAACCGGCCGTGATTGGGAGTCCCATAGGGCGGCGCACAATTGGCCCAGCTTCGTCCAGGTTAGGGTTTGGCCGGGGTAGGTCGTCATTGTAAATACGAATTTGTTCTTAACTGACTTGCCTAGTTAAATAAAAAATAAAAAAACGTTTCACTGGCCTGGTGGGCTAGTTTGGCACATTTTCTACTAGCCTGGTTGGAAAAGTACTAGCCTCCGGCCTTTAGAAACTCTAGCTTTAACTTGTAAGTTGTAATGCTGCATCTTCGATTTTTATTGTAGTGGCTTTTTGCAGCATTTCTCACATTGTCTCCTCTCCTTGCCGGATGCAGGTGAACTACAAAGCGGATTGGGAGAACTATGTGAAGGGAACTGGCTGGATCCCTATCGGATCCATTCCAGTGGAGCTAGCCAAGCAGGCCGGCGCCGCTCTGGACGAGCACAAGTACAGGCAGCACCCTGAAAACTTTAAATTCACCAGCAAGATGGACGGCATGAATATGGAGCTGTGCAAGCAGAACCAAAAGATTATGAATGTTGTGAGTAGTATTTACTTACTAGGAAGGCCAAAAATCTAATCCATGGTTGTCCATTGAATTGAATTTTTCTATTGAATACATTTGGTTGAAATACACTTTGTATTAAATACATTTTGTTGGATGGAATTTAATTAAACTGAACAGAAGTGTTGATTTAAATCTATTGTTGTTATGATGTGTTTTTTTGCAGCATGACTATAAAGCCAGTGGAGAGAAGTTCCTGCACACCTACAATCTCCCTGCAGATGCACCAGAGTTCATGCAAGCCAAATACAACGCTGTCAACATCAGCAAGGTTGGTTACATGTTGATCACAGTCCATACTATTATATACCTTTGCTATCATACACAATCAATACACATATACATCCATGCATTAATTGAAATGTGCCTTTATTTATACTGTATAGTTGGTTATATGTTGACTGATTACAGTCCTATTTTATATACACACACACACACACACACACACACACACACACACACACACACACACACACACACACACACACACACACACACACACACACACACACACATATATATATATATACTGTATATATATATATTAATTGAATGCTTTTAAACACAGTTAATATACACATATTCATTGACCATGATGCATTCATTGAAATGTGTCTGTAAGTAATGTGTTTATTTCTCGTTCTCCTCATCACAGAACTATTACACATACGCTCACCGTCAAGACATTCTCAAAGGACACCAGATGAAGGCAGATGCCATCCCCATCATGGCTGCCAGGGCCTGCACTAATATTGCCAGCAATGTACGTATGAATTGGAAGAAATTCAAAATCTGTATTTTGGTTTATTGATTAACCATAGTTGACCATAATCATGACATGCTAATCATGGTATTTACATTCATCATTGTATTTCCTTTACAGTACAAGTACAAGCTGGCGTACGAGAAGGGAAGAGGCAAACAAGTGGGCTGCCGTAATCTTCAGGATGACCCCTTGCTGGTGCACTACATGCAGGTGGCCAAGATGCAGAGTGAGAGGAACTACAAGAAGGACTACCACAAGTCCAAGCTGAAGTACTGCTCCCCAGTTGACATGATGAGTGTTGCACATGCTAAGCAAGCCTCTGCAGCACAAACCTATGCTGGCTACAGGAAGAGCCTCCACAACTACACTCTTCTCCCTGAGGCTATGCCTGTTCAGCTGGCTCGCACCATGATGGAGATCCAGAGCAACGTGAGTTCATTTCAATATCCTTGCCATTCAATACCATAATGATGGTACGAAACCAGGCTTGGCTGTGTAAGTGTACTATCGACCTGTGTGCATAAGCAGTAACTACTATCGATCCGTTGGGCATCAGCACTAACCACATCCATTGCTGACAATAGTAGTAATGATTTTTGTGAGCAATAGTGTATTTTGAGTGAGAGGTACCTGTCTGATACCTGTCCTGTCCTGAAACCTGACCTGTTCTGATACCTGTCCTGTCCTGAAACCTGACCTGTTCTGATACCTGTCCTGATACCTGTCCTGTCCTGAAACCTGACCTGTCCTGATACCTGACCTGTACTGATACCTGACCTGTCCTGATACCTGACCTGTCCTGATACCTGTCCTGATACCTGCCCTGATAACAGTCCTGATATCTGTCCTGATACCTGTCCTGATACCTGTCCTGATACCTGTCCAGATACCTGCCCTGATAACTGTCCTGATACGTTCCCCGATACCTGTCCTGTCCTGATACCTGTTCTGTTCTGTCCTGTTCCGATACCTGCCCAGATACCTGCCCTGATACCTGTCCTGTACTGATATAGGTCCTGATACCTGTCATGTTCTGATACCTGTCCTGACACCTGTCCTGTACCTGCCCTGATACCTGTCTTGATACCTGCCCTGATACCTGTCTTGATACCTGCCCTGATACCTGCCCTGATACCTGCCCTGATACCTGTCTTGATACCTGTCCTGATACCTGCCCTGATACCTGTCCTTATACCTGTCCTGATACCTGTCTTCATACATGTCCTGATACCTGTCTTGGTACCTGTCCTGATACCTGTTCTAAAACCTGTTTTAATACCATTACTGATACCTGTCCTGATACCTATCTTGATAGCTGTCCTGATAGCTGTCCTGTACTGATACCTGTCCTTATACCTGTCCTTATACCTTTCCTTATACCTGTCCTAATACCTGATGTGATACCTTTCCTGTTTTGCTGTGTGTCTCTACAGAACACCTATAAGTCTGACTACAACAACGTGTACAGGGGTTCTGGCTGGATTCCTATTGGCTCTATGGAGGTGGAGTTGGCTAAGACAGCCAAGGCAGCCCTAGATGAGCACGGCTACCGTGTGCACCCCAGCACCCTGAAGTTCACCAGTCTGACTGACCAGATGAACATGGCCCTTGCCATGACCAACACCAAGTTACTTGATGACGTAAGAACTTAAACTAACTTTGATTATCGTTTATTGTTTTTTAGGATCTATTTTAGCTCACCAAGGCTAGTCTTTCAGAAGTCATACATTTATTGAGTTAACATACAAGATATGAGGAAATTAATGGTTTTCATGTATTTATTCCATGTATTCTATTCCCTACTATGGATGTTGAATGTGATTACCTTGTTCTTTCTCTCTGTGCAGGCTTCATACAGAGCATCTGGCGAGAAGTTCAAGCACACGTACAACCTGCCTGCAGACAGCCCTCAGTTCCTCCAGGCCAAATACAACGCCCAGACCCTGAGCGAGGTCAGTACACACCCACAAACACACATAGACTAAATTTCTCTGACATTTTAAAGATGTGCAAGTAATGCCTATAGATAAGCGATGTTTGACTGTGGTTTCTTTGATTTCTCCTAGTCTCACTACAAGCACAAGTGGGTGGAAGATATCGCCAAAGGCTACGACATGAGGCCAGATGCTATCTCTGTCATCCATGCTAAGCATGGCAGACATATTGCCAGTGATGTAAGTATGCAATAAATCACCAGGACAACATAAAAAGCTGTACAGGATGTAGTCAACAACAATGTTCCTACGTTGAATAGTGTCAGATTATCTGATCATTTTTTACTTGTTCCTTTCAGATCCAGTACAAGAAAGACCATGTGAAGGGAAGAGGCAAACAAGTGGGCTGCCGTAATCTTCAGGATGATCCCTTGCTGGTGCACTACATGCAGGTGGCCAAGATGCAGAGTGAGAGGAACTACAAGAAGGACTACCACAAATCCAAGCTGAAGTACTGCTCCCCAGTTGACATGATGAGTGTTGCACATGCTAAGCAAGCCTCCTTAGCACAAACCTATATTGGCTACAGGAAAGTCCAACACCACTACACTCTTCTCCCTGACTCCCTGAACCTTGCGTTGGCTCGCACCGTGAATGCCAGTTGCAGTGATGTGAGTACTGTTTATGCGACTTCAGCCTAGTACTAGGGGTGTACGTTTTCTGTTAAAAAGCTTTCGGGTATCAAATACTTAATTTATTTGCCTTTGTTTCATTCTCCAGTACGAGTACAAGTCTGACTGGAACAACTATGTGAGAGGAACGGGATGGATTCCTGTTGGCTCACTGCCGGTGGAGCTTGCAAAGGTTGGCGCGGACATCCAGAGTGAACATAAGTACCGTACACACCCTTCCAAATTCCAGTTCAAGAAGCTGATGGACTCCATGGACATGGTCCTGGCCACTGACAACAACAAGATCATGAACAAGGTGAACTATAAACTGTAACACCATATTGGAAATTAAAAACAGATTGTTTAAAATGTGATGTTTTCTCGTTTGTCCTAATGTTATTATTTATCTGTGTTTGTGTCAATTACATTGCAGCAAGAATACACCAAACAATGGCACAAGGACAAGCTCACAGTCCATGTGATGCCAGATGCCCCTGAGATTGTCCTGGCCAAGGCTAATGCTATCAACATGAGTCAGGTATGATCATCACGTCACATCTTCCAATGTCACTACTAACTAATACTGTATACGACGGCATACTCGTTGCACCTTTCTAACTAGTTACTGTAATTTTAATGATAATCTATAGAATCAAAACTACTTTCAAAAGTCTGAAAGTCACAGACATTCAAACTGTAATTTAAAAGTAAGAACCATGCATTTAATAGTCCTTTTTAGGCTCTGTTTCTAAGCTGTGTCCATATACCTCTTCAGAAACTCTACAAATCCGGTCTGGAGGACATGTATAAAAAGGGCTACGATCTCAAACCTGATGCCATTGCCGTTCTGGCTGCCAAGAAAGGCACTACCATTGCCAGTGACGTAAGTGTAAAATAATTTCATTTCTGTTTGCTTGCTGCATAGATCCTGTTTTCTGTCACTTTAATCAGCTATCAACTGTGTAGAGAATTAATGTGATCAGATGCTGCTTCTGTAATTGACTAAACACCTGTATATTTTTACAGTACAAGTACAAGCTGGCGTACGAGAAGGGAAGAGGCAAACAAGTGGGCTGCCGTAATCTTCAGGATGATCCCTTGCTGGTGCACTACATGCAGGTGGCCAAGATGCAGAGTGAGAGGAACTACAAGAAGGACTACCACAAATCCAAGCTGAAGTACTGCTCCCCAGTTGACATGATGAGTGTTGCACATGCTAAGCAAGCCTCTGCAGTGCAAACCTATGCTGGCTACAGGAAAGTCCAACACCACTACACTCTTCTCCCTGACTCCATGAACCTTGCGTTGGCTCGCACCATGAATGCCAGTTGCAGTGATGTGAGTTTAGCAGTTACATAGTAACATAGCGCCAACTAAACATAGTAAAAATTGGTGATCAATTATACATTCTTGCCACTCATATTATTGTTTTGCTAATCACCCGTTTCTCAACTCTGTCTTTCTGTAGTACGAGTACAAGTCTGACTGGAACAACTATGTGAAAGGAACGGGATGGATTCCTATTGGCTCACTGCCGGTGGAGCTTGCAAAGGTTGGCGCGGACATCCAGAGTGAACATAAGTACCGTACACACCCTTCCAAATTCCAGTTCAAGAAGCTGATGGACTCCATGGACATGGTCCTGGCCACTGACAACAACAAGATCATGAACAAGGTATGCTCAGACCGGACGTGTAGGTTTGTGAAAAATAAAGCTGTTACCACAGTTTGTTTCTAATGTTGTGTCTTATAATGATAGTCTAGGTTAATTGATTGGTGAATCATTTTGATTGCAGCAAGAATACACCAAACAATGGCAGAAGGACAAGCTCACAGTCCATGTGATGTCAGATGCCCCTGAGATTGTCCTGGCCAAGGCTAATGCTATCAACATGAGTCAGGTAAGGCTACCTTTTTCACACTTGTGTGTTACTATCTATCATCAAAATATTCCTCTTTGTATCCATCATGCTTTTGCAATATAACTTCAAATATGTCTTGGAAGTATTTAACAAATGTTATTTTGGTAATATTTTTATAAATAGTTTCTCCTCCATTCCAGAAAACCTACAAAGCAGGTCTGGAGGCAATGTATAATAAGGGTTACGACCTGAAGGTTGATGCCATCACCATCCAGGCTGCCAAGCAGGGCACCAAAATCGCCAGCGACGTGAGTGACTCAGACCAACAATTAAAAGCCTTTAAAACCATTTTACAATGTGCTCCAACCTCTCCAACCTCTGTATGAGTATGTGAGTCTATCAGATCGGTTTGGATAAAGCAGAAGTAGAATTTCCATTGGACCTTGTGTCCAATAAATTCTTCTTCTTCTAAATATTAACTTTCGTTCTGGGAATAATACATTGTTTATTTACACAGTACAAGTACAAGCTGAATCACCAGAAGAATAGGGGAAAACAAGTGGGCTGCCGTAATCTTCAAGATGACCCCTTGCTGGTGCACTACATGGAGGTGGCCAGGTTGCAGAGTGACAAGAACTACAAGAAGGACTACCACAAGTCCAAGCTGAAGTACCACTCCCCAGTAGACATGATGAGTGTTGCGCATGCCAAACACGCCTCCACAGTGCAGACGTATGCTGGCTACAGGAAGATCCAGCACCATTATACTGTGCTTGCCGATGCCATGAACGTGGAGTTGGCTAAGCAGATGCAGACGATTGCCAGTGATGTGAGTATTATTCTATTCATAAATGCATAACAACAAACAAAAAAACAAGAACAACATGTTTTTGTATACAATGTATTTTAGTCAATAATAATAATAATTTATCAATAATTTATCCATTCCCCTATTCTGAGCTGTTAAACCACATCCAAATCTGTGAGAATGTTTTATGTTGTCCGTCATTTTTTTACTCTGTTATTTAGAACCTGACAGTATTTACTTATTTCTGCAGAATTTGTACAAAAGTGACTATGAGACTTGCATCAAAGGCACAGGATGGATTCCCATTGGTTCTCTGGATGTAGAGAAAGCCAAAACAGCTGGCATGATTGGCAGTGAGAAACTTTACCGCCAACACCCCAGCGGCTTCAAGTTTACCAAAGACATGCACTCCATGGACCTCGTCCTTGCCAGTGCTAACAATGCGATCATGAACAAGGTCATTCTTTGGATCTATATCTATGCACACTGTATATGTATACAGTATATTATACACAACACATATACATGGCGATACATCAAAACACTAACAAATATATCTGTTTTATAGCAAACGTACATTGATACCTGGAATAAGGATAAGACCGCTGTCCACATGATGCCAGACTCAATGGAGGTGGTTTTGGCCAGAGCCAACAAGATCAACTGCAGTAATGTAGGTTATTCCTTCCACACCTCATCGTATTGTTCATTTAGGCTGCATTGTCATAATTCAGTCATTCAAAACATGTTTTTCTTCTCCTGTACAGACACTGTATAAGCTTGCCAATGAACAGGACAAGAAGAAGGGTTATGACCTGCGCAACGATGCTATTGCAATCCAGGCAGCCAAACAGGGCACATCCATTGCTAGCGATGTGAGTTAAACACTGTTTATTGAATAAATGGTGTGTGAACCAGCTTTTGAATGAAACCTAACTATCTCATTATCATTTATTAAGTTCAAATACAGGGCTGGCTACCGTAAACAGATTGGCCACCACATTGGAGCCCGCTGCATCGAGGATGACCCTCTGCTCATGCTGGCTCTGAACTCAGCCAAGATTGCCAGTGATGCCCTGTACAAGAAAGACTTCCACAAGTCCAAGACAAGGTTCCATCTCCCATTGGACATGATGGCCTTTGAGTTGGCCAAAAAGAACCAGATTCAGGTCAACCATGCCAAATATGTAACTCGCCTGCACAACTGGACCTGTCTGCCAGACTCCAGTGATGTCGTCCATGCCAGACATGTCTATGACATAGCGAGTGATGTAAGTATGAATTAACTAGATCATGTTTTTCCAGTGTAATTGTTTTTATTCTGGCCATTTTGACCTTTGTGGTATTGTTGTGTCTAGGCTGTGTACAAAGCTGATCTCAAGAGCCTGCAAGGTATCGGATGGGTTCCCATCGGCTCACTTGATGTTGAGAAGGCAAAGAAAGCCACAGAGGTCCTGAGTGAGAAGCTGTATCGTCAGCACCCGAGCAACTTCAAGTTCACCAGCTCAGTTCAAGACATGGGAATGGTTTTGGCTAAACAAAATAATGATAATGCCAACAAGGTATTTGACTAACTGGTATATCTTTACTAATCCTTTGCCTTCGTATGTTTCCCCTGGTAGATTATATTCAAATAATGATTCCATCATTTAAACCTGCTTTAATGTAATCTGATCTCCCCTACTTGCATTATATTTGAGCCAATGATATGAAGAGGCACTTAATGTTGTTAGTTTGAACTTGAAACTCGTTATTGCAGCAAGCGTACACTGAGGCCTGGGAGAAGGACAAGACCAAGAACCACATTATGCCAGATGCGATGGAAGTGGTTTTGGCCAATGCAAATAAGTCCAACTACAGTTGGGTAAGTAAATGATGGCACAAAGGTAACCCTCCTGATGAATGTATATGTTCAAAAATAATACTTATTGTTTGTTTTTTTCTTCAGTAAAGTGTGTTATAACTTTGTTAAATGCATTTTAAATAAATTGTGATTTGATTTGAAATACCCATATATATGGATGTTTTATTTTCTTCTTCATACAGAACCAATACAGAAAAGCAATGGAAGAAGATAAGAAGAAGGGCTATGATTTGCGCAATGATGCCATTGCTATCATCGCAGCCAAGCACGGCAGGGAAATTATCAGTGATGTAAGTCCATTGAACATCTATCCATCGTAATCGATTATATTTCTTAACTATATCATGACACAATATATAAAATGTACTTCTGGAAAATTAGGAGAATCCTCAACACTGCCATTTCATATTTGCTTTCTGTAGCACAAGTACAAGACTGGCTACCGTAAGCAGGTTGGCCACCACATTGGAGCGCGCTGCGTTGAGGATGACCCTCTGCTCATGCTGGCTATTAACTCAGCCAAGATTGCCAGTGATGCCCTGTACAAGAAGGACTTCCACCAGTCCAAAACCAAGTTCCACCTCCCATTGGACATGATGGCCTTTGAGTTGGCCAAAAAGAACCAGATTCAGGTCAACCATGCCAAATATGTAACTCGCCTGCACAACTGGACCTGTCTGCCAGACTCCAGTGATGTCGTCCATGCCAGACATGTCTATGACATAGCGAGTGATGTAAGTATGAATTAACTAGATCATGTTTTTCCAGTGTGATTGTTTTTATTCTGGCCATTTTGACCTTTATGGTATTGTTGTGTCTAGGCTGTGTACAAAGCTGATCTCAAGAGCCTGCAAGGTATCGGATGGGTTCCCATCGGCTCACTTGATGTTGAGAAGGCAAAGAAAGCCGCTGAGGTCCTGAGTGAGAAGCTGTATCGTCAGCACCCGAGCAACTTCAAGTTCACCGTCTCAGTTCAAGACATGGGAATGGTTTTGGCTAAACAAAATAATGATAATGCCAACAAGGTATTTGACTAACTGGTATATCTTTACTAATCCTTTGCCTTCGTATGTTTCCCCTGGTAGATTATATTCAAATAATGATTCCATCATTTAAACCTGCTTTAATGTAATCTGATCTCCCCTACTTTGCATTATATTTGAGCCAATGATATGAAGAGGCACTTAATGTTGTTAGTTTGAACTTGAAACTCGTTATTGCAGCAAGCGTACACTGAGGCCTGGGAGAAGGACAAGACCAAGAACCACATTATGCCAGATGCGATGGAAGTGGTTTTGGCCAATGCAAATAAGTCCAACTACAGTTGGGTAAGTAAATGATGGCACAAAGGTAACCCTGCTGATGAATGTATACGTTCAAAAATAATACTTATTGTTTTGTTTTTTTCTTGGTTTTTTTCGGTAAAGTATGTTGTAACTTTGTTAAATGCATTTAAAATAAATTGTGATTTGATTGCCATTGCTTGATGCCCTCAATCTCACACAAA
The DNA here is from genome assembly GCF_045679555.1 of Salvelinus alpinus. Taxonomy (NCBI): domain Eukaryota; kingdom Metazoa; phylum Chordata; class Actinopteri; order Salmoniformes; family Salmonidae; genus Salvelinus; species Salvelinus alpinus. The sequence continues at coordinate 33,071,196 of NC_092105.1, forward strand.
TTATCAATGAATCTATTAGGTACAACCCCAATTCCGTAAACACGGGCACCCTCATAGATATCATCCTAACTAACTTGCCCTCCAAATACACCTCTGCTGTTTTCAACCAAGATCTCAGCGATCACTGCCTCATTGCCTGCATCCGTAATGGGTCTGCGGTCAAACGACCACCCCTCATCACTGTCAAACACTCCCTAAAACACTTCAGCGAACAGGCCTTTCTAATCGACCTGGCCGGGGTATCCTGGAATGACATTGACCTCATCCCGTCAGTAGAGGATGCCTGGTCATTCTTTAATAGTGCCTTCCTCACCATCTTAAATAAGCATGCCCCTTTAAAAAAACGTAGAACAAGGAACAGATATAGCCCTTGGTTCTCTTCAGACCTGACTGCCCTTGACCAGCACAAAAACATCCTGTGGTGTTCTGCATTAGCATCGAATAGCCCCCGTGATATGCAACTTTTCAGGGAAGTTAGGAACCAATATACAAAGGCAGTTAGGAAAGCTAAGGCTAGCTTTTTCAAACAGAAATTTGCATCCTGTAGTACAAACTCTAAAAAGTTCTGGGACACTGTAAAGTCCATGGAGAATAAGAGCACCTCCTCCCAGCTGCCCACTGCACTGAGGCTAGGAAACACTGTCACCACCGATAAATCCACTATAATTGAGAATTTCAATAAGCATTTCTCTACGGCTGGCCATGCTTTCCACCTGGCTACCCCTACCCCGGTCAACTGCCCGGCACCCTCCACAGAAACCCGCCAAAGCCCCCACCATTTCTCCTTCACCCAAATCCAGATAGCTGATGTTCTGAAAGAGCTGCAAAATCTGGACCCCTAAAAATCAGCCGGGCTAGACAATCTGGACCCGCGCTTTCTAAAATGATCTGCCGAAATTGTTGCAACCCCTATTACTAGCCTGTTCAACCTCTCTTTCGTATCGTCTGAGATTCCCAAAGATTGGAAAGCTGTCTTCAAAGGGGGAGACACTCTAGACCCAAACTGCTACAGACCTATATCTATCCTACCCTGCCTGCCTTAGGTCTTCGAAAGCCAAGTTAACAAACAGATTACCCACCATTTCGAATCCCACCGTACCTTCTCTGCTATGCAATCTGGTTTCAGAGCTGGTCATGGGTGCACCTCAGCCACGCTCAAGGTCCTAAACGATATCATAACTGCCATTGATAAGAGACATTACTGTTCAGCCGTATTCATCGACCTGGCCAAGTCTTTCGACTCTGTCAATCACCACATTCTTATCGGCAGACTCAACAGCCTTGGTTTCTCAAATGACTGCCTCACCTGGTTCACCAACTACTTCTCTGACAGAGTTCAGTGTGTCAAATCTGAGGGCCTGTTGTCCGGACCACTGGCAGTCTCTATTGGGGTGCCACAGGGTTCAATTCCCGTGCCGACTCTCTTCTCTGTATACATCAATGATGTCGCTCTTGCTGCTGGTGATTCTCTGATCCACCTCTATGCAGACGACACCATTCTGTATACTTCTGGCCCTTCTTTGAACACTGTGTTAACTAACCTCCGGACGAGCTTCAATGCCATACAACTCTCCTTCCGTGGCCTCCAACTGCTCTTAAATGCAAGTAAAACTAAATGCATGCTCTTCAACCGTTCGCTGCCCACACCCGCCCGCCCGCCCAGCATCACTACTCTGGACGGTTCTGACTTAGAATATGTGGACAACTACAAATACCAAGGTGTCTGGTTAGACTGTAAACTCTCCTTCCAGACTCACATTAGGCATCTCCAATCCAAAATTAAATCTAGAATCGGCTTCCTATTTCGCAACAGAGCATCCTTCACTCATGCTGCCAAACATACCATCGTAAAACTGACCATCCTACCGATCCTCGACTTCGGCGATGTCATTTACAAAATAGCCCCCAACACTCTACTCAACAAATTGGATGCAGTCTATCACGGTGCCATCCGTTTTGTCACCAAAGCCCCATATACTACCCACCACTGCGACCTGTACGCTCTCGTTGGCTGGCCCTCGCTTCATACTCGTCGCCAAACCCACTGGCTTCAGGTCATCTACAAGTCTCTGATAGGTAAGGCCCCGCCTTATCTCAGCTCACCGGTCACCATAGCAGCACCCACCCATAGCACACGCTCCAGCAGGTATATCTCTCTAGTCACCCCCAAAGCCAATTCCTTCTATGGCCGCCTTTCCTTCCAGTTCTCTGCTGCCAATGACTGGAATGAATTGCAAAAATCACTGAAGCTGGAGACTCTTACCTCCCTCACTAGCTTTAAGCACCAGCTGTCTGAGCAGGTCACATATCACTGCACCTGTACATAGCCCAACTGTAAATATCCCATCCAACTACCTCATCCCCATACTGTATTTATTTATTTATCTTGCTCCTTTGCACCCCTGTATCTCTACTTGCACATTCATCTTCTGCACATCAATCACTCTAGTGTCTAATTGGTATATTGTAATTACTTTGCCACCATGGCCTATTTATTGCCTTACCTCCCTTTTCTTACCTCATTTGCACACACTGTATAAAGATTTTCTTCAACTGTATTACTGACTGTATGTTTTGTTTATTCCATGTGTAACTCTGTGTTGTTGTATGTGTCGAACTGCTTTGCTTTATTCTTGGCCAGGTCGCAGTTGTAAATGAGAACTTGTTCTCAACTTGCCTACCTGGCTAAATAAAGATGAAATTAAATAAAAATGTGAAATACCCATATCTATGGATGTTTTATTTTCTTCTTCATACAGAACCAATACAGAAAAGCAATGGAAGAAGATAAGAAGAAGGGCTATGATTTGCGCAATGATGCCATTGCTATCATCGCAGCCAAGCACGGCAGGGAAATTATCAGTGATGTAAGTCCATTGAACATCTAGCTCTCGTAACCGATTATATTTCTTAACTATTTCATGACACAATATATAAAATGTACTTCTGGAAAATTAAGAGAATCCTCAACACTGCCATTTCATATTTGCTTTCTGTAGCACAAGTACAAGACTGGCTACCGTAAGCAGGTTGGCCACCACATTGGAGCGCGCTGCGTTGAGGATGACCCTCTGCTCATGCTGGCTATTAACTCAGCCAAGATTGCCAGTGATGCCCTGTACAAGAAGGACTTCCACCAGTCCAAAACCAAGTTCCACCTCCCATTGGACATGATGGCCTTTGAGTTGGCCAAAAAGAACCAGATTCAGGTCAACCATGCCAAATATGTAACTCGCCTGCACAACTGGACCTGTCTGCCAGACTCCAGTGATGTCGTCCATGCCAGACATGTCTATGACATAGCGAGTGATGTAAGTATGAATTAACTAGATCATGTTTTTCCAGTGTAATTGTTTTTATTCTGGCCATTTTGACCTTTATGGTATTGTTGTGTCTAGGCTGTGTACAAAGCTGATCTCAAGAGCCTGCAAGGTATCGGATGGGTTCCCATCGGCTCACTTGATGTTGAGAAGGCAAAGAAAGCCACAGAGGTCCTGAGTGAGAAGCTGTATCGTCAGCACCCGAGCAACTTCAAGTTCACCGTCTCAGTTCAAGACATGGGAATGGTTTTGGCTAAACAAAATAATGATAATGCCAACAAGGTATTTGACTAACTGGTATATCTTTACTAATCCTTTGCCTTCGTATGTTTCCCCTGGTAGATTATATTCAAATAATGATTCCATCATTTAAACCTGCTTTAATGTAATCTGATCTCCCCTACTTTGCATTATATTTGAGCCAATGATATGAAGAGGCACTTAATGTTGTTAGTTTGAACTTGAAACTCGTTATTGCAGCAAGCGTACACTGAGGCCTGGGAGAAGGACAAGACCAAGAACCACATTATGCCAGATGCGATGGAAGTGGTTTTGGCCAATGCAAACAAGTCCAACTACAGTTGGGTAAGTAAATGATGGCACAAAGGTAACCCTGCTGATGAATGTATATGTTCCAAAATAATATTTATTGTGGAGATATCCATATATATGGACGTTTTATTTTCTTCTTTATACAGAACCAATACAGAAAAGCAATGGAAGAAGATAAGAAGAAGGGCTATGATTTGCGCAATGATGCCATTGCTATCATCGCAGCCAAGCACGGCAGGGAAATTATCAGTGATGTATGTACTTATTTTGTTATCACATTATCACAAAGGAACTGACTATATCAATACTGTGTACACTTTTAATTTACTGAAATCCCCATTACATACTTTCTACCTTTTTGGTTCGGTATAGTACAAGTACAAGGCAGGCTACCGCAAGCAGGTTGGCCACCACATTGGAGCGCGCTGCGTTGAGGATGACCCTCTGCTCGTGCTGGCTCTTAACTCAGCCAAGATTGCCAGTGATGCTCTGTACAAGAAGGACTTCCACCAGTCCAAGACCAAGTTCCACCTCCCATTGGACATGATGGCCTTTGAGTTGTGCAAGAAGAACCAGATCCAGGTCAATGACTTCAACTACAGAACTCGCCTGCACAACTGGACCTGTCTGCCAGACTCCAGTGATGTCGTCCAGGCCAGACATGTCTATGACATTAATAGTGAGGTAAGTTTAAAAAGTGAATTCCGCTATTTCCTGTAAAATGTTTACTCACATTGTTAATGAAGCACCCAGGACTGGTCAAACCCAGTAATAAAATGTTTGAGATGGCAACATGTAATGGGAGTATGATATCCCTGTTAGGCGGTGTACAGGGCTGACATGAAGTGGCTCAGGGGAATGGGATGGGTCCCCATTGGCTCACTTGATGTGGAAAAAGCCAAGAAGGCCGCCGAGATCTTGAGTGAGAGGAAATACCGCCAGCACCCCAGCACTCTGGCGTTCAAAAGCCCCCTCGACAGCATGGATATCGTTCTGGCCAAAAGTAATGCCCAGATCATGAACAAGGTAAACTTCAACTAACTTCTTCCAGCGAACTACACAGTTTCCTGTTACATCAATATTCAACACCAGCATTCAATTTGAGGTTTTATGGAGCTGCCATTCTCATATGATATCTTGCAGCATTTCTACACTAAGGCATGGGAGGACAAGGTCCACCCCAACACCAAGTCCAAGACCCTATCTAATACAGTTGAAGTCAGAAGTTTACATACACCTTAGCAAAATACATTTAAACTCAGTTTTTCACAATTCCTGACATTTCATCCTAGTAAAAATTCCCTGTCTTAGGTCAGTTAGGATCACCACTTTATTTGAAGAATGTGAAATGTCAGAATAATAGTTGAGAGAATGATTTATTTCAACTTTTATTTCTTTCATCACATTCCCAGTGGGTCAGAAGTTTACATAAACTCAATTAGTATTTGGTAGCATTGCCTTTAAATTGTTTAACTTGGGTCAAACGTTTTGGGTAGCCTTCCACAAGCTTCCCACAATAAGTTTGGTGAATTTTGTCCCATTCCTCCTGACAGAGCTGGTGTAACTGAGTCAGGTTTGTAGGCCTCCTTGCTCACAAACACTTTTTCAGTTCTACCCACACATTTTCTATAGGATTGAGGTCAGGGCTTTGTGATGGCCACTCCAATAGCTTGACTTTGTTGTCCTTAAGCCATTTTTCCACAACTTTGGAAGTATGCTTGGGGTCATTGTCGATTTGGAAGACCCATTTGCGACTGATGTCTTGAGATGTTGCTACAATATATCCACATAATGTTCCTGCCCCATGATGCCATCTATTTTGTGAAGTGCACCAGTCCCTTGTGCAGCAAAGCACCCCCACAACATGATGTTGCCACCCCCGTGCTTCACGGTTGGGAGGGTGTTCTTTTTGGAGAAATGTCGTACTTTTTGGAGAAATGTCCTCTGGTCTGATGAAACAAAAATAGAACTCTTTGGCCATACGCGTCGTTATGTTTGGAGGAAAAAGGAGGAGGATTGCAAGCCGAAGAACACCCTCCCAACCGTGAAGCACGGGGGTGGCAACATCATGTTATGGGGGTGCTTTGCTGCACAAGGGACTGGTGCACTTCACAAAATAGATGGCATCATGGGGGAGGAACATTATGTGGATATATTGTAGCAACATCTCAAGACATCAGTCGCAAATGGGTCTTCCAAATCGACAATGACCCCAAGCATACTTCCAAAGTTGTGGAAAAATGGCTTAAGGACAACAAAGTCAAGCTATTGGAGTGGCCATCACAAAGCCCTGACCTCAATCCTATAGAAAATGTGTGGGTAGAACTGAAAAAGTGTTTGTGAGCAAGGAGGCCTACAAACCTGACTCAGTTACACCAGCTCTGTCAGGAGGAATGGGACAAAATTCACCAAACTTATTGTGGGAAGCTTGTGGAAGGCTACCCAAAACGTTTGACCCAAGTTAAACAATTTAAAGGCAATGCTACCAAATACTAATTGAGTTTATGTAAACTTCTGACCCACTGGGAATGTGATGAAAGAAATAAAAGCTGAAATAAATCATTCTCTCAACTATTATTCTGACATTTCACATTCTTCAAAAAAAGTGGTGATCCTAAGACAGGGAATTTTTACCAGGAGTAAATGTCAGGAGTTGTGAAAAACTGAGTTTAAATGTATTTGGCTAAGGTGTATGTAAACTTCCGACTTCAACTGTAGATGCAGTATCTAATACATACACGGAGTGTTCAGCTCTTTCATAACATAGACTGACCAGGTGAATCCAAGTGAAAGCTATGAACCCTGATTGATGCCACTTGTTAAATCCACTTCAATCAGTGTAGATGAAGGGGAGTAGACAGGTTGAAGAAGGATTTTTAATCTTCGAGACAATTGAGACAAGGATTGTGTATTTGTGCCATTCAGAATGTGAAATGACAAGACAAAAGATGAAAGTGCCTTTGAATGGGGTATGGTAGTAGGTGCCAGGCGCACCGGTTTGAGTGTGTCCCGCTTCCTCCCTGAGCGTGCGCGCACGCACGACGTCTATTTCTTTGGGCACAAGCACTGTTCATGACATAAATTGTTCACACCATTCTTGTTGTTCGAGAGAACTTTGCAGGTTTAAAGCTTATTTCCTGCAATTCTACACATTTTGTCATTACATTTGGGGTGCAAAGAACATTAAGCAGTTTTAAAGCCCATGTCTAATGTGCATTCATGTGATATTTGTGTGACCAAAAAATTACAACAAAATATATGGGCTTAAAAACCTAAATAAAAAATGGGCTAGTTGATCTGGACATTTCTGACAAGTTATAAATAGCTCTCTAAGGTATGCAATGACTGACATGACAAGAGGAACTGATGATGCACTACCCAATTTAGAAATTACACCTTGTGCATTCTACTATTACAACTTTCAAGAGTAATTTTAAAGCCAGACTGAGTTGCTTAAAAATATATATACATATATATTATTTTTTAGGGGGGGGGAGTGCAAAACAAATATTATTGTTATTATTATTTTTCATAACAGCAATTTTTATCTCGTATTTCAGCGCCAGTATGTTGAACAATGGGATGCTGATAAGATCAAAATCCATGTCGGCAATGAGCTTCCAGAGCTTGTGCTGGCCAAGGCCAACGCGATCACCCTGAGCAACGTAGGTCCTCCTTACTTTACCTCAATCTGTTTTCGTTCACTCAAATTGATCTAGTTTTAGCTATATCTATATATGTACTGTATATCTGTCTAATCTATGTATCTCTCAACCTCTTCAATGTTTTGTGACTCGTTTTTTAAACGCTTGTTCTTTCTCCTTTTTATAGAAACTGTACAGACAAGGATTTGATGATACCATCAAGAAGGGCTATTACCTTCCTGTCGATGCAATCTCCGTCAAGGCTGCCAAGCACGGTAGAGAGATTATCAGCGATGTGAGTACTGTATTTTTGTCCCTCTTTTTTCACATGAATTTTTGTTCATAATTTGACCGTTTCCAAAGCCTTAAGCTACATTATCATTGATGTAAGCAAACCTTTTAAGACATTTTCCTAATTATTAAAGTGCTAAGGAAGCGTTATACTAATAACCATTTCTGAATTGAATTCCTGAATCAATTAATGAAAGTGAATTACTCAGGCATAAATACACTTGGAATGTCTTCTGAAACACTGATACATTTATAAGGAAAGGACGTTCAATAAGTGCACCCTTGTCTGACTGAAGTTGGTACACAAACTCAAAAAATGATATTCTGATCTCTTTCAGTACAAGTACAAGGCTGGATACAGCAAGCAGGTTGGCCACCACATTGGAGCACGCTGCGTTGAGGATGATCCTCTGCTCATGCTGGCTATTAACTCAGCTAAGATTGCCAGTGATGCCCTGTACAAGAAGGACTTCCACCAGTCCAAAACCAAGTTCCACCTCCCATTGGACATGATGGCCTTTGAGTTGTGCAAGAAGAACCAGATCCAGGTCAATGACTTCAACTACAGAACCAAACTGCACAACTGGACCTGTTTGCCAGACTCCAGTGATGTCGTCCATGCCAGGAGGGTCTACGATCTGCATAGTGACGTAAGCTTCTTCTCCATATACTGGATCAAATTCTTGTTTCTTTTCCATTAACCACTTACAATTGTTTGTATGTCTACAGTAAGTGTGATTGTGTTTTTGATTGACTGATGCTTTCCACCCTTCAGGCTGTCTACCATGCCGACATGGAGTTCATTCGAGGTACTGGCTGGGTCCCCATTGGCTCTCTGGACGTGTTGAAAGCCAAGAAAGCTGCAGAGATCCTGAGCGACCGCCTCTACAAGCAGAAACCAGATACTCTTAAATATACCACCGACATGCACTCCATGCCTATGGTGCTGGCCAAGGCTAATGCTGAGATCATGAACAAGGTTGGTGAAATGTTCAATACATAAATGCTTTTTGAACTATGTCTCTCACTCAGATCAGTGGTTTGGATGGTCAATCTTGCATTTCTGGTTGCTTGTTCCAAGAGTCTTTGGGTCTGACAATTGCGCTATTAAAATGGCATGTAATATTACCTTATTCTTTTCTTATAACATAATAATGTTTTCTCTTGTTTTTCAGGGCAACTATGTTGCACAATGGGATGCTGATAAGATCAAAATTCACGTCGGCAATGAGCTTCCAGAACTTGTGCTGGCCAAGGCCAACGCGATCAACATAAGCAACGTAGGTCCTCTTTGCTTCCTTTGCTACATACATTACTATATTACACTTTCAATAGCTGATGTGTGGCCAAAGACTTTATCTGAAGCTCTAGTAATTAATAATATCTCTAGTACTGTTCTAGTAATTATTAGTAATGTGTTGGCTTTGTTTCTAAGCTGTGTCTCTATATACTTTTTCAGAAAACATACAAATCCGAACTGGAGGAGATGTACAAGAAGGGCTATGACCTGAAAAACGATTGTATCGCCATCAAAGCTGCCAAGCATAGTAGAGAAATCATCAGTGATGTGAGTACAGGATATGTTCCTCCTTTTTTCATATTATTTGAAAAATGTCAAGCAGTTGATGCAAACAGATTATCATAATTTATGTGATGTTGACTTAAAGTACAAGTATATACTATTTTGCCTTTATACAGTACAAGATGTCAGTACTTATTTTGTATTCACATTATCACAAAGGAACTGACTATATCAATACTGTGTACACTTTTAATTTACTGAAATCCCCATTACATACTTTCTACCTTTTTGGTTCGGTATAGTACAAGTACAAGGCAGGCTACCGCAAGCAGGTTGGCCATCACATTGGAGCCCGCTGCGTCGAGGATGACCCTCTGCTCGTGCTGGCTCTTAACTCAGCCAGAATTGCCAGTGATGCCCTGTACAAGAAGGACTTCAACAAATCCAAGACCAAATTCCACCTGCCAGTGGACATGCTGACCATTGAACTGGCCAAGAAATGCCAGATTCAGGTCAACGACTTCAACTACAGAACTCGCCTGCACAACTGGACCTGTCTGCCAGACTCTAGTGATGTCGTCCAGGCCAGGAAGGTCTATGCTCTGCATAGTGACGTAAGTAGATTATGATCACTCATTAAGATTATGAGGTGTCGTATGGGCTACACCTATCATTTCAGACAAATATTATACCGCTGACGTTTACTTCCTGACCAATTGTTCTCTCTCTGTTGCTCTCATATAAAACAGGCTGTGTACAGGGCTGATTTGGAGTGGCTCAGAGGCACTGGCTGGGTCCCTATTGGCTCGATCGACGTTGAGAAAGCCAAGAAGGCCAGCGAAATCCTGAGCGAGAGGAAATATCGCCAGCACCCAAGCAACTTCAAGTTTACCGCCAAAACCGACGGCATGCCTTATGCCTTGGCTGCGGCCAATGCCCAGATAATGGACAAGGTAAAATTACTTATTTTTTTCTAGTGTGGAGGGAGATTGAACTCAGGTATACATACATTCAGATTCACAGGATGGAGAGACTAATATTGAAAACAGAGGAATAGTGAAACACATTATTTTCTTATAACATTTCCATCCTTTTCTCATATTTCAGCGCCAGTATGTTGAACAGTGGGAGGCTGATAAGGTCAACATCCACGTCGGCAATGAGCTGCCAGAGCTTGTGCTGGCCAAGGCCAACGCGATCATCCTGAGCAACGTAGGTCCTCCTTACTTTGCCTCAAGCTGTTTTCGTTCACTCAAGTTGATCTAGTTTTATCTATCTATATGAGCTATAGGTCTCGCAACCTCTTCAATGTTTTCGATTTTTGGTGTTATTTCAGAAACTCTACCGTGAAGGATTTGACGAGATGATCGGACAGGGCTATCACCTGGATAAGGATGCCATTGCTGTCCAACATGCCAAGAAGGGCAGAGAGATCATCAGTGATGTAAGTTTGTATATCCATCTCCTCTGAATGAGCATAGGCAGCAATCATTAAAAAAACAACTCGATACTTAGCTAGTCCTCTCTTTTTTCAGTACAAGTACAAGGCCGGCTTCCGCAATCAGTGTGGCCACCATGTTGGAGCCCTATGCATTGAGGATGACCCTCTGCTTGTGATGGCTGCCAATGCCGCCAGGATTTCCAGTGATATTCTCTACAAAAAGGACTTCCACCTCACCAAGACCAAGTTCCATCTCCCACTTGACATGATGTCCTTCGACTTGGCCAAGAAAGGCCAGTCCCAAATCCAAGAATTCTCCTACAGAACTAAACTGCACAACTGGACCTGTATGCCAGACAACACTGATGTTGTCCAAGCCAGGAAGGTCTACGATCTGCATAGTGACGTAAGTACACAGAGAATTATAGTCCAATCCGTATTGTCTATTGCTGGATCCTAACCTATTGACCATTGAAGTTCAACCAACTATTACACTACTATCCCATCAGGAGTAATGATTACCTGAACCATGGTTCCTTTCTTCCAGGCTGTGTACAGGGCTGATCTGGAGTGGCTCAGAGGGTGCGGCTGGTTGCCCCAGGGTTCTGTGGATGTCATTAAGGCAAAAAATGCCCAAACCATCCTCAACGAAAGGCTGTACCGCCAGCCCCCCAGCTCTATCAAGTTCACCAGTGTCATTGACTCTCCAGAGATTGTCCTGTCGAAGCAGAATGCTGAGACCCTCAGTGGTGTGAGTACTTTGTTTTTTCCTATTGAAGTGTCCTTCTTGAGTAGCCAAACCTAACCTGTTATCTTGGTCTCTTTGTAAAAATGCATTTCTAGTAACAGCAGAGATCGAGATTTTGTGAAATATAGAGCTAGTCTGCGATAACAATGGTTGGATTTATCATTAACTCTTTGATTGTGTGTGTTTGTTGCTTTTCACAGAGGAAATATAGAGAGGTTTGGGATACTGAGAAGACCAATATCCACCTGAACAATGACCTACCTTCTATTGTGCTGTCCAAGGCTAATGCTATCGCCATCAGCAACGTACGTCTGGTTCACTGAACACTTTGCACACTGCCAAAGCACATACTGTGTCTTTTGTTTAATTTAATCTATTTTCAGAGTGCAATGAACATATTCAGTCAGCAATAATATAAAGACATTGATTCAGATACACATATAAAGAAACCTGTAGCGATTTTTGGTTCATATGCATATAACAGTATGCCCAGATATTATTATTTGACTCACTGACTCAATGTTCTTTCCATTTCACAGAAACTGTACACTAAGGATTGGGATGCTGACAAGGCTAAGGGATACCACATCAAGGAGGATGCCATCGCTGTGCTGAAGGCCAGAAAATCTAGAGACATCATCAGCGACGTAAGAGAAAATAACTGCGTCCATTTCATTTAGGTCACTTGATTCAATGGAGTCAGTGGAATTAACTCCCTGATCCCCCCTTTTTTCACTCAGTACAAATACCACGAGGGCTACCGCAAGCAGGTTGGCCACCACATTGGAGCCCTCAGCGTCAATGATGACCCTCTGATCATGTTGGCTCTGAACTCAGCCAAAATTGCCAGTGATGCCCTGTACAAGAAGGACTTCAACATGTCCAAGACCAAGTTCCACCTCCCAGTCGACATGCTGACCATTGAACTGGCCAAGAAATGCCAGGTCCAGGTCAACGACTTCAACTACAGAACTCGCCTGCACAACTGGACCTGTCTGCCAGACTCCACTGATGTCGTCCAGGCCAGGAAAACCTATGATCTGCAGAGCGATGTGAGTTCCTCTTTTTATCCCTCTATCATACTGTAATTATATGGTCATGATAATGTTTTATGTGCTATATTCGCCTGAGAGTATTTCAGAGACATCCTTATCTCATACATCTTTGTTGATTTTAACCCTCTGTTCAGTCGTATCTGGGAAAGGCAATCAGTATTTAGTGGCACGTTGACCCCTATGCCAATACAAACACCCTGTTGTCTTTTCCCAGGCTGTGTACAAGTCTGATCTGGAGTGGCTGAGGGGATGTGGTTGGAACCCCCATGAGTCTGTGGAGGTCTTGAAAGTGAAACACGCCCAAGCGGTCCTGGCTGAAGTAAGTAATACAATATATGTCATGTAATAATTACATATATGAACTTGAAAATAATATAATATAGTAATATATGCCACCAAGCGTCTGTCATCTACCTGATAATTTTAATTGTGGACAGAAAAAGGTTCATATGCAATGAAATTGATTGACGCTTGATGTTGGTTTGACTGTTGTTGCCGATGTTGTCTTGCAGAGAGGTTACCGCGTCAAGTTGGATCAGCAGACGTTCACGGCTCCTGTGGACCGAATGGACCTGGTTTGCGCTAAGAACGCTGCAGATATCCTCAATGAGGTGGGTGGGGACATGGGCCAAATCTTACATGTTACAACACATGAAAGAATCACAATGTTTTTTTTCTGTTGGGAATGGCTATCAAAATGATGAAATAAAAACGTTGGACTATTGAAGCAACTCTTAATAGAGCCAATAATAATCATCATAAGTACAATACTAATCATTTGCTTTTGTGTTTTGATTTTGTGCAGGCTAATTACCGTGCACTCTGGCACACGGAGAAGACTAAGTACACGATCACAGACACCCCAGTACTGGCAACAGCAAGAGAGGTGGCCAAGAATCTCCATCCAGTAAGATAACTCTTCTTTCTTTACATCAAGCCTTTCCCTACACCCGCAATAACATCTGCTAAATATGTGTATGTGACCAATACAATTTGATTTGATTTGATCAGGGTGCTCAGACATTTGAAAAGCTCAAAATGCCTTTTCCAGTCTGAATAAAGCTTCAACAATACTGAAGGTAGAGGGGAACTCGAAGAAGAAATGCTCATAAGACATGGTGTAGTCACAAAATATTACCATTACTTCCTGTAATTTACGGTCCTACTTCCTGTAATTTACGGTCTATCTTACCGTTCACAGAAACTGTACACCAAGGACTGGGATAAGGTCAAAGCCACCGGCTTCTTCATGCCCGGAGATGCTGTTCCCATCAAGCAGTGCATCCACAACAATAAAGTCCAGAGCGATGTGAGTATCACTGTTTTCACCTTTATTTTAACAGGTTATTGAGGTCAAAAATACTTATCTCATCTGAATGTAAATGTAATGGAACAGTAAGTGTCTGTTCACTCCTGATAAAGATAACATTAACTACATAATTTACTTAAGTTCCTAACTTTATAGTGTTTAAGTGACTCAAACTATCCATTCACTCAATACCGTTTTAATTCTAAATGCTTAGATCTCTATTGCAGTATGTATGAATAAACAGTAAATTAAATCCCACTGAGTATGGCACTTTGAAATTAATTTTATAATTTTATTAGGATCCCCATTAGCGGACACCATGACGTCAGCTTATCTTCCTGGGGTCCAACCTAACAAGACATTACAAACAATTACAATTTACATTAAGACATAACCGACATTCAACAAGTTTGTTATGACATACATTTAACATTCAGTAGATGCTCTTCAGAATAAGTCTCTGTCCAGTCATATGGTCCATCGCATTAGATGTTCTTTTATTATTTTATTGAAGGTGGATTTACTTTTGTCTCCTGAGAAATGTGAGTTGGTTAGGAATTCCATTCAGTGATGGCTCTGTAAATTACTGTAGATATGAGGAGATTTGTCCTTGGTCTGGGGGTTATCAGATTACCTAAACTTGCCTGTGTGGTTTGGTGGTTATGTTTGTTGCTGGTATACACTAATTTGTATAAAAAGTACTTTGGTTTCTTGAAAAATATTACGTTCCTCAAGAAATTCAAAAGACTGCTAGTAATTTGCTTTCAACAGGAAGCCATGATGATGCATTCCTTTAAAAAAATTAAATATGGATAGAACAATGAGGAGCTAATCTGGCAGCCCTGTTTTTTAGGAGCTGAACAGTACTCTAAGTGTGACAGGACCAAAAATGAAATCACCTGATTCAAAATGCTGGATGTTAAATACTCAGAACATTTTCTTGTTATAGCAATGCCCTTACCCATTTTAATGACAATGTTATCTATATGCTCAGATCAGGATAGAGCTGTGTCCAACGTGACGCCAAGTAGTTTGGTCTATTTAACTTGTTCTACAGGCATCCATTCATCGCCAAATTTAATTGAGGGTCACCAGCAAGTATATTTCTTGTACCAAATACAATACTTTGACACTTGCTTGTTCTCTTTCACAGCACAAATACAAGGCAGAATACCGTAAGCAGGCTGGCCATCACATTGGAGCCCGCTGCGTCGAGGATGACCCTCTGCTCATGCTGGCTCTGAACTCAGCCAAGATCGCCTCTGATGCCCTGTACAAGAAAGACTTCAATAAGTCCAAGACCAAGTTCCATCTGCCAGTGGACATGCTGTCTTTCGAGCTGGCCAAGAAATGCCAGGTTCAGGTCAATGACAAACACTACAGGACCCATCTACACAACTGGACCTGTCTGCCAGACTCCACTGACGTCAAACAGGCCCGCAAAGCGTACGACCTTCAGAGTGACGTGAGTAGAATATCTCCTCTCTTTCTCTCTCTCTCTCTCTCTCTCTCTCTCTCTCTCTCTCTCTCTCTCTCTCTCTCTCTCTCTCTCTCTCTGTCTCTCTGTCTCTCTGTCTCTCTCTCTCTCTCTCTCTCTCTCTCTCTGTCTCTCTTGCCCCATCTCTCTCTCTCTTCTCTCCCCGTCTCTCTCTCTCTTCTCTCCCCGTCTCTCTCTCTTTCTCACCCCCGCTCTCTCTCTCTCTCTCCCTAATAAAATCAGGAAAATACCTAGAGATAAAATGATGGTTTGTCTAACTCTCCTCTGTCTGTCTGCAGTTTGTCTACAAGGCCGATCTGGAATGGCTCCGTGGCTGTGGATGGATGGCTGCAGACTGTGTCGATCACGTCAAAGTTAGGAATGCCCAGAAGATCATGAACGAGGTAAGCTCCTCTATCTGTATCCAAGCTGTTTTTGGTATGGTTATTGGTTTCATTGGGCACATTCTGCTCCTCAAATGTCAGTCATTAGTACTGCATGTGTTTGCTACCCTTCAGGGAATTCTTACCACGTCTCTCTCTCTACTGTCTTTTTGCAGAGGCTTTACAAGAAGGATGCCAAAGACAACTTTGCCAAATACACACACATCGTGGATCGTCCTGAGATTATCCTGGCCACCATCAATGCTTTTAACCTCAGTGATGTGAGTGAATCATTTTACGAGTTTAGCTTATACAGTATGTTAAGAAAAGACAAAAAACGACTTACAGTCTTTGGATGTCTTTTGTTGGATGCACATTTTCTCTGTTTCAGATAGCCTTTGACCCATACCTAAGCTTAGAGAAACATGAGGATGTTGTGTTGTGTGGGTTGTTTCGATTTGATCATGACCTGTGCCTATATGTCCTTCTGTTGTAAAGCTGAAGTACAAGGAGACCTTCAACGCAGAGAAGGGCAAGTACATCGGCTCAGAGGACACACCCCAGCTGGCCCATAGCAGAGAGGTCGCCAAGGTCATCAGTGAGGTAAAGTACTCTACATCCATATGATTTGGTCTTCATAGGAACACCTATCTGCACAAATGTCCAATTTTATATGCAAATGATATTTTTTATAATGTTGATAATAATTGTAATAATATTGTTGAAACTAATACATTTTAAAATGTTGATGTTATTAAAAAAAAAAGTTTTATCTGTAACTTCTGATTTTGACATTGAGGATTGTTTTGATGTCATTTGTAGAAATACTACAAACTGGCCTGGGATGAAAGCAAAGCCACTGGTTACCAGCTCGACCCTCAGTACATTCCTGTAGTCGGAGCCAAGAAGAACAGGGAGATCGTCAGTGACGTGAGTCTAATTTACATCCTCTTGACAATCAACAATACAAATATTATGATTAACTATAAAGAATATGATGATTATTACTATAAGTGTAAGGGGTGCGTAACCGGTGGCAGGGAAGTCAGATGCAGGAGAGCAGAACTAAGTAATAGCCGAAGCAGTTTAATAGCAAAACCAACGGCATAAAGAGTAACAAGACATGGGTAAAAAAAAACGTTGCGCACCGGTCAACATGTGCACAAGCACTTACAACAAACAATTCCGCACAAAGACATGGGGGGGAACAGAGGGTTAAATACACAACACATAATGAGGGAATGAAAACCAGGTGTGTGGGAAAACAAGACAAAACAAATGGAAAATGAAAAATGGATCGGCGATGGCTAGAAGACCGGGGACGTCGACCGCCGAACACCGCCCGAACAAGGAGAGGAACCGACTTCGGCAGAAGTCGTGAAAATAATATATATATAATATTTAAAGAGCAACAAACACAACGGACTTTAGTACTATTAAATCTAATTCAAATAGTTAAATGCGTGTTTGTTAAATGATTAACTATAAAGAATATGATGATTATTACAAACAATCTTATAAACTGGGTGGTTCGAGCACTGAATGCTGATTGGCTGACAGCCGTGGTATATAAGACCGTATACCACGGGTATGACAAAACATTTATTTTTACTGCTCTAATTACATTGGTAACCAGTTTATAATAGCAATAAGGTTTCAGGGGTTTTGTCGTGCCTAAGAACAGCCCTTAACCGTGGTATATTGGCCATATACCACACCCCCTCAGGCCTTATTGCTTAAGTAACTGCTAGTGGTTGCATATGTTGTTGTGGTAACGGAGCTCTTTACTCCCTGCAATCATTGATGACAATAGTTTTTTTTCCTTTGAAACTGAAACCTTTCAGGCTAAGTACCATGACGCCCATGAGAAGGCCAAGGGCCACTACCTGGCTGGCACTCTGGTGGACTTCCCTGAGGTGATACGCTGTGGAGAACAGGAGAAACAGAAGGGCCTGGTAAGATATGATACTGCTATATTACTATAGTATATCTACACTATATCTAGTAAGAAATAATACTGCTATAATACTTTAGTGTATCTACAGTATATCTAGTAAGATATAATACTGCTATAATACTGTAGTATATCTACAGTATATCTAGTAAGATATAATACTGCTATAATACTGTAGTATATCTACAGTATATCTAGTAAGATATATTATACTGATAACCTACACAGCATAATCTAGTAAATCACACACAAGATAATCCGCTCGCTACGTTCTCTAAAGATACAATAAGACAACAGCAGCTCATCATTAAGAATTTGTTCTTAAATGACTTACCTGTATAAATAAACTCCTTAGATATGCTTTCCTATGTATAGTTCTATCATGTTCTTCTATTTATTTATTTTTCTTCCATTTAATATGTTTTTACTTGCTTATATTCTTATTTTGTTGTTGCAATGTTGAGAGGTGAACCTGCATGTAAGCATTTAATTGTACTCTGTACAACACGTGCATAGGACAAATACACTTTCATTTGATTTGATTATATTTTTGATTTGAAAATAATCCACACAGTGCACTGTTCTTTCTTCCAGAGGGATTACCAGAAGGAGTATAACACCAACAAGATCAAGAACCACATCCCCGCTGACATCATTCCCAACGTGGTGGCTAAGAGGTCTCAGGACATGCTCAGTGATGTGCTGTACCGCACCTACCTGCACAACTGGACCTGCCACCCCGAACAGGAGGACGCTATCAGAGCCCGCAAGAACAATGAGATCCTGAGCGATGTACGTTTCAAGATGAATAGATTTTAAAGTGTATTTCGCAAAAGGACACAACACATCTTTAGTTAGCTACACTACCCCACACTATCACAGTATTTGTAAAATCATATCAAATCCAACTATCTGAACTCTGCATTGTGGTATTGTCTATCTGTTTGCTAGGTGTACTACAAAGATGACCTGAACTGGATGAAGGGTATTGGTTGCTATGTCTGGGACACACCTGAGATTGTCCGCGCCAAGAATGCCTACCTGCTGCAGAGCGAGGTGAGTAGCAAGATAACTTACTGTCATTTATACCAATGATTTACCTAGTCTTTTGTTTGCTATTGATTGAATACCAGTCTATCATAAATGGATAAATACATATATATTTTATCATAAAAAGACTTTAAGACAATAAAAAATAATAGTGATAGAGACTACTTCAAAAGGAGTATTCCTGCTTGGGGACTATGGTTTATTAACCCTCTGCATTTGTTTTCTTGCAGCTCAAATACAAAGAGGAGGGTAAGAAGGAATTCAACAACTACTCCATCGTGACAGACACCCCTGCCTATGTGACTGCTATCCTGGGTCACACCTGGGCCAGTGATGTGAGTGTCAGATGTACTGTACAGAAATAAATACTATACTATACTACACATCACTTCTAATAGTATAGAAATGTATAAAACCCGCTTTGTATCAAAACATATGCTCTTTATCTCAACAGCTGAACTACAGGGAGGCTTACCATAAGGAAAAACATATGTATACCACAATTCTGGATACCTACGACTACGTACGCAACGCCAACCTCAAGCACATCTACAGCACCGTAAGTGTGGCTCTACTGTAGACGTACACTGTGTCTCCAAATACTGTAATGTTTACCTATTAGGATTGAAATGCTTCATTTATGATGTTTATGTTTTCTTTTGTGTCATCTAGAAAACGTATACATCTGCCTGGGACCAGATCAAGGCTAAGGGTTACACGCTGCCATCAGACTCCCACGCCATGAAACACGCCAAACAACAGAAGGTCATCCTCAGCAGTGTGAGTTCAACTTATCACCCAACGTATCACCCTTTATAGTCTAAGACCCTTTTGACTTTTGATGTTCCTCATTTGCTTGAACTTGTTGTTTAGGATTATCAGTCGTCACATACATAAAAGTTGCATGTACATTGTCAAAGCCCACTACCCAAACCTACCCATATGATGTCCTCCCCTATAGGTCAAATACAGGGAGGATTATGAGAAGTTCAAGTCCCTCTACAGTCTGCCCAAGTCCCTGGAGGACGACCCAGAAACTCTCCGCTGCCTCAAAGCCGGACAGATGGGTCTTGACGTAAGTCTTGTTGCCTTTTTTCGTTATCGCCTCTTTACTTTACTGTCTTCCATATGGCAGTCAAACACATTGATCTTCAATCAATGGAAATGTACACACACATAATAACATAATGGTTTATGTACCCTCCCTACATGTAGCGCTTGTACAAGGCAGACTATGAGAAGACCAAGGCCAAGAACCACATCCCTCCAGACATGCTACATGTCTTGTCAGCCCGTCAAACTCAGAACCATGTCAGTGAGATCGGTTACAGGAAGTACCTGCACCAGTGGATCTGTATGCCTGATATGCAGGTGTACGCCCAGGCACGCAAGGTCAACGAGCAGCTCAGCGACGTGAGTCATCTGAACTTTGAATATTTTAATAAACTTTCTTTATGTGGAAAACTGTATATATTGGGTTTTCACATTGCATTTAATGACAATTTCATTTGAAGTTAAATGATTCAATAGAATAGAGTTTTTTTCCCTTACTTATTATAAACAATATTGTTGTTTATAATAACATATATATAAAATGTTCTTCAGGAAGACCTAGAGGACCTTTATTTTCTTTAATTTGGGGTTATAGTAATTTATTTAGGATCCGGTAGAGTGTGTCAGAAAAAGTAACTAATATTGGTGATTATTTCTAAACTATTGTGACATAGTTATATATAGTTTTATTAGGTAGTTCAGAGTTATAGTTCCCAAATGCTGTACTTCTTCTTGCTTGTCCTTATGACTTCTATAACTTTCCTGTGGCTCCCCAGGTCTTCTACAAGGATGACCTGAACTGGCTGAAGGGAATTGGCTGCTATGCTTGGGACACCCCTGAGATCTTGCGCGTCAAGGCTGCTGACAACCTGCAGAGCGAGGTAAACTCCCTCCCCATGCCTCTCACCTATCTTTCTTCATCTGTCTTTTCTCCTCTCCTCTCCTCTCCTCTCCTCTCCTCTCCTCTCCTCTTCTATCCTATCCTCTCTTAATCTAATGACTGGAGGAAAATGATTCACTCCACAGATGTGGACATTGATGTGGATGTATTTGTGTATTTGTTCTTGTCTTCCAGAACAAGTACAGAGCCAAGGGCATTGAGGCATTCAAGGAGTACTCTATGGTCATCGACACTCCTACCTATGAAACAGCCAAACAGAGTGCTCACAACCTGAGCGATGTGAGTACTGTCGCTAAAGATTCTTATTTTTCTATCACCATCTTGTTGTTTTATTTAACCCTTATTTAATCAGAGTTCACTTCCTGGTTCAGGCTCTCATTTTTGTACTGTCTCTCTTCCCTACTCTGTCTTCCCTGTATATCCAACTGTCTCAATAAACAAAACAAAAAATCTAATATATACAGTGGGGAGAACAAGTATTTGATACACTGCCGATTTTGCCGATTTTCCTACTTACAAAGCATGTAGAGGTCTGTAATTTTTATCATAGGTACACTTCAACTGTGAGAGACGGAATCTAAAACAAAAATCCCCAAATTCACATTGTATGATTTTTAAGTAATTAATTAGCATTTTATTGCATGACATAAGTATTTGATACATCAGAAAAGCAGAACTTAATATTTGGTACAGAATCCTTTGTTTGCAATTACAGAGATCATACGTTTCCTGTAGTTCTTGACCAGGTTTGCACACACTGCAGCAGGGATTTTGGCCCACTCCTCCATACAGACCTTCTCCAGATCCTTCAGGTTTCGGGGCTGTCGCTGGGCAATACGGACTTTCAGCTCCCTCCAAAGATTTTCTATTGGGTTCAGGTCTGGAGACTGGCTAGGCCACTCCAGGACCTTGAGATACTTCTTACGGAGCCACTCCTTAGTTGCCCTGGCTGTGTGTTTCGGGTCGTTGTCATGCTGGAAGACCCAGCCACGACCCATCATCAATGCTCTTACTGAGGGAAGGAGGTTGTTGGCTAAGATCTCGCAATACATGGCCCCATCCATCCTCCCCTCAATACGGTGCAGTCGTCCTGTCCCCTTTGCAGAAAAGCATCCCCAAAGAATGATGTTTCCACCTCCATGCTTCACGGTTGGGATGGTGTTCTTGGGGTTGTACTCATCCTTCTTCTTCCTCCAAACACGGCGAGTGGAGTTTAGACCAAAAAGCTCTATTTTTGAATCATCAGACCACATGACCTTCTCCCATTCCTCCTCTGGATCATCCAGATGGTCATTGGCAAACTTCAGACGGGCCTGGACATGCGCCTGCTTGAGCAGGGGGACCTTGTGTGCGCTGCAGGATTTTAATCCATGACGGCGTAGTGTGTTACTAATGGTTTTCTTTGAGACTGTGGTCCCAGCTCTCTTCAGGTCATTGACCAGGTCCTGCCGTGTAGTTCTGGGCTGATCCCTCACCTTCCTCATGATCACTGATGCCCCACGAGGTGAGATCTTGCATGGAGCCCCAGACCGAGGGTGATTGACCATCATCTTGAACTTCTTCTATTTTCTTCTATTTTCTAATAATTGCGCCAACAGTTGTTGCCTTCTCACCAAGCTGCTTGCCTATTGTCCTGTAGCCCATCCCAGCCTTGTGCAGGTCTACAATTTTATCCCTGATGTCCTTACACAGCTCTCTGGTCTTGGCCATTGTGGAGAGGTTGGAGTCTGTTTGATTGAGTGTGTGGACAGGTGTCTTTTATACAGGTAACGAGTTCAAACAGGTGCAGTTAATACAGGTAATGAGTGGAGAACAGGAGGGCTTCTTAAAGAAAAACTAACAGGTCTGTGAGAGCCGGAATTCTTACTGGTTGGTAGGTGATCAAATACTTATGTCATGCAATAAAATGCAAATGAATTACTTAAAAATCATACAATGTGATTTTCTGGATTTTTGTTTTAGATTCCGTCTCTCACAGTTGAAGTGTACCTATGATAAAAATTACAGACCTCTACATGCTTTGTAAGTAGGAAAACCTGCAAAATCGGCAGTGTATCAAATACTTGTTCTCCCCACTGTATATATATATATATATATGTCAATTCTAATTATTTTCATGATGGAGCATATGAAGTTCTCTCCTCTCTCCTCTCATGTTCTCAGCTCCACTACCGTAATGACTACGTCACCAATGTCAAGGGAACTAACTCCTCCCCCGCTATCACCGTTGACACAGAGAGGGCACGCCTGGCCAACTACAACCAGAGTGATGTAAGATATCTTCCATCCTCACTTCTTTTTTGGGGATAATTTCTTTACTTTAAGTACACTCTTACAAAACATACCTCACTCGTAACTTTCAAAAATGCATAAATAGTAACTACTCCCTCAAACTGTTTATAGAAGTAAAATATGCTTGTTTTATTATGATTCTCATATCTTATGTCCTTCTGTTTTTCCTCTCTCATGATTCTCCTCAGAACTTCTACAAAGAGGCCAACAAGAACTTCATGCCTACTGGCTACTCTCTACCCCACGACAATCCTATCATGAAGCAGGCTAAGCACAACACCATCGTTGTCAGCAGCGTAAGAAAGACACAACACTTTCTTTTATTCAATGTTCATCTATTCGTTTTTTTTTACTTGAACCGTCCCCCCCAAAATAGAGAAACCCCCCCTACCTTGTGTATAAAATATGAACCATTAAGATTCTCATTGAGGTAATTATCACACAAGAAAATCTATTCAGATTCAAACTTTCAGTTATGAGAGGCACGTACTGTGTCACTCACACTTGTCTTCTGTACTGTAGCTAGGTGAAGTAGAAGGAAGCCTATAGATGTAGTTACCATAAAATGTTATATATCGTATCTCTATGGTAGGAACTCACACGTGGAATTCTGTTGTGTAGGTGAAGTACAAGAATGACTATGAAAAGTCAAAGGCTACGAACTACACCCTAGACCCAGAAGGTGTCAGCTTCGTCAACATCAGGAACGCCAACAAGGTCACCAACCCGGTAAGATTACAAACATCTTCTCCTCTACCCCCACTAATTGGAAAAATGTCATAATTTATGAATTATTCAATTTGATTGATGATCCATCTATGTGGCTATTTGTTATGAGTCCCTTGAATGATGTTGAGTCATTATAGCTGTGTACAGTCCAAGACCCTGGAATGTGGGTATCATTAAAATGATTATTTGGGGCGTAGTGGTGATGTTATTTCCCCTCTCCATCTGTCTGTCCCAGCGTCTGTACCGTGAGCTGTATGAGAAGGAGAAGGATAAGGTCCACAGCACCTACGACACACCTGAGATCAGACAGGTCAAGATGACCCAGAAGGCCGTCAGCGACGTACGTGACCTTTTGTCATCCTGTCATTATCACTCCTAGACTATTGTCATTGATGTTTGTTACTATTACTTAGTGTTGATGCTTGCTACAAGACTAATTCATCATGATTATCTCTGTTTTCATTTATACACTTCTTTTCAAAACTATTTAATTTGTTTGTTTTCTTTGCTGTGAAGTTTGCCACGTGTTCTAAGTACTGTGTGTCTCCCTTTGTTCCGTGAAGTTGTGTTACAAGGAGAAGTATATCGCCAACAGAGGTACCATGATCCCCATGGGCATCACTCCCCAGATGATACACTGCAACCACGTCAACGAGATCACCAGTGACGTACGTGGCCCAATAACATTCACTCAAAACAATGCAGCCAAGCAACTTCTGAAACATGCTATATTTAGGCTATACAACCAATGAAATATGTTTTTTTCAATGAAAACTTAAGTTAACTTCAGTGAGGATACGGGAAGAATTTCATTGATAGGTTATTGTTACTTTACCAAATCCCTCCATGCCTATTGAATGATTATACAGTAATGTAACCATTGTCTGTCTCTGTTTACATCACCAGCTGAGATACAAGGAGGACCTTCTGTGGCTGAGAGGCGTTGGCTGCTTCCTGTATGACACACCTGAGATGATCACTGTCCGCAACATTAGCAAGTTCAGGGTAGATAGCCTTTCCTTTCTTTTTCATTGTATCATGGCTTCAATCAGCAATCAAAGGAGCTAAGTATACACAATCTGCAAATACTGTAAATAATATGTCTATACTATGCTTATAATACATCTGCTAATCCATATTAATTTGTCTCCCCAAAACAGGCCAACTATGATGTTGAGGCAAAGAAGAACCGTGCCAACTTCACTGTAGTCCTGGGCACACCAGAGTACCAGCGCATCACTGAGCTCAAGACCCACATGAGCAACGTGAGTCATCTTCACTATCATATCTCCCACCATTTTCCACATATATATATATTATTATTATTATATAATATTATAATATACAGTACAATATATTAACACAATACAGTAAAACGTCCATTAACTGCCATTATACGAGGTTGATGCTTGTTGGAGACTCAGCTTGTAATGGAAGACTCAGGTCTGTCTTTCTGTCTAAATTGCCAATGTTAACCTTTAACCTCTCGTCCTCAGCTGATGTACAGAGCCCAAGGCAATGTGGAGAAGACCAAGTGCACCACCACCCTGGACTCCCTTGAGGTCCAGAGAGTCAAATGGGCCCAACAGCTCAGCAACAAGGCAAGTCAAAAGGAGATGCCCACAGTTTTTTTGTGTGTTTCATCTTAGCTCTCACAGATACAATAAACCTGCTTAACTCTTTGGAGGACTGATAGCTGTGTTAAGATTTCTATTGATGCCAACTTAAAGCACAACAATGACAAAAAGGTTCAAAGAAAGAGATTTCTGACGGTTCTGTTAATGTTAATTACAGTTTATGTACACTGACCTGGCCTCCAAGGAGAGAGCCCACTTCACTTCGGAGATCAACACCCCCATAATGGACCACGCCAGGGCTATGAAGGTGGTCTTCAGCGAGGTAAGTCTTTCCAACGTCATTTCTCCAACATTCCTCTATCACCACTATATTGCCCTTCTTATGTCCCAGTATGATACCATAGTATTTGCCCTTCACCACTGCTCTAACACAGTTTCTCCTCTGTTTCTTCCCCCAGATCAAATACAAAGATCAGTATGAGAAGATGAAGCACAAGTATACCAGCATCCATGACACACCCATCCTCGTCCGGGCCAAGAAGGCCTACTTACAGTCCAGTGATGTGAGTATGCTCTCTGGTGATCCCTGCTCCTCCTCTACTGCCTTTGGTCTTTAAGTTGTTGTTCTTACAAATGACAGACCTATGTACTACTCTTACTCTCTCTCTCTCTCTCTCTCTCTCTCTCTCTCTCTCTCTCTCTCTCTCTCTTCTCTCTTCTCTCTTCTCTCTCTTCTCTCTTCTCTCTCTAGCTGCGCTACAAGGAGAGCTTTGAGCAGGCCAAGGGTCACTACCACAGCATCAAGGATGCCCTGGACATCGTGTGTCACCGCAGGGTCACCGATGACATCAGCGAGGTCAGTGTGTCAGCCAATCAGAAGAGATCTCCCCAGCGACCAAAACTGGTTGAAATGACATCCCTACAACCAGTTTACGAACCGTAATCTGTGTTTTAAGGAAGTTGTTTCAACCAGCTTTGCCTGCTGGCTCAGAGCCACCCAATAGGATTATTTGGTCTATTAAATGGACTCCATTTGGTATGTGGTTTTTGCCAAACACTGTATATACACGTATGTTATCATACAGATAAAAGACACTTATCTCTCTCCACACAGGTCAAATACTGTATACACATATGTTATCATACAGATATAAGACAATTCTCTCTCTCCTTCACACAGGTCAAATACAGAGAGAAGTACAACAATACTCTGGGTACGTGGAGATCCATCCCCGACCGTCCCGAGTTCTTCCACAGCAAAATCATCTATAATAACGTCAGCGACGTGAGTGGTGTCAATTTAACATCAGAAAATACCATCGCAGCATAATCACTGTATTTGCAATTCCAATACATTTGAGTGCTTACAATGTGTAGTTTACCATAGAAAGATTGCATTGTCCATTTCAGCGTATTAGAATACTTTAACCTGTTTGTTTTTGCATGACCCAAAACATGAATATATCTGTCTAACATTAGAACAAGTACAAGGAGGACCTGGATTGGCTGAAGGGTATTGGCTGCTACGTGTGGGACAGACCTGAGATGGTCCAGGCTGAGAAGAACAAAAGCCTCTACAGTGAGGTAAGAATTTAGGAAAGAAAGAATTTACCACTACAAATTCAATAAGACCATTCTCAGATGTTATCTTTCTCTTCTCATATCCACAAGGTCTTTTCTCCTCTTCTTTTCCCTCTTCTCCTTTGAAAACAGAGACTCTACAAAGCAACGTTTGAGAAGAACAGACACCAGTTCAAGTACACAAGTGATACTCCATTCTTCCAGGCCGCCAAGAATGCCTCTGTTATCATCAACGAAGTAAGTCACAGCTGCACTTTTGTAACACATTTATGCGAACTCATGTCGGTTTTAATTTGGATATACTGGATATATTTAAATGATCTTATGAAAACCAGATATAGTAATGAGTATAACATGTGTTCTCTTTCTATCTCATTTGGATTCTCAGCTTTGAGGGTAACAGATGATCATGACTAGTTCATAACATTTAGTAGATGTACTGTAAATGGTGATGAATGGACCATCCTTCTTCCTGTGGTGGTGCTACCCACAATACTGTGTCGTTGTCACTCAAGTTTCTCTTGTCTGTGGTTCATTCCTTTATTTATCACATGCTATTAACCTTTCTATCCTGGTAGTCTTCTTATTTCCTGACTGTCGCACCTCACTGTTTGTTTGTCAGTTGTCTTTAACTTTTTGACATTCTGAGCAGAGGCGCTATAGAGCAGCCTATGAGAAGACCAAGGATAAGTACAGCAGTGTGTTGGATGATCCTAGAAACCTCCTGGCTAAGGAGAACGCCAAGAATAGCCAGGTAAAGCTATGATTGGCCCACTGCCGAATCCCGCCCCCGTCCGCCTCCGTCTACTCTGGGCCTATCAGAACGCTTGCTTCTGAGCCCGGTGCATGAGGTCATCTGACTGCAGGCCTTTCGGGAGGTCGTAGTCGCATGGCTAAGATGTCATCATTCGTATTCAACTCTCTCTCTCTCTGTCTTTTTCCTTACGCCACAGGTGTCGTATTCTGCCACTCAAATAGCCCTCTGTGGTGGTTTGAGTGAGCGGCTACACTCTCCTTGATCTGTGCACTCAGTGTTGAACTCGTAAACTTGGTTGAACCCTTTTCTCATGTCAGTTTTAATGACAATTGTCAAAAACAAATTCAGCATTGTCAAAACCATGAAAGCTAATAAATAGGCGTATTTAGGTGATTGAACCCAATTCAACCAGGTTTAATATAGCTGTGTGATTCACTCTGAGGGAACAAATCAGGAGGACACAACTCAGACTCCACGCCTGGGATCTTGGGAGCTCCTCTCTTGTCCACTCCGTCCTGTCTGTCCCACTGTCCCTGTCCTCATCCTCTGCATGCTGTGTGTGTTTGTTGGTGTGTGTCCCCGTGGACAGAAAAGATATAGGTCCAGGGCTAGAGAGCTGCTAAAGAATGGCTGCAATGAGCTGCTCCGTCCAGACATCCTCAGTGCCATTTGCCAGTCCAGCGCGCAGTGTAAGGTAATCATCCATTGGCCCGGTAGACCTCACCTCGTAAAGTCCTCAAAATGTCCACTCCATGCCAGTTTTCCCAATTCTCACTCCCTCCAGTTGTCTTCCCAGCTCAGCCCTCGCTAACTGTAGCTGTGGAAACCCATGCTGAACTCCCAATGGCCAGTGACTAGAATACCTCACCTCTGTCTGCCCCACAGTCCACTCACACCTCTGCTTCATAAACACTCCTGAATCCTCACTGATCTCAGAATCCAAGCTACCCAGCTTATCCCAAGTTATAATTCCTCTGCCTATAACCCACATCACAAGTACAAACTGAACTGTCTAGAAATACGTTTTACGTCAAATTATGAACACAGTCAATAGATTTATTTTCATTTATTTTAGTTGAAATTCTAAATCCAAATGATAATTAAAAAAATATTACCATTATTAATCTCTAGCTGTACTACTCATGTTCAATATGTATCCACACCAGATTTATCATCAGCAGGACATAGTGTAGATGCAGACAAGCTGATCAGGACATAGTGTAGAAACAGACAAGCTGATCAGGACATAGTGTAGAAACAGACAAACTGATCAGGACATAGTGTAGAAACAGACAAGCTGATCAGGACATAGTGTAGAAACAGACAAGCTGATCAGGACATAGTGTAGAAACAGACAAGCTGATCAGGACATAGTGTAGAAACAGACAAGCTGATTAGGACATAGTGTAGAAACAGACAAGCTGATCAGGACATAGTGTAGAAACAGACAAGCTGATCAGGACATAGTGTAGAAGCAGACAAGCTGATCAGGACATAGTGTAGATGCAGACAAGCTGATCAGGACATAGTGTAGAAGCAGACAAGCTGATCAGGACATAGTGTAGAAACAGACAAGCTGATCAGGACATAGTGTAGATGCAGACAAGCTGATCAGGACATAGTGTAGATGCAGACAAGCTGATCAGGACATAGTGTAGATGCAGACAAGCTGATCAGGACATAGTGTAGAAGCAGACAAGCTGATCAGGACATAGTGTAGATGCAGACAAGCTGATCAGGACATAGTGTAGAAACAGACAAGCTGATCAGGACATAGTGTAGAAGCAGACAAGCTGTTCAGGACATAGTGTAGATGCAGACAAGCTGATCAGGACATAGTGTAGAAACAGACAAGCTGATCAGGACATAGTGTAGAAACAGACAAGCTGATCAGGACATAGTGTAGAAACAGACAAGCTGATCAGGACATAGTGTAGAAACAGACAAGCTGATCAGGACATAGTGTAGAAGCAGACAAGCTGATCAGGACATAGTGTAGATGCAGACAAGCTGATCAGGACATAGTGTAGAAGCAGACAAGCTGATCAGGACATAGTGTAGAAACAGACAAGCTGATCAGGACATAGTGTAGATGCAGACAAGCTGATCAGGACATAGTGTAGATGCAGACAAGCTGATCAGGACATAGTGTAGATGCAGACAAGCTGATCAGGACATAGTGTAGAAGCAGACAAGCTGATCAGGACATAGTGTAGATGCAGACAAGCTGATCAGGACATAGTGTAGAAACAGACAAGCTGATCAGGACATAGTGTAGAAGCAGACAAGCTGATCAGGACATAGTGTAGATGCAGACAAGCTGATCAGGACATAGTGTAGAAACAGACAAGCTGATCAGGACATAGTGTAGATGCAGACAAGCTGATCAGGACATAGTGTAGATGCAGACAAGCTGATCAGGACATAGTGTAGAAGCAGACAAGCTGATCAGGACATAGTGTAGAAACAGACAAGCTGATCAGGACATAGTGTAGATGCAGACAAGCTGATCAGGACATAGTGTAGATGCAGACAAGCTGATCAGGACATAGTGTAGATGCAGACAAGCTGATCAGGACATAGTGTAGATGCAGACAAGCTGATCAGGACATAGTGTAGAAGCAGACAAGCTGATCAGGACATAGTGTAGATGCAGACAAGCTGATCAGGACATAGTGTAGAAACAGACAAGCTGATCAGGACATAGTGTAGATGCAGACAAGCTGATCAGGACATAGTGTAGAAACAGATAAGCTGATCAGGACATAGTGTAGAAGCAGACAAGCTGATCAGGACATAGTGTAGATGCAGACAAGCTGATCAGGACATAGTGTAGAAGCAGACAAGCTGATCAGGACATAGTGTAGATGCAGACAAGCTGATCAGGACATAGTGTAGATGCAGACAAGCTGATCAGGACATAGTGTAGAAACAGACAAGCTGTTCAGGACATAGTGTAGATGCAGACAAGCTGTTCAGGACATAGTGTAGAAACAGACAAGCTGATCAGGACATCAAATGTCAGCTGGAGAAAATCATCCATGAGAAAATGACAGACTGTGCCCTAACAGACTATCAGTAACACGTATCCCTTGTCTCTGTTTTCGTTCTCAAACTGTGTATTTGTGGAACTCTCTTTCCACATCATTTCAGTTTGTTACCTGTTTCCGTTAAGCATGTACCAACCTCTGCATGGTGTCTTCCTATTGCATTCATTCATTACATTGACATGTGCTGTAGTTGTTTCACATAATCACCATTTCTTTGAAAATACATTTCATTTGATCAAGAATGGATAAAGGCATGTAAAATAAACTCATATAGCCTACTGAAAATCAATATGCAAAGCACATAGATAACCAATAGATCATTTAAACACTGTTAATAATATATACATTTATACTTATTTGACAGTAATGTCTCCTGTGTGAGTGTCTAACTCTTGTGTTCTGCCCCCATCACCACAGTGGAAGTACAGGGCACAGTATGAGCGCGCTAAGAACAAGTTCACCTCCATCCTGGAGACTCCTGAGCATGAGAGCCACAAACGCAGCAAAGCCATATTAGACGTGAGTTCACTTGGCCACACAACATTGAATTAAAGATACTTTTTGTTGCACTT
This sequence comes from Salvelinus alpinus, assembly GCF_045679555.1. Lineage (NCBI taxonomy): Eukaryota > Metazoa > Chordata > Actinopteri > Salmoniformes > Salmonidae > Salvelinus > Salvelinus alpinus. The sequence goes on from NC_092105.1 coordinate 33,102,454, forward strand.
GTTGTCACTGTTTCTCCTTATAAAATAAATAGTTATTACAAAAATAAAGATATACAAATAAATAAATATACAAATAATTAATATAAATAAATGTGTTGTTTCCTTACTGCTGTGTATTTCTCTACATAACACTATATGTGAATAATTTAGACTTGCACCATTTTCTCATCACTTTTTCCAGAATGTCTACAAGATGGAGTATAACAAGAACAAGGCTAAGGGCTACACCCTGGGCCATGACACTCCACACAGCACACACATGAAGAAGGTCAAGGAGATCACCAGCGTGGTATGTACTCTACGCTCTCAAAATGGCCACCTTCCTTCCCTCTCACAACTGGACCTCTAAGATGGAGGCAGGTACAGTCATAGCCCTAGTACTGTATGTGAGTGTGTTTTTATCTCCTTTGTCACTCAGCTGAAGTACAAGGAGATGTATGAGAGGAGCAAGGCCCAGATCAACATGGACCCTGAATCCTTTGAAATCCGTGCTGCCAAGGAAGCCTACAAGAACATCAGCAATGTGAGTCTCTCTCTGCTAGTACTCCTCTTTTCCTTGTATCCATTTACTTCTGAAAGCCACTTCTGAATAAATGAATGTATCAATGAATGAATGAATGAATAAATAAATAAATGAATGAATGAATAAATGCATGTATGAATAAAAATAAAAGAATGTGGCTTGTTAAGGACAGGCATTATACCTGATGTGTTCTACCCCACTCGAATGGTTGCTTGAGACAGGCCCTTCACTCACTCACTGTTCTGTTCCTGTCTGATTTGTCTCCTTCCAGCTGGACTACAGGAAGAAGTACCAGGCCACCAAAAACAAGTGGATCTGGACTGTCGACAGACCTGACTTTGTCCACGCTGCCAAGGCCAACTTCCAGCAGAGTGATGTGAGTGATGCACTACAGACATTTGTTTGTTTGTTTGGATGTTTTTTAGCCCACAATGGGGCTAATCGTCTAAGAGTCCATGAAGAACAAATCTAGACAATACGTACATGACTTACACACGTAACACCATCCCAGGTTTCTATACTGACACCTTGTATCTTTGACATGGCACCTCTGGTCAACCCCTGTTGTGTATCTGGCTGTCCTCAGATTGAATACAAGTATGACAAGGAGATGATGAAGGGTTGTGTGATGTCCATCGTGGACGACAAGTTAGCCGTCCTGGCTAAGAAGAATGCTGATTTCAGCAATGTGAGTAGTTGTTCCTTTACCTGCCACCCATCAATCAAAAGAAAGTTATTCTATTCTGTTCCATCCGATTCTATTCTATTCTGACACATGACATTTTAATCTTAAGAAAAAAAGAACCTGTGTTAATTGTTGTGCTTTGTTCTGTCCACCAGGTGAAATACAGAGAGAAGTTTGAGAAGGCAAAAGGCCAGTATAAGACTGTTCTGGACACTCCTGCTAACCTTCATGCCAAGTCAGTGCGCATTCTGGCGTCTGAGGTAAGAAGCAGAAAACACTACAGATACAGTGGGGAGAACAAGTATTTGATACACTGCCGATTTTGCCAGTTTTCCTACTTACAAAGCATGTAGAGGTCTGTAATTTTTATCATAGGTACACTTCAACTGTGAGAGACGGAATCTAAAACAAAAATCGCAAAAATCACATTGTATGATTTTTAAGTAATTAATTAGCATTTTATTGCATGACATAAGTATTTGATACATCAGAAAAGCAGAACTTAATATTTGGTACAGAATCCTTTGTTTGCAATTACAGAGATCATACGTTTCCTGTAGTTCTTGACGAGGTTTGCACACACTGCAGCAGGGATTTTGGCCCACTCCTCCATACAGACCTTCTCCAGATCCTTCAGGTTTGGGGGCTGTCGCTGGGCAATACGGACTTTCAGCTCCCTCCAAAGATTTTCTATTGGGTTCAGGTCTGGAGACTGGCTAGGCCACTCCAGGACCTTGAGATACTTCTTACGGAGCCACTCCTTAGTTGCCCTGGCTGTGTGTTTCGGGTCGTTGTCATGCTGGAAGACCCAGCCACGACCCATCATCAATGCTCTTACTGAGGGAAGGAGGTTGTTGGCTAAGATCTCGCAATACATGGCCCCATCCATCCTCCCCTCAATACGGTGCAGTCGTCCTGTCCCCTTTGCAGAAAAGCATCCCCGAAGAATGATGTTTCCACCTCCATGCTTCACGGTTGGGATGGTGTTCTTGGGGTTGTACTCATCCTTCTTCTTCCTCCAAACACGGCGAGTGGAGTTTAGACCAAAAAGCTCTATTTTTGAATCATCAGACCACATGACCTTCTCCCATTCCTCCTCTGGATCATCCAGATGGTCATTGGCAAACTTCAGACGGGCCTGGACATGCGCCTGCTTGAGCAGGGGGACCTTGTGTGCGCTGCAGGATTTTAATCCATGACGGCGTAGTGTGTTACTAATGGTTTTCTTTGAGACTGTGGTCCCAGCTCTCTTCAGGTCATTGACCAGATCCTGCCGTGTAGTTCTGGGCTGATCCCTCACCTTCCTCATGATCATTGATGCCCCACGAGGTGAGATCTTGCATGGAGCCCCAGACCGAGGGTGATTGACCATCATCTTGAACTTCTTCTATTTTCTTCTATTTTCTAATAATTGCGCCAACAGTTGTTGCCTTCTCACCAAGCTGCTTGCCTATTGTCCTGTAGCCCATCCCAGCCTTGTGCAGGTCTACAATTTTATCCCTGATGTCCTTACACAGCTCTCTGGTCTTGGCCATTGTGGAGAGGTTGGAGTCTGTTTGATTGAGTGTGTGGACAGGTGTCTTTTATACAGGTAACGAGTTCAAACAGGTGCAGTTAATACAGGTAATGAGTGGAGAACAGGAGGGCTTCTTAAAGAAAAACTAACAGGTCTGTGAGAGACGGAATTCTTACTGGTTGGTAGGTGATCAAATACTTATGTCATGCAATAAAATGCAAATGAATTACTTAAAAATCATACAATGTGATTTTTTGGATTTTTGATTTAGATTCCGTCTCTCACAGTTGAAGTGTACCTATGATAAAAATTACAGACCTCTACATGCTTTGTAAGTAGGAAAACCTGCAAAATCGGCAGTGTATCAAATACTTGTTCTCCCCACTGTACTTACTATGTAATGTTTATTACTGCCAGTGATTGGCTGTCTTTACTAACCTACAGTATAGTTATCATAGATAGATCGTAAATGTCATAATGTAGAGCTTATAGGTGAACAAGGAATTTGCTACAAAATATTTCAAGAACACTTGTTTTAATGAACGAAGCTACTGTACACTATGTTAGTTTTGTTTGTACGACACCCAATCAGATTCCTGTCTGACACTAGTTGTTTGTTTTCTTTCTTTCCTCAGAGCAAATATAAACTGGCCAGCAAGATGGATCATCAGACCAGCAAATTCAACACTCTGCCCACGACCCGCGATACCATCCACGCCAAGGACATGGGCAAACTGGTCAGCGAGGTCAGTCCCTACTCTCCATATCAGCTGTTTAGTTGGAGCTGGTATACAGGCTTGAACCTCCATTTCCAGATTTCTCACACAGAGTGAATGAGACTTCCCAAGACTAAACAGTCCTGAGTCATTTGTTACCTTTGACATTTTTGTCTCCGCCATTTTGTCCACAGAAACAGTACAAGCAGAAGTTTGAGAAGGAGAAGGGCAAGTCCAAGTACAACAACATGAGTGTGCCTCCCGATGTGCAGCACGCCATGGATGTAGCCAAGAATCAGAGCAATGTAAGTCACTAACCATCCTCTCCTAGAAAAATACATCGCTATATCTCCTATATTAAAGACATTCAACAGTTCATGCTTGCTTGATATAATTGGTCGTTATTAATCAAGTATTCATTTTTACATCAGTAGTAGTCACAAAGTGGCTTTCACTCTCTATGTCATGCCTTTAATATCAGTCTTTCAATGTGGTGGATTCACTCTTTCCTCTCTCCGTCTCTAGTTTGCCTACAGGCAGGGCGCTAAGGCCAAGCTCAACTACACCTCTGTGGCTATGCGCCCAGACATCATGAAGGCTACCCAGGCCTCCAAGCTCACCAGCAATGTGAGTGTTTAGTACACTATGAATAGCCTACACAGTGATGAAGACTGTTAGCCTGTTTGGCGAAATGTTGTATTCGTTTAACTTTCTGAGTTGAATATGCATGTTTACACTCTCAGCATGACAGCATCACAAGGCATCAAGTCAAATCACCACAGTCTGTGCTGAGCTGTTACTTACTGATGGTTTGTGTATTTTGTCTGGTAGATTGGTTACCGTGACAAAGCTCGCCAGGAGGCTGCCCATGGAGGCTCACTGACCCACCGTCCAGACATCGCTCTGGCTACTGCAGTGTCCAAGCTGACCAGCCAGGTACGGTCAACACCAAACCCTGGGACAGGGTCCAATGGGCTGCAACTTCCTGTCTGTGTCTTGCGACTTCCTTTCTCCTATTGAATGACTCACTGATTGGTTGATTTCTGGTAGCATCTGTTGGGGCTCCTCTGCTTCCATAATTCAAGATTATGTTTTTTCATTTGTGTTATAATTCTATAATATCTGCCAATATTCTTGATTGTTATAGTTTTTACTCCATTTTATTGTTTAGATTTTTCCTCCTGTCTTTTTTGTTTTGTGTTTTGTTTCCTTATACCTGTAGCTATCTTATTTTTCTCTCTCCCATCGCAAGCTTTTGCAAACACAGACATGCATTCTGCCCTACCAAGCAAAAAGGCAGTAACTGCTCATAGCGTGGAGAAAAATGAGAAAAATGGCTTTTATATACCTTGGTTTCACAGTAACTTTATGCAGTTACTGCTAACATGACCCACATTTTCTCCAAAACACAATACAATAGAGGCAGGATACTTGTCCACATGATTAAGCATGTATTTAATGTAGCAAAAATGGCATTAACTAATTTTAGACCAAATGAGCAGTTACTGCCTTTTTGCTTGGTAGGGCAGCATAGTGATGCAATAACTATTTTCCTAAAAGTCAACAGAAAATATTGTTTTCTATTGCTTTTTTCCTTTTCATTTTTCCTTTTCTCCCTCAGTTGAATCAACATCTTAAATGATCAATGTCAGAAAAGCCGGGACATCTGGTTAGTCAATGTCTCTGTCTCCTCTGGAATGGGCCCTACAGTGATAGCATGTCATAGGGTTATTGTTGCTGCATCGTTCTACAGAATTGTCTCTGTGCCACGAAGACTGTAAATCCTGTATCAAAGCTTCTGTCTAAAGTATCTTATTCACAACTCTTCTTTAGTATAGATAACACTGAACGCTAGGAGGCAGAGTTGACAATTTTATTGGGTTGCCAGCAGTTCTGTCATTGCTTTTTCATTTGGAGCATGATTATAATTAGACTGATTTTTTTCTCATTTCTATTGGATTTACACACTCTTCATTCCTCTCTCTCCCTCTTTCTCTCTCTCCCTGACTTTTCATCAGCTGGTTCCTCTACAGATTAGGAGTCTATCTCAGACTCTCAGCAATGGGATCCCAGCATCACTTTCTCCCTCATTTTCTATTTCTGACTACCATACATACTGTTCCAACGGTATATGAAGTCAATGTTCTGTTTGTACAGTTGTTTCTTCTTAGTGTTGTCTTAATTGCCTTCTGAGGTTAGTTGACTCATTGAAAGTAAGAAAGAATGCTTATTTATTCATTTGTTATACCCACCAGATACATTATATCAAATTAATCCTAGAAGGCAACCTATAGTTTTTGACTTCAATTGGTTATGCTGTATAACAAGGGCTACTAAAACAGTACAGTAAGGAGTTACCTAGATTTAGAAATTCTGAATTTGGATCCCTCTAAAATCAATGAACAAGCCATGAGCCCTTTTTATATTATGTGACCGAATACTGTATTTTTCTCCTCATTAATCTTACTCTCGCTGTGTTTTTCTTGGCTTACCTGCCTCACAGACACAATCAGACTGAGACTAACACACACACTGCCATATGATATCCCTCCAGGTGCAGTATAAGGCCAAGTTTGACAAGGAGAAGGGGCTCAGGCCAAAGTATGACATGAAGGAGAGTGTGGTTTACAAGACTCAGAAGGATGCACACGAGCTGGCTAGTGAGGTACGTGTTCCACTCTCCCAAGTAGGTGTAGTACTCTTTTAATATGATACATTTGCGTACGGGCTAAGATCTCTTTACTCACAGGTCTTTATCAAAGATATACAAAGCAACCGGGACCAAGCAGTTCATGAGAAATGCTATATAAAACTTTATAATAATATATATATATGTATATATAATGACACTATATTATAATAATATATCCATATAATAGCTCTCTATAATACGATGATGTTCTTCTGTCCGTCTTCTCATCTCACAGGTGAAGTACAAGGGTGACCTGAAGAAGCTGCACACACCTGTAACAGACATGGCAGAGTCTCTGTCCATGCAGCACAACCTGAGCACCAGCAAGCTATCCAGTGACGTAAGACAATCTGCACATAACCCTTTGTACTCCCAAAACCACCGTCTTCCTACCCGGTAGTGTCATCATCACCATCATCCCTTCTGCATAACCACCGCCTTCACAACAACCAACCACCTCACCACCACAACCCTCCAAGAAAGTCATTCCATATAATTAGGCTTTCCCTAGCTCTCTCTCAGCAGGCAAATCTGGTTGAAATAACTTCATTACGATCAGTTTACAACCATAAGTAGTTGTAATGTGGTTGTAATGACGTCATTTCAACCAGTTTGGTCCTGCTGTGTATATACTGTATGAGATATAGTAAAACACTGATCTGTAGTATCAGAATTTTTGCATCATACTCTTTTACCCATAATCCTCAAGGACATCATCTGGTAGTGACCCTGACCCTTCTCACCTTTGACCTCCAAACTTCCTGTACTAGCACCCGCTGTAACCTTCTCCATCTCTTATTTCATCCATCTATAGTCTTAGTGTTTTCTTTTTCACATGATCTCTAGCATGTTATCATGTGCTGGATCATTTTAAAATATTTTTTATTAAAACATGACTTAGTATATCATAACTTAGTCTTCTAGAACTCTCTGCCTTCCCTTCTCTTTTCTAATTGTTCTTCGTTGCATTCTTTTCATCCCTTTTTATTCACGTTCCTTAACTTTTTTATAAAACATTCTTGTTTAAAATAATATATATTTTTAAATGGGTGGCATTGAGGGAGCTAACGGCAGTGGCTATTTTTCCCCACGTTGTTGTACTGAGCTGCTTTACTGGGCATTGATTCCCTCTTAGTACCAGTACAAGAAGAAACATGAGGACAGTAAGGGTCACTACCTCATGATCGCTGACACACCAGAACAGCTCCATCACAAGGAGGCTTCAGAACTACAGAGTCACGTAAGTGGCCGATGACTGGGACGACCGATGGGCCTGTCCTACTGACATCACCGGGTTTTAACTTCCTTTGTTTGAGATGGCAACTTTCAGTTTGAAAATCATCTTTCCAATATTCCATTTCAAAATCGAATCAAATTGTATTTGTCGCACGCGCCGAATACAACAGGTGTAGGTAGACCTTACAGTGAAATGCTTCATCCTGTGACTTGTGAATCTAAATTCTCCCAGGTTTCTTCTCCAACATGTAAAATCATTAAATAGTGTCCAACATGTAAAATCATTAAATAGTGGAACACAATGAAACAGAGTTAATGTTTGTATTGTTTACTTGTCAGGGCTTGGTGGACTTGTAAAAACAGTTTTACTGGAAGCGTTGGTTGGCCTGTGTGTTATTATGTAAGTCATTTTTTAATTGATCCATAAAATCTCCCACTCGTCATTCCATCATTAAACCTGAGAGGTTTATATTGCAATCATTATAAATTGGTTCCCATGCTCCCATTTTAAGTGGAGTAATTTTTCCCTCTAGAAGTCTTAGATGGACACGATATCTGGACCAGAGTTCACTATATTGAAACAGACCTGTCACAAACCCTGTCAATTTGTGCTTTGAAAACACCTTGTTAAACTGTTATGATGTTATAACAACAGCAGTTGGTATCGTTTAGGCCTCAAGGATAACATTAAATGGCCTATTTAGTCATATTTATTGAATAAAGTAAGTCAACTTTATTCAATAAATGAATTAAGAGCCTATGACATTGTGAATATATTTGTCTGACTCCTGTATGTCCATCTACAGGTGAAGTACAAGGAGAAATATGAGAAGGCTAGAGGAAAGGCTATGCTGGACTTCGAAACCCCCACCTATGTGTCGGCTAAGGAGGCCCAGCACATGCAGAGCGCGGTAAATACACATTATATAGTTTCAACCCAATATCTAATTGTTTCATACAATAACACCTCTACTTTGCAGTTCAGAGTTTTGCTGATGCTCCAAAGAGAACATGTATGGAATAATCTGTTGTTTTTGTCTGTCATTGTATTGGATCTTCTGTTATATTTGGAAATTCCGTAAACTTGTCTGTCCTTCAAAAGTGTAACTACAATGTCTATGAAATGTGATTTTTCCAATGTGTAATTTGATGTGAAAGTTAAGCGCTGGGACTATGGCTTATGGTAGTCTTGTGTGACACTGACACATGATGTTGTGTAAGTACAGAAAGTGAAATATTCCTCTGATGATCCAGGGTTAAGGCATGGTACTGGATGTCTGTCTGGTAATCATGTCTCCCTGCTAGTGCACAGACAGACTGACACAAAACAGGAAACCGGACTGCGTAGATACTTTTTTTATATGGACATTTTTTTAAACCAGTGACTGCTAAAAACCTGGGTCCATACATAAAATATCAGGATTATACATGTATAAATATAAAGGTTTCAAATATTTTAATATCTGTACAAAAAACATTACACACACCAGAGGCATACTGTCGTCATACATAGAGCAGTACACCACTGAGTTGTTCTCAGGAAGAGCAGTAAGACTGAGGTGAGGCTTGCATTGTGATGAGACTTGCATGTATCTCAGCTGTGTCTGTCACTTGTCTTATCTTTGCGGCGAATAGAAAGACTATCATAAGGAATATGAGGAGTCTATAAAGGGAAAGAACCTCTCAGGCTTGGAGGTCACCCCTGCCATGTTACATGTCAGACACGCCACCAAAATAGCCAGCGAGGTAACGAACAGACGTCGACTCCCTTTTGTACCCCTCCTCCTCCTCTTCACCCACCTCTGATAATCATACTAAGACCACCATAACCACCACAACCCTCCTTCTTTTAATCCCCCATGTGTGACTTTTTCTCCTCAAGAAATTGTCACACCCAGGTTAGTTGTGGTTAGCTTGCATGGTTCACCACCCAACAATAATACACTCTATTACTATTACACGTAATACAACCTTTTTCATAGTACCATAGTAGTGCTGCGTGACTGTTTTAGTTATAGACTTTGTTTTATTGCCATGTCTGCACTATTAGTGTTCGGTATGAACTGTCATCTATGTTGACATTGTGACTTTTGTAGTTCCCACCCATTCCTTCAAAACAACTGTCTTCATTTGTCTGTTTTTTCTGTCTGGTTTGGCTTTTTAAAGAACCCTGTTTCCTGTGTTTGTTCTGCACGATGCCCTAATGAAATGCAAGCATGAGTGCTTTTGGCAAAAAGTCTCATGAACAAACTGTCTTGTACCAAATGTCCTGTGGGTATTTTTTGTTTTATTTTTATTTTATAATCATGCTCCAAATGAAAATTTGATTTTTGTTTTATCAGGCTGCTTACCAAACTCACCAATGTCTTTCCAATGTCCAATTTAATGTCTATTGGTCAAAATACGTATTGTATAAAAATAAATGATGTCCGACTTGGCAAGTCAATATTTGTTGATCCATGTCAACCAAACCACAACTGGTTTGTCATAATTTGAAGGGGAGACTTGGTGACTTTGAGATCTATGGGGGGGCGGTATTACTTGCCAGGTGAGCATGTACTGTACCGTATACTGTCTGTGTTGCCCTGCCTGTGTTGCCCTGCCTGTCTCTCTGCAGTCTCTCTGTTCTTCCTTCCGCCCTGTAGAAAGAGTACAGGAGGGATCTAGAGGAGGGGGTGAAGGGTAAAGGGCTAACTGTTTTTGAGGAAACTCCGGAGCTTTTGAGAGCAAGGAATGCTACTGCTATCCTGAGTCAGGTAGGACTGCTACAGATGGAACAGTCTTCTTCTCCCATCTCTCTCACCCCCCCTTCCTCTGCTTCCTTCTCCTCCTCCTCTTCCTGTTTCATCACCTAACTAACCAGACAGCTGATTGGGTTTTTTCTTGACGCAGGATGACATCACTAATGTGTTTACAACGCAGTTGTCGAGCTAGTAGTGTCATTCCTCCAACCTAGTCCCAGATCTGTTTGTGCTGTCGTGCCAACTCCAATGGTGACATTGACCATAGGAGTTTGCAAGACAGTACAAACAGATCTGGGACCAGGCTAGTAGTTCCCCAGGTTAACCAGATAATATGGTGTCTGAAACAACCTACACTACCTCACTGAGATTCACACTAAACCTTCTTCTGTCTTTCAGCTCTGAGTGGACCCTTCCTGTCTCTCTCCCTCGTAGCTTGATTTATCCCATTTTCTTGTTGGTTTGTTTGTGCTAACCTGTTTTAACTTTTGCCATTTTTGGTTTTGCAGCCCATAAACAAATGAGTAGACATCCCTTTCCTTCCTAATATAATATCCAATAGCTATATTTGAATACTCTAATAAAGAATTGTTTGACTTGACTGTGTGTAATGTGGCTGTTTGCAGAAAGAGTACAAGAAGACATTGGAGACAGAGATAAAGGGCAAAGGAATGTTGGCTTTGGGTACAGACACGCCAGACTTCATGAGGGCTAAGAATGCTACAGACATCCTCAGCCAGGTCAGTGGGGCTGGGTACTTGGACCAAGCCATCCTTTTTTTGTGATATGTGCATTAAGTCCATTCATTGTTTTTTGTAATATGTGCACTACGCATTATTTTCAGCATTGTACATTATTGCAATCTTTTTTAGATAACTACCAGAGAAGGACTTTTTCATGTAACAAATGCATATTATAATCATAACCATATCCCAATGTCAATTTCTTTCAATACGGTAATTGTGTACTATACCAAAAATACTGAAAGACCACTCTTCATCAGTGCATGTAGTTGTTATTTAACAAAGAGTGTGTTTCTGAGCCGCAGTTTGTGCCCCTCCTCAGCAAAAGTACAAGCAGACTGCTGAGGCGGACAGGGCTAGCTACACTAGTGTTATCGACACCCCTGACATCCTCCACGCACAGAATATCAGGAACATGGTCAGCCAGGTAAGAGGAATGCTCCAAATGACTATGGATGTCCATAAACCATGTTAATAAACTCTCCACAAACCATGTTAATAACTCTCCACAAACCATGTTAATAAACTCTCCACAAACCATGTTAATAACTCTCCACAAACCATGTTAATAACTCTCCACAAACCATGTTAATAACTCTCCACAAACCATGTTAATAAACTCTCCACAAACCATGTTAATAAACTCTCCACAAACCATGTTAATAAACTCTCCACAAACCATGTTAATAAACTCTCCACAAACCATGTTAATAACTCTCCACAAACCATGTTAATAAACTCTCCACAAACCATGTTAATAAACTCTCCACAAACCATGTTAATAAACTCTCCACAAACCATGTTAATAACTCTTCACAAACCATGTTAATAAACTCTCCACAAACCATGTTAATAAACTCCACAAACCATGTTAATAACTATCCACAAACCATGTTAATAAACTCTCCACAAACCATGTTAATAAACTCTCCACAAACTATGTAGATTACCTTTGCATTGATATGAGGGATATAGATTGATATGCTGTGAATATATTGACATCAGAGTTGAATGACCAAGGTGTTGTGTGACTTCTCTCTCTCTGTGTGTGTGTGTGTGTGTGTGTGTGTGTGTATTCTGTCCAACAGAAAAAGTACAGGGAGGAGGCTAAGAATACCATGTCTCACTATGTGCCCGTCCTAGACACCCCTGAGATGATGAGAGTCCGTGAGAACCAGAAAAACTTCAGCACTGTAAGTAGAACCCTTTTAGAACCTTCTGTTTTAGAATCCTCCGTTTGGAACCAAGGCCCAGGTTCCAGATCTCAGGTTCATCATCACCCATGCCAGTCAGTGGCAGCAAGGTGGCTCTCTGTGTGTCTTCGGTGTCTTGTCTTCAAAGTATTACCTACAATACTTTATATACATTTACAGTATATGTTCATTGTTTCTTTATGAACATCTGTTGTGTTGTGCTGTCTGAACTAATGAAAACCAGCAGCATACTGTACATTATGTTTATTATGTAATTACCGATTCAGAAAAGCCAGGCTCAAGGCTTTTTATTGTTTTTGGAAAGAACAGCAGCTAATTACATAGTTGAATCTATGTAATTAGAGAATGGCATATTACATAAACAAAAGTAAAGAGGTGATTTTTTTTCAGTGTAGAGTAGACCATGCGGTTTATCCATTTTACTATCGGCAGTAAAAAAGGTATTGCGTTTGTAATGTTTCACATATTCATTAGAGCGCCATTGTTTTATCATGGTTGTTGCTTTTTTCTCTTTTTGTTTTCTTTTTCTATCTTTTCTTGATTTTTTTTGTTATTATTGAGAGACATTTTAACTGCACTTGTGCTCTTTTCCCTGTAGCTTCAGTACCAGACAGACCACCTTAAAAACGTTAAGGGCAAAGTGTCATCAATAAAGGACACCCCTGAAATGCTACGTGTTAAAGAGAATACAAAGAATTTCAGCTCGGTATACCTACATGAGTATCTTTAAAAAATATTTTTTACCTTTTCTAATAACATATTTTTACCTTTTTGTTTTATACCTCCCCTTTCTTGATATTTTTATTTCTTTGCTTATTTTTTTACTCTCTTTTGAACTGAAAGTTAACCTTCCCTGATATGCAGCCCTTTTTGATGTAGATAATATAGATATTAACTATGATAGATAGTGCGAGATTAATCCTAGACAAACTTCCCACTGGGCACACACTGGTTGAATCAACATTGTTTCCACTTGGAATAGACATGGAATAGATGTTGAATTGACGTCTGTGCCCAGGGTTGCTGTATTTTTCCTATAATTAGCAGCTTTAACCTTTAGGTTAATAACATTTTTACATTTTAAACCTCTGGTTTGTGCAATGCTGAAGTGCCATTATATGGTAATTATTTTACTGTTAGCCAACCGGTGTAATGCTTCTGTCATGTGCCATCTAGAAATGTTTTGTGTCAGGCTAATCGTCGCTCACTACTTTTTGCCTCCTCTTACTGTTTAAAGATTCAGTACAAAGAGGATTTGGGAAGAGGAACAGCTCTGTCAGACACCCCAGAGATGGACAGAGTTAAACGCAATCAGACAAACATTAGCACGGTACACTATAGTGTGACCCTGTTTTTCTTCTCCTCTCCACCCATCTTCACTCAGGCTACACTTCCATGCCATAGGCTCCATGCTGACCCCCACACCACCACCAACACAGTTCCCATATTTTTAAAAACTAGACCATATAATGGTTTAATCTTTGCATAATGGCAACCATTTTTAATTTTCACCTTTTCAACACCGTTCTGCAGAGTTTATACTAATCTCAGAGTTCATTGTCCCAGCAGACTCAACAGAAGTCATCAAACAAAACAATAATTCATTACATCTAAGATCTGTAATAAACTTAACCAAATATCGAACTTTCATTCGCTCAGAAGTTTCCTATTCAGCTACAGCTGAAGTCGGAAGTTTACATACACTTAGGTTGGAGTCATGAAAACTCGTTTTTCAACCACTCCACAAATTTCTTGTTAACAAACTATAGTTTTGGCAAGTCGGTTAGGACATCTACTTTGTGCATGACGCAAGTAATTTTTCCAACAATTGTTCACTTAAAATTCACTGTATCACAATTCTAGTGGGTCAGAAGTTTACATACACTAAGTTGACTGTGCCTTTAAACAGCTTGGAAAATTCCAGAAAATGATGTCATGGCTTTAGAAGGTTCTGATAGGCTAATTGACATAATTTGAGTCAATTGGAGGTGTACCTGTGGATGTATTTCAAGGCCTACCTTCAAACTCCGTGCCTCTTTGCTTGACATCATGAGAAAATCAAAAGAAATCAGCCAAGACCTCAGAAAAAAATGTGTAGACCTCCACAAGTCTGGTTCATCCTTGGGAGCAATTTCCAAACACCTGAAGGTACCACGTTCATCTGTACAAACAATAGTACGCAAGTATAAACACCATGGGACCATGCAGCCGTCATAGCGCTCAGGAAGGAGACGCGTTCTGTCTCCTAAAGATTAATGTACTTTGGTGCGAAAAGTGCAAATCAATCCCAGAACATCAGCAAAGGACCTTGTGATGATGCTGGAGGAAACAGGTACAAAAGTATCTACAGTGGGGAGAACAAGTATTTGATACACTGCCGATTTTGCAGGTTTTCCTACTTACAAAGCATGTAGAGGTCTGTAATTTTTATCATAGGTACACTTCAACTATGAGAGACGGAATCTAAAACAAAAATCCAGAAAATCACATTGTATGATTTTTAAGTAATTAATTTGCATTTTATTGCATGACATAAGTATTTGATACATCAGAAAAGCAGAACTTAATATTTGGTACAGAAACCTTTGTTTGCAATTACAGAGATCATACGTTTCCTGTAGTTCTTGACTAGGTTTGCACACACTGCAGCAGGGATTTTGGCCCACTCCTCCCTACAGATCTTCTCCAGATCCTTCAGGTTTCGGGGCTGTCGCTGGGCAATACGGACTTTCAGCTCCCTCCAAAGATTTTCTATTGGGTTCAGGTCTGGAGACTGGCTAGGCCACTCCAGGACCTTGAGATGCTTCTTACGGAGCCACTCCTTAGTTGCCATGGCTGTGTGCTTCGTGTCGTTGTCATGCTGGAAGACCCAGCCACGACCCATCTTCAATGCTCTTACTGAGGGAAGGAGGTTGTTGGCCAAGATCTCGCGATACATGGCCCCATCCATCCTCCCCTCAATACGGTGCAGTCGTCCTGTCCCCTTTGCAGAAAAGCATCCCCAAAGAATGATGTTTCCACCTCCATGCTTCACGGTTGGGATGGTGTTCTTGGGGTTGTACTCATACTTCTTCTTCCTCCAAACACGGCGAGTGGAGTTAGACCAAAAAGCTCTATTTTTGTCTCATCAGACCACATGACCTTCTCCCATTCCTCCTCTGGATCATCCAGATGGTCATTGGCAAACTTCAGACAGGCCTGGACATGCACTGGCTTAAGCAGGGGGACCTTGCGTGCGCTGCAGGATTTTAATCCATGACGGCGTAGTGTGTTACTAATGGTTTTCTTTGAGACTGTGGTCCCAGCTCTCTTCAGGTCATTGACCAGGTCCTGCCGTGTAGTTCTGGGCTGATCCCTCACCTTCCTCATGATCATTGATGCCCCACGAGGTGAAATCTTGCATGGAGCCCCAGACCGAGGGTGATTGACCGTCATCTTGAACTTCTTCCTTTTTCTAATAATTGCGCCAACAGTTGTTTCCTTCTCACCAAGCTGCTTGCCTATTGTCCTGTAGCCCATCCCAGCCTTGTGCAGGTCTACAATTTTATCCCTGATGTCCTTACACAGCTCTCTGGTCTTGGCCATTGTGGAGAGGTTGGAATCTGTTTGATTGAGTGTGTGGTCAGGTGTCTTTTATACAGGTAACGAGTTCAAACAGGTGCAGTTAATACAGGTAATGAGTGGAGAACAGGAGGGCTTCTTAAAGAAAAACTAACAGGTCTGTGAGAGCCGGAATTCTTACTGGTTGGTAGGTGATCAAATACTTATGTCATGCAATAAAATGCAAATTAATTATTTAAAATCATACAATGTGATTTTCTGGATTTTTGTTTTAGATTCCGTCTCTCACAGTTGAAGTGTACCTATGATAAAAATTACAGACCTCTACATGCTTTGTAAGTAGGAAAACCTGCAAAATCTGCAGTGTATCAAATACTTGTTCTCCCCACTGTATATCCACAGTCAAACAAGTCCTATATCGACATAACCTGAAAGGCCGCTCAGCAAGGAAGAAGCCACTGCTCCAAAACCGCCATAAAAAAGCCAGACTACGGTTTGCAACTGCACATGGGGACAAAGATCGTACTTTTTGGAGAAATGTCCTCTGGTCTGATGAAACAAAAATAGAACTGTTTGGCCATAATGACCTTCGTTATGTTTGGAGGAAAAAGGGGGAGGCTTGCAAGCCAAAGTACACCATCCCAACCGTGAAGCACAGGGGTGGTAGCAACATGTTGTGGGGGTGCTTTGCTGCAGGAGGGACTGATGCACTTCACAAAATAGATGGCATGATGAGGAAGGAACATTATGTGAATATATTGAAGCAACATCTCAAGACATCAGTCAAGAAGTTAAAGCTTGGTTGCAAATGGGTCTTCCAAATGGACAATGACCCCAAGCATACTTCCAAAGTTGTGGCAAAATGGCTTAAGGACAACAAAGTCAGGTATTGGAGTGGCCATCACAAAGCCCTGACCTTAATCCTATAGAAAATGTGTGGGCAGAACTGAAAAAGCATGTGCAAGCAAGGAGGCCTACAAACCTGACTCAGTTACACCAGCTCTGTCAGGAGGAATGGGCCAAAATTCACCCAACTTATTGTGGGAAGCTTGTGGAAGGCTACCCGAAACGTTTGACCCAAGTTAAACAATTTAAAGGCAATGCTACCAAATACTAATTGAGTGTATGTAAACTTCTGACCCACTGGGAATGTGATGAAAGAAATAAAAGCTGAAATAAAGAATTGTCTCCTATTATTCTGACATTTCACATTCTTCAAATAAAGTGGTGATCCTAACTGACCTAAGACAGGGAATTATTACTAAGATTAAATGTCATGAATTGTGAAAAACTGAGTTTAAATGTATTTTGCTAAGGTGTATGTAAACTTCCGACTTCAACTGTACATTGTTTATAGTGTTATAAACTGTATATGCTGTAAACTTAACTGCTGTTAACAATCATGACTGTTTTACCTACATGTGAACGTTCTTGTGCTTTACGCCAGCTGCATTGTCACTGTTTTCAGTGAGGCCCTTGTCTTTGCTACTGTATGTATGTACAGTATGTGTGTGCTTTATATCTGTCTTGCTTTGTCTCTGTGTTCCTCATGGAACCCCTATGGTAGATAAAGTACAAGGACTCGTTGGGTCAGGGAACAGCCGTCTCAGACCTACCTGAGGTGAAGAGGGTTCGTGAGATGCAGAAGAACATCAGCTCGGTATTAGAGTTTCTATCTAGCCCCGCTTAATTTCCCAACCAACAAACTCCCCAAAAACTCATACCTTCTCTGTCATATGACCCCTAACTGACCTCAAATAATGCCTCCTAAACTATCAGTGGTTATTCTCCTGACCTTTGACTTCTGTGTGCTAAGATGAAACCTAGCGCTTCCTCCTGAATACAAAATAACGTAACATCCTTTTTCCTCCAAACTAAAGGCCCAAATAGAACCATCCCCTTTTAGTTTTCTTGTTTTTCAATCTGTGTCCCACCAGACAAACAAACTGCATTTAGATTTTTCTTCTCCAATTTTTGTTTCAAATAATTTCATCATACTTTTTTATTTTTTTAAATGTATTCTCAGTTTCTTTACTGAAGTGCTGTGAGATTTTAGAACAGTAGTTTAACTATAACCCAAACCCTTGCATGTATTTTATAGCGGCCATCATAAGTTTACAATATCCTTTGTTTGTATTTAAGTGGGCGATCAACCCTATTTCTGATTGGTTGTCCTGTGTTACTGTTTAAAGATTCAGTACAAAGAGGATTTGGGAAGAGGAACAGCTCTGTCAGACACCCCAGAGATGGACAGAGTTAAACGCAATCAGACAAACATTAGCACGGTACACTATAGTGTGACCCTGCTTTTCTTCTCCTCTCCACCCATCTTCACTCAGGCTACACTTCCATGCCATAGGCTCCATGCTGACCCCCACACCACCACCAACACAGTTCCCATATTTTTAAAAACTAGACCATATAATGGTTTAATCTTTGCATAATGGCAACCATTTTTAATTTCCACCTTTTCAACACCGTTCTGCAGAGTTTATACTAATCTCAGAGTTCATTGTCCCAGCAGACTCAACAGAAGTCATCAAACAAAACAATAATTCATTACATCTAAGATCTGTAATAAACTTAACCAAATATCGAACTTTCATTCGCTCAGAAGTTTCCTATTCAGCTACATTGTGTATAGTGTTATAAACTGTATATGCTGTAAACTTAACTGCTGTTAACAATCATGACTGTTTTACCTACAGTACATGTGAACGTTCTTGTGCTTTACGCCAGCTGCATTGTCACTGTTTTCAGTGAGGCCCTCGTCTTTGCTGCTGTATGTATGTACAGTATGTGTGTGCTTTATATCTGTCTTGCTTTGTCTCTGTGTTCCTCATGGAACCCCTATGGTAGATAAAGTACAAGGACTCGTTGGGTCAGGGAACAGCCGTCTCAGACCTACCTGAGGTGAAGAGGGTTCGTGAGATGCAGAAGAACATCAGCTCGGTATTAGAGTTTCTATCTAGCCCCGCTTAATTTCCCAACCAACAAACTCCCAAAAAACTCATACCTTCTCTGTCATATGACCCCTAACTGACCTCAAATAATGCCCCCTAAACTATCAGTGGTTATTCTCCTGACCTTTGACTTCTGTGTGCTAAGATGAAACCTAGCGCTTCCTCCTGAATACAAAATAACGTAACATCCTTTTTCCTCCAAACTAAAGGCCCAAATAGAACCATCCCCTTTTAGTTTTCTTGTTTTTCAATCTGTGTCCCACCAGACAAACAAACTGCATTTAGATTTTTCTTCTCCAATTTTTGTTTCAAATAATTTCATCATACTTTTTTATTTTTTTAAATGTATTCTCAGTTTCTTTACTGAAGTGCTGTGAGATTTTAGAACAGTAGTTTAACTATAACCCAAACCCTTGCATGTATTTTATGGCGGCCATCATAAGTTTATAATATCCTTTGTTTGTTTTTAAGTGGGTGATCAACCCTATTTCTGACTGGTTGTCCTGTGTTACTGTTTAAAGATTCAGTACAAAGAGGATTTGGGAGGAGGAACAGCTCTGTCAGACACCCCAGAGATGGACAGAGTTAAACACAATCAGACAAACATTAGCACGGTACACTATAGTGTGACCCTGTTTTTCTTCTCCTCTCCACCCATCTTCACTCAGGCTACACTTCCATGCCATAGGCTCCATGCTGACCCCCACACCACCACCAACACAGTTCCCATATTTTTTAAAACTAGACCATATAATGGTTTAATCTTTGCATAATGGCAACCATTTTTAATTTCCACCTTTTCAACACCGTTCTGCAGTGTTTATACTAATCTCAGAGTTCATTGTCCCAGCAGACTCAACAGAAGTCATCAAACAAAACAATAATTCATTACATCTAAGATCTGTAATAAACTAAACCAAATATCGAACTTTCATTCGCTCAGAAGTTTCCTATTCAGCTACATTGTGTATAGTGTTATAAACTGTATATGCTGTAAACTTAACTGCTGTTAACAATCATGACTGTTTTACCTACAGTACATGTGAACGTTCTTGTGCTTTACGCCAGCTGCATTGACACTGTTTTCAGTGAGGCCCTCGTCTTTGCTGCTGTATGTATGTACAGTATGTGTGTGCTTTATATCTGTCTTGCTTTGTCTCTGTGTTCCTCATGGAACCCCTATGGTAGATAAAGTACAAGGACTTGTTGGGTCAGGGAACAGCCGTCTCAGACCTACCTGAGGTGAAGAGGGTTCGTGAGATGCAGAAGAACATCAGCTCGGTATTAGAGTTTCTATCTAGCCCCGCTTAATTTCCCAACCAACAAACTCCCAAAAAACTCATACCTTCTCTGTCATATGACCCCTAACTGACCTCAAATAATGCCCCCTAAACTATCAGTGGTTATTCTCCTGACCTTTGACTTCTGTGTGCTAAGATGAAACCTAGCGCTTCCTCCTGAATACAAAATAACGTAACATCCTTTTTCCTCCAAACTAAAGGCCCAAATAGAACCATCCCCTTTTAGTTTTCTTGTTTTTCAATCTGTGTCCCACCAGACAAACAAACTGCATTTAGATTTTTCTTCTCCAATTTTTGTTTCAAATAATTTCATCATACTTTTTTATTTTTTTAAATGTATTCTCAGTTTCTTTACTGAAGTGCTGTGAGATTTTAGAACAGTAGTTTAACTATAACCCAAACCCTTGCATGTATTTTATGGCGGCCATCATAAGTTTATAATATCCTTTGTTGGTTTTTAAGTGGGTGATCAACCCTATTTCTGACTGGTTGTCCTGTGTTACTGTTTAAAGATTCAGTACAAAGAGGATTTGGGAGGAGGAACAGCTCTGTCAGACACCCCAGAGATGGACAGAGTTAAACGCAATCAGACAAACATTAGCACGGTACACTATAGTGTGACCCTGTTTTTCTTCTCCTCTCCACCCATCTTCACTCAGGCTACACTTCCATGCCATAGGCTCCATGCTGACCCCCACACCACCACCAACACAGTTCCCATATTTTTTAAAACTAGACCATATAATGGTTTAATCTTTGCATAATGGCAACCATTTTTAATTTCCACCTTTTCAACACCGTTCTGCAGTGTTTATACTAATCTCAGAGTTCATTGTCCCAGCAGACTCAACAGAAGTCATCAAACAAAACAATAATTCATTACATCTAAGATCTGTAATAAACTAAACCAAATATCGAACTTTCATTCGCTCAGAAGTTTCCTATTCAGCTACATTGTGTATAGTGTTATAAACTGTATATGCTGTAAACTTAACTGCTGTTAACAATCATGACTGTTTTACCTACAGTACATGTGAACGTTCTTGTGCTTTACGCCAGCTGCATTGACACTGTTTTCAGTGAGGCCCTCGTCTTTGCTGCTGTATGTATGTACAGTATGTGTGTGCTTTATATCTGTCTTGCTTTGTCTCTGTGTTCCTCATGGAACCCCTATGGTAGATAAAGTACAAGGACTTGTTGGGTCAGGGAACAGCCGTCTCAGACCTACCTGAGGTGAAGAGGGTTCGTGAGATGCAGAAGAACATCAGCTCGGTATTAGAGTTTCTATCTAGCCCCGCTTAATTTCCAACCAACAAACTCCCAAAAAACTCATACCTTCTCTGTCATATGACCCCTAACTGACCTCAAATAATGCCCCCTAAACTATCAGTGGTTATTCTCCTGACCTTTGACTTCTGTGTGCTAAGATGAAACCTAGCGCTTCCTCCTGAATACAAAATAACGTAACATCCTTTTTCCTCCAAACTAAAGGCCCAAATAGAACCATCCCCTTTTAGTTTTCTTGTTTTTCAATCTGTGTCCCACCAGACAAACAAACTGCATTTAGATTTTTCTTCTCCAATTTTTGTTTCAAATAATTTCATCATACTTTTTTATTTTTTTAAATGTATTCTCAGTTTCTTTACTGAAGTGCTGTGAGATTTTAGAACAGTAGTTTAACTATAACCCAAACCCTTGCATGTATTTTATGGCGGCCATCATAAGTTTATAATATCCTTTGTTTGTTTTTAAGTGGGTGATCAACCCTATTTCTGACTGGTTGTCCTGTGTTACTGTTTAAAGATTCAGTACAAAGAGGATTTGGGAGGAGGAACAGCTCTGTCAGACACCCCAGAGATGGACAGAGTTAAACGCAATCAGACAAACATTAGCACGGTACACTATAGTGTGACCCTGTTTTTCTTCTCCTCTCCACCCATCTTCACTCAGGCTACACTTCCATGCCATAGGCTCCATGCTGACCCCCACACCACCACCAACACAGTTCCCATATTTTTTAAAACTAGACCATATAATGGTTTAATCTTTGCATAATGGCAACCATTTTTAATTTCCACCTTTTCAACACCGTTCTGCAGTGTTTATACTAATCTCAGAGTTCATTGTCCCAGCAGACTCAACAGAAGTCATCAAACAAAACAATAATTCATTACATCTAAGATCTGTAATAAACTAAACCAAATATCGAACTTTCATTCGCTCAGAAGTTTCCTATTCAGCTACATTGTGTATAGTGTTATAAACTGTATATGCTGTAAACTTAACTGCTGTTAACAATCATGACTGTTTTACCTACAGTACATGTGAACGTTCTTGTGCTTTACGCCAGCTGCATTGACACTGTTTTCAGTGAGGCCCTCGTCTTTGCTGCTGTATGTATGTACAGTATGTGTGTGCTTTATATCTGTCTTGCTTTGTCTCTGTGTTCCTCATGGAACCCCTATGGTAGATAAAGTACAAGGACTTGTTGGGTCAGGGAACAGCCGTCTCAGACCTACCTGAGGTGAAGAGGGTTCGTGAGATGCAGAAGAACATCAGCTCGGTATTAGAGTTTCTATCTAGCCCCGCTTAATTTCCAACCAACAAACTCCCAAAAAACTCATACCTTCTCTGTCATATGACCCCTAACTGACCTCAAATAATGCCCCCTAAACTATCAGTGGTTATTCTCCTGACCTTTGACTTCTGTGTGCTAAGATGAAACCTAGCGCTTCCTCCTGAATACAAAATAACGTAACAT
The DNA here is from genome assembly GCF_045679555.1 of Salvelinus alpinus. NCBI lineage: Eukaryota > Metazoa > Chordata > Actinopteri > Salmoniformes > Salmonidae > Salvelinus > Salvelinus alpinus. The sequence continues at coordinate 33,125,106 of NC_092105.1, forward strand.
CCTTTTTCCTCCAAACTAAAGGCCCAAATAGAACCATCCCCTTATATTTTTGTTTTTCAATCTGTTTTTGGCCCACCCGACAAATTGCTCTTAGAGTTTTCTTCTTCATTTTTTGATTCTATTAATTTCATCATACTTTAAAAAAATCTTTTGATTTTATTTCTACTAAGTTTCTTTACTGAAGTGCTATGAGATTTCAGAACAGTAGTTTAACTATAACCCAAACCTTTGCATGCATTTTATGGCGGCCATCATAAGTTTACAATATCCTTTGTTATTATTTGAATGGGCAATCAACCCTCTTTCTGACTGGTTGTCCTCGTGTTACTGTTTAAAGATTCAGTACAAAGAGGATTTGGGAAGAGGGACAGCTCTGTCAGACACCCCAGAGATGGAGAGAGTTAAACGCAATCAGCAACACATTAGCACGGTACATAGTATTATAGTGTGATCCACCTACCTACCTTCCATCTACCATCCATATACTCCTGTCTGTCCTGCTCCTATTTTTCAAGCCCCTGTACAACTCCAACCCCTCTTTAATTCCCCTGTCCAACCCTTTCCAATCTCACCCCACCTCAAAACTGTTATCTGTGAAAGATACCCTATTAAACAATCCTTTATCACCATCTCATCAAACCTATCATGTAGTCATAATACTAATGTAGCTCGTTTCAGTTAAACATTTTTCCCAAAAATTAAGCAAGTAGATGATGATTTTACAATGTCAAGTTCTCTGGTAACATGTAACTATGTCTGAACAATATATTGTGGGGGAACCCCTCTCTGTGATGACATGTTTCCATCTAAGAGGTGAGGCCCAAAATGCTGTTGCTGAAGTTGTTGCTGTGTCCTGTGTGTTCATTCTAGCTTTATTCCTCTGTAGTTGCTCTTGTCCTTGTGCTATTATGAGTTCAATGCCATTTGTAGCTGCTGTCTGTCTCTGGCTTACGGTTGCTCTCTGTGTGTATGTCCATTGTGACATCTCCTCTACTCTGCATGGGACCCGTGCTGCTGATCTGATGTGTAGATAAAGTACAAGGACTCGTTGGGGCAGGGCACAGCCGTCTCAGACCTACCAGAGGTGAAGAGGGTCCGTGAGATGCAGAAGAACATCAGCTCGGTACTAGAGGAAACCATTGAACCCACCAACACGTGTTTCTGTGTTTTTCACTGGGTTTAGTTGACATTTGAGCATGACCCTCCCTCACCTGACCATCCCTCACCTCCTTAAACCGTCTTCTTTATCTCCTGACCCTTATCATCAACCCTCATATACTCCTTTTATCTTCCTGCATCAGCGATGCCCATCGGTTCAGGCTGGAGCTCCCTGAGCTACAGCCCCTGTCATCAACAATCAAAAATCCCAATTTAACACATCCGTCCTTCTCCCTCCTATCTATCCATCCATCCACCTTCCAACATCAGTAAATCACCTTTGACTCTCCCTTAATTCCAACCTCAGCCAAAAACACCCTCTACGATGTGGCTCCCTGTTTTTGCTTTTCCATTTTCCCCTTTCCATAACCTTTTTTCCACAAGTTTTTATCTCCTCTCCACAGCAGTGTTCTGTTAGTTTTGTGTTATTATATCTCCTGTTTTAGTGTGGCAACTAACATCCTTGCCATGCTGTGGAGGCTACAGATGTTTTAGTGTGTGTGTGTTGGGTTGTGTGATTGCTGTCTGTGTTGTTGCAGTGTGTCTTACTGTCCCTTGGGGGGCATTGTGTTTCTGTTCTGTAGGTGTTGTATAAAGACAGTTCTGCTAAAGGAACACCCCAAGTGTTCACTCCAGAGATGGAGAGAGCGAAACGGAACCAAGAACAGATTAGCTCGGTACACCAGCCATTCTCCATGACCTGTGTGCCCCTTTAGAACCCACGTTAACCCTCTCTAACTCCTTCTTCTTCTGGCTTTAGTTAACCATATTAATCAGATACACAGTAGTCAGCCTCTACTCTCCTCATCTATTTTAATACCACCCACCAGCTGTGATGTGTTGTCAATATTATCATCGCTAACCCTCTCCCTTGTTGTTGAAACTAGTCAACTTCCTCCTGTTCCCCTGACTTTCTCCCACTCCTATCACCCCCATTAAGGATAGGAAAACACACTTTTAACCCCCTTATGAATTGGGACACACCCTCTTAATCCACACCCACTCTGAATGTTTGAACCTCCCTGCTAATATCATCTGTCGGAGGTCCCAATAATAAGCTCTTCTTAGAGTGGGCCTATCTGTTAACTCTGGTGCTCACGTTGTTCCTCTGCTGTCCTCTCTGCCATCCCACAGGTGTTGTACTCTGACAGCTTCCGTAAGCAGGTCCAGGGCAAGGCTGCCTTTGTGTTGGACACACCTGAGATGAGACGGGTCAAGGAAACTCAACGCAACATTTCTGGAGTTAGTCTCTGGTTTTTCTACATGTTATTAAGCTTGTAAAGAGTAATTTATATGTAATAACTGCCAGACAAAAATGTATAACTGTCATAATTCGTACCAATGTTAAACCATACCACTTAAATTGAACTAGGCTTTCCACTTAGTCCTTTATTAAAATGAAATAACACATGCCATACCAAGTTGATGACGCATTCCCTACCGATGTAAAACCATCCCAGTGCTGTGTCCACCAGGTGAAATACCACCAGGACTTTGAAAGGACTAAGGGCAGCTTCACTCCCACTACCTCTGACCCTGTCATGGACCGCGTGAAGAAGAACACCCAGGAGTTCAGCGACATCAACTACCGTGGCATCCAGAGACGCGTGGTCGAGATGGAGAAGAGACGCGTCGTGGAGCACGAACAGGAGACTGTCACTGGTACCAATAAAACACACAGACACACTGTAGTGCCGTGAATCAATCTGAAACCGTGCTACAGCCAGTGGTGGAAAGTACAAATACTTTCAAATACTACTTAAGTCGTTTTTTGGGGTATCTATTTTTGACAACTTAATTTTATTCCACTACATACCTAAATAAAATAATGTACTTTTTACTCCATACATTTTCCTGACACCCAAAAGTACTCGTTACATTTTGAATGCTTAGCAGGACAGGAAAACTGTCCAATTCACGCACTTATCAAGAGAAAATCCCTGGTCATCCCTACTGCCTCTGATCTGGCGGACTCACTAAACACAAATGCTTATTTTGTATATGATGTCTGAGGGTTGGAGTATGCCCCTGGCTATCCAAAAACTAAACTAAAACTAAAATGGGGCTGTCTGGTTTGCTTAATATAAGGAATTTTGAATAATTTATACTTTTACTTTTGTACATAAGTATATTTGAGCAATTACATTTCCTTTTGATATTTAAGTATATTTAAAAACAAATACTTGTTGATTTTTACTATGAATGTGTCTTTACTTTTACTTAAGTATGACAATTGTGTTCTTTTTCCAACGCTGGCTACAGCGCGCTTGACATTTAAATGTAAATCCCAACTGAATCTTACCTAAAATCAATGCGCTAATTTAGCCTTTAAAAGCCACATTATCTACAAGCGCGGTCGGATTGAATCCAGGCCTAGATATACGATGTACTTCTTAACGCAGAATCGGTCAGAATACGTACATGCAGGGGCGAAAATCTGATATCAACCTTGGAGGGGACAATTACATTAAATTTTCTCAAGAGCAATTCCTGAGGGGGACACCAAAAGTAGTGCTGTAACACATAGCATACGTTGTTATATGTTAAATGTATATTGAGGAACCATAATTCCTACAACTGGATAATTGATAGGTACAGTAGTTAACTGAAGGGTTTTCCCAACTTGTTCAAATGTTTAAATCATTATAATTCTACTACTAATAATAGTTATAGCAGTGCTCCTTACCAGTTCAGTATGTATGCAGGTATTCGTACTTACAACCAGCAATATCAAGAAAGGTCAGTAGGTGACAATGGTACTGTACACTGTATGGGTGTAGTTTTCATAAATACAATGAACATGGTGTGATCACATCTAAAAGAATCTCCATTGAGAACCATCACAAAGTTGGTCTCCGTATTGAATTGACCTTTTAATTAGACTTTTTCTGATACATTTATATAGTCATTAAATATGTGCACCTGGCCTGAGTCTACTACAATATCTTTGCAAGAACAAAAAGCTTAAAATAAGTACAGTTCTAAAAGCAAAATAACTACTTCAATGAAAAACCCAAATAAATCAAACAAAATATCCTTCAGTCAGTGTCTCAACTCTTCAAACAGCAGCTATGGACAAGTATGTCGCACAAAGTATGCAATTTTAAATAAAATAACATGAAATAAATAATTTGTAAGTGTACTGAAAACTACTAAACAAAAGAACAAATATCAATTACACCAGGGGTTCTCAAACAGGGGTCCATGGCAAGGGGTCCGTGAAATAAAAAAGTGTAATGAATGTAGTCAGTACCACAAGGTTTCCAGTAAGTTTACATATAATATAGAGGGGGTGGAGGTCCCTGAGTACCGCTCAAAACCTTGCCTGCCTTGCCTCAAAATATGCAGGGGTTCCAGTACCCCAAAAAGGTTGAGAACCACTGCTATACACACTACTGAACAAAAGAACCGAGCATATGTTTGCGGGTTTCCTCAACAACACATCAGTTGCCACTTTCGCAATGCCCTCGCCTGTTGTCTCCGACACCCTGTATAGCCCAATAAACTCCTTGTGAGGAACAAGGTCATGGTCAACATAACACAGACAGACACTCTCCTGTTCAGCACCAGAGACATCTTGAGTACCATCAACAATTAATGAAAATTGTACAATCGGAAGAGACCTAATCTCAGCTGCAATGCCTCGAATGACTATTGGCCATGATGTTCAGAATTTCATTCTGTGCTTTGGGGCCTGTGTACATTGTGGTACGCTCTGTTAACCACTTCAGTAAAATGGGATCATCCTCTTCTGCCCTAAGTTTCAAAATCTGGTATAAATTCCCACTGTCATCCGTGTGGCCTCTAAAGGCTTGTCCCTGTCTTACTACATGCCGCACCGAACTAACAATTTTCATCAAGCAATGCCTTGCGTCATCCTGCTGTTTACCCCACGCGCTGGATAACTGGACACTGATTGGATTTAGCTGGTGTGCTGTTACAATTACAAAGTGGCGGTGGGTTTGGCAGTTTTGATGTGCTGTGAATTTTTCAATGGCTTTTCTCCAGTTCCTAAATCCTGCACTAATGAAGGCAGCATCTGCTCTTTGGCCAAAAGATGGCTGGCTTGAAAACCCTTGGCTACAGTGAAAACACAACACTCCTTTTATTGATGGATTATAATGTAGCCAGGGGAAATCGCGAAACCATCTCTCTTGAAACGTCAACACTCTGTTGGCAAGAGTTTGCGGTTCTATAAATTGTGGGTGTGGCTGATATGGTTTTGTGCCATCACTGTGGTAACTGGACAATGCTGTGCCACTGTCCCCTATACTGGTGCTGCTGGCAACAAGGGTGACACTTGGTCCTGCCGTGGCTGTGACACTGTCCTCTGAAGTCTCTCTCCCTGGCTCTTTCCCTTTCACCACCCTAACTGACTCACAGTCTGTCTCCTAGAAAATAAATAAGGTGTTTGCCGTACTCCTAACTACCGGTACCCAAAACTACACAATTAATCACAACAGCAATACCATTGCCGTAAACAAATCTTAGTTTAGTCACCAGTTTAAGTTGAGAGTGGGGGTATCCATGGCATTTTCCAATTATGTCCCTATTTTACAAGTAAAAAAAATTGAGAACCTTTCATAATGTTGCCAAACAAAGACTCAACAAACTTACCTGAGACTCCCTGTCTCTGCCAATCTGTCCCTGCATATCTGTCCCCAGCTCTGCTGTCTGTGTGCCATCTGTTGCCTGCTCTGCCTAATGACATCATTGTGAAACATTTCCATTAGCATTTCACTTCTTTCTTATGAACATTTTATCAACTAGTCTTTGAGATATTAGGCTACTAGAGTTCTTACTATGCGTTTTGGTGTACTGACAAATACTCTGATGTCCGTCTTCTTACTTTTTTCTGCCATTTTTCTACCTGGCTGGCTGGCCTAGCTGCACACACACACATTTACACAACACATGCTGCAACCTTTTGTAATTTTAATAGTTTGTTTCATATTGGCTGGCTTCCAACAATAGCTGAATTTGTAAAGCTAGCGAGCACCAATTCCGTTTCTGTGTTTGCTATAATCTTTGCTACCTGGTTAAATAAAGGTGAAATAAAATAAAATAAAAAAAGTTCACTGCGACAATTTATCTTTTGCAACGAGACCATTATATATATTTAAGGAAATGGTAGAAGAGAGTGTAGTTCTGTTCTGTTCAGTTTGGACTTCAGTTTATCGCTAACCTTATCACAGGGACGTCGAAGCACTACAGCTGCATGCTGATCTTGGAATAAACTGACGATAGCAAAGATTCCATCTTTGACGACGCCACATAAATGGAATAGGTACTAGCTAGCTTGATAGTTAATGTTTGCTTTAGTTTGCGCGCTAGCTCTGCAAATTCAGCTAGTGTGTGAACCCTGCCAACATAAAAATAAATAAATAACATTGCTATGGACCTGCTATGGATTGACTGGATTAACCTCACGTCAGTTACGTACATGTCCCTTTCGGACAGTAGATACGAACCCTCTATTACCTTGCCAGCTAAAGAACTGGCAGTGGATCAAACCATTGTGAGGCAAAGGGCGGAGGGGGTCGCAATCTTTTGAAACTTAAAAACGCGCTATTAAGTGTCTATAATCAGCACAAGTGCTTTCATTGCGTATTATTAATATTATTGAAATTACATAGTTATGTTTACAGTGATATATTGGGGGGGACAAATCATATTTTTCCCAAGATGGGAATCCCCCTCGTGTCCCCCCCGTCCCCCCTGGGATTTCCACCTATGCTTACATGGACAATTAAGAAAATTGCAGGTATTGGAAACCCCAGCAGACCATTAAAACCTCTCTGTCTGTTCACCCTCAGATCTACGTGTATGGCGCACCAATCCCGGCTCTGTGTTTGACTATGACCCTGCTGAGGACAACATTCAGTCCAGGAGTCTGCACATGATGTCAGGTGAGACACGCCTGAGCATGACATGATTTATATTACAGGAAATCATATAAATTAAAGAATTCTGAATTAGTTATACAGGTAACAGCCAAAATAATGGAAACACCAGCAAAGTGTCTTAATAGGTCGTTGGGCCACCACGAGCAGCCAGAACGGCTTCAATGCGCCTTGGCATAGATTCTACAACTGTGTTGAACTCTGTCAGGAGGAATGCGTAACAATTCCATCATTTGGTGTTTTGTTGATGGTGGGGGGAAATGCTATCTCAGATGGCCATGGCATATGGTTTACATCGTTTTCATGCTCATCAAACCATTCAGTGACCATGTGTGCCCTGTGGATGTGGACATTGTCATCCACTCCCATCAGGATAGAAATGATTAATCATAGGTTGAAGGTGATCACTCAGAATGGCTGTGTATTTACTGGCGTTTACCTTGCCCTCTTTGTTTATTCCATGTGTAACTTTGTGTTGTATGTTTCGAACTGCTGTGCTTTATCTTGGCCAGGTCACAGTTGTAAATGAGAACTCGTTCCCAACTAGCCTACCTGGCTAAATAAAGGTGAAATAAAAATAAATATTAAAACGAGGAATAAAATACCCAAGAATGGAGCTATATATGGGGAGTATCAGCTCCTTGGTCTGACTGACATTGAGGGCGAGCGAGGTTGTTGTCCCGGCACCACACTGCTAGGTCTCTGACCTCCTCTCTGTAGGCGGTCTCATCACCATCGGTGATCAGGCCTACCACCTTCTTGTCGTCAGCAAACTTGATGATGGTGTTGGAGTCATGCTTAGAAACACAGTCGTGAGTGAACAGGGAGTACAGGAGGGAACTAAGCACAAACCCATGAGGGGCCATGTGTTGAGGGCCAGCTTGGCAGAGGTGTTGCTGCCTACCCTCATCGCCTGGGGCCGGCCCGTCAGGAAGTCCAGGATACAGTTGCAGAGGGAGGTGTTCAGTCCCTGGGTCCCCAGGTTTGTGATGAGCTTGGAGGGGACTGGCACGCTGCCGGCCAATTACGTGGCGGGGACTACGGAACCCTCATCTACTCACGTGTTTCCAATATGTTGGCAGTTACCTGTAGCTTAAAATACAAAAATGATTCAACCCATGACATTCCTTATCTGACAGTCCAAGCCCAGCGACGCAGCAAGGAGCACTCCCGCTCTACCAGTGCTATGAGTGGTGTTGGCGATGAGAAGTCTGAGGTGTCTGAGGACCCAGGACACCACATGTCGCTGTACAGCAACGGCTTCACTCTCCCCTCTATGGGTAGGTCTACTGTAGTAGGTCCTCCTCTGCTCAATCACAACCAAGTTCAGATATCACACCACCAAACGACTTTGGACCACTTGAAGTGTCCACATGGATTTAAGACCTATATATTCAAACCTCATCAATACTTAGTATAGTCAGTACCCTGTGCCCACTCCTCTTTGATAGAAGTATCCATAACTAACTTTGACGGCTGACTTGACTGTCTTTCCTATCTCCCGCAGGCTACACACACACCAAGACCGTGGAGCTGCAGCAGAGGTCTTCCTCTGTAGCCACCCAGCAGACCACAGTGTCCTCTGTCCCCTCCCACCCCTCCACCACCGGGGTGAGTACTGTACCCATGTACCATGTGTCATTACCATGGCAACCAGTCCTCAGTTTATTGGCTGCTGCTGCTGACTGTGAAACAGAATTAGACATTTTATTGCCTCCGCATTGGGAAGGGAGATGCCTGAAAAACAAGGAGTCCTGTGTTGGGAGTTTTTGGCAAAATCCATTTGGTGGGATGTTGTGCACTATTTTGTTCCAAAAATGGATTTAAAAAAAAGATGTCAGTAAACCATCCACTGCTTTCTTTATCAGCTACCATGACTAAAATCATTTTTTTGTCCCTTTCAGAAAACGGTGCGTGCCATGTATGACTACTCCTCTGCCGACGGTGACGAGGTGTCCTTTAAGGACGGTGATGTCATCGTAAACGTGCAGGCCATCGATGAAGGTTGGATGTACGGCACCGTGCAGCGCTCAGGCAAGACTGGCATGCTGCCGGCCAATTATGTTGAGGTTATCTAAAGACAAGGCCCGCCCATCCCCCCCAATCCTTCCTCCAGAGTGTGTGAGACATCCACTAGGCTCCCTGCCCCTACCTGGGTCACTTCGTAAACCTTTTGTGTAGACTAGTGCTTAAATTAGATTTTAGTAGCTGTGTAACGATTATTAGTCTACTATAGTATAGTGTCTACATGAAATTGTTGACGCCCGTTTCATTATCCCCTGTGGATGACGTAGAAATAAACATACCAATATATAGACTACTGTTGAATGTTAGACCTTGTTTTGCAATAACAATGATATGACAAAATCCCATTGTGTAAATTGCAGGCAAATGTATTTATCAGTTAAATATTCTTAAAGCTTTAAAGTTAACTTTCACACAAGAGATGGGCTACATGCAATTCAAACTTTCCTGTGATGTAAAAGAGAACGTATGGAGAGAAAGTTGTATTATCACCTAAGTCTACAAGGGGTTGATGAAGAAGAAAAAAGGATGTGTGCCATTGCCTCAATGATCTAACCTTAAACCATGGGTCTGTTCAGAATGTAACATTACAGAAAGTTCAGAGAAATGTATTGTGTAGAACAGATGTTTGTTCATCAGAGAATAGGGAACCATGTCAGCTCTATTCATTGTATTTCCCATCTACAACGTTCAGAGCGTTTCACACCCCAGTTTCTGAAGAGTTGTGCGTTCTGAAGTTGTAAAAGAGCAGCCTCTTCCCTCCTGAAGGCTGGCCACTAGTTGCATGTGTGTTTTGTTTCTTCCAAGTACCTAGGTCTGGGGGTCAAGGAAGACATGTAGCTAATAAAGCACACCACGCTCTGCACTAGTGCCGTCTTGTGTTCCTATTTCTGTACCTTGTGGCCTCCTCACTTCGATTTAGCTACATTGCAGTTCAAAATGCAGAACCGGAGAACATGGTAGCAGTGAAACTGACGTCAGTGCTTTGCAGTAAAGCGTCCTGAGTACAACTCAGGATAAACTGTCCATAACACGACAGAAAGGCCCCAGGTTCGAGCCTCGTCAACACACTTTATCACCCTCCTTGACAACGCACCATCCAGTTGCACTATAGAAGAGGTTCCAATTCGGTAGCACCACTGGCAACAGGATCACATCCGGCCGTGATTGGGCGGCGCACAATTGGCCCAGTGTTTCCTGGTTTGGCCGTCATTGTAAATAAGAATGTGTTCTTAACTGACAAGCCTAGTTAAATAAAAACAAATAAAGCTAGCTGTGGCGTGAGCTTATGGAAAATGTTTATTCTCGTTACAGCAACTTGCTTATTGATTCAAGGTATATCAATAATAATTTTGATATTGACACAACCTGTGAAGATGAGCCAGTAAAGTTTATATAGACCAAAAATATAAACTCAATGTCCCATTTTTCATTACCTTAATTTAAAGATCCCAGCTGCTGAGGAGTATTTCTGTATTAAAGCCATTTTGTGGGGAAAAACTCATTCTGAATGGCTGGGCCTGTGGCAAGTTAGCTTCCTGGTCCTGCTGTTGCACGTAAGTGCTAACATATCACCACGTAGGCTGTTTTAGCTCCATTGAAAATGAATGGGCCGCTGCTCGTCTGGAAAGCCCTTAAGAGTCATCAATTCAAAATATGATGCCCACCGACTGTAAGCATAAAAATAGACCATTACACTTTCCATCCCCCTATACATCCAAAATAATTGCCCTCATAAGGGTTCGCATGCTTTACTTAAGTACGCAAAAAAAAGTACCCTCATACGTTTTCGCATCCTTTATTTATGTATGCAAAATGTAAAAAGTGCCACCCTCCTGGCCAGTATTTATTGCTAAAATGTCAATTCATGGCAAAGTCTTGGAACAGCCAATCAGAGACCATGCTTCCCTTTCACTCTTACCATAGCGACAGTTAATCATCATCACCCAACCTTTCAGGCTAAAAAGATAAGTAAAGTAGTGAGCATTTATAAAACACCTCCCTCACCCATCAGGACATGGAAAAAGGACAAAGACAACAGGAGTTAAAAACATAGATCCTAGTCAACTTGTAGCACAGTCCTGATTAACTCTTAAGAGTGTAATAGGAAAAACAGCGATTGGGGTGTTCAGGTTCGAAGTCCATGGGGGCTGAGGGGCCTGGCCACCCATATAAAAAAATCTCTAAAAATTCAAACACTAATGTCAATAGGCACCCTCAATTGACGTCACGTCGGGCAATCCAAACCCCGTAGACCGTTTTGATCAGAGTCCACTGTCCTTGTTCTGAGAAAGTAGTCTGCTCTGCAGCTGCACCACTACATTCTTCATCATCTCTCCCAGCTTATCATGGAGCTGAACAAGCTGGTCAGGGGAGCAGCGGCTCAGTTCCTCCCCAGCTAGACGAGCTCCCAGGGACTCCACCTCCAACAGAAGATCCCCCTCAGGCCTCTGGTGGTCAGGCCTGCTCTGGTCCAGTCTCTCCTCTGGACCCTGCTCCATGGACACTGGCTCATCCAACATCTCTGTGGCTACAGCAGGGATCAGAGAAGACCATGTATGACATACTGAAGACGAGCGGTATTAGTAATACTACAGATCGCTTAAACTAGATTGAAGGTTTATAGAAAAATATAAAGATGTTTTGCGGCATTGTGATCTAAAAACAAATAAAACAGTAATTCAACTGTGGCCTAGGCTGGGTTACAGTACAGCACTGTGACAACTGTTGCTTTTAAAAGGGCTAGAAATGTGATTGATTGTTAAAGTAAAATATTCAATTCAAATTGCTTGGCACCAACAAAACCATCATCATTAGGACATTTTTCCAAAGTGTAGTGTATTTGGTAGGAACTCACCGAGGGCCTCTCCAGGAGTCTTGTCCTCCTCTTCCTGGTTCTGAGGAAGGGTTGGCTCCTCCAGCTCTGATGTCATGTTCTCCATCTCTTCAAAACTCTTCAACTCATCACTACGGCCCTTCCGCTGAAGCAAGGACAAGGCAAACAGTCAGATACAGCCCAAACAGGTGGCATCAGTTCAGGTGGGTTTTATCTGCAGTTATAATCTATGTAGGACAATTATTTATCTGGTAAGATAAGGTGAACAGAAGAGATTTCATTTTCATTTTTCATTTTCATTTTTTAGAAGGTGGTGGAAAGTTAGTTTTGAAAGTTTTAGGCATTACCTGCTGTTCGTGGTATGTTTTAAGTGCTGTCTTCACATTAGAGATCTTTGGCGAGCGAATGGGAAGGTTCTTGATTTCGCTGGGTGTGAGAGCACTGAGGTCTCCAACCGTTTTGATATTACGGGCACGCACAAGATGACCAAAACCACGAGGCCTATAGGAAGAGAGAAAATTTAAAAATAAATCTCTCCATGTCAAGGGGGAAAGATCCCAAACGGTCCACTATAAAGTTTTGGATGTCAGCAACACTTTTATTAGGTTTATTTGACAGGGACAATGCAAATAAATCAAAATTTCTGGCAACCTTTTAATGCGTAAAGTAAATGTCGGATAAAAAATGTCAAGACAGGCCTGATGGAAACAGAAAATTGTCTTCCAAATGTCGACAAAACAATATGCTAGACTACATGGGAACTTTGTGTTGGTAAAATTAATTAAGCGAGAAATGATGGCGGAAACGCCTTTATGCGACAATATTGATATAAAACCATCATATTGAAGTAAACGCGATATGTAGTCTGGTCCTCCCACTACGACTCAGGAAAGCATGCAGTTTGTTATGCTACAGATGAAATATATTATGATGAACTTCACAGGGTGAAAGTGCACAGTGATGAGCTTGATGCTCCTTTCAATAAATATTGAGGGTCTTATTCTGGTGACCTGATGATCGATACTTGGCTGCCATTTGACAACTAAAAAGAATCTCGCTCTCTTGTCCATAATCATCAACATGTAGGATATTTGGGGGGGGGGGGGGGGGGGTACATTAAACCGCCCCCCAAAAAATTGTATGTACACTACGTTATCAACACACTGCATTTTATCCACAAGTCAATTTGATGGAAACCTCTGGTGTGAAAATGCACATATTGTTTTTATGCAGATTTTAGAACATTCACATGAAAATCTGTTGTCAATTGGATGGAAACCTAGCTAGTATGTCAGATTTAGCCAGCCAGAAACATTTTCTATCATATAGGGATTTATGTCCTCACCACATGTTGGAGGTGATCTGAGGCAGTACCGCCTCCACAGGCGTAGAACAGCCGACCAGGGCCGGGTACACACAGTCCTTAGGGATGGGCCTTGGCTCCTGGCTCATCTCTGAGATCTGAAACAACATTCATCAAGTCAGCCACTGATCAAAGGAATTGGACTCATGCACTTGTTCTTCAAAAATGTGATGCACAACAATCATGCACTTTGAGATATCATGCATTTCTGTATGCAGTAAAATGAATGTCCTTGTTCTTGATAATAAGGTTTCTATAAATCGGATACATTTGGTTAAAAATGATTGAATTTGGATTTAAAAAGGTAAACCGTGTTGCATTTATGATCATGTCTGAAAATAACTTGGGTATTTCCTGTGTATCTGGGTATACATACCAGGCATTTCTTGGAGCTCTTGTACCCCGGGCTGCAGAGATTGCGTGGACTAAGGATCAGTAGGCCCTTTGTTGGTGTTGTGATATACTGCAATATAGAGCAGAGGTTAGGCTAAGAGTCAAAATGTAAGACATCAAAAAAAATAACAGCAAAGTTCTGGCCACTTATAGAGTGGTATTCTCACTTGATATCTGCATGATTAACTAACATATTCTACACAGTGTCTCCCATTGATGACGATGAATGATTTACGCGAAAGTCCAAGTGGCACATTCTTAACCCTAAATCAAGCCTATAAGGATTTTGTGCAAAGTATATAAAATGACATTTAATAAACATCACTAGTGGAGCATATACCTTAGGCTGAGTGATGCTGCTGCTGGCAGTTTTGGCTCTTGGGGAGCTGGATCGGATGATCGGGCTGCGACGGTCAATGTCATCTGCCAGCTCCTGGTGTTGGATTGGGTCGGCAAATGATACTCGTCGAGACTGCAAAATATAGATTAATTTAACACTGTTTTCAGAACTTGCTAATGCCATTTTAGATACATCAAGGTTTCTCTTCAACTGTATGTAATTTTGAATTCATACTGATTTAGTGAAATGCAGATAATTCTAATAAATGCATACAGTGCCTTCAGAAAGTATTCCGACCGCTTTAGTTTTCCCGCTTTGTTACGTTAAAGCCGTATTCTAAAATTGCTTAAATATATATATTTTTTAAATCCTCAAATCTACACACAGTACTCCATAAAGACAAAACAAGTTTAGACATTTTTGAAGTATTCACCCCTTTGCTATGAGACTCGAAATTGAGCTCAGGTGCCTCCTGTTTCCATTGATCATCCTTGAAATATTTCTACAACATGATTGGAGTCCAGCTGTTGATTTATTTAACCTTTATTTAACTAGGCAAGTCATTTAAGAACAAATTCTTATTTACAATGATGGCCTAATCCGGTCTAACCCAGACAACACTGGGCCAATTGTGCGCCGCCCTATGGGACTCCCAATCACAGCCGGTTGTGATATAGCCTGGAATCAAACCAGGGTCTGTAGTGACGCCTCTAGCACTGAGATGCAGTGCCTTAGACTGCTATGCCACTCAGGAGCCCTGTGGTAAATTCAATTGATTGGAAAGGAACACACCTGTCTATATAAGGTCCCACAGTTGACAGTGCATGTCAGAACAAAAACCAAGCCATGAGGTCGAAGGAATTGTCCATAAATCTCAGAGACAGGATTATGTCAAGGCACAGATTTTTTACCTTTATTTAACTAGGCAAGTCAGTTAAGATAAATCCACTATAATTGAGAATTTCAATAAGCATATCCAGCTTTCCACCTGGCTACCCCTACCCGGGTCAACAGCACTGCACCCCCCACAGCAACTCGCCAAGCCTTCCCCATTTCTCCTTCTCCCAAATCCAGTCAGCTGATGTTCTGAAAGAGCGGCAAAATCTGGACCCCTACAAATCAGCCGGGCTAGACAATCTGGGCCCTTTCTTTCTAAAATGATCTGCCAAAATTGTTGCAACCCCTATTACTAGCCTGTTCAACCTCTCTTTCGTGTCGTCTGAGATTCCCAAAGATTGGACAGCAGCTGCGATCAACCCCCTCTTCATAGGGGGGGGACACTCTTGACCCAAACTGCTACAGACCTATATCTATCCTACCCTTCCTTTCTAAGGTCTTCGAAAGCCAAGTCAACAAACAGATAATCGGTAATGACGATTTCGAATCCCACCATTTCTTCTCCGCTATGCAATCTGGTTTCAGAGCTGGTCATGGGTGCACCTCAGCCACGCTCAAGGTCCTAAACGATATCCTAACCACCATCGATAAGAAACAATACTGTGCAGCCGTATTCATTGACCTGGCCAAGGCTTTCGACTCTGTCAATCACCACATTCTTATCGGCAGACTCAACAGCCTTGGTTTCTCAAATTATTGCCTCGCCTGGTTCACCAACTACTTCTCTGATAGAGTTCAGTGTGTCAAATCGGAGGTCCTGTTGTCCGGGCCTCTGGTAGTCTCTATGTAGGTGCCACAGGGTTCAATTCTTGGACCGACTATCTTCTCTGTATACATCAATGATGTCGCTCTTGCTGCTGGTGAGTCTCTGATCCACCTCTACGCAGACAACACCATTCTGTATACTTCTGGCCCTTCTTTGGACACTGTTAACTAACCTCCAGACGAGCTTCAATGCCATACAACTCTCCTTCGTGGCCTCCAATTGTAAATACAAGTAAAACGAAATGCATGCTCTTCAACCGATCGCTGCCTGCACCTGCCCGCCCGTCCAACATCACTACTCTGGACGGTTCTGACTTAGAATATGCGGACAACTACAAATACCTAGTTGTCTGGTTAGACTGTAAACTCTCCTTCCAGACTCACATCAAACATCTCCAATCCAAAGTTAAATCTAGAATTGGCTTCCTATTTCGCAATGAAGCATCTTTCACTCATGCTGCCAAACATACCCTTGTAAAACTGACCATCCTACCGATCCTCGACGATGTCATTTACAAAATAGCCTCCAACACTCTACTCAGCAAATTGGATGTAGTCTATCACAGTGCCATCCGGTTTGTCACCAAAGCCCCATATACTACCCACCACTGCGACCTGTACGCTCTCGTTGGCTGGCCCTCGCTTCATACTCGTCGCCAAACCCACTGGCTCCAGGTCATCTACAAGACCCTGCTAGGTAAAGTCCCCCCTTATCTCAGCTCGCTGGTCACCATAGCAGCACCCACCTGTAGCACGCGCTCCAGCAGGTATATCTCTCTGGTCACCATAGCAGCACCCACCTGTAGCACGCGCTCCAGCAGGTATATCTCTCTGGTCACCCCCAAAACCAATTCTTCCTTTGGCTGCCTCTCCTTACAGTTCTCTGCTGCCAATGACTGGAACGAACTACAAAAATCTGAAACTGGAAACACTTATCTCCCTCACTAGCTTTAAGCACCAGCTGTCAGAGCAGCTCACAGATCACTGCACTTATACATAGCCCATCTATAATTTAGACCAAACAACTACCTCTCCCCCTACTGTATTTATTTATTTTGCTCCTTTGCACCCCATTATTTCTATCTCTACTTTGCACATTCTTCCACTGCAAATCTACCATTCCAGTGTGTTACTTGCTATATTGTATTTACTTCGCCACCATGGCCTTTTCCCCCCCCTTTTACCTCCCTTATCTCACCTCATTTGCTCACATTGTATATAGACTTATTTTTCTACTGTATTATTGACTGTATGTTTGTTTTACCCCATGTGTAACTCTGTGTTGTTGTATGTGTCGAACTGCTTTGCTTTATCTTGGCCAGGTCGCAATTGTAAATGAGAACTTGTTCTCAACTTGCCTACCTGGTTAAATAAAGGTGAAATATATATATTTTTTTAAAGAAGAAATTCTTATTTTCAATGACGGCCTAGGAACAGTGGGTTAACTGCCTTGTTCAGGGGCAGAACAGATTATTTACCTTGTCAGCTCGGGGATTCGATCTTGCAACCTTTCGGTTACTAGTCCAATGCTTGAACCACAAGGCTACTTGCCGCCCCAGATCTGGGAAGGACACCAACAATTTCTGCAGCATTGAAGGTCCCCAAGAACACAGTGGCCTCCATCATTCTTAATTTAAATGAAAGAAGTTTGGAACCACTGAGACTCTTCCTAGAGTTGGTCGCCCGGCCAAACTGAGCAATTGGGGGAGAAGGGCCTTGGTCAAGGAGGTGACCAAGAACCCAATGGTCACTCTGGGAGAATCTTCCATAAAGACAACCATCTCTGCAGCACTTCACCAATCAGGCCTTTATGGTAGAGTGGCCAAACGGAAGCCATTCCTCAGTAAAAGGCACATGACAACCCGCTTGGAGTTTGCCAAAAGACACCTAAAGACTCACAGACCAAGAGAAACAATATTCCCTGGTCTGATGAAACCAAGACTGAATTATTAGGCCTGAATGCCAAGCATCACGTCTGGAGGAAACCTGGCACCATCCCCACAGTGAAGCATGGTGGTGGCAGCATCTTGCTGTGGGGATGTTTTTCAGCAGCAGGGCTGGGGAGACTAGTCAGGATCGAGGGAAAGATGAATGGAGCAAATTACAGAGAGATCCTTGATGAACACCTGCTCCAGAGCACTCAGGACCTCAGACTGGGGCAAAGGTTCACCTTCCAACAGGACAACAACCCTAAGCACACAGCCAAGACAACGCAGGAGTGGCATTGGGACAAGTCCCTGAATATCATTGAGTGGCCCAGCCAGAGCCCGGACCCAATCTAACATCTCTGTAGAGACCTGAAAATAACTGTGCAACAACGCTCCCCATCCAACCTGACAGAGCTCAAGAGGATCTGCAGAGAAAAATGGGAGAAACTCCCCAAATACAGGTGTGCCAAGCTTGTAGCGTCATACCCAAGACTTGAGGCTGTAATCACTGCCAAAGGTGCTTCAACAAAGTACCGAGTAGTGTCCGAATACTTACGTAAATTTCCATTTTTGTTTAAGTAACAGGTTCGCAAAAATGTCTAAAAACTATTTAATCCATTATAGAATAAGGATGTAACGTAACAAAATGTGGAAAAAGTCAATGGGTCTGAATACTTTCCGAATGCACTGTAATGTAAATGTATCTTAAAGAACGCTTTGTAACCATAGTATGATTTGTGTAAATCTTCATAGATTAAGTACACCGGATCATGTTACCTTAGTGAAAGGTGAAGGACTCTCCTCTTCTATTTGTCTTTTCTGTCCCTTCTTCAGTATAGAGGTGGAGGGGGAGGCTGAGGGGGTCCACATACCCCTGATCCTGCCACTGCTGGGGCTCTGGCCCACCTCCAAACCCATCATAGCCTCCAAGCCCTTCTGCTTGGGAGGCGAATCTTGGCACAACACGTCTTTAGAAGTACTTGGATGATGTAGAGGCACTGGTGCTTCGCAAGTGTCGAAGGTCAGAGGGGCAACAGAGTCTAGAGGATGTAGAGCTAGGTCGTTATTGTTTATCTGAGTTTCTTCACCGTCCTCTTCTTCACACTCAAGACCTGGAACCGTATTCATTTTTGCCCTCTCTTGGAGAGGAGTGATATCTTGAACGTCGTTCGCCTGAGACTCTGTGTCGTTTTCTCTGGTCCTAGTAGAGGTGTTGTCAGATTCTGGCTGGCCTTTAATACATGTGTACTGCTCCTCCTGTTGCGCCTCATCTAAGGCATTGAAGCCCTCTGGTTGGGTATGCACAGTAGACATGAAAACATCCTCTTCTGGTTGGTCCTCCTCTAGAACATTGTTAGTAGACTCTGGATGTCGGTTCTCCTTGTCTTCTCCCATCTGCTCCTCTGTCACCTCCTCACTGGACACAGTCACAGGCTTAGGCACATCTACAAGCTTCTCCCCTGAAGACTCAGCAACCTGAAGACTCAGGCTCAGTTTCTCCTCTGCAGCTTCGCTGGGTGAAGTATCTGTGGGGAGTCCACTGGAGATGGGAGGGGTAGATAGTTTGTTTGGTTCAAGTAATACACTTTCATATCCTGAGACTGAATATCCATCAGCGGAAGGCACTGGAGAGTTGGCCTGCTCAGAGTCAGTGAGGAGCTTATTTTGGAGCCGTGTTGGCCCTTCACACCCAACGTCACTATGGACACCCTCCTGAGAAGAGACTGTTTTGAGGTTCTTCCGTGGGGATATGCACAAATGCTGACTCTTCAGTTGTTCTAGCTCAAGTTTTAATGAAGAGTCGATCAATTGAGATGGCAGCTTAGTATTCTCACACTCACCCTCTAGATCTACCATCTCAGTGTTAGTCTCCCTCTGCCCCATATCGTTATTTGTTATCAGAGGAAGTTTCAGAACATCCATTTGAGGTTTAAGGGAGTTGATACTTTTAATGGTTTCATCCACATCCTGAGGAATCTTAACTTTTAAGGCCTCACTCAATGGGTTTTGCAAGTCTGACTTTTCAGATTCAGACTTTAGAGAAGATTCTGAACTATCCATTGGGATCTCTTGGTAAGCCCCTGGCTCTCCTGATCCAACAGTAGCAAGTGGGCTTGGAAGAGCTTCAGTGGATTTGGGATTCCTGCCTCTCTTCTTGGGTTTCTGGGCATCCTCCTGGGTCTCTGAAGCGTCTGACTCCAAGTTCTCCATGTTGGAGGACAGAAAGCCCTGGGAAGCTTTCTGTCTCGTAGTCCTTCTGCTTCCTTGGGAGGATTCCTGTGTTCCAGCCTGGTCTGCCACCTGGGAGCACTCAGTCTCTATGGTGGGGGTTGGCATAGGGCTGCTGCTGGCCTTCACCTGTTCCTCTAACTTGCTTCTCTTACTGGATCTGCCTCTGGGCCTTGGCTGGCTGTCTGTTTGTCTGGTGGCGGAAGGAGTGACCTGAGAATCAGTCTGGCTCATCTCGGGTGCTGCTGCTGAATCAGTGGCCACATTTGGACTTGTTTTGTCCTCCAACTCAGCCACTTCGAGGGGCACCTTGCTTTTCCTGCTTGCTCTACCCTGTGACTGGCTGTCTTTTGGAGTGACTGAAGATGTGGCTGAAGGTGTGGTGATCTTTGAGTCAATTTGACTGAGTGTGTTTTCCGTGCCAACTCTTCTCTTCTGTTTGTCTTTACCCTGTTCTTCGGACTCTGTGACCAATTTACTCCTCCTGCTTGATCTACCCTGTGATTGTTCATCTCCTGTTTGAGCAGCAGGAGATAGTGTGGCCATCTGAGAATCACTTTGGCTTTGCTCCTCCTCAGTAGGATACTGCTTTTCAACCTTGTCTAGGAGATCAAACTCCTCCGAATCACTGACGGCCTTGCTCCTGCTTGTTCTACCCTGTGACTGACTCTCTAGTTGAGATGGTGTGGCTACATGTGAATCTGTTTGACTTGGCTTCTCCTTCTGAGCCTTACTACCCTTTTGTTTCTGATTGCCATCATCCTCTACTTCCACAGCCAGCTTACTCCTCTGACTACGTCTACTCTGTGATTGGCTATCATTATCAGAGGCAGTGACCGTTAGGGAGTCACTTTGACTGAGCTCTTCCTTTGCAACACCTCTCCTCTTCCGTTTGTCTTTTATTTTTGTCTCTGATTCCCTGACCAATTTGTTGCTCCTCCAACCCTGTGATTGGCTGTTGCTATCACCAGCAGGTGAAGGTGTGGCAACCTGTGAATTTGATTGACTCAACTCACTCACTTCCTTGTGACTTCTCGTTCTCAGCTTGTCTTTTCCACCATCCTCCTCAACAGCCAGCTTACTTCTCCTGCTGGCTCTACTTTGTGACTGACTATCAGTTGGACTGGCAAGAGAGGGAGTAGTCTTTTGTGAATCAGTTTGACTCACATCCTCTCCAGGTTGAGACTTTGTCCGTTTGTCTATATCATCTTGTTCCTCTGCGTCCTCTCCTGGTCTCAGCGGCCTACTCCTCCGCCGTCCGGACCGCCTTGGTTCACCTTGGCTCAGAGTGGACTGGGAGCTGGTAGAATCTTCCAAAAGACCTTTAGATTCCTCTTCTTCCTGACCGTTGTTTCCCATTACTTCTTCAACTGCAGGAACTGGAACTTCCTTCAGTACTTCCACCTGAGTCTGGGTGTCTGGGATGACATCGTCCTCTGTGGTTTCACTTGACCGTTTCTCAGCGATTATCTCAACTTCAGATTCCTTTTTGTTTTCTGAAGATTTGTGTTCCTCTCCCTCCTTTAGGAAAGACTCATTCCTGGAGCTTTTGTGTCTTACTTGTTCAGTCTCCTGGGAGTCCTGTCGGTCTGTGTCAGCCTCAGTCTCTGCCGATGGTTTCTGAGAGGCAGGCTCCTGCTCCTGGCTGTCCAAGGTCCTGGTGAGGGGGCCTGTAAACTTCACCACGCTGGCAGGACTAGCAGGCTTCCCCTCAGCATACTTCTCCAGAGTGATGAAGGACTGGCGACGACTGTTGTGTTTCTTAGGTGTCCCTGAGATGATATCAGAGCCGCCAGAAAGAATTGGGCTGGTGCCCTCTTCTCTAGACTCCATGGCAACATCGGAGTCCTCCAACGGAACGTCTTCATTGGCATCCTCCATGGAAACATCTGCAGACTCAAGAAGTACTTCCTCAGCAGGCTCCTCTTCCATTGCCGGTTCTGCCATCTCATTGGTTGGACTGATATATTCCTGGGTGTCTTTTGCCAAAACCTCAGAAGCTTCATCCATTTTCACATTACCCTGTGGAGAAAAGAATGCAGAGACATTTGATTTGTATTTTCACTTTCTTTTGCGTTTGAGGAAAAAGGCTGTTAGCTTTCATGGCTTTTATGTTTTAATTTAAATGAAAACAGTTCATCAGGGCCAAAAAAAAAATCATAATTCAGACCTCGGGGGTAAATGTAACAATTAATAACTTTTGTTGTTAGATTCTCTTTACCTCTGATTTACCCTCATCTTTAGCGGCATCTTCGGCTTGCTCATCTGCTGGTAATTTGTCCCTGAAAAAGATATTCATGTTTTAACCACTGGGTCCCCCAATGTTGATAGATTAGTGGTATACAGTGTAACGGCAGCAGCCAACTACTTACAGTGATTCCTCCTGACTCTGTGTGTACTGGGTGAAGACTGTGGTATCAAGGGAAGCATCCAGGTTGTTGTACATGGCAGGGATGTCAACCCTTTAGAATAAAACCCATACAAAAGCATTATACAGTGAGAAAATGTTTGTTGATTTGTCTAAATAAGGCAAAAATAAAAAAAGAGACGACAAAGAGATTTAAATTAACATAGTTGATTTGCCCGAAACTGACCTTTTGGTTCTCTTGACCTCTTTCTGGTGCTCAGTGAGAACTCTCTCCTTGGTCTCAGGGGGGATGAACACAAAGTCTATCGAGGCCTGCTCCTCCAGTTCCTCTCTGCGAGGCAGCTTGTGAGAACCAAAGTCAAGTTTTGTCTGATAGGGAGGGAATAAAAGTCAGCTCTAATATGATGCAAATGGTGGCAATAGAGACAACTTACTGTGTTTTGACAGCCTTTGTAAGAAAGCTGCCTAGCACAAGATTTGGTCATGGGGTTCAGAGAATAAAGAATTCCATTTCAATTGAGTCAATTCCATTTTTCCTCAATGTGGGGAATTGAAATGGAATTCATACACAGGAAATGACTGGGTAAAAGCAGCACTTACAGAGACGGGCTTGGTAGAGGTGTTGGAGTTCCTGTCCTTCATCTCCTCAGCCCTGGGCAGTAGAGAATCTCTCTTCACCCCAGAAGTGACATGTACTCCACTCAGTTTGGTCTCCAGCTGAGAGCTCTCACTCTGCATCCACAAAACATAATCCAGGGATTATTACACCATTCATATGAAACCTGCGGCAATTTGACTTATTCAACATGGAAAACACTCACCGAGTACTGTCCACTGAGCTCATCTGGAACTTCAACAGACTGAAACCCAGGTAGAAGGATAGGAGTGTTCTGCTTCACCTGGCTCAACACCGGCCTGGAAAAAACAAACATTAGCAAACACGAAAACCTTTAGGGTCGGTTTAGGGCCAGTTTTCAGGACCCAGATAAATACATTGCTGGACTTTAAAGCAGTTTTATTGGAGATTCTCCACTGAATATGGTACTGGTCCAGGAAATCACCCCATAAATATAATATGGCTCAACTTAACGCCCAAACAGATTCTTACTTGAGTTCCTCTGGATAGACGAGGACCAGAGTGTTGGCGAAGGTTGCATTCCAGAACTGTGCAGCTAAGGAGCGGACCTGCTTGCGTCGATGGAGGAACAGGACACAGAGCAAGGGGGACAGCAGGGACAGCAGCTCATCATCATAGGCCAGGGCTGAACGGATCTGCAGGCACCCCAAGACATCACTCAGGAGCTTCTCCAGCTGCAGGGAAAGAACACACTTATAGTGAGACTAGCACCGAGACACAGACGATCAGTTAAAGATATGAAGCATGCAAAGAAAGAATCAATTACTTAGAAACTGAACAAAAATATAAACGCAACATGTAAAGTGTTGGTCCCATGATTTATGAGCTGAAATAAAAAATCCCAGAAATGCTACATACGCAGCAAGATTATTTCTCTCAAATTTGTTAACATCCCTGTTCGTGAGCATTTCTCCTTTGCCAAGATAATCCATCCACCTGACAGGTGTGGCATATCAACAAGCTGATTAAACAGCATGATCATTACATAGGTGCACCTTGTATTGGGGACAATAAAAGGCCACCCTAAAAAATTGGAAGTTTGGTCAGTTTTGAGGGAGCGTGCAACCGGCTTGCTGATTGCAGCAATGTCCACCAGAAATGTTGCCAGAGAATTTAATGTTAATTTCTCTACCAATGCCGTTTTAGAGAATTTGCCAGTACATCCAACCGGCCTCAAAAACAAAGACCTCGTGTAACCATGCCAGCCCAGAAACTCTACATCTGGCTTCTTCACCTGCGGGATTGTCTGAGACCAGCCACACCGGACAAGGGATGAAACTGAGGAGTATTTCTGTCTGTAATAAAGCCCTTTTGTGGGGAAAATCTAATTCTGATTGGCCTGGCTCCCAAGTGTGAGGGCCTATACCCTGAAAGGCCCACACCCATAGCTGCGCTCCCGCTCAGTCATGTGATATCCATAGATTAGAGCCTAATGAATGCATTTCAATTGACCGATTTCCGTATATGAACTTTAATTCAGTAAAATAGTTGAAATTGTTGCATTTATATTTTGTTCAGTATATAACATTAATGCAGTAGTTTATATAGAGATCCAGTACAGATAAAGAAACGAAATGGAAAACATTTCAACACACCTTTGCTCCAAGACTTGAGGTACATTTGCGCTGCTCATTTGGAGTCCTCCCAGCCTGTTCATAGAGGGCTACGAGGGGATGTGAGAGAGAGGCTAGGGCCTCCTGGATGGCTGTACCCAGAGACAGATTAGAGAACAAGATAGAGAGGATGGAGACCAGGGCTAGGCCTGTACCATTAGGGACTGTCTCATGGGCCTCCAGTGCATTGAAGGCCTCAAGGGATTGAACCAGCAGGGTCTGGAAGGTAGACAGGTTCCCCAGCGCCTTGCTTTTCTTACGCACCCAGGTTAGATGGGTGTGGGGAGCTGGAAGGGACAAGGGGAGGGTAAGTAAACATCAAGCCCATTGAGTTAAAAAACACCTTGCATTTGTGATAAAAACAGTTTTTAAAATATGGTTAAAACTTAAATTTCTGGTTAAAACGGTGCTAAAAGCATCTTACATTTCATCTTCTGCTGAAACTGTGGTGTGTAAGGAGAGAAGTCTGCACTCTCAGCGATGACCAGGAGGATGTTAGCAACCGCATGCAACGTTGCTGGAACCTGGAGAATAAACAAACGGGCATGGAACGCTCAATGAATCTGAACAAACTACTGGACAACAGTATTCATCAAAAGGCTACCAACTCTGGTAAATAAGATAACCATTGGGTGTTGGGTATAGTGCAGCGGTCCCCTCCCGCTTACCTTCAGGGCCTTTCTGTCCAATATGGCAGCCATCTTGACACACAGCTCTTCACAGCAGACGTTCTCCTCGGCCGTGGCCACCAGGGCAGAGCAGCGGGCAAACACCTTATACAGCCTGCACCACGTACCCAGCATGGACTTCTGAGTCATCTACAGAGGCAGAAAGCATGTTTGAGATTGACCACATTGCAGTGGGACAACGCAGAATCACATATCTTCAAACTACCCTGCATTCCAGCCCTCATTATGAGACAGGCGAATCTGCGCCTCCTCACCTTTCTCAAACTGATCCACTCAGATCACAGACAGTAAGGTACTTCACTTGAATTGATTGAAATTAGAGCAACGCACTCAATAGGTTCAACCGTGGTTTATTGGAGAATCATATAGCATGATCTTTTAAAAGATAAGCAGACCTGCCAACCAATTTTTACCACTTCAGCACGGCGCCGGCCCCCACAACGGCGCACGTGCGAAACCCACACTGCTCAAATCATAGGCAAATGCACAGTTGTTTTGCCTAACTATGATGTTGGCAGACTGCCTCAGTATGAATAGTAGTCTATAGACTTATGGGTACTTGGTTGGTCTATGGTAGCCAACTAGAAATACGTTTAAAATGTACACATCAGGGCTCTCCCTAGGATTTTCTGACAACATGGTGCTGATGTAGGCCTACGGTTGGTTGGTTGGGTGGGTGGGGGTCAGTCAACTACCCCCCTCAGGAAGTTGGAGCATTTTGCATTTTTGAAAAACCTGTATCTGCCATTTCCTGAAAGACTTACATATCAAACAATGTACGCAACATAGACGTTTTGTTTGATGCTAAATTAAATTGAGGTGGTCTCAATGACACCCACATTTTTCTAGGTTAAATGTAGGGGTGATGATTATTCTAACAGGTGTCTATCTGGATAGTCTGGTGAAAAAGTTAACTGGCTTCTTCTGAATGTTGTCGTAGTCTAGCTTACTGTTGGTTATCTGGAATATCAAACAACTGAACTAAGCCTGTATGAGCTTGTTTCAGTTCTCCATCCCCGACCTCATCCATCTAGTTCGGTCTGACAACTAGGATACCATTCTTTCAACATGCCTCGTCATTGGTGAACTGACTATCACATCCGCAGCCTACTGTTGACATAGGCCTAACAGCTATATTAAGAGGACTGGTCAAGAACGGATTCATTAACATAGGCCTACATTATCGTTTCTGCTTGTCCATGCGCTTGCTCATACTCCCGTTGCAAATATCAAAGCATGTGCGGGATAGAAAGTGTTTCTCGCTTAGTTGACCAAACACTGCAGCTAACTACCTTTGTCGTATTGACACCTTAGCTAAGGAACCAACTAGAAATAAGTGGTTATGTGCTTGGCCAACACCAACAACTTCAGACGGTTGAGTCAAAAACCATAATGTGCCAACTAGAAGCCTATTGTTGTGTATTCAAGGGTCGTTTTTCCATACAAGCGTACATTGACCTCACATTGCATGCGTGGAACGCAAAATGCGTGCAGGTTGGCAGGTCTGGATACAGTATGCCATCTGACTCACCTGTGGCAGAACCTTGCCAGGTAGCAGGTGTATGATGGGGAACATCAGGGCAGTGAGCACAGCACTGAAGCTGTGCTCCAGAGCGTCCCCTTGGTTCACCTCATTGGTCTGTGACGAGGGAGGAAAATCTTATTAAACCAATCGCCACCTCTATCTCCATCTATGCAACACGTAGGGGAAATATAAATCATAATTTGTTTAAGGTGACCCCTTGGCGAAATTGTTCTTGCATCTAAACAAACAAGCATCGCATGCAGTGCAGTTCTAGAGCATTTACATGACATGAACAGATGTCAGTTATACGGTGTGTCCCTTTCTAACCTGTGTGATGGTGTCGGTCAGCGGGTTGACCACCAGGCTCCACATCCTCCAAAGCTGTTCTTTGTTCCCCAGAGTCCCCGCGCTGCGCCCAACCGTCCCCAGGACCGCCTCCCCAAACGCCAGGGGGGACGTGGGGCCGGACAGACCACAACTCACCAGTGTCTCCAAACACAGGAAGAACCTGTGGGGGGGCAGAGACAGATACAACTCAAATAAGACCAGAAAAAGACATGTGGCTGCTACATTTGTTTATGGTAAGACAGGGGGAAACCCACCTCTCATCCTCTATGAAGCCTGCCACCAGACTGTGGTTGTAGAACAGGAGAATCAAGAACAGGGCTGGGGTTCCCTGTGGCAGAGACAGAGGAGACAATGTAACCACACCACACACAGGACCACACACAGAATTCAGAACACATCTGGCTCCCATATCAAAGACACTGCAGGATGTGTGAAGAGAAGACGTTGTTACAGAGCAGGTCACAGGGTTGTCATCAGTACGGCATCATAGGAGTCTATAGCTATGTCTCAGGGAACCTTCTATAGTTCGGCTTTCACGGGTGGGATTAAGATTGTGTGCAACAAAGGAAGGAGTCAGAGCTAGCAGGAAGCCACAGGATGGACCTACTGCATTTCAGTTTATTACGTATGGAAACTGTTGCTTACATGGTCCCTTTCCCAATGATCCTAGATCTGTGTCAAGAGCATAATCAGATACACCCTGCATACAGCTGAACAGAAAGAGAAGAGGCAGAAACTCACATTCAGTACATCCATTTTGCCCACTTGGTAAGAGGCAGATCCCAGTACTCTCTGAGGGATACCCTTCACTGTCAATTCCAGCAGACTCTGTTGAGAGAGTGAGTAAGAAAACCATCTACTGAAAGCATTAAAGCAGCCCCTTTTACAAGCTAAGTGTGGCGCTTCAGGGAATTGAGAGATATCCAGGACATCTACATTCAAGGTGGTCTACTGACACTTGTATGAAAAACTCCTAGACCAAAACAGACTCATTAACAGAAGTTAGTAAGACTTTAGCTTTTAGTTTCCACTAACATGGGCTACCAGACGACCAGTCCTGGTTGGAGGTGTTGTAGAATAAGAGTAGGTGTAGTACAGTGGTGGAGGCAGGTCTTACCAGAGCCCTGTTGGCAGGGAGGGCTTCTGAGGAGATGATGCTCTGTAGAGCCTGTAGCAGCAAGGTCAGCACCTCAGAGCCCTGCCTTTCCTTCTTATTGCCTGCTGTCACAGTAACACAGGTACAAGGGACAGGATGAGAGACAAACAAAGTCAACATACTAGGGGTGGATCGCCATTGGTCTTTCCTCTCTCCTCACCACCTTCTCAAAACACATTGGAGAAGGTCCAAGGGGAGGGACCTTGAATTTACTTTTTGAGAAAGAGGCAAGGAGAAAGGACGCAAGTTATCAAGGCAAGACTTGAGATTAATTTATGTAATTTCTTTTGAAGGTCATCACTGGGGTCTTGCCCCTCAGATTTCATTCCTCGTCACAGCGGTTTCAGACCCGAAGGTCTGATGTCCGCTCAGACTTAAACTGATGACAGTGGGGTAGGGCCTGGGGTGGGGGGAGGCTGGGGTCTCTGCTCTCCCCCCTGACAAAGAGGACTCAGGCCCAGCTCTGGTACTCTGTGTGGGGCCGCAGGGCTGACCCCATGGCTGGAAGGGTCAGTCAAACAGAGCAGCAGCCACAGAACATTTCCCAATATTAGCCAACTAAATGAAGATGGAGTGAGGTTAAACTATGGCATTACTCATCCAAGCAGAGTGAGGCACGCAGCATGATGGTCTATCATTCCAACGGAGCAATGTTTCCCAAACCGCTCCAGTCGTTCCACTTACTTGATTTATTCCAGTAATAGCACACTTATAAATGACCCTACTGGTCAACTGATCACCATGCCCTTCATTAGTTGACTCAGCTGTGCCAGTACTGCAATACATAAAGTAAGTGGAACGGTTGGGGGTAACGAGGAGACGTTTGGGAAACACTGCTATAGAGGAGCTAGCCAAGACTGAAACTAGCTCATCAGTGAGTGAGATTACAGAGCTTCCTGGATAGACTGCAGGCCTAAATCATGATAGAGAAGAAACCCTAACTCCAATCTGATGTGGTTGGACCGCGGCACTCACCAGCATCAATCGTTGTGCTTACGAAACTGACGAGGTTCTTCCATATAAGGGCAAGCAAGGCATCTGCAGGGGATAGAGAGAAAAGGCGAGTCCCCCACATGAAGTGGCACAGTCATTTAACCCCCCCCCCCCCCCCACACATGCACTTCTACACATACAATCATTCCTCCCAACTCTCCTCCACCCCCAAGCGGTGACTCTCAGAGGCTGTTTCCAATTACTAGTCGATGTGAGGGAGCTCTTCCACGGCAGCAAGTCAAGCCAGAGCTATCCAATCCCTTTTATGGAGAGAGTACTTCTCTCTGGCTGCGTTTACACAGGCAGCCCAATTCTGATATTTATTCCACTAATTGGTCTTTTGACCAATGATATCAGATATTACTCAGAGCCGCTCTGATTGGTCAAAAGACCAATTAGTGATACAAATATGAGGCTGTCTGTGTAAACGCAGCCTCTCACACACACGTGTTACAGGCCTGGCATGCCGCATGCTGCAGCTTGTACTAGGGAATTTTTGGAGCCTGCGGCATCTGCTCTTGGGGACAGGCCAGCTGAATAGCATGCAAAGTGGAAGGAAGTTAGGCTTATATTTTTCCTAACTGGGCCATAGATGATTTATATCCTCTCCCTGGCTACCTGACTGGCAGAGGAAGAAACAGCTATACACTGAGGCTGGCTCTGGAACAGTCTTCGAGACTACATACAATGGCTCTACTGTAGGGCTGGAATTGCCTGGGAGCTCACCATACAGTATTATTGCTATAATTAGGTACCGATACGATATGTATTGTGATTCTCAGGATCCTAAATGTATTGTGATTCTCAGGATCCTAAATGTATTGTGATTCTCAGGATCCTAAATATATTGTGATTCTCAGGATCCTAAATGTATTGTGATTCTCAGGATCCTAAATGTATTGTAATTCTCAGGATCCTAAATGTATTGTGATTCTCAGGATCCTACATATATTGTGATTCAAAAGAGCGATTTAATTGCAATTTGATGTTCCAAACATATTGCTCACCATACACTGAGTAAACACAACATTAAGAACACCTGCTATTTCCATGACAGACTGACCAGGTTAATCCAGGTGAAAGTTACAATCCGTTATTGTTGTCCTTTATTAAATCCACTTCAAAATTTGTTTTGATCAGTCATGGAAAAAAGTGCTGAAAACATGATGGCTCACAATTTTTTGTTACGCCTATGCCACTTAACAAAAAAGAAAATTACAAGTACCGCTATAATATCGTCCAAAATAACTATAGATTTTTTTTACCACATCCCTACTCTAAAGGAGCCAAAATGGTCGTCAGAGCCATTATGGCTGTCATTGAGACTATGCTCTTGTCAATTGCAGTGAGTTACTTGAGGGCAGGTAGGTACCTGGGGCGTCTTTGCCGATGCAGATGAAGCTGTCGTGCACAGCAGTGATCAGCAGAGGGGCGTGCTTGGTGAAGGAGAAGGGGCTGGACAGGAAGGGGTGAGAAATAGGTTCTGAGAAAACAAAGAGGGTAGGTCAAGTCAGAAACAGGCAAGCAGGTTCCAACAATAATTTTTTATCTGACAGTTTACTTTACAGGCATTGCACATGGGTAATGTGTGTGTCATCCCACGGTAACACAAACATTTATTAAACTAGTTCTACACCTCCACAGGTTCAAAGGGCAAATCATGTTCAAACAGCGCCACAGAGCAGCAAATAAAATTGTGGTAGCAACCATTCTATATCTCAATTATATCTCTTTTTCTCTCACCCAGGCTGAGCGTCAGCTTGTTCTTGGCTGCAGCGGTTGTGACTTCTGGCCCCAGGAGGTAGTGCAACAACATCTCTAGTCCCAGCAGCTGGATGGAGGGGTAGGCTTGGGCCACCACCACACTGGTGTTTAGGTTCAGACGGGGCACCGTAGTGCTAGAGAACGCTGGGGAACCTGGTGGGGCGGGGGAAGAGTGATTCATCAATGACGTATGAATCTCACGAGTAAAACATTCAGTTACATTTTTTTACATCCAATGTTTCCACAAGACAATTCCTGGTGGCACATGTCAGGTATATCCAACATGAGAATATTAAGTAATGCTGTTCTATACGCTACTAGGTAAATACAAGTACATATCGGCAAGTCACGCATGCAAATTGAAAGCAAAACCGCTAACGAGCAGCAGATGATATTTGCCAGTACTAGTCAATAGAAGGTAGGTGGAGGCAGTCAGAGGGAGACTGTACCAGATTTAGGAGTAGTGGTCCCCGCAGCACTGCACTGGCTGGAGCTCCTGGAAGGAGTGGCTGGCAGGGCCGAGTCAGGGCCCAGGGTGCACTGGAGGAGAGGTACACCAACCTGACAACACAGACTACTAGTCAACAACAGTAACACATTACTTCACAAAACCACTAGTGTGGTTAAAAACGAAGGGCAATGATAACGTCGCATGCAAACGTCAGATAAGAGAATACATGAGTAGATTCAGGTTCTCAAATTAATCTCTTAATTCCCCAGTAACAAATCCTGCTCAGAGTCCTAACACATTATCAGGTTATGTTATTCCAATATAAAGATGAAATGCTTGTTGTACCTGTTCAAAATGGGCAGTATAAACATGTACATAAAACAGTAGGTGAAACACGAGCCGTACCTGTTCAAAATGTGCGGGCAAGTTGGCTCCCAGTTTGACCACCAGGTACCACCAGACCTCCAGCTTGGTGAGCAGGAGGGCCTCAGTCCTCACCTGGATGGAGCTGAGGGGCTGCATCAGCAACTTTAGACGCTTGGCACTGCACAGGATCTCTACAGTACAGAGGAGACAGGCAGACAGTTACAGTCCGTATAGAACAGGATCTCTACAGTACAGAGGAGACAGGCAGACAGTTACAGTCCGTATAGAACAGGAGAGAAAAACAGAAAAATATGAAAAATATAACAGGAAAGGGAATTCTGGAAAATACAGAGTGCCTATTTGAAAGCTAGCTCACGACATGTTTCATCATTTAAAAGTAGCTCTCATGCTAGGAAAGGTTGGAGACCCCTGGTTTTGAACTTCCCTAAACCACGAATACATAAAGTAACATGTTCAACTGTTATTGAGTGGTCCTCATAGTTTTCTGTTTGAGGAGTAATATTTTAGTAAACTTTCCTAACTCAACAGTGAGAATCAAGTCGCTTAGCACATGATCTCCATAGAAAATAATGTGTGAGGACTCAGTGGATGTTCACTAGAGTATCTTATAAACCACGTCATAGAAACCTCAATTAAAATACATTTTAAAGTAAAACAGCGGATGAAAGTAAAGACTAAAAAGCAGCAACTCAATTAAACTGGATTAAGTCAAAGCATAATGTTTTCTTGTACACACCTGGGTTGAGCGCGAAATTGTCAATCAGGCTCTTCCAAGCAATGAAGGCGATCTTCTTGATGTTTGGGGAGGAGCTACGGAAGCCCAGTTCCTCCAGGCCAAGCAGGGAGTTGATGAAGGGACCACCTCTATGGAGCAGCTGTGGGATGGAACACAATTCAGTGTTTCAATACAACTTCTGAAGAGCCAAGAAGAGCCAAGCAGATCATTACATGCACTGCCCAATTCACTCCCTAACCATTACGTAGTAGAAAAGTACGACAACTTCGCGCTCTTGGGGATATCATTCGAAAACATAATGTTAACTTTCACTGCTATGCAGATGACACACAGCTGTACATTTCAATGAAACATGGTGAAGCCCCAAAATTGCCCTCGCTAGAAGCCTGTGTTTCAGACATAAGAAAGTGGATCGCTGCAAACATTCTACTTTTAAACTCGAACAAAACAGAGATGCTTGTTCTAGGTCCCAAGAAACAAAGAGATCTTCTGTTGAATCTGACAATTAATCTTGATGGTTGTACAGCCGTCTCAAATAAAACTGTGAAGGACCTCGGCGTTACTCTGGACCCTGATCTCTCTTTTGACGAACATATCAAGACTGTTTCAAGGACAGCTTTTTTCCATCTACGTAACATTGCAAAAATCTGAAACTTTTTGTCCAAAAATGATGCAGGAAAATTAATCCATGCTTTTGTTACTTCTAGGTTAGACTACTGCAATGCTCTACTTTCCGGCTACCCGGATAAAGCACTAAATAAACTTCAGTTAGTGCTAAATACGGCTGCTAGAATCCTGACTAGAACCAAAAATGTTGATCATATTACTCCAGTGCTAGCCTCCCGACACTGGCTTCCTGTTAAGGCAAGGGCTGATTTCAAGGTTTTACTGCTAACCTACAAAGCATTACATGGGCTTGCTCCTACCTATCTTTCCGATTTGGTCCTGCCGTATATACCTACACGTACGCTACGGTCACAAGACCCAGGCCTCCTAATTGTCCCTAGAATTTCTAAGCAAACAGCTGGAGGCAGGGCTTTCTCCTATAGAGCTCCAGTTTTATGGAATGGTCTGCCTACCCATGTGAGAGACGCAGACTCGGTCTCAACCTTTAAGTCTTTACTGAAGACTCATCTCTTCAGTGGGTCATATGATTGAGTGTAGTCTGGCCCAGGAGTGTGAAGGTGAACGGAAAGGCTCTGGAGCAACGAACCGCCCTTGCTGTCTCTGCCTGACCGGTTCCCCTCTCTCCACTGGGATTCTCTGCCTCTAACCCTATTACAGGGGCTGAGTCACTGGCTTACTGGTGCTCTTCCATGCTGCCCCTAGGAGGGGTGCGTCACTTGAGTGGGTTGAGTCGCTGACGTGATCTTACTGTCTGGGTTGGCGCCCCCCCCCCTTGGGTAGTGCCGTGGCAGAGATCTTTGTGGGCTATACTCGGCCTTGTCTCAGGATGGTAAGTTGGTGGTTGAAGATATCCCTCTAGTGGTGTGGGGGCTGTGCTTTGGCAAAGTGGGTGGGGTTATATCCTGCCTGTTTGGCCCTGTCCGGGGGTATCATCGGATGGGGCCACAGTGTCTCCTGACCCCTCCTGTCTCAGCCTCCAGTATTTATGCTGTAGTAGTTTATGTGTCGGGGGGCTAGGGTCAGTCTGTTATATCTGGAGTACTTATCCTGTCTTATCCGGTGTCCTGTGTGAATTTAAGTATGCTCTCTCTAACTCTCTCTTTCTCTCTCTCGGAGGACCTGAGCCCTAGGACCATGCCTCAGGACTACCTGGCATGATGACTCCTTGCTGTCCCCAGTCCACCTGGCCGTGCTGCTGCTCCAGTTTCAACTGTTCTGCCTGCGGCTATGGAACCCTGACCTGTCCCAGACCTGCCCAGACCTGCTGTTTTCAACTCTCTAGAGACAGCAGGAGCGGTAGAGATACTCTGAATGATCAACTATGAAAAGCCAACTGACATTTACTCCTGAGGTGCTGACTTGCTGCACCCTCGACAACTACTGTGATTATTATTATTTGACCATGCTGGTCATTTATGAACATTTGAACATCTTGGCCATGTTCTGTTATAATCTCCACCCGGCACAGCCAGAAGAGGACTGGCCACCCCTCATAAACCTGGTTCCTCTCTAGGTTTCTTCCTAGGTTTTGGCCTTTCTAGGGAGTTTTTCCTAGCCACGTGCTTCTACACCTGCATTGCTTGCTGTTTGGGGTTTTAGGCTGGGTTTCTGTACAGCACTTTGAGATATCAGCTGACGTAAGAAGGGCTATATAAATTAATTTGATAAGTAGCGAGTAAGTAGTAAATGGTACAGGTTTCAAACCATAAAGAATGACCAAGCCTTACCTTCCCCAGGAGCCTGACAAACAACGGCCAGAGTTTCAGCACATTGGTCTCGTTCTTCGTGGAGAACAGTTTCTGGAGCTCTGGGATGAGTTTCTGGAGTGAAACAAGATACATGTCAGAATGTGAAGAAACCTGCATGAAACATGCTGCGTTTGATGTGCTGCATTTCCAAACCTTCCATTTCAATCAAACGCATTTCTAGCGCCGTTTTTACATCAGCAGTTGTCACAAAGTGATTTGACAGTAACCTGGCCTAGACACAACGACAGAGTAAAAAAGACTCACTGAGGACATGAGAGGTTCTACGATGGCAGCCACCTCCTTCTGTTTCTCCAGAAGTAGAGGCAGGCCCATCTCCAGGGCTGCTGCCGCCCGCAGGCGCACCTTAGAAGCTGAGTGGACCACCAGGGGGATGACCAGCTTGGCCCACTGTACTGCATCCTCACCCATCTGGGCTGAGGCCTGCTCCAACAAACTGACCACAGAGAGAGTGTGTCATGACAGAGAAAGTGCTGATGATCACTGAAATAAAGTCAGGCCAGTCTCCTCCAGCCCAGGAGCTATGAACACAAGCCAAAACAGAGACAGAATGTTGAGCAAAGTAAAGTACTGTAACATCCATCTGCTTAGTGTGAGCAGTATCACACTAAACCATTAAATGGTGCTTTCCTAAACGAGGGTCATATACCCAACCAAAGCTATTGATTACGAGGTAGGAGTACATGAGTGGGTGGGTTTGTATACCGTATGACAACATTCAGAGACTCGTGCTCCATAACTACAGACTGGATGTCTTCTCTCGAACGCACACACTCCAGGGCCCTCAGGATCTCTGGAACCTTCTTGGCCACCACCTCTGTAGGGAAGTTCTGTTTGGAAATTACCCATAATGCTCGTGTGCATGTGTTCTTGTCTGTGGACTTCACCACCAGAGAGGAAAGTGCTGACAATATTTCCTCTGCAAAATTATCTGTGGGAAAAGGGAGGATTACAAATCACATTATCTTCATCCTTATCATACATTACAGGTGTGTTTCCAGAACAAAGATTAAGAAAATGATCTGTGTCATTATCGGGAAAATGTACTTGCTAACAACCCGTGGCTGACGTCATCAACCAGAAACAGGGCATGATTTCATTTGACTTTTTAAAATAAATAACATCACTTAATTACTCAAAATGACGGAGTGGCCACGACTTTTCACAGTGGAAGAGGCTGTATTCTATGTCGTTTGGCGATACGGATTCAGACACGTCTTTGCACTTTGAAAGTGATGATGTCGAGGTGAGTGAAATAAGTCAACAGCAGATATATGCTTGGTGTTGTTGATGTTTGATGCTGCTCTCCAATTAGCAAATCCTGTCATGATCACATGTTTGGTACAGACAGGTGAGCACATCAGTGGTGGAGCAGGAGCTCAAATGATTGCTCTCTGTCTCACGGGAATAGCTGCAGTGTTGGCTGTATATACTCCGCTAACTAATTGGTTGTTTTGTCTTGTTTCTACCAATGTAATTCATATGGAAAGAGCCCGCGCTGCTTGTCAGGCAAGAAAAGTACTGTGGCGGTAAATTAATGCTGAGCTCAGCTGTCACTTTCACTAGTCAGCCATACAGACAACCAGCTAGCAAGCCACCAAAATGGAGATTAAAGTAGTTTGTGTTTATCTGTTGGGCTTAAGTCATGGTTTGTCCTGTTCGCTAGGTAAAGATATGCATAGGCTATACATTGCCTTGTTTTCCTATTATTTGACAGCTTAGCTGTCGTGTTATGGTTGACGCCCGCGCAGTGGAGCTCATATGATAGAGTTGTGGTGATATTTGTTTAAATAGCCAAGTAACGTTTCTACCGATACAATTCAGTTGGAAACTGTCCCAGCTTTGTCACTAATCAACTAACACTGGCGAACACTGTAGTTAGGCTGTCAGGCAAGAAAACAAGAATTGGAGGCAACATTATGCGTCACTCGCTGTCACTTGATCATCTCACTCCCGCCATACAAAGACAAGCTACACTGCATGTCCAAATGTATATGGACACCTGCTCGTCGAACATCTCATTCCAAAATCATGTGCATTAATATGGAGTTGGTCCCCCCTTTGCTGCCATTACAGTCTCCACTCTTCTGGGAAGGCTTTCCACTAGATGTTGGAACATTGCTGTTGGGACTTGCTTCCATTCAGCCACAAAAGCATTAGTGAGGTTGGGCGATTAAACCTAGTCGGTGTTCCAATTCATCCCAAAGGTGGTTGATGGGGTTGAGGTCATGGCTCTGTGCAGGCCAGTCAAGTTCTTACACACCGATCTCTGTTTACTGTGTGTGTGGGGGGGGGGGGGGGGGTCTCAACAAACCATCTCTGTATGGACCTCGCTTTGTGCACAGGGGCATTGTCATGCTGAAGCAATGAAAAACCTTCCCAAAACTGTTGCACAGACTCATCTAGAATGTCCATTGTATGCTGTAGCATTAAGATTGCCCTCCACTGGAACTAAGGGGCCTAGCCCGAACCATGAATAACAGTCCCAAAACATTATTCCTCCTCCACCAATGTGTACAGTTGGCACTATGCATTGGGGCAGGTAGTGTTCTCCTTGCAATCACCAAACCCAGATTTGTCCATTGGACTGCCAGATGGTGAAGCGTGATTTATCACTCCAGAGAACGCGTTTCCACTTCTCCAGAGTCCAATGGCGGCGAGCTTTACACCACACCAGCTGACACTTGGCATTGCGTATGGTGATCTTAGGCTTGTGTGCGGCTGCGCGGCCATGGAAACCCATTTCATAAAGCTCTCAACGAACAGGTCTTGTGCTGCTGTTGCTTCTAGAGGCAGTTTGGAACTCTGTAGTGATGGTGGCAACCGAGGACAGAATTTTTTACGCACCACACCAGTCCTGTTTTCTGAGCTTGTGTGGCATACCACTTCGCGGCTGAGCAGTTGTTGCTCCTAGACGTTTCCACTTTACAAGAGCACTTACAGTTGGGTCAGCTCTAGCAGGGCAGAAATTTTACAAACTGACTTGTTGGAAAGGTGGCATCCTATGACGGTGCCACGTTGAAAGTCACTGAGCTCTTTAGTAAGGCCATTCTACTTCCAATGTTTGTCTATGGAGATTGCATGGCTGTGTGCTCAACTTTATACACCTGCCACTTTGTAGGATGGGGCCATGCTTCAATACGTTTTATGGCATGTTGTAGGCTAAATCCAAACACTCAAGTGACAGTGTGATATGAATTTAACCTACAAATCTTATTAGGGAAATTGCGTAAATTTTTGTTGTTGTCCCTGAACAGTTGTGTTTTGTATCTTCTCTCTTTATCGGTCTGTCTAATACTTGTTGCATTCACTGAATTGTCGTCAAAGTTACTATTTCTACCTTTCGTGTCAGGCCTGGTCTGTACTAAATCTTATTGAGAGAGGTTATCTACATTTTGAAATAGTTTGAATAATTGTTTGTATTTCTGCATTGTTACAGACGTAAGAATCGTTGCCGATCAAATAGCCTACCTTGTGTGGGTTTTGAAATACTTTATAAATATTGTACTCAGGTCACATTATAGATTATTTTTCATATATGTAAATAATATTTACAATATATTATACTTAATACATTTTGAGTGAGTCATTTAATTTCATTAATCTAGGGTTTTAGTTGTGTGTTATTATTTTTATAGTGAGTGTCATTACATAAAGGGAGACAAAATTAGTGTTATTCCTCTTGACATGAATGTGGGGTCATATCAAAGAAGAGGTTGTGCTCTTTAAAACAAAGTCAACAAATGACAATGACAAGTAACTTATTTTTGAGCCATGTCTATTTGAAATGTGTGAGAAAAAAAGAAAATGCTCAGTAATCTACAGCTGCATTCTTGAATTCTATTGGGGTCTAAATTAAGTCTACCTTTGGAGTACAAAGTAGTTTCAATGTACATCTGGATTACTGCTTCTTAGTCTAGGACTAGGCTTATCTGTGCCAGTTGCACTTGTCCCATGTAAACCTATGAAGTGTTCTACTTGTTCAG
This sequence comes from Salvelinus alpinus, assembly GCF_045679555.1. NCBI lineage: Eukaryota > Metazoa > Chordata > Actinopteri > Salmoniformes > Salmonidae > Salvelinus > Salvelinus alpinus. The sequence goes on from NC_092105.1 coordinate 33,163,989, forward strand.
TACCTGAGATAGCAGAGACAACGTGGACATGAAACACACAGAACCCCAGGGCCTGCAGGGCAGCTTGGCTCAGCTCTGCATTCTGACTGGAGATGTGGGTCTAAAACAACATGACAATAGCTTTACAACTGGACATTTAAGACAGCATCCCTATGTTAAAGTTTTTTTTTTAAATAAAAAAGGAAATGTACTGCTTCATAAATATTCTTCACATAAAGCAAGCACTTACCTGGAAAGTTTTACCCAAACGTGGAAAGTGCTTTACTACTGCAGAGAGGAATTGCTTTCCATCATCTCCACTGAGACGACTGAAAAGACAAATCAGACCCAGGAATTAGTGTACATTTACGATAGAAAATTAGGCATCTTATATAGAGTTACACAAGACACAGATCTACCCCCTACCATAGCTCATTAGAGAGAATATACACCTGACATGACCTTAGATCAGCATCTAGGGATAACAACGTCACCTTACAGGCTACGCATGTCCAACTAAAGCACCTACTTGGCAATAGTGAGGTAGGCGTCTGTCTGCTCCGGTTGTCCAGCTGTGCTATCCTCCAGAGATTCCAGCAGAGGAAGGAGACCTGAGCTGGTCGGAGGCACCATCGCCATCATCCTGGTTCCTCACTCAAACCCTGCTGGGAGAGGATGTTTTTAACACTAGCTACTTTTACTCAAGAGTTAACCTACAGCCAACCTGAGGCAATCCACTATCCATCCTCAGACCCTACCAGTCAGCCAGTCAGAGAGGAGAAAATAATGACACTGTTATTCATCTCTGTGTGTCTTTAAGGGACAAACAATCAACCCAAAGCCACCCACATATCCATCCACCTAAAACCCTGAAATACAACATTCACCAATACCAGCAGCAGACGCTGAGAGAGGCACTGTGACAATGTTCCATCTCTACCTCAACAGGTGTTTTTGTTTAGGTTGCTAGATAACTAGAGGTAGACAGGTCATAATTGTCAGTTTATTGTATGAGTTTTGGATTCATATTTTTGATTTGGATATGTGCATGTTGTTTGACACAGTTGCTATGAGTTGAAAGTGTAAGCGTGTATCCTTCCATGCCCAGCCTGAGGGGTCAGGCTGGGCATCACTGCCAGAATCAAAACATCCCTGAACTGTACTTACTCTTCAATCCTTAGTTAGCTAACGCTACCCTTCTAAGTAGAGGGCATTAGTAGCTGGTCAACATACAGGACTGGACACCTATAAGCTTAATACTAACTTTTTTTTTTTTTATTAGCTCAAAACTATCTGAAGTGAGCTGGTTAGCTAGGTAAGTTAGCCACAAAATTAGCTAACTGGTTTGCTACCTAGCCATCTACAAAAATATATATATAATACCAAATATACGCACATTCTCAACTTACTAAATAATTTTAATGGAAATACTGTCAAAACTAATACAGGTAGCTAACTATCTAACTTGCAATTGCCCACGAGTATTTTATTTCTAGCAAGTCACTCCCTCGGATCGCGCGAAAATACAAACAAAACACAGCCAAATGCACTTCCTCACCTTGCAATTCCTGAAAGAACACAAACGATCAAAGAAAATGATACCATGAACGCCAATAATATACTGCAAGTATACGCGATATTATCTTATTTCAGCAATAGTTTACGTATTTTCTTTCTCTCTGACTCTCCCAGTGTAGTTTCCTCTCCCCGCGAAAACGCTGGCGCGAAACTAGTACGCTGTCTGAAAATCACCTATGACCCGACGCACGGACCGCCCACTCTGAGCAGAAAACAAAATATTCTGTTTCTTGAAATGCTTTGATCGTAGTCTCAAACTGTGTCCACATTTCACATATCAGGACAGGAGGTGTTAGGACAGGAGGTGTTATCAGTACTTTATACACATAGCAATATATCCTAATATACTTTTCACAAAATTAAAGGTTTCCCCTTTCTAATGTGATATATCTTTCTCTTCTTGTAATATAGGATATTTCATATTTTTTAAGCATAAATGCAATACCTGCAAATGCCCTTTTTATTTTTTAAATTTTAGTCTACATTTGCAGAATAATAAAGCCTATATCCAAAGATACTGATAACTAACTCCCTATTACTCTGTGCTATATAAGCCTAATCAGGTAACTGTGGAATCGTGTATTGCCTTTCCATTGACAATGTCCCAAATTGGTGGTGAAAATTAATTTCACTGAACATCCCAAAATTGTGCTACAACATTATTTACTGAATAACTCCATTCAAACTTTAATGATCATCCCAAACAATGATAAGGATCGGGAGGGACATGTGACACACTGAAGTACAGTAGTGACATACTCAACAAAACCCAAATAAAATAAAACATTCAACAAGTGAGGTTATACATTTAATACAGCATTTATTTGCTTTCCCTTGATGACAACAAGGATACACACATCAATTACATGAGTAAAAACGACAACATTATAAATACAATAGGAAACATTAACATAAAAAAGCATCTATTAAAGAATTTGTCAAGTGAAGTAATAGCTGGTGTCATTCTGGAAGTGGTGGAGAGAAGAGTTCACAGCAATGTACTCCAGCTGGAAGCCTCCTGCCACTACAGAGGCATCGGACAGGAACTTTAGTGTCATCACATTCCCTGTGGGAGAGAGAAACGGTGAAAGGTGACATTTGGATATTTGCTATGTGGATTTATCAAATCAAATGTTATTTGTCACATACAAGTGTTTAGCAGATGTTATTGTGGGTGTAGAGAAATGCTTGTGTTTTTAGCTCCAACAGTGCAGTAATATCTAACAAGTAATATCTAACAATACACACAATCTAAAGTAAAGGAATGGAATTAAGAATATATAAATACTTGGACTAAGATACAGTAGAATAGGATAGAATACATTATTTACATATGAGATGAGTAATGCAAAATATGTAAACATTATTAAAGTGGCCAGTGATTTCAAGTCTAAATGGATAAATGGATATATTGCTATGTGTATAAAGTACTGATAATACCTCCTGTCCTGATATTTGAAATGTGGACATAGTTTATCAAAGAAAACCATTATAACTAAAAATCGATAAACAATTGATGATTAAAAAAGGGCTTTGCCTCATTCCTACAACCGCAGCACAGCCGTACCAAAAAAGTTACAACACACCCCGTCTTGTGTACATTTGCTTTAATCCTTGCCAGAAATATACAGTGACTTCTTGATCTATAATAATGAATATTCATCATAATATGGTAATAAAATAGGAATGCGTTTGTTTCATACCTGTGCTAATTAAGTCATCTGGTAAGTAATCTCCACAGTACCTGGAAATAATAAATATATTTATTTGATCGTAGAGTAACATGTGGACAAAATGGTCATACGAAACACCACTAGAGGACAGTGGCCTATGTTATGACACTATGTTGTGTGGAAAGAGAGTCTTATGAGTCTATGTGAGTATCCATAAATTTAGTACAATGCAACTTTCTGACATCTTGGATAAGACTGTAACAACCCTGAATCAACCATACAATATAAACTCAACAAACTAAAACTTAATGCAAAGGCACACTGAATCAAAAGCTGGATCCTCACCTTCCGGCGAAGCCAGAGACGTCGTCATAGCTGTCATAGATCTCCAGGTAGTCTGCTAGACAGGACGTGTCCTCCTCCACGTCGAACTCCAGGAAGTGCAGGCGTATCCTCTGTCCATAGCGCACACGGATGTGCCAGTAGCAGATCTGCTCATCCTGGTACTCCTCTGGGTAACCAGGTGACTGGATGATCTTCTGCTGGTCTGTCAGAGTTCCTCCACACTCCTTTGCTGTGGATCATGAGAGAGGAGGAGACAGGATGAGGAAATGTTATATTAGAAATTATAGATATAGTGTAACAGATCAAATAGAAAGAACAATAAACTAAACTAGATTACAGAGGACTTCCAATTAGTCACTTTCCTTAGCTGATTGTAAATAATAAAGTGAAGAGAATATTCTGCACAATGGCTGTTACTAGACTCTTAATAGTAATGCTGTAGACATAACAAGTTTAATAAAACTCACAGTGTTTTACATCAGTGTGTTACATGTGCTATCATCATACGCATTATGATAGATTAAAATATAGGGAAGTTCTGCTTGTGTTGTGATGTGACCACTGAATGAAGTTAGAAATGGGAAAAGAGACTTCTTTGTCATTTGAATGAAGAAAATTAAATGAGCATTTTGGATTAAATTAAATGAAAAGCTCTAGAGCAACGAACCGCCCTTGCTGTCTCTGCCTGGCCGGTTCCCCTCTCTCCACTGGGATTCTCTGCCTCTAACCCTATTACAGGGGCTGAGTCACTGGCTTACTGGTGCTCTTTCATGCCGTCCCTGGGAGGGGTGCGTCACTTGAGTGGGTTGAGTTACTGACGTGATCTTCCTGTCTGGGTTGGCGCCCCCCCTTGGTTTGTGCTGTGGTGGAGATCTTTGTGGGCTATACTCGGCCTTGTCTCAGGATTGTAAGTTGGTGGTTGAAGATATCCCTCTAGTGGTGTGGGGGCTGTGCTTTGGCAAAGTGGGTGGGGTTATATCCTTCCTGTTTGGCCCTGTCCGGGGGTTTCTTCTGATGGGGCCACAGTGTCTCCTGACCCCTCCTGTCTCAGCCTCCAGTATTTATGCTGCAGTAGTTTATGTGTCGGGGGGCTAGGGTCAGTTGGTTATACCTGGAGTACTTCTCCTATCTTATCCAGTGTCCTGTGTGAATTTAAGTATGCTCTCTCTAATTCTCTCGTTCTCTCTTTCTTTCTCTCTCTCGGAGAACCTGAGCCCTAGGACCATACGTCACGGCAAACCGGGCATGATGACTCCTTGCTGTCCCCAGTCCGCCTGGCCTTGCTGCTATTCCAGTTTCAGCTGTTCTGCCTGCGGTTATGGAACCCCTACCTGTCCCAGACCTGCTGTTTTCAACTCTTAATGATCGGCTATGAAAAGCCAACTGATATTTATTCCTGATTATTATTTGACCATGCTTGTCATTTATGAACATTTTGAAAATCTTGGCTCTCTCTAATTCTCTCTTTCTTCCTCTCTCTCGGAGGACCTGAGCCCTAGGACCATACGTCAGGACTACCAGGCATGATGACTCCTTGCTGTCCCCAGTCCACCTGGCCTTGCTGCTATTCCAGTTTCAACTGTTCTGCCTGCGGTTATGGAACCGCCACCTGTCCCAGACCTGCTATTTTCAACTCTTAATGATCGGCTATGAAAAGCCAACTGAAAATTATTCATGATTATTATTTGACCATGCTTGTCACTTATGAATATTTTGAACATCTTGGCATAGTTCTGTTATAATCTCCACCTGGCACAGCCAGAAGAGGACTGGCCACCCCTCGTAGCCTGGTTCCTCTCTAGGTTTCTTCCTAGGTTTTGGCCTTTCTAGGGAGTTTTTCCTAGCCACCGTGCTTCTACACCTGCATTGCTTGCTGTTTGGGGTTTTAGGCTGGGTTTCTGTACAGCACTTCGAGATATTAGCTGATGTACGAAGGGCTATATAAAATAAACTTGATTTGATTTGATTTAGATCCCTTGGATTTGTAAAGGGAAAATTATTGTATTTAGGAGCTGTTTTATGCAATTCATCGATGAAATGCGAACCATACATCCTCTAAGACAGGCAATTATGGGGAAAATGAGCGGCTGTGCCCTAAATGGCACCCTATTACCTATTTTGTGCATTACTTTTGACCAGAGTGCTATGTCAAAAAGTAGTGCACTAAAAAGGAAATATGGTGCCATTTGGGACACAGATAGTATCTTAAGGCAGCTATCTCATCCAATGAGGCAACCTCTTCCATGTTGAGTACGGTCGTCACATGTGGTGCCAACTCCAAACGTGGTCATGTATCATTCTCCACCATGAAAACATCATGACAGGTCCCAATACAGCTCTTTTGTCATGATGAATTGTAAAATGAGGTATAAGTGTTATTTACAATATCTGGATAAAGGTCTTACCACATACTGTACAGTCGTGGCCAAAAGTTTTGAGAATGACACAAATATTAATTTTCACAAAGTCTGCTGCCTCAGTTTGTATGATGGCAATTTGCATATACTCCAGAATGTTATGAAGAGTGATCAGATGAATTGCAAAGTCCCTCTTTGCCATGCAAATGAACTGAATCCCCAAAAAACATTTCCACTGCATTTCAGCCCTGCCACAAAACGACCAGCTGACATCATGTCAGTGATTCTCTCGTTAACACAGGTGTGAGTGTTGACAAGTACAAGGCTGGAGTTCACTCTGTCATACTGATTGAGTTCGAATAACAGACTAGAAGCTTCAAAAGGAGGGTGGAATCATTGTTCTTCCTCTGTCAATCATGGTTACCTGCAAGGAAACACGTGCCGTCATCATTGCTTTGCACAAAAAGGGCTTCACAGGCAAGGATATTTCTGCCAGTAAGATTGCACCTAAATCAACCATTTATCGGATCATCAAGAACTTCAAGGAGAGCTGTTCAATTGTTGTGAAGAAGGCTTCAGAGTGCCCAAGAAAGTCCAGCAAGCGCCAGGACCGTCTCCTAAAGTTGATTCAGCTGCGGGATCGGGGCACCACAACTACAGAGCTTGCTCAGGAATGGCAGCAGGCAGGTGTGAGTGCATCTGCACCCACAGTGAGGCGAAGACTTTTGGAGGATGGCTTGGTGTCAAGAAGGGCAGCAAAGAAGCCACTTCTCTCCAGGAAAAACATTAGGGACAGACTGATATTCTGCAAAAGGTACAGGGATTGGACTGCTGAGGACTGGGGTAAAGTCATTTTCTCTGATGAATCCCCTTTCCGATTGTTTGGGGCATCCTCCGAGAGCAACTTCTCCCAACCATCCAGGAACAGCTTGGTGACAAACAATGCCTTTTCCAGCATGATGGAGCACCTTGCCATAAGGCAAAAGTGATAACTAATTGGCTGGGGGGAACAAAACATCGATATTTTGGGTCCATGGCCAGGAAACTCCCCAGACCTTAATCATATTGAGAACTTGTGGTCAATCCTCAAGAGGCGGGTGGACAAACAAAAACCCACAAATTCTGACAAACTCCAAGCATTGATTATGCAAGAATGGGCTGCCATCAGTCAGGATGTGGCCCAGAAGTTAATTGACAGCATGCCAGGGCGGATTGCAGAGGTCTTGAAAAGAAGGGTCAACACTGCAAATATTGACTCTTTGCATCAACTTCATGTAATTGTCAATAAAAGCCTTTGACACTTATGAAATGCTTGTAATTATACTTCAGTATTCCATAGTAACATCTGACAAAAATATCTAAAGACACTGAAGCAGCAAACTTTGTGGAAATTAATATTTGTGTCATTCTCAAAACTTTTGGCCACGACTGTATGTCCCAAAAAGTTACAGTTTAAAGACTGGGTTCTTACCACATGGCGTAAAGTATTAGATTTTCATATCATCTACAGACAAGACAGAGCATTAAGAGTTCAGTGTGTTCCTTGTTGGATTTACACCTCAACGTGTTGCTTTGCCTCGTCATTCTACAATACAAAAATGTTCATCGTCTAGAGAGAAGTCCCAGTCATTGGGTATTTAGTGTTCATTGTTGGCTTCACACCTAGAGGGGTTTCTTTGCCTCACCCATAGACTTGTGTAATTATCTGCCACACCATTCTATAAGACTGAGACACCATTAAACAGTCCAGCCTCTGTTGGCTCTCTCCAGAAGCATATTGGCATGGATGCACCACTTTAGAGACACTCCTGAAACCTTACCAAACCTCTTAAAAATGTCACAGGCAGTTATGCCGGGTGTTTATATTAATAATATTGCTTTTGCAAACCTTTCCAGATATACTGAGATGGATAGGAAGCTAAATATCTTTCAACAAGAAAACAATCTTCATCTCCATGTATGAGCCCAGTCAGAGACAATCTTTATGAAATGAATTAACATTTAGTTGGCTGTTGGTGTTATTTTCCCTCCTGTCATCCATCATGACAGCTCAAAGGCATTCAGGTCTCGCTTCATCTGCAAGGCTTGGTGAATCATCTGGAGTGTCTACAGCTGTACGTCACCCCATCACTCATAGGCCAGACTATCTCAGTTACACTTATCACTGTTAGTACTCCAGTGTCCTGCCTTACTCAGGTTGGGAGTCCTTATGGAGTCTTTATCCAAACCACAACTCCCCTGCCCATGTACAGTCATCAATGTGTCCCACTAGTACGTTAGCCTACATGTCATGGACCACAATCAACTTTACAACTCTGACCCTGTGTGTCCTTAACCTCGCCCCTTAAAAACCAATGTCTGTCTGACTCAACCACACACTCATCTCATATGGTGGAGACTCATGGTTGATTAAACTGTTAAACCAACACACCCAGGATTGCCTAAACCTCCATTTGTCATGCAAGCAGACGGGTTCAAATATGATTTGAAATCTTTCAAATACTTTGAGCGTTTTCTTTAGCCTGCCTGGAGAATCAGGAGGGTGAAGTTTGCACTTTTAAAAATGTTCTATTGGTTCCATTTGCAACAGTCAAGTTCAATCAATCACAGATCGAGAATTTGAAATGATTGGAATATAATTTGAAACCAGGTCTGTTCACTACTCACAGTTGGGGTTGTAGCAGTAGACGTCCCATCTTTCACTCTTGTTCAGCCTGTACCCGTAGTCGATGACACCAACCTTCCCAAAACCACAGTTGGCACCAGCTTTGACGATAGGGTAGCCTACACGACCTTTGTCATACCACCCAGCCGCACACACGTGAAAACCTAGGAATGAGGGACAAAGAGTTAGCCTGGTAAGAAACTGAATTTGCAAAGTTTCGGGCTTAGAGTGTCATATTGGTAAAATCATAAGAGAGCTTGGTTTCTAGAACTAGCATCCCCCTCTTAGTACCACAGATAAAACACTCTTACAGAAGATCCATGGCCATATTGGGTTACCACAATCCATTCGTCATGCTCGTATTCTCAAAACAAAACCCTGTCTTTGGAAATGCTACGGTCCCTGTCAAAAATGTGCCTTCCACTGACTTTGCATCTTCAATTACAAGCGGACCATTGATGTGGGGATGTGGATGGGTGGTGGGTGATGGGTGGTGGGTGGTGGGTGGTGGGGGTAACGCATAATGAACTCCAATGTATCTAAAAAAAGCCTCCAGTCACAATCAGTGGACCACAGTCAGTCAGGAAATGCAGGGGAGACAAACTCAGACCTCCTAGGATAATTGGCCATGGGGCAGCTCTGCTCTAACCACAGACATACAAGTGGTGGTTTCCCAAGACAGGGTCTGGTCTGGCTACAGTTTGTCTGCCATGTTAATGTTAACATAAGCCAGCCAGGCAGGTGTTACTGTTCTTACTATACTGGGGAGACGTCTCAAGCTGGTACCAATTCACTCCCTATAACCCTTCTCCGTGACCCTAAACCTTTGATGTTTGATCTGTAAAGTGTAGGGAATATGGTGAAAACAACACCCCCCTGCAGTATACTGCTTATATACCTTTCAGATCTACAGACATCGAAGGGTTAGGGCCAAGGGGAAAGGATAGGGAGCAGATTGGGACCGGCTGAAGTCCCACAGAGCAACAGGCTGTAGTGCAGTGGCAAGACATCTTTGATTGATTTCATGGGAGAAAGGCAAGATAAACACACTTTTTCCTGGCATTGCTTGTCCAGTGAACACATGGTCGGATAATTTAAACTGTTTAATTATAAGTGCTCTTAGGCAAACTGTAAGGCATCGTTAATCAACAGTGATAATGGCATTTTGTAAACTCAGGGCTCAGGGGCCACTTATTAGTTGCCACTGCTTATTTTGAAAGTCTGTATTGACATTGACAGAATCCAATTGGCAACATTATGCTGCTTCTGAGTTGTAATCCTCCAGACTCTTTCCTTGTAAATTCAGAGAGAGGGGGGGGAGAAAGAGACAGAGATAGAGATAGAAAGAGAGAGCGCAGGGGGAGGGAGAGAGAGATGGAGGACATGGACAAGAAGGGACTGGGGGGATTGGGAGGATAGGGAAGTTATTGTAAACCTATTTGACGAGCAGCCTCCAGTTGATCGTAAGTGGCCAGATTTCCTCCTTCGTATTTGCACACCGTCTTGGCCTCCTTATAAGTCAGCTGGTATCTCCCTTTACGCGATTCCCTGTGGTAGACTCCAGCAGCTTGCTCTGTCCAGAAAAAAATACGTCCCACTCAGTCAGTCAACACTGCTATCACTATCAAAGCACTACAGATAGACAGATATGCTGCCAGTGCCTGTGTAGTGTCCCACTGCCACAACCACAAAGATACGTATCCAGGCAACAGAAAAACAAGTGGAAAATATTATGTTTAACAAGATTGGGGGAATCCTTCTCAGGGAGCTAGAACAAGCAAAGTGGCATACAGACTAAGAAGTTCATAGAGGAAGAAAAGAAACATGAAACACCCACGGTGGATAAGCCAACATCTTTCAACTCTGTAACGTGTTGTGGTTGGATAGAAAGCCTTAGGACAGACGCTAAGTGTTTGTAATCTCCTTCTTGGGAGTGGTCATACTCCTGTGCTTCCCCATGGGGGGTCCTCCTTTGAACCCGTTTTGACATCAGGCATGCATGACCTTGTAGGACTTGGAGTGCAGTCCAAGTTAGCTACGAGTCAATGTTTGCAACTACTAGTCAACCTCTTCCTCCAAGATGCCTTGTGAGGTGGTACCTCATTTTCATTATAATCCTAGAGAGTGGTGTGTCTCACTATTAGTCTAAACAAATGATATAGGGGGTTTGGGTTACAAGATATATTACTGAAAACATGCAGTTTAGTTTATGTGTTCCAGATGTGTGTAGGCCTGATGGGCAAGTCGAGCTCATTAACTCTATCAGAAGTAGCCTATACGACACATTCCGTTGAAAGTAGTTTGGGGGTGGGAAAAAAGTTTTTGCTTGTGCTGCAGATGGGCTATATTGGTCTGCTAAAACTATAGGACTATAAATAGGCCCAGTGCACCACTTTTGTGAGAAAAAAATATCTATATGTATTTTTGGGAGATGCTGCAGCAGCCTCAGCACCCTTGATTCCTGCAGCTATGGGTTGGGCCAAATTCAGTCTTCAATATAATATTATTAGAAAATAATCAGACTGGTCTATAAACTGAGTGTGTCAAGGGCAGATGTAATAGGACTGGGTCTGTCTGTTTTACACAAGAAATGTCCAGTCTGATATAACATTCTGTCCTATTTTTTCATTGCTATGCCCTAACAAACACTGAAAGAACAGAAGTTTGCACAACTTTCTTGTTCATGTGTGTTTTTCGTCCCTTAGACAAAATTAAGTCATGCTTTGCAAGAGGCTCATGCGTGTGTACAGTCGTAAATTTGTCCGTCTCCAACTGTGACCTCTACCCAAACACACATCATAGTGATATGTGCAATGTAATAACGTTACAACATAACTGTAAAAATTATGTAGACAAAGTGTTATCAGGGTTAATTAATGCTAAATGTTTTTAGGCAAAAAAAATATATATACATAGCCTATGTTGTGCAGGATTGTGAGATTATGTTGAAGATAAAGACCTGTTAGAGAAGTGAACATATAAAGTTAAACTTTTTCTAACACATGGGAATGATAATTAGCCTAAGTTTGTAGACACATCAAAGAGGCGTCACTACAGACACGGGTTCGATCCCGGGCTGTATCACAACCGGCCGTGTTCTGGAGTCCCATAGGCGGCGCACAACTGGCCCAGCGTCGTCCGGGTTAGGGTAGGGTTTGGCCGGGGTGGGCCATTGTAAAATAACATGTAAAAAAGAGAAACCGACGCCTCTTATAGGCCTATGTCCAAGCAACCAAAACAAAAGAAAACCACACTTTTTGAAAGATTCAGTGTCATTGTTGTGCTAAACGTTACATCGGAACATTCCACAACAATATTGTAAAACACTACACATAAATCTTTCAGGAGAACGTCCTACAGCAAGACAATGTTTCCAACCGCAGTTGTTGGAATGTTTAACAGTTGCAAAAGTAGCCTATCCTTGTAGGAAAAGTAATGACTCCAATATCACAAAAGAAAGCATGATTTACCCAACCATATGGAGTTATGAAAGATTCCATTTCTGAAGCCCCACGCTTGCACTTCCTTCAAGAAGAAGCAGATGGCCCAGATGACAGCGAAGATGCGCATCCTCCTCCTGAACAGAACAGAGCTGTGCGCTGCGGGTTGATATCCTCTCGCCAGCTGCTACCGCTCGCGCTGTGCTTGCTGCTCATCTGGCGACTGGCCTTTTAAATAGACTGCCCAAGCGGCGCGCTCTGCCAAATCTAAGCGTCAAGGTAATGAGAATACGTTGCCCAACACTGAGAAGTGACCATACATAGATTTATGGGAATTTACCAGTGGGGGACCATGACCTGTGTTGGATTTAAAAGAGTCTGTGTCAAGCATTATGACATGATAGGTTATACCGATGTTTAATGTGTAACTGACTTTATGAGTTAAGGCATAAAGACATCCATATTCATCACGAAACAATGTGTTCATGCAAAATAACACACTTCTTTAATCATTTTTTTAGGCCTATAGGGGACACAATGGCTAAAATGTCCCCATTGATGTTTCAGCTACCTTATCACCCTCTTTGGCAGTGGCAACTGATTAATAGAGGGTAAGGTTATCTGATCTTCTGCTTTATCTTACCAAGGCTTAGACCATAAATATTCACAGATTTATTGCTGGAAGTATGTTGTTGAAGGGTGCACTTTAAAAAAGGATGTGCTACTGTATGAAAATAACATTTCCATTTATCAGGTTGCCTAGATAGGTTCCCAAAAAAGTTGATATCTAATATCTCAGAGGTATAGGAGGCACAGAGGCCTATTTGGGGTGTGGGACTTTCTTTCATGCTAACCAGGATAATTACTGCAGATCTGATGTCAATAGATAAAATGGTAACATATATATCCTGGTATTTAAAGGCTAAAATGGTGGGTATTAGAAAATTATCTGGGAATTCTCTGTCTACCAATGCTGCGTAGAAAGGCATTTATATACGGTCTAAGAACCTTTCCCTTCAACCATCAAGATGAATCTTTCTATTGGTTGGTATGTTAACACTAACATATAAATAATATCAGGCCAGTATTTTCCAGACCAGAGAACTTTGAACACTGCTGGCTAAGAATGAGGCCGTTTGACAAGGTTGTTCAAGACTACTATGATATTCAAGTGTGGGTTATACTATGATATTCTTTGGGTTATTCTGACATTCTGCAATTGACCAATTTTTCAGTATTCAGCAATCTCAGCATAATTTGAGTTTGAACTTGTTGGAGTCAGCGCTAAAGGCAATGATGATTCTTCTGAACTGGTTCCAGACAAGTTACAAGAAATGAGCTGAACCTTCTCAATTCCCACAAGTGTCTCTTCCATTTACACCCACACATGGAAACTCTGGCTCAGACACAGTAATTGCCATATTGGATACTGTCGAAATTTTAAAGGACTTTGATCATCGTTATATATGACATACAGAACCATTAACCACAATTACTCGCAGCTTAGGCAATAAAGTTGAATGGTAAATGATCTGCCCTGTTTACATTTTTCATTGAATTGTGTGTTTTGTAACAGTTTGCCTTCAAAATTGAAAGGATCAGTACTGGTATGTGTTATCCTCAAACACAGAATCTCAGAGATAACATGTTTTTAAAGTGTTGTAATTACATGATTGTTATAAGATAAAATTAATTTGACACGAAAAAAAAACTTTAGGTCTTAGTGTCCAGCTGTTTTCAACAGGCATAAATCCTACTAAGGTTGGTCTCTATGCGGTATGAAACTGAGGAGCTGGTCTCGCTTTGCCAGACATCACACTGTATACTCTTTAGAGACTGAGAGGCTTGAGAAGACACTTAAACATCTGGGGGTGGGGCTACTAGAGAGTCAACTCTGACCCCAGTTGAGGGATTTGGATCCTTTGGTACAAGTAGGGCGGTGGTAAGGGCATGGTAGGTTGTCTGACCACTGCTGTACTCAATGGTGTAAAGTACTTAAGTAAAAATACTTTAAAGTACTAATGAAGTCTGTTTTTGGGGTATCTCTACTTTACTATTTATACTTTTGACAACTTTTACTTTCACTCCACTACATTCCTAAAGAAAATAATGTACTTTTTACTCCATACATTTTTCCTGACACCCAAAAGTACTTGCTACATTTTGAATGCTTAGCAGGACAGGAAACTGGTACAATTCACACACTTATCAAGAGAACATGGTCATCCCTACTGCCTCTGATCTGGTGGATTCACTAAACACAAATGCTTGATTTGTAAATTATGTATGAGTGTTGGAGTGTGCCCATGGCTATCTGTAAATGTAAAAAACAAGAAAATCATGTTGTCTTAATATAAAGAATATGAAATTATTTATATATTTACATATACTTTTGATACTTAAACCAAATACTTTTAGACTTTTACTCAAGTAGAATTTTGCTTGGTGATTTTGAATTTTACTTGAGTCATTTTCTATCAAGGTATCTTTACTTTTACTCAAGTATGATAATTGGGTACTTTTTCCACCACTGACTGTACTACAATTTCCCCCTGTGCTTGCCCTCACTATACTTTCCCACAGTCCCTAATGTCCTTTAAATCTCAGTATTTTAACCGTGTTAAAACTATATCCACCCTCCATTCCTACAAATACACACACAGGGACAGCTTTTTAAATACTTGTTCATTCTCTGATTCTCCCATTCTCTCATTCTCTCACTATGTCATCTGGTGCTACTTTGGGTCATAAGACAAATGCAGTGGTCTCTTATGTATATCTGCAGTATGTGGTAAACAGATTATGTAACTGTATTATAATTATAGCCTCCCACACGGTCTGGTAATTGGGTGTGTGTGACAATTATACTGTACAATATTTACATCTCACTACATGTCAAACACATTCTAGGCTTGACACATTCTAGGTTCTTTTCACCATCCGGACTCCCTCTGGCAGGGCCCGTGCGAGGCCTGTGCGGCCATTGTGTACTATAGCCCAGTAAAGCCACGACAACATGAAACACAGGAGGTCGGGTGTAGAAGAGAGAGGCATAAGGGAGTCTTTGTTTGCAGGCTGCTTTTACTGTGTTGCAGCTCCATGACTTAACATCCTGCCGTCGTTGCGTGCCAAACTGGTGGTGGTGCGCTGTCTCTCTCTTTCACATTTTCTCTGTTGGTTCACAACACACAGTCTGCAGCTTGACACATACCTGGGTTCAAATAGTATTTGTTTTCTTTCAAATACTTTGAATGTTTGATTCAGCCTGCTAGAATGCGTGGTGGGACTATTCAATTGGTTCCATTGTGCCAGTAAAGCTGAATCGAGCGCATCTTAAGTATTTGAATGAAAACAAATATTATTTGAACCCAGGACCGAAGACCATATGGCATGCGGACAGTGAGTCAAACATACAGAATCCTTTCTCTATAGCATATTATTAATCCACCAGGCCAAGGCTGGTCCCTCTGTGTTTGCCATCCCTGATGAGAACATGGGGGATACTGTAGCTAAAGACTCATCTGCCATAGTGTGGTTTTTCCAAGAGAGGAGTTCAACAGAAAGTCAGCAGCAACTTGTCTTTTGACAGATTAAATTCCTTTTAACACATGTATAATAATATATATTTTTTTAAGATCCTGGGTTGTATGATGCAAATTCATGTGCAAAAATGTAAAACAGGGCAATGGGTGCACATGTGCTTTCCCTGAAACTTGTCAGAGGTTTATTTTCTCCAGACCATCTGTAACACTGCCAGTGGCAGACGTTTAGAGTTGATGTCCGTGCACCCGCAAAAATCTAATTAGCATAATAAAAGAATCCCCATAAAAATCTGTCAGTTTAAGCTATCTCAATCCACTATATCGTACCTCTGCATCTGCGGTGAAAGGTGACAGAGCTAGAGCCGTGTTTTGTCATAAAATAGTCTGTAGCGTCCGAATGGTTGGGCCTACAAATGATTATTCTATTGCTCTACGTTTTGCTCTACAACCCCCACAAGCGTCTTGGGTCTGAAGTCGATAACCTAACTTGTGACAGATCAGGTTTTCTCCCTTGAGTGTGCTACTTGAGGTTGCCACTGGAGAGCACCCTTTGGTTACTTCTAGTATCCAAGCAGCAATCAGACATTTGTTTCAATTGGCAAAGCTTCACCCAGGAGATGAGGGTTTTTGATCACCCCATCAGTGGCGGGAATGCTGCTCAAACACTCATTGTGCTTCGGCAGTGCAGCCGGAGCGTGGCTGATTACGCTGTTGACTTTTGGATGCTCATCGCTGAGAGTGGTTGGAATATAGAGGCACTTCAATCAGTCTTTCTGAACGGACTCCGCGAGGCCCTCAAGTACGGACTGGCTTCAAGGGGCAACCCTGACACTCTGGAGGAGATTATCATTCTGGCCATCTGGATTGACAACCGGCTTCAAGGGGTTCCGAGTTGGTTCCAGTGTTTTGTGCCTCATTGAGGGAGTCGATTCTTCATTTGTTCCACTGCCGTATGCTGGGCCTGCTTGTCCTGTACCCCGTCAGGGTTCTTAATTTGGCTATGGTTCTCCTTCATATCCTCCGAGAGGAGGGCTGTATTCTCTCAGGTCCAGAGACTGCAGCAATGAACAGTTATATTGAGGAGGCGCTATGAGAGGAAAGGAACTATGATGTTGGCAATCAGGAGCTTATTGTGGTCAAACTGGCTTTGGAGGAGTGGCGGCACTGGTTGGAGGGCTCGGAACATCCCTTTACGATTTGGACTGACTACAAGAACCTGGCCTACATCCAGGAGGCTAAACGCCTCAACCCCGACTCGGTTCAGATTCACGTTATCTTACCGTCCGAAGCCTTCACGGACTTCCTCTGGACATAGTCTCTGACCGGGGCCCCCAGTTTGCCTCCAGATTTTGGAGGGCATTCTGTACTCTTCTGGGGTCATCAGCCAGTCTGTCCTCAGGTTATCACCCTCAGTCCAATGGTCAAACTGAGTGGGTGAACCAGGATCTGGAGACCGCCTACGATGCTGTGTGTCCGCCGCCAACCCCGCCACTTGGAGTCAGCACCTTCCCTGGGAGGAGTATACACACAACTCTCCAGTGTTCCTCCACTGGCTTGTCATCATTCCAGGTGTTGTACGGTTACCAGCCCCCCCTGTTTCCAGATCAGGAGATTGAAGTGATGGTTCCGTCCGCTCAAAGCCTCATCTCTCATTGCCGCCGGACCTGGAAGAGGGCTCGGTCAGCGCTCCTGAGGTCCTCAGCTTGGGTTCAATGACAGGCCAACCGTCATTGCCGCCCGAGTCCCCTCCTGCGTCCAGGACAGATGGTCTGGTTGTTTACTAGGGATCTGCCTCTATCTGCTTCTGGAATCTAGGAAGTTGGCTCCCCTATACGTTGGGCCATTCAAGGTTCTACAGCGCTTTAATCCAGTGGCCTATCGCCTTCGTCTTCCCTGGTCCATGAGGGTTCATCCCACCTTCCACATCTCCAAACTCAAGCCTGTGGTGTTCTGTCCTCTGGTTCCGGCCACTCGGCCTCCACCTCCGTCTCGCATGATTGCAGGACAGCCAGCCTACATTGTGCGACGTAACCTCTCCAGTCGTCAGTTCCGGTGAGGGACACAGTATCTCGTGGACTGGGAGGGTTACAGGCCTGAGGAACGTTCTTGGGTTCCGGCCCGGCACATTCTGGACCCCGGACTCATTCAGGACTTCCGTCGACGTTCAGCTACCCCTGGTGAACCATTGGGAGCCATTCCTTGAGGGAGGGGGGGGGGGGGGGGGGACCTGTCACAGGTCAGGTTTTCTCCTTTGAGTGTACTACCTGAGGTTGTCACTGGAGAGCACCCTTTGGTTACTTTTAGTATCCAGGTGACCTTGATTGGGCTTATTGGGATCACCTGCTGGATGACTATTTAGGTTCTTCTGTGGACTGGGCCAGTTGCTCAGGTCTCATGATTTGTTTAGTGTTCTCGTGTGCCCTTGCGTTGTTGTTTGGCTTTGAAGACCTTAAGTAAATACTCTAAAATAACATAAAATTGCCTAGAAGGCCAGCATCCTGGAATCGCCTCTTCAATGTTGACGTTGAGACTGGTGTTTTGCGGGTACTATTTAATGAAGCTGCCAGTTTAGGACTTGTGAGGCATCTGTTCGTCAAACTAGACACTCTAATGTACTTGTCCTCTTGCTCAGCTGTGCACCGGGGCCTCCCACTCCTCTTTCTATTCTGGTTAGAGCCAGTTTGCGCTGTTCTGTGAAGGGAGTAGTACACAGCGTTGTACGAGATCTTCAGTTTCTTGGCAATTTCTCACATGGAATAGCCTTCATTTCTCAGAACAAGAATAGACTGACGAGTTTCAGAAGAAAGTCCTTTGTTTCTGGCCATTTTGAGCCTGTAATCAAACCCACAAATGCTGATGTTCCAGATACTCAACTAGTCTAATGAAGGCCAGTTTTAATTGCTTCTTTAATCAGTTTTCAGCTGTGCTAACATAATTGCAAAAAGGTTTTCTGATGATCAATTAGCCTTTTTAAAATGATAAACTTGGATTAGTTAACACAACGTGCCATTGGAACACAGGAGTGATGGTTGCTGATAATGGGCCTCTACGCCTATGTAGATATTCCATTACAAATCAGCTGTTTCCAGGTACAATAGTCGTTTACAACATTAACAATGTCTACACTGTATTTCTGATGAATTTGATGTTATTTTAATGGACAAAAACAATGACATTTCTAAGTGACCCCAAACTTTTGAACGGTAGTGTACATGTCGGTTGTTTTGCTCCGGGACGACCACAGACCTCACAAGACTCGTCTGAAGGTCCCCAGGTACCAGTTGAAAAAAAGTTTGGAAGTATATATGGAGACTGTTTAGTGGCAAAAATAAGGGGTTAAATACATGTAAAAAATACATATGTTTCCTGATATATCTTTCAGATATATAGGACAGTCACCTCAGAACAAACTTCCTTTTTATTTATTATCTGTTGTTCCATGTAGTGAATCTGTTATTCAATGCATTAGTATGGTCTAATAGCGGTAAAGCCAAAATACAATTTTCATCAAATCATTTTTTTCTTTTTTTCTTTGATACTTCAAGGGGTCTTAAAATTACAAATCAAATAGATAAATTATCCTTGGTATGATCTTAAAACAATTCCATATTGGGCCGGTTTCACAGACAAGGCTTAAGCCTAGTCCCAGACTAAAATGCCTGTTTGAGCTGTCTTAACTCAAAGTGACTTGCACAGACTTATCTTAAAATAGTTGTAGATTTAGCCTGTTCTGGACTAAACAAAGCCGATTGCAAGAGGGAGGATTAGAGCTACTCTAGGACTAAATTGAAGCTTAAATGAATCCTTCAAAGAGGGAGGTTTAACTTCTGCTTACAACTCTTTGTGAGGGAGCATGGGCTATTTGGAATATCTAAATGAAGACCAACATGCACTACAGAGGCCAGCCACACAAGTACCTGTGGATAGGAGTAATCCATTCAATTACTTTCGAGCTTTTCGAGACCGCTTTCATATGTACAAAGAAAATGCATTGGAGATAATATATGTTCTTGAGCCTAGACTTTCCTCTCTGTCTAAAAGAGGAAGGCCTTTACCCAATTCTCTCCAAGTTCTGATCACTTTGAGGATTTTGGAATCTGGAATCTTTCATTATGAAACTGGTGATTTGTGTGGTGCCAGTGAAGCAACTGTGTGTAGAATAGTTCACAACGTCTGCAGGGCCATTTGTGAACTGAGGAGTCTTTACATCAAGTTTCCTGATGCTACTGGCCAAGCCAACTATAAAGTGCAATTCTATAAATATGGGCACTTCCCAGGAGTGATTGGCTGTATAGATGGATGTCATGTTCCCATCAAGTGTCCATCAACTCCTGATGTTGAGGAGTCTACAGGAACCGTAAAACCACTCCTAATTTACAGTTTTCAAACATTGTTGCCCGTTGGAAAGGTGCAACTCACGATTCAAGGATTTTTCTCACCTCTTCATTGTGTGCTGAGTTTCAAAGAGGTGACAGAGGATATGGTCAGAGTAACTTTTTATTCACTCCATACATAAATCCCACAACAGCTGAGCAGCAAAGATACAACACAGCTCATATCCGCACGAGAGCGATGGTTGAGCGTATGTTTGGAGTATGGAAAAATAGATTGCAATGTTTACGCAATACACTTCGTTTCAAGCCAAGAAGATGCTGCAAGGTGTCATTGCTACAGCTGTGCTGCACAACTACCTGAAGCAGCACTGCTGTCCTCCGATGGAAGGTCAGGATCAAGCAGATATGCCCATGGCTGAGGCAGGCAATGACCAAAGAGGACTTGCACACAGAGTTGCTTTCACATTGCAGCACGTCAACTAGATGAGATACATTTAAATATGGAATGTATTCATTATGGCTTATTTTTGCTTTGATAATGTTGGTTCTGTACAAAATTCAAATAGTGTGCAGCAAAATTAAATGAGTGACTAAATCAAGGCTGGTTTAAAATGTAGTTTGTGGTGATTAAAATACTCTCACTCATGAATATCCAAATGACAAAAAATAAAATGTTTTAATAATAATTGTCTCATTACTGTATAATTTTTGGATCATACTGCTCTCTTCCAACTTCATATCCAATTTAACCTGTATAATTCTTATTTTCATTTCATGTTCTTCCTTCAGATATTTCATTTTATGCTCATAAAATTCTCTGGTTAACTTTTCATGCATGGTCATATTTTTTGTTCTCTGCTGAAAGGTGGTGGCAGCACCTTCTCTCAGGGATGCTATAGCAGATGTGGAGGGTACACACTCACTGTGCACTGGCTCTTTCAACCTGTTCAGATCCCCTTCTTCTGGAAAAAGAACACCGTTAGAAGCACAAATAAACTCATATGGTCCTTAGAATGAAAGAAGAATAAAGATTGACACATACAGTGGAATATATTTACTAAAGGAAGTAACCAATTTACTTTCTTTGGTATATGTACCATTTGTGCTCAGTTCTTCATCTGAACTGTCCAAATGGTCATCATCTGGTGTACCATCCAGAGGTTGCTGGTGCCCTATTACTCCAGACAGCAAGTCACTCAATTCATCAGTTTTGTCTTTTTTTGGTGGTCCACCACCAGTAGTAAATCGCTCTCTTCTGATCTCTGCATTCTCTTTTTTAAAGCCAGTTCAAGGTTCTTCCACAGAGTCTATAAAGGCAGATATCATTAAATATAAGTGATGTCACAAAAATATGAATATGAGAAATGTGAAATACTGATAATAATGAAGATATCTCACCTGAAGTTGCTGTACTCTTCTTGTGTTTACATTTTCATTTGCATTGAATTCACTGCAAATTGCAGCCCAACCACTCTTTTTCTGTTTTAGTAGCGTTTTTTCATACTCACTAAAGTTTTTTCAACAAATTATTTTTGCCTCTGCCATTCTCAAGATTCACACCAGTAATGGTGTTTTATATTCCAGTCCAGGTTTTTATGAGCACCATTAGACCAACAGCATGTGCTCATACTTAACATAATCAGGTTTAACCCAGGTGTTCTCATTTAGGTTTACTTACCTTACTCGAGGACTCCATAGTCTCTGACTAACTAAGCCAAGTTCATGAAATCTACTTAAATGTCCTAGTTTAAATAGTACACATTAAGGCCTACTCCTGGCTTAATCTAAACCCTGTCTGGGAGACCGCCCATAGTTTAGTAGAACCCCTCCCCTGGCTTAGATTATTACGTTAACAAAAGTATCAAGCACTTACTACTACTTCACTCCATCCAGTAGATGGCAACAAAATACACTTTATATTAGAGTGTGGGGAGTCAGTCATTAAACATTAGGTTACTCCAGAGATGTCATGTACTGTAATGTCCAGCATGTGGAGCCACATGATAACAGATATCTGCCTGCCTCACTGGAGAGGGCTACGGCATGGTTTTTGCATGGATAGTTTTACATCTATTCTCTATCGTATCTGTTAGGTCGATCTACACCTGTCATTTCACTCCAAGGACATATAAGTGAATCTGATATGAACTAAGACACAAATGGTCAGGATAATGCTACCTAACTCGGGTCAAAGGTTATGTTACCGCTGTGTTAGTTTAACTGGACCTGTTTGATTGTGTGTGTGTGTATTTGGGTGTATCTGCGTGCATGTGTGTCAACATCTATGAAAGTAGATGTAATTAATGTAATTTATCGCTCACATCTGGAATGATGCAGGCAGACAATACAAGCATTCACAAGCAGGGGGACAATTCAAATTCACAAAAGCATGACGTTCTGGTAAAATAATGTGCTCGTTATGGCTCACAGGGCATTTGTGATGGATATTTGTAACATGCTTTGATGAACACTACATCATAGTTGGCATGATGGGCCTGGGCATGGGAGCACAGCGGGATAAGCATGGAAGCGTGTGGATGCCAATGGTGTGGACAGGAGCCCGGTGATGATTGGCACACACTGCCTGCATGCGTGTTAAAACCTCCTGGTCCCTCTATTGTCTTTGGTACGGACATGGGAACTAGGCCATAGTTTACAGAGTATTTACATCACAAAGAGATGCTAATCCCTACCGAACAACCCTTCTTACTGCAGAACCTTTTCCCCCTGGACCCTCCAAAGCTGTGAAGAAGAGAGAAAACTAGCTATGCTTGCTGCAACAGTTGCATGACCCTGTCAACGTTTAATTCCAGAAGAATGGGTTAATAAATTGGCTTAATTATATTATTACAGTAGCTTAGTTTGACTTCAAGGGGGGTCTGACACTATTTACAATATGTCACATAATTGTTCATTGTGACTGGTCTAGAGAAAGGCCTTTGTGCTGCTGAAAGGTCAACATAAAACCCTCAAATATATCCCTTTTTTGTTTTATTTCTATAGTACAGTATGAAGTTCTATAGTGGATAAGCTTTACTGTGAAGTGTTCATCATTCTCTACACCCCTTAAACTGAACTCTGGACCTCAGCCAGTTCCACTGCGTTTTTTCATTGTTCCCCTCTAATCAGGGACTGATTTAGACCTGGGACACCAGGTGTGTGCAATTAGTTATCAGGTACAACAGAAAACCAGCAGGCTCAGGACCTCGTAGGGTAAGAGTTGAATGTTATTGCGGGTGTAGCGAAATTATTGTGTTCCTAGCTCCAACGGTGCAGTAGTATCTAACAATTCACAACAACACACAGACATCTAAAAGTAAAAGAATGGAATTAAGAAATATATAAATATTAGGATGAGCAATGTCGGAGTGGCATTGACCAAAATACAGTAGAATACACTATATACATATAAAAAGAGTAAAACAGTATGTAAACATTATTAAAGTGACCAGTGATTCCATGTCTATGTACATAGGGCAGCAGGCTCTAAGGTGCAGGGTTGAGTAACCGGGTGGTAGTCGGCTAGTGATGGCTATTTAACAGTCTGATGGCCTTGAGATAGTAGCTGATGCACTTGTATTGACCTCGCCTTCTGGATGGTAGTGGGGTGAATAGGCCATGGGTCGAGTGGTTAATGTCCTTGATGATCTTTTGGGCCTTCCTGTGACATCGGGTGCTGTAGATGTCCTGGAGGGCAGGCAGTGTACCCCCGGTGATGCGTTGGGCAGACCGCACCACCCTCTGGAAAGACCTGCAGTTGCAGGCGGTGCAGTTGCCGTATCAGGCGGTGATACAGCATGACAGGATGCTCTCAACTGTAAATCTGTAAAAGTTTGTGAGGGTCTTAGGGGCCAAGCCAAATTTCTTAAGCCTCCTGATGTTAGAAGCACTGACTGGATACATTAAAAAGGTGTTAGAATGGGAGAGAGTTGACTTTGTGTATGTGCTTTCCCCTTTTTTGATAAGATACATTATGACAGACAGTTGAGTGATGAGTTAGAGTTGTTAAGTGGAATTTCCTCCCGAGGAATAAAATGGTAGTGTCTTGGTTTTGAGAAGCTTATTTAACATTCCTCTAATTCCAGTCGTGTCAGTGATTGTCAGTTATTGACAATCACGGAGTGCAGTTTGCCTGGCCCCAACCAAACTGATGCATCACGTGGTCGGGGCCCCATGCTGTTAGCAACAGCAATGAAAATAGCAGACACATCCAGATGGTAAATAGCTTGTGCTGCGAGTTGTCTTTTTAGCATCCAGTGTTTCTTGCAGTCAGTGCTCTCCCTCAGGCTGTAAGGATTAGAGACGGTACTGGGTCATCTTGACACATCTGAGGTGAGATGGGAAGTGGAGAAGAGGAACAAGACAAAGAGTGGAGGGCTGGAAAGAGGATGTGTAGTCTAAAGAGAGCGAAAACATGATAAAGAGGAAAGGGAGCAATACAGACAGCAGAGAAAGAAAAACGAAAGGGGGACATATGTGAATGAAGAATAGAAACATGGTAGAAGTCTAAGGTCAGCTGACCAATGGGAGCAGCTTCAGGTTTGTCAAAGTGTGATGAGAGGTAAGGGGATGGGTGCATGGAAGACACACTTTCACACCACTAGTCTGCTACCCTCCTCCAAAATACACACACACAGATTTCCAAGCTTATCTACTTCTCTTCTCTACACACTAAAGACTATTGTAGGAGCTCCCTCCCTGCTCACAATAACATTGGAAAATACATTTCAATGATGTAACTTGATGTAACAATGATGTAATGCCGTTTACATCTAACATCTTATCCAGCATGCATTTCCCAATCATGTGCACTGAGGAGTGAATGGCATCTATCAGGAGTCACTGATGTATTGGTTCCATTACCATTGACTTCTATTTTCAACAACCCATTCATTGCCCCTCCTTATACCCCTCCAGACCCACAGTCAGTCTACATCACACTCCGGGCCAGCTCGATTGTGCTTAATTAAAGTATTAATTGTGTTAACAAGGCTAGATTTCCAGTCCACAGAGGCTACCTGCTGATTGGGCCTGATCATTCTGAAGCATTAGGCATTATTTTCTTTACTGTTCAACAAACAAGTGCACTGACTGTACTGGAAGTCCCTATAGCCTCCATTTTAACTGTGCCCTGTGTCCCTGTTCAGAAGGCAGAGATACTAAATGAACACGCTAACCTACTTTTTCCGACAGCTGAAACCTGGACTGAGGCTGGGCCCTGCCTCGCGGGGGACGAGGCCCCCACCAAAACACCGGGGGGGGGGGGGGGGGATTTATGACCTCACTTAAGGCTGAAATAACAGCCCCTCCAGTCCCATAGACATGTTCCATATCCCAGCGTTAGTCCCACCCCCTTCCCTGTATACTTGGGATCTTCCAAACTATGAAGTTAGCAGGGAAATAGAATGCATTTTCCAGCTCATGTGAACCATCAAGTTCTCGGGAAACTGAATAACAAATAGGGTGAACACATATTCCATGTGTTTATTGACATTACTTTGGGTTGTTAGTTCTTCTATGAGTCTTATTTGCAGCTCTGAAAAAAAATCTGAATTTATGCAACTAATTTAGCTGCTAAAATACAAATCTGGGTTAGCTGAGGAGAGAAGCACATGGTGAGGGTTGTCATGGGCGACAGCAGAAACCAAGATGTAAATGACAGAATCAAAGGGATACCAGACCACCTTTCCTCTGTGTTTCTGTATGATGGCAGTAGACTGCTGCTTATTGGTTGAGAGTGAGAACAGATGTGTTTGAACACATGAACGCACAGACACAGCTTCCCTGGCACCTGAGGTCTAAGCCAAAGACAGACCCCCAATTCATTCATGCCTCTCTTAACATTCAGTCACCCTCCAATACTAGCAGTTCATTTCACTCAAAAAATAACAAACTGGCTGTTTATTTTTGTTATTTGGAAATATGCTGCTGCTAGGAAGTATAGTTTCCTGATTTATGTACAGGTGAAACTATGCATAGGTAAAACAAATAAAAGGTGGAGGATTCTGGACAAGGGTGGGGGAAATATTGCAAGAGGGTCACCATGGGAGTAAAAGTCAAATAAATGGGATATATTTGCTTTTAAGTCATCCATTTATTGCTGTTTTGTGAATACCTGCTCTGTGTGCAGAATGACATATACACATAGTAGTGTTGTAAATCTATTGGTTTCTAATGGTGAATTATCAATGCTGTACAGGAAAGGGCTAATGCATTTCCTCACATGGTGCCAAGACACACAAGTAAGCAGATTGTTTTTATGGGATTCTTATTGCGTTTGGCACACACACATCCGTAAACGTTAGTGCGCACACTCTTTTCGTCCATCGTCTCCCGCACTCTCAAGCCTAGCTCACCAACACAAAAAAGTCTTCCCTCCCATCTCATACTGTAGCCCTTTCATAACTCCAGTGGCATGTTTTAGCCTGCTTCTTCCTGTTGGAATGGGTGAGGGAGAGTTATGTCCCATGTCAACAGAGCTTAGAGACGTTCCCTGTCTCTCCGCCCACCCACACTCACAGTGCAAGTAATGTAGCCATGACAGAGAGCAGGGTTATTCCAGTCATACTGAATAGTAGCCTGGTCCCAGATCTGTTTGTGCTGTATCCAAATGTATCTATTTGTTTGGCAATGACAATAGGTTCTGACACGGCACAAACAATAGATCAAGACTAGAGAAAGAAGTGCATATGGAGTGTAACAACAACAATAATACAAACACAATGAGAATAGATGGAGATTCTTAGTCACTTTGAGAGTCTCCTAATAATATCATCTATTGTGCAAAACAAGGGTAAGAAAACTACTGCTCTTTTAATGTTAGTACCATGATGCCAAAGTCCACAAAAAAATGTGATGTTATTATCTCATAAACCTGAAAATCTCCTGCTGATGTACATTAATTCATATTTCCATTTGTTATGAAGGAGGATGCATAGTGAGTGTCAGGAAAGGCATTTTTAAGAGTAAAAAAAAAATATATACAAATATAAGTCGATGCCTTGGCTGTCTGTACAATGAATATTGCTGTTTATGTGAAGGAGATGTTATGGTTTATGACAGCGTTTCCCAAATTCGGTCCTCGGAACCCCAAGTGGTGCACATTTAGTATTTTTCCTTAACACTACACAGCTGATTCAAATGATCAGAGCTTGATGATTAGTTGATTATTTGAATCAGCTGTGTAGTGCTAGGGCAAAAAACAAACATCTGCACCCTTTGGGGTCCTGAGGACAGAGTTTGGGAAACCTTGGTTTGTGATGTGAGGTTGGCAATTTAACACAAATTGTCAATGACAGATAGGGTTTCATTGTTCTGTCTAAATAGTTCATTCTGCTTATATAACATCCGCTTGTTAGCTAGAGAGATGACGCAGAGGATCACAGATTATTGTCTCTGTCCTCTAAACAATTTCCAGACCAGGAGAATGTTGTTGCTTGTCCTCTGGGCTGTATTCTACTGACATCAGTAAATCATACAGAGCAGCCTAGAGCTTTAAGTCATATCTCATTACTTCATGGCAGTTGGTCACTTTGTTTCTCCTCAGTCAGAGAGAGAAAAAAGTAAGGCCACAGTCCCCAGAAACAATCCAGACTACTACTTTTACTTCTGTTTGTCATAAGTCCTTGGCAGATCAGATAGATGGTTAAGTTTATTTAATCATTTCCCACCCCTCCTGGTTCTCTACTTGGACCGGTCCTGCCGTGCCCCCGCCCCACCAACACCCCCATGGGGAGGTGGTCAGTGGGCTGCTCCGTTGTAAGACTTGCCATACATAATGAAGTCTGTCTCTATTGGGTGGCTGGAGATGTGCTGCTTGTAGACGGGGTTGGAGGCCTTGAGAGAGAGATAGAGATGAAAGAGAGCGAGAGAGAGAAAAGGGGAGAGAGTAACAGAAAGTTTGAAAAATTGGTCAGTTCATTAACATGCACATGTTGAGGCAGGATGGACATTTAAGCCACAGCCTCAGAATTTTGGAACAGCTCCTGATGAGGTGGCGGATGGTCTCCTGAGGGATCTCCTCCCAGACCTGGACTAAAGCATCCGCCAACTCCTGGACAGTCTGTGGTGCAACATGGCGTTGGTGGATGGAGCGAGACATGATGTCCCAGATGTGCTCAATTGGATTCAGGTCTGGGGAACGGGCGGGCCAGTCCATAGCATCAATGCCTTCCTTTTGCAGGAACTGCTGACACACTCCAGCCACATGAGGTCTAGCATTGTCTTGCATTAGGAGGAACCCAGGGCCAACCGCACCAGCATATGGTCTCACAAGGGGTCTGAGGATCTCATCTCGGTACCTAATGGCAGTCAGGCTACCTCTGGCGAGCACATGGAGGGCTGTGCGGCCCCCCAAAGAAATGCCACCCCACACCATGACTGACCCACCGCCAAACCGGTCATGCTGGAGGATGTTGCAGGCAGCAGAACGTTCTCCACGGCGTCTCCAGACTCTGTCACGTCTGTCACATGTGCTCAGTGTGAACCTGCTTTCATCTGTGAAGAGCACAGGGCGCCAGTAGCGAATTTGCCAATCTTGGTGTTCTTTGGCAAATGCCAAACGTCCTGCACGGTGTTGGGCTGTAAGCACAACCCCCACCTGTGGACGTCGGGCCCTCATACCACCCTCATGGAGTCTGTTTCTGACCATTTGAGCAGACACATGCACATTTGTGGCCTGCTGGAGGTCATTTTGCAGGGCTTTGGCAGTGCTCCTCCTTGCACAAAGGCGGAGGTAGCGGTCCTGCTGCTGGGTTGTTGCCCTCCTACGGTCTCCTCCACGTCTCCTGATGTACTGGCCTGTCTCCTGGTAGCGCCTCCATGCTCTGGACACTACGCTGACAGACACAGCAAACCTTCTTGCCACAGCTCGCATTGATGTGCCATCCTGGATGAGCTGCACTACCTGAGCCACTTGTGTGGGTTGTAGACTCCGTCTCATGCTACCACTAGAGTGAAAGCACCGCCAGCATTCAAAAGTGACCAAAACATCAGCCAGGAAGCATAGGAACTGAGAAGTGGTCTGTGGTCACCACCTGCAGAACCACTCCTTTATTGGGGTGTCTTGCTAATTGCCTATAATTTCCACCTGTTGTCTATTCCATTTGCACAACAGCATGTGAAATTTATTGTCATGGTCACAGTTTGATTTCACAGAAGTGTGATTGCCTTGGAGTTACATTGTGTTGTTTAAGTGTTCCCTTTATTTTTTGAGCAGTGTATTATTCACAATGATGGCCTAGGAACAGTGGGTTAACTGCCTTGTACAGGGGCAGAACGACAGATTTTTACCTTGTCAGCTCGGGGATTTGAACTAGCAACCTTTTGTTTACAGGCCCAACGCTCTAACCACTAGGCTACCTGCACCCGCATATGGGGTTCAACCAGGACTGTTACATTTGTAACTTAATGAAGACATTTTAACAATGGAATTTAACCTATTGTTAGGAAAAAAAGATGGAAAAAATGTAGAATGAATCATGCAATATTAGGCCTACTGATTATTTCTCAGTATCTACTTGCAAGCTACTGACAGCCTGTGAGCTACCGGACATACATTTTTCTGCAAAGATGCAACCTTTGGTAGACTGATGAAAGGCTACTCTGAGTCAGTTGGTGAATCTCAATTGCATACTTCTCATATCTCCTCAAAACCCATTGAATGAGAAAGCCAGAGGTCCCTATCCTCTGACCTTTTCCTCCAATGTGTTTTGAGGAGAAGGGGAGAGGGGATGCAAGCAATTGAGATTATCTCATAGGCTGCGATACAGTTTAGCCTAACCAGACCTGCACGTGCTCATCATGGTTCTTATAGGCAAAGTGAAATGACAAAATTGCATTCTCTTGTTTCTTTAACTCTCATCGTAGTTCTTGTGTGGTTTTTATTCATACTTAAATGTTTTATTATATTTTCTAAACTCAGCAAAAAAAGAAACGTCCTCTCACTGTCAACTGGGTTTATTTTCAGCAAACTCAACATGTGTAAATATTTGTATGAACATAAGTTTCAACAGACATAAACTGAACAAGTCCCACAAATATGTGACAAACAGAAATTGAATAATGTGTCCCTGAACAAAGTGGGGGTCAAAATCAAAGTAATAGTCAGTATCTGGTGTGGCCACCAGCTGCATTAAGTACTGCAGTGCATCTTCTCCTCATGGACTGCACCAGATTTGACAGTTCTTGCTGTGAGATGTTACCCCACTCTTCCACTAAGGAACCTGCAAGTTCCCGGATATTTCTGGGGGGAATGGCCCTAGCCCTCACCCTCCGGTCCAACAGGTCCCAGATGTGCTCAATGGGATTGAGATCCGGGCTCTTCGCTTGCCATGGCAGAACACTGACATTCCTGTCTTGCAGGAAATCACGCACAGAACGAGCAGTATGGCTGGTGGCATTGTCATGCTGGAAGGTCATGTCAGGATGAGCCTGCAAGAAGGGTACCACATGAGGGAGGAGGATGTCTTCCCTGTAACGCACAGCGTTGAGATTACCAGCAATGACAACAAGCTCAGTCCGATGATGCTGTGACACACCGCCCCAGACCATGTCAGACCCTCCACCTCTAAATCGATCCCACTCCAGAGTACAGGCCTCGGTGTAACGCTTATTCTTTCAACGATAAACGCGAATCCGACCATCACCCCTAGTGAGACAAAACCGCGATTCGTCAGTGAAGAGCACTTTTTGCCAGTCCTGTCTGGTCCAGCGACGGTGGGTTTGTGCCCATAGGTGACGTTGTTGCCAGTGATGTCTGGTGAGGACCTGCCTTACAACAGGCCTACAAGCACTCAGCCCAGCCTCTCTCAGCCTATTGCGGACAGTCTGAGCACTGATGGAGCGTTCCTGGTGTAACTCGGGCAGTTGTTGTCATCCTGTACCTGTCCCGCAGGTGTGATGTTCAAATGTACCGATCCTGTGCAGGTGTTGTTACACGTGGTCTGCCACTGTGAGGACAATCAGCTGTCTGTCCTGTCTCCCTGTAGCGCTGTCTTAGGCGTCTCAGTACGGACATTGCAATTTATTGCCCTGGTCACATCTGCATCATGCCTCCTTGCAGCATGCCTAAGGCACGTTCACGCAGATGAGCAGGGATCCTGGGCATATTTATTTTTGTGTTTTTCCAGAGTCAGTAGAATGGCCTCTTTAGTGTCCTAAGTTTTCAGAACTGTGACCTTAATTGCCTACCGTCTATAAGCTGTTAGTGTCTTAATGACCATTCCACAGGTGCATGTTCTTAATTATTTATGGTTCATTGAACAAGCATGGGAAACAGAGTTTAAAACCTTTACAATGAAGATCTGTGAAGTTATTTGGATTTCTACGAATTATCTTTGAAAGACAGGGTCCTGAAAAAGGGACGGTTCTTTTTTTTGCTGAGTTTATATTATTAGTATTACTACATTGTTGGGAAATAGCTCTCAAGGTAAGAATATCACTGTACTGTTTTACACCCGTTGTATCCTGTGCACGTGGGGAATAAAACTTTTAAATACATATGTTCCTACCCCAGTTCCCACATATGGCTTCAGTGTTATGATACATGGAAACTGTTCCAAAAGTACATTAGATGTACACCACAATGAGATGAAAGACAACAATACATTCCACAACTTGGCATTTCAAATGGGATGTGCTTATATCCTATCCTTCTCAGACATGCAAGTCTCATAACTTATATAGGCCTACTCTTGTCCCAAAACAGTCATCACAGCAATTCACACAGCCTTTCATTTGATAGATAGTGTAATAGATAGTCCTCATTGACTCCCATAACTAATGGGGCTCAGTCACATATGAATTCAACCTGTTTATATGTACAGTGCCTTCTGAAAGTATTCATACCCCTCCTTGACTTATTCCACATTTTGTTGTGTTACAGCCTGAATTCAAAATGTATGTATTTTCTCACCCATTTATCTACACACAATATCCCATAACGACAATGTGAAAACATGTTTTTCGATTTTTGTTGATAATTTATTGAAAATGAAATACAGAAATATTTAATTTACATAAGTATTCACACCCCTGAATCAATGCATGGTAAAACCACATTAGGCAGCAATTACAGCTGTGAGTCTTTCTGAGTAAGTCTTGAGCTTTGTACACCTGGATTGTACAATATTTGCCCATTATTCCTTTTCAAATTCTTCAAGCTCTGTTAAGTTGGTTGTTGATCATTGCTAGACACCCATTTTCAAGTCTTGCCATAGATTTTCAAGCTGATTTAAGTCAAAACTGGTACTAGGCCACTCAGGAACATTCAATGTCGTCTTGGTAAGCAACGCCAGTGTATATTTGGCCTTTTGTTTTAGGTTACTGTCCTGCTGAAAGGTGAATTAATCTCCCAATGTCTGGTGGAAAGCAGATTGAACCAGGTTTTCCTCTGGGATTTTGCCTGTGCTTAGATCTATTTAGTTAATTTTTAAACCCCCTAGTCCTTGCTGATGACAAGCAAACCCATAGCATGATGCAGCCACCACCATGCTTGAAAATATGAAGAGTGGTACTCCATGTGTTGGATTTGCCCCAAACATAACAATTTGTATTCAGGACATGAAGTTAATTTCTATGCAGCATTACTTTAGTGCCTTATTGCAAACAGAATGCATATTTTGGAATATTTTTGCATCCTTATTTTCACTCTTGCCATTTAGGTTAGTTTTGTGGAGTAACTACAATCACTGCCATTAAACTCTTGAACTGTTTTAAAGTCACAATTGGCCTCCGGCAATGGAGTTAGGAAGGACGCCTGTTTCTTTGTAGTGAATGGGTGCATTGATACACCATCCAAAGTGTAATTAATAACTTCACCATGCTCAAAGCGATATTCAAGGTCTGCTTTCTTTTTTGTGAGGCATTGGAAAACACTCCCTGGTCTTTGTGGTTTAATCCGTTTGAAATTCACTGCTCAACTGAGGGACCTTACAGATAATTGTATGTGTGGGGTAGAGAGATGAGGTAGTCATAAAAAAATTCTGTTAAACACTGTTAATGCACAAAGAGTCCATGCAACTTATGTGACTTGTTAAGCACATTTTTACTCCTGAACTTATTTAGGCTTGCCATAACAAAAGGGGTTGAATACTTATTGACTCAATACATTTCTGCTTTTCATTTTTTATTCATTTGTAAACATTTCGAAAAACATAATTCCACTTTGACATAGTGTGTAGGCCAGTGACATCAAAAATATTTATATTCAGGCTGTAACAACGAAATGTTGAAAGAGTCAACTTTCTGAAGGCACTGTAAATCACTGTTATAAATAGGATAGTCATCCTCCTCACCATCTCGTAACGTGCGCGGCAGCGGGCGCTCTGGAAGCGGGCAAACTCCCGCCGGTCGTGCACGGTGATGACCAGCTTCCAGATGGCTAGCAGCACAATGCCCACCAGCAGGATACTGCCCACCACCGCCAGGAGGACCGTCATGGCATCCGGCGCTGTGCCACACTCTGGAGACGGGAGGGGAGACAAACAAACAAAGATTATTAAAAAGAAGATATACACAGGAACTAAGAAAATACACAAAGATATAGATAGGAAAAATATATAAAGAGACATATACACTGAACAAAAATATAAACACCATGGTCAAAGTGTTGGTCCCATGTTTCATGAGTTGAAATAAAAGATCACAGAAACGTTCCATATGCAGAAAAGGCTTATTTCTCTCAAATGTTGTGCACAAATTGTTTACATCTCCGTTAGTGAGCATTTCTTCTTTGCCAAGATAATCCAAGTTTTTAAGGGGGGGTGCAATTGGCAGGAATGTCCACCAGAGCTGTTTCCAGAGAATAGAATGTTAATTTCTCTACCATAAGCCGCCATAAGAGTGGTCTATGGTCTTCGGGGTTATGGTATGCGCAGGCATAAGGTACGGACAACGAACACAATTGCATTTTATCAATGGCAATTTTAATGCAGTTACTGTGACGAGATCCTGAGGCCCGTTGCCATGCCATTTATCCACGTTTCAGCATGATAATGCATGGATCTGTACACAATTCCTGGAAGCTGAAAATGTCCCAGTTCTTGAATGAACTGCATACTCACTAGACATGTCACCCATTGAGCATGTTTGGGATGCTCTGGATTCACAGGCCTCAATCAACAGCCTCTATGCTAAGGAGATGTGTTGCGCTGCATAAGGCAAATGGTGGTCATACCAGATACTGACTGGTTCCTACCTTTTTTTTAAGGTATCTGTGAAAAACAGATGCATATCTGTATTCCCAGTCATGTGAAATCCATACATTCCTAGACAGTCCTAGTTAATGAATTAATTTAAATTGACTGATTTCCTTATATAAACTAACTCAGTAAAACCTATACAATTGTTGCGTTTATATTTTTGTTCAGTGTATATATATATATATATATATATTATATAAGAGATAGATAGGAATATAGACAAAGGGAGATGCAAGAAAGAAAGAGTCAAACAATTATACAGAATAGCTGTTAAAAAACAGATCTAATATCATAACCCAATTGTCCAATAGAGTGCATGTCCACAAGAGGCCTAGACTGACACTCTCCAGATAATAACAAACAGACATGGTATACACTATTTCATACTGCAACACATGGCCTTCTCTGTTATTGTTTTATCCTCCATTTCTTTGAATGTGAAGAGAAGCAGCTGGCTGATATGTTATGTCCATGTCTTCTGTAGCAGTACTGACCTGGCTCTTTGAGCGCGGTGAGGACTGACATGCCATTGGCGTGTTCAGAGTACATGAACTTCATCACACACTCGTTCTCCGTCTTGTACAAGCAAAGGACAGCGTTTGGGTCTTCCGTTTCTGTAAGAGGACAAAAAAAGAGATGGGCACTGCTGAGACACAAGTAAGAAAAAAGCTGGCGAAACTTACTGAGAGAAGAAACAAAGACAGAAGAAAGAAAACAAGAGAATGGTGAGAGCTCCAACAACACAACAATGTGGGAAAATGTATCCAGATGCATTGCTTTATTGTGAAATCACTCTTGGATAAGTGATTGATCGCATTCCACAGTAAGGACAGAGCCATTTGCTTTGCTTTTTTGTCCTTGTTTTTGTGAACTCTATCATTCAAATATTCTAAATGCCTTGGGGACTGAGGAATTAGATTAGCTCTAACCCCCTCCACCGTCTTCCATCTCCCCTCGATTCCCTTCAGCCTCTTCTCCACTCTCTGCTTTTTCGGCGGGAGAGAAGTTTCCGGAATGTACATGCAGAGTCTATTAGGGGAGGTCAGATGGTTGGAATAGCAGAGTGAGAGAAAGCAGTGAAACAGAGCAGATCTAGGACAGTGAGGACAGAGCGACAGTGAAGGGAGGGCCTTAAGATATAACAATCCCTTTAAATCCAGAGCCCATGGTGCGTCTGAAACGGCACCCTATTGCAATCTCAGCATCACAATGTCCCCACAAGCAACATTATCATATTAAAACATTCCTAGTTAACTATCCCCCGCAATGCAAAATGCTGAAGGGATCCAGACAGACCAAACCCTGGGACTGTCTATGTTCCACTTAAGACCTGTGGGTTTTAAAAGACAGCACGTGATGACAGTTTAGAGTTATGGGTGCAGGTAGAGTTACATGTTTGTTTAGAGGGTGAGGTATTTGGGGAGTAGGCAGGGGGCATCATGTTTTAATGGGTCTGCGTGTCTTTGAACCAAATGATGGGTTTGGCTGCATGGCGCTGCCCGTTATTATAAGCTGCTACCTGGAGGACAGAACAGAAGAGGTCCGTCCGCTCTGCCACTAGAGACCCAGACTGACACTCGCCAGAAAATAACAAACAGACACCCACTCTGGACTGGAGAGGGTATATTTATTTTCATAAGTAATTACAGATGAGGCATATGGGCGTGTGTGTGGGTTGGAGAAGCGTGCGTTACTTTGGTCTGAGCTAACCCGTCAGAGCAGCTGGGTGATGTCACATTAGCTAAAACAGCTCAAACGGTACATACACCGTGTTTTGGCAAGGCTGTGCACAATAAGAGTGGGAGAGAGCTAATAAACTAGAACAAGGGAAGACGTCTGTAATGCATCAACAACAAACTGCTGCAGACGCTAATCACAGATGTTGATACTCCTCTGTGTGTGTGTGTGTGTGTGTGTGTCTCTCTCTCTGCTGGCCGGCTGATATTAGAGAGTGGAACCACAGTCAGTCAGTGTTTTGTTTACTCACTAAGCGTTTCCACAGTGATGATCTCGTCCTTGCATAGCCGCTGGCAGGTCTGGTTGTCGGACAGTCTTCCGGAGTCGAAAAGCCGGCACTCGATGCATTCCCTGAGTGGAGAGAGATAGAGAGATAGATGACAGAGCGACAAGAGAGACCGTGCGTGGCATAATTACATACATCATACATGCCGTGTTTACAGGAGCACAGAGGTGACCAGGCCTCGAGTTTAAGGTCAGTTTATGGTCAAGGGTCACACCCAAAATGTTCACCTTTCACCTCTGAAATGAGAGCCATGTGTGAGTATAGGAGCATGCTGGGAGGGTACAACTGTGACTGATAGCAACACATTCCCTGGGATAGCCTGCTGATACGCTCTGCTCCTGATATAGGATGAGTGATTAGAGTGAGGAGTTTGGGTCGTAAACCTTTTGCTTTTTCGGGGGACGCCAATGGAATGGGAGCCGTCTTAACATCTTTCTGAAGCGCAAATCATAGTCCACAGTCGCTGAGACACGATAGTCTGGCATCCCATTGTGATATAGCTGTGTGGCTCTGAGACTACCATCGATGGGGGGCGCGCAGCCCAAAAGCGCACATCCTCACAACTCCACACCAAAGCATCTCCGGTATGCCTCCCCTATTCATTTAAAAGAGTTGACAGTTGGACAAATTGCATGAGCTGCCCTGAGAATTAGAAAATATGGAAAGCCAACTGTCTAATATTCCTGGAACACTGCTGTGCATCCGCATACACGTTTGGTACTCTGACAGACCCTTTACAGAAATCATCTAGACAGTTATACGTGTCTTAAATCCTTTTTGTACCTTAATGTATGGTAATGGATGATATGCGTCTTACCATGATAGGTCAAATCACAGCTTCAGGTGCACATTAGAAACCCCCGGACACGGTTTACCCTGCTCTCCCTCCCTACTCTTCTTCTTGCCTTCCCTCTTTCCCTCCACACATCCCTTCCTCTCTGTCCCGTACCTTTTGGTGCCACAGGCATCGGGGCAGGTGGGGCATTTCTCGCAGGTGTCCCCGAAGGCCCCTGGTTCTGTACACTGGCAGTGCCCGCACGCACAGCTGCCTCGCCCACTACAGATCTTCCCGTCATCAGACACACAGGAAGACGTGTCCATGGAACAGTTACAGTTGTCCCCGATGTAGCCCGCATGGCACTTACACTCCCCACAGTGGCACTCTCCGTGACCTGAGAAGAGAGAGGAGGTAAGGAGGGGGAGACTATGAGGACAGTCATCACAGAC
This sequence comes from Salvelinus alpinus, assembly GCF_045679555.1. Classification (NCBI taxonomy): domain Eukaryota; kingdom Metazoa; phylum Chordata; class Actinopteri; order Salmoniformes; family Salmonidae; genus Salvelinus; species Salvelinus alpinus. The sequence continues at coordinate 33,201,353 of NC_092105.1, forward strand.
ACAGTTTCAAGCGGTATTAAACACAGGTCCATATGGTAGAGCCAAGGAGCTTTAAAAAGGGGCAATATGCAGTTGATACATACATTTGGTCTTATAAATGCATGATATGTACCTATTGATTCTTGAAGAATATAACTATAAACGCTTAGTTCAACTGTTGAACCCCATCAGAACGTTTCTATCCAATGTTTGTAAACAAAGTAAATGTAATATCCTGTATATCCTCAAAACATGGTTAAAACTATCATTTTGATATCATCGATGGTCTGTCCTTGACATGAATTTGAGCATGGACACATTTCTCCAAGCCCAGGCGGGAGGACGCTTTGTTATTGTTTTAACTGCTGATTAGAGAAAATGTAAAAAACATACACCTACACATTCTACAAAAGGACATTCTAACTGGGAAGAAAGTTTCTTAATGTTTGAACAATCGATAGACAATACAGCCATTCACAATCATTCGGCTTAACCCAAATTGTTATGGATCGCAAAAGCTGTGTTCTTCCTTGCCCCCGGGCTCCCGAGTGGCGAGGCGGTCTAAGGCATTGCATCTCAGTGCTAGAGGCGTCACTACAGACACCCTGGTTCAAATCCAGGCTGTATTACAACCGGCCGTGATTGGAAGTCCCATAGGGCGCACAATTAGCCCAGCGTCGCCCGTGTTTGGCCGGTTTAGGCCGTCATTGTAAATAAGAATTTGTTCTTAACTGACTTGCCAAGTTAAATAAAAAGGTTACATTTGATTTCATCAGTCATGAACAACTGGAGTACTTTCAATTATTCCAGTTGGGACTTGGGTCTCTAGAACCAACAACGAGCATGCAAGCCTAACAAACAGACATTGGAAGCAGCCCAAGGTGAAGCTAAGCCTTAAGGGTGTGATGTCAGAGTGGAGTTAATCACAGATCAAACACTGATTTGTCTCAGTAGCGGTCGTGTGTGTGTGTGTGTGTGTGTGTTGGGGGGGCCTAAGGGCAGATCTCACAGTAACAACACACAGTCGGCTGGGTTCTTCAGACAAGAGAAATAACCCCGTAAAAGCATTATCAAAGTAAAACATTAATCTACTGTGCATTTTTTTTTTTAAGAAAAGCTTTTTGTGCATATGGACAATTTCTGGGATCTTTTATTTCAGCACATGAAACATGGGACCAACACTACATGTTGTGTTTATATTTTTATTCAGTATAGGTAGAATAGAGAGATCTTTCCTAATCCAGGTGTTTTAGCCTAGTCCCCTCTAATGGCAGGAGAATTCCACTGGGTTTAAATATTAAGAAAGCCTAATACTATAATAAACTTTAAAGGTTGAACAACATGGGGCTAACTAACGAGTCTGAACATTGCAGCAATCACAATGATGGTAAACTGCTAGCGTACAGTGTGATGTTTCATCTATGGAGCTGTTTTTTAAAGCTTGTTCTAGAATCTACAGAAGGATTCCATTCTGTTGTGGTACAGTAGAGATGTATGCCGACTGACAGACAGGGCCTAGAGAATGTGGAACGCCTAACAAATGTAATTAGTGCTGTCTGAGTAGGATGTTCACATTGTTTTAGACACACTACACCCTTAAATCATGGTAATAAGGATTTCGTGGCTAATTGAAGAAAGTAATTTTGCTCATAGATTATGCATATATGAACTACACATCCAGCCCAAAGTGAGAGGTTTAAAAAATATACTTTTAGTCGCCAATGTACCAGAACATGTCTTAATAGGATTTGTGTTGTTTTTAAGGACCATATTTTAAGAGGTGGAAAAGTTGAGTCTGGTCAGATTAATCATCCCTGTGGTTTATGATCATGTCTTTGCCGCGCCCAACAACGGTCACTGATGGCGGCCAGTAGCACAACCAGGGTGTGTACCTCCTGGTCCCGGTGGCTGAGTCACTGTGAGCGAGGCCTGGGAACATGTCTTTAAACAGAGGGCATTGCTGGGAAATTCATAGTGTGAGTGGCAATGTTACAGTAGATCAGGGGTTTCCAACCCTGTTCCTGGAGATACCATCCTGAAGGTTTTTGCTCCAACCCTAATCTAGCGCACCTGATTTGAATAACTGGCTGGTTGATAAACTGAAATCAGGTTAGTTCCAACTGGGGCTGGAGTGTAAACCTACAGGATGGTAGCTCTCTAGGAACAGGGTTGGAGAGCGCTACAGTAGATTCATCTTGGAGGTTTGTTTGGGTAACGCTCACTTGACTGTCTACATGACACACTGACTACTGCCTCGTGGCCTCTACGATATTGTTTTCAAACACTGAGGCATGTCCTAACGTGCTGCGGTTTCCCCTATTCCCTCCTTCTCAATATTGTGTGTGCGTCTCAAATCAAAGTTTGTCACATGCGCAGAATACAGTGCAGACCTTACTGTGAAATAGTTTTGGTAAGTCGGTTAGGACATCTACTTTGTGCATGACACAAGTAATTTTTCCAACAATTGTTTACAGACAGATTATTCACTGTATCACAATTCCAGTGGGTCAGAAGTTTACATACACTAAGTTGACTGTGCCTTTAAATAGCTTGGAAAATTCCCCAAAATTATGTCATGGATTTAAAAGCTTCTGATAGGCTAATTGACATCATTTGAGTCAATTGGAGGTGTACCTATGGATGTATTTCAAGGCCTAACTTCAAACTCAGTGCCTCTTTGCTTGACATCATGGGAAAATCAAAAGAAATCAGCCAAGACCTAAGAAAATAAATTGTAGACTTCCACAAGTCTGCTTCATCCTTGGGAGCAATTTCCAAACGCCTGAAGGTACCACGTTCATCTGTACAAACAATAGTACGCAAATATAAACACCATGGGACCACGCAGCCGTCACACCGCTCAGGAAGGAGACACGTTCTGTCTCCTAGAGATGAACGTACTTTGGTGTGAAAAGTGCAAATCAATCCCAGAACAGCAGCAAAGGACCTTGTGAAGATGCTGGAGGCATAGGTACAAAAGTATCTATATCCACAGTAAAACGAGTCCTATATCGACATAACCTGAAAGGCCGCTCAGCAAGGAAGCCACTGCTCCAAAACCACCATAAAAAATCCAGACTACGGTTTGCAACTGCACATGGGGACAAAGATTGTACTTTTTGGAGAAATGTCCTCTGGGCTGATGAAACAAAAATAGAACTGTTTGGCCATAATGACCATCGTTATTTTTGGAGGGTAAAGGGGGAAGCTGAAGAACACCATCCCAACCGTGAAGCACGGGGGTGGCAGCATCATGTTGTGGGGGTGCTTGCTGCAGGAGGGACTGGTGCACTTTGTTAGCGTTCGTTCCTGTTTCCTTGTCAATCATTGGTTCATTGGTGAAATTAGCATTATGACAATATCTTTAATTAAATCATAAAAAAACCTTTATTAATGCAATTGCAGACAGAAGTTGACAATCAGTAACATAGCACGCATGTTTCCGAGTAAATTCTGCATCAAAGAAAAGGTCCCATGTTATTTTATCAAACCCGAAATCCAGCCCTCGTGATGTCACTGCCTACGTCATTATCTTTTACTCATGAGACCAAAACCATGCCTACAAAGCTATATAAACAAGGCTTTTAGTGTGTTATCTAAAAGCTTAGCAGTAAATGTCCAAGTTGATTTATAGTGCAATGTCTGAGTAGTTTTCTCCCCTACACTCCCCTACAGAGTTCTGTCTGTCACACATTTCTCAGAGAGGTCTCTTTATAAGAAAGAGAGAGCGAGAACTAGAAAACAACTGTGGAACAATATTAAAACATCGTAATGTACTGTATAGATATTGTTAATCTGTAGTCTAGAACCCTATAAATGTAAAGAGGGAGGGGTCTTATAACCCCTCCCCTTCTATTAATACAACATAAGCATAATCAATTATTCTAATACAATCAATCATTTGGTACAGCCCCAATCAAGACACCTAGGTGGACTTCTAACAACTTCACAAAATAGATGGCATCATGAGGCAGGAGAATAATGCGGATATATTGAACCAATATCAAGACATCAGTCAGGAAGTTAAAGCTTTGTCGCAAATGGGTCTTCCAAATGGACAATGACCCCAAGCACACTTCCAAAGTTGTGGCAAAATGGCTTAAGGACAACAAAGTCAAGGTATTGGAGTGGCCATCACAAAGCCCTGACCTCAATCCCATAGAAAATTAGTGGGCAGAACTGAAAAAGCGTGTGCGAGCAAGGAGGCCTACAAACCTGACTCAGTTACACCAGCTCTGTCAGGAGGAATGGGACAAAATTCACCAAACTTATTGTGGGAAGCTTGTGGAAGGCTACCTGAAATGTTTGACCCAAGTTAAATAATTTAAAGGCAATGCTACCAAATACTAATTGAGTGTATGTAAACTTCTGACCCACTGGGAATGTGATGAAAGAAATAAAATCTGAAATAAATTATTCTCTCTACTATTATTCTGACATTTCACATTCTTCAAATAAAGTGGTGATCCTAACTGACCTAAGACAGGGAATTTCTCTGTCAGGAATTGATTAAATGTCAGGAATTGTGAAAAACTGAGTTTAAATGTATTTGGCTAAGGTGAATGTAAACTTCCGACTTCAACTGTAGGTCCTGGATGGCAGGAAGCTTGACCCAGTGATGTACTGGGTCGTACGCACTACCCTCTGTAGCGCCTTACGGTCAGACGCCGAGCAGTTGCCATACCAGGCGGTGATGCAACCGGTCAGGATGCTCTCTTGCAGCTGTAGAACTTTTTGAGGATCTGGGGACCCATGCCAAATCTTTTCAGTCTCCTGAGAGGGAAAAGCTGTTGTTGTGCCCTCTTCATGACTGTCTTGGTGTGCTTGACCATGTTAGTTTGTTGGTGATGTGTACATAAAGGAACTTTCAACTCTCGACCCGCTCCACTACAGCCCCATCGATGTTAACCTCTTTGGGCTAGGGGGCAGTATTTTGACGTCCGGATGAAAAGCCTGCCCAAAGTAAACTGCCTGTTACTCAGGCCCAGAAGCTAGGATATGCATATAATTGGTAGATTTGGATAGAAAACACTCAGTTTCTAAAACTGTTAAAATAATGTCTGTGAGTATAACAGAACTGATATGGCAGGCGAAACCCCGAAATCCCCCCCACACAAAAATTCAGCCTACCACTGTTGTCAGTGGCTGTCACTTTCATTATAAGGCGAAAATCTCCCAGAGTGCAGTTCCTAGGGCTTCCACTAGATGTCTACAGTCTTTAGAAAGAGTTTCAGGCTGGATTTTCGAAGAATTTGCTAGGAGTTGTAGTTTTTCTAAGTGGCTCCCATTTTGGCTGTAGTGTTTCCATGCGCGTGAAGGAAAGTGCGTTCTTTGTTATTTATCTCCGGTAATGAACATACTATTCTCCGTCTTAAATTTTATAATTTATTTGCGTATTAGGGTACCTAAGGTTTGATTATAAACGTTGTTTGACTTTTTTGGATAAGTTTATTGGTAACGTTTGGGATTCATTTTGTATGCATTTTGAAGGAGGGAAACCGGTGGATTATTGATTGAAGCGCGCCAGCTAAACTGAGTTTTTATGGATATAAATAAGGACTTTATCGAACAAAAAGGACCATTTGTGATGTAACTGGGACCTTTGAGTGCCAACAGAATTAGATCTTCAAAGGTAAGGCATTTATTATATCGCTATTTCTGACTTTCGTGTCGCACCTGCCTGGTTGAAAAATGTTTTTCATGGTTTTGTATGCGGGGCGCTGTCCTCAGATAATCGCATGGTGTGCTTTCGCCGTAAAGCCTTTATGAAATCTGACACAGCGGCTGGATTAACAAGAAGTTAAGCTTTATTTTGATGTATTACACATGTATTTTCATGAATGTTAAATATTTATATTTCTGTAGTTTGAATTTCGCGCTCTGCAATTTCACCGGATGTTGTCGAGGTGGGTCGCTAGTGGATCGCCTGCGCTAGAAAGGTTAACGGGTGCCTGTTGGACCCGCCGTTTCCTGTAACCCACGATCGGCTCCTTTGTCTTGCTCACATTGGGGGAGAGATTGTTTCCTGGCACCACACTGCCAGGTCTCTGACCTCCTCCCTATAGGCTGTCTCATGATTGTCTGTGATCAGGCCTACCACTGTTGTGTCGTCAGCAAACTTGATGGTGTTGGAGTCGTGTTTAGCCACGCAGTCGTGGGTGAACCGGGAGTACAGGAAGGGACTAAGCACACACCCCTGAGGGGCCCCAGGGTTGAGGATCAGCATGGCAGACTTGTTGCTTACCCTCACCACCTGGAGGCGGTCCCTCAGGAAGTCCAGTACCAGTTGCAGGTGGAGGTGTTTAGTCCCAGGGTCCTTAGCTTAGTGATGAGCTTTGTGGGCACTATGGTGTTGTATGCTGAGCTAAAGTCAATGAAGAGCATTCTCACATAGGTGTTCCTTTTGTCCAGGTGGGAAAGGGCAGTGTGGAGTGTGATTGAGATTGCGTCATCTGTGGATCTGTTGGGCCGGTACGCAAATTGGAGTGGGTCCAGGGTATCCGGGAGGATGCTGTTGTGTGTGTGTGCGTGCGTATGTGTTTGTCTGTGAGAGAAACGAGTTTTTAAATAACAGAGTGAGGAGGCAGAAAGCCTAGAACATGTCGATGAGGATCAGTAGAGCTGGTTAAATGTCAGCTGGTATAAAATGGACCAGGGAAGTCAGGACTTAAAGCAGTACAAGTATTTCCTCTGATAGCATCTAGACAATTTCTCTTCTGATTGAAGGTCAGTACTGGTGTGGAATCATCATCATGGTCACACAGCCCTACTAATACTCCTTATCCCTGAATGACCCTTCACATCATTTGGTTGGTTACTATGGGCATACAATCAGATAGGGCTACAGTACATCTAAAACTCTATGGGTCCGATTCTCCATTGGAAATGGGTCACCAACAGACATGCTCTTTATCTAGCTGCAGACAGAGTTCACTGAGAAAGCATACGGGTAATGTAGCAATACATTATAAAAATACCCAACTGTACGTAACTAGCACCCATTCCATAATCGTCACCTAATTCCACTCACACCCTGAAACAGATGTGCATTTGGCATAATGCATGGGTACTGGTCTGGTGCTGTTAATCATCGTAGCCTTGTGCTATTGTTGTTATTCAGCAGTTTATATTTTGCTTATCTTTTCCCCTCTAATGACTTGGTCATCCTGACATCCAGGCCAGCACGCCAGGCAGAGAGATCAAACAGAGGCTGTGTCACAAATGGCACCATATTCCCTATTTAGTTCACTACTTTTGACGAGGGCCCATCAGGATGCAGACTTGGGGATGCAGGCTTGTCCTCAGATAAACCCGAGCCATAATGAGGGAAGAACCGAGCCATAATGAGGGGAGAACCCGAGCCACTTCATCCCAGTCAGACAAGCTTGGCATGCTGCTGCAGAGGCCATTCCTCCCAGCTCTGCAAGCTCTCACTCTCGCCTCCCCCCCCACCACTACCGTCTCTCTCTCCTCTGTCAGGATTCAGGTCACTGAGTCAAGTTAATGCACATCTCGCATCACTGCCATTCTGGCTAAAGAACAGCTCTCTTTCTGACAGAGAACAACAAGCGAGATACAGGCAGAAAAGGACCAACCAATGTGTCGTCTATCCCTTTCACAGCCAAAGCCCAGCTTAGCTCAGTCCAGGGCACTAAGCCAAGTCAAAGCAACCAAATCACACGTGTGGGAGTGCAGATCTACCAAGCCCCAGAGAGAGAGAGAAAGTCATTCAAACAACTGAAGTGGCAGGTTGGGCTGAGTGTGTTGCTGCCTCCCTCCCTCAGGGTTAGCACTGAAAATATAGGCCTGGAATATAAGGTGATATATAGGTGAAGTATAGGGTTTCAATGTGTTGAGTATAAGGTTGGCTGATTGGCTGACTTCAGAGCAGGATAATAGGGAACCTAAGAAGTGTTAGAGAGGCAGGTAAGTGTGGGTTAGTTAGAGAATGGTCGATGCACTGTTGGCCTATGGATTTGTAAGTGCGATGGAGTGGAGAGATTCAACTGTAAAACAAATGAGAGAAATGTAAAGTTTATGCAGGCCGCTTCATAAGAGGCTCCAAAATAAACAATGTTTCCCATACCGAGTTATTACTGAAGTCTGGACCAACTGCTGTGTTCCCAAATACAGTATTTCCTGTTGCCTGAGACTGTCTAAACTCCTGCTGACTCACTGCCCTCTGTCCTTCTCACAACACACAGACAGACACACAGACAGATCGAGAGAGAAAAACACAACAGGAAGAGAAGGAATCATTCAACTTACTTAGAACTGCTGTGAGCCTGGGGCTGGTTGAAAGCGGCAACTGTAGCTCTCTACTGCTTTTGATTCTGTTGCTCATATGGACCAAAATAGTATTTTAATGAAAAAAAGTACAGCTTTAAAAACAAAATGGGTCACTAAAATGTTAAGCCCCCCCACTGAAGAGTAGAAAGGTTTTAAACATCTGTTAAAAGCAAAAACACTACATGGACTGCACAACACGAGTCCCATGTTGATGACACACAAATGTGTTGTTGCTCGTGTCAATAGAAAGCATACATGACGTCATTGACTTGACAACAGTCATTTCTATGGGTTTAAAACGAAACAGAGTGCATATACTATCCACACAGAACGCAACCACACACAAACTATTATTTGTGCAGTCTTTTCACAACAACTCTGTCTTGGCTTCCTGCTCTGTAGAAGGACCCTAAAAAACTCAAACCAAGATTACACATCCCCTATCTGGAGTTGCCATGGCCACACAGGGATACTAGAATCTTCCCATGCTGATAGTCAGACAGAGACTTCTACCAGAGGCAGTGACTCCGGTGTAGCAGTAGGAAACACACTTTCTGAAGTTCCTTCTCTCAGTTGAGCACAGTGATGTGAGGAATGAGGATAGGTAGTCACTGATGGGGAAAAGAAAACATTTGGATGATGTCAAACCTCAGCCCAGGGTGGAAGGGCTGATTCATGCTAGGGCTGAGATGGTGAGAGATTGAGGAGAGGAAGCAAGTATTATTTTATTAAGTAAGCCAATAAGTAAGGATGGAAGCTGGGCCCTGCTGCGCTCGAGTGGTAAGGCTAATTGATGGAGCCGAGATGGAGAATGAGATGTAAAGAATGGACCTTGCTGCATTCCACAGTGTCCCAGACTAAAGCTATAAAGACATACTGTATACTGGAGTCATAGGCGCCTGTTTAAAGCTGGAATCCTTAAACGGTCAGTTCGTTTGGGATATTACAACAACAAAGACGCGCAAACAGCGAATACTGTGTTTATCCCCTCTGACATCATCGAACGCGCAATAGAACAGCAGATGATGTACTGGAATCTTTTTGACCACCCTGCTCCACGCACCTCACCTCCGTTTTGTCCTCAAAACAAAAACAATAACAAAGGTGCTGGGCCGGACCGTGCTGCTGTTTACCCTAATGCGGATTCCATCTTTAAACTTCTTTATAATCTCTTTTCTAGATATGGGAAAAGGCCTTGTCATGGATATTTTTTTTTATATAACCTTTATTTAAACAGGCAAGTCAGTTAAGAACAAAATTCTTATTTTACCATGACGGCCTACCCTGGCCAAACCCTCCCTTAACCCGGACGACGCTGGGCCAATTGTGCGCCACCCTATGGGACCCCCGATCACAGCCGGGTTGTGATACAGCCCGGGGGTCGAACCAGGGTCTGTAGTGACGCCCCTAGCACTGAGCTGCAGTGCCTTAGACCACAGCGCCACTCGGGAGCCCCTTATGGTGGAGCATCTTGATGTACAGTAAGAGAATTAGTAATAGGCTACATTCATCCCTCTTCAAAACATCTGTAAAGTGCAGGTGGAGTCAGAGTCAATCATGCTATCCTATTTTAGAAGATTGAAAGACAAAGTGAGAACTACTGTCGTAGGTTTGAAACCCGATTTCAAAGAGCTACAGGCATCCATTATTACACTGGGCCACTCCCTTTGCTTGGGAAGTCTACTGCCTCAAAATGATCCCTTTGAAAGCAGAACAATATCACCATAACCACACGGCTTAATTATGTTTTCAAAAGAGGTTATATGTGTCGCAGTCGCAGAGTACAAAGAGCTGGTCTCTACAGTCCAAAGACCTGGCTTCAGATGGAGTAAGCGACTCATTTTGTTGTCCAATATCAAAGTAGAACAAAAAGGTAAACAATGTTCCAATCCCAGCATGTATTTGGTCTGTTTGACCTCAGTCCAGGGTTATGCTATGGTGGTTTGTGGTTCCACCATTTGTTTTGCATGGTTAATTTATAAAGGACCCTGTTGTGGAGACGCAAACAAACAATCTGCCTGTACACAAGTCTTTGAGGAGATTGGAACTTATTTTGTACAAATGCAGGCGTTGAGTTTCTGGCTGCTGTACAAACGCACCATCCAAACCCAACAGAGAGAAGAAGTCAGAGCACAGCTGCCAAACGGCTCCAATGTAGAGACATTCCCAATTCCCCATCAGATCACAACAACAGAGCACCGCCTTCCCAGATGGTTAGCACGCTGCCAAAGAGTACAGAGATGGTTTCACAATGGGGGGAGAAAACAACAAAAACTACAGGGGGGAGAGAGAGAGACTCTAAGCTCTGGAAAGTGTCAATAATGTGACAGAGGCCTCTGTAAACAGATCAGCAGGAGCTCTTCCACTTCAGTGAAGCAAACTTTGCTGAGATTTGATATTCACACAATACATTTCAATCCCAAAGTTCATTCATTAAAAATGATAAACTTTTTTAAAAACTCAGCATATTTTGGGGGTTTATTGTGACATTACTAAGATATTTCATAGAGTGGGGTCTATGCTACGACCCCAGGCCTTCAATCAGAAGTCAAAAGACCAAGAGGTAATACCATTTTCCTGAAAAACCTGGTCTGAATGAGGCATTATCAGCTGCTAATCCGCATGTCCTCTGTAGAGAAGGGCAGGCAGGCAGTGGAGCAGGCAGGCAGCAGCAGAACAGGCGGGCAGCAGCGCCATAGACTACAGTCAGAGACACACGGGGCCTCCCTCCTGACTCCCAACACCTCAAGGTCAGCGCTGCTCATATTTGTTGCTGCTACATTGGGAGAAAAAATGCTACCTTTGCAGTGGGGGAATGGTCATTAATACAGTTTTAGCATAGGGAAATACCACATTTTATTAACTGTTTTGAGGAAGGGCAAATCCGCCTTGCCGTGTCCTATGAGGTGGAACAGCTAAAACATCACAGAATAAGAGTGAACGTAGACACTGACAGCCGTGTGAGGTAGAGAAGTAGAATTTTGACGGTGTGACTTGGAGACAGAGGAAAACGCCGGCCGAGTTGAGAGGAACGTGTTATGTATGGTAGGACTGTGAGTGAGTGAGCCAGAGTGCTGCTATGGCCTAGTTTAACACAGAAGAGCCTGGCTGGGCCTGGGAGAAGCTAATGCTTTCTGTCAGTGAGAGGGAGGGCAGTAGTGTGTGTGTCTGTGACAGTCAGACCCATAGTGCTCTGCCATGCTCCTCTAAGCCAGGCACTGTAAGGAGAGAGAGAGTGTGTGTGTGTGTGTGTGTGTGTGTGTGTGTGTGTGTGTGTGTGTGTGTGTGTGTGTGTGTGTGTGTGTGTGTGTGTGTGTGTGTGTGTGTGTGTGTGTGTGTGTGTGTGTGTGTGAAAAAGAGAGGGTCAGCCAGGCGCTGTCAACAGCACAACATCTGTGCTACTCTCAACATCCAGAACATAGGACAACGGTTCAACAGATAAACACAAACCAGAGGAGAAGCAGAGGCACTGCCGAGTTGGACCGATGATCCTCGCAGAAACAGAGGTTCAAATGTTACCAAGGCCTAATATATCCCTAGTCAAGGGCCCAGGAAGGAGCTACAGTTGAAGTCTGAAGTTTACATACACCTTAGCCAAATACATTTAAACTCAGTTTTTCACAATTCCTGACATTTAGTCCTTGTAAAAATTCCATCTTAGGTCAGTTAGGATCACCACTTTATTTGAAGAATGTGTAATGTCAGAATAATAGGAGACAATTCTTTATTTCAGATTTTATTTATTTCATCACATTCCCAGTGGGTCATAAGTTTACATACACTCAATTAGCATTTGGTAGCATTGCCTTTAAATTGTTTAACTTGGGTCAAACGTTTTGGGTAGCCTTCCACAAGTTTCCAAGAATAAGTTTTAAATTTTGTCCCATTCCTCCTGACAGAGCTGGTGTAACAGTCAGGTTTGTAGGCCTCCTTGCTCGCACACGCTTTTTCAGTTCTGCCCACACATTTTCTATGGGATTAAGGTCAGGGCTTTGTGATGGCAACTCCAATACCTTGACTTTGTTGTCCTTAAGCCATTTTGCCACAACTTTGGAAGTATGCTTGGGGTCATTGTCCATATGGAAGACCCATTTTACGACCAAGCTTTAACTTCCTGACTGATGTCTTGAGATGTTGCTTCAATATATCCACATAATTTCCCTTCCTTATGATGCCATCTATTTTGTGAAGTGCACCAGTCCCTCCTGCAGCAAAGCACCCCCACATGATGCTGCCACCCCCGTGCTTCACGGTTTGGATGGTGTTCTTCGGCTTGCAAGCATCCTCTTTTTTCCTCCAAACATAACGATGGTCATTATGGCCAAACAGTTCTATTTTTGTTTCATTAGACCAGAGGACATTTCTCCAAAAAGTACGATCTTTGTCCCCATGTGCAGTTGCAAACCGTAGTCTGGCTTTTTTTTAATGGCGGTTTGGAGCAGTGGCTTCTTCCTTGCTGAGCGGACTTTCAGGTTATGTCGATATAGGCCTCGTTTTACTGTGGATACAGATACTTTTGTACCCGTTTCCTCCAGTATCTTCACAAGGTCCTTTGCTGTTGTTCTGGGATTGATTTGCACTTTTCGCACCAAAGTACATTCATCTCTAGGACACAGAACGCGTCTCCTTTCTGAGTGGTATGACGGGTGCGTGGTCCCATGGTGTTTATACTTGCGTACTATTGTTTGTACAGATGAACGTGGTACCTTCAGGCGTTTGGAAATTACTCCCAAGCATGACCAGACTTGTGGAGGTCTACAATTTATTTTCTGAGGTCTTGGCTGATTTCTTATTATTTCCCCATGATGTCAAGCAAAGAGGCACTGAGTTTGAAGGTAGGCCTTGAAATACATCCACAGGTACAGCTCCAATAGGCTAATTGACATCATTTGAGTCAATCAGAAGCTTCTAAAGCCATGACATTTTCTGGAATTTTCCAGTCAACTTAAAAAGCCACAGTCAACTTAGTGTATGTAAACTTCTGACCCACTGGAATTGTGATACGGTGAATTATAAGTGAAATAATCTGTCTGTAAACAATTGTTGAAAAAATTACTTGTGTCATGCACAAAGTAGATTTCCTAACCGACTTGCCAAAACTATAGTTTGTTAACAAGAAATGTGTGGAGTGGTTGAAAAACGAGTTTTAATGACTCCAACCTAAGTGTATGTAAACTTCCCACTTCAACTGTATATATGGTTCTAGGTTTCTCAGTTACCAAGGGCACCAAGGGCACCGTGGAGTATGGACCCAGATGTGACACACTAGTCTAGTGGAGGACTGTTCCTTACCACACAGTTGGCTCAATTCACCCCTTTTCTCTAGCTAGGGCCTGCCTCCCAAACTGTTCCCATATGCTGCCCACTGAGCTCCAACATATTATTTTTAGTCCGCTCTGATGTGGGTGCCATTCTGTATGAGTTAATGTATTGTTCTGTATTTTAGTCTGCTCTGATGTGGGTGCCATTCTGTATGAGTTAATGTATTGTTCTGTATTTTAGTCTGCTCTGATGTTCCTTCAGCACAATAGGAGTTATTAGACATGACAATTTCTTCTCCTTCAAGACAGTATCACAACAACTGGCCCGTCTGTGCCTCTCTTCTCCATCGGAGGACAACAGTAACACAGTTCTCAACAGAGAAGTGTGTTGTTAAGCATGCAGGCAGGCCAAGACAAGCTGCCGCTTGTATGCTGAGTCAAGCTTGGGTCGTCATCAGCAATAAAGAAAATACAGTCAAACTTCTGTAAGATGTGTGGGGTAGGAGACGTATTCAAATAACTACAGTCACTACGGCTACATCAGATGACTCTACATTTAATTGAAGCTATGCTTAGGTTTGTGTGCAGAGGATTTCATATGATTTATAATAACACTACTTTGAAATATCCTGTGTCAGTGAAAACAATATTTGATAGAGTGCAGACCAGACCATTGACAAACCTCAACTGTGAAACAACCAGTACAAAGAGCTCTTAAAACCCTAGAAACACACACACACACAGTAGAGGGATGGTTGCATTTTAAATAACTACTGGCATTGACTGTTTTGTCCCGAGTCAGCACAGATGACAAACATCACATGCCTACTGTACCAGTCACCAGACAACAGCAATTACAGGGCATGAAAATAATGTTTAGGCCTTTGAACTGGTCACCACCCACAACCCTATGAATACTCTAATAACACTGGGACCAAAAGCTAATAAAGAAAACACCAAAGGACAAGTACAGCTTTGCAACCTTATGATTATCATACACACACACCTGGCAGGGTTAGAACCATATTGATGGATTTGATTCTATAGTTAGAACACATTAAGTAAACCGTGAACAGTTTCACAGGTCTATAACCTGGCTGTCTCTATCATTTACGGGTGCTGGCAACATGGTGTTCATGTTATTGAGTAGGCATTTGACACACTCCAGTGTGTGTGTTTGACATGCTAAGGCAGCATATTTCTTTCCCTCCTCAGAAGCCTGTGCTGACCTTTACACTACAATATATTCATTCATCAGGAAACACATGGGAGTGATGGGACTTCCTCTAACATGAACAGAACAATAGTCATAGGTCAAAATAATGAGCTAATTGTCTCTCAGGTCCCAGATCCCCTTTTACCGCAACACAGGAGGATCATGAATGGGAATGTACAACATCTCGGCATGCCCCGAATGCGCTTCTGTGTTAGACAGGATTCTATTCTGGAGGAGGAGCAGTGATGCCGGGAGCGTTGTGTCTGTGATCAGAGACAGAGGTAGAGGCTGCCAAGACCAGCAGAGAGAGAGAGATTTACTGTATACAGCCCAGCCAGACGCCTCAGAGCTCAGACAGACAGACACCATGGAGAGTGGCACCGACCGTACTCACCAGATCTGGTGGGATTCAAATAGTATTTTTGGAGAAAACCGTGTCCATCTTGCACTCAAAGTAGGTTCAATCATATGTTCAAAGTATTTGAAATATTTCTAATACTATTTGAACCCAGTAGGTCTGGTACTCACTTGAGGGAGAAAAAAAACAGGCACATGAATCCATCCATCTATCACAAATCTACAGGCCTGCTCTCCCCCTCCTCTCTCTCTCTCTCTCTCTCTCTCTCTCTCTCTCTCTCTCTCTCTCTCTCTCTCTCTCTCTCTCTCTCTCTCTCTCTCTCTCTCTCTCTCTCTCTCTCTCTCTCTCTGAGAGTAAACACTGACAGTGTAAATTGGAAAGTAGTCTCCTCTCAGGAGTCCACTCCACAGCTCAGAGCCTGGAAGAAGGCTTTCCTTTCCCCTTCCTCCATTTATTTCCTTTATATAGCACTCTGACCCCAGGTGCCATAGACCTCCAACAGTAACCACCATTTATACAGCTGTGGCTTGTTATCTTCCTCCAAGCAATTACAGTCTTGTTCCAACCTGACCTGTATGGAGTTCTGGAAGGCTCCAGGCACCACCCAGAATACAGCCACGTCATAAAGACAGAAGAGTTCAGAAAACGTTTTTAAAACGTGTTGAGCCAACAAAATAAAAAGCAAATACTGTTAACTCTTCCCACCTGACGTTTGGGGTGAACATAAAGTCACTCACTTTGCTCAGGTGCAAATGCTTTAATCTGCCGTTAAGGGATTGTTATTAAACTGTGGTGCAAATTACACCTTAAAGTGACACGCCATAAGAGAGAATTCCTTCCCTAACAAAGGGCCAATCCTAACCTGTCGACAACAAGCAACTAGGAGCTTGATGCAAATCCATCAGATGACATATGCACACTTATTTCAAGTTATCAAATCAAATTTTATTTGTCACATAGACTTGGTTAGCAGACATTAATGCGAGTGTTGCAAAATGCTTGTGCTTCTAGTTCCAACAGCGCAGTAATATCTAACAATTCCCCAACAACTACCTAATAATCACAAATCTAACAAGTATTCTAACAATTTCCCAACAACTACCTAATACACACAAATCTAAAGGGGTGAATGAGAATATGTACATACGGATGAGAGATGGCCGAGCGGCATAGGCAAGGTGCAATAGACGGTATAAAATACAGTATATACACGTGGTATGAGTAATGTAAGAGAGTTATTGGCAACCTGCCCAGAGCTCCACACATATAATGTACAGTAGGAGTAGCATGAATAACAATGACCTTTGGTAGCCATGGTAATCACAGCTGCATACATGTATCGACAAAGAGGTGAAGTCAGTTGCAGCCATTGTAATATAATTAGATATATCTAGAGAAGGGGAGTGTGATGTGTGGATTCCAGAAACTACACTATTCTGCTTCCTGCCTGTCCTGTAACCTCAGATCCTTGACATGATGGAAAACATGGAAGAACATGCCCTGTGGGCCACAGTGGTTAATGTGTACAGAGAGGTCCTGGGGGAGCAGTGTTTAACCCTCTCACCACTACAGAAGTACATTGGACAAAAGAGAAGCTCTGAGATGAGATCTGACCCCATTTTCTGTGTCACGTGTTCTCTGCATATTTCACTAAATATTTCAGTGTCTCTCCTCTGGAAGCCCAGCAGTATGCATGTTTCAGGGTGCATCCCACATAGCACCCTATTTCCTATATAGTACAGTGCACTTCTTTTGACCAGAGCCTAATGGGCCCTGGTCAAAAATAGTGCAATATAAAAAGAAAAGGGGGCTATGTGGGACGAAGCCTCGGAGTACCACTCATCAAATACATCAAGATGGTGCTGAGAGAGCTGTAGGATTCCAGCAGCAACACCTGTAGTGCTTTGAGGGGAATAGGTTCTTTACTACACGGGGAGGGAATCCTTGTATCTGAAGTAGTTCTATGGGGCAAGAGAGGCCCCAAACAGAGCAGGCATGGGAAGGAAGAGAGTCTTGTATAGTATTTATTAGTTAGAGGAGAGAGTGGAGGAAGGACAATCCTGGCTCTTTATCATGGTCAGGCTCAGTCAGGTTTGAGGGGGGTTGAGGTGTCATCCTGTGTTTGCTTTGGGTCAGGGGGCTACTAGCCTACTGAGCAGCAGTAGGAACCTAGGTGCCGTAGAGCTAGCTTCCGTCTAGCAAGGGAGAGGGAGATATGGGGTGAGGGACAAAATCCAAACACACACGGAATGATGCACGCATGCTCATATGATAGGCACATTTCTGCTCAATGCGCACTGCTGAGCTCCGTAGTGAGTTTACATGCTGGGCTGTCTGCCAAGCATTAACCCAGAATAGTTTGACTACTAATTGCTGTGTGTTCAACGAACTACAAATAAAAACACTAACCGACTCCACAGCTGTGCCAAAATGTTTAATGAACTGCTGCTTCAGCCTTGTAGAACCTGAGATCCTGTTCAAACTATGTTCCAGTCAAAAATATCAAAGTGATTGAGTGAAATCAGACTACTACTGGGCAGTGAGTAGGTGCTACAGTAGGTAGTAGCAGGAGCTACAAATCATGATGTTATTGGGACATCTTGAGTACCGGTATTAGCTTTGTTTCAACTTGTCCATGTTCCAGCTTTCGCTGCAGGCTTTTCATACAATCAGAGTAGGCCAGACAGCAGTACCGCAATCTAAAAATGCATTTTCTATTAGCGGTGTCTATAAATTAAAGAGCTGAGGAGGAGAATAGAAGAAGCTGTAGGATATAGGACGGCTCCACAACATTTTGACCATCAAGCAATAAAACCAAAGTGCTTGGATTTGCCAGATGTTTTGCAAACACAGGACTAGTTACAGTCTACGCTAACTATTTTGCAAAATAGGCCAATCATGTCAGAGAGAGATTGGAAGCCCGCTAAATGCTTTCATTTCAATAAGGCAAAGTCACAGTCGTGCCAGGCACACACACATTAATAAACACATGTTCCCATTTACTGTTTCAAACCTCCATCTGAGGCTGACGATTTATGAGGAGAAGGGGTTAGCGGGTAAAGTGCAAGTCTGGAAAACAGCCATGCTATTTCTGGCGTTTGGTGCTATTGAGTGGTTAGATTGTTACCGATAAGCAGCTGTAGATGTGTGACAGAGCAGAGGACCACAAAGTCTACGTTTACTGAGGCCTCGTCAAAAGCAGCCGACACACAGACTTAGCTGATCCATGCGTACACAGAAAGACGCAAAGAAAGAAAGTTTACTGTTGCCTCTATGAACATATTTTAACTCTCACACACCCTGGTAATCACCCTTTCATACTTTACTGTAAGTGATACAAAGACTAATTCTATCCATACAGTACCCATCTATCTACACCTACTTAATCCTCCAGATATCCTGACAGAGACTCAGCACAGGCCTTAGGGCAGAGAGTCTGGCCTTGCAGAAGACACTGAGGTTACGAATGTATGAGAATACAGAGAGTCTGAGCACAGGTCAGCAGACCAAACACATGCACACAGCGTGGCCCTTGTGGGAGGTTACTGACACCACTCCTCCCCTATCCTTGCCCCTGCCAGATCTACTAACTTCAGAGACTGATTAATGCCCCTGACCTTCATTCTACAGGCCACCGTCTTCGTTTCACAAGAACAGGGTTGCCCTTGCACAGCCACAAGAGGTTCTTTGACTGTAAGCTCAGTATCACACAATCAGCCCTGTCCAGAAACAACCACATAACCTCTAGGCACCATTAGTTCCGTATATCAATAGTGAATATTCCCTCTAAAAACACATCAGTCTCTCAAACTATTTCTAACTATCAACTTCAAATTAAGCTGTGAATAGCTAACCTCTATGTCTGAGCTTTATTATTAGCAGTTTGGCCATTTTGTGGGATAAATTACTATTATAGTGGATATTTCCAATATTGTATTGACCTATTGCCAACTACATTAAATACACCAGTTGATTGAATCATGGGTTCGATGTGGGTGTAATTGGTTCAGGCATGTACAGCTGATGACACAGCCACACTGACAGTCACTGGCCAGAAAAACCAGACTGTAGGCGGTTAGGCTCTATGGGAGGTTTGGCTTGGTGCTATATTATATCACCACAGCACCAGGCAGCACAGACATGACAACAGCAACAGCTGGGTGTGGAGCGTGCCTGGCTTCCATCTATCGGTCCTCCTCACTCTACTCAGAGGGCCAGGGCAAACAAGAGCATGGCTGCTAAAGCTATCAAAGAAGGAGTCTAGGAAGAGATTCCTTTCCTCCAAAGAGCAGAAGGAAACAACATACTCAAAAACAGTAGGTAGTGAAATAGTGTTGGTAAAAGCTCAATGACATAGCTACATTCCAGAAACACAGAGAGGACGGTACAGGTTGGCAGTCAAATATCTGTGTATTTATAACTGCAGTAAAAAAAAAGAATGATTGTGTACTGTAGTAGTACTACGATATAACCTCAGAGCTCTATTTACAAGAAGAGTGGGACCCACTCTTGTCTCTCTCCACAGCTGTCTTTTAGTGAGTAAGCAGGAACCAATATTCTTGGTTCCTGGTCTGGTGTGCATTTTGGCCGTGACACAGTAATCAGATTAGACGGAGGGAAGCATCAAGGAGAAGGAAAAGAGTCAAGGCCCTAGTAAGAAGGAGCCGCTTCCTGTAGGCCTGGCTGCTAGACTGGTTCCTAGCCTTATCCCTGACCCCCTCAGTCTCATGTAGGCCTGGCTGCTACACTGGTCTCTAGCCTAACCCCTGACCCCCTCAGCCTCATGTAGGCCTGGCTGCTACACTGGTCCCTAGCCTAACCCCTGACCCCCTCAGCCTCATGTAGGCCTGGCTGCTACACTGGTCTCTAGCCTTATCCCTGACCCCCTCAGCCTCATGTAGGCCTGGCTGCTACACGGGTCTCTAGCCTTATCCCTGACCCCCTCAGCCTCATGTAGGCCTGGCTGCTACACTGGTCTCTAGCCTTATCCCTGACCCCCTCAGCCTCATGTAGGCCTGGCTGCTACACTGGTCTCTAGCCTAACCCCTGACCCCCTCAGCCTCATGTAGGCCTGGCTGCTACACTGGTCTCTAGCCTTATCCCTGACCCCCTCAGCCTCATGTAGGCCTGGCTGCTACACTGGTCTCTAGCCTTATCCCTGACCCCCTCAGCCTCATGTAGGCCTGGCTGCTACACTGGTCTCTAGCCCAACCCCTGACCCCCTCATGTAGGCCTGGCTGCTACACTGGTCTCTAGCCTAACCCCTGACCCCCTCAGCCTCATGTAGGCCTGGCTGCTACACTGGTCTCTAGCCTTATCCCTGACCCCCTCAGCCTCATGTAGGCCTGGCTGCTACACTGGTCTCTAGCCTAACCCCTGACCCCCTCAGCCTCATGTAGGCCTGGCTGCTACACTGGTCTCTAGCCTTATCCCTGACCCCCTCAGCCTCATGTAGGCCTGGCTGCTACACTGGTCTCTAGCCTAACCCCTGAGCCCCTCAGCCTCATGTAGGCCTGGCTGCTACACTGGTCTCTAGCCCAACCCCTGACCCCCTCATGTAGGCCTGGCTGCTACACTGGTCTCTAGCCTAACCCCTGACCCCCTCAGCCTCATGTAGGCCTGGCTGCTACACTGGTCTCTAGCCTTATCCCTGACCCCCTCAGCCTCATGTAGGCCTGGCTGCTACACTGGTCTCTAGCCTAACCCCTGACCCCCTCAGCCTCATGTAGGCCTGGCTGCTACACTGGTCTCTAGCCTTATCCCTGACCCCCTCAGCCTCATGTAGGCCTGGCTGCTACACTGGTCTCTAGCCTTATCCCTGACCCCCTCAGCCTCATGTAGGCCTGGCTGCTACACTGGTCTCTAGCCTTATCCCTGACCCCCTCAGCCTCATGTAGGCCTGGCTGCTACACTGGTCTCTAGCCTAACCCCTGACCCCCTCAGCCTCATGTAGGCCTGGCTGCTACACTGGTCTCTAGCCTTATCCCTGAGCCCCTCATACACAAATTTAGAAGATGTTATTGCGGGTATAGCGAAATGCTTGTGGTCTAAGCAAGACTTAGTATGCAAAACTAACTATGCAAGAGATTGTTGTAGGCAGAACGCATCGGAGTAGGATTCTATTGCATTGACAGGCACAACTCAGGCCGGCCCGTACTCTACACAGACCGGTGTGCCATAACCAATCAGAGCTGCAGTAGGACTATATGCAAATATGCTATTACTATATATGGATCTGTGCCATTCACTTTGAACTGGACTGTTTTTACAGCATGAGCGGTCGTGAGTAGATACAGTGCTTTGATTCAAAACAAGCGTATCAAAACAACAAGATAAACTTCAAGATTTCTTGCAGACAATGCGGTTATCATGAAAAGGCTGGGAGATTTTAAATGCTTTGAGCTAGAAATGAGAACCCACACAAGGACAACGCACCAATTTATTTCCTCTTTAATAATGACCAATGCCTTCCGGCAGTTAATCAGTCTGGATCCTGCAGTTCAATCCAAACCAGCTTCTCTTCCTAGCACAACACAGAGCAAATGAGCTGCTATCATCACAGCGTAACCAATCTAACCTATTGCACAATACTGTTTACATGGCATGTAACAGGAGGAGAATGGGACTCTGTACAGAGTCTGAACCTCCCCATAACCATTAGTGGGTTTAGGGGACCAATGGTGGTATACAGAATTATTTTACAACACTGTTTATTACACGATTAAGTAACAGTGCCAGAGAAGTGTGGGAGAGAGGACATTCATTCAGATTCATTAGGAACTCATTATAGACTGAGCCAACCATGCACAGCGAGGAGGTGTGTGTGTGCGCGCACGTGTGTGTGTGTGAGAGAGAGAATGTGGGGGGCCACAGAGCATACTGGACTGTTAAGATTTAATTACTACCCCACCCCTTCCAGTTATCATCCTACCCTAAGGGCCTACTCATGGTCCGACCAACCGACAAACAAATGGTCCATTTTGTGTTTGTCCACTGCTTGGTCCTGCTGACTAAACGAAACAAGGCATTTTAACTGAGTATAGACCCATGCATTGTATTTGGCAATACACAAGGCACTGAGCAGGGCCTCTGTTACAAAGCTCCCTCTGTGGTTTGGTGGAACAGCCGTTAGCTTGGGGATGAGCCAGGGGCCCTTGGCCAACATCCAGCAGGTCTCGACCCAAAACGCACAGAGGCTACTTGGACTGGACCCGATGTTCTGGGAATCCAATAGGACAGCCTGTTTAGTATGTCACTAAGTTGCTCCCAGCTAGCAACCCTGCCTGCTGCCCAGGACAGTGTGAGAGAAAACTAGGGCATGGGCTTCAAAGCAAGCAAGACCCTCAGGCAGGAGAAAACAGGATTTGTGGTCAACATCAGCACATGCACATTTAATCAATAGAGCACATGAATAGTTGGGGAGAAAAAATATTGGTGGTCTGGTTCTAGAATTCATTCCTGAATCCTGCACACAGCCACCCCAACTCTCCAGGGTCCCAAAGCACCCAGAGAACACAGCTCAGCTAGAGATAGTAAAACATGAACTGCACAACGAACTAGCTCCCAGCAGCTGTTCCTGAGCACTTTACCTTTCCCGAAGAAGAAATTCAGAATCAAGAGACATTTATCATAAAAAAACACCCCGAACATGTATGGTTTAGTATTAACACACAAAAAGTACCCTTTCACACACACAAAATAGTAGCAGACCTGCAGGGCTGTGTTCAACGCTGCACCACGAACAGGCTGCTTTTCCTCTAATAAATGCAGGTTGACGTTTATTGTCATGAGTCTTGCATTGGAGGCAGAAAGAACTAAGTGGTTTCCACTACACGGGCATGCTGCAAAGTACAAATTGGCAATAAAAATTCATGAAAAAACACTAGCTTTTTAGTCTTCATTTAAGGTTAGGCATTAGGGTTAGCAGTGTGGTAAAGGTTAGGTTTAAAATCAATATGACTTTTTGGTAGTGCCAGCTAGTGACCACTCTGCAGAGCTGCCTCCAGTACATGAGTCATCTCAATAAATGCCAACCTGCCTAATAAACACAGACCAGAGTGATGTGGTAACAGACCCTGGAAACAACATCCCACCTGCTCACTACTATCGTACAGCCTTGTAGATCAATAAACATTAATTGAATGCGTCTCTTAGCATCAACATGACAGCACAAGCCAACTTAGACACACCCTCAATAGCGACACATCTAGGACTCTAGTGTTTCTGCACATGTATCAGGTACTGTACAAAGCACTACTGTGTATGTCTGAATCATTTATGTTGTACACATGCAGAAGTAGAGAGGAGATCCAGCAATTTGGAGAGCGAAGTAGCGGCAGTGCTCCCTTCTCTTTGCACACCTACCTGAGCAGAGGATGCCCTTGTGTCGGGCGCAGGAGAAGTCGTCACACTCGCAGAAGGTCCCGTAGATCTTCCCGAACTCTGACTCGTAGCAGAGGCACTGGTTACAGCTGCACTCCCCTCTCCCACCACAGATCTGCTTCCCCTCCTCCTCTCTACAGGCGCTCAGGTACTTGCTGCCAGCCTCGCCCTCCTGGCACTCACAGCGGGCACCCAGGTAGCCCGGGTCACAGCGGCAGGTACCACAGGTGTACTGTCCGATGAAGCTGCAGCGGCTACTGTTAGCCTGGGTCCAGTCGGTGCAGCCACAGTCACAGCGGTAGTCCACTGACACCTCCAGACGATCCTTGAAGCCCACAGGTTTGATGGTGAATCTCTGCTGGGTGCCAGTGGCGGGGCAGCCCCTAGCGTCCACACTCACGTTGAAGGACACCTGGAAGAAAGAAGAACAGTACAACAGGGTTAGTATATGGACTGGAATTACACAAATTGCCACAATTTGAGAATTTCTCAATCAAGGAGTTTTACACAAACCTACGTCATACTCATAACTGGATTTTAAAATGGTCTCAATCTGGATCCATCACAATTACACCATCTACCTCCAGATAAACCCATTTTGCTCATATTAAGGCTTGGCTGTGATCTACATTTGACCTGCAAGCTGTGTTTATACATGTGGAATTATCTCAGAGAGAGAGAAAGCGCGAGAGATCGAGAGAGCGCGAGAGAGCGATCAGAGGAGACCGATCAGAGGACAGTTTGTGACTTTGAGCCAGTTAGTTGATTAATCACAGCCAATTCAAGCAGCAGATGACACAGACAGGACCTCCACCCATTTGATTGCTCTGAGGAAGGAAGTCTGAACAAGACAGAAACTCCACCCTCCCTTTAGATTGGCTTGTCTCAACAGTTACGTTGATTGGAAGATGGTGCTGCAGTGGATAGCAGATGTTTTATGGACTCCGGAATAATTCTCAAATATGTGTTTTTTTTATGCTGAAAAATATTTTTAACACCGTCTCCACCATCATTTGTTATGACTGAAAATAGCTTTTGGACACCAGGGGCCAGACACACCAGTTGGGTGTAAAAAAAAGTATAAATAAAAAGTCTTAAAATGCTAGGTCAGGTGTATCTACGTCCGACTTTGGGATCAGAATTTACACCTGCTGCACCAACCAAAAAGACTAGTCGTAGCTAAATCCAGCGTAAGCAATGATTAAGCAATGCACGAGATTTGATGCTTCATAATGGTGGTTGCTAGGCAGCACCCATTACTAGGCTGTTACTGTTCTCGTGGCAGTTTTAAACTTTGCGAGGCATGTCCCATCACTTCAAAGCCCACCCACTATGCATGCATGTTGTTTTCTTAACCATACCTTGATGGATCAATCAATCAATAATTACTGTGGAATGAATATCACTGAATGATGAAGTTATTGGATAAAGTAGGCTAATACTATTGAAGGCATTTATCATATTGTTGCTTACTGAAACTCCCAAAGTCATTGAACTGTTTTCAATACTTTAAAGCAATAGCCGTGTGGTCAACTATAATTTCAGCCCCTTATCATTGGGACAATATTATCGCGCTGTTTTATGACAAGCGTGGGGAATAGTCTTTATAAATCAATCGTCAAGATTTTTGTTTACCGGAATGTCTGTTTGGATATTTGATTATAATTAGGCTGGGAAAATGTTAGTCAAATTGAGGTCAGTGTTCATAATGATAATCTAGTCTAGTTTGCTCATCTAACAGCATTATCAGAACATTTTGCTAGCATGTTATGTAGTCTAAGGTAGCCTAGTATAAACAAGTGGATTATTTTGCTCCTCACTCGCGTAGTAGCCTAGGCTATAGTGCCTTCAGTAAGTATTCACACCTTGACTTTTTCCACATTTTGTTGTGTTACAGCCTGAATTTAAAATGGGCTCAATTGAGATGTTTTGTCACTGGCTTAAACACACACACCTCCACTTTGACATTATGGGGTAGTGTTTTTATTTTTTTACAAATGAATAAAAATAAAAACATATGAAATGTCTTGAGTCAATAAGTATTTAACCCCTTTGTTATGGCAAGCCTAAATAAGTTCAGGAGTAAAAATGTTCTTAACAAGTCACATAATACGTTGCATGGACTCACTCTCTGTGCAATAATAGTTCTTAACATAATTTTTTTATGACTACCTCATCTTTTTACCTCACACATACAAGTATCTGTAAGGTCCCTCAGTTGAGCAGTGAATTTCAAAACCTCGCAAAGAAGAAAACCTTCTTTAGATGGGAATAAAACATTTTTAAAAAGCAGACAGTTGCCGGAGAGGAAGGAAACCGCTCATGGATTTCACCATGAGGCCAACGCTGACTTCAAGACAGTTACAGTTTAATGGCTGTGATAGGAGAAAACTGAGGATGGATCAACAACATTGTAGTTACAAACCTAATTGACAGAGTGAAAAGGAAGCCTGTACAGAATGAAAATATTGACCGGGGTAGGCCGTCATTGTAACTAAGAATTTGTTCTTAACTGACATGCCTAGTTAATTTTTATTTTTTTTAATAAATGTACCTTTATTTAAGTCATACTGAAGAAAATGTGGCAAAGCCATTTACTTTTTTGTCCTAAATACAAAGTGTGTTGCATTGGATTTACCCCAAACATATTACGGAGTCCCAATCCCCATATTTTCAAGCAAAGTGGTGTCTGCATCATGCTATGGGTATGCTTGTAATCGTCAAGAACCGGGGAGCTTTTCTTCAGGATAAAAAATTAATTGAATGGAGCTAAGCACAGGCACAATCCTAGAGGAAAACCTGGTTCAGGACAATTCTCCTGTCAGGAGGACAATAACCTAAAACAAGACTAAAACGACACTGGAGTTGCTTACCAAGAAGACAGTGAATATTCCTGAGTGGCCGAGTTCCAGTTTTGACTTAAATCTACTTGAAAATCTATGGCAACACCTGAAAATGGTTGTCTAGCAATGATCAACAAATTTGAACAGCAAG
The DNA here is from genome assembly GCF_045679555.1 of Salvelinus alpinus. NCBI lineage: Eukaryota > Metazoa > Chordata > Actinopteri > Salmoniformes > Salmonidae > Salvelinus > Salvelinus alpinus. Next base: position 33,227,832 of record NC_092105.1, read on the forward strand.
TTTTTGAAGAACTTTTTAAAGAATAAATGGGCAAATATTGTACAACCCAGGTGTGTAAAGCTCTTAAAGATTTACCCAGAAAGACTCTCCGCTGAAATCGCTGCCAAAGGTGATTCTGACATTGACTCAGGGGTGTGAATACTTATGTAAATGAGATATGAGTTATTATAAAAGTGGATGTGGCAGCTCATCTATTAGTTTTCTAATATCCGATCAGACACATTTTGCATGCTGTAATGTAGCATAAATCAAGTGTATTATTTTGCTATTGACTCGCGCATAGGCAACTTGAAAAGCCCGGAGGTTGTGAAATATGAACACGAGACTCACATCCTTTACAAAATATAGATTGTTCTTTCATGGTATGTACAAAAAAGAATAGCATAGTCCCGCCTCCCGACCAGGCGTAGAGTCTATGCCCAGGCATAGCTCATAGAAGGGCTTACGCCCAGGCATAGCTCATAGAAGGGCTTACGCCCAGGCATAGCTCATAGAAGGGCTGACGCCCAGGCATAGCTCATAGAAGGGCTGACGCCCAGGCACAGCTCATAGAAGGGCTTACGCCCAGGTGATGCAACAGGTATAATCTTTACGTCCACGTAGAGCATGTCGAACGTAGAGATACGACCCACTTACAACCAACTGGTGCAATCGGCCCCAGATCAGCGATCACTAACCCGTGATCCATGTCATTTTTACTGGTTATTGTTATTCACTGTATTTATTCCTCGTGTCACCAATTCTATTTTTTATCTTTAACTCTGCATTGTTGTAAAAAGACCCGGAAGCAAGCATGTCCCTGTTAATCCAATTTGTAAGTCGCTCTGGATAAGAGCGTCTGCTAAATGACTTAAATGTTAAATGTAAAATCTACATCTGTTGTTTACGAAGCATGTGACAAATAACATTTGATTTGCAGCGCATTACTGTTTCCATCTCTGTAGCTCAACTGCCACAGCAACCATCTCCAGTGTGTGTGTGCGTGCGACTGCCTGTCGTAGATGAGGCAGTGTGTTATTCTTTGTGGTTTCACTCCCTTTAGATGGGATAATGGCGTGAATTCCTCCAGTTAAACTGATACTACCATGAATCTACAACACTGCAATGTACAGTATATATGTCAGTTGATATATCATCACCTTCCATATAACCTTTGGCGCATTGGAAAACGCTCTGAGGCAAAACATCTTTAAAACTGGGTAATTCTGCCCAAAGAAAAACACAAGGACCGACTTCAATAACATCAATTAGAATACATATGAAATGTGGTTAACTTTTCAATACATAACAGAGCTCTGGATGAGAGCATGGATACGTTCAACCACAGAAATATTTTAGCATAGAGAAAAGCTAATCTGTGGCAGCTGTAGGGGTATTTCAGGAAGGATGTCCTTCCATGACGTAGGTCTCATAAGGTTCACTCTTCCACATCATTCTCTTTCTCCCAGTGGTTCTCGATGAGTGAAGAAGCGCACACACGTCTACAGGTAGCCTATGTGCCCTTTGGCAGTGTTGAGCCCAGAGCGGTCATTGGAGGTGGAGAGGCAGGGATGTGACGGGGCAAATGCTGTGCTTTGAAGTTTATCTCCCAAGACTGAAGGCCATAGCCCTCTGGACTGCAGCCCCAAAGCCAAACACTCAGATGCTTGGGCCATGTTGATGTTGGCAGCAGCTCTGCACGCAACGATCTGAGTCTTCAGGAGAGAAAAAGAGCATCGGCCTGTCACTCAGAATGCAGGACCTTTCGCTCTCTCTCTATGGGTCTCCTAGGCCATCAATGTCTTCCATCTTCCCTTCCTCTTTCAATGAGAAGTGAACATCAACAGGCTTAGTGGTGAAGAGGTCATAGTACCACAGACCCTACTGGGTGAGCCGCTGAATAATATGAAACTCTGTACAATATGAGGGTGTGGCTGTGTGTGGAGTAAACACTCATGACATCAACCTGCATCATCTGTCCAACCCAAACCATTGATCTAGTTAGTAAGTGATGAATGTCTGTAGGTAATACAGAAACACGAGTAAAAAAAAAAACTACATCAATAACAAAGCTATTGTCATCCACAAGCACAGCATGGCAGAAGAACAGGACATGAAAGCAGAGTTGTGGTATGTTCCTGCTGAGTACTAGATAAGCCTCCAATCAGAGTCCACAGGAAGGAAGGGCCCACATAACACATGGAAGAACTGCTTGTCTGCTGTTTGCCTCTTCCACTACAGCACAGTGCTCTTCCTAATGAGGTAATGAGATTTAGGGGAGTGAGTCACGAGGAACCCATCTCCTTTAACCATGTGGCTCGTTAGGGAAACTAGCAACCATGAGATAAAGCTGCTGGATAAAAAAGGCAGGGAACCAAATCCCAGGACATTACTGCTGTGATTGTGAGAGAGGGATGGAATGGAGGAGTGGAACGGAGAGAGCAGCAGATTAATCACCAAAGTCTGTCTTGAGTCAAGTATTCAACCACTTTGTTATGGCAAACCTAAATAAGTTCAGGATAAAACATTTGCTTAACAAGACACATAAGTTGCATGGACTCACTCGGTGTGCAGTAATAGTGTTTAACGTAACTTTATGATTACCTCATCTCTGTACCTCACACATACAGATCATTTTAAGGTCCCTCAGTCCAGCAGTGAATTTCAAACACAGATTCAACCACAAAGACCAGGGAGGTTTTCCAACGCCTCACAAAAAAGTACACCTATCGGTAGACAAGACATTGAATATCTCTGAGCCTTGTGAAGTTATTAAATTACACTTCGGATGGTGTATCAATACACCCATTCACTACAAAGCTATAGGCGCACTTCCTAACTCATTTGCCGGGGAGGGAGGAAACCGCTCAGATGACGCGGATGCTACGCTACAGGACTGTTTTTCTAGCACAGACTGCAATATGTTCCGGAACTCATCAAATGGCATTGAGGAGTATACCACCTCAGTCACCGGCTTCATCAATAAGTGCATCGACAACGTCATCCCCCACAGTGACAGTACGTACATATCCCAACCAGAAGCCATGGATTACAGGCAACATCTGCACTGAGCTAAAAAGGCTAGAGCTGCCGCTTTCAAGGAGTGGGACACCACTCCGGACGCTTATAAGAAATCCAGCTATTCCCTTAGACGAACCATCAAACAGGCAAAGCATCAATGCAGGACTAAGATTGAATCCTACTACACCGGTTCTGACGCTTGTCGGATGTGGCAGGGCTTGCAAACTATTACGGACTAAAGAGAAACCCTGCCACGAGCTGCCCAGTGACGCAAGCCTACCAGACGAGCTAAATGCCTTTTATGCTCGCTTCGAGGCAAGCAACACTGAAGCATGCATGAGAGCACCAGCTGTTCCGGACGACTGTGTGATCACGCTCTTCGTAGCTGATGTGAGCAAGACCTTTAAACAGGTCAACAGTCACAAGGCTGCGGGGCCAGACGGATTACCAGGACGTGTACTCAAAGCATGCGTGGACCAACTGGCAAGTGTCTACACTGACATTTTCAACCTCTCCCTGACCAAGTCTGTAATACCTACATGTTTCAAGCAGACCACTATAGTCCCTGTGCCCAAGAATGCGAAAGTAACCTACCTAAATGACTACCGCCCCGTAGCACTCACGTTGTTAGCCATGAAGTGGTCATGGCACACAACGATGAGAGCCTATAGGGAGGTCAGAGACCTGGCAGTGTGGTGCCAGGACAACACATCACCAACAAACGATCATGGTCCAAATAGACCAATACAGTTGCGAAGAGGGCACGACAACACCTTTTCCCCATCAGGAGACAGAAAATATTTGGCATGGGTCCCCAGATCCTCAAAACGTTCTACAGCTGCATCATCGAGAGCACCGCCTGGTATGGAAACAGCTCGGCATCCGCCCATAAGGCGCTACTAGGGTAGTGCATATTAGAGATCGACCGATTATGATTTTTCAACGCCGATACCGATACCGATTATTGGAGGACCAAAAAAGCTGATACTGATTCATCGGACGATGTTTTAATTTAATTTATTTTAATTTATTTGTAATAATGACAATTACAACAATACTGAATGAACACTTATTTTAACTTAATATAATACATCAATCAAATCAATTTAGCCTCAAATAAATAATGAAACATGTTCAATTTGGTTTAAATAATGCAAAAACAAAGTGTTGGAGAAGTAAAAGTGCAATATGTGCCATGTAAAAAAGCTAACATTTAAGTTCCTTGCTCAGAACATGAAAACATATGAAAGCTGGTGGTTCCTTAACATGAGTCTTCAATATTCCCAGGTAAGAAGCTTTAGGTTGCGGTTATTATCGGAATTATAGGACTATTTCTCTCTAAACCATTTGTATTTCATATTGACTATTGGATGTTCTTATAGGCACTTTAGTATTGCCAGTGTAACAGTATAGCTTCCGTCCCTCTCCTCGCCCCTACCTGGGCTCGAACAAGGAACACATCGACAACAGCCACCCTTGAAGCATCGTTACCCATCGCTCCACAAAAGCCGCGGCTCTTGCAGAGCAAGGAGAACAACTACTACAAGTCTCAGAGCGAGTGACGTTTGAAACGCTATTAGCGCGCACGCCGCTAACTAGCTAGCCATTTCACATCGGTTACACCAGCCTAACCTCGGGAGTTGATAGGCTTGAAGTCATAAACGCACGAAAGTGCTGTTTGAATGAATGCTTACGAGCCTGCTGCTGCCTATCACCGCTCAGTCAGACTGCTCTATCAAATATCAAATCATAGACTTAATTATAACATAATAACACACAGAAATACGAGCCTTAGGTCATTAATATGGTCAACTCTGGAAACTATCATTTCGAAAATAAAGCGTTTATTCTTTCAGTGAAATACGGAACCGTTCCGTATTTTATCTAACGGGTGGCATCCATAAGTCTAAATATTCCTGTTACATTGCACAACCTTCAATGTTATGTCATAATTACGTAAAATTCTGGCAAATTAGTTCGCAACGAACCAGGCGGCCCAAACTGTTGCATATACCCTGACTCTGCGTGCAAAGAACGCAAGAGAAGTGACACAATTTCCCTAGTTGAATAATTGCCTGCTAACATGAATTTCTTTTAACTAAATATGCAGGTTTAAAAATATATACTTCTGTGTATTGATTTTAAGAAAGGCGTTGATGTTTATGATTAGGTACACATTGGTCAAATGGTGCGAATTTCTTTCCGCAAGTGCGCTTGTTAAATCTCCCGTTTGGCAAAGTAGGCTATGATTCAATGATAAATTTACAGGCACTGCATCGATTACATGCAACGCAGGACAAGCTAGATAAACTAGTAATATCATCAACCATGTGTAGTTAACTAGTGATTATGTTAAGATTGATTGTTTTTTTATAAGATAAGTTTAATGCTAGCTAGCACCTTACCTTGGCTCCTTGCTGCACTCGCATAAGAGGTAGTCAGCCTGCCACGCAGTCTCCTCGTGGAGTGCAATGTAATCGGCCATGATCGGTGTCCAAAAATGCAGATTACCGATTGTTATGAAAACTTGAAATCGGCCCTAATTAATCGGCCATTCCGATTAATCGGTCGACCTCTAGTGCATATGGCCCAGTACATCACTGGGGGAAAGCTTCCTGCCATCCAGGACCCATATACTAGGCAGTGTCAAAGGAAGGCCCCCAAAAAATTGTCAAAGACTCCAGTCACCCAAGTCATAGACTGTTCTCTCTGCTACCGCATGGCAAGCGGTACCGGAGCACCAAGTCAAGGACCAAAAGGCTCCTTAACAGCTTCTACCCCCAAGCCATAAGACTGTTGAACAATTAATGAAATGGCCAATCGGACTATTTACATTAACCTCCCCCCACCACCTTTGTTTTACTGAGTGGTACCGAGTACCACTCTCCATATTTTCAAGCCTAGTGGTGCTGCATCATGTTATGTGTATGCTTGTAATCGTTAAGAACTGTGGAGTTTTTCAGGATAAAAAAAGGAATGGAATGGAGCTAAGAACAGGCAAAAATCCCAGAGGAAAACCTGGTTCAGTCTGCTTTCCACCAGACACTGGGAGATCAATTCACCTTTCAGCAGGACAATAACCTAAAAACACAAGGCCAAATCTACACTGGAGTAGCTTACCAAGAATACTGTGAATGTTACTGAGTGGCCGAGTTACAGTTTTGACTTAAATCTACTGCAAGACCTAAAAATGGTTGTCTAGCAATGATCAACAACCAATTTGACAGAGCTTGAAGAAGTTTGAAAATAATACATTGGCAAATGTTCTACAATCCAGGTGTGGAAAGCTCTTACAGACTTACCCAGAAAGACTCAGCTATAATTGCTGCCAAAGGTGCTTCTACAAAGTATTGTCTCAGGGGTGTGAATACTTATGTAAATGAGATATTTCTGTATTTCAATCTCAATAAATTTGCCAACATTTCTAAAAACATTCACTTTGTGATTATGGGGTGTTTGTTTGTCCATTTTGAATTCAGGCTGTAACAACAGCGTGTGGAATAAGTCTACAGGTATAAGTACATACTTTCTGAAGGTACTGTACAGGATCTTAATTTTGTTGCAGAGAAATGCAGATGAGCTTCATGATTTACAGAAATTCAGTGACAACCCACACTAAGACACAATTATATTAACATTGCACTTTTCATGTAGCATAATTTTGGTCAGCTAATAGTCTAAACACGGATCAAGCAACATTATGGACTATACTGGTCAAATTAAGATCCTACATCTATATGGGAAATATTTAGTACTCTTTAAGGTTTGAGAGTGTCGCAGTGAAAGGAAGGTGGGCTTAAGTTTGTACACTGGGTCTAACACACATTTGTTACCACGTTGTCTTTGTTCGTTAAAATCGCCTCTGGTTTCACCAACCCTTCTTTCTCTAACTTTTGTAGTGAGGACATTGACATGCAGCTTCAGGCCCCAGAGCAAGGCTGCAGCCAGAGACCCTGTGACTGACACCTGGGAACTTTCCCAATTCCTCCTCCCTCTATTCCTCGCGTCCTCTTTCCTCACCTTTTTAGGAGGACAGATTAGCACTCAGAGGCCTGCAGAGAAAATACCCCCGCTGCAGAACAAAAGACAGAGTTAGACCCATCACCCTGGCCATGCAGAGATGTGATTCCCCCATTCACTACTATTATTCATTCACCCTCCATCCCCACACACCATCCTTATTTCCTACATTCAATTAAGACAAATAAGGAATCAGTGAGGGAGACACTGGGGCTTTGGGAAGAAGAATTCCACAGGGTCGGATCTCTGCGTGGTGGAGTGTACAAAGTAGCCCCTTGCTGAGCATTTCAATAGATCCTGTACAAATCCTCATTGGGGCCTGAGGATTTGAGCAGTGCAGAATTCAAAGCAATTAAGATGTGCAGTGATCTCACGTCACCTGACCTTTCTTAGAGTTTTGTTAGCTGAAACAAAGGAAGAGAAGAACACATTCCATCTAAATGGCAAGAACATGTTGGAACCCAATTAAAAAGCCAGCTAAAATATTATTCCGATGCCAAATTATTATCCCCCCCCCTATACGTAGGTCTACTCACACTAAAATGCTTTCTGTGGAGGCTACTGATGCCACATCACCCATAGACTACTTCATCCAAAGCCATCCAAAATAGCTTATTTGGAGGGCTATTTGGAAAGCACAACTGATTTCCAATTGCAGTGTTCAGAAGCCAAGAATAAGTTGAGTCAGTTCAAACTCCCACTGCTATCCCAGGAAGAGGGTGACCCTTGCCTTGAGAATGGCCAGTATCTGCCATGTGTTGACAGAGTATGTGTGTGTGTTGGTTGGAGACAGGACATTCTGGAGTCCCAGAGAAGGGATGGACACCATGACTAATATTTTTTCCAAAACAGACAGAAGCATTTTTGCCACCCCCAGTTTGCTTTCTTCCAAGGGAAAGAATATGTTTGCATTATTTCAGTCATGGTCTGCTCATATCAAATACATTAAGCAGGGTCAAATTTTAGCGCACACATATGTTAACTGTTAAAGAGAGTAAGCAAAGCAACAACATTGTTGTTCTCTCACTCAATCTCTCTTTTTCTCAGAGTCTAAGACATGGCCGATATCGCTCCTTTAGTCTCCCGGCAACTGCAGTTTAATTTAACCAAACAGGAACTGCAAACTGAAGAGGATTGAAAAGTCACACTGTGCTGCCAAGTCACAACTTGCTTTCTTTAGTCAGTCATTCGCTGGCTGGGTGGATGATATCCATGATATTCCTGTCAGTGTTGCCGAGAGACATGCCACTGGGCTAACTAAGCCTTAATGCAAATACCCCATGATGCATCTGTCCACAGGCTGGAATTACATCCTGTTACAGTTGTGTTGCATCGTTCACATGTTGTCCATGACATGACAGTCAGATCACCTGTACATTAGGCAGGCTGGGAAAGGTTCACTAGTCACTATCAGGCAAAGCTGCAAACTACAAAGACCTAAAGATCTGATTTTATAACCAACCCTAACTTTTGATGAAGACCAAAAAGCATATTTTCGTTTATATACATTTTCACGATATAGCCAATTTTGACTTTCCAGCTTGGCCTGATAGTGCAAATCCATAGGAAGCCAGGAGGTCTGAGAGACTCACCGTGTCTCCGATCTTGAGGTCGGCACACTTCCTGAGGCCTGGTAGGGGCTGTCCGTCCTGACAGGTGGCCGTGAAGGACAGACTGAGGTCTTCAGGTTGATCCCACACAGTCAGCTCCACTTTGGACCGGATGTTCTGGAGGGAGGACACACAGACAGAGAGAGAGAGAGATTGGATGAACTCACAGATACATATGCCTTGAACACAAAAACAGACAGACACATATACAGATCGACAGACACACACTTATGAATAAGTACTTTGACATTTGCATCAAAGTAGTAAATATGTCATATATTTGAAAACAAGACAGATGGTCCACTGGTCAACTATCCAAACAAGTCTGAGCAAAGACTCCTATCAATACGAACCGTTGATTAATGTGCACTGTCCCTGTAAAAAATAAAATAAACTCAAACTCAATAGATCACATGAGCATTAAAGTATGTCTGTATATTAGAGCTGGCACAGAGGTTCCCTGGTGGTTTCCATACTATTTGAATGTTAAATGCTTCCAGTACCCCTGGCACTGGATCCACTCAGAACCACCACAACTCAGCATTTTAGAATGAAACCAGTAAGAGCCTGTTATTTAATCTGTTAGCAGGCAGGGTGGAAAACAGAGAAAAAGATAATTGGAAAGAGCGTAAAATGCCTTGGTTAAGCAAGATTTATACAGTTCATTCTGTCTTTTGTAAACTTCCCCCAAACCCACAGCGGTTCGGTTGGCATGGATGGATGTGGAGCGCGTGCGTGCGTGTGTGTGCCATAGCGTGGCTTTGCTGCTACATGCCAGCCTTATCTGTACTTTATGTGCGTGTTCACTCCAGCGCATAAAAGCTACAAAACTGTGAAAGGGGGTAGTCAGAATCATGACTGACTGACAGATACCCATGATTGATCTATGCCCTGTTTTGGTCTGTATTGGAAAAAGAACACAATGAACTGATAACAAAATGTGTTGAAATACCTAAATGCTTATGTGTTCAAACTTCACAATACTCAAAAAATATACAATTATGATAGAAACCAAATGTGGTGCCATCTGCCCATTGTGTAAAGTGAATAGAATGTAGGCTACTTGGTATATAGGGGTGGCAGGTAGCCTAGTGGTCAGAGCGTTGGGCCAGTAACCGAAAGGTTGCTGGATGACATCCCTGAGCTGACAAAATAAAAATCCCACTGTTCCCTGGTAGGCCGTCATTGTAAATAAGAATTTGTTCTTAACTGACTTGCCTATTAAATAAAGTTTTTTAATAAAAAAAAAATATATACCATTATTATCAGTTGTAGACTCAACTCGTGTCCTTAACTATGTAAAATCAAGTTGTAGTTCCTCTCAACCACAGAAGGAAAAAATGCTTGACTGAAAAAAAAACACAGCTTTATTGGAAAATATTTTTGGGGAAAGTTAACTAAAAACAGGCAAATACTTCGGTTTAAAAAAATTCAAAATACATGGAGAAAGAGATTGGTTCTTCCCTTAAAATGTTGTTCTCTCTCAACTAGTCAACAAAAGTGAATTATATAACTGCTTTCCTGCAGTGCATTAAAGGCTAAATCTGCCATTTCAACAGTCTCACTGCCACTTTGTTTGGTAAGCTGAGGTATGGGGCTAGAGAAATGTAGCCAAACCACTCTCAAATCACAGACTGTGACTTTAAGATCCCTAAATAGCCAAACCAGAGCCACAGTGTCAGAGTACTTACTCAGTGATCTATGGTCAGGTTTTAGTCAACAGACCACAACACAATAATACAAGACAGGATGATTCCATGCTTTGAGAATGGATTATGAGAGAGTGTCTTCTGTGACAATTATAAACACTAACGTCAAATTATAATTCAAGACCATTTGAGGCCCCTGCTTAACTTTGGTAGAACGAAGATTATACATTTATCATGACCCATAAATTGAAGATTGGTGGTTCTATTTTTTGTTGATCTTTCCATAAATGTGAACTGTAAACGAGGACAAGATGTAAATCTCCTAGCACACGAGTCTATAGCCGTTTGTGTTTAAAATACAAGAATCCCTTCTAGAACCCTTTTCAGGCCCTTTGAAAACCCTTCCTTCAAATAACTGGAAGAATGGAATCTATTTCCTGTATGGAGGGGACTGGGGTGTAGCAGCACCACAGTGTCTCAGGCAGGATTTGCACCATAAACCTGCTTCTTCTTCAGTAACCATAAAGTGCTAGTGCAGAATTAAAGACAGTGCCGTAGTGTGACCCAGGAGTAGAGTAAACCCCATATCACCACAGCAAATAGAGGGGCAGGGTGAGGGTCTCCATATCACCACAGCAAATAGAGGGGCAGGGTGTGGGTCTCCATATCACCACAGCAAATAGAGGGGCAGGGTGTGGGTCTCCATATAACCACAGCAAATAGAGGGGCAGGGTGTGGGTCTCCATATCACCACAGCAAATAGAGGGGCAGGGTGTGGGTCTCCATATCACCACAGCAAATAGAGGGGCAGGGTGAGGGTCTCCATATCACCACAGCAAATAGAGGGGCAGGGTGTGGGTCTCCATATAACCACAGCAAATAGAGGGGCAGGGTGTGCGTCTCCATATCACCACAGCAAATAGAGGGGCAGGGTGTGGGTCTCCATATCACCACAGCAAATAGAGGGGCAGGGTGAGGGTCTCCATATCCAATGCTAAAGCATAAACATTCAACACTTCCTCTTGTCCTCTAGAGACCGGGAACATGTTCAGTAGGCCTCACAGTTTTGCAATGGAAAACAAAAATGACAGGTTCAGGGTATACCGGTCTGTTTCCCGGTTTCAAAACGTGTTCAGCCAACATCCATTTCAGAAGAGGACCGCTGAGAGACTCTCTTTCCCTCTCAAGCGCGCACACACACACACACCCTGTGCTCTAAATGGGAGAAAAAGCTCCTTTACTTACATTGTAGGCGTTAACAATGAGTTGGATGATGTTCTTGGAGTCCTGATCCAGAATCTCCACTGTAGTTCCAGGTATCAGTGCTGTGAAATTCTACATAAATATCAGATATTATTTTTTAAATTAAAAGAAACAAATATAACAAAGCAATTAACACAATATCAAAGGCTACCATACACACCGAAGTGTACACACCAACGTGTACACACTATACACACAGCTACTCTCAATCCTGAACATAAACTTATATAACAAAAAAAAATGTACCTTGTAAATGACATAGAGCCTTTTAGTCACAGCGAAGATGAGATAGATGTTGTTCTCCGCCAGCTTCTCTCCCAATAGGGCCAGAGAGGGATAGTCCTGCAGACAGACAGATAGATATGCATGGAAGAGGATGTTAGAGCCATTTCAAGTTCTCATTAGTTTAGCTTCTAGCTCACCCAGGGAAGGGAAGTCATTGCGCCTCTGATTCCAGTATTGTCTTTACATGAGTCCCCTGACATTTCATTTTTCACCAGCAGAAAGAAGTAAAGAAGCCAGAAGTGATTTAGACATATTTATTTACAGCTCTGCACAAGAGCTGTGGATTGAGGAGCGAATCCTAACTTCCACTTAAGTCAAAGATACACTATAGTCAAGGCATGACCGAGTGAAAATGTTTAAGCATTTAAAAAGCAATCACTTTATCTCAATCAGATGAGATTTTTTGTCTTCATTAGCCTTTATCATTGTGTACATACGAATCAATCAACAGTGAGATTTACAGTTGAAATGAGCCGCGAGGTTCACCGGTTTTCCTGAAAAACACAGTGCTGTTCTGGGAAGCACCCATTCTTCCATCCCACATTCAGATGAGATGAGGGTAAACATACTTAGCCTGTTTGGGGATTACACAAGCTGAGGATCCATTGGTGTTGAAGTCTTTGATTTGTGTTGGAGTACCTCCACTGAACTTAATGTGTTGAGACGTAACATGACTCTATCGAGCCCAGAGAACCAAATGACACACAGCAGAACAGATCAGCAAATAACTAGAAGAAAACGTTGTGATTCCAAGAGAATTCAAAAACTTTAATTCACTTAATTCATGTTCATATCATGGAGTGTGATTGGTTGAAATGAGCATGATGTTTATTAGGTTTTTATTGCATTAGTTCTTCAGACTTCAAATAGTGCTAGCCATGTAAACAAACTAGATATTTTTCGGCACGGTTTATGTGATGCAGTCTCATCCAAAATCCAAAACCTTCATTTCCAGAACAACAAAAAAGTTATTCACGTGGCTTGAACCATTTCTTTATGTCCTCGCTTAAGACTGCTGAGCTCTCCCCCTAACTGCTGTCTAAATTACCTCTCAACTAAGTGAACTCCCAACTAAGTGAAGTTCCCTGAGTTCATTAAAGCTTTACATAGAGCACCCTATGGCTGTCCATAGATAAGCAGCAGCAACAAGATGAAGTGAGTTCCCAATAAAGTCAGTTGGACCTCCACTAGGAGCAGAGCCAGGCAGACTCAGGGAACTAGCATACCTCAGTTTACATTGCATTCCTCCTTACCTAAATCTAGCCTGGCTCTGGCCATCATCAAAGAATCAGACCAGCAGTTAAATGCTTTGTGTCTGGAAGGTTGAGTCATTGATGTTAGCTTTACCTCAAAGCAATCCATCTGGACCAAGTATATTCTTGAGAGCTGCTGCTTCAGTAGGGAATTTGAGCCTAGTAATATATTACACTGACAATGTGGATAAAAAATAACCATCTCAAATAGGTTACAAGGCATAGGGAGGTTTGACTGTACTCTATAATTGTGTTTGTGTGTATGTGTTTAATAACATAGCTAATCATGTTGTATACTGCTGTACACACCTTTTCTATTCATATACTGTCCATACATACATATTTATATTCCGGACTCTGACATTGTTCTGATATTTTTTTATTTCTTTATTTAAATTTTGGGGATGTGTGTGTATTTTTCGGTATTACTGCCCTGTTGGAGCTAGAAACATAAGCATTTCTCTGCACCTGAGATAGCATCTGTAGAATACGTGTTAGCAGCCAATAACATTTGATGTTATAGCCGAGTTGTGTTATAAGCTAGCTCTATATTAAACATGTTACAATGTCATGTTATAGCTCTAGAGTAACCATGTTACAGTTAATGATGTTATAGCTCTATTTTTCTTTTATTTCACCTTTATTTAACCAGGTAGGCTAGTTGAGAACAAGTTCTCATTTGCAACTGCGATCTGGCCAAGATAAAGCAAAGCAGTTCGACACATACAATACAGAGTTACATATGGAATAAACAAACATACAGTCAATAATACAGTAGAAAAAGTCTATATACAGTATGTACAAATGAGGGCCATGGTGGCGAAGTAATTACAACATAGCAATTAAACACTGGAATTGTAGATTTGCAGAAGATGAATGTGCAAGTAGAGACACTGGGGTGCAAAGGAGCAAGATAAATAAATAAATACAGTATGGGGATGAGGTAGTTGGATGGGATATTTACAGATGGGCTATGTACAGGTGCAGTGATCTGTGAGCTGCTCTGACAGCTGGTGCTTAAAGCTAGTGAGGGAGATATGAGTCTCCAGCTTCAGTGATTTAAAGAGTAACCCTGTTACAATGACGTTATAGCTCTAGAGTAACCCTGTTACAATGACGTTATAGCTCTAGAGTAACCCTGTTACAATGACGTTATAGCTCTAGAGTAACCCTGTTAATGATGTTATAGCTCTAGAGTAACCCTGTTACAATGACGTTATAGCTCTAGAGTAACCCTGTTACAATGACGTTATAGCTCTAGAGTAACCCTGTTACAATGACGTTATAGCTCTAGAGTAACCCTGTTACAATGACGTTATAGCTCTAGAGTAACCCTGTTACAATGACGTTATAGCTCTAGAGTAACCCTGTTACAATGACGTTATAGCTCTAGAGTAACCCTGTTACAATGACGTTATAGCTCTAGAGTAACCCTGTTACAATGACGTTATAGCTCTAGAGTAACCCTGTTACAATGACGTTATAGCTCTAGAGTAACCATGTTAATGACGTTATAGCTCTAGAGTAACCATGTTAATGACGTTATAGCTCTAGAGTAACCATGTTAATGACGTTATAGCTCTAGAGTAACCATGTTAATGACGTTATAGCTCTAGAGTAACCATGTTAATGACGTTATAGCTCTAGAGTAACCATGTTAATGACGTTATAGCTCTAGAGTAACCATGTTAATGACGTTATAGCTCTAGAGTAACCATGTTAATGACGTTATAGCTCTAGAGTAACCATGTTAATGACGTTATAGCTCTAGAGTAACCATGTTAATGACGTTATAGCTCTAGAGTAACCATGTTACAATGACGTTATAGCTCTAGAGTAACCATGTTACAATGACGTTATAGCTCTAGAGTAACCATGTTACAATGACGTTATAGCTCTAGAGTAACCCTGTTACAATGATGTTATAGCTCTAGAGTAACCCTGTTAAAATGATGTTATAGCTCTAGAGTAACCATGTTACAGTTGATGTTATAGCTCTAGAGTAACCCTGTTACAATGATGTTATAGCTCTAGAGTAACCCTGTTAAAATTATGTTATAGCTCTAGAGTAACCCTGTTAATGATGTTATAGCTCTAGAGTAACCATGTTACAATGACGTTATAGCTCTAGAGTAACCATGTTACAATGACGTTATAGCTCTAGAGTAACCATGTTACAATGACGTTATAGCTCTACAGTAACCATGTTACAATGATGTTATAGCTCTACAGTAACCATGATGTTATAGCTCTTCAGTAACCATGTTAGAATGATGTTATAGCTCTACAGTAACCCTGTTACAATGATGTTATAGCTCTACAGTAACCATGTTACAATGATGTTATAGCTCTAGAGTAACCCTGTTACAACGATGTTATAGCTCTACAGTAACCATGTTAATGTTATAGCTCATCAGTAACCATGTTAATGTTATAGCTCTAGAGTAACCATGTTACAATGATGTTATAGCTCTACAGTAACCATGTTACAATGATGTTATAGCTCGAGTAACCATGTTACAGTTAATGATTTTATAGCTCTACAGTAACCATGTTACAATGATGTTATAGCTCTACAGTAACCATGTTACAATGATGTTATAGCTCTAGAGTAACAATGTTAGTTAATGATGTTATAGCTCTAGAGTAACAATGTTACAGTTAATGATGTTATAGCTCTACAGTAACCATGTTACAGTTAATGATGTTATAGCTCTACAGTAACCATGTTACAATGATGTTATAGCTCTACAGTAACCCTGTTACAATGATGTTATAGCTCTAGAGTAACAATGTTACAGTTAATGATGTTATAGCTCTACAGTAACCATGTTACAATGATGTTATAGCTCTAGAGTAACAATGTTACAGTTAATGATGTTATAGCTCTACAGTAACCATGTTACAATGATGTTATAGCTCTAGAGTAACAATGTTACAGTTAATGATGTTATAGCTCTACAGTAACCATGTTACAATGATGTTATAGCTCTAGAGTAACAATGTTACAGTTAATGATGTTATAGCTCTACAGTAACCATGTTACAATGATGTTATAGCTCTAGAGTAACAATGTTACAGTTAATGATGTTATAGCTCTAGAGTAACCATGTTACAATGATGTTATAGCTCTAGAGTAACAATGTTACAGTTAATGATGTTATAGCTCTACAGTAACCATGTTACAATGATGTTATAGCTCTAGAGTAACAATGTTACAGTTAATGATGTTATAGCTCTACAGTAACCATGTTACAATGATGTTATAGCTCTAGAGTAACAATGTTACAGTTAATGATGTTATAGCTCTACAGTAACCATGTTAATGTTATAGCTCATCAGTAACCATGTTAATGTTATAGCTCTAGAGTAACCATGTTACAATGATGTTATAGCTCTACAGTAACCATGTTACAATGATGTTATAGCTCGAGTAACCATGTTACAGTTAATGATTTTATAGCTCTACAGTAACCATGTTACAATGATGTTATAGCTCTACAGTAACCATGTTACAGTTAATGATGTTATAGCTCTAGAGTAACAATGTTACAGTTAATGATGTTATAGCTCTAGAGTAACCATGTTACAGTTAATGATGTTATAGCTCTAGAGTAACAATGTTACAGTTAATGATGTTATAGCTCTAGAGTAACAATGTTACAGTTAATGATGTTATAGCTCTAGAGTAACAATGTTACAGTTAATGATGTTATAGCTCTAGAGTAACAATGTTACAATGATGTTATAGCTCTAGAGTAACAATGTTACAGTTAATGATGTTATAGCTCTAGAGTAACCATGTTACAATGATGTTATAGCTCTAGAGTAACAATGTTACAATGATGTTATAGCTCTAGAGTAACAATGTTACAGTTAATGATGTTATAGCTCTAGAGTAACCATGTTACAATGATGTTATAGCTCTAGAGTAACAATGTTACAGTTAATGATGTTATAGCTCTAGAGTAACCATGTTACAATGATGTTATAGCTCTAGAGCAGTGGTCACCAACCTTTTCAAGCCTAAGATCACATCCTAAGTCCAAATGTAAATCAAGATCTACCACTTGCAAAAAATGACTAAAAAACAAGGCCACAATGTAGTTCCACTTTGACATTCTTTATTTTGTTACCTGTCAGTCACAAGCAAAGTATTCATGTAATTATACAAGTAGTATAATCAGAAGTGCAAATATCATTCAACTTTTTATAACAGTCATGTTAAATGTTTCAATATTTCCACAAGCCTATTACTCATTCACCATTCATACTGTATATAACCTCAATAATCAGTCAATTACAGGCCTAAGCCAATCATGTACAGTACTGTTTCACTTTTTGAACATAGAATACAGATATCCTTTTGTAAACAATAGAGCCTACAACAGATTCTCAACTGGCAATACTCACTCAGATGGGGTGGATGAGATCCCCCCCCCCCCCCCCCCCCCCACACACACACATTCAATGTGATGGCTGTGATTGCACACTATCAGCAAGTGGTCCCGTGTGGCTCAGTTGGTAGAGCATGGCGCTTGCAACGCCAGGGTTGTGGGTTCATTCCCCACGGGGGGACCAGAACCACAATTTGTAAGTCGCTCTGGATAAGAGCGTCTGCTAAATGACTTAAATGTAAATGTAAGTGCTCTGTAGTCTGGCTCATAGTTTGACATAGCAAGTCTGTGAGATGTCTATTAGTTAGACAGGAACTGTTCTTTGACTTGATTATTTTCATCTGTGTAAAAGCCATCTATGTTGATCCTAAGTAGGCGTTCATCTTAAGCGTGCCATTGTTTACAAAGCACCAAAAGTCTGTCTCTTGATCTCGGTTTCAACTCGATGTAATTTTGCACTCCGATTGGTAAAGCAAATACTTGCTGGAATTTGGCGGACATCTCCTAACTCTCAATGGGGAGGAAAGGGTTTGAGATAAATGCAACAACCTCCCTTATGTCATTTAACTCCTGAAAACACCTGTTGAATTCGGGTGCCAGTTTCTCCAGGTGGGCACAGAATTCATGCGAGAGAAAAGCATCTGTTTCCGATGTTTAGCGACATTTTCTTCAGGTTTGGGAAGTGCACTAGCCTTCCTTTCCTCAGCTGAGAGGCCCACACACCCACCTTGGCCTTAAAAGGCATTGACAGCGCTGATCATGCGTGCCACGTCTTTGTCTTGTCCCTGAAGCTCATAGTTGAGCTCGTTCAGTTTTGCAGTTAAGTCCGTGAGGAAGTCTGGCAGCCATGCATCATCAGACAGTTCCTCATTTCGTGACTCCAGAAATGATTTGATCTCGGGCAGCAAGTCAACAAATCGCTGCAGTACTTCCCCGCGACTCAACCTCCTTACGCAAGCGTGGAGAATCAAGTCACCGCTCGTAAATGTCCTCACCTCTTGTCCTCCCTTTTAATGGTAAAAGAGTGAGAAAAGCCTCCTTAGTAGTTGAATCCTTAAAAGCCTTGCGAACAAACACAATCAGCTGTGCAGTCATATCCTGGGATTCGTCAAATTTCAGCGAAAAGCAATCAGTGATAAATCCTTGAGCACTTGTTGATTCCCGTCATCCGATAAAGACTCTACCCTTCTTGTCACAGTGGCTGAGCCAAGTGTTTAATAATAAATGAATTAAAACTGGCACACTTCCGATTGCATTTTTTTAATGTCCTTTGGTTTTTAATTCAAATTATTCTTTGAATAACGTCTCGGCGGCAACCGCCATTGCCTCCTTGTATATCTCTCCATCTGTGAACGGTTTCTTATGTTTAGCCAAGAGATGGCTGGCACGGAAGGATGCCTCTGTTGCAGCCTTACTTTAACCTTTCGGTTTGGTAAAAAGCGACTGCTGTGCTTTCAATAGACTTGAGCTGGTCAATTTTCTTTGAACAAAGCATGCTCTTTAGCAGGTAAATGTCTTTGACCTTGGGGTGGATGGTGTTGTGGTGCAGCTCCACATTATCCCCTTTTGCTAGCGCTACAGCCTGGTGACAAATCAGGCAAATCCTTTTGTCCTTAACGACGATGAACAGAACATCGTGTTCCCATTCTAAATGAAAATTATACGTTTTTTGCTTTTTCCTTTGTGCCTCCGCCATCGTTTGATAGCATCACAACAAGTGTCTGTGCTAGTTAAGGCGGGAGTCAGAGATTTCATTTGTCAGACATTAAACCTAGAAACTATTTGATTGGCCAGATATAGCCCTCCCCGCACCTCGACCACCATAACTACACACAGGGCTCACACATGACACATTTGAAATTCAATTCAAAAATAATAAAAACATTGACATTTGATTTTTCCCCCCTCTGATTTTTAAAACTCCTCGCGATCAACTTGGAATGCTACCAAGATCGACTTGTCGACTGGTTTGGCGACACCTGCTCTAGAGATATAACATCATTGTAACATGGTTACTCTAGGGCAGTGGTCGCCAAACCCGTCGACAAGTCGATCTTCAAGGCATTCCTAGTCGATCAGCAAATATTTCTGTAGAAAAGCCAACAAACGATAAAGGCTTGCGCTCCTTTTTAAATCGTGTTGAGTCGTTACCAGTAGGTGCACTTGATTCAAAAGTCCTGCGCACCGGGTAAGCAAAGTGTTCCCATGAGACAAACTCCGCCTACCCGGCGGACCGGCAAATCTGTGACTAAATCGAGTGCACCTACTCTGCTGCCCGTCGCATAGCTCAAATCACCTTGGCTACGGAGCTTCCATGACACGAACCCAAACCGGCTGCACGCGTGCGCCATTGTGCATAAATGTATTTTGTCCCCCCCACACCAAACGCGATCACGACACGCAGGTTAAAATATTGTAACGACCCTGGGTTTATAAGCGCAGAAATCGACTGCCGCACGAGCATGCTTTTGCGGCACAGTCGATAGCGCGCCGGACCTCGGGCTAGAAGGTCAAAGGTTCGAGACCTGCTCCCTGCTGTTTCATTACAATATCAAAACAAACTCTGAACCAATTACATTAATTTGGCGACAGGTCGAAAAGCATTAAACATTTATGGCAATTTCGCTAGCTAGCTAATTTCTCCTATTTAGATAGCTTGCTGTTGCTAGCGAATTTGTCCTTGGATATAAACATTGAGTTGTTATTTTACCTGAAATGCACAAGGTCCTCTACTCCGACAACTAATCCACACAAACGGTCAACCGAATCGTTTGTTATCTCTCCTCCTTCCAGGCTTTTTCTTCTCTGGACTTTATATTGCGATAGGCAACTTTCATAAATAAAGTGCATTACCACCACCGACCTCGTTCGTCTTTCAGTCACCCACGTGGGTATAACCAATGAGGAGATGGCACGTGGGTACCTGCTTCTAGAAACCAATGAGATGGGAGAGGCAGGACTTGCAGCACAATCTGTCACAAATAGAACTGACTTCTATTTTAGCCCTTGGCAACACAGACGCTCGTTGGCATACAAGCAGTTTGGGTGCAATAATTGAATAATATAGATTACTACATTTATTTTGCAACACTTGTGCACAGGACACGAGCGGTGTAGTCAGCCTGTGACCCTGGCCACAGCCAAGTTTAAATAGGCTACTAGCCTACATAAGATTTAATAACTTTTAAAACCATGACCAGAGAGATTGTCAACAAATACAGCAAAGAGATGCTGTTTTTATGAGTGAGTTCATGTTTAAGTTTATATTCAGCACGTCACTGTTTTTATTCAAAACTATTACAAAAAGGCGCTTCTCTGTAGTTCCGCTCGGGCTGCAGCTGCAATGAATGAGTAGCCAAGTATCAATAGCCCTGCATTTTATTATTATTATTATTAGCAGCTCGTTGTGTTGATTTTAATATTAAAGAATATTTAACTTTCTCTGGTCATAGGAACAACATGAATTTGTGCATGAGGCAGATGCGGTGCGACTCGAGTTTCGCCATCAGGTGGAAGACAGTGTCCCCTTTCTCTGGTCAGTCTCACCGGAGGAAAAGATTCCAAGTCGGAAATTCGTGCATCTTTCTAGAGCTCTGACCTGAAGATCACTGACGTCGTCCTCTACAGTTATAACCCTGTAACCCTGTTACAATGTTATATCTCTACAGTAACCATGATACAATGTTATATCTCTACAGTAACCCTGTTACAATGTTATATCTCTACAGTAACCATGATACAATGTTATATCTCTACAGTAACCCTGTTACAATGTTCCGGAGTTCCAAATTAAGCAGCAGCAGCTGAAAAGATGAGCTCCTACAAATATTGAAATTTAAATGTTTTTTTAGAGTAAAGTACATCGAAAAAAAATCAAAAGAAAACTGCAAACTGAATAGGAGACCAAACAAGCAGCAAACAAAGAAGGCTTTTGAAAAAGTAACAATTTTTCATAAAATTATACCGTTTTCTTAGCTAGCTAAGTTGTTTACCTGTTGCTAGGCAGTTGCTAGGGACATTCCTGGAAGAAGCTAGCTAGCTAACAAGGAGTGTCTAGTTGGCAGAAGAGAAGAAGGGACAAAGAAGGGACAAAGTGGGACAAAATAAGGACAGAAGAAAAGGGAAAGGGGACATTAAGGTGAAGCAGTCCTCTAAAGACACAAAAGACAATAATACAAGAAACAACACTTCTATTGCCTCTCCCTCTACGATACGCACTTCCGGGTTGGAGCGAGTAGTTGCATTCCGCTTTGCTCCACAGGTAGTATTACATTTCATTTCATTACAGTACAACAGTTTGATTTGTTTGATCTTAGCTGGCTACATAGCCGTCTTTGTATCCAAGATAATTGTGTAGTCTAGAGTAATTGTCGAGGTTACCTAGCCAGCTACACTTTCAAACAAAGTCAACAACGCAGCCACTGCTAGCTAGCCTATTTCACCAGCCAGCAGTACTATATCATTTTAGTCAATAAGATTTTTTGCAACGTAAGCTTAACTTTCTGAACATTCGAGACGTGTAGTCCACTTGTCATTCCAATCTCCTTTGCATTAGCGTAGCCTCTTCTGTAGCCTGTCAACTATGTGTCTGTCTATCCCTGTTCTCTCCTCTCTGCACAGACCATACAAACGCTTCACACCGCGTGGCCGCTGCTACTCTAACCTGGTGGTCCCAGCGCGCACGACCCACGTGGAGTTCCAGGTCTCAGGCAGCCTCTGGAACTGCCGATCTGCGGCCAACAAGGCAGAGTTCATCTCAGCCTATGCTTCCCTCCAGTCCCTCGACTTCTTGGCACTGACGGAAACATGGATTACCACTGATAACACTGCTACTCCTAGTGCTCTCTCCTCGTCTGCCCACGTGTTCTCGCACACCCCGAGAGCTTCTGGTCAGCGGGGTGGTGGCACTGGGATCCTCATCTCTCCCAAGTGGACATTCTCTCTTTCTCCCCTGACCCATCTGTCTATCGCCTCCTTTGAATTCCATGCTGTCACAGTTACCAGCCCTTTCAAGCTTAACATCCTTATCATTTATCGCCCTCCAGGTTCCCTTGGAGAGTTCATCAATGAGCTTGACGCCCTGATAAGTTCCTTTCCTGAGGATGGCTCACCTCTCACAGTTCTGGGTGACTTTAACCTCCCCACGTCTACCTTTGACTCATTCCTCTCTGCCTCCTTCTTTCCACTCCTGTCCTCTTTTGACCTCACCCTCTCACCTTCCCCCCCTACTCACAAGGCAGGCAATACGCTTGACCTCATCTTTACTAGATGCTGTTCTTCCACTAATCTCATTGCAACTCCCCTCCAAGTCTCCGACCACTACCTTGTATCCTTTTCCCTCTCGCTCTCATCCAACACTTCCCACACTGCCCCTACTCGGATGGTATCGCGCCGTCCCAACCTTCGCTCTCTCTCCCCCGCTACTCTCTCCTCTTCCATCCTATCATCTCTTCCCTCTGCTCAAACCTTCTCCAACCTATCTCCTGATTCTGCCTCCTCAACCCTCCTCTCCTCCCTTTCTGCATCCTTTGACTCTCTATGTCCCCTATCCTCCAGGCCGGCTCGGTCCTCCCCTCCTGCTCCGTGGCTCGACGACTCATTGCGAGCTCACAGAACAGGGCTCCGGGCAGCCGAGCGGAAATGGAGGAAAACTCGCCTCCCTGCGGACCTGGCATCCTTTCACTCCCTCCTCTCTACATTCTCCTCTTCTGTCTCTGCTGCTAAAGCCAATTTCTACCACTCTAAATTCCAAGCATCTGCCTCTAACCCTAGGAAGCTCTTTGCCACCTTCTCCTCCCTCCTGAATCCTCCTCCCCCTCCTCCCCCCTCCTCCCTCTCTGCTGATGACTTCGTCAACCATTTTGAAAAGAAGGTCGACGACATCCGATCCTCGTTTGCTAAGTCAAACGACACCGCTGGTTCTGCTCACACTGCCCTACCCTGTGCTTTGACCTCTTTCTCCCCTCTCTCTCCAGATGAAATCTCGCGTCTTGTGACGGCCGGCCGCCCAACAACCTGCCCGCTTGACCCTATCCCCTCCTCTCTTCTCCAGACCATTTCCGGAGACCTTCTCCCTTACCTCACCTCGCTCATCAACTCATCCTTGACCGCTGGCTACGTCCCTTCCGTATTCAAGAGAGCGAGAGTTGCACCCCTTCTGAAAAAAACTACACTCGATCCCTCCGATGTCAACAACTACAGACCAGTATCCCTTCTTTCTTTTCTCTCCAAAACTCTTGAACGTGCCGTCCTTGGCCAGCTCTCCTGCTATCTCTCTCAGAATGACCTTCTTGATCCAAATCAGTCAGGTTTCAAGACTAGTCATTCAACTGAGACTGCTCTTCTCTGTGTCACGGAGGCGCTCCGCACTGCTAAAGCTAACTCTCTCTCCTCTGCTCTCATCCTTCTAGACCTATCGGCTGCCTTTGATACTGTGAACCATCAGATCCTCCTCTCCACCCTCTCCGAGCTGGGCATCTCCGGCGCGGCCCACGCTTGGATTGCGTCCTACCTGACAGGTCGCTTCTACCAGGTGGCGTGGCGAGAA
This sequence comes from Salvelinus alpinus, assembly GCF_045679555.1. NCBI lineage: Eukaryota > Metazoa > Chordata > Actinopteri > Salmoniformes > Salmonidae > Salvelinus > Salvelinus alpinus. The sequence continues at coordinate 33,251,856 of NC_092105.1, forward strand.
TCTGTCTCCGCACCACGTGCTCTCACCACTGGTGTCCCCCAGGGCTCTGTTCTAGGCCCTCTCCTATTCTCGCTATACACCAAGTCACTTGGCTCTGTCATATCCTCACATGGTCTCTCCTATCATTGCTATGCAGACGACACACAATTAATCTTCTCCTTTCCCCCCTCTGATAACCAGGTGGTGAATCGCATCTCTGCATGTCTGGCAGACATATCAGTGTGGATGACGGATCACCACCTCAAGCTGAACCTCGGCAAGACGGAGCTGCTCTTCCTCCCGGGGAAGGACTGCCCGTTCCATGATCTCGCCATCACGGTTGACAACTCCATTGTGTCCTCCTCCCAGAGTGCTAAGAACCTTGGCGTGATCCTGGACAACACCCTGTCGTTCTCAACTAACATCAAGGCGGTGACCCGTTCCTGTAGGTTCATGCTCTACAACATTCGCAGAGTACGACCCTGCCTCACGCAGGAAGCGGCGCAGGTCCTAATCCAGGGCACTTGTCATCTCCCGTCTGGATTACTGCAACTCGCTGTCGGCTGGGCTCCCTGCCTGTGCCATTAAACCCCTACAACTCATCCAGAACGCCGCAGCCCGTCTGGTGTTCAACTTTCCCAAGTTCTCTCACGTCACCCCGCTCCTCCGCTCTCTCCACTGGCTTCCAGTTGAAGCTCGCATCCGCTACAAGACCATGGTGCTTGCCTACGGAGCTGTGAGGGGAACGGCACCTCCGTACCTTCAGGCTCTGATCAGGCCCTACACCCAAACAAGGGCACTGCGTTCATCCACCTCTGGCCTGCTCGCCTCCCTACCTCTGAGGAAGTACAGTTCCCGCTCAGCCCAGTCAAAACTGTTCGCTGCTCTGGCACCCCAATGGTGGAACAAACTCCCTCACGACGCCAGGTCAGCGGAGTCAATCACCACCTTCCGGAGACACTTGAAACCCCACCTCTTTAAGGAATACCTAGGATAGGATAAAGTAATCCTTCTAACCCCCCCCCCCCCTTAAAAGAGTTAGATGCACTATTGTAAAGTGGTTGTTCCACTGGATATCATAAGGTGAATGCACCAATTTGTAAGTCGCTCTGGATAAGAGCGTCTGCTAAATGACTTAAATGTAAATGTAATGTTATATCTCTACAGTAACCCTGTTACAATGTTATATCTCTACAGTAACCCTGTTATAGCTCTATAGAAACCATGCCTCGTCTTACCATCTTGGTGGAGCTGCTGTATTCGTTCTTCTCATTCATGTGGCACTCCCCATCATGGGGCTGGACCAGACCTCCCAGTTTACCGTCCAGGGCCAGGTGAGGCACATCATCTGTGGCAAACACCAGCAGGTGGAAGGCCTCCTTCCTCCAACCTATCCTCTCCTGCACAAGGGAAGAGATGGTCACTTCACTGAAAGTTTTAGAGACACCTAACTGAGGTGTAAATTAAAGCTAATTTATGCTTGATCCGTAAAATGTGGCATACGGAGACATGCAGAGGCTAAATCAAGCTCCGTTCCGCATCGCGCCTCTCAAATTCTGTAACAATGCGGAGTGCTCCGTATTGACATGATTGGTTGATGATAGGTGGGGGCAACTTCTTTCACAATAGCTCTGCTCCAGAAGCACAAGAAGTATAAAAGCCCTGACGTCTGCATCGCAGTAAATGCTGAATGGCCAATGCAGATGTTGGATTGACCATGCAGCGCCTTTTAGTCTCCTCCAGTTTACAGTAGGCAATTATAATTTTAACACCTTTATTTAACTAGGCAAGTCAGTTAAGAACAAATTCTTATTTACAATGACGGCCTAGGAACAGTGGGTTAACTGCCTTGTTCAGGGGCAGAACGACAGATTTTTACCTTGTCAGCTTGGGGATTCGATCTAGCAGCCTTTCGTTACTGGCCCAATGCTCAAACCACTAGGCTACCTGCCACCCTATGTAGTTTTGTACTTTGGTAAATGCACAGCGGATCAGACCATGAAATCAAGACAGAAATACAGGCTTGATAACAACAAAAAGAGACAAGTTCATTCTAACTGAACCTTGATAGATAATTGATTGAAATTGATTTGATATATAACTGTACTATAAAGCCTTTATAAAGTGTTTAAATATTTTACAATGTAAAAAGAGCTTGGCAAAACACAGCTGACATAAAAGATCCCAGAAATGTTCCATATGTACAAAAAGCGTATATCTCACAAATTTTGTGCACAAATGTTTACATCCCTGTTAGTTACTAAAATAGTCATTTTGTCAGAAAGCATAGGCAGCAGCTGTACAGAGATGAGATTATTTGGAATGGTCATCAAATAAAATACATATTTTATTAAAGTATTGTGAATAAATTATGGTTAATAAGTGATAAGCAGCAATGGGCAGTCAACCGTCATGGACCTTTTTAAAAATTATTCTGTGTTGTTACAGCATTCAACCCACATAATGCATTTAATGTCTAACCGAAATCGACCTCAAAATGCACTAATCGCTCTGCACTACTAGCTGTAAAGAGAGTCTTTCCTGCCCCTATAAAACACTATCACTTCATCATTATCATTACAAGGAAAGGAAACTATCACTTTCCACAAGCTTGACAACCACATACATAAACAAGGAGAGTAGCAGGTGTTTTATCCAGAACGAGGTCATTATCAATGGAAAGCAGAGGTCAAAAAAAGTGTAGCAGCAAAGAGAGCATTAGTCTCTTAACACAGTGCTGAGTAAGGGCATAACACTAAACAAGCCTGACCTTTCACCAGTGTTTAGGCATAAAAAGGCATCCATTTGTGATGCCCAGTATATTATGTGCCGCGGTACACAATAGAAAGAGATGTGGGTTGGCAGTTGGCATACAGGGCCCTTTCTGAATAACATGCTGGAATGATAGATACATTCAACAAACCTGCCATGCTTCACGTGTGTTTTGGCTGGAGTTGTAGTTAGTATGTATGACAGTCATGCAACCATGCCCATTTGATGTATATTTTGTTTTACAGGGAAACAAAGAGGCACAGATTTAGCTGAATATTCTACAATGGTCAGCAATGCAAATGATTCATCAGTCAAAGTAATATTCTGACAACGTAACTGAGTGAAACAAACATATCAAGAAAGTATTGGCGCAACCGCAAAAGACTGCCTATCCAAGTTTCTGTTACACCAAATGACATGGTAGAGTTGAGAGGGAGTCATTCTCTTCCAGTAAAAACGATTAACTCCCGCTCAGCCAACAGCGCAACACTGTGATATGACTGGGCCTGTTTCTGTTAGTGAGTGGTCTCCTTGTTGAACAAGCTGCACCTGACTAGACATCCTGTTCAACCACCAGGTGCTTTGAATTAACAGACTCAATTAACCCTAAATAAAGTCTCAATTGTGACTTGTGTTCATTAAGCACAAAATGGGGGGGGGGGGGGGGGGACGAACAGAACAGGGAGGGACTACCTACATTTAGTCAGTAATAAATGCTCATTTTCGTATTCCATTGTGTGTGCTAATGAACACAACCAGGGCCTCAATCCATCATGTCTACCTGACTGACAGCTCACAGGAGAAAACCTAAAGGGACTTGACTGACAGAAAATCTGGTCCTGATTGGTTAGGGTTAGGTCAGGGTTAGGATTAAGGTTTACGATTAAGGTTAGGGTCAGGGTTATAGGTTGGCATGCCAGCCAGTCACATCCCATTAATCACACCCCGGGCTCAGCTCACCTTACAGACGGCAGCCTGTAGGATGGCGTCGAAGCCTCCCTCCGGAGCGTCCCTGTTGCGAGACACCATCTGTTTCTGCACCTCCTCGTTGAAACGATCCACCTTGTCAGTCAGGGAGAGGAGGTGGCGGAACCCGAAAGAAGGGACACAGTTGGGGAACAGCTTGTATCTGTGGAGAGGGAACATTTTAAATAAAATTATGCTATGTATGTAACAGACCTGGGTTAAAATAGTATTGGTTTTCTGTGTTCGATTGAGCTTGTCTGGCACAGTGGAACCAATGAAATAGTGCAAACCCTGCCCATTTGGCACCTCCACACAGGCTCTCATCCAGGCAAACTATTTCAAATACTGTTTCAACATTGGTCTGTTGGCTACATTTAACATGATATAATGCAGTTTCCTCAAGAGGAAGACCTCAGTGACATTCTAACACACAATTCATCCTGGAGGAAACATATCCTTTGGGGCACTTGATTGTTTTGGCAAGGGCAGAGTTGTGTTGAGGACGAGAGACCCAGACGGCATGATCTGTCCTCTGCCCCTTTAACGTTTTCCTGCAGTACTGGCTCTTTGACTGACACACAGTCCACACACAGGACCCAGGGCATAACCTAGTTGGGCAGTGATGCGTGATGATGGCACTAAGTAAGTGCGGCGTAATCTCACCTCCGGGGCAAATGTGGTGTGTGATGTGTGGGCGGCTGCTTTCAACCTCTATGTTCTATTCTGTTCCCTTTCAGCCTGCCATCATCATCATCCACAACAAGCCTCAGCATCACTTGGTAAAGATGAACAAAAATGACTGTATTTAATTCAAATACTGAGCTATAGTGTATGCTCAAAAACATTTGAAAATTAGATAATACAATTGCTTAACAAGTATACTTTCTTCCTCCAAAAAGCTAGGGGTCAAAATTGACACCCCTGTTGTCAATACCTCACCTTGCTGAGCCTTTTTCTAAAATGTTTTATGAGTTGGAGAACACATTGGGAGGGATGTTAGATCATTTCTCCATACAGAATCATTCTATATATTTGATATCCTTCATCTGCACTTATAGACATCCCTCAATTCAAACCACAGGTTTTCAATGGGTTTCAAGTCCAGACACTGAGATGGCCATTGCAAAATGTTGATATTGTGGAAAGTTAACTTCTTTGTGGATTTGTGTGTGTGCTTAGTGTTATTGTCTTGCTGGAAGATCAACTTGCATTTTCAGTTTCAGCATCCAGGCAGAGGTAAGCAGGTTTTTGGCTAAAATATCCTGGTACTGGGTAAAGTTCATGATGCCTTTAACCTTAATAAGGGCCTCACTCCAGCGGAAGCAAAATAGCCCCAAAACATCAAAGATCCACCACCATATTTTACAGGAGATATGGGGTTATTTTCTTTTCTGCATTCTCATTTCGATGCCAGACCCACCACTGGTGTGCGTTGCCAAAGAGCTCTATTCTCATGTCATCAAACAAGTGTAAACGCCTGGAAGTTTGCTAAACGGCATTGGCACTTGGATTGGTTAATGGCATCATTAACTTTACGCAGTACCAGGATATATGGTCAGATGACATGAAAATAGATCTTGAATTTAAGGCAGCAGTCCAAACAGACCCAATGTGTTCTTCAACTCATAAAACATTTTAGAAAAAAGCTCAGTCCAGTTATCTTCGCAGGGTGAGGCATTGTTCGCTGCAGCTAGCAACTTGAACAAGCGGCAAACACTCTGGACAGTCTTCATTCAAAGACTCAATCATGGACACTCTTACTGACAGTTGTAGCTGCTTCGTGTGATGCATCTTGCCCTTTGTGCTGTTGTCTGTGCCCGATGTTTGTACCATGCTGTGTTGTCATGTGTTGCTGCCTTGCTATGTTGTCGTCGTAGGTCTCTCTTGCTGTGATGTGTGTTTTGTCATACATATACACACACACCTATTTATTTTGTTAATTTTTTAAATACCAGACCCAGGAAGCCTTTTGCTAGGCCGTCATTGTAAATAAGAATTGGTTCTTAACTGACTTACCTAGTTAAATAAATAAAAGAAAGGTATTGAAAACAGGGGTGTCAATTTTTACTCCTACCTTTGAAAAGAAAAAAATATGACTTCTTAAACAATCTCTTTTTCTACAGCTCAGTATTTGAATAATTATTGTATACAGTCATTTTTCTAATCCTCATTGAGGGAGTCTATCATTTCAGACCAGAGTGGACAGGGTCAATTACCTCTTTCACAGAAAAATGAACTATCCTGAACTGTGAATGATATAAGAAGATATAAACTGGTTAGTGAACTGACACAGTCTTTCCCTCTCTCACACTACTACTCTAGTTTTAGAGGAAGACCTTCTAAGCAGTGCCCTCACTTCCATTTTAGTAGAAATACAGCACCTTGACATACATACTAAAATATTGATATTACACTTGATCCTAGATGAAATCCACAAAATCACAACATGAACCCAAATTATTTCAGCTGCACTCCTTATTAGATTCACAAATCACCCAAAAACACATGAGCGTGCTCTTTGCAGTCAGTAACAATGCCCTTCCTCAGTTCTCACCCATTGCAGGGGTTGTCCTGGTACTTGGTGGCCGTGTAAGAGAATGGTGACATGTTCTTGTCCACGAAGGAGCCAAAGCCCAGTCTGAAGTTTGAGGTGAGTTTCCTCATCTCGTCAGCCAGCTTGGTGCCCAGGTTCCTGATGGTGTCCAGGTCATCCTTCATGGACAGAGACAGGTCCATCAGGTAGTACAGGTCAACAGGGTAGTCCTCCACCTGACGCACCTGCACTTCGAATGATGTCTGGTCACCTAGCGGGAGGGGGAAATTGATATGTGCCATTGCTTTGATAGGTTTACAAATCAAAACAGCATCCTACATTTTCCCTGTACAGTGGGTTGAGTTAATATAATAGTGGCTTTTCCCCCAATTATACTGAACAGAAATATAAAACGCAACATGTAACGTGTCAGTCCGATATTTCATGAGCTGAAATAAAAGATCCCAAAAAGGTTCCATACCAGTGGCGACCTGTCATTTGAGACCAACATTTGGGGGGCGGGGGGGACTTGCCTGTTTTGGATGTTATTTTGGCATTAACACGTCACATATCAGTTTGCAAACAATGTAAAAAAATATATATATATCATTGAGTTAATAAAGCCGCATACAAACATGGTCTCTTTTTTGTTTTCTTGAGTAAGGCAGAGAGTGTTGCGCAGTGTTCTGTCACTCATCGGGGTCGGGGACACACACACACACACACACTACGTCACCGCCAAGTCTAAGGGTAGAGCTAGAAAATGCTATCCCCTTATGTGCTGCCATAAAGTTACATAAGAAGTGTCCATCCAAGAAGGCTCAAGGTGAGAACTTGTTCTCAACTGGCCTACCTGGTTAAATAAAGATGAAATATATATATATATATTTTTTTTTAAAGGTTATTTGCCACAGTTAAAATGACATCATCTACAGTAGCTTTGATTGGACAGATCATGTCAACATCATACTTTCAAAATCTTAGCTAGCAGTCATGAATCAAGTCGAAAATCTACTGCAAATCTTTTTTAATCCTTGTCATATGAAGAGAAATATTGAAGAGAAATTATAGATAAAACGTATCAGTGCTCATCGGCCATTGGACATAAATATTACAAAACAAGTTGGAAATCGCAAATTCAACAATGAGTGGTTTGGAAGGAATCAGTGACAGTGGCTAACTGCAAGCATTGCAAAGCAATCACTAGCCTGGTATTCAGTGGCTGTGTGGTCCCACATCTGGGATTAAGGGGCACGTTTCCAAGTTTAAAATTATAAACTTTTAACATTGGCCATGCTGTCAATGAAGCATGATTTGTGCCGCGCTCAAAACAACTGTTTACTTGGAACGGCAAAATCTGACTTTAGTTAGTTCAAGACAACTGGGAACTCGGGATAAACAAACTACGACTGGGAAATACCTTTCATCTAACTTTGAATTGTAAATCCAGCCTCTTTCTAGAGCTACGACCAGAGATCAATGACGATGATTCAACCTTGTTTTTTTCAGAGTTCCCAGTGGTTTTGAAAGCACCATAAATACAGAGAATGCCAGACTACGATGACAAAATTTGCCCACGAAGGACCGCCGCACCACCTTCCTGTTCAAGTTAGCACAGCACAAGGGGAGTCCAAAAATGTATTGTATGTTGCTGCATAAATTATGTAATATGCCAGGGAGATATGTATACTGTAGCTTAGAAAGTAATACTAAGCGTATGTTGTGTGGTAAGATCTTAGTAGCCCATGTGCGTCAACCTAAAAATGTTGTCTATTTAACCCTCTTAATTTCGCCTACTGTTCTGACTTGGTGGTGCACATGTAGCCTATAACCGGTTTTAGAGAAATGTAATCATTGAATATTGTAAGAGCTTTCATTGTCTGCTTTATATGCCCTCTTTATTTATCCTACGGTTCTAACTTGGTGTACAGGGAGAACACTAAGAACGGCCCATGTTCTGAATTCTGTTGCTGTACATTTCAAAAGTGCTAAACAAATAGTTAGGATGGACATAGTAAGTATATCTCGCTCATTAATGTCTTAGTCGAAATTAAGGATTGCCTCATCCGCTCGTCGTCCCCTTATGCCATAGTTTGTACATCTCAATTGTCATTATATACCACATTTGTTTAAGCAAGTCAGCCATGTTTTTTTCAAAGGCAGTAAATGAGGCTGAATTAAACTGTTTCGCTGATAGCCAGGTGTAGCAGTGGTAAGATGTTGGGACTGCTGTTGGGACAGCTTTATGTAGGCCTTAACAGTATGTGGGCACCTTTTGTCACCGTTATCGTGCAATTCATGTATTGTTTAGTGTTGTGGCTTTGCTGGCATGCATTCCACTTATATGTTTTTGCCCCACCAAGATTTACATGCTAAAATCGACACTGTTCCATACGCAGAAAAAGTTTATTTCTCTCAAATTTTGTGCACACATTTCTTTACCTCCCTGTTAGTGAGTAGTTCTCCTTTGCCAATATAATCCAATCCAAGTGTGGCATATCAAGAAGCTGATTATACAGCATGATCATTACACAGGTGCACCTTGTGCTGGAGAAAATAAAAGGCCACTAAAATTTGCACACAACCCAATGCCACAAATGTTTTGTCACACAAATGTTTTGTCACACAACCCAATGCCACAGTTGTCTCAAGTTGAGGGAGCATGCAGTTGGAATGCTGACTGCAGAAATGTCCACCAGAAGTGTTGCCAGAGAATTTAAAATGTTAATTTCTCTACCAATGCCGCTTTAGAGAATTTGGCAGTCCGTCCAACCGGCCTCACAACCGCAGACCATGTGTAACCACGCCAGCCAGGACCTCCACATCCGGCTTCTTCACCTGCGGGATCGTCTGACACCAGCCATCCGGACAGCTGATGAAACTGAGGAGTATTTCTATCTGTAATAAAGCCCTTTTGTGGGGGAAAACTTGTTCTGATCGGTTGGGCCAGCATCCCCAGTCTGGCTGCTAAGTGGGTAGGCCTATGCCCTCCCAGTCCCACCCATGTATGTGCCCATGTCTGTCATGTGAAATCCATTAGAACCTAATGAATTTATTTCAATTGACTGATTTTCCTAATAGAAACTGTAACATGTTGCGTTTATATATTTTTGTTCAGTAAAGAAATGTAAACAGTGTTCCATATACAGCTCATGTCTCTCCAACCTTTGGTTCAAACACTGTTACCTTGGCAACACATTGTGCTCTGAGAGGGTTGATTCTCTGTGCTTACCTGGTCTCATACTGTGCGTACAGTAGCCAACTCGTCTATCATTGTCATGACATAGGCCTACATGGCACAAAAATACTGGATCACTAGGCTAGTACTGGGCTTACCTGGTCTAAGACTCAGGGAGATCTTCTGGGGCATGATCTGGATAACATCATACTGGGTAGGCCCGGAGCCTTTGGAGCTGAGGGGTTCGCTCTTCACTACCATGGTTGTGCTACTAGGACTCTCTATGTTATGGGCCTCACAGCCTCTCTTCTGTAGGTTCTGACTCAGGTCACATCGCGACGTCAGGGTCCTCGCCCTGCCAAACTCCTGAGGGAAGAACAAACTAATGACACCTGTCATGCAATGTAAAAGCTAGAGTGCACACTTGTCTGCCTCTCAGCTTTAGTTGAGTATTGGTAAGCGAAATTAAAGGATAGGGGGAATCTTGTACATTTTTATTTTTGTTCTGTGAGACAATTGTAGGTCTGAAAGCAGGTGTAGACAATCCACCATGTACAGAGAACACCACTAATTCTAGAACTGCACAGGTGCACTCCTACATCCTGTTGGCTCATTAAACATGCTCAGGAGTGATGAAAGCTTTTCGTTTTGCATGTGAACTCTAAACAGTACACAACAGTATGAGAGTCCTCACCTCACACTAAAACAGCTATTGGGTTCAGTATGTCACATTTTGAAATTTTGTGAGAGTATTACTAATCTTACCACCACAGTGGTGCATTGTAAGTAAACCTAACCCTTTGGAGGAGTGAGGCACATGCCCTACCTCTTGCGCGCACCAGGCGCAGCTCGGAGAGATGAGGAGGCATTCTTCACAGGATGTCGCGCTGCCACTCATACAAACATTGAGTCCTAATGAGAAAGTAGTAAAAGTAACCAAACAGAATCTCTGGAACAGTGTTGATCATTCATTACGTTAGATTTCCAGACAATCAAACTCACGAGAACATACATGTAATACACACATATTTCGTTTTTTTTCTTATTCAAGCGCAGGTGGAATATGGCAAATTACAATTTAGATAATTTCCTCCACGTCAGCGTGAAACATAGTGCTTAAATCGATTCAAAGGTCTATGATCGAAGATCTTGGTTTAGAAATAGCCTTTATTATTCAAACATGGATTCACACTTCAATGCAACGTGTCAAACATTTGAAATAGATTGACAACCACAACAGGCTATTTAGTTCTCACAGGGAAACAATCGAGTGTGTATGGCAACATTGTTGCATGAATTTCACGGCTACTATAACAATTGTCCCACTTTTAATACACTATAACAAGCGACTGCATACGAAAACTAGTCTTCTAGAGCACTTCTCCGTGGATTACAGCCAGTATAGGCCATTAAGAACACGTTTCGAGAATAATGTTTTGCTCCTCAGTTTCAAGAAGAAAAAATACTTTCTTACCTTGTGCAACATTGTGAATAAATATTTCCAGAACCATGTAGCCAAAGGCTGTACGGTACACCAACTGCCATGGGCGCCACATAATTTCCTCGCAGTGGGTCCGATATTCAAAAGTCTATGTTTGTGAAGTTATGGCACTGAAGTCGGCAGTCGAATCTCACTTTAGATCCAGGTTCTGTCTGCTCGGTCGGTGAAGACTAGTGAACCACTCTCTTTGTCCATTTGAACTCCACAAAGCTAATCGGCCTCATAATGTAAACGCGACCTCCAAACAAACATTACAATTCATTGTCCTTCTGAAGAATTCCGCACAACAGGAGCGAAACAATATTTTTCAATGTTGGGTTTAAGGAGTCAAAAGCTGTGATTATTGCAAGTAGTTATGCAGAGCCAGTTTACCATGATGTCCGGGGTTCACTCATAACTGACACCATTGGTTATTGTTTTCCATTACTTTTCAAATGGTTATGAGCCCTTATTTTTGTGCAATAATTGCCTGTCAAAATTAGTTGAAAGTAGAAGTTCGGTGTAAATGTAGAATATAATTTCAGTTTACTAGAATAGTTTTTCCCCTAGCAAATGTGTGTTAATCAGTCTCTATAGTTGCGAATCCAGCCGCTAGTCTCCGCCCATTCATTAACCCCATAGAGATAGACAGAGGAGTCGTCTCCATATCGGTGCCATTATAGCGCCTGTGACAGCATGGGCGTCGCTATTGAGGCTACAACCAATAGGAACCCCACCCAGCTTACTACTTTAAAATGGCGGAAGCACGGTGGAAGCCCTCAATGGTGCTACCCATGCTAAATTTGCCTTTTGGCCACTAGAGGCCTCTATCATTTTCTATGGTTAACCCTTTAGTTTGTTAACCACCTCAGATGACTTCAACACGTTGCACTGACACAGATAACAGACACATATCCATGTTTGCCAGGCAGGGCAACAACAGTCATTATAAACGGGGTTATTCGAGCCCTGAATGCTGATTGGCTGACAGCCGTGGTATATCAGACCGTATACCATGGGTATGACAAAACATTTGTTTTTACTGCTTTAATTACGTTGGTAACCAGTGTATAATAGCAATAAGGAACCTCTGGGTTTGTGGTATACGGCCAATATACCACGGCTAAGGGCTGTATCCAGGCACTCCGCGATGCGTCATACATAATAGCAGCCAATTGCCGTGTGGTTGCCATAGCATAATAGGTCACAATTAAGGGTTTACTTGACTGCCATTTGAAGGGAATAGGCTAATTGAGAATATTCAAAAAGGTTATTGGCCCAGTCTAAAAATGTATTATCCCAGCAAGTATACAGCTAATATATTGATGGAAATATATTGATGCACATTCAGAAGTCACTTGTCTCTGTTAAATTACAAATCCAATTTGTAAGTCGCTCTGGATAAGAGCGTCTGCTAAATGACTTAAATGTAAATGTAAATTATGTTACCACACGTTAGATACAATGGAGCGTGCATAGGGTCTAGGTGAACGGAAAGGCACTGGAGCAACGAACCGCCCTTGACTGTCTCTGCCTGGCCGGTTCCCCTCTCTCCACTAGGATTCTCTGCCTCAAACCCTATTACAGGGGCTGAATCACTGGCGCTCTTCCATGCCATCCCAAGGAGGGGTGCGTCACTTGAGTGGGTTGAGTCACTGACGTGATCTTCCTGTCCGGGTTGGCACCCCCCCTTGGGTTGTGCCGTGGGGGAGATCTTCGTGAGCTATACTCGGCCTTGTCTCAGGATGGTAAGTTGGTGGTTGGAGATATCCCTCTAATGGTGTGTGGGCTGTGCTTTGCCAAAGTGGGTGTGGTTATATCCTGCCTGTTTGGCCCTTTCCGGGAGTATAGTCGGATGGGGCCAGTGTTTCCTGACCCCTCCTGTCTTAGCCTCCAGTATTTATGCTGCAATAGTTTATGTGTCAGGGGGCTAGGGCCAGTCTGTTATATTGGAGTATTTCTCTCTTACCCAGTGTCCTGTGTGAATTTAAGTATGCTCTCTCTAATTCACTTTCTTTCTCAGAGGACCTGAGCCCTAGGACCATCTGCCCTGAGGTCTCCTTGCTGTCCCCAGTCCACCTGGTTGTGCTGCTGCTCCAGTTTCAACTGTTCTGCCTGCGGCTATGAAATCCCTGACCTGTTCACCGAACGTGCTAACTGTCCCAGACCTGTTTCAACTCTCTAGAGACAGCAGGAACGGTAGAGATACTCTGAATGATCAGCTATGAAAAGCCAACTGACATTTACTCCTGAGGTGCTGACCTGTTGCACCCTCTACAACCACTGAGTATTATTATTTGACCCTGCTGGTCATCTATGAACATTTGAACATCTTGGCCATGTTCTGTTATGTCCACCCGGCACAGCCAGAAGAGGACTGGCCACCCCTCATAACCTGGTTCCTCTCTAGGTTTCTTCCTAGGTTCTGGCCTTTCTAGGGAGTTCTTCCTAGCCACTGTGCTTCTACACCTGCATTGCTTGCTGTTTTAGGCTGGGTTTCTGTTCAGCACTTTTTGACATCAGCTGATGTAAGGGCTTTATCAATAAATTTGATTGATTACTAATGATCGGGGAGCTCATGTAACCAGCACCGCTTTAACATGCGCAGTAATACCCTATTGTTTACACCTCACTGGCCTGGCTCAGTAGATTATTCAGTCTAGTATTCAGCGATCAACAAAACCTGGAAGCTTGCACCACCTGCTGGCCTTTATCATGCAAATTCTCACGTTTCAGTTAGAGAGATGTATGCCTATGCATGTTATACAAGCACATCAAGGCCAGCTGGGGCTGAGAGAAACTCAACATTCACAATCCACACAACATCCCAAACTAAAGTCTCTTTTATTAAAGCAACAGTATCCAAACTGAAATTATACATCCAACAGGCAGACACCAGCTAAGTACAGTGCCTTCGGAAAATACTCAGTGGTGGATGCATCATGTTATGGGTATGCTTGTAATCGTACAGGACTGGGGAGTATTAAAAAGAAAAGAAAAAAGAATGGTGTTAAGCACAGGCAAAATCCTAGAGGAAAACCTGGTTGTCTGCTTTCCACCAGACACTGGGAGATCAATTCACCTTTCAGCAGGACAATAACCTAAAACACATGACCAAATCTACACGAATTCCTTACCAAGAAGACAGTGAATGTTCCTGAGTGTCTGAGTTACAGCTTGAAAATCTATGGCAAAACCTGAAAATGGTTGTAACAAAGACCACCAACCAATTTTGAAAATAATAAAATGGGCAAATGTTACACAATCCAGGTGTGCAAAGCTCTTAGACTTAACCAGAAAAACTCACAGCTGTAATCACTGCCAAAGGTGCTTCGACAAAGTATTGACTCAGGGGTGTGAACACTTATGTAAATGAGATACTTCTGCATTTAATTTAATACATTTGAAAAAAATTATAATCTAAAAACATGCTTACTTTGTCATTATGGGGTATTGTGTGTAGATCTATTTAATCCATTTTGAATTCAGTCTGACAAAATGTGGAAAAAGTCAAGGGGTATGAATACTTTCTGAAGGCACTGTAGCTTTGTCAATAACAGTATTCTAATACTGAAAGGGTGGACAAAGGGGAAAATCGTAGAATCTGGAAGGATACGTGAACTACACTTCCAGACATAATTAAGCAAATTGTCCTGTTGAGAACAAAACCATTTTTTTTTTTTTACCCTGATATCCAAGAACAACATTTCAGGTTTTCAGATTTATTTAACTGAAACAGAACATAAAACATTCTGCAAAACTCCTTTGCAATTCTACCGTGATTTGAATTAAGTTTACAAGTAAATTGTAATTTAACAATTTGCAAACAAAAAAAATATTAATTTGCACGTTTCAGGTTCAAAAGTAGATAATTCACTAAGTATTGTAGCAAAAGAGTAGAGTAATAACATTACCTATGTGAGGAACAAACAAAACAGTGGATAAATTGTGTACTACATTCAAGTAAATCAAAAGCCTGGCTTTGGGCAAACCTGTGTTTCAATAAAGGCAAATATCAACAATAGAATAGGAAGTGGAGTCCTTATCGTGTCAGCAGGTCAGAGGTCATGTTTACAATGGTCTTGAGAGGCAGGCCGCTGAGGAACCCCTGGTGTTTGGCCCTCAGCTCCAGCAGGGCGTCAACAATCCTTTGCCTCCCCGCCTCTGGGTGGCGCACTGACAAACGGGCCATCAGTGTATCGAAGCTACCCATGGTGGCGTAGTGCTGGGGCACACAGGTCCCCGACGCCGTGGGGGAGTCACACACGGTGGTCCTCTTCTGGAGGCTGAGCTGCAGGGGCTGGAGAGAGACCCCAGACGAAAACAGAGACCAAAGACATGAGAAGCAATCATTATTGACCAATCAATCTGGGAGCAATCCACGCATTGCAACAGGTTGAAAACAAATAATATTCCCATCTACAATCCCTGACAACAAAACAAAAACTGTAGAGAACCTAACCATCAGAGGGGTGGTGATATGGGTGTTTTTCCTCTTGGAGTCTTGGGTGCATGGGGTGTCTCCAGAGGGCCCTGCCTTGGTGCTGGCTGAGGGACCTTGCTGCTGCTGGGTTTGCCGCCCCTGATCCTGGCTCTGGCTACCAGTGTGGCTTGGGCTGCAGATGTGCGCCACATGCACCGTGTGTCCATGCATACTGCACCTGTCCATTTCACTCACTGCACTGTCAGCCATCTTTGGACCACTCACAGTCACTATGGCAACTCTGCATGGAACAGAGAGAGGTGTTAACATTGACATGTACTCCATTGCTTCATGTGAGGGGACAATATATTTATACAAAAGTCTGTTGATGTTATTATATCGAAATCTTGATGTAACAGTTAAGTTGCCTTGGAACGCTTATACATTCCTTAACTTAGTTTCATTCTACAGGGTCACTGATTTTATTTTACCGGAGGTTGTTGCTGAAGGTGGAAATGCTCACTTCAGATGCCTGATACTTCTCAAACCAGAGCATAACTTCTCTCTATGAAGACAGACAGGAGACTTATTAGGGTCTGTTGGCCCCTGGTGACCAAATCACTCTAACTTTCCCATTTTTATCCCAGATTCCTCACATCCAATCTCCTTGCTTCCTTTCAAACAGCATTGGAGAAGAAGGTCCAAGGGACGGGACCTTGGACCTACTCCAAAACGTTTGACGCAACGGATGCAAGGAATTGAAGAAAGATCGAGTTAAAGACATTGTCACATGCTGAGGCTTACCTCTGTTACATCACTGGGTAGGTCTGTGACGCACAGGAAGGAGCTCTGATCCTTCTCCCCAACGACTCCTAAATAAATATGAATGAATGTTTATGAACATTGCTTATGAACTTGTTAGATGTGGGTTATGAATGTGTTATGAAATCCTTATGCACCGGTAGGTAGTGTGAACGAAAAATCTTTAGGGGTATGTCTGTCATGCGGCTTTTCCCCCTCAACCCTATTCTTGCCATTTCCTTCCTCCACCAGGACCTCAGCCAGACCTCCTTCCTTCAGCACTACACCATCAGGCTCAAGGTCCTCCTCTGCATCGAACCACGCCTCGCTGGAGTTGTGGTCTTTGGTTCCACCTGTTGAGTGTGAGAGTTCGGAAATCCAGGTGGATCGGAACCAGCTTTGAGAACACTGTAGTGCAACGCATTGTATGTTTATACATTCAATGAGCCAATGTGTTTGTATCGATCCCTCCCTATTCAAATAAACCATTGATGAATGAATAAACAGGTCTCATTACCTGGCCTGGGCCTCCGGTTGACCTCAGGCTGCTGGTGTCGGAGGATGATCGCCTTCACAGACCTGCAGTCCTCAGCCTTGGGGTTACCAACGGGCACAACAACAGGCCCTTCTGCCTTGATCCTGCCAACCATCCCATCATCCTGTCCAAGGACTGATAAAACAGACTGGGACACCAGTCTGTTTAACTCTCCATCACCACCTAGACTGACGTCCTCGACGCGGGCATCCTCTACCTGCAACTGCTGGGAGCTCCTACCTGAGGCACTGGAGGATAGAAAACAAACTTTTAAAAACAGCCAACTTCATTCATTCATTCATTCACTCACTCATTATTCAATTCGTCAAATACATACTCAGACAGAGCATTTCCCAAAGACTCGTCAATTATCTGAAAAGGGGAAAAACAACCATGAGATCCACCCTGCATAGTACCAACAAGATGTACTGAGAGGAAGGAAGGGCACCAGAGGGAATGTACATGTTGGGGGACGTAGCTGGTCCCTGAGGTGATCCTCTGGGAGTCGACAGACAGGGGTCTGAGCTGGTCCAGGGGTATACCTGACAGGACCTGTCTCCTCATCTCTCTGTAGTCTACCTCCAGGACCTGCAGCACCTTCACCAGGCTCTCAGGAGGACCCTCAGTCCTACAGGGCAGGGGGGTGGGGATATAAACTCAATAAACATCCTCTCACTGTCAACTGTGTTTATTTTCAGCAAACTTAACATGGGTAAATATTTGTATGAACATAAGATTCAACAACCGAGACAAACTGAACAAGTTCCACAGACATGTGACTAACAGAAATGGAATAATGTGCCCCTGAACAAAGGGGGAGTCAAAATCAAAAGTAACAGTCAGTATCTGGTGTGGCCACCAGCTGCATTAAGTACTGCAATGCATCTCCTCCTCATGGACTGCACCAGATTTGCCGGTTATTGCTGTGAGATGTTACCACACTCTTCCACTCTTCTGGGGCTGTGACACCACCCCAGAACATGACGGAGCCTCCACCTCCAAATCGATCCCGCTCCAGAGTACAGGCCTCGGTGTAACGCTCATTCCTTCGATGATAAACGCAAATTCGACCATCACCCCGGGTGAGACAAAACAGCGACTTTTTGCCAGTCCTGTCTGGTCCAGCGACGGTGGGTTTGTGCCCATAGGCGACGATGTTACCGGTGAGGACCTGCCTTACAACAGACCTACAAGCCCTCAGTCCAGCCTCTCTCAGCCTATTGCGGACAGTCTGATTGCCCTGGTCACATCTGCAGTCCTCATGCCTCCTTGCAGCATGCCTAAGGTACGTTCACGCAGATGAGCAGGGACCCTGGGCATATTTCTTCTGTTTTTTTTCCAGAGTCAGTAGAAAGACCTCTTTAGTGTCCTAAGTTTTCATAACTGTGACCTTAATTGCCTACCGTCTGTAAGCTGTTAGTGTCTTAACGACCGTTCCACAGGTGCATGTTCATTGTTTATGGTTCATTGAACAAGCATGGGAAACAGTGTTTAAACCCTTTACAATGAAGATCTGTGAAGTTATTTGGATTTTACGAATTATCTTTCAAAGACAGGGTACTGAAAAAGGGACGGTTCTTTAGTTTACATACTGGAATGTCAACATAGGAATAATATAGCGTTGGTTTCCTGGATCCAGATTAAGCCTTTCCTGGACTAAAAACAAATGTTAAATTAAGAGGCTTTTTAGAGCTTCCATAACAGGGCAAGTGTATTTAACAGCTACATGACCATAATAGTGCCTAACTGAATGATCAACAGGAGAGATGCACGATCAGATAGACATAACACTAACAGACACATGTCCAATGATATTTTAAACTCATTGAATAAATCAATGAGTTTAATTGTGAGGTGCCCTGCTGTCTCCTGTCCCTTACCCTGGACATAAATTATGTATGACAGTTCTGCACAACTTTGTAAGGTGCCAAGCTGTCATATCTCCTGTCCCTTACCCCTGGAACAGACGGTCTCCCTCAGGTGAGGTGTAGTAGCGTCTCCAGCAGTGCCTTTGGCACATCCCATACTGCAGGGCCAGTAGGCTCAGCTCTGCCCGCGTGGCACGCTGGCCACAGTCACATTCACCACGGTCCGCATTGTCGCAGCCTCTTCCATCTCTCACACTCACACCGCCTGCAGAGCTGATACAGGCAGCAACAGACATAGCCATGGTCAGCACATCAGCAGATAGAAGAATAGAACCATGGAGATTTTCACGATCTAAGAAAAATCTGAAGTGGACGTATAACATAACAGAATTAAGTGTCTAAAATACCTCGTCATTTGCTCTTTCAGCTCTTTCAGCTCCTCTTGAGAAAATTTCAGCTTGATGAATTCCTTAAAGACATTTAGATATTGAAGAAATGTATTTCAGTAAAAAGGAAATCTGAATTACTATAAATATTACAGGAGGAGCGTTAACTGTACCTCAGTGAGATACTCCAGGTCTGCCATGTGGACTTCAGTGATGACAGACTTGTCAGTTGTAGCTGTGCCCTGAGTTTGTGTGTTCTGGTTGCAGCCTGTTAGACTGTGGTCAATACCAACCAACACATCATGTTTAGCGACGGCAGGCCAAGTATTTGTCGAATGGTCGGCTGTGCTCAGTCTGGCTTCTGTGACCCGTGAAGGCGAGAGATCAAAAGTCTGGTTCAGATTGACTAGAGAGAACGCAGACATACCGTTCTCATGCTGTGTTGTGGTCACGACGGCCGCCGCTGCCCCACCAGGGCTTATTGACATGAAGGATTCCTCATAGATGGACAGCTCCTCTTTCTTCAGGGTTTGGGGTGCACTGAGACTCTCTCTAGACCAACCGGACTGGTTCTTCTTGGTTTGACCTTGTGGGGGTGTCAGGTTTAAGTCAGGTGTCCCCTCATTACTTGCTTCATACATAAGAATACTCCCATCCTCTTTCATGAGGCTCCGGTAGTCGACACTGTTATTCTCTAGCTCGCATCTTGAGGCCTCTTCCTCATTTGCTAGGTTGCCGGGGCAGTTGTCGTAGGTCCAATCACAGTGCTCGCTGCGGTCTCCAGCGCAGGAAGACACCATACTGGCTTCAGGTGGCTCCACCTCCACTGGTCTGCTAGGCTGCTCAGTGCTCTCCATGGTGGCCATGAGTGATAGTGAGTCGTGCTCCGCTAACTGGCTGGTGTTGATGCTGGTGTCGTTCCACTCTGTGCGGTCCATCCTAGTGCTGTTGAAGCTGTAGTACTCTGGAGGAGTCTCCCGGTCCAAAATGGGGAAGTCTGCCATCTGGTCATGCATGGACATGGAGTTGGCCATGGACTCACCTTCCTGGCTTTCGATGGAAGACTGGCTCCTGTTAATTCCTCTCTGGCTTTGTATCTCCAGCTCCATATCCAGAGAGAAGCTAGTCTGGGCAGACGGATCCTTATATACCACCACACTACTGCAGTTGTTGCCATCCTGCCACCGCCCTTCCTCCCACAGCTGAGAGAGCAGCTGGACCTTGGAGAAGTGCGCCTCCTGTTGGCCTGGAGAATCCTCTGTGGCTCCAATATGGCCGCCACTGGTATCACCACAGGCTGACTGGAAGCTATCCTGGAGGTTGACCAGACAGTCCACTGTTGTGGATGGGAAGGTAGTAGTAGTAAAGGACTGAGGCTGACATCCCCTGAACTGCTGCACTGCCCCTGCTTCCGCCTGGTGGTGGACTTGGACTGACTGGACTCCTCCGTGCCCTGAACAGTTGAACAGATTTAGCTCCTCCTTCACGTTGTTGGGAAGAAGACCTAACTCTTTCTCCTCTTCTATGAGGAAGACAACAACATGGTTGTATCAAAATAAAGAAACAGAGCTAAAGGCAAACAACTTATGCTGTGGTGATGAAATCAATGTAACTGTGGGATTCATAAAGTACTGTTACTTAACTGCTAGTGTGGAATGAGAGACATTTAATATTACCCATTGACTGTGCACTAGTATACGACTGACTATGAATGGGCATGTTCCTTCCAAGATAACAAATCTGTCCACACAAAGCAAATATAACAGTCTATGTTTTGAATTATGATTTTAAACCACACCTGACTGGCATGCCGGGATCTCCTTCTGGATAGGTGTGCTACAGCGTCGGCATATCTTAGCTCCTGAAGAACAACTGGTTCCACAGTTGGGACACTGAATCACACCATAGAATGTGGGCCTTCTGGATCTGAGAACAGCAGAAACCATGCAAAATTTATGACAATTGTTATTTTTCCTCTAGTCAACTAATGGTTGTAGAATCACACCTGGTGACCAACAAATGTAGTTATCTGAATTGACAGGAGAAAAAACATACTTGTTTAGGTTTGAAGACATCGTCTGTGTAACAGCAGGCGGTTTCCAGCAACCTCTCACCTGTTCTGTACACAAAAGAAAAAATTTATCAAATATAAAGTGTTATAAAATTATAATACAACTATTAATATACAGAGTAAAGACAGTTTACAGGTATATGTAATTATGATATGTAGGTTCTTTTTCTGGGACAGTGGTGTACCACAGTTTCACAAGAACCCCTGCAAGGTTTAAGGGGCCATGTTCTCAGAAAAATGTATTGTAATTCTACACATTTTGCCATGGGATAGAAAGAAACACCTGCCGTTTTAAAGCACATTTCCTGCAATTCTACACTTTTTGCCATGGGGCAGAGAGGAAAAATGTACATTTTTATAACTAATCTCATGATATTCTACACATCGTCATGAGGCTGAAAGAAAAGTTTGCTGTTTTAAAAGCTAATTTCCTGCTGTTTTAAAAGCTAATTTCCTGCTAATCTACACATTTTGCCATGAGGCTGAGAGAATTTTGCAGTTTTAAAGCTCATTTCCTCTAACTCTAAACATTTTGACATGGCTTATGTGTTCATATGCTATGAGCACTGGCACGCCAGTGCTCAAGGATAATTCAACCAGGGTTACAACAGAAAACAGTTAAAGTCAAGCAGAGCTATAATTCACGTTTCACATAAACCAGTTGTCTGGCTACATTCAGAGCCGGATGCCTCTGCAGAAACCGATGGAGTCCTCCTTCCTCTGTGGAACAGAAAGTTGAAAGGGAAAGACAATGAATACGTGGCTCAGTTTTCACTGAGACTACAGAAAGTAGGCTGTCAATAGGATTCATATTTTACAGTCAATTGGTGGCCCTGGATAGGGATTCTATACAAGTGTTTTGTAATTTGATGGCAAAACCATAACGACACTATTGGGAGTTTTTGTTTGTCTATTATACAACCTTCCCTGGTCCCTACTGTACCTTGTATGAGCTTCCTGTCCTCCACAGGCAGAGATAAGTACCAACCCAGCAGCTTGGGGTCTGTCAGCTCCAGGAAATGGGTGACTTTCACCAGGTCAAATACAGACCTATAACATGCAGAGTTAGACCTAGGTTGCTTCCCAATACTCCAAACCTCTCCCAAAGTATGCACTTGCACACTCCTATTCTTGAATTTAAAAGCATTGGCTTGGTGTAAGTGTTGGCTGGACAGAATTTCCACCATTATTAAATCCATGAAAGGGAGTGTGTGCAAGTGCACACTTCAGCAGAAGGGTTGAGAAATGGGATGCACAATAGACTATTTCATGTTCATGATTCTCACATTACAGCATAAAGAATGTGCTGGGACTAATAGACATGCTCCATACCTGTTGAGAAGAAATTTCCTGCAGTCCTCTATCGACAAAGATGGAGGGTCTATTGAGGTAAAGGCACATTATTAATGCATGTCATTTCCCAAGGCAATGAGGGAGAACACAAATGGTTTGGACATAATATTATTTTGTAATGAATTTGGAAAGCTCAAATTAAAAAGTGAAAGTGCATTCCATTGGTTATGAGTTTTGGGTTGCAAGAGGAAGCATCCCTCTTATGCTTAATTAAAAAAAATATTTTAACATTTTTCTCCGCAATTTCATGATATCCATTTGGTAGTTACGATCTTGTCTCATCGCTGCTACTCCCCAATGGGCTCAGGAGAGGCGAAGGTCGAAACATGACCGGACAAGCCGCGCTGCTTTTAAAAAACACTGCTCAACACCCATAAGCCGACCGCACCAATGTATCGAAGGAAACACCTTTCGACTGACTACCGAAGTCAGCTTGCAGGCGCCCGGCCCGCCACAAAGAGTCACTAGAGTGTGATTAGCCAAGGAAAGCCCCCGGGCAAACCCTCCCCTAACCTTTAGACCGCTGCACCACTGGGAGGATGGGGTTTTAAACAGTGGTTTTAAAGCTGCAATTTGTTATTTTTTGGTGACCTGACCAAATGCACATAGAAATGTGAGTTATAAATCTTTCATTCTCATTGGAAGAAAGTCAAGTGAGAGATCTGTTCTATGTGCTCTATTTCTGTACTTTAATTTTTGCATATTTTACTTTCTGTCTTGTTCACCAGTTTCAAACAGCTGAAAATACAATATTTTTGGTTTAATTAAAATATATTTCACAGCGGTTTAGTATAGTACAATGATTATCCAATACTTGTTTTGTCACAAACGAAGTTTGGCAAACTATTATAATTTTTGCAACCAGAAAATGGCGGCGCGATTTCTGCATACTGCATCTTTAAAAGCACTTCACTCTGACTTACCAGCCAACCCGTTCATTGCATTTTGAAAGAAACGTTGGTCACAAGGTACCATATGCATCTGAATCATCCCTGATGCATAGGGCGTTTGAGAAATATCTGATGGACGCTGTGGCTCCGGCGACAGAGACAACGGCATGAGCATTGGGAAGGGATACCACATGTTCTGAAAAACATACATCCAACTATCAGATGGAGCTGATGCACTTTGACGAAGGCCATAAATTAATAGATGCGGTTTGAATATATGTGGACATGACTAGTCATTTAGTTATTAACTAGCATTTAATAACTAACATCCCCACGGCATTACTAAATATAGCCTAACGCAGCTAAAAACTATTTTTACAGGTGTTTGCAATACATTAAAAGCAGCAACATTCTTTATAGCGCTAACAAACATAATTGGAACGAAGAATATCAACTAATTTGTCGATAAATATTGACAATTTATCCTGTGTCAGTTTACCTTGGTCGAAGTGGGAATATGGTGTGAAGCGATTATTTAATACATTGCACGTGCACGCCACCTGTCGATTGATTTTGACAGGCAATCAGGTTCTTCGACACCGAAACGTAACAAGTGAGGTGTGCTATGAATCAGAGACGGAAGAGGAAGCAAGACACCTCACCAGCTGGGTCTGGTCTACTTAGTCAATTAACTAAGTAAACCAGACCCAGCTGCTATTACATTTGGTGTCTATGGGAGACACACTCAGTTAAGGAGACCGGAACTGACCTTTTTTTTCAATGGTAAACGGCCTGTGTGAACTGTCTTCATTTATCCACCATCTTTGCTATGAAACTTTTTTTCTTTGCTATGAATTTCATGAGCAAAAACATGTATGGAAATGGTAAGAACTGGAAAACGGAAGCACTTTCACTTTTTAAAGTGGCTAGCTAGCTGGCGGTTTCTTTGACAGACATATTAATTCATTTTTACCACGATTTTTATGATCCTAGCTAATAGCTAGCTAATCAAATGCAGCTAGTTGGCTGGTTTATATTTGTCCTTATGGTTAAAATAATGAACTGGTAAACATTTAGCTAGCTAGCTAACGTTAGCTAACACTGTCCGTTGTTACTCACACGGTGATGGTGTTGATTTTAGCACTGAGATCTGCACAATGAAACATCCACATTTCCAATTACAGTCCTGAGTATTAATTGTATAATACAGTTTTGAATTACCTAATAGATCATCATTCAATCACGATTTTCTTATTTTTCAGCTAGCACGTGTTGCTGCCCACAGCCCTCTTTGTAGATGTAGTAACATCGCTTTTCCACTGGAGGGCTGTTAAGGTTCAATGAAGTGGTAGTACAATACATTCTCCGTCGCAAGGTGTGTGTGTGTGTGTGTGTGTGTGTGTGTGTGTGTGTGTGTGTGTGTGTGTGTGTGTGTGTGTGTGTGTGTGTGTGTGTGTCCACTAGGTGAAGTCTGTTGTGTAATACAGAGGATCAAGGGCAGTGTGACAGCTCTTTGAGAGAGATCAGGATTGGGTCTAATCAGGGGTGAACGTGAGGATCGACACCTTTCGCTTTTTCCCAATATCTGTTCCTGTATCCTACTCACTGGTATTTTAATTGACCTTAATAGACCACATTTTATCATTAGTTGTATTTCATGAAATAATAATCTGTAGATAACCCAAAGAAAATATCTTGTGTTGTCCCAATTGCTTTTAAGTAACGTATTTTAATGTCAAAAAGAGAAATTGCCTGTTAGTGTTACATCATATTTATAACATTGTCTAAATGTTCCTATCAAACATTCCTCTTCTTCACAAACCAGGAACCACTGTGAGTTAGGGTGTCTCCTACCGCTCGTACTGCATGAAAGCAACAAACTACAGTGAGTCCTGGCCCTGTGGTGCTGGACTAAAACCTCTATATGCATTAGTTGTCTGTCTGCCACATCTTGTTTCTTAGAGAGGGGATCAATTTTGATGCAGTAATTAGCTGTCTGTATGGTCAAATGTATGTTGATGTTGGAAATTATTTCAAATACTATTTGAACCCAGGTCTGCTATTTGGCCTGCACTATTATTTCCAGGGAGGATTGAAGTGGGCGGGCTAAAGGCTAAGTGGCTTTCTAAGACTGGACATTTCCACAGTGATGTGACATCTGATCAGCCTCAATCTGATCACTGCGTCCTCGGTAAGTGGCTCAAGCCCATCAAATCGGGATCAGTGCTAAAACCTGATTGAGCGAGAGAGAGGGTGTGAGGGTGAGGGAAGATTATTAGAGACAGAGAGATAACTGGAAGGTACATTGATAAGACTTTGGTCAGACATTTATGAAAATAAACTAGATTGTATTTATTTACTGTGTAGAATAAACAGAATCTGTGGTGTTATCTTTTGAGTAGGCCTACAACTGCACTGATTATAGTCAACTACCTTCGCAAGCAGGTTTTCCAAGAAAGTTCCAAAACAATCCCCCCTACTCATCTATTTTACATAAAGAAGTGCAACTGTTCTTCCGATGTAGTTCACAAACAGAATACTATAGTTTAGGACCATTTAGCAAACCTGTACATTTCATACATTTTACATGAAAACAAAAAGGGTTTCTATCTTGTATTGTTTTACCTCACACTGGAGAATTGTTTTTGTGAAAGAATTACAAGCTACATGTGAATTAGTCTCCACGATACACATGAAGTAGGCCTGGTCTCCTTTTGCGAGTCCCTATAGTGGCTTAGAGATGTAGGCTAGTGTACCGGAATGTAGTGTATGTTATATAGATCGTCGGTTCTCTCCTTTAAAACTGTGAAAATTAATAATTGAAACTCGATGGATTGATAACCTAACATCTGTGCAGTGTCTAGATTTTGAACTCAGTCAGAAACATACAGTGGGGCGAGCACCTACAGTGTAGCAGAGTTGATTAAATAAACATCAGTTAATGGCTAAGTGATGCTCCATACCATCAGGGCAGGCAGACTCCGTGCCATTTGGGATGCAGACACAATGGGCTCATCAGCAAACCCCACTAGCTGCCTAGATGCAGTTGATCGAAGGGCCATGTGAGTCCCTCTGGGACCCCCAAAGGGCCTTTAACAGCAATGAGAAGCACTCTTCTCTCTTTTCTCTGCTCTTCCAATCGATGGGGAGAGAGAGAGAGATGGAGAGAGTGATGAGCCAGACAAGTAATGGAGGGCAAACCCCTCTCTGGCCCTGACACACTCTGCGCTTTTAAAGAGCCCTTGATTAACAAAGAATAAAGAGCTGGGCACAGTTTGTGCTTGGTCTCTGTCGAGAACATAGGAACTATGTTTCCCTGTTTTAGCCAGTATGAGTAAAATAACCACTATCTGTACATTTCTCCTGTCCTAAACAGGTTCCTGTAATCCTAGATTATTAATTATTTGTTGAGGTTTTGCACGACTGTCATGAAAGCATGAATCTTTAATTCATAGAAAAAATTGAAATATTTATTAATACACAGGTTGCTTTTTTGTTGCATAATTTGTCAGGCTTACGTGTTTCCTGCGACATGTTTCTTTGCGTACTTCCCTACGTAAAATGTACAAATATGACATGAATATGCTAGTACTGTATTTAAAAATATGGTATTTTCAAGACGACTGTATTGTAAACCAACTCATGAAACTGCATAATCACTGAAAAGCAGCTATTGTTTGTCCTTGTACAGGCACAGGCTAAGGGAATGTCTTACTACACAGAGTTAAAACTAGCCAGCTTGAGGAAAAAATAAAATGACCACTTCCAACTTTCAAGAATTCTTCTGACATGTCGTCATGCCAGCCTAAAAAAGGGCCAAACAAACTCACTGCCCTTATTCATTTTACTTATTTAACCAGTAACAATTGCCACTGCTTTCCACAGAGTCCTGGTATATTCTTTCTTCAGTGTTGCTCAACCAGTTGCAATGGGAGTCGAGGGTAATCTTTAACAAAGGAAATATCAAACAGAGAAAAGGCATGTGACTTGTCAGTAATTAGCAAAGCCGAGCACAGTGACCTTCAGTGCAGAACATCAGCTGACTGTGGCTTGAGCCCCAAATGGCCCCCTACTTCCTATATAGTGCACTACCTTTCCTGACTGTCTGCATACCAAATGGCCCCCTATTTCCTATATAGTGCACTACTTTTTCCAGAACCCTGGTCAAAAGTAGTGCACTATATAGGAAGTAGGGGGCCATTTGGTATGCAGTCTGTCAGTGATGAGGAAACAGGCAGGGGCGTCATGTACCCCAAAAATCTGAGGGGGCACAAAGTACGTGGGGTGGGGGGCAGAGGGGGGACTACACCCCCTGTCCCTCTACAGCCATAATCATGCTTAATTCTATGTAAAACATATTTGCTGTCTATCTTCCTGACTGGTGATTCTTTTGAAGAAACAAAATATGGATAAAAGATTGAAAGGAATGTCTTATTCAGTACATTGTTATTGCTTGATTTTCAAAAGTCTACCAACCTTGCCAGCAGGCATGGCAGCTAAGATAGTACATCTAACTTGATTGATAGCGTCAAAAAATTTTATTTACAGGACAAATCTGAGGGGCCACATGCCCCTGTCCCCCTATAGGCATGATGCCTCTGGGAACAGGAAAGGGAATGAGGACACAACAGACCAGACCACAGGAAGTGAAGCAGAAAGGACATTTTATTGTACCCAGTACAGATCATTATAAACTCAGTGTAAGTAAGGTACACATTGTGAAGAGGGAGAGAAGGTGAAGCCTATACAAGTGCAGACAACCCTTGGTCAGGTCAGGGAAAAAGACTATAGGTGGATACACACATCTCTTCATCTGAAATGACACCCTTTTCACTATACACTGAATGTACAAAACATTATGAATACCTCATGACAGACTGACCAGGTGAAAGCTATGATCTCTTATTGATATCACGTGTTAAATCCACTTCAAAATCAGTGTAGATCTGTTTTTTAAACTTAAGTCAGTTAAGAACAAATTCTTATTTTTAATGACAGCCTAGGAACAGTGGGTTAACTGCCTTATTCAGGGGCAGAACGACAGGTTTTTACCTTGTCAGCTCAGGGATTCGATCTAGCAACCTTTCGGTTACAAGTTCAACGCTCTAACCACTAGGCTACCTGCCGCCCCGGTGAAGGGGAGAAACGGCTTAAAAATCCTTCTTTAACCTTTTTAAACAATTGAGACATGGATTGTGTATGTGCCAGTCAGTGGGTGAATGGGCAAGACAAAATATTGAAGTGCCTTTGAACGGGGTATAGTAGGTGCCAGGCGCACCGGTTTGTCAACTGCAGCGTTAGTTCTTTTTCACAATCAACAGTTTCCTGTGTGTAGCAAGAATGGGTCACCACCCAAAGGATATCCAGACAACTTGACACAACTGTGGGAAGCATTGGCGTCAACATGGGCCAGTATTCCTGTGGAACACTTGACACCTTGTGGAGGGTGCAACTCAATATTAGGAAGGTGTTCTTAATGTTTTGTAAACTCAATGTATATAGTATACTTTTGACCAGGGCCAATAGGGCTCCGGTCAAAAAGTAGTTCACTATATAGGTAGTAGTGTGTCATTTGGGATGCTGACACACTGTATGAACCCCAGCCATAATACCCCTTTATAATTAAGACAATATTCTTGTTCTTCACCCTTTCATTCACCAAAAACGGCCTCTAAAGCAAACTGTCTGCAGTAATAGTCGAGTCACAGGGATCCTGATTTTATTTTTTTTTTAAAGATGCATACGTTGTTATAGGCAGAACTATACAGGCTTATACAGTAAAATCAAAACAGTTGCAGACTTAGCAAAAATATATATTTATATAAGTTTGTATTTTTCCCCATTTAAGAAACAAAACATGAACAAAATGCAGAGAAGTTTCACAATCTGCTTCTTTGTCCAGAGTAGAGTAAAGCGATATGTTAGTGGACAGTTTATTTGTTTGAATACACCGTCATGCAAAGAGAAGCAGAGGTCTCTTGTTGACATCCTGTGATTGGCAGAAAGGAGTCCAGGGAACGGTGTAGAATTTCACCCCTTCACATGCAAAGTCCTGAACAATGCCATCCTTGTGCATCAGAAATATAGTACACTCACTGCTGAGGAAACATCAAGCACCCAATAAAATAAATTAAGATTTGACCTTTTTAATAATAACTTTAGGCATTTCTAATTCAAAATCTCTTTAAAAATATTCCTGCAGGGCCTAGTTTTTTTTATTTTAAGGTGGAGTCCTGATTAGTCAGTTACAACTGAGGCAATATAAGGAGTGAGTTTATGAAAAAAAGAAATGGTGTGGAGTGTCACTATAACGGAGAATGTCTGGTGGCCCAGAGTCCGCATCCAACATTCACCCCATTTCCTTTATACTGCAATTCTTTTGACCATAGACTGGTGGGCTTTGTAAAGTAGTGCTCTATATATAGTGAATAGTGTCGTTTCAGATGTGGCCACAGCTCAGAGCCTGGAGCTTCACGCTAGTAGGGCACTCACAGGTAACCCAGCAGAACAAACATTAAATAATTACACTGGATAAAAACACAGCCAGGCCGGCATTAAACAAACAAAACGTAGGCCTCTGGTTGGAGGAATCCATCTAATCTGAAACCATAGAATGTCCCAGTGGGTTAGAGCACTACTAGGTCTAAATCTTTAACCAACTGTAGAAAAGCCAGCATACTAACAGACATTTCTAGACTAACCTTTAAGCCTACAGAAACAAATAGGTCTGGAGTTTTTTGCAAATTAAAGTCCTTGCTTACACAGATCTTATTGTTCATATGTGGCAGAAAATATATAATTATGGGGGACGAAAAAGGCAACTATAGAATAGTGCTGCATTTATATATTTTGTCAGAATTAACTTTTAAGATACTTATTATACTCTTAGAAAAAGCAGATTGTCAATCAGAATTGTTACAATTCTTGCAGTCTGCGCAGAGACCTATCTGACAGTCCTCCGGCATGTTGTCATCATAATGCAGCCCCTGGCCCTCCATCACGTCCTCTCGGTCTCCATTGCAACAACAACGCCACCTCGCCTTAAGTCGGCGGAACCACTGGAGTCCATTCCGCACTTCCACGGCCCCCCTCTCTTGGTACAGTAGATGATGCCAGAGGAGGTGGTTGGTGCAGGTTTCTCCTCAGTCGTTTTCAGGGGGAGGGAGGGTTAAATTAATCTGTAAGATCGGAGGAGTAATTTAGCGGTAAGAGGAGAGGGAGGTTTCGGGTTTGATAGTTTTTTGCTCAGCCTCAGCCGTTTGATCTCTGGGTCGGGTTTAGTAGTAGGGGAAGTACGTGTCAGTAGCCGTAGCCGTCAGGGAAGGGTAGGCCTCCTACACACTGCTCCCCAGAGTCCACCAGGTAAGGGGCGTTCTTGTCGTAGTGGGTGAGAGGCAGGGTGTCGTCGTCTACCTGACCGCAGGGCAGACTGTCTGGGTCGGCCTTCAGGTTGGGCCTTTGGTTGTCAGGGAAGGCCATGGAGAACAGGGCCTCAGGGTCACACACAAACTTGTACACGTACCTTTCACCAGCCACCTGCAATAGACCAATCAGAGGAGAACAAGTTAGTTTGACCCACAGAATTAAATATAACACAATAGTTAACATATTATACGTAACTATGGTTAGACCCTGCGGAACTGCAGCATCACCCCCCAAGGTTTATTCAAGTAAGCCAATAACTAGCTTGCTCCAAAGGCAGCTTAATGCTGTTGCTAAGTAGAAATGGGGAAGGATAGAAAGGGTGAACCTGCCTTTACCTTCTGCATGATGCCCTTCTCGTAGTAGTAGCGCAGAGAACGACTCAGCTTGTCATAGTTCATGGCTGGCCTGTTCTTCTGGATGCCCCAGCGGCGAGCCACCTGAAGACAAGACAGAAAATACTGTCAGTCACAATGCCTGATTGAACATCTAAAAAAAGACTAAAAAAGTTGAGTACGCTAGCTTTTAATAGTCTGAACTATTACTAGGACCAGGGCACAGACCAGACCTCTTAAGACATTGTAGAAGATTAGCTCTCAAATAAAAAAAATAAAAAAATAAAAAAATAAAAATCGCCCATGTTTATCAATGTAACATTACAATAAAAATCAGATTTAAACAAAACATCTTCCCAACGGACCTCTTCAGGCTCTATGAGTTTGAACTCCATGCCCCGGCCTGTCCAGGCGATGAAGTGACCGTTGGCCGGGTCGTCCAGTAGGGTGACCAGGAACTGCCAGAGCTGCAGAGAGCCGCGACGCTGGTATGGAGGGCAGTCACGGTACACTGAGGGCTCTTGCTTGACCTTCCCTGTGAAGAGGGGGAAGATATGTATCTGTGAGAACTCTACTCCACCCCAGGCAGCTACAGGCTGGTGAGACAGTGAAGTGGAGCAGGCTGCTCATTTTACACCTGCCTGTCATCTCAGCTGCTCAAAGGAGACTTTCTACAGTTCTTCTTTAGTCAGTGATGCAACAGACATCCTAATAAATCCTGTCCTTTCAAATGCTGCCAGCAGTGGAACAGAGAGAGTCCTCCATGTGCTGAGTGTAAAGCCCCCCCCAGGGTGGAATGAAGCTCATGCTGCACAAAAGGCTCTCGCATCCAGAAGAACAGGCCAGCAAAAGGCTCTCGCATCCAGAAGAACAGGCCAGCAAAAGGCTCTCGCATCCAGAAGAACAGGCCAGCAAAAGGCTCTCGCATCCAGAAGAACAGGCCAGCAAAAGGCTCTCGCCCAAGGACAGGATCCAGGGGTGTGAAAGTATATATTTTTTTACCTTCAAGTCTGTCAGGAACCACACAGGTATCGTCATAGTACAGGTGAAGCTCTCTGAAGGAGAAACCTGTAATATGAGAGAGATATTAGCTAGGGCGTGG
This sequence comes from Salvelinus alpinus, assembly GCF_045679555.1. NCBI lineage: Eukaryota > Metazoa > Chordata > Actinopteri > Salmoniformes > Salmonidae > Salvelinus > Salvelinus alpinus. The sequence continues at coordinate 33,283,950 of NC_092105.1, forward strand.
GAATACGGCCTCCATTTTGCTGTGGAGGCCAGCTACTAATGTTCTAGGGGGACTAAACTGCTCACAAAGCAATATAGCCGGGCAGCCTCCCAAGAGTGGAAAATTCTGTTGAGCTAATATCATGCAGTGCTGCGGAGCTGTGTTGAAATGCTCACATAGTGAAAACCTAAACAGGACTCGTTGATAGATGCAACATCCCGAGAGACATCATTCTAATGTTGAGCTCTACCATCCAGCCTGCCCTATTACCCAACCATGCAGCACTTTTCAACAGGGAAATATGTCCCAACAGGGTCAACGGCTACCAAAGCTTTGAGAGAGTTTCCCTTGTTTTATTAGCTGCTATTCACACACACCTTCCTAGTAATGTTTTTATTGCAAGCGCTCTAATAAATACGATTTACAATGCTTTTATCACATGTTAAATAAACTTGAAACCCTCCTCTGCTAAGACGGGAGAACGGTTACAAGAACTTACTTTCATGGTTGTTTTGGTAGAAGGTCCCTGCTCTTCCAAATGTAGACTGACAGATAGGCACTTCTGTAACAGAGAGATAGGGGAGAAGACAGGTTACACTGACTGCCTCTTTCCATTCCCATACACACACACTAAACAACAAAAACCTCTGCCATGAGTATATTTGGCCGCTGTCCTGGTCGCAGGCTAGTAAAGAGAGATCATACATATTTACTAGTAAAGGGAGCTCTTACAGTAAATGGATACTGCTTGTATGCATGTGTGTCGCTGGGATATGTTCGGTTTCTGTTCGAATTGTGGCGCAAACTATTCAAGTTGCATTTGTGGTCCCACCCATTCACGTGGTTGGTGACATGAGGATGAACAGTGTGGGGAAAAAAGCTTTACTTTACTGTTCTACCTGCTGCTGCAGCACTTCCTCCTCTTACACAACTGGCTCTGACCTAGCAACCAAACAGCTGGGCTGTAAATGTCCACTAGCTATCCCACCACATCTGTTGGAGCGGGCTAAGCCCTGATCAGAGCACACTACGCAGCACGCAACAGGCCTCGCATGTCCACTGAGCTCCCAAATAGGATTACCCAGCGGCATTAGGACGGGTTGGGCTTTCAGATATTAAATCACGACAATCAAGCCCCGCCCCCTTTAACTACTGTGGCGGAAGTGAAGTGTCCCTACATTTACTGTCCTCTGCTGAGGAGCAGATCTTTATTACACTTCAGGGCCATTTCTACAAAGCGTGATCGGAAACTCTGTCACCACCGATAAATCCACTATAATTGAGAATTTCAATAAGCATTTTTCTACGGCTGGCCATGCTTCCACCTGGCTACCCCTACCCCGGTCAACAGCACTGCACCCCCCACAGCAACTCGCCCAACTCTTCCACATTTCTCCTTCTCCCAAATCCAATCAGCTGATGTTCTGAAAGAGCTGCAAAATCTGGACCCCCACAAATCAGCCGGGCTAGACAATCTGGACCCTTTCTTTCTAAAATGATCTGCCGAAATTGTTGCAACCACTATTACTAGCCTGTTCAACCGCTTTCGTGTCGTCAGATTCCCAAAGATTGGAAAGCAGCTGCGGTCATCCCCCTCGTCAAAGGGGGGACACACTCTTGACCCAAACTGCTACAGACCTATATCTATCCTACCCTGCCTTCCTAAGTTCTTCGAAAACCAAGTTAACAAACAGATCACCGACCATTTCGAATCCCACCGTACCTTCTCCGCTATGCAATCTGGTTTCAGAGCTGGTCATGGGTGCACCTCAGCCACGCTCAAGGTCCTAAACCATATCTTAACCGCCATCGATAAGAAACAATACTGTGCAGCCGTATTCATTGACCTGGCCAAGGCTTTCGACTCTGTCAATCGCCACATCCTCATCGGCAGACTCGATAGCCTTGGTTTCTCAAATGATTGCCTCGCCTGGTTCACCAACTACTTCTCTGATAGAGTTCAGTGTGTCAAATCGGAGGGCCTGTTGTCCGGGCCTCCGGCAGTCTCTATGGTGGTGCCACAGGGTTCAATTCTTGGGCCGACTATCTTCTCTGTATACATCAATGATGTCGCTCTTGCTGCTGGTGAGTCTCTGATCCACCTCTACGCAGACGACACCATTCTGTATACTTCTGGCCCTTCTTTGGACACTGTTAACTAACCTTCAGACGAGCTCCAATGCCATACAACTCTCCTTCCGTGGCCGCCAACTGCTCTTAAATACAAGTAAAACTAAATGCATGCTCTTCAACCAATCGCTGCCTGCACCTGCCCGCCCATCCAGCATCATTACTCTGGATGGTTCTGACTTAGAATATGTGGACAACTACAAATACCTAGGTGTCTGATTAGACTGTAAACTCTCCTTCCAGACTCACATAAAACATCTCCAATCCAAAATTAAATCTAGAATTGGCTTCCTATTTCACAACAAAGCATCCTTCACCCATGCTGCCAAACATACCCTCGTAAAACTGACCATCTTACCGATCCTCGACTTCTGCGATGTCATTTACAAAATAGCCTCCAACACTCTACAGCAAATTGGATGCAGTCTATCACAGTGCCATCCATTTGTCACCAAAGCCCAATATACTACCCACCACTGCGACCTGTACGCTCTCGTTGGCTGGCCCTCGCTTCATACTCGTCGCCAAACCCACTGGCTTCAGGTCATCTACAAGACCCTGCTAGGTACCAGCACGCGTTCCAGCAGGTATATCTCTCTGGTCACCCCCAAAGCCAATTCCTCCTTTGGCCGCCTCTCCTTCCAGTTCTCTGCTGCCTTTGACTGGAACGAACTACAAAAATCTGAAACTGGAAACACTTCTCCCTCACTAGCTTTAAGCACCAGCTGTCAGAGCAGCTCACAGATCACTGCACCTGTACATAGCCCATCTATAAATAGCCCAAACAACTACCTCTTCCCCTACTGTATTTATTTATTTGGCTCCTTTGCACCCCAGTATTTCTACTTTGCACACTCATCTGTCAAATGTACCATTCCAGTGTTTTAATTGCTATATTGTATTTACTTTGCCACCATGGCCTATTTATTGCCTTTACCTCCCTTCTCACCTCATTTGCTCACATTGTAAATAGACTTATTTTTCTACTGTATGTTTGTTTTACTCCATGTGTAACTCTGTTATATGTGTCGAACTGCTTTGCTTTATCTTGGCCAGGTCGCAGTTGTAAATGAGAACTTGTTCTCAACTTGCCTACCTGGTTAAATAAAGGTGAAATAAAAAATAAAATAAAAAAAGTTTAATCTAGTACTGTCAACTCAAGTTTGAGCCTGCTACAGCATAATATGCTCTATCCAATTGCAACACATTGGTTGTCTTAGATGGCACGGATTCCATATATAATGCACCAATTTTGACCAGAACCCAAAAGAAATGCACTAGATTGGGAATACAGTGCAATTTCAGACATCCATTATCTGGTGAGCTGTCCCAACCAGGAGAGCCCTATGATGGTGGCCATGCCCATATATTGAGATCAATGAGATGGGTACATGTAGTTCCAGAAAATAAATAAATACATTTACAAAATGACCAGGTAGGTGACCTGGAAGGCAACACAAATGTAAGAAATGGTCTTGGTTCAGACCTCTAGGAGAAATGGTACACAGTGAATGCAATAAAATTCTCTTCTCAATAATTGGTTATCAGTATCTCCCCCCCTCCTAGGAGTCTTAACATGTTCGATACCTATGTGTCTCAGAGAGCGAATGTTGTGACGAGCCTCCATGAAATACGCAGCCACAGGGTTCCTCAAGGTCCTGACTCCTGATATTACTCCTGTGTTCTGCTATTCTAGTTTTCAAAGCTCGTTGAATTTTTCCTACATAGCATAGACCACAGATATACCTGATCAGGTATATCACATTTGTGGAACACGTAATGATGCCCTTAATCTTAATAGCCTTGCCCGTAATCGGGTGATTGAACAATTGAACATTGTGCATTTGTTGGTAAAGTTACACTGGGTACATCCGCCACCTCTATAGTTACTGCACATGGTGTAGAAAAGGTAGTACGTAGTGCTGGTGGAAGACCTGATGTTGGGGGCGCGTCTGAAGACTACCCGCGGGGGCTCTTTAAACGTCTTTTCCAGTTGTGGATCAGTGCTCGATGTGCCAGTGTTTTGATGTGGTCGAACGGTTTACCAAGTGGGGAGGATTGGGTGTGAGGCTGTCATCCTGGGTCATATTTTCATAATGTTCCCTTGCGTCGCGCAGCCATTCCTCTGGGTAATCCCGCTGTCTGAAACACTCATCCAGATAGTCGGCTTGTTTGTCATGGTCACTGTACTACATATCCTGCATATGCGACTATTGGCTGATGGGGAGGCTCTTTTTTAGGGGTATGGGGGGGAAGCTGTCTCCACATAACTGGGAATTCCTGTATAGGTCCATGCTAAAGACACACCCCTCCCTCAATCTGAATGTCAATTTTCTTTTTTATAAACTTTTTAAAATGCACATTATAGAAAGAAAATCTACAAAAGCAGGAATATTTTCAGTCAATGGAGGTCACAATAGGTCTCCATGGTGGCTTATCCATTTGTTTTTCCACCCACCATGTGTCATGTCCATAATGGTTATGCGAGGTGAAATGTGTATATTTTGGGATGTAGACACTGTTTTGACCTGACGAAGAGCCGTTTTGGATCATTGTCAAAAGCAGTGAATTGGGAGCTTTAACAGTGTACGGGCCTTCTTGTTCTTTACTAGTATTCTTTATTAGCCCAGCACCTGTTTAAGTATGAGCGTATGGGCTATGCCTATATACACAAATCATCCACAGAGAGAGAGAGAGAGAGAGAGGGAGACAGAGGCTGGGCCAGTGAGCCTTTGTTGATGTACGTATTTATAGGCTGTAAGAAGCTTAGCATTACGTCACTGACCTCTCAATCAAAGCTGAAAGGGAGAATGAGAGGGGGACAGTGCAAAACTGGCCTGGGCAGAGGGAAGGAGAGGTGGGCATTGGTGGCAGAAGAGGGACAACAGCTGGGGTGCTACACAGAATTGTTCTTATTTTGCCACCTTACCTATAGGTAAATAGTGTTGGATTGTGTAGCTAAGACTTTTGGGATGGGAGACAACTGCATCTGGCAAGTCAATCTGCATACGTAATTTGAAATAATTTCAATGTAATGGTAGTAAAGTTCATACTTGCATACTAGCTCCCTCTGTAAACACAGCGTAGCGACCCAAATCTATCCTAGGTAGCCCTATACTAGTGAAGTATGTTTCCTTGAACCTGGCCGGGATGACGGACCTATTTACCTTTTGGCAGAGCCTTAAGCCGGGCTCAGAGATTCATGTTTACTGGCCTGAGGGTCAGAGAGCAGAGTGATTTAAGAGCCACGCGGTCATGTGTGTTATGAGTGTTGACACAGCGCTGTGCAAGGCAAGAGTGGTTTTAACTAACTCTCCCAGGACAGCAACCATCATCAGAGAGCCCCAAGGTTGTGTCCGGCTTACCCATCCTCCTTTCCTAAATACGCATGTCCTTTTATGGAAGGAAAGGACTGGTGGAAGAAATAGGGTGGAAACTTGTGCTTACACCAACCTAATACATTGAGAGGAGTGCTCAAGACTCACACCCTCAACCCGACGAGAACCCTGTAGGTCAGCTACAACTTATGACCCAAGCCGCCTTGGGTCAGACCGAGCCAGAGCAGCCTGGAGGTAGCCGGCCACTCACCAGAGTCGAAGCAGAAGTCCCGGGGCTCCTGCTTGATGGCCATGGGGTGGAAGGCAGCCTGAGAGCCCATGGAGGGGACACCCTCCTCGGTGTAGCGGGGGTCCAGCAGCTCTTGCTTGAAGCCATGTAGACCAGGGACCAGGGGCTCAGACATCTGGCGGTGGTAGGGAGGCCTCCCATCCCTGGGCAGGGTGCTGTGGCTGGGGGCCTGCTGCTGGGCCAGGAACTGGGGGCGAGCCTGGCTCTCAGAGGGAGGGAAGGGGAGACACGGCTCCGACATCTGCCTCTGGAACCTGGGGTGGAGGAAGACATGGGAGAGGGTGGTTGGATGGTGATTATTAATGAAAGCTGTTGATATAGAAAAAAAAACTGAACAGAGAATGAATGAAAGTTTAAAATATTCAAATGAACTACTCATGGTTATTGATAAACCATTGCTTAAAACTGATTTAGAGTGAATGAAAACTGTTGGTGATTAAACTGTTTTTAAACACAGTGTAAGAGAGTGAGTCTCTTGAACTATTGATGAACTGTTGAGAATCCAGCTTTAGACCAAGACGCAGGACACACAATCCACTCAGGAGCCAAATTGGCTCACTTATTGCAATCAAGCCAGTGAATACACGCTGTAAATGAGATGTTGGGGGCAGGTGTCACTAGCTAGCAGATATAAAAAGATTCTCCAGTGACAGTAAGACTCCCTTTTCTAGACGGAGCTCATTGGCCTGGACACCACAGAGACACGGCCAATGGCTTCTGGCTGCACATTGGTTCCACATTACTGGCTGGTGATGACATGCCCTGCGTTCCAACACATCCGACCAGGAGTCCTGTCACAGGTGGTGTGTAAGGGGACGAGGGTCATTCTCACGGGGGTCTGGTTTAGACAATCTCCAAAAGAGGAGTCTGTCACGCTACCAGTGACCTGCAACCCGTGGACCTTCCTCATCATAAGTGCACTTCCCCACCCCTAAAGTCAGCATTAGTGAAAGGTCACAAGGCCTGACACTCTCCACTGAGCTTGGCGTTTAAATGGCACATTGTGTCTCACAGGGCAATGGAAACATGTGAGCTCATGTCTCCTTGAGATAGATGGGTGTGTACATTTAGAGCAGTCAACAGAGTAGAGATATACACACACGCTCATTAGTTTACATGTTAGTAAACACATGGATGGAGTTCTTCACCGGTTGGTCAATGTTGGATGTTTAATCTCCATATTCGGAATATTTACCAGGGGCAATAAATCACCTTTTTCCAGGGTAACCCGGTATTTCAAAAAAAACAACAGAAGTGTCATTCAAAAGCATATCAAATCAAATTTTGTATCACATGCGCCACATACAACAGGTGTAGACCTTACTGTGAAATGCTTACTTACAAGCCCTTAACCAATAATGCAGTTCAAGAAATAGAGTTACGAATATTTGCAAAATAAAAAGTAACAATAAGATTACATAACAATAGCGTGGCTATATACAGGCCCGGTTTGGGATGAGTTGGACCGCAGAGTGCTGGAAAAGCAGCCAACAAGTGCTCAGCATGTGGGAACTCCAAGGCTGTTGGAAAAGCATTCTAGGTGAAGCTGGTTGAGAGAAAGCTTTGTGTTGGCAGTCATCATGGCAAAGGGTGGCTACTTTGAAGAATCTAAAATATTTATTTGTTTAACACTTTAGGTTACTACATGATTCCATGTGTGTTATTTCATAGTTTTGATGTCTTCACTATTATTCTACAACGTAGAAAATAGTAAAAAGAAAAGAAACCATTGAATGAGGTGTCCAAACTTATGACTGATACGGTATATCTTTACAATTAAAAAACATGACCCAAAAGCCAGATGGAGATGGTTAAATTAGACACAGCCAGTCTTTATATTACTGTAGCATAGACTATGCTGCAGCAAATGTAAGCCTACCTGTCACAAGAAAGAAAGTTACCATGATGAGATGATATTGTAGGTCTACATGCATTGTGAACTGCACTCCATACTCAGGTGGGTATCTGTCCCCACCCTGAGGTCTGTCCCCACCCTGAGCGTTGGCGATTCATCATGCAGAGGCAGTAGGGAAGCCAGATATAATTCACTGGTTTCAGTTATTTATCCCGGGAAAAGGGAGTGGTTTTGGGCGGTGAAGCCCAGTAAATCTCAGTAACCGGGTTCCCGCCACTCAACCCTAGTGAGTTGTTGCAGCGCAGCATGACAGGACCACTCACCTGTGCTCAGGGCTGTAGGTACCATCCTGACTGAGGTGTGAGGGTGGGCAGGGCACTGCGAAGGGCGGGCTCTGGCTGTGGAGTGAGAGCGGCCTCTGCTGGCTGTGGGCGGAGCCGACTGCTTGGTTGCCAGGCTGCCCATGCTGCAGTGGATGTGGACCAAGCACCTGGTTCTGATTGGGTATTTGAGGGGGAGGAGTCTGCTCACTGAGTGGGTGTGTCCCTGGGGTGTTGGTAGAGCTGCACAGTGACACAGGTGTAGAGGGAGGGGTCAATGGCTTGTAGGCCAAACCGGGTTTCCTCTCATAGGCACTGTGGAGGGAAGGAGATACAGACAAAGACAGACAGAGGGCTTGGGTCAGCATGGTGATAATCCTGGACTCTTGTCTTGTTGGTGTGGGGAAAGGCTATATAAAGTGTATATATATATATATATATATATATATATATATATACACACACACTGCTCAAAAAAATAAAGGGAACACTTAAACAACACAATGTAACTCCAAGTCAATCACACTTCTGTGAAATCAAACTGTCCACTTAGGAAGCAACACTGATTGACAATAAATTTCACATGCTGTTGTGCAAATGGAATAGACAACAGGTGGAAATTATAGGCAATTAGCCCCAATAAAAGAGTGGTTCTGCAGGTAGTGACCACAGACCACTTCTCAGTTCCTATGCTTCCTGGCTGATGTTTTGGTCACTTTTGAATGCTGGCGGTGCTTTCACTCTAGTGGTAGCATGAGACGGAGTCTACAACCCACACAAGTGGCTCAGGTAGTGCAGCTCATCCAGGATGGCACATCAATGCGAGCTGTGGCAAGAAGGTTTGCTGTGTCTGTCAGCGTAGTGTCCAGAGCATGGAGGCGCTACCAGGAGACAGGCCAGTACATCAGGAGACGTGGAGGAGGCCGTAGGAGGGCAACAACCCAGCAGCAGGACCGCTACCTCCGCCTTTGAGCAGGAGGAGCACTGCCAGAGCCCTGCAAAATGACCTCCAGCAGGCCACAAATGTGCATGTGTCTGCTCAAACGGTCAGAAACAGACTCCATGACACACTCCGTGACACACTCCGTGTGTGTATGAGGGCCCGACGTCCACAGGTGGGGGTTGTGCTTACAGCCCAACACCGTGCAGGACGTTTGGCATTTGCCAGAGAACACCAAGAGTGGCAATTTCGCCACTGGCGCCCTGTGCTCTTCACAGATGAAAGCAGGTTCACACTGAGCACATGTGACAGAGTCTGGAGACGCCGTGGAGAACCTTCTGCTGCCTGCAACATCCTCCAGCATGACCGGTTTGGCGGTGGGTCAGTCATGGTGTGGGGTGGCATTTCTTTGGGGGGCCGCACAGCCCTCCATGTGCTCGCCAGAGGTAGCCTGACTGCCATTAGGTACCGAGATGAGATCCTCAGACCCCTTGTGAGACCATATGCTGGTGCGGTTGGCCCTGGGTTCCTCCTAATGCAAGACAATGCTAGACCTTATGTGGCTGGAGTGTGTCAGCAGATCCTGCAAGAGGAAGGCATTGATGCTATGGACTGGCCCGCCCGTTCCCCAGACCTGAATCCAATTGAGCACATCTGGGACATCATGTCTCGCTCCATCCACCAACGCCACGTTGCACCACAGACTGTCCAGGAGTTGGCGGATGCTTTAGTCCAGGTCTGGGAGGAGATGCCTCAGGAGACCATCCGCCACCTCATCAGGAGCATGCCCAGGCGTTGTAGGGAGGTCATACAGGCACGTGGAGACCCCACACACTACTGAGCCTCATTTTGACTTGTTTTAAGGACATTACATCAAAGTTGGATCAGCCTGTAGTGTGGTTTTCCACTTTAATTTTGAGTGTGACGCCAAATCCAGACCTCCATGGGTTGATAAATTTGATTTCCATTGATAATTTTTGTGTGATTTTGTTGTCAGCACATTCAACTATGTAAAGAAAACAGTATTTAATAAGAATATTTCATTCATTCAGATCTAGGATGTGTTATTTTAGTGGTCCCTTTATTTTTTTGAGCAGTGTATATATATATATATATATAAACGGTCCACACCTGTAGCTGTAAAGGCACTTCTCTCCGTATGGCATGAGACTCCTGTCCTGGCTACAAGGAGAAAGCTCTTTGGAAGGACTCAGTTCCCGTTTAATCTTGGTTTGTGGGGGGCCATGAAACATCACTGAGGAGAGAAAGAGGACGAGGGGCAACACATCAAACACTGCTATAGCTAATTCAACCCATAAACAGTGAAGATAATCAGTGCTTATTCAATATCCTCGTTGATCATTTTCAATGGTATGGACATTGGACAGTGTCTTGTCTTCTCCCTTCCACCAGCACTGTGAGCCACTTAACCATTTGTCACATGTTAATGACAGCTGACCCCACATAAAAAAGTACTATGGTACAAAAATTAGTATTCACTGTAGTGTTTTTGCAGACTAAGTGAACTGTAGTATTTACAGTTCACTATAGTATAAATACTGTAGTATAAACTATAGTAAGAAATGTAGTGTTTTTGTTTTATTATCTTTGACATGGAAGTGGAGAATTTCTCCTTCAGGAAACCAACTGAAGAAATACTAAAAGAGCACATTTTCCATAACCTGTAAGTAGGTAGGACTGGGGTCTGAATGGATAGTACAGCGCTTCTGCTCTTTCTATAACCTGTAGGAAACACAATATTTGGTTTATACTTGGCATGTAGGTTTCTCACTTATGGATGGCACAAACTGCGATATGGAGGAGGGGAATGGGCAGGGTATTTGTAAATTATATACTGTAGTATTTACCCACACTTTGTCCCAAATGGCACCCTATTCAGTGCACTACTTTTGACCAGGGCCCATAGAGCCATTTGGGATGCAGTCCCAGTCAATACCCATGAATCAGTGTGGCCGTAACTCAATGATTTTCCTCCCCTCACTGTAACCATTAGCCCACTAGATCTCCAGTCTCACATCGGCTCCCATTTCCGGCGCCACATAATGGGGTAGTGAAACTGGATACCCGGGCGAGAGGAGTATCAGGAGCTGGATGCATCACCCTAAACCTGGGTCTGATGGACCAGGGACAGGAACGAGGGAAACAATAGGCACATGAGCCCAACTCCCTGCATATGCATGCTATAGAAGCCCAGAGCAGGGCAACATGCAGTAATGCATCAGGAGAGAAAGACTGTATAATGGATGGAAAATGGGAGATTAGGGCACTTTCCCCCCACTTCTAGACAGGGGGTCGAGATGATGGGAGGGCAAGGCTCAGTACAGTACAATGCAGGAGGAATGTGTGTGCAGCGCATTGGCTGCCATGTGACGGCCGGATGATTGCAGGCACGGCAGGGGCCACATGGAGCTGGTGAATAGAAGGCCTGTGAGAGTCTGGCCCCCTGCCTGGCTAAAGGGGTTGCTGCCAATCACATACGCACACATTATCCCGCACGCACACTCATTATCCTGCACGCTTACAAACGCACAGCTATGTCAAGAACTATACTGCAGAAACCACAGTGAACAAACTGTCGTCCTACTACACACACCCTAGCATGGGCCTCCCTATCTAAACACACGTGATGTGACTGCATCAACCTCAATAATATAGTGCAACATCTCAGCTTAGCGATCATTACATTAGAACACGCTAGGCTACCATGTAGATCAGGATCCATACACTAACAAAGACTGAGCAACCACGTCCTGTCTCTGCTGCCACAGACAAAAACAAACTGTAAAATACACTCCATTGAACATAACTCAAATATTTCCCTTGGCTGCCATATAAAGGCTCTGTACACTGCAGACAAATGGGAGAAAGTGGAGCTGTACAGAAACTCTAGGAGAGGAGGTGGGAGAAAGACTGGACGGACTCTTTTGGATAGAAGTGGGTAGACCCATTCCAGAAGCTGAGTGTGAGTGCATGAAAGTGTGAAATCAGATGAGCTTGGCTCATGTGATGCCCCATGCCAATCGCCTGATAACACCCCCCAAAAATGGGAGGGGGGTCTATTCCCAGAGGAAAGGGGGTTGTTTGAGGGAAAGAATGAAGTCAGGACCTGGCAGAATGAAAGCAAGAAAGAAAAGGCAAGCAAGCAAGATCTTGTCAGGGGTTGTTATCTTAAAGATGATGAACCCAGTCAATGTAGCAGAATAAAGACTTCAAGAGCAAACTGAGTAAAACTTTGAGGGCAAATGGCTCGTTCAGTGAAGCAGTTTAATCCTGCAGGCCTAGGTTGTCAAGCACAGCAATAGTCCCAAGATCAGATCTAGCTACATTGTGTGCTTGGGGGCACTTGACACAGTCTCTGACGTCTGCAGAATACTCAGACGTTTGACAAAGTTGGCTGAGATTCAAAACAGCATGGATACCTAGATCCAGAAGACACACGGCTCTGGCTGGATCCCACCGGTCCCACATCCCAGCCTGGTATAAATAATACATCTCAAGTACTCACAGCTATCCGACTGGAAATCTGGGACAAACTGTTCGTCATCAGGTACCTGGGCTGTGGAGGGAGAGAGAGGAGAGTTAAACAAGTGGATACTAACTGGGCCCCTGCTAGGTGAACAACATTGGAACTGTCAATCTCATCTTAGTGTCTTGATTCAAAAAGAGCCAAAGCTATTTTGTTCAACCCACCGGGGGGGGGGGGGGGGAACTAAGTTGGGCGTTACTTGGGCACTTTAAAACAGGGACTATAGTTGTCACAATCTCAAAACAATGAACTAGTCCCTAATGAATTCACCTTTGTATTACTGGTGTTGTGGACCAAAGAGGGAAACTGTGTAATAAGAAATTGAATAAAAATTAAAAGGTGAGTTTAAAGAAGTGTTGTTATAAGTCTAGAACAATTATTGCTTTCTCTTAGTCAGCAAAGTTGCTCATTCATGGGACTTTGCTCTATTTGCTCTAATTGAGTGCACAGAAAGAAAACCGTAATATTTAAAGTGATCAGCTTAGGTTAATCGGTAATCTGCCCAATTTCTCAATGCATCTTAACCATCTGTTGGGAATATAATTAAACCACCCAAGACATTTGACCAATTATCTCACACTTAGCCTTATTTTCTAAATAGTAGCCTTATTATTCTGCATGCACAGAAGGCAGCTACTTCAGGGGAATTGTAACACTTGTCCAAAGGCGTCAGATATGGATAGTTTTAATTAACATAACCAATGTCTACCAGAGGGCAAATTATGTTAGGTGATGCTGAGAGCAACAGAATACAACTCTGTGGTATACGTACAAGATAACTTACCTTCTGCAATCCAAATCTCCTGTAACTGGCTGAGGTCTTGGAACAGGTCTGCAACAGATACCAAATTTAAAAAAAATGGATATGCTGTGACAAGGTCACAAAGGGGAATTAAGTTGTCCAATTACCTTCCGTGTCCTGGGCGAGTTCTGTGTCTACAAACTTCCTTTTCCTGTTGTCGATGACTGGTCTGCTGTATGGTTCCTCCACATGAGATTTCTGCTGCAATGATGAAAACACAACCAACATGTTAGTGCTGTCTGTGTCACTCAGAGCCATTTATGTATGTAAATGGCTCTGGTGTGACTCATGATTGAGACTGAACGCCACGTCCCATCCAATCCACTTCTAGCTGGAAAGTTGACAAGCCTAGATCTATGGCTCTCTTCCAATATCCACATTAGAATATCATTTATAATACATGGCCAATACATTCTGCATTCCAAGTAGTATGGACATGTAGATATTGAATTGGAGCGTATGATGATGTCCATGCTTAGGATTGATAAAGAGAACCATAGAAATAGAATAACTAGAACCAGCATCAAAATCAATGGTTCTAGTAATTCTATTTCTATGAAGATCACCAGACATGAGGAGCATTCTTACATTGGGTGGGACCATAAATGGGACTTGCTGGTCGTAGAATCGGTCCATGTTATCTGGGTCTCCAAATGTTCACAGAAAAAGGTATTCGCTTTAAAGCGATAGCGCGAGGGTCACCTTATGTACTAGCTGTTCAACTGTGGACGAAACATAGAAACATGTTTAGATCACAACTCTTGAGTACTCTGGGAGTCACCTAGTTTATCCTTCACTCATATAGACAGACCTGTAAGCAAGCTGAAACCTTACTACCGAGCTATCATCAGCACCCATACAATAACCCCCACCCCTCTTGCTTTTAAGTGAACATGCTGGTTAAGAGCATGCACAATGTAAATACACTCTGTAGTTGTGTGACTTATGTAACTCTTACATAAGGCAAAGCCAACCATATGTGCAGGTGATTACAAGACTGCAATAATAATCAGCTAAGACTGAGCTGGGAAAACTTTCAAGGATGGGTCTTAGCCCTATACCTATTTGAGGATACTGCACTGGGTGGCCATGTGTTGTATGAAGCACAGATGAGTGTCACTGTACAGTGTTTTACCCCAAAACAACTTCAGACAGTGGAGAACAGTATTAGACAAGATATAAAAACAGTCTATAAATAAAACTCCAATGGAAACGGCTCTTTACCATGTCACCATTCACCATTTTTTTTTAGATGCCCTTTAAATATAAAAATGTAGTACAGCTGTCGTGTCCCCTGGGCATTGTGCGCTAAAGCACGTTACAGTGAAAAAAAGAGAAAGTCTGGGAATAGAAAACAGTAACATTAGCCTACACGTCCTTCCATTCCACACGGATACTTCTCGCGCTCTAAACCTCCTCAAGAATTATACGAGTCAGTCACTAGACTTTAACCCTCCTTTATTCTGACGAATAAAGGCATAGCTGGCCAATCATTAAAGCGACATATAGTAGCAACGCATTGAAAGATGCATTTAGTAATGCATACAATGGTGCCAGTCCAATAGCGTACACCATGAGGCACATTTTGACAAGTTGTGAAAACAGTAGCATTAGGTAATGGCCCATATCTATTCCAAAATAGGTGATCACAATTTAGAATAATAGCCTAATAAAATTACAATTTTAATGGAATTCACGCCTTCGATCATATAACTTCTGTAAAAGCTCGGGAGTGGGACATTGTCGGCAATCAAAAAAAGCAAGACAAATCACTTGATAATTATACTATAAGCTACAAAAACTAAATGCCATTAAAACGCTTTTGGTTTCAAATAGTTACTGAAAAAACATCCTACTAAAAATCTTAGCTATTTTATAAAAGCAAATTGCAGCTAATAGGAGATTAATAACATCCTACCCAACACCCCTAGTACCCCCCTCTCTCTTCACGGAACCCTTGTTTTTGTCAATGAAGTGAAACTCGATCCGTGTGGAACATAGAGAAAAAACCTGACCTCTCCATTCATAAAATCACAAACAGCCGATCGACCTCGGAGATAAGAAAACTAAATATGCAGACTCAGATAAAGGTACACGCAAATACACAGCACAATTTAAAAACAGGAATATAGTGCATGGCACAACTTAATACAAAGCGAAAGAAAATGGTTGCTAAAGTAAACGCTTTCTTGGAGAAGATGGCGATCCGTTTTAGCCCATGGCAGAGATCTAAATTTGCTGTTGCATGCACTCGTAAACTTATGGATATAATATATCGCTACAGAGGCCTATTCAGGCAAAATGAAAATAGAAAGCATTAATATATTACTCACCCTGTGCGTGTTTCAATTCCGTTACAGTATGGAAAGAATGCAATAAAAAAAAATCCACAAAAGACACTAACGTCGTCTGTCTCCGCTTAGTGATCAATTTATGAGGTCCGTCCGACTCCCAAAACTTGACTGAGCCTATAGTTAATGGACGGTTAGTTTTCCCTGGGGCTCGAGTAGGCTATACAGAGAGGCACACGCTTATTGGCTCATTGGCATTGTCCTTCAAGTAAGTAACCAATGGGTATCATAAACTCATTAATTATGCATGAAGTGCTCAAGGACCAATCGTAGCGCAGGTCCGTCCTATATTTGTGAATGGCTGGGTTTCATTCATTGTTTTTTCAGTCAAAACCGCTGAGGGACAGCTATATAAAAAAAAAATGTTTTGGTCACATACACATATTTAGCAGATGTTATTGCGGGTGTAGTGAAATACTTGTGTTCCTAGCTCCATCAGTGCAGTAGTATCTAACAGTGCAGTAGTATCTAAAAATGATTCACAACAATACACCCATATCGAAAAGTAAAAGAATGAATTTAGAAATATATAAATATTAGATGGAGCAATGTCGGCGTGGCATTGACTAAAAGTAGAATATAATACAGTGTATACATATGTGATGAGTAAAGCAGTATGTAAACATTATTAAAGTGACTAGGGTTCCATTATTAAAGTGGTCAGTGATTCCAAGTCTATTTATATCGGGTAGCAGGCACTAAGTTGCAGGGTTGCGTAACCGGGTCGAAGCCGGCTAGTGATGGCTATTTACCAGTCTGATGGCTTTAAGATAGAAGCTGTTTTTCAGTCTCTCGAGCTTTGATGCACCTGTACTGACCTCGCCTTCTGGATGATAGCGGGGTGAACAGGCCGTGGCTCGGGCGGTTGATATCCTTGATGAGCTTTTGGCCTTCCTGTGACATTGGGTGCTGTAGGTGTCCTGGAGGGCAGGTAGTTTGCCCCCGTTGATGCGTTGGGCAGAACGCATCACCCTCTGGAGAGCCCTGCGGTTGCGGGCGGTGTAGTTGCCATACCAGGCGGTGATACAGCCCGACAGGATGCTCTCAATTGTGCACCTGTAAAAGTTTGTGAGGGTTTTAGGGCCAAGACAAATTTCTTCAGCCTCCTGAGGGTGAAGAGGTGCTGTTGCGTCTTCTTCACCACACTGTCTGTGTGGGTGGACCATTTCAGATTATCAGTGATGTGTACGCTGAGGAACTTGAAGCTTTCCACCTTCTCCACTGCGGTCCTGTCGATGTGGATAGGGGCGTACTCCCTCTGCTTTTTCCTGAAGTCCACGATCAGCTCCTTTGTGTTGTTGACATTGAGTGAGAGGTTATTTTCCTGGCACCACACTCCCAGGGCCCTCACCTCCTCCCTGTAGGCTGTCTCATCATTATTGGTAATCAGGCCTACTGCTGTTGTGTCGTCTTGATGATTGAGTTGGAGGCGTGCGTGGCCATGCAGTCATGGGTGAACAGGGAGTACAGGAGGGGGCTGAGCACGCACCCTTGTGGGGCCCCTGTGTTGAGGATCAGCGAAGTGGAGGTGTTGTTTCCTACCTTCACCACTTGGGGAGCGGCCCATCAGGAAGTCCAGGACTGAGTTGCACAGGGCGGGATTCAAACCCAGGACGGCAAGCTTAATGATGAGCTTGGAGGGTACTATGGTGTTGAATGCTGAGCTATGGTCAATGAACAGCATTCTTACATAGTTATTCCTCTTGTCCAGAGGGATAGAGCAATGTGTAGTGCCATAGCGATTGCATCGTCTGTGGATCTATTGGGGCAGTATGCAAATAGAAGTTGGTCGAGGGTGTCAGGTAAGGTAGAGATGATATGATCCTTAACCAGCCTCAAAGCACTTCATGATGACAGATGTGAGTGATACGGGCGATAGTAATTTAGTTCAGTTACCTTTGCTTTCTTGGTTACAGGAACAATGGTGGACATCTTGAAGCAAGTGGGGACAGCAGACTGGGATAGGGAGAGATTCAATATGTCCGTAAACACTCTAGCCAGCTGGTCTGCGCATGCTCTGAGGATGCGGCAAGGGATGCCGTCTGGGCCGGCAGCCTTGCGAGGGTTAACACGCTTAAATGTCTTACTCACGTCTGCCACAGAGGAGAGCCCGCAGTCCTTGGTAGCGGGCCACATCAGTGGCACTGTGCTATCCTTAAAGCGGGCGAAGAAGGTGTTTAGCTTGTCTGGAGCAAGACGTCGATGTCCGTGACGTGGCTGGTTTTCCTTTTGTAGTCTGTGATTGTTTGTAGACCCTGCCACATACGTCTCGTGTCTGAGCCATTGAATTGTGACTCCACTTTGTCTCTCTACTGACGTGTTGCCTGTTTGATTGCCTTACGGAGGGAATAACTACACTGTTTGTATTAACCTGGCAATGGACAGTAGAAATATACAAACCCATGGTTGCGGCTTTACTTCGACCAAGTGTTTGTTTGTATGTTTTTGCCAATGACAGATAATCATTGTGATAGTTTAAACCAGGTAATATTAAAATGATCGAACATGGCGCAGTTTATGCACAGCTACTATCCTGCTCGATTTGTGCCTTCACAAAATTAAACGACAATGTTCTGTCATGCATTTATAAAATGAAAAATGGAAAGTGGCCTGTGCATCTTGCCCGATTTAATTTAGGCCATATGGCACATTACGCACTGCAGCGGAGCAGTGCATTCTATGTCAGGACATACATTGCAACATTGAAACATTTGATCGTGTGGCCCATTGTCTCATGGCAGCTTTGATGTCAGCAACTGGCAAAGTGAACAAAACTTTCAGTAGTTGGAAAAAGTAATGTGCAGTACATGCGAAGTGGAAGTTTTAATTGTGGCTTTCCCCAGTCTCAGTTTGCATATTTGTTCCTAAAAGCAAGTCAATGTTTTTTAAATGTCAGCAAGTCCATATTTTTCAAATGTAACTTATGCTTAAATTGTGCATGCTACTTGAAATAAGCCTATAACCTTAATCTAGCGAACATAAATCAGGCCTGTGCTCCAGTTTGTCTGTACCGAAAACATAATCAACCACAAAACCACCCAGGTTTCAATTAATTAATTTATCTTCAATCAATCTTATACAACCTTACCAAATGACTAGGCTACAATGTAAATTACAGAGGTACTCTTATTACTGTAGATTGTATGTTACAATCTTATATAAATCCAGAAGGGAGCCACATGTAGGCTACCCTGTGTGATGTCCAGAAACGAGTATGGCTGTCCGGACTGACTGTGGCAAAAAAATAATGTTGGTGACCAGATAGAAGCCTTCACATAAACTCAGCATAAATGAAAGTGTGAATTCTGATTTTAAATTCAGGTAAATAAAGGAACTCAATGGAGACAAACTTCCTTGACATCCTTTCACTAGAGCTCTCCACAGCTCACTCGTGTGAGCAGAGCCAAGGAAACAAAATGAGATACATTTAATAGAGCAGTCGAAAAGTTCACAAGCGAGTTAATGAGTTAATGTAATGTAATCATGTTTCAATTTATCAATTGTATTTTGAATATTTGTATTGAATATCGATGTATGCAGGCTGACTTTATTCATGTGTGCCTTTGTCCCACAAACAAAGGTACAAACATAAGATGAGTTATTCATGATGTTTTGTTTTAGGAGGGGGAGGTAGGGGCTGGGGAGGGGGAGAGAGGTGGGGGTGGAGTGGGAATGGGTTGCACCTACTGAGAAGGGGGAGGTAGAGGGGAGATGGGACGGACAGGACAATTATTTACTTTTTATTTCATTAACTTATCTATTTTTGGTTTGTTTGGTGTTTTTTCCTGTATCCATGTTGAATTTTTTTTACTGTTTTTAAATTCTTTATCTAAGTACTTTTTGAATATTATTGCCTGTCTGTGATTTGAACCCAACACAGGAAAAAAAAGAAAGAATAAAAGGTTGGTCACAAAAAAAGTAGTAAACCATTCTCATTCTCATTATCATCTGTATATAAACCTAAACCCTCTCTTTAAAAACGCCATTGAGAAACATATGGGGAATATCCAACAGCTGTTATGTAAAACAGAATCCCTAAAAGCCAATAGCTGTGATGTATGTTAAACAGAATCCCTAAAAGCCAATAGCTGTGATGTAGCACTTATAAGATTGGAGGATGGACATGAATAGTATGAATAGATAAATATACTGCATGTATAGTGGAGTCTTTGTTGCCTGGCCCTAAGGTCTGGGGAGTAGAGGTTGACTTACAGTAGAGGGTCTTTTAATTATTGGCCTGTATGTCCCTCTCTGTTGGGGCGGATGTGGTGGGAGGTGTGTGTGTGTGTGTGTGTGGGGGCGGGGGAGCTAGCGGGGGCATTGTTCGAGAGCGAGCAGAATGTATTTGTATTCCAATTCTTTCCTTAAATAAATGCGACACACACAGTGACACATGCCACATTGGCTGTGTTTACACAAGTAGACCAATTTTAATCTTTTTTTTTCACTAATTGGCCTTTTGTCCAATCAGATCAGCTCGGGTTGACTGTGTAAAAGCAGCCAAAGACTGCTGTGTGTGTACAAGTACAACCCTCTCCTGAAGGACCTCTGTGTCCGAGAGCGTCCATCTTGAGGAGGCCTACAGTGAGCAGCATTATTCCCTGTCCCAACTTTATTTGTGCCAGTAGGGACTGGGTCAGTGTGACACAGATCTCTGCTCCTTATGCTATGTGAGCTAATCCAGCTCTTCTTCTTCCCACACACACAGACACAAAGTGATGTCCCAGTAACTCCTGCTGGTATACCAGGGAGATGTGTGTTTGATTGATTGTTTATTAGGACCTCTTTTAGCCCACAATGGGACAAAATATAGGTACAGTAACATTCATAACATACAGTATTGAAAGTATGGAAGCTGTTCTTGAGCAATAGCCTTCATTAAAGCCTTATCAAATCTGGGACTCAGTCTTTCCTTCAGGGTCCCTTGTTAGGCCCATCTCTCATTCCTGACTTCAGCTAACTAGGTCCCCTCACAGCTGGATCATTGCTGGATCACTCTCAAATCTTAATAATTTAATGTCTTCATGGCAGTTATACCAAAGGGAATGTCTGACTGTCAATGTGCTATTTCCAAGATAATAAAAAACTAGAAAAATCAGTGTCGAGGTCAAATGATGCTCTCCGCGACGCCAGATAAGATGTAACATGTCTTGCCATGCTATTAATAGCTTCACAAAATCTGCGTCCCAAATGGCACCCTATTTGCGATGTAGTGAACTACCTTTGACCAGGGCCCATGACCCAGAGCCCCACAGTGCACTTAAAGGCAATAGGGTGCCCTTTGGGACGCGTCACAGAGAGATAATTCCTGCCTCATTATCGCAGCTTGTGTGGCGAAGAGAAGACTCCCAGCCAAAGGCTCCTCTGTCTCTGTGGGGCGTACAAGTTGTATAAGTACAGTATGCATTTCAAATGGCACTCTATTCTCTATATAGTGTACTACTTTTAAACAGCGCCCATATATAAGGAATAGGGTGCCATTTGGGACTCAACCAGAGAGAGATCTTCTCTCCTTGCTCTCGCTTTCTGCTCAAACGCCTGTCTCTGTGTCTCTGCTGGAGAAGAGTAATTAAACAATTACACACCGGCGAGAGGAGAGAGCTCTCCATATGTTAATGCGTACACTCCTCACAGTTAGAAGACCTTGAAAAAGGAGGCGAGAGGAAAAAGCACTCCACTTAGCACTCCAAATAGCCCAGCATTCTTTATGTTGTATTCATTAGATAGTTTGGGGTTCTCAGTGCAAATGGCTGTATTTTAGATATTAAATGAATGTGAGGGCACAGTATGGGGTTACTTAAGAGGTACACATTTAGGCTTCATAACTCCTTCGAAGGCTGTAAGGGGAAGTAAACATTTTGGTAAGTTTGGTTCTAGGCTTATTTGCTTTAAAATCATCAAATTTGGAAACAATCACCTCAGTCATAGGAAAAACAAAGCTGCATTTTATGGTGGGCTGGGACGAGAACAACCTGTGTGTGTGTGAGCATGGGCCCGAGGTCTTGAGAGGGGAAGGAGCATGGCTAGAGGGGTGGGTGAAGGAGCAGTGTGTCATGGGTGTGGTGGGGGATATGGGTCTTCTGCAGTTTGGTCATTCAATCACATTAGTCATTGGCCGTGTTCGAGAGCATCAAAACGGTGATGTATCACAGGTAAATTGTGACTGACTGATCTACAAATAAGATTGAGTAGTTATTTATGATGCAAGGTGATTTGTAGATCAGTCAATCTCGACTCACCTTTAAAGTTGGCTGCAATGTCAAACGCTCCCATTGTCTCTTCACTCTGTTTGACAGTGATATGGGTGTGTTCCTTAGTTTGCATTTCACTGATTCAGTATAGATATATCAATATAGATAGTCATTTTAGCAGTATCTCTGCTTCACAACAGTCTAAAACAAAAGCAAGTTTTAACAGTTTGACATTCATTTGTGCACCTCTGTTCACAATAAGGATCCAGAATATTTGTCTCTGTGATCATGTCATGATGAGTGCCCTGCGTTGAAACCTTAGCATTTCTCCTGCCACACTAAGTGGTCCTTATCGTCAACATAACAGCTCTACAATATCTGATTACATTTAAATCCAATACATTTAAGTAGAAGACAGAGCCAGGTGTGTGTGTGTGCGTGTGCGTGTGTGTGTGTGCGTGTGCGTGGAAATGTTGTAGAGAATAGAATAAACATCTCATTGGACCATATCACCAAAACAAAACCCAACAGAGTGCATAGCATATTCAACCTCTGTTTATTTGATAAATCTTTTGTCCATCAAAATGGAGGATGCCAACATACAGCTAACAAACATACCGGCGAGGAAGAATGACAGACAGTAGACGCAGCTAGGGCACAAGATGAGAATATTGATTCACAGTCCTCTTTTTGTCCAATCACAGAGAGGGAGTGGGTGGGTGGGTGGGTGGGGGGGGGGGGGCTACTGTCACTGTCTGCCCTTGATCCTCATTGGGTGCTACAGGCGTATGGATAGCTACATACCACACTGACCCTGAGGGGGTAAACACCACAGAACTAGAATAAGTAGAACGGGCCTCCCCATTCAAGTCAATGATGCAATAATGGGAGGACTGGCAGCCATTTTGAGTGTACCCATGAATTTAGCAGTCAAATTGCTTTTGTCAAATGTTCCAAGCCCTTTCTATTAATTATATTTCTATGGTAAACACAACAGGCCTATGGGTTTATACATACATGTAGAACATCACACTCAGGAATGAAATGGACTGTATGCATGGCTCTACTGAATGTGTCCTGGCCACTAGTGTCACTCAATACTGTTAGTTAATCTGCCCATGCCTAAGAATAGGATTGCACCAATAACAGTGACAGTACGATAAACCTCACTGCCTATGTGAGTCTCTGAAGGTGGAAATAAAACAAGGTCGGAAGCGGGAGCGACAGTGGAGACAAGGGGATAATAGTTACACATGGGGAGGATGGTGACGAAGACTGTCTTTGGCTCCATTCCAATAATCCCAACTGAAATACTACTTAAAATGCAGCAACGTATTGGCCATATTCTAAATGGTATGCTTGCGTGGATATGGGAGCCTTTTTTGTGCCCAGATGTCTCAATTCAGTGGAAGAATGTAGATATTAGTGATTAATTAACTACACGATCCTAATTGTAATAGACTGTGTATACTATTATCATAATTGGTTTATTTGATATACCACAAACACCCCCTTTAACCACCACTCAAACTACCTCCTCTAGGTCACCTCAGAGGTAGCCTCTGCCGAGTTCCCAACAACTGGATGTTCCGGTTTTCAGTGGAAATTTAAAACACCTGTGACGCGATTTCCGCTTTTGGACATTAGCAAGGCGACACTCCATCTTAACTCCTCTTCCACATTTACTGGATTGGTTGAACAGTGCAGAAGAGAACCTCCCCTGACAGTTTTCTTTTCTTCTTGTCAAAACCAGTATGTAGGGGATCTAGTTTCAGGCGTTTCTTTTACACCTCCTACATTATGTTACCTCAGAGGCAGCGTGGTTTCAACAAGTCACATCACATCATGTACATCAACAAAGACAGTGGCCACGGCCACACACTATGGCTATGTTTATAACAGTGGATGCGGTGCAGTACATAGAAATCCCTGCTGCATCACGGTGGACAACTTACTTGTCCACCGTGAAACGGCAGCCTATTCCATATACTGTACATTACTTTTGACCAGGATCCGCCAAGGGACACTCTGTCAACAAGAAAACGGATGTCTTCACACCGGCCCTCCTACTTTTTAAAATGATGAGAGACAACATTCTACAGACGTCGTTGACAACCTGGTCTAAACCAAATCCTCTTAGAAGTGGATGTAGTTGGAAGTGGAAGAAGACCATAGGCAGTGATGGTACAGACCAGGCGGGTAGTTGGTGATGGCAGTGAGTTATTGTAACACAGAGTAAGAGGAGATAGTCACCAACATTATTTGACTTGTTTCTATTTTTTTTTTTACTCCTTCTAAGTCAGTGGCTTGTATTGCAATTGTGCTGTTGTTGTGTCCTGGCAGAGAAAGCACGAGAGAGCCGCTCCTTTTGTTTGTTTGTTAGTTAAGGCTATTGATAATTTCTGATGACCGGAATTGGAGATGAGTGGTGACTGGTGAATGACACAAACATTGAGGATTGATATAGCGTCTGATAGGATTAAGTTCTGTGGTTGTGATGTCGTGTCGGCGTCTCTCTTCCATCTCCTGATGATGAATCACAAAATGGCCGCTTGGCAATGGTGTACATTTCTCCTGGAAAGTCTCTCTATTTGACCAAGACAAGCCATCACTGTCATTTTCTAGCACAGAAGTATCAACATGCTATGCTAGCTACCAACAGGGAAAGACAAAGTAAATACACAAGGTCATGGGTTTTTAAGCAAAGGATTGGTTGGGGGGGTTGAATAGATAATATGACCCGACAGCAGGACAGGTCCTAGCTTGAGGGAGGGGGTTGCAACAATCAGCGTGGTCTCTCCTCAAGCAGACAGACATTTCTTTCTGTCTCCTTTGTTTCAGCAGGCATGCGGTGATGAGATAAAATATATAATCAAATATCTATTTACACATAATTATAACTGTTTAAATTTAAAATCATCCTTTTCCCATTAATGAAAAGTAAACTGTAAACATGCACACTTTTTACTGAGTCGCCTCGATCCAGGCTCCGTATGGACTACACACAAAAATATGTCCAATGACCGTCGACCAATGATGCTATGTTAGGATTGTAGAGGTGATGTGGTCATTGAAATGTTTCCCATACGTACTGGTTAGAGGTGTTGCAGGGTCAGACAGACCCTGTGGTCCACAGAGATAAAGTCTGTGTCCCAAATGGCACCCTATTCCCTATATAGTGCACTACTTTTGATAGGGTTTTGGTCAAAAGCTTTACACTATATTAGGATTAGGGTGCCCTGGGACTAAACCACTGTTTTACCTCTACCCAATGGTCATTGGACATGTGTCTCTGTTTTAGTGGGGCCTGGACACGAGAGTCTCGGCTCAGTGTGGTTTTAAAGGGAACTCGGGGCGAAGACATCAAAGCCTCGCCCCGTGAGTGGTGCTCTGGTGAGTCCTAATGGCACCATATTCACTACCCAGTGCACTACCTTTGACCAGGGCCCAAAGGGAATAGGGTGCCATTTGGGACAAACACTCAGTGTACCATGGAGGTTCACTCTGCCCTCACCCCCCTGGGCCCTGCACCCTAACCCCTACATCCTACTGTATGAGGGTGCTCGACACCAAAGGGAATGTGTTGTGAACCAGCCCCAGACAGTTATTCAAGTGACCCACTGAAGAACACTGATCTGTATGTACTCTTCTATACTATCCCACTGGGCACAGATGTCAATTCAATGTCTATTCTACGTTGGTTCAACGTCTATTCCACGTTGGTTCAATGTGGAACAGATGTGGAAACAACATTGATTCAATCAGTGTTTGCCCAGTGGGATGCCTCAAAGCTCTACACTAATAATACATTATTAAAAACAGAAAAACTAAATCTGTTGTTCTGCCCCTGAACAAGGCAGTTAACCCACTGTTCCTAGGCCGTCATTGTAAATAAGAATTTGTTCTTAACTGACTTGCCTAGTTAAAAAAATGTTGTAATTTTTTTTTCAAGAATGTATGTGTATGTGTAATACACAGAATATACAAATACTGTATCTGCACATATATAGCTGGCCACTGTTGTTGGGACAGTAATATTTTCATACGGGTAGTGGTATATCTTAGTCGATGGATACCACATTCTGCCACACGGGTGTCTTGCCTGTTCAGCTTTTGCCGTTAGGTTTGACTCCTATGTGTGATTTTCAGTTCAGCCCATTTCAATCGATAACATATCTTCCTGTTGCTTCAATGGTACCATCCAGCAACAAACATGATTTGAATAACACCCACCATTTTACAGCCAGCGAGCCCTCATCCCTGGCCTCCTAGTTTTGCACTCTTGGACACTTCACATTGCGAGCTAATGTTTTTACACTGTAATTAGGAATAGTGTTTCACAGGATAGATCCTCCCGAAATAGCAGGTTAAATTTAGTTCCTGTCCACGCTATGGTAAATCAGACCCCTAAGGCCTGGGGCAGTCAGGGCAGGCTGTTATATACCAGCACTAGCTAGCTGAATCCATTTCAATCTCTAAAAGTCTTCTGGGACATATGTAGCTGGATGAGGCTTGTTGATTCAATGTATGGATGAGGCTTGTTGATTCAACCTATAGATATCCTACTAGGCAGCATGCACTACTGCTTATTCAACCTAAAGCTTTCCTAGTGTGCACTTCTGATTGGGACTTCTCTCATCTCTACAGTGATACATGTAACATTACAGTAAGGACCTACCCAACCTCCTTCAGTCTCCTCTCCCTCTACACTGAACTCTGCTCTTATAGAGGTCCTACTGGGCTCTTCTGATTGGGCAACAGACTTATCTCACATTCTCTACAGTGATATATATCTCGTCCACTCCTCACCCCAAACTCCTTTGGTCTTCTCTACACTGGGTTTCTTTCTTCAACCTATAGCTGATCCTACTGGGCACTTCTGAGGGGGACATGGGACTCCGCTCTCATCTCACGTCGCTACAGTGATGCATATAAGTAAGGTCCACGTCTCTCTCCAACCTCTTTTGTCTCCCCTGTACACTGGGCTCTGTTCCACTGATCTGGCTCGAAGGACCAATGACCTTGCCATTTGGAAGAGAACAATAAAACCAGTCTAAGTTGAGGGCCTGTGTGACTGAGTCTCAGAGGGGTTTATACACTTACTAAGATGGTGGGTGACCTGTCTACAGTATGTGAATAAGCCACATGAAGATAAACAGACAAACCTCCAGTCCTTGCCATCTGTTTGACCTGACACCAGATCAGCTATTGATATTCTACAAAACTAGGCTAAAGATGGTTGTTGTGAGCAAATATGCTGGGGGGAAAAAATCCCTGCATGTTAGTTTGAGTTTCCCATGCTTCCCAGGCCATTGTTACTGTGTGTTTTGTCCTGCTGCCACCGTCAAGCGTAAACGAAGCAGTCAATAATAGATGATCTCTTTCCGTTTCATCTCTCAGGCAGTGCAGTGTTCTGTGCCGTGGAGAGACACTGGAGTGAATACTCTACAAGCTCTGATCCATTATTCAACGGGCTCCTCAAAGAGAGAGGAGAGCTTGCCACACACACACACACACACACACACACACACACACACACACACACACACACACACACACACACACACACACACACACACACACACACACACACACACACACACACACACACACACACACACACACACACACACACACACACACACACACACACACACACATGCACACGCACACACAGACACACACTACTTTCATCTGCTGTATGTCAATCATCCCATCCCTTGCTCTCTCTCTTTTGCGCTCTTTCTTTTCTTCTACTCTTCTCTTCCCATTTCCCCTTCTGCTGCTTCGCTCTTTGTCTTTCTCTCTCTTTATGTGTTTCCTTATCACTCCATCTCTCTATCCCTCCATTTGAGAACCAAGGCAGTATCCTAGATGAACCTATATGCTGCTGGCACTGTGTTTTGCCAAGGCAGTGTGGCATTACTGATGGGGCTGGGGCTGGGGCTGAAGCTGAGTTTGGAGCTGGGGTTGACTGAGCTAGTGTGCCAGTGGCAGGGTCAGAGTTCAGAGTTCACAGGAAGTTCTAGAAGCTAGAACATGGATACACAGGAAGTGGTCATTACACTGAGAGGAAGTCAGTTCATTCTGAAGTGGTACTGTAGGTCCAAGGGGCAATGACTTGGTCTGTGGGACCTATTGAGTTGTCCCGAGGGGTTGGTGAATGTGTTTGTGAAGAGGGGGGAGTTTGAAGTGTCCTCCTCACTCATAGTCCCGACTTCTGTTGCGTCTCTTGAAGAACAAGAAGGGGGTCTTCTGAGGAGGGCCCAGTAGCATGGGAACCTGGTTCTTATGTGTGATCTTGATCTGTAAGGGGAGGAGGGACAAGATGAAACGATATTCAACAACTCTTGTAGGACAATGGAAGTTTGCTTCAGAAACCAATGTGCCTTCATCTGTAGGAGGGAGGGACAAGAGAACATTTGACCAGGAAGTGTCCAGAAGTCTGGTCCTTCTTTTCTACTTCTAAATCCTTAACATATAAGATACACAATGTTATTTTACCATCATTTCCTGCTAAAGAAATAGCCAGCTTTTCATGCTACCCCACAGATAGAAGATTCACTTTTCAGAGCAACTATCTGACCTTGAAATCCAAATAACCAACAAAGAACAGAACACAGAACACTGTGCCTCAGCTCAGCCTGACATCCCCGCAGGTTCAACTGTATAAAGGAGGATGGGGCGCTGAGGTTTAGGGTGACACACTTCTTTTCTCAACACTATTTAAACTGAATTGTTCTATATATAGCAGAGGGCATTTTGCTGTTACTACGTGATGTGTGAATGGATTCCAGCGAGCATTTCCTCCTCCTCTAATGACATAACCAGTCAGTGGTCCGCTGTGACAAAACACTGTTTCAATTAACACAGCTGTCACAGTGAAGGTGGGGAGTGTGATGGAGAGGGATGGAGGGAAGAGAGAAGGAGAGAAGGAAATTGAAAAGGCATAGGGAGCAGGAAGGGAGGCAGGTGGAGGTGTAGCGTGGGGGTAGAGTGTGTGTTAGTGTGTGTGGTGAGTCTCTGACCGTGCATGGGGGCTGCATCCAAGGCTCCCCATCGATCTGCATGGGCAGCAGCCGGGATGTCCTGTGAGTAGAGAGATAGGGGGTCAGAGTCAGATCACATGCACCTCTGAGGCACGATATTCCCATTCACACTGTCCATACCATCCCAGGACCAGAGTCAAACACTGCTGTCTTTGTTCCCACGAGTCCTTTTCCCAGACAGGCCCCCACTCTAAACTAACTCACATACACCCCCCCCCACACACACACACACACACACACACACACACTCACACACACACAAAGATAGTTTAAGCCTTTCATGCATGCCTCTCCAGCTAGGGAAACTCAGTATGGGAGAATGACTGATGAATGTTATTTTAATTCTGTTTTCGGAAAATATTAAGGGTAGGCTGAAACAGGTGAGGGGAAAGCTTTGACTGAGTCTGCTATAAACTGTACTTTAACTGGCCTTACTGTAAATGTTTAATGGAGTGGGAACTGCTAGAGCAACAACAACATGTGAACTAATTCCACTTTTCTAAAACAGATTGGTTGTTGGCATATCCAAAAGTGGCCTGAGTGCCCTCAGACGTGTGAAAAAGCTAATCTGTCAGGCCATGATGGCCAGCCTCTCTGTGGCTGTAATGAGTGAGTCAGCAGGTCAATGTTCTGTTTACTGGACACAGAGGCTCAGAAGAACCTTCTGTTTTAAAGAGTGTGAAGTGAGGAAGAGAAGGGAGCAGGAGACACTTCTGTCTGCGGGACTCAGCTCTGGTTCTGGTGATGGAGACACAACGGGATGGAAGTGGGGAGAAGAAGGGAGGAAGATGGGTGGAGGGATGGATGGAGGGACAGAGGGGATAGTAGCAGAAAGGGTCCTGACCTGATGGTGACGTTAGCACACTGGGCCAGTCTGCGGCCAGCACTCTTCAGGCCTGAGTAGATCTTCCCCATCTCCATGGCCCCCTCCAGACCCACCACCTCTAGCAACTGGTCGCTCAGGTCTGGGAGAGGGAGAGGGAGATCAGTTAATACTTTCTGAGCAAAGAAAGAACAAAGCAAATGGAGAATGGTAAAGTGCATTAACGAGTTTTGAAGAGTTTTAGTTCGGTCATAGAAGGGCACAGCTAAAGACAGGCTGTAGTACTTCTTTTATTTTTATTTTTTATAATATATCTATTATTTTTTTACCCCCAATTTCGTGGTATCCAATTGTTAGTAGTTACTATCTTGTCTCATCACTACAACTCCCGTACAGGCTCGGGAGAGACGAAGGTCGAGAGCCATGCGTCCTCCGAAACACAACCCAACCAAGCCGCACTGCTTCTTAACACAGCGCGCATCCAACCCGGAAGCCAGCCGCACCAATGTGTCGGAGGAAACACCGTACACCTAGCGACCTGTTCAGCGTGCACTGCGGCCGGCCCGCCACAGGAGTTGCTAGTGCGTGATGAGACAAGGATATCCCTACCTACCAAACCCTCCCTAACCCGGACGACGCTAGGCCAATTGTGTGTTGCGCCATGGACCTCCCGGTCGCGGCCAGCTGCGACAGAGCCTGGGCTCGAACCCAGAGTCTCTGGTGGCACAGCTAGCACTGCCTGGCTGTAGTACTTTTGGATTGTGGCCCCTATTTTTTAAATAAATCAAATCAAATATTATTGGTCACATACAGATATTTAGCAGATGTTATTGCGGGTGTAGCGAAATGCTTGTGTTCCTAGCTCCAACAGTGCAGTAGTATCTAACAATATGCACAAATCTAAAAGTAAAAGAAGGGAATTAAGAAATATATAAATACCGGATCGAGCAATGTCAGAGTGGCATTGACTAAAATGCAGTAGAATAGAATACAGTAAATACATATGAGAAGAGTAAAGCAGTATGTAAACATTATGTAAACATTATTAAAGTGACTAGTGTTCCATTATTAAAGTGACCAGTGATTCCAAGTCTATGTATATAGGGAAGCAGCTTCTAAGGTGCAGGGTTGCATAACCAGTGGAAGGTGGCTAGTGATGGCTATTTAACAATCTGATGGCCTTGAGATAGAAGCTGTTTTTCAGTCTCTCTGTCCCAGCTTTGATGCACCTGTTGAGGAACTTGAAGCTTTCCACCTTCTCAACTGCTGTCCCGTCGATGTGGATAGGGGCGTGCTCCCTCTGCTGTTTCCTGAAGTCCACAATCAGCTCCTTTGTTTTGTTGACATTGAGTGAGAGGTTATTTTCCTGGCACCACACTCCCAGGGCCCTCACCTCCTCCATGTAGGCGGTCTCGTCATTGTTGGTAATCAGGCCTACTGCTGTTGTGTCGTCTGCAAGCTTGACGATTGAGTTGGACGCGTGCGTGGCCACACAGTCATGGGTGAACCATTGTGGGGCCCCTGTGTTGAGGATCAGCAAAGTGGAGATGTTGTTTCCGATGTTCAGCACCAGGGGGTGGCCCGTCAGGAAGTCCAGGACCGAGTTGCACAGGGTGGAGTTCAGACCCAGGGCCCCAAGCTTAATGATGAGCTTGGAGGGTGCTATGGTGTTGAATGCTGAGCTATAGTCAATGAACAGCATTCTTACATAGGTATTCCTCTTGTCCAGAGGGATAGGGCAATGTGCAGCGCGATGGTGATTGCATCATCTGTGGATCTATTGGGGCGGTAATGAAATTGAAGCGGGTCTAGGGTGTCAAGTAAGGTAGACGTGACATGATCCTTAACTAGCCTCTCAAAGCACTTCATGATGACAGAAGTGAGTGCTACAGGGCGATAGTCATTTAGTTCAGTTTGATTTCTTGGGTACAGGAACAATAGTGGACCTCTTGAAGCAAGTGGGGACAGCAGACTCGGATAGGGAGCGATTAAATATGTCCGTAAACACTCCAGCCAGCTGGTCTGCGCATGCTCTGAGGACGTGGCTATGGATGCCGTCTGGGCCGTAGCCTTGTGAGGGTTAACACGCTTAAATGTCTTTCTCACGTCGGCCACGGAGAAGGAGAGCCCACAGTCCTTAGTCGGTGGCACTGTGTTATCCTCAAAGAGGGCAAAGAAGGTGTTTAGCTTGTCCGGAAGCAAGACGTTGGTGTTCGCGACGTGGCTGGTTTTCCCTTTGTAGTCTGTGATTGTCTGTAGACCCTGCCACATACGTCTCGTGTCTGAGCCGTTGAATTGCGACTCCACTTTATCTCTCTACTGATGTATTTTTATTCATCCTCTCGTTAAGAATACACACATCCTCATATGCTTATGGTTCAGGAACTTTAGATAGCTAAAGAAGGTAATCAATGCCTTCATAAAGCACACAGGAAATAGATTTTCCACATACAATT
This sequence comes from Salvelinus alpinus, assembly GCF_045679555.1. NCBI lineage: Eukaryota > Metazoa > Chordata > Actinopteri > Salmoniformes > Salmonidae > Salvelinus > Salvelinus alpinus. The sequence goes on from NC_092105.1 coordinate 33,316,020, forward strand.
TAAATAAATTCTTCAACTAATCAGGTCTGTTTTCTTCCTCTACTTTCTACCCACTACAATCTCAGTGTCTCTCATTTGCTCCCTCTCACTCTCTGTCTAACTAAACCATATCGCCAGTTAATCAGCCATGTCAGTGTGAGCAGTTCTCAGGTGCTCCTGAGCTGATTAACAGTGCAGGGCCTGTGCTCTGCCAGCTGACCACCTAAAGATATCCTGCCTAGTTTATCCACACAGAGAGAGCTGAGCCTGCCTGTGTGTCTGCAATAGTGAATCACTGGAGCCATCCTCAGCCCAGTGAAGGACATACACACGCGGACACACGCACAAACACATACACACACAGCACTGAGCGGACCATCTCAAAGGGTCCCGTGCCTAATTTCATTCCTGTCCCATACAAGCCCTAACATGCAGGGATGCCTGTTTTGACTGACTAGGTTATAGTCGAATTGTGACAGTGTGTTTGTGTGTGTGTGTGCAGTCATGCCTGTTTTGACTGTCTAGGCTATAGGGGGACTGTGACTGTGTGTGTGTGTGTGTAGTCATGCCTGTTTTGATTGACTAGGGCTATAGGGGGACTGTGACTGTGTGTGTGTGTGTGTTGTCATGCCTGTTTTGATTGACTAGGGCTATAGGCGTGCTGTACGGCCCTTGGCAGTTTCACATCGCTGTCACCCGAACCGTTCTGCCTTTATGCAACAAACAGGAAACAGTCGCGTGGCTGCTTTATTCGAGAGGGAGGGAGGAGACGACTGGCTTGGCTTGCACAAGGGATCTGATGCAAGCTGAAGCTCGTGTGAGATGAACTGTCTGTACATTGGTGGTGAACACTTAGTAATGTACACAAAGGAAATGAGATTACTTCCACAAAAGTCTGTGAGAGGTCAAAGTGGCTATACATTGTTCTCACTAAAATGATCTATATCTCCAGCACAGCTGAGCAGACGAGACAAAATACACACACCAGTGTGAAGTTTTGGATTTTGACTTCTTTGGAGTTTATGCTTCTTTTAAGTTAGATTTTGACTACTTAAAGTCTTTCTAAACATATTTGCTGTGCTGCATTCTGTGGGGTTACCACATAAAATACAGGTCATGTATTCCATTTAAAGAATTTAGCCATTTCGTGCTTCACGCTAGATGCTGTTAAAGTTCATATGGGAATAAGTCTCTCGCACTCTTAAATATTTTAGATGACAATTTAACAGCAAATGACAGATGAGGGATGGGGTGAACCATTCAAAATCACCAAAGGTAAAACACAAATAAAGATGCTGGCTCCACAGCATGACACTTTACCTATGGGGTTAAAGCAAATAAAGCTGTAAAGTATCATTAATACACTGGAAACTACATACACACAGTGTAAGCCTACAGCGAAATCTGATGTTTAATGTACTTCTGCTTCGACTTTAGTTTTCAGAGGGAGTCATCCTAAATACATTTTGTGGTCTCAATTCTTTCTACACAACTGAAATGATGCTTGGGCTGAGAAAGCTGTATTTGACATGCACAGAAAATAACTGATTGCTGTGAGAATAGATCTGGGTTTAAAGAGGGGACAAAACACCGTTGCCATGGGGACAAATGGGAACAAATAGCCCTGTAGCCTCTCCCCTTTACCCCTGTGCCCCGGTATATGCCCACTCATCAGTTATGGTCACACCGTCCTTAATCAACCAGCGGGGAAACCATCCTAAATCAGTCAGCGCAAAAATCATCCTAAATACAAACATCCCCCATCCCTCTGCCTGCCTGCCCGCCTGCCTGGCCTATGGGGGCCATTTTGTGCTCCTGTGCCCTGGATGCCCACTGACTGATCAGACATGGGACACATCCTAAATACAAACACCCCCATCTTTCTGTTTCCCTGGTCCACTGGGGACATTTAACCCAGTGGTGGTGGCTATTTTGTCAGCCAATGCCTCGTCCTTCCACAACCCAGGGGACTAGACCGGAGCACCAAGGACGCGTCCTAACTAAACCCTCGGCTTCTGTCCCACATGGCACCCTATGCCCTAGGGGTCTAGTCAAAAGTAATGCACTATTTAGGGAATAGGGTGCCATTTGGGACGCACACTCAGGCTCAGTCCCAGTAGTTTTTCCAAGAAAGAATAATAGGATTGCGATCCATTAAGAGAAAACTGGGCATGAATAGCCCTGGATTAGTGGCGGAGGGACTAGTGACACTATGGACGCTATGCAGGCACTAGTACATACGCAGGCTTCACATGACAGATGGGACTCTACAGGGACTGGACTATCCAGAAACAGCAGAGCTCTTCTTGGTACATGAGATGATTTAATAAGAGCAGAGCTGAGTAAATAAACACATACAGAATATTCAACCTAATAGAACATGTTCTATATCTAATAGCTGGATATATTCATTGCCTAATAATTATATAGCAAAATGTTAGAAATGTTATACAAATGTTAAATATTTACATATTGTATTATGTTACTTTTGTGAGAGAGAGAGAGAGAGAGAGAGAGAGAGAGAGAGAGAGAGAGAGAGAGAGAGAGAGAGAGAGAGAGAGAGAAGAGAGTTTGGACACACCTACATTGGAGAATAGTGAAGACATCAAAACTATGAAATAACACTTATGGAATCGTGTAGTAAACAAAAAGTGTTCAACAAATATAAATATATTTTAAATTCTTCAAAGTAGCCACCCTTTGCCTTGCTCATCCCAAACCATCTCAATTTGGTTGAGGCCAGGTGATTGTGGAGACCAGGTCTTCTGATACAGCACTATATCACTCTCCTTCTTGGTAAAATAGCCCTTACACAACCTGGAGGTGTGTTTTGGGTCATTTTACTGTGGAAAAACAAATGATAGTCCCACTACATTTACATTTTACATTTAAGTCATTTAGCAGACGCTCTTATCCAGAGCGACTTACAAATTGGTGCATTCACCTTATGATATCCAGTGGTTTGAATGCTGTGGTAGCCATGCTGGTTAAGTGTGCCTTGAATTGTAAATAAATCACCAACAGTGCCATCAGCAAAGCACCCCCACACCATCACACCTCCTCCATGCTTCACGGTGGGAACAACACATGCGGAGATCATCTGTTCACCAAAAATCTCAAATTTGGACTCATCAGACCAAAGGATAGATTTCCAACAGTCTCATGTCCATTGCTCGTGCTTATTGGCCCAAGCAATTATTTTCTTATTATTGGTGTCTTTTAGTAGAGGTTTCGTTGCAGCAATTCGACCATGAAGGCCTGATTCACACAGTCTCCTCTGAACAGTTGATGTTGAGATGTCTTACTTGAACTCTGTGAAGCATTTATTTGGGCTGCAATTTCTGAGGCTGGTAACTCTAATGAATTTACCCTCTGCAGCACAGTTAGGGCTATCTTCTGTTTACCACCCCTACCTTGTCACAACACAACTGATTGGCTCAAACGCATTAATGCCAAAAGATGGCGCCGAAGAACATGGGTGACGTTTTACATTCTCCCAACCAATTGTGCTATTTTGTATTTTTTTTTGCGTTTGTGTAACTTATTTTTTTACTTATTGTGTACACAATGTTGCTGCTACTGTCTCTTATGACCAAAAATAACTTCTGGACATCAGAACGAGTCCGACGAGCAGGATATCCTGCTTTCACTGGAACAAGCCCAGATCCACGCCTTTTGCGTGAAGAAAAGATGCCAGAAAAGGGGTCGCAAATGGCTGAATGAAGATGCGGACAATATAGAGCTAGCGGGATTTTCCATGCACCGACAGAACAGAGACGCTACCTCTGGTAAGACAAGGGGTGGGGGTGTGTGTCTTTTTGTCAATAACAGCTGGTGAGCGTTGTCTAATATTTAAGAAGTCTCGAGGTATTGCTCGCCTGAGGTAGAGTACCTTATGATAAGCTGTAGACCACACTATCTACCAAGAGAGTTCTCATCTGTATTATTCGTAGCCGTCTACTTACCACCACAAAACGAAGCTGGCACTAAGACCGCTCTCAACCAACTCTATAAGGCCATAAGCAAAGAAGAAAATGCTCACCCAGAAGCGGCGCTCCTAGTGGCCGGGGACTTTAATGCAGGCAAACTTAAATCAGTTTCTCCAAATTTTTACCAGCATGTCACATGTGCAACCAGGGGGGGAAAAATCCTATACCACCTTTACTCCACACACAGAGATGCATACAAAGCTCTCCCTCCATTTGGCAAATCTGACCATAATTATATCCTCCTGATTCCTGCTTACAAGCAAAAACTAAAGCAGGAAGTACCAGTGACTTGCTCAATACGGAAGTGGTCAGATGACGTGGATGCTACACTACAGGACTGCTTTGCTAGCACAGACTATAATATGTTCCGGGATTCATCCAATGTCATTGAGGAGTACACCACCTCAGTCATCGGCTTCATCAATAAGTGCATCGATGACGTCGTCCCCACAGTGACTGTACGTACATATCCCAACCAGAAGCCATGGATTACTGGCAACATCCGCATCGAGCTAAAGGCTAGAGCTGCAGCTTTCAAGGAGCGGGAGACTCATCCAGAAGCTTATGAAAAATCCAATTTGCATACCGCCCTAACAGATCCACAGATGACTCAATCGCAATCGCACTCCACACTGCCCTTCCCACCTGGACAAAAGGAACACTTATATGAGAATGCTGTTCATTGACTACAGCTCAGCATTCAACACCATAGTGCCCACAAAGCTCATCACTAAGCTAAGGATTCTGGGACTAAACACTTCCCTTTGCAACTGGATCCTGGACTTCCTGATGGGCCACCCCCAGGTGGTAAGAGTAGGCAACAACACGTCTGCCACGCTGATCCTTAACACTGGGGCCCCCCAGGGGTGTGTACTTTGTCCCATCCTGTATTCCCTGTTCACCCACGACTGCGTGGCCAGGCATAACTCCAACACCATCGTTAAGTTTGCTGACGACACAACGGTTGTAGGCCTGATCACTGACAACGATGAGACGGCCTATAGGGAGGAGGTCAGAGAACCTAGTACATCACTGGGGCCAAGCTTCCTGCCATCCAGGACCTATATAATAGGCGGTGTCAGAGGAAAGCCCATAAAATTGTCAGAGACTCAAGTCACCCAAGTTAGACTGTTTTCTCTGCTACCGCACGGCAAGCGGTACCGGAGCGCCAAGTCTAGGACCAAAAGGCTACTCAACAGCTTCTACCCCCAAGCCATAAGATTGCTGAACAATTCATAAAATTACCACCGGACAATTTCAATTGACCCCCCTCCCTTTTGTACACTGCTGCTACACTGCTGTTTGTTTGTTACCTATGCATAGGCACTTCGCCCCCACCTACATGTACAGATTACCTCAACTAGCCTGTACCCCTGCACACTGACTCTGTACCTGTACCCCCTGTATATAGCCTCGTTATTGTTAAGCTTATTGTGTTACTTTTTATTTTAGTCTACTTGGTAAATATTTTCTTCTTCTTGAATTGCACTGTTGGTTAAGGGCTTGTAAGTTAGCATTTCACGGTAAAGTCTACACTTGTTGTATTCGGCGCATGTGACAAATAAAGTTTGATTTGATTTGAATTAACTTTAACACAGCACACCTGTTAATTGAAATACATTCCAGGTGACTACCTCATGAAGCTGGTTCAGAGAATGCCAAGACTGTGAAAAGTTGGGATCAAGGCAAAGGGTCAAGGCAAAGGGTGGCTGCTTTGAAGAATCTCAAATAAAAAAATATATTTTGATTTGTTTAACACTATTTCATAGTTTTGATGTCTTCACTATTATTTTACAATGTAGAAAATAGTAAAAATAAAGAAAAACCCTGGAATGAGTAGCTGTGTCCAAACCTTTTACCGCTACTGTATATATCTCAATCAATTCACAACTTCTGTGCATTTACTAATGACACAAAACTGGGAGTTATTCTGGGTGAGGAAGAAATCACAAATGTTCCTGCCAGAACTATTTACATTGTATATAACTTACAAGTTATACACAGTGTAACCATCATCCATGTACATTTTGTTTTTTATTGTTCATTTTTTCATAATCATATTTGTATTGAATTAAATGTATCAACTAAATATTACACAATACAACAGCAGTAGTGTTGTACCTGTATACATGATTATTATAAACTGGATTTCATTATCCTCATTGCATTTACTGAAATGCTGTACCACTATACGGCTTTGGCAATATCTACAAATTGTATTTCAAGCCAATAAAGCAATGCGAGAGAGAGAGAGAATCACCATGATACTTTTTTCTCTCCTCTCCAATGTTTCCCGCTCCATCAGATCTGAGCTGCTGTACTGCAGCGCTTCGACACAATGAGGTAGAACTAATAATAGAGCCGAACAGAGCTCTTACATAACACAGAAACCCAGTGCATTGTGGGATGGTTGGCGGGTAGCTGGCCAAACGACTTTTGCTCTTGCCGTGCCACGGGCAATCACACGCTGGGTATAGTACAGTAATGCTCAACAATTAGGTAAAGACTAATGTGATGCAGTGAAACATACTGTTCACAAAACAGTTCAAAGGACTACATTTTTAAATGGGATGTGTGTGTGAGAGAGAGGAGAAAAGGAGAAATATGAAACAGTTCTACAAAATAATGTTTGAGGATTGTGATCAGTCCTTGGCAACTAGTCCTGCTATTCTCCACACCAGTTCAATAGTTTTCATAATGAACCACTTGGGTACAATTGCTTTGATGATACTATATGTAGATGTGAACCCCCTGAGAACAACCAGAACAGCCCCTAGGTACAGTACTTGTTCCAATAATTGCTCTGGTATTTATTTATAAACTAGTGTGTGTTGTTGTTTCCTTCCTCTGTCCCCTAGCTCCTGGCTCAGTCCGGCTGTCATTGTCTCAGGGTGGCCGCAGTGGAGGCCGGAGTGAGGACAGATGGTCAAGAGGAACTAGACCCCACCGTGAAACTGTTACTCCGGTAAAGTAAAGGTGCGTGGGCAGTAAAGGTGTGTGGGCAGGTGTGGCCTGCTTGGCCCGCTGACAGTATACAGGAATGATACACATACCCATTATTAGCTCCTTTCCTCCGCTAACCTAACCTTTCCTACGTCTTCCTTTCTCACATGCTGTATATTTATACACGTTCTGTTCACATAGCACATGCTATCTATTATAATAATAATATTCACATACTCTTTAGCTGTCTATGCAGCTCTTGTTAAGATGCTCCAAACTATGTTCTAATGCCATTCATAAACGACACTGATCTTTTATGACACAGTTCTCATGGGAAAAAAACTGATTGACCGTCAAACTCTTCAGATATGAAGGACACTTCTGAAAAGGCTCCTATTATCCCATAAGAAAGCCTGGCTCATTGAACCAGAAGTTCTAGACTCTTGTAAGTATGTGCCAGGAAGCAATAGCTCTTCCCATAATCCTCTCTGGGTGGGTAGTTTTATTATAGTTGTATCTATTTCTGTCATGGCAAACAACACAGGAGGGAAATGAAAAATTAACCCTTCTGTTTTAGCTGTGTGAGAGAGAGCAACAACAATAATCTGTATGGCAGAGCCCTGAAATAGCCCACACTACGGCCATGGAGTGACTCAAACTAGGAGCTGTTCAGGGGGAGGGTGGGTGGAGATGACTCCTGCAGGGGAGAGGTTGTGGGAACCTGGCCAGGCTTTAACCTGCAATGGCACACCTTTTACAACACACACACACAGAGAGAGAGAGAGAGAGAGAGAGAGAGAGAGAGAGAGAGAGAGAGAGAGAGAGAGAGAGAGACTGAAGAGATAGAGTTGGGGAGGAGGAGGGTGGTAACAAGGGTGCTTCCTGCCCCTGTCCCGGTCACTAAAGGACCCGTCAGCACCTCCTCTCAAGTGTTCCCCTCCTCTGACCATTATCCATTTCCTCCCCATCAACAGCAGTAAATAACCCCTGACTTAATCTATAGACAGACAGTATTTTACACTCACCACTTTCCTTCCTTGCTCTGTAACTCGAGCTGGCTTGACTCTAGCTATCTCCTGTTCCCAGTTGTGTGACACTTCCATAGGGTGAACCTTCTAGTTGTAGGAGATTTGTAGGAGGTGAATCAGAAATTTGAGGTGTCAGTCTGGAGAATCAGGCCAGCAGGGTTTTCACTCTGTGGTAAACTGACTGATTGTATTATCTGTAGAGCACAGCTTAAAAAAGCATGATCTTATTGCTGCAGAGTAAACAAGTGTCATCAACAATTAGTCATAAGCTGTACACACACACGTACATACACACAGCTGTGTTTTCGGGAAATTTCTGGACTTTTTGGGTTGTAAAATGCTATCACCATTAAAAATCCTATTTTCCCTTACCCCTAAACCTAACCCTTAACCTAAACCAAATCTTTAAGCTTAAAATAGAATTTGAACAAATTCAGGACCTGAAAAAACCTTTCTTTTCCAAAAAGTTTTTGTTTTCCAACCTTTTCAGGACATTAAGGTGAAATGTTAGGACATTGTGGTCCTGATAATGTAGAAAAACAAGTACACACACACTCACACACACACTCCTTTCCCTCTGCCTCTCAAAGAGACGTCCTTCTCCGCCCTTCTCTGCATTCTGTTTCCCAGAAGTTAATTTAATAAAGGTTCAACTCTGTGGGATGAAGCTAGACTAAAGCACAACATTCCCTCACATGCACATGCACACACAAACATGCACACACACACACTTGTGTGCACACACACGTGCACAAGAAAGACACACAAACACAGTGCTGCGGAGTAAATCACAATAACCATTAGAATTGCATATGCCTAGAAAACATTCAAAATGCAAAAACTCCCCACCCACCCACTCACACACATACTGACACAGACACTCATACACATACTGACACACAGACACTCACACACATACTGACACAGACACTCATACACATACTGACACACAGACACTCATACACATACTGCCACACAGACACTCACACACATACTGACACACAGACACTCATGCACATACTGACACACAGACACTCACACACATACTGACACACAGACACTCACACACATACTGACACACAGACACTCATATACATACTGACACACAGACACTCATACACATACTGACACACAGACACTCACACACATACTGACACACAGACACTCATACACATACTGACACACAGACACTCATACACATACTGACACACAGACACTCATACACATACTGACACACAGACACTCATACACATACTGACACACTGACACACAGACACTCATACACATACTGACACACAGACACTCATACACATACTGACACACAGACACTCATGCAAAACAAAGAGTCACAAAACACAGTGCTGTGAGCGTAGTGCAAATAGCAAGCAAGGCAGATTGTTTAAAGGTAAGTCATGACCTGACAGCTTAAAAGCACTGTTAATCAGTGTGCCTGAGGCAAACAAACATTGCTTGACATTTGATGATATCGATTTTTCATTGACCTGAAAGGGGCCAGGAATGCCAGACTGTAATTAGGCTAGTAGTAGGAGCCATGACAGTTCACTGTTGTGGTGTTCAGGAGTCAGAAATGCAGATGGGGCAACACCAATGATAAGTGCAATGGACATTGTCTCACGTCAGATGGCGTCACATTGAGTGTGTGAACTGGAGTTGTTAGCATCCCCGCCTTTTGTTTCATATGATTGGTTTGAGACTGGTTCAGAGACTTAGCTAGATCATTTTCATGCACATTTCAAATGTCATAAATACTGATTCTACCATCACAAAACACCTCAGCTAAATGTAGAATTAGGTAATGAATACTTTCTCATTAAAAAACGTTAATATTAGCTACAGGTTTATAGTTTTTTTGGTGAGATTAACTCTGACTCTTTTTTGACTGAGGATGAAAGAGGGTTCAGTGGACGATGGCACCTTTGTGACATTTTTGAATGTTAGAACAGGATATTGTATGAGTGTTTGCGAGTTATCAGGCAGATCAGTGTAGACGGCTATCTGACATGAGACAATGATGTTATGGAACTTCACAAGTCACAAAACAGACTATTTGAAAATGAAATGAAAGAATGAAATGTCTTCATGTCACAGTTAATTGGTCAATTACCAAAGTTATTGCCAAAACACTTTCACACCATAGTCCACAAAACAACAACAAAAGCTACTGTGCTCACAGCCAATATGACATTGCGTGAGATGCATTCATATACACTCTGTTCGTGTGTATGCATCTGAGAGGGGACAGGAGGGGACAGGGTTGTCACTCAGTAATCTCTTGAGAGAGAGAGAGAGAGAGAGAGAGAGAGAGAGAGAGAGAGAGAGAGAGAGAGAGAGAGAGAGAGAGAGAGAGAGAGAGAGAGAGAGAGAGAGAGAGAGAGAGGCTGGGGCGTTGGCCTCGGAGGGAGCGTGTTTAGGTGGTCAGGTGAGAGGCCGGGGGGGAGGGTGACAACGTGAGAGCGTACTGTACAGTATGTTACAGTACGGTAGTGCTGAACGGCAGGTCATAGAGGCTCAACTGTTGCTAAGGCAGCAAGCAGAGCCCAGTGAAGGCTGCCTGGAGGGCAGTTAAAGATTAATGATATGAGTCACACAGCTGGCAGCAGCCTCCTTGTTTGCTCCCTCTCTCTCTCTCCTATTCACTTACTCTTCTCCCTTCTCTCTAGCTTACTCTCTATTCCTCTCTCTAGCTTTCTGTCTTTCCCTCTCTCCACCCCTCTCTCATTTCTCTCTCAGTCTCTGGCTTCCCCTCTCTCTCCAGCTTTCTCTGTCTTTCCCTCACTCCACCCCTTTCTCATTTCTCTCTGTCTCTTTCTGCCTCTCTCTGTAGTTCAGTGGAGCCGAGGGTCTCCATGGAAACAGGATTCAAACTAGTTCAGTCAGGAACGAGAAGCACAGATGCGGGGTGGTTAAGGAAGAGAGAGAAAGAGGATGGATGAAAGAGGAAGAGCGAGGAGGAAGAGTGAGAGTGTCACAGACAGGAAGTGATGTAACAAATAGAGGACAAAGAATCTGCCTTTTCACTGCAAGGAATCTGCCATCATCATCATCATCCTCACTGCCATCGTCATCATCATCATCACTGCCATTGTCATCATCATCATCACTGCCATTATTATCATCATCCTCACTGCCATCATCATCATCACTGCCATTATAATCATCATCATCCTTAATACCATCATCATCATCCTCACTGCCATCGTCGTCATCATCATCACTGCCATTATCATCATCCTTAATACCATCATCATCATCATCATCATCATCATCCTCTGTGTCATCGTCATCATCATCATAATCACTACCATCATCATCATCCTCACTACCATCGTCCTCACTACCATATGTCTGTCTGCTTACACACAGGGCATGTTTTGGGACAGTAATAACGAGGCCAGAGAAGACTGTAGGCACAAGAGAAAGAGAGATGGACAGATAGAGGGGGTGCGGGGCAGTTAAATAGGGGGAGAGGGAGCTTCTGTTTCCCTCTCTCCTTCCCTCCTCTCCTCCCCCTTTCCTCCCCTCTTTCCTTTCCTCTTCTCCCCTCCTCTCCTCTTTCCTTCTTTCCCCTTCCCTCCTCTTCTCCCCCCTTTCCTCCCCTCTTTCCTTTCCTCTTCTCCCATCATCTCCTCTTTCCTCCTCTCCCCTTCTATCCTCTCTCTCCTCTTTCCTCCCCTCCTCTATCTTTCCATCCCCTCCCCTCCTCTCCTCTCCCCTTCCCTCCTTTCCCCATCTTATCCTCTCCCCTCTCCTCCTCTCAACAGAGTGAAACAGACCCGCTAGCCCAGCATCCAGCAGCCCAGCCTCTGAGGCAGTGTTCAGTGTTCTAGGTTAATTCATGGCACCCGAAAACAGCTGCTTGTCACCGACCTTGGCCAGTGGGCGCCAGGTCCTGCAAGCACAGCTCGTCCCCAATGTGTGTGTGTGTGTCAGCGGCTCGGCGCAGCTCGTCCCCAATGTCCTCTTGGACAGATGCTCATGGGGGCCACAGCATCACCCGGGTGGTGCAGCGGTCTAAGGCACTGCATCTCAGTGCAAGAGGCGTCACTACAGTCCCTGGTTCAAATCCAGGCTGTATCACATCCGGCCGTGATTGGGAGTCCCATAGGGCGGCACACAATTGGCCCAGTGTTGTCCAGGTTTGACCGGGGTAGGCCGTCATTGTAAATCATAATTTGTTCTTTACTGACTTGCCTAGTTAAATAAAGGTTAAATTAAAAATTAAAAAGTAAATTAAAAAAGAGCTGACATTCTACTGGTTGCTGGCTGGTGGGTGAAATTGTGACAGTATGAAACACTTACAAAATGACACTAGAACTGTTTAGTGATCCCTCCCAGTCTCTCACAGACAAGCTTCAACAGAAAGTGCAGGCTAACTCGTTCCATATGGCAAGCCTGGGCTACGGAGCAGAGGGAAAGGAATACAAGACTTCCCTAAGTGTGGAAATGACATAGTGTTTGGCATACAACTACGAGGCTTATGTGGTCAATAAATGACAGACCAATCAGACACAATGGATCCTTTGACACCCATTGAACCACATTACACTAAATCCTAATGGCTGAAATCAAGAACATTATATAGTGGTATATTGAAAAGGCCAGAACTGGTCCCACTTCCCACCTTAGGCCTTTTCCCACTACTAAGCCGAGCCAAGCCAAGCTGAACCAAACTGTACTGAGCTGGCCTGGTTATGCATCCACATTAGTTACTGGAACTGTTCTGAAAAGGACACGGAAAGGATCATGGTTTTTGTGAAAAGGGTACATCACACTGGTGTTGCTGTGGGCGAGTTGAGTTGACTCACCCTGAACACAGAATTTGAGCTCCTTTATATCGGTGACGGTGCTGGCGGGCATCCTGTCTGGAACCTTCTTGCTCATGCGGCTGTAGTTCCTCCTCTTCTTGGTCTCGCCCCACAGGTTGGAGCCGCCATGCATGCTGGGTATGTTCAGGACGGCGATGCCTTCCAACGACGTGCTGCTGAGGTCCAGGATGATACCATCACACTGAGGGAGAAAGAGAGAGGGGAAGTGATGGAGGAGGGTAGAGTGAGGGAGAGAGGGGGAGGGAAGGAGAGAGAGAAATAAATAAATAGAAAGAGGAGAAGAGGGAGATAAAGAGAGAGAGAGAGAGAGAGAGGGGGAGAGATAAAGAGAGAGGTAGAAAGAGTGAAAGAGACAGAGGGGAGGGGAGATGAGAGATCATGAACAAATACTTGAGACAATGGCTGAGACAGAACTGTGGACCCTAATAGATAGCCTAGGCTTCGCAGTGCTGCTACTTGCTAATTACAGACGCACGGTCTAAGGCACTGCATCTCAGTGCTAGAGGCGTCACTACAGACAACCTGGTTCGAATCCAGGCTGTATCACAACCGGCCGTGATTGGGAGTCCCATAGGGCGGCGCACAATTGGCCCAGCGTCGTCCAGGTTTGGCCGGTGTAGGCCGTCATTGTAAATAAGAATTTGATCTTAATTGACTTGCCTAGTTAAAATGTAAAAAACTGTCAAAAAGGGCTCCCCTTCAAAAGGTACTTAGAGATAATTGTCTTTTCTGCACATCCATTCAAGGCAAGAAATATAGAGATTACATACATCCTTGTGTTTTCATTGAAGCTATGCTAATGAATGGTGTCATGTGACAGTATGTTTCATGTGAACCACATACAGTATAAGGCTATCTGATACAGATTGAATATCAAAGGGGCCTTCCACTGTGATGCAGAATAATAGAATATTGTTTATAACAGTATCCATGTGTGGATATTGGGAGGAGCAATGGTATACAATGAATCATTTCTACAGTAGCATCACAGTGCATGTTTGTATCAATACATGACATAATGTTGCCTTTGAGCATTCTACCAGACTGTGTGTCGAAATTCTAGAAGAAAACAACTTCTGATGTCCCAGCTAGTGATTAACTAGAAAATGTACACATTCTGCACCATCAAGGGGATGTTGTTTGTCTCAGTTTATCCAAATGGTCGTACCAAAATAACTTGGTTACTTTGACATTGTCGGTCCAAGTATGCACTTTTCCATAAAGTCCCAATCAACAAATGTGTTCAAATAAGCTAATGTAGAAACAGAAAAATAAAACACATTCACAATATTCAGCGACCACCCTCGTTGAAAGCAAATTATGTTTGAATGTACCTCAACCCACAATTGCTGTCAGAGCAAAGAAATATTTAGGTTTGAGTGCCCATGAAAAACAGTTTCAGGAACACACACAGAATATGACTCACACATACTCTCACGCGTACGCACGCACGCACACACGCACACACACACATACATACAAACACTGTCTAGAAAGTGCTTTCATTGTCAGTCTACTCTGTGAAGCTTTTAATAGCCCAGTTTAATTACATCTTGCAGGGCGATATAACTTCAGTGGTGAATCCTGCTACACCAAATTTCACCACCCATCACTCTGTTCTCTGCTTCAAGGCATTAAACCGGGGATTTGACTGCTTGGCAGGCAGGCAGGCAGGCAGTCAGTCAGTCAGTCAGTCAGTCGGTCTGTCGGGTCTGTCTGTGTGTGTGTGTGTCTGTGTGTGTGTTACACACTGAAAATAGTGGAGGCTCCTCAGTGAATTTCATAAAAATGAAGTGAAACATTAAAAAAGGTATCCTTTTTGGATGCAACTATACTAAATACAGTATATTCTCGTCACCAAATAATTGATTAAAACACAGTTTTGGAATGAAGGTCTACAGTAGCCTCACAGCACTCTGTAGGGTAGCACCATGGTGTAGCCGGAGGACAGCTAGCTTCCGTCCTCCTCTGGGTACATTAACTTCAATACAAAACCTAGGAGGCTCATGGTTCTCACCCCCTTCCATAGACTTACGCAGTAATTTTGACAACTTCCGGAGGATGTCCTCCGGAAGCTCTTGCAGCATGAACTGAGCTCTTGCAGCATGAACTGACATATTGCCCACCCAATCAAAAGACCAGAGAATGAATCTAATACTAAAAGTGTAAGCTACAGCTAGTTAGAACTGCAGTGCATAAAATGTGGTGAGTAGTTGACTCAAAGAGAGAGAAAGACAATAGTTGAACAGTTTTGAACAAATGTATTTATTCCAAAATTAAGGAGAAGCGAGAGAGAGAGAGAGCTAGCTATATTTGGTTGTATTGTTTTTGCCTACTCAAACACCTGGCTCAAACAGAGAGGGATGCTATTTTAGCTAGCAGGCTATCCAACACCGGAACTCTTCCAATTCAAGGTAATCTTTTGATTTTTATTAATTTATTGCCACTGGGGCCCGCCGGTGTAATTTCTAAGCTACTTTCTGACTGTACACTGCACTTATGTTAGTTCTAGTAGATACAGTATATTGACTATGACGTGACAACGATGTAGGCTGTGTGTAGTGGTTAGCGGTCATTATATGAACGTTTTTTCACCTGGTCACAGACAGCTAATGTGTTGTGCACTGAAGTCCACAAGCGAAGGGAAAAAGTGAGAGGAGGAGAGCATGTAGATAGTTGCGAGAAGGATCATGCTGTTTTTATGTAGCTGCTATGAAAGTGAACTGTGTTTGCGTGTGATCAGGCGTGTATAGATGCAGTGTGCAAGGCGGTATTGAATGTGTCACTGTCTGTCACCTTGATTACAAAACATTATATCAACCTGTGCACCTACATTGTAGCAACCTCATGATGGGTACAGTGAAAATTTGAGTATCATGTAGTAGCCTAAACCTATAGATGTTACATTGAGCTGGGTGAATGGAATATGAATGACAGTCATCCAATATGCTGCAATAGAAATAAGGCCATGCTCACAAAAACAGGATCATCCTCCCTAATCTTAAACAGCACTGACCGCCACTGTTGTGTGTGAGTGTGTGTGTGTGTGTCTCATGCAGTACAGAGTCAGTTACCTGACATACTGGCTTAATGAAGCCTTCGCTGATAGATAAGAAAAGCTAGCTACCTTCCCCGTGGGATTAAAATAATTTGTTTTAATTTCACTGTCGTTTAAGATGTATTTTTTTTTGTTTGCAGGTTAAAGTCTGTCATTTAAAATAAAATAAAAACAACAGCGATGAACTGTTTAAACTTTGTCATCCCAAGATGTCCATAAGATGTGTTGATAAACAATTTAAATCACCAACTGATCTCCAGCCAAAGTGAAACTCTTGAGAGAGAGAGACACAGAGAGAGAGAGAGACACAGAGAGAGACACAGAGAGAGAGAGAGAGAGAGAGAGAGAGAGAGAGAGAGAGAGAGAGAGAGAGAGAGAGAGAGAGAGAGAGAGACACAGAGAGAGACACAGAGAGAGACACAGAGAGAGACACAGAGAGAGAGAGAGAGAGAGAGAGAGAGAGAGAGAGAGAGAGAGAGAGAGAGAGAGAGAGAGAGAGAGAGAGAGAGAGAGAGAGAGAGAGAGAATAACATTTTGGTGCTGTCAAAAAAACTCCAACTAAAGGGAATACCGGTGACTCACCTCCACTTCGATACACTCGTTGAGTTTCTTGCAAGTGGCGGAGATGGTCTCTGTGGTGCCAAACTCAAAGTACCACAACTTGTTCTTCATTCTGTCAATCAAACAGGAAGGAACAGGAAGAGAAAGAGAGGAAGTGTCATCAGGGGTACTACAGTTGCACTGGTTTTACTGTATTTCCATTATTCATTGATTCTTTGGCAGAATATGTCAACGCATAGGAAGCCTACGGTACATGGAATAAACTGTGTTTATTTTCAGCAAACTTAACATGTGTAAATATTTGTATGAACATAACAAGATTCAACAACTGAGACATAAACTGAACAAATTCCACAGACATGTGACTAACAGAAATTGAATAATGTGTCCCTGAACAAAGGGGGGGTCAAAATCAAAAGTAACAGTCAGTATCTGGTGTGGCCACCAGCTGCATTAAGTACTGCAATGCATCTCCTCCTCATGGACTGCACCAGATTTGTCAGTTCTTGCTGTGAGATGTTACCCCACTCTTCCACCAAGGCACCTGCAAGTTCCTGGACATTCCTGGGGGGAATGGCCAGAGCCCTCACCCTCCGATCCAACAGGTCCCAGACGTGCTCAATGGGATTGAGATCCGGGCTCTTCACTGGCCATGGCAGAACACTGACATTCCTGTTTTGCAGGAAATCACGCACAAAACGAGCAGTATGGCTGGTGGCATTGTCATGCTGGAGGGTCATGTCAGGATGAGCCTGCAGGAAGGGTACCACATGAGGGAGGAGGATGTTTTCCCTGTAACGCACAGCATTGAGATTGCCTGCAATGACAACAATCTCAGTCCGATGATGCTGTGACACACCGCCCCAGACCATGACGGAGCCTCCACCTCCACATCGATCCCGCTTCAGAGTACAGGCCTTGGTGTAACGCTCATTCCTTCGACGATAAACGCGAATCCGATCATCGCCCCTGGTGAGACAAAACCGCGACTCATCAGTGAAGAGAACTTTTTGCCAGTCCTGTCTGGTCCAGCGACAGTGGGTTTGTGCCCATAGGCAACGTTGTTGCCGGTGATGTCTGGTGAAGACCTGCCTTACAACAGGCCTAGAATCCTTCAGTCCAGCCTCTCTCAGCCTATTGCGGACAGTCTGAGCACTGATGGAGGGATTGTGCGTTCCTGGTGTAACTCGGGCAGTTGTTGTTGCCATCCTGTACCTGTCCCGTAGGTGTGATGTTCGGATGTACCGATCCTGTGCAGGTGTTGTTACACGTGGTCTGTCACAGCGAGGAGGATCAGCTGTCTGTCCTGTCTCCCTGTAGCGCTGTCTTAGGCGTCTCACAGTATGGACATGGCAATTTATTGCCCTGGCCACATCTGCAGTCCTCATGCCTCCTTGCAGCATGCCTAAGGCACATTTACGCAGATGAGCAGGGACCCTGGGTATCTTTCTTTTGGTGTTTTTCAGAGTCAGTAGAAAGGCCTATTTAGTGTCCTAAGTTTTCATAACTGTGATCTTAATTGCCTACCGTCTGTAAGCTTAACGCCTGTTCCACAGGTGCATGTTCATTAATTGTGTATGGTTAATTGAACAAGCATGGGAAACAGTGTTAAAACCCTTTACAAAGAAGATCTGTGAGGTTATTTGGATTTTTACGAATTATCTTTGAAAGACAAGGTTCTGAAAAAGCTATGTTTCTTTTTTTGCTGAGTTTAGTTGTCCTCTACTATCCGAGTCCTGTCAGGGTAGGGAAATTAAACACAACAACTTTTGACAGTTTTCTGTCATGTTTGCTGTCATGTGAGGATCAGGTCGAAGCACTGCTAATGCAGCCCAAAGCCTAAACTCAACTAGGGGACAGCATTTTATTTTCAGAGCAATGAAGCACACAGGACACCTCCACACGGTCATTTTCGCCTCAGCCAAGGCTGGCATGACAACAATGACTTTGGGTGTGGATCAGCGACCGAGCCTACCATAAGATCATGTTTAATGACCCCCCCCCCCCACCACCACCCAAATTCAAAAACATACAACAACCTTTAGCCCTACAAAGTTGAAGTTCATGTTTAGTTCTGCCCTGGAGTTTGGCTTACCAGAGGTGACCTGTGTGGCATTTTTTTTATGTAGATGTATCACTTTTTCTATGATTTACACTAGTAACAAAGATGCATACAGAGGTGATATGCACATCCTAAACTTCAGAAAACCTGTACTGGGCAAAACATACTGTAGATTAAGAAAGGGAAGCCCTGCACACTGTCCAATGCTTCTCCCTAGTGCTTTAGTCCTGCATCATGATACAACAAAGTCATGTAACAAAAGACAAAGGATTAATGCTTCTGACTGTCAACACAGCCTGGATTCGAGAGAGAGAGGAACTGAACAGAGAGGTAAGGAAATTAACTTAACTGCAATTACATTTAACTATAATGAATCATTTTGATTTCCTCCATTTTATGATGAGATTACAACATCCTAGTCCCCAGGGGAAAGAATTGCCTATCTAAATGGATCTGGATTGTAAAGACTTGGACTCTACTGTCCTACTGAGCCCTGCTATTTCATCTCTTCTACTGTACCTCCCCAGTCCTGGTGAAAGGTTGATGGGCTACACAAAGAAACCTCAGTAAGACAACTGTTAGGTGTGGGAAAGGAACATCACTGGCTGTGAAGAGAGATTCAAATCTCCACGGGCAACATGAGCCAGTAGTGTGTGTGTGTGTGTGTGTGTGTGTGTGTGTGTGTGTGTGTGTGTGTGTGTGTGTGTGTGTGTGTGTGTGTGTGTGTGTGTGTGTGTGTGTGTGTGTGTGTGTGTGTGTGTGTGTGTGTGTGTGTGTGCGAGACAGACAGACAGACAGACAGACAGACAGACAGACAGACAGACAGACAGACAGACAGACCAGACCAGACCAGACCAGACCAGACCAGACCAGACCAGACCAGACCGACCGTGTCTCGATACTGATCAATCAGACAGACAAGGCTGTACATCTCAGACTGCAAGAATCAGCCTTCAGTCGTTCACTGCATGGTCTTACACAACACCTCCGTCTGCACCTCCTCCTGTACCAGGCCTCATAACATTTACTGCTTCCCTGAGGACTTGTTCTACTCAACGACTACAGTGAAAGGCACAATTATTTCATGGTCAGTCTGGTCAAAACAAAAAGTAATGTGTTTGTACTTCTTCTATGCTAACTAGAAATCAGGTCCATTTTACAGTGTGTTCCAGAAACATGGCAAACACAGGTCTAGCTGTCTTGCTGATATTGACAACATGGTTATTGGTAAAGCAAGCTCTGTTGCCATGTGGGCAAAGCTGGTACCATGTTACTGTTACACAGTGGTGCAGCAGTGCTCTCTAGACTAGACATCAGTGTATTTCAGTACAGTGGGAATAAACCAAACAAACACAATGTGTCAATCTAAGCTTTAGAGGGAGATATACACTACCGGTCAAACATTTTCGAACACCTACTCATTCAAGGGTTTTTCTTTATTTTTACTATTTTCTACGTTGTAGAATAATAGTGAAGACATCAAAACTATGAAATAACACATATGAAATCATGTAGTAACCAAAAAAAGTGTTAAATAAATCAAAATATATTTTATATTTGAGATTCTTCAAAGTAGCCACCCTTTGCCTTGATGACAGCTTTGCACACACTTGGCATTCTCTCAACCAGCTTCATGAGGTAGTCACCTAGAATATATTTCAATTAACAGGTGTGCCTTGTTAAAAGTTAATTTGTGGAATTTCTTTCCTTAATGTGTTTGAGCCAATCAGTTGTGTTGTGACAAGGTAGGGGTGGTTTACAGAAGACAGACCTATTTAGTTAAAGACCAAGTCCATAGTATGAGAAGAACAGCTCAAATAAACAAAGAGAAATGACAGTCCATCATTACTTTAAGACATGAAGGTCAGTCAATACGTAAAATTTCTTTGAACATTTCTTCAAGTGCAGTTGCAAAAACCATCAAGCGCTATGATGAAACTGGCTCTCATGAGGACCGCCACAGGAATGGAAGACCCAGAGTTACCTCTGAGGATAAGTTAATTAGAGTTACCAGCCTCAGAAATTGCAGCCCAAAAAATGCTTCACAGAGTTCAAGTAACATACACATCTCAACATCAACTGTTCAGAGGAGACTGTGTGAATCAGGCCTTCATGGTCGAATTACTGCAAAGAAACCACTACTAAAGGACACCAAAAAGAAGAGACTTGCTTGGGCCAAGAAGCACGAGCAATGGACATTAGACCAGACATTAGAATTCAAGGCACACTTATCCAGCATGGCTACCACAGCATTCTGCAGCGATACGCCATCCCATCTGGTTTGGAATTAGTGGGACTATCATTTGTTTTTCAACAGGACAATGACCCAACACACCTCCAGGCTGTGTACGGGCTATTTTACCAAGAAGGAGAGTGATGGAGTGCTGCATCAGATGACCTGGCCTCCACAATCCCCCGACCTCAACCAAATTGAGATGGTTTGAGATGAGTCGGACTGCAGAGTGAAGGAAAAGCAGTCTACAAATGCTCAGCATATGTGGGAACTCGTTCAAGACTGTTGGAAAAGCATTCCAGGTGAAGCTGGTTGAGAGAATGGCAAGAGTGTACAAAGCTGTCATCAAAGCAAAGGGTGCTGTTTGAAGAATCTCAAATATAAAAAATACACTATTATTCTGCAATGTAGAAAATAGTAAAAATAAAGAAAAACCCTTGAATGAGTAGGTGTTCGAAAACTTTTGATCGGTAGTGTATGCTTTTTACTACATTAGCTAGGTACTTGTAATATATATCCCTCCAGTGTCTCAAACTGTAAATATAGTTCAAAGCAGCTTGCCACCTCAATAACTTCCCCATAATCATCCAGTGTTACTTGAAGACATAGTTCAATGTTCAGTCTTTCTCACACTCACCTCACGGTTCACTAGAAACCTCTGCTCTGTCAATTATAGGATTATGAGCATATTTGAGATCACAATTAGACATGGTTTCAATTCTCAATGAGCCGAACTGCCTAACCTCATTAGCTAGCTTCCACTTGAGAAGCGCTGTAAAAATGCAATTAACTGAAATGTTTTTTTCTCTCTCTTTTGGACAGAGGAGAGCGTCAGGGAGAGAAAGGTACCTCCACAAGCCCTGCTTGTGTCCCCCTGAGTGCAGAGAAAAACCTTCAGAAAATGTACTGAATAAAAGCTGCATTTGGCCTAGGTTCACAGCCTTCTGGCACTAGTGTTTCAGACTCAGAGACCATTTTGTATACTGATGAGAAAAGGGTTTTTCATTCATATGCTTTGAGAGTTCCAGCTCAACATGCAAGGCTGTGTCTGTCTGTATGTAGTGCTGGTGAATGGAAGGGAATGGGTTCACAGGTTCAAACTGTGCTAACTGTGGCCTCAGGAGGCAAAGACTGATCAGTCTTCCTGATTGGAGCCCAGCCAAAACACCCTAGAGAGAGAACCAACGTTGATGGATGGATTGATATTTAATTACGGGAGGGAGGACATTGTGGCTAGGGGGGGAGGGGGATACAAACGTAGACCTAGATACAGGTGGTATGAAATGACAGTGTTGTGGTTAAAACAGTGGCTTCAGATTCACATAAGTCCTTGGGGCACTAAACCCCTACGCCCACTCATCCTTCAAACCCCCCACCCCCATCAGAGTGATAAGCATCTCTCCTAATCCCCAGTGAGAGCAGTGACCAACTGACCTCCCCTCTGCTTCCTCATCCCTCCCTCCCTCCCGTCCTGTATCTCTGGTACAGATCAGTCAAAGCTTACCTCACCTTGCATGGGCAGCAACAGTAGGGTCGTTCCACGAAAATATGAAATTGTGCACCAATATTTCATTTTCAAATCCTGTTATATTAAATGAAGTGCCCTTTAATATAGACCACATGGCAAATTCAATAAATCTGATTTTTAATATGAATAAAGACATCCGCATTTTGACGTTCCTCTGTTTTAACCCCAACATTTCTCCAAGTTTCACCATCATCATTGTAAAGCCCTGGTTATTTTGTTGCTTTGACAGTAATTTCTGAAGATGATTATTTATTTAATGTGATTAGTGATTAATCTAATCATACGAAATGTCTATCCCTCACTTTAAGGTCAACCCTGTTACGTGAACTGAAGTTTCATATAAATGGTGAAACTATTCCTTTTGAAAACAAATATATCAAAAGAAACATTGAACATAATAGTCAAATCGTAGTGGAAAAGCAGGTGACCTGGTTCTGCTCTTATTGGCCATTTTGTGGGCCTCATTTATCAACCGTGCTACATTTCTTACTAAATTCTGGCATACAATGAGATTCTAGGTCTAGGACTTTTGTGCGCCAAAAATGTTTGGGATTTATCAAAAATAATACAGCAAATGAGGGCGTTTTCCAGGCGGTGTTGTAGCACTCGTTCACCACCGCACAAATATAATATGGCTCTGGTTTATCAATGAAAATATGTGTATATGTTGTGCAACACACACACAACGCCTGGAAAACGCCCTCCATTCACATTTTATGGTAACAAAAACGCCCTCCATTCACATTTTATGGTAACAAAAACGCCCTCCATTCACATTTTATGGTAACAAAAACGCCCTCCATTCACATTTTATGGTAACAAAAACGCCCTCCATTCACATTTTATGGTAACAAAAACGCCCTCATTTGCTGTATTATTTTGAGATGTTGGAACTGGGCCATGATAGTTCCTAAAAGAAGGTGCAATGGCAAATTTGATCACATTTCTGCAGAGGTGTGGGCAGAATGTTACAGTGACTTTTCCAAATAACAAAATGCATGCTGTCTAGCGAATGCCAAGCACTGGCCGTGCATTCTGCAAGATTGATTGTCCTTTCAAGCAATTTAAAAGTAAATGCTACAGTCCACACTTCCATGCAAATTATGAATTGTTGTTCAATATTTTGTTTATAAACACAGTCATGTATTGATATCTCCTGGCTTGGTATAGGCTCTGAAATTAAATAGGTTAGGCTATGATTTCACGCTCCTAATCCTATTGCACAGCAAAAACTGGAGCCTACCCATACTGTCACATAGGACTAGGTCTACTGTCAAGGCTACCGGTCTATTTACTTTCCAGCATGCTTGCCTATTGAATGAGCGATTGATAAATGGTAGCCTACTATTTGTTGTGTTGTGGGAATAATTTAAACTAGTTATGTCAGAAAAGGAGAGAGACGTCCTGCAATATAATTTTGATTTAAGCCTATATAATACAAGTAAAATAAACTTATTAGAGGACATGCAGCTATGCGATCTCCTTACCAATGGAAAATGCATCTGTTTTATCATTAGGCCTACGTTTTAATGTTCCTACCATTATTATGGGAGGTGCATCGAATGAGAGGTGCAAACACCTCCCATTTCCCCCAAACTAACAATAAGAGTATTTGCTTGCAATACAGTTGATCAACCTTCTAGAAGTTGTGTTCACGCAGGGTTTGAGATTTGCGCAGAGATATGCACACTTTCCCGTCAAGTTCAACATTTAAAAATACCAACCATTGCGGGAAAAAATGATGCATGCAAGGTTACTTTATTTTGCACTTAATAGGCACTTACTATAGTATGTTTTTATTTAACCTCTTGAGATGGGATTTTTTTATTTATTAAGTTGAACACTTTGACAGAAAGTTAAAATGAGGTGAAATAAAACTTTTTTGACTGAGGTACACAACCCAAAAGGTACTTATTTGATGGAACGACCCAGCAGCCTTTATCTGGCTGATCCTGACTGAGATACAGGGCCTGAAAGACAGACAGACGGAGGCTGTGTGTGTATGGCTGTGCCATGGCTTGCACTGTTACACCCAGAGATAGGAGGGGGTGGGAGGCAGAAGAGAGGGAGGTGCTGATGATAAAATGGGCATGGGGTGTTTGGTTTGGAAGTGGGAGATGAGGCGAGACTAGGTAGGGCTGTGCGTGTGTGAATGCTGGGGAATACTAATCCCAGTAACTAACCCTGTTCTGGGATCTCAGTTAATCCAATCAGATGACCAGTTTCCATCAACCTAAAGACCTGCAGTTGATAAAGGTGCTTATTAAGTAAGAGTGATACAATGGTTATCCCAGTTGCAGATCAACTATACTGATTGGTTGGGAGGAGATTAAGTTATAACTCAGGGAAGCCATGAATGAATAACCATTTAAAATGTTATGTTGACACAATCCCACCCATGGTTTTATAACCTCTGACCCTGGCTCCTGGCTGTAGACAAGCCCTGATGACCCTCTCCTTTCCCCACTACACTGACAGGTTCTGCCAATGACTGACGAGGTAGCTTGCAGCAGCAGACAGAGAGTCTGTGGGGTGAGGAGAGGAGCCTCAGGGTTCATACAGATCTGAGAATAGAAAAGACAGATACAGTAAGTGACCTGGCTCACCTATTGTATAAAGCCCTCAAACTCAACTCTGTACCTTGAAGCCAGTTCCACTGTATTTTTTCATTGTTCCCCTCTAATCAAAGACTGAGTTATACCTGGGACACCAGGGGTGTGCAATTAGTTATCAGGTGGAACAATAAACCAGCAGGCTCTGGACCTTGTAGGGTAACAGTTGATATGAAGGGACACATACACACCAAGAAATCTGACACAGATCCACTAGTTATAAAGGCACATGGTGTATGATCTTTCCCAGAGTCCTAAAAATAAAAACACCATATGAAACATGCCATATGATCTGAGCAAGCATGTCAGAGGAGAGCTACTGTCTGGCAGCGAGTCAGAGAGACAGGCAACAAAGAGGACTGGGTATATTTATCTTTTACACCACAGGAATACAACAGCATGACATGACCGGTTTAAACGGTTAAAAGAAACACTAACACACAGTGTGCTGTACTTATCTGGACACTCAAAACCATACTGTAGGCCAACACATGAGCACACACTACATAAACAGAGAGCTGGAGAGCTACCATGGGAGGCAGACAGTAGCAACACGCCCTGCCCACGTGAGGATCTGTCTTTTGCAGCCATCTATTTATTTCCTGTGTTTGAGACGTGACAAATCCATTGGCACTTAAATCTCGCTGGATTGATTGCTTTCATTTTAACCCGTTAATGTTACGACCACGGAAATATTTGAAATGACCTGTCAAACACATCCTGATAATGGCTGAAATGGGCGCAGTGCAATACAGTACGTTGTCATTCGGAAAGTATCCAGACCCCTTGACTTTTTCCACATTTTGTTAGGTTACAGCGTTATTCTAATATTGATTAAATCGTTTTTCCCCCTCATCAATCTACACACAAAACCCCATAATGACAAAGCAAAAGCAAGTTTTTAGAAATGTTAGCAACTTTGAAAAAAACTGAAATATCACATTTACATTCAGTTGAAGTCAGAAGATGACATACACCTTGCCAAATACATTTAAACTCCGTTTTTCACAATTCCTGACATTTAATCCTAGGAAAAATTCCCTGTCTTAGGTCAGTTAAGATGACCATTTTATTTTAAGAATGTGAAATGTCAGAATAATAGTGGAGAGAATGATTTATTTCAGCTTTTATTTCTTTCATCACATTGCCAGTGGGTCAGAAGTTTACATACACTATTTGGTAGCATTGCCTTTAAATTGTTTAACTTGGGTGAAATGTTTAGGGTAGCCTTCCACAACCTTCCCACAATAAGTTGGGTGAATTTTGGCCCATTCCTCCTGACAGAGCTGGTGTAACTGTGTCAGGTTTGTAGACCTCCTTGCTCGCACACGCTTTTTCAGTTCTGCCCACAAATTTTCTATAGGATTGAGGTCAGGGCTTTGTGATGGCCACTCCAATACCTTGACTTTATTGTCCTTAAGCTATTTTGCCACAACTTTGGAAGTATGCCTCGGGTCAATGTCCTTTTGGAAGACCCATTTGCGACCACGCTTCAACTTCCTGACTGATGACTTGAGATGTTGCTTCAATATATCCACATCATTTTCTTCCTCATAATGCCATCTATTTTCTGAAGTGCACCAGTCCCTCCTGCAGCAAAGCACCCCAACAACATGATGCCGCCACCCCCGTGCTTCACGGTTGGGATGGTGTTCTTTGGCTTGCAAGCCTCCCCCTTTTTCCTCCAAACATAACGATGGTCATTATGGCCAAACAGTTCTATTTTTGTTTCATCAGCCCAGAGGACATTTCTCCAAAAAGTACGATCTTTGTCCCGATGTGCAGTTGCAAACCGTAGTCTGGCTTTTTTATGGTGGTTTTGGAGCAGTGGCTTCTTCCTTGCTGAGCAGCCTGTCAGGTTACGTCGATATAGGACTCGTTCTACTGGATATAGATACTTTTGTACCTGTTTCCTCCAGCATCTTCACAGAGTCCTTTGCTGTTGTTCTGGGATTGATTTGCACTTTTCGCACCAAAGTACGTTCATCTCTAGGAGACAGAACTTCCTGAGCGGTATGATGGCTTCGTGGTCCCATGGTGTTTATACTTGAGTATTATTGTGTGTACAGATTAATGTGGTACTTTCAGGCGTTTGGAAATTGCTCCCAAGGATGAACCAAACTTGTGGAGGTCTACAATATTTTTCCTGAGGTCTTGACTGATTTCTTTTCCAATGATGTCATGCAAAGAGGCACTGAGTTTAAAGGTAGGCCTTGAAATACATCCACAGGTACACCTCCAATTGACTCAAATGATGTCAATTAGCCTATCAGAAGCTTCTAAAGCCATGACATAATTTTCTGGAATTTTCCAAGCTGTTTAAAGGCACAGTCAACTTTGTGTATGTAAACTTCTGACCCACTGGAATTGTGATACAGTGAGTTATACGTGAAATAATTTGTCTGTAAACAATTGTTGGAAAACTTACTTGTGTCATGCACAAAGTAGATGTCCTAACTGACTTGCCAAAACTATAGTTTGTTAACAAGAAATTTGTGGAGTGGTTGAAAAAACAGTTTTAATGACTCCAACCTAAGTGTATGTAAACTTCTGACTTCAACTGTAAGTATTCAGACCTTTTACTCAGTTCTTTGTTGAATCACTCTTGGCAGCGATTACAGCCTCAAGTCTTCTTGGGTATAACGCTACAAGCTTGGCACACCTGTATTTGGGGAGTTTATCCCATTCTTCTCTGCAGATCCTCTCAAGCTCTGTCAGGTTGGATGTGGAGCGTCACTACACAGCTATTTTCAAGTCTCCCCTGAGATGTTTAGCTGGGTTCAAGTCTGGGCTCTGGCTGGGCCAGTCAAGGACATTCATTTACATTTAAGTCATTTAGCAGACGCTCTTATCCAGAGCGACTTACAAATTGGAAAGTTCATACATATTCATCCTGGTCCCCCCGTGGGGAATGAACCCACAACCCTGGCGTTGCAAGCGCCATGCTCTACCAACTGAGCCACACGGGACCACAACATTCAGAGACTTGTCCGAAGCCACTCCTGCATTGTCTTGGCTGTATGCTTAGCGTCATTGGCACAGTGGTCTAAGACACTGCATCTCAGTGCTAGAGGCTTCACTGCAGTACCTGGTTCGACTCCAGGCTGCATCACATCCGGCTGGGATTGGGAGTCCCATAGGGTGGCACACAATTGGCCCAGCGTTGTCCGGGTTTGGCCGTCATTGTAAATACGATTTTTTCTTAACTAACTTGCCTAGTTAAATAAAGGTTAAATAAAACATCTTTCAAAAATTGTCCTGTTAGAAGGTGAACCTTTGCTCCAGTCTGAGGTCCTGAAGGATTTGGAGAAGGTTTTCATCATGGATCTCTCTGTACTTTGCCCCGTTCATCTTTCACACAATCCTGACTAGTCTCCCAGTTCCTGCTGCTGAAAAACATCCCCACAGCATGATACTGCCACCACCACGCTTCACCGTAGGGATGGTGCCAGGTTTCCTCCAGAAGTGACGCTTGGCATTCAGGCCAAATAATTCAATCTTGGTTTCAACAGACCAGAGAATGTTGTTTCTCATGGTCTGAGAGTCCATTATGAGCCTTTTGGCTTTTACTGAGGAGTGGTTTCCATCTGGCCACTCTACCATATTAGGCCTGATTGGTGAAGTGCTGCAGAGATGGTTGTCCTTCTGGAAGATTCTCTCATCTCCACAGAGGAACTCTGGAGCTCTGTCAGAGTGACCATCGGGTCACCTACCTGACCAAGGCCCTTCTCCCCCGATTGCTCAGTTTGGCCGGGTGGCCAGCTCTAGGAACAGTCTTGGGGGTTTCAAACGTCTTCCATTTAAGAACGATGGAGGCCACTGTGTTCTTGGGGACCTTCAATGCTGCAGACATTTTTTGGTACACCTCCACAGATCTGTCCCTCGACACAATCCTCTCTCCGAGCTCTATGGACAATTCCTTCGACCTCATAGCTTGGTTTTTGCTTTGACATGCACAGTCAACTGTGGAACCTTATATAGACCGGTGTGTGCATTTCCAAATCAATTGAATTTACCACAGGTGGACTGCAATCAAGTTGTAGAAACATCTCAAGAATGATCAATGGAAACAGGATGCACATGAGATTAATTTTGAGTGTCATTGCGAAGGGTCTGAATACTTATTTAAATAAGGAATTTCTATTTTTATTTTTAAATACATTTGCAAAAATTTCTTGTTTGCTTTGACATTATAGGGTATTGTATATAGATTAATGAGGAAAATGTTTTATTTCATCAATTTTAGAATAAGGTTGTAACGTAACAAAATGTGGAAAAAGGGAAAGGGTCTGAATACTTTCTGAATGCACTGAATGAGTGCCTTCTAAGAAATGTTACAATAAATTGAATACCTTAATTCTCACAAAAATCCCTGAACTCCATGAATTATTTGTCTGTGCCAGTAAAATGTTTTATGTGCTATAATTCAGTCAATATCTGATGGATTTTAAACATTCTAAACATTTGGAGTATCTTCATATATTGTCCAACTGTTGCATTAATGATATACAGTGGGGCAAAAAAGTATTTAGTCAGCCACCAATTGTGCAAGTTCTCCCACTTAAAAAGATGAGAGAGGCCTGTAATTTTCATCATAGGTACACTTCAACTATGACAGACAAAATTAGGAAAAAAATCCAGAAAATCACATTGTAGGATTTTTTATGAATTTATTTGCAAATTATGGTGGAAAATAAGTATTTGGTCACCTACAAACAAGCAAGATTTCTGGCTCTCACAGACCTGTAACTCCTTCTTTAAGAGGCTCCTCTGTCCTCCACTCGTTACCTGTATTAATGGCACCTGTTTGAACTTGTTATCAGTATAAAAGACACCTGTCCACAACCTCAAACAGTCACACTCCAAACTCCACTATGGCCAAGACCAAAGAGCTGTCAAAGGACACCAGAAACAAAATTGTAGACCTGCACCAGGCTGGGAAGACTGAATCTGCAATAGGTAAGCAGCTTGGTTTGAAGAAATCAACTGTGGGAGCAATTATTAGGAAATGGAAGACATACAAGACCACTGATAATCTCCCTCGATCTGGGGCTCCACGCAAGATCTCACCCCGTGGGGTCAAAATGATCACAAGAACGGTGAGCAAAAATCCCAGAACCACATGTGGGGACCTAGTGAATGACCTGCAGAGAGCTGGGACCAAAGTAACAAAGCCTACCATCAGCAAGGGCATTGAAGATGAAACGTGGCTGGGTCTTTCAGCATGACAATGATCCCAAACACACCGCCCGGGCAACGAAGGAGTGGCTTCGTAAGAAGCATTTCAAGGTCCTGGAGTGGCCTAGTCAGTCTCCAGATCTCAACCCCATAGAAAATCTTTGGAGGGAGTTGAAAGTCCGTGTTGCCCAGCAACAGCCCCAAAACATCACTGCTCTAGAGGAGATCTGCATGGAGGAATGGGCCAAAATACCAGCAACAGTGTGTGAAAACCTTGTGAAGACTTACAGAAAACGTTTGACCTCTGTCATTGCCAACAAAGGGTATATAACAAAGTATTGAGATAAACTTTTGTTATTGACCAAATACTTATTTTCCACCATAATTTGCAAATAAATTCATTATCCAGATTTTCTGGATTTTTTTTCTCATTTTGTCTGTCATAGTTGAAGTGTACCTATGATGAAAATTACAGGCCTCTCTCATCTTAAATGGGAGAACTTGCATAATTGGTGGCTGACTAAATACTTTTTTGCCCCACAGTATATATATATATATATAAAACCTATATGTTGTAAACGTAACAATTTTGATGACCGTTGCTATAGACAGAGTCTCTTTCTGCTCATCACACACAAAGCCAAGCAGAATGCATTGATTGAACTTGATTCATCAATGTGAAAATAATGAAGCAATGCCCCGATTAGCTTGAGAATAATTCATATTGACAGCAGCTGGTACAGCAGCACAGATCCAGGTCAGTGCTCTGTGCTCAGACTGTGAATGCTCTTGGTAGTGCCCAACAAAAGTATATTGTAGTCTACTACATATTGACTGTAAAGGGATGAATAAAGGAATAAAGATCTTCTCCCCTAGAGAAGGAGGAGTCCCATTAGCCCATTCTGGCCAGGAGTGTTCCATTCTCACACCTGGGTGGGTGTCATTCACAATTCCTGACAAAGCCCCTGCCCCCTCCTCTTTCTATGGTGCCTGAATTGTAAGAGTGAAATATAATATATCATAATGTCAAAGGTGAGGCTCGGTCTTTTGTTACATTCTTTGACTAAATGCAGCCTAGACGCCCTGCCTCTCTTCTAATCTACATTGTTACCGCTGGGAAACCATTGGGAAACCGATTGTCCATTGGACTTAACCAAGACCCTACAGTGTCATTGTAATGAGACCAACAAAAGCATCAAGAGATGTTTTACTTTTTTCTCACAGGGAAATCTGACACTAATCTAAAACTTCCTCTCCACCCCTTCCCCCTGGGGCCCGACACACACACACACACACACACACACACACACACACACACACACACACACACACACACACACACACACACACACACACACACACACACACACACACACACACACACACACACACACACACACACACACACACACACACACACACACACACACACACACACACACACACAATGCTCCCTGTGGTCTGGCTACTGGTGCTACTGGTGCTTACACATGCTGATGGATCCTCCGCTGGCTAAGCTGTCAGATCTCACACAGTGGGGAGAGGGGCCGTATGTGTGTGAGTGTGTGTGTGTTTGTGTGTGACATGGAGCACAACAAAGCACTCAGGCATGTAGTCCATTAGGCCACTCACTCTCTGAATTCAGCCATGTCAAAGGTCACTCATTGAGTGATATTTTCTCACCAGTCCCCTCTCTCTCTCTGGCTCCCACAGTAATGGGAGACCAAAGTGCCTGGTAGTCTAATCATCTCTAGATATAGAGCCACTGTCCTGCACCAAAAAAGCCCCAGATTGATTAAGTTTTACAAACCAAAGTTGATGTGTTACAGCCTTGTTGCAAACATCCTTGGCCAGCAGTGTTACCATTGTCTCTGTGTCAATGGTAACGCCAGCCAAATGGCACAGACAGAAAGTCAGTCAGTCACAGAGTCAACAGCATCACAGTGTTGATATTCTGGGGAATAGTTTCAGAACCCTATGGGCCCGGGTCACAAGTAGTGCACTAGAATAGGGTACCAATTGGGATGCCCAGACAGTGTCTATCTTCTGTTAAATAGTTTTACAATGTGACAAAATAACAATCATGATAACCCGCCATTCTGTCAGCAGGTTAACTCCATGGCAACCGCTCTCCTTTTCTTAGGTCCAGTGGCATTTGGGAACAGCATAAATATAATGTTTGACTTGGTAACCCACTGACTGGAATTGTAGCAATAATCAAGCCACATTAAATAAAACACAACTCCCCATGCAGAAGTAGATTTTATTTTATTTCTAAAATTAGAATAGAACTGAAATAAAGACTAGAATGTGTCTTGAACATATCTCTTTATCCACTGATTCTCTGGCTCTCAATCTGTAAGGCACCTAAGTGCCAAGACAGCACAAACAGATCTGGGTCCAGGCTATCAATCTGTGGCAGTTCACAACAGTTTTAAGACAATATTCTGATTAACCTGAGGTATGCTGTAATATCTCTGCCTGTCTTTTTCAACCATCGTTCTACCTCCTGTCGTTCTGCCACGTGTCTTTGGATGAATGGGGAAAGGAAATCTAGGTCTGAGACTTAAGTCTTGTCTTGCGCATTAATTATTATGTTTCAAACTGGTGACAAGCTGCCCCCCTCCTTCTTTAGAACTTCCATACATGGACTAGCCTACATATGGCTAATTAGCCACAGTGGTAAACAACAACAGAAGCACCCATGTGTGTGTGTGTGTCATAGATACAACATGAAGAGCTGCAACAGGGAGATAGGACTCTAAATCAGTCACTGTCCCTCTCAGTCACAGACCACCTGCTGACACATACTTCACTGAACACCACAACAAAGACAAAGTAAAAGAACATTCCCTAGTCGCCAAGGTAAAGGTTCAGCGTTGGCCTAGTTTATATGTCCCACATACCTACCAACTCACCGACAGACACATGCACGTAGGTACACACACAAGTACACATAAGCACGCACCCATACACTTTCGGTTGTGTAAAGCACCCCACCGAGTGCCATGTAGATCAGTTCCAAACAGTCTGCCAGGCTCACTGGCAGCAGCAGCAGTAGCAGCAGTAGCAGCTATACAGGCATTAGTTCTCCACTCACCTCTCCTGAACCAGCCAGTACACACAGCCCTCTTTGAACCAGCCACTGCACACAGCCCTCTTTGAACCAGCCACTGCACACAGCCCTCTTTGAACCAGCCACTGTGCGCGCAACCCCCCCCCCCACGCCATACTCTTCCAACTGCATTCTCAAAAGCCCATCCAGCTTTGGGCTATGTTATGTGTGGTTTTTACTGTGCATCTCAATGGAAGACATCAGTGAGTAGAGGAGGCATCGGGGGGGGGGGGGGTAAAGACAAGCAAAGACTGGAAATGAAAGAGATGAACATCAAAGGAGTTACGATGCACTGTAAAAGACCACTGGGAGGGTGTATGTGTGTGACGGGGTGGGGGACAATCCAGTTCTGAGAAACGTCTTTATAAAAAAAATCCACAAGGTATTTAGTACATTCAGTACCGTTCAGTCACACATCGAGACATCATGACATCACTGTTGCTGCCCATTAAGCCCATCAACCTCCCAAAATGTTCCTCTTTCCCTCTATTGCTGCAATTTGAAGACATAATTGAGTTGAGAACTGTGATTTGGTTCTTACACTTTGTTCCCTTTCCTTAAATAGAGATGACAGCTTCAACATCAGTCAGTCAGGGAATCTCTCTCTCTAAGGGACTTTATTGGCATGGAAAACATGTTTACATTGCCTTTTCTCCCAATAGATATGGGAGTTTATAAAAATTGGATTTGTTTTCGAATTCTTTGTGGGTCTGTGTAATCTGAGGGAAATATGTGTCTCTAATATGGTCATAAACTTGGCAGGAGGTTAGGAAGTGCAGCTCAGTTTCCATGTCATTTTGTGGGCAGTGTGCACATAGCCTGTCTTCTCTTGAGAGCCAGGTCTGCCTACGGCGACCTTTCTCAATAGCAAAGCTATGCTCACTGAGTCTGTACATAGTCAAAGCTTTCCTTAATTTTGGGTCAGTCACAGTGGTCTCTCTCTCTCTCTCTCTGACGGTTTGGTGCCAGATAAACAACCTCTCCCTCAACGTTAGCAAAACAAAGGAGCTGATTATGGACTTCAGGAGGAGCCAGGCTGGACATGCCCCCATCCTCATCAACGGGGCCACCGAAGATGGTCAATCACTTTAAATTCCTCTGCGTACACATCTCAGAGAGGCTGAAATGGTCTAACCACACGGACACCGTAGTGATAGTCAACTACATTCTTTCTCCTGCTGCTCCACCCCCCCCCCCCCCATTCATCACTGTTGCAGTTGTTAATATGTATATCATAACTTTTTTATTAAAATTTGTATTGTTTTTATTTCACTCAATGGTCATGCTGCTCCCCCTATGGTCATCCCCCCCACCTCCTCAACAGTCTTTACTCTGCCTCCACCAAATGGACATTTATTTATTCATCTTTGCCACAGTTGTTATTTAAGTGATAATGCCCGAGAAGCCGGTGTTTGGAGGATATATCGGCATGGATGTTGTTAGGCCCGAGACGAAGTGGAGGGCTGGCAAACCGTACCAATATATCCTCCAAACACCGGCTTTGAGTGACTTTTATACAACTGGTTACCAACATATTCGAATAATGATTGACATGTTTTCATTAAAAACGTTATTTTCTGAATTTATTCATACTATTTCATCCTTCCAAAATATATAGCCCCGACCCAAATCTAGGGTTGCTACCCAAGCCGACTGGTTGTTCGTTCTATCGGTTCGGTTGCCAGAGACGTGTCCCAGTCGTTCATTCTCAATGTTCCACTGTCATACTGGCTGGCAACATTCTTATCCCTTGCTTGCTAGCTAGCCAACTAAGGCTAACTTACAGTCACATGAAAAATTGCAGCCAGAATAACAGCAAAGTAGCAGCATTTGCATTTGTTTCAGCTGTTTTTTAGTGACATGTATTTGGATACATCCATAACAATGAGCTAATGTGGTGCAATTTCACCTGGCATCGAAAATGTGCTGACTCGTCAGGACACTGTTGTTCAGAGGAGCTAGCTGCACTTCGTTTCGTTTGACTTTTTTTCCATTTTCATTTCTTTCTATATATCCATAAAAATTATGCCAGCTGATTCATGATTTCAACTGGCTGATTTCTCAAGGATGATCAATGGAAACAGGATGCACCTGAGCTCAATTTCGAGTCACATAGCGAATGGTCTGAATACTTATGTAAATAAGGTTTTTCTGTTTTTTATTTTTTATAAATTTGAAAGAAATTCTAAAAACTTGTTTACACTTTGTCCTTAAGGGGTATAGTGTGTAGATTGATGAGGAATAACATTTATTTAATACATTTTAGAATGAAGCTGTAACATGACAAAATGTGGAAAAAGTGAAGGGGTCGGAATACTTTCCGAATGCATTGTATATAGTATTATTTCTATTGTTGTTTTTTACGACCATTCACTTAGTCCTGCATATTGGAGCTCAAAGCCTAAGATGTTCACTGTACCCTGCAATCACACCTGCAACCCTGAATCTACCTCCGTCATGTGAAGCAAGCCTCCATTGTGTGAACTGACATTGATAGGCAGCATTTAGTCATAATGTCTGTCTGTCTGTCGTAAGGAAAATAACCCTTTGATTAAATATACTATAATGTGACGTAATCATAAAAAGTTAAAAAAAACATTATGCAAGGAAAGTTGAAGGCCAGAGCTGGAGCTGGTGTTCTAAATGATTCATGTCATTCATTTGACTGGTAGGAAGAGTTGCGTGGAGTCCGACTGCTTCTAATATGAGCATTTGTATTACACAAGGACTGACTGGCAAGGAATTCAATGGACAATATTCAGTCCCTTCAGGATTTTGTGATTCTGTGAGGACTTGTAAATTTGACCAATCACTGCACTATTACTGCATAAAACAGTTAAATCAGCAACAAGCTCTCACAGTCTCACTGCAGAATGAGACATTTATCCACGTTGCTCCAAATGTGTGTTTTTGACACCCTGGGTTGACTCCTCCTACTCAGTATTATTCCGTTACTCCAAAAGTCACATTTCTAAGTTGCTTCAAACGTCAAATTTAGAAGGTTGAGGGTTAAGGTTTGGGATAGGGTTAAAACATAACGTTTAGGCACTCATTCCAAATGGTTAAGGTAACGGTTAAGGTTTGGGATAGGGTTAAAAAAAATAACAACAAAAATCTTCTGATCCACATCGCCCTAGCAAAACCCAAGCCTACTTGCTGGTAATAGCGCTCACTGTTGCCCCTAGTGTCCGGTTTTGAAGGCATTTCCCACTGAAGTCACTCTTGAGCGATCTGCCTGCAATATTATTGCATAAAACTGACCGATCACTACAGTACAAAAAAAGGGCTTGCAATTTCAACCTATCATCACACATTTAATAAAAAAAACGTTTTTAACTAGGCAAGTCAGTTATTAAGAACAAATTATTATTTAGAATGATGGCCTACTGGGGAACAGTGGGACCGGCCTTGTTCAGGGGCAGAACGACAGATATCTTTTACCTTGTCAGCTCAGTACCTTTCGGGTACTGGCTCAATGCTCTAACCACTAGGCTACCTGCAGCCCCACATTTACAAATTGGACAAAATCATTGCATATTACCATGCAAAATGTCAGAAATGCCTCAGTAAAATCAAATATTTTTTTTACAAATCGTGTACAACTCGGTGTGTATAACTACTTCCATAAATGTTTGACCCATGTACAAAATTTCACAGCCATTGCATCAGAACAGGACTCAAAATGGTAGTAAGGACCGGCCAGCCAGCCAGCTAGTCAGTTAGCATAGACACTGTACTTTGGCTGCATGGATCCCTTCTTTACGTCACAAATCAGTTAGCTAGTTTCCATTACCATCATAGACAGAAGCCAGGCAATGCCAATCTATTGATGTCACTAAGCAGGCAGGGTTTTTCCTGACCATTGATTTCTTCAAATATGCTATAGGTTTTCACAGCATGGAGGGACTCTATCTGGTTGATGGAAGTTGAGAGCAGCTAATGAGTAGTGACCATTCACTGTGTCAGTAGCAGCTTGAGACAACACAGGGACACCAATACACCTTAAGTTAAGTGAAACAAAGTCTATATCAATCTCTCACCTGCTGTTGAATTTCTCTGGGTGCTTCTCTCTCATCAAGTGGAAGCGATGAGCGATGGACGCATCCTATAGTGGGAGACATAGAGCAGTTTTAAGCTACTACTGGTGCATCACCTTTGTGCTTGTGATCCTGTGCCTATGTGGTCCTAGGACTGCGCTAGGGATAATAACAGGGACAAAAAGTCACCACCTATCCCCCTGCCCTGCTTACCCCCTGTGTTGTGTGTTTGACCCCAGCCCTGGATTACCTCTGGGGGTAGGGGGTCAACGTAATCAGTCAAATGGCTCCAACACTAGGAATGACCCCACTTATAAATATGGGGTATGGGTGTGTGTGTTCTCCAGAGCCCGTCTTAGCTCTGCCATGACCTGAGGCCTGAGGGCAGGGTGATCTCACTCATATTAGTCTTGTGTGGTGGACAGAGCACAGAGTGAGAGATGGTGACTTTGTACTATAGGATAAAAAGCATGAAGATGAATAAGTGATTTTACTAGATGGTAAGGAGAGGTTATCCGGTAATGGACAGGCAGAGAAGATGGGGTATGGAGGAAATGGTCAATGCGGCGATGGACGTCATGTCCTGAAAGACAGACAGCTGGCTTCCTACCAGTTGTGGTGATGGTGATGATGGTGGCTATGAGAATGGTTACTAGACTGCAATGAAGATGGCAATTATTTTTGGCATTTTGATCTGCTCATAGAAATAAATGGACAACGAACCTTTGGAAAGGCCATCAGGTCAAACCTATTCTCAACAATGGAAAAAAGTCCCTGTCATCAGTCACTGATGTTGTCTTGACGACATTGCTGAAATTGAAACTAGAGCACATTCTGCTAACACAAAGAATGATTAAAGCAAAGACAGAATGTCAAAAGAGAGAGAGAGAAGTGGAAGAAGAGAGAGGTAGAGAGACAGAGAGAGAGAAAGAGATATTGCCAGAGAAAAGACGAGGGAGAGATCCAGAGAGCAATAGAGAGAGAGAGCGAGAGAGAAAGCCATAGAGAATGAAGGAGGGAATAATTGACAAATCAGACCTGTCATTGTAACAGATCTGCTCCTATATTTAGACTGGAGGCAGGCAGGCAGTCGAATGCTGACTGGCAGGCAGCTCAACACTACCACATCCTGCAGTCAGCAGGTCCCTCTCTCTCTCACTCTCCCCTCTCTCCCTCCTTCCCTTTCCTTTCCCACCACACGGGACAGAAGGAGGAAGTGGGACCAGACCCCTGTGTGCCAGCCACTGCCCTAGGGACCAGGGTTCAGGTCGCCATTCAGCCTGGCACAGGTCATGGCACTAATAGGAAACGGACATGGAGCCCTTCAGAGAGACCAACCATCGGTTGTTGGGGCATTGGTTGGATTCCTGCCCGCCTGTGCAGGTGTTTCAGCGGTCGCCAGAGAGGAGACCGGAAAAGATTGGAAGGTTTGGGGTAAGGCACGCCGCATCACCCTCACCCCGTCACCCTCCTCTCACTATCCTTTGGAGCCTGTGTCATCTCCAGGGCTCTCCCTCCTTCAAACTTAACACGTCCCACAACATCATCAACTAGTGGGTCCCAAAATAGCTCTGCACCTGCTCACTTGGTCTGGCTCTTTGGCTGTGAATATGGGATGCATTTAAACTGGAACCTGGGGGGACAGTTGTTATTGGAGGTCTGGATGAAAACCACACACCATACGCCAAATACTAGGCATAGTGATTAGAACATAGGTGGATGCAGGGAGTTGGTTTGTTGTTAACCTCTGGGCCTTGAGCCATGTTTAAAAAA
Source organism: Salvelinus alpinus (assembly GCF_045679555.1). Taxonomy (NCBI): domain Eukaryota; kingdom Metazoa; phylum Chordata; class Actinopteri; order Salmoniformes; family Salmonidae; genus Salvelinus; species Salvelinus alpinus. The sequence goes on from NC_092105.1 coordinate 33,354,963, forward strand.
GGGAGGGAGAGAGGTGGGAAAGAAATCATGACATTTGTTTTATTGAAGGACTGCATGTCCTGTATCTAGGGCAAGACCTTAATGTGACTCGCAGTGTCACAGTATCACAACAGCCTACGAAAACACAACAAATAGCAACTATATGTGACACTGGATTGTGTCCAGTGCTCCTAGAGCAAGCACCGGCCAGTAGCCTATACTGTCCCCAAATACTGTCGCTGTAAATATGTGACATTTGCTATCCACCATAGTTGACTCTGTGTGACGAAGGTTGTTTTGATCTTGCCATTTGATGTTTGGCACATGGTGGGGGCGTGAGGGAGGATGGGGAGTGGACAAACAAACAAATCACTTGCTGGAAATAAATGTCACCTCAGAACCATTTCTATCACAGCCCCCAGATAGAGGGAGAAATAGGTTGCTTTTTCAACCCATTTTGGTTGGTGCCCTTTCGGGAACATCAAAGTGTGATCTGGGGAAAAGTGGGTGTCACCCCTATCCCCCCCTCTCAACCCTCACCCCTATCTCCCCGCTGTCAACCCTCACCCCTACCTCCCCACGTCAACCCTCACCCCTACCTCCCCACGTCAACCCTCACCCCATTCTGCAGCACTGGGACATACTTCAAAGCCATCCATCCAGTCCAGTCACCCATTGGTTTAGGGCCATCACACAAATACAGCTCTACAAAACTATTATTGGTTGGTTTCCTGGATACAGATTAAGCCAAGGCCTGGACTAAATTCTAAATTGAGATTTTCCATTGAAATTGCTTTTGAATAAGATAAATTAGGATGGTCAAACGGAACCGGAGCTCTAGATCTGAATGCCCATACAGGGTCATAGTGAGCCTATTGTAGCAAGCTGCTGTGCCACTGTGCCTGTGTGGAGTCCATCTGTGCCCCTGTCATCATAGCTGTAGGTAGCAGGTGCTAACGCGACTCGCTGGGGACCTGTTCCTGAGAGAATTGTGTTATTATGTAAGCAATGCATGCCGCTTATATACAGTATCTTTGTGTGTTTGTGTGTGTGTGTGCGTGTGTGTGTGTGTGCGAAAGGGAGACAAATAGTTTGTGTGAATATGTGGGTTCATTTGTAAAAGGGTTTATACTGTATATTTGTGTATGATGTGTACAGTACCTATGATGTGTATCTGTGTGAGTGCATGTGTGTTCCGACAGACAGAGAGAAGAGTACGGGGTGGGGGGGGTTGTTTCCCTCCCTATCTTTAAGAACCAGCCAGGTGTCACTCAGCACTGTCATTCATTACCGCGGTAACCTGGTCTGAACCTGGCAGACGCTAACTTCCTGTCACTGATACTTCCCCTGACCTTTGGTGTTGCCAGCACTACTCCTCCCCCCGCACCTCTCTCTCTCTCCCATCTTTATCCCCTCAGTCTAACCTTCACTTCCCTCTACCCCCCCTAGAGGCCTGGCTTGGCTGTCCCCTGAGCAAGCACTACACACCCTGCTGTCGACACACAGGACAGGTCACTGTGGATTGGATCCACAGACCACAGAGTAACACGGTGGGTAAGTAGCTATAGCTAACACATAGCTAGAGCGCCAGAGAGCTTTACATGGTAGAAGGGTCAGAGCCAGTCCCAGGCAATCTCCACTTCTCATAGCTAGGCATAGAGCCACGCTTGGAGAGCAGATAGCTTGTTGATGGCAGGACCCGTTTCATCGTTCTCTCGCACCCTGGAGAGATCGGCTTCCTCAAGCTAAGGGGCTGGGGTGAGGAAGGGGTGAGGTGGCTTCTTTAATGGCTGCTGACATGGTGTGATTTCCCTCTCACTAATTCCTCACACAGATTATTTTCAGGGTGAGGGTTGGGAACGGGATCACTCAGGGTGCAGGGATGTAATACATTATAGGAGTATATGGAGTGCCTAATACATACTGTAAAGGCACGGCAGGGAGGGAAGTCTTGGGGATTTCCGTGGGGATGTGAGACTGAAGTGGGGCTGAATTGTTTGAATTACAGGGGTTCTAAGAGAGCAAGGCAAGGTATGGAAGGAAGTCTTGGAATGCAATATGGGGATGTGGGATTGAAGTGAGGCTTAGGATTTGGGGTTGAAACCCAAGGTGCCTGCCATATGTACATGCAGACAGACTCCTCTCCCATCTGATCAGTGTGTTAGGGTTAGGGTTACAGTAATGACCGAGGGTTAATGTTAATGTAGTGTCTGTATGGTGAAATAGATCCAGAATGGCTAACATGAAGCCGTCTTGTCAAAGAGTTAGTTTCCTGTAGACAAGCTTCAGTCTGTGTCATTGTATTCAGACTAAAGTTTGACAGTGACCAGAGAAGGATTTTATATGAAGCTCTTCTCAATATGGATTTATGGTTGACTCTTCTTAGGATGTATGTTGTATGATTTTGTTAGATTTTGTTTGTTATTTAATATGATCAAGTTTAAGTGTGTACTTAGTGCAGAGCACTGATGCCCAAAAGCAATACAAAGTAATCTGAGGCAGAGAACAAATTAGCAATACCACAAAACACATCTTTATCTCTAGCCTAGAGCATTCTCTTAGTGACAGTCAATATGGCTACCACGTCATCCACAATTAACTCACTGCAACAAGAAACAGATGACAGTTGAGATTCGAAAATTGGCCTTGAGAGCGCCAACACCATGGCAACCCAATCCCTGTCCCGGGAGGGGAAGGTCTGTGACTGTGATGGCAGGAAGTGATGCCCCAATATGGATATGGACATTGAACCTGATTCGGGGCTGCTAATGATTACATCATGATATGGCGTGAGTCATCGCGCCAGCGCTCGTTTGCCCAGGTGTCATTGGTGCACAGATATGCAGCCATCTGTCCCTGGCAACTGAAGCCATGGAGATGAGATCTGTTGCCCTGTTACAGGGCCATGCCATGCCGCATTAGATCAGGGCAGAGAGCTAGGACTAGCCTACAGCAGACCAAAAGCGCCATCAACAACATGGGAATGGCATTGGGCATAGTGGATTACATAACTACAGAATCCTTCGAAGGGATCAATTTGAGCTTAAAAGGTCCTCTCAGGAACACAGAATTGAGATATATTTGAATGTAAATGGACTGTAAATCACTGTTATATCATCAATAACAGTTTTAAATGTAGCCAGCACTTCTTTAGAAATGGTGTATAGCCAGGGTAGATGCTAGACAGTGGCTGCAACCAAAGTTTGGACCATCCTGGCACTGGCACTACCACCCACCCGGCCCACATCTGAATCCCACAGAGAGGGCATTGTCCCCTGGCCACCCCCTAGCCTGCATCCTCTGGCCCTTCTGACCCAGGCATTACACAGTGGAGAAAGACCCATTGTCTAGATAGAAAGGTCAGAGGGTTGGTCGTTTGCTAATAACATCCACATTCTAATTAAACCATTTTGTCTTTCCATTCGATCAGCAATATGCTGAACATTATGAGACAAAGTACTGATCCCAGTCAACTGCTTTCAATATTGTCATTGTTGGCAATACAGGACAAACAGATATGGGTCCAGCAGGCTAGGGTGTACTCATAGCACAGCAGTAACAGGATGGTAGATTCATGTGTTTGGCAGAAACCTGCTGAATATGTGGCAGGCCTGGGACCAGTGGGAGGCCGGGTTGCATAACATCACAATAGTGCCTCGTATCCCTGCCAAGTTCGCCCCTTCCTCCCTCATCCTTGTTCTACCTGTGATTGGTCCAGACATATTATGTACCAATCACATTTCGGCTAAGTCTCACTGTCTACTCTTGTCTGTTTGTGTATTTTAAGGCTTCCCTGCAAAGGAAAATAAAGAGAGGAAAGACCATAAAAGGGATTGCTTTCTCAAATGAGGTGCTGTAGGCACCTTACTGTTAAGCAACCGTAGATTTAATAACAGAGATATGAAACATCCATCTGAAGTGTCAGGGGTTGATTGAGAGCGACATCAAGACAACAACTGAGACAGCACCCATTTGACCTCGTCCTTCTGGTCCCTGTAGTCTAATACGTTTGAGGCATGCCCATGGTAATTTGTTTTGAACAGTGGGACCGTGAGGAGAGCGATAAATGGTTGCTAAGCAACAGGGACCAGGGCGATGCTGGTTCCTTCCCATTAAAAGGGGAAATACAGTAATTAACCTGCCTGAGAGGCTTAAAAACCTCTGGGGATTCTGCAAATTGTTTAACTCCTGCTGGGATAGGCAATCCCATACTGTGGCATAGTACTGTGCCTATGTCCCATAAGCGAAATTGCCATGGGGGATGGGGGGACATGTGGACTGAGCATAAGGTAGTCGAAGTCCGACTATAATACAACTCAGTCTTCATCTTTTGTTTATTCCTAATATTTGCCTTGAAATACCTTCATAAAAGATGGTGAAGACTTCTCCTTCCACTTATCCTTCCACTTATACTGTGTTTTAAAAATACCCATGTACCCCTCAAAATAGGCATAATAAGTCATGTCATACTGTGTAGAATTGTAGGAAATTTGTTTTAAAATGTCAAAGCAATTCCTGGGAAGGACCACCGGAACCCCTGTCTACTGCCCCCCCCCCCCCAATATCTACACCACAATTTGACCATTGCTATGTCCTGCTTATGGTGGAGAGCCAGGCAGGTAGGATTGAGTGTGTGTGTGTTTTAAGGATAAGAATTTGAGGGTGAAAATTGGTTCTGCATGTCAACGAACATTTCCTGGTGAAACTAATAACTAGAGTGCGTGTGTGTGTGTGTGTGCACGTGCATGTATGGACATCTGTTTGCGTGTGTAGTGTGTCTATGTGTAGAGGTGTGGGTTGTTCTCGCACCACTCCGATGGAGAAGTAGTTGTTGACGATGCTATTAGGGACAGGGTCTCCCTTCTCCTCCTTGTCAACAGGGACGATGTCGATGTTCCATCGGTCCAGAACCATCTCTGTGCTGTGCTCTATGTCCCGCAGGAACTTCAAAAGACTGCCTCCTTCATAACCTACAGGAAAGGAGAGAGACACAGGTGAGAAGTCAGACATAGGACACAATGAGATACAGCCATCACACACACTAAGGTCACCCACACTCTCAGACCCAGGCTCTCAGACCAACTAAGAAGTCGTCACACAGTGAATGACAAAACAGCCTAATGGTTTAAGTGTACACAGTAAAGTCCTCATTGTGGCCTTATGTCCCAGAGGGGATGAAGATGAGCAAGTAAATAAGTCCAATGCCACGAAATAGAACTCCAACCAACTCACGGGCCTCTCTGAGAGAGTGTTGGTAAACAGTATGAGCCTACACAATAGAGCCATCATTACACTGTGCCATGGGATAGAACCCCATCTCGGGCTCCGGTAACCAGATCCTCTGTGTCTGAGACCCAGTGGGTCTGAACCACAATGACTCTGATGATGACTGTGCTCAGTGCTGCTGAGAGGTGGGCCGTTGTTAGTGTTATATCACTGGCTGTCATGGGGGTGTGAGCGTATAATGAGGACCCATCACACTGAGAACACCAGGGGACTCTGCCACTTACGTCCTGAGAGCCAGGGACAATGTGTGATGACACATGTTCCCCCCTCCTGTGCTACTAACACATGATGACTGAAGGGAAAGGAAAACTACCTGCTACCTCCCTCTCTAAACAAGGCGCATGGGGAGCTCCAGGGTTTTGAAGAGGGCATCACGCTGAAACACGTTCGTTGTAATAATAAAGAAACATCTGAAATCGACTTCTATTATTTGTCCTCCAGGAGAGGCTGAATATTCTCCTCTCTCCAATTTACTCACATGGTGACCTCCCCTGAGAGCCAGGGGCCATGTGTGATGACACTTGTTCCCCCTCATGTGATCTCCAACAGTCTGAGCTCACACTTATACCAAATCACAGAGGGAGAAAGCAATGATGATGTAATGTAAGAAGTCAATTAGCATACTTCATACCCTGAATATTAAACAAACAATTCACAGACTACTTATACTCATTCATGTTTGCAAAAGCATACAAGTATATCCCAATACCCATGACACACACAGGCTAACATACAGCCCAATCCTGCCTCATATAGTTACAACAGGCCTATACCATCTGTCATATAACATCTACCACTTAATAGGAGATCAATAGGAAATTGTGTCACCAAACACAATTTAGATGATTGGTTTACTGTGCTAGGAATTAAAAAGCATGTGCAATATGTTTCCACAAAGACCGCTCTCACACAGTAAGTCATTCACAGCTACTGTCTAATACTGTACAGCTGTACATCTGGTCAGAAAAATTCAAAGAATCCAGCTGCTTTTTAAATTATTTTTCCGAGAACATAATGTATTCAACTTGTGCTTGGTCAAAAAGCCTCTGGGAACTATCTGTCTGTTTAGTTTACAAGCATCATAACATCATATGCCTGCCGCCTGGCTAAAGTGCTCTGCTGGCCTCTACAAGCCATGGTCAGGTCAAGCAGTCAGTCATAATCAGGGTCACAACTATTGGCCCAAAAACAGGCACAGCCAATAAGCAAACAGGGATTATATAAGAACTCTGCTTTGCATTATATAGCACTTTCATATAAGGTCTATGAGGACGGGTTAGGGACCACATGGACACATCAGGAGCATTGTGAGGATATTGGGGAAAATAATGCTGATTGAAGCTTTCAGTGAGCAGGAAAAAGTAAAACAAGACTCTCACTGCGTTCGATGTACACACACACACACACACACACACACACACACACACACACACACACACACACACACACACACACACACACACACACACACACACACACACACACACACACACACACACACACACACACACACACACACACACACACACACACACACACACACACACACACACACACACACACACAGCTCCTCACCTCCGCCCCAGCGTAGGCATCTTGCCAGGTCGTTCCCTGTGCCCAGAGGGAGGATGGCCACAGGGGGATCTCTGGTGAAGTTGGCCTTGTCTGCAGATGGACAGATAACAATAAGATAATGATTACAATTCTGATGGATTGCATCACATGAGTACATGAGTTTAATCCAATAGAATTGAGACACACCAATACAGTCTAAGATCCATCCCACTGTCCCATCCCCTCCACACGCCAGCACCCGGAAATCAGGGACATCATGGAAGAAGTTGAGCCTGGAAGACATAAATACATAAATATGTAAATACACACATACACACGCACACACACAGTCACAGAGAGAGAGAGAAAGAGAGAGAGAGAGAGAGAGAGAAAGAGAGATAGAAAGAAAGCGAGAAAGATGCATTAATGTGGCTGGTGTCCATCCTTACAGAGTGTCTGGGTCACCTTCAAAGCAACCTTTAATCTGGGTCAGGACATAGGTGTCGACAGGGGCTTTCATGTGCCCCCAAAAAACAGCTGCAGTGCAAACATCACAAACACCCTGTGTGTGTGTGTGTGTGTGTGTGTGTGTGTGTGTGTGTGTGTGTGTGTGTGTGTGTGTGTGTGTGTGTGTGTGTGTGTGTGTGTGTGTGTGTGTGTGTGTGTGTGTGTGTGTGTGTGTGTGTGTGTGTGTGTGTGTGTTAGTCCACAATCATGTGTGGCCGTGTCAAAGTCCACAAAGTGTGCGGCTGTAGTCCACAATCATCTCCAAGACAAAGGAGATGATTGTGGACTACAGGATAAAGAGGACCAAGCACGCCCCCATTCTCATTGACAGGGCTGTAGTGGAACAGGTTGAGAGCTCCACATCACCAACAAACTAACTTGGTCCAAGCACACCAAGACAGTCGTGAAGAGGGTACAACAAAACCTATTCCCCCTCAGAAGACTGAAAAGATTTGGCAAGGGTCCTCAGATCCTCAAAAGGTTCTACAGCTGCACCATCGAGAGCATCCTGACTGGTTGCATCAAATCAAATCACTGCCTGCTATGGCAACTGCTCGGCCTTCGACCGCAAGGCACTACAGAGGGTGGGTGTACGGCCCAGTATATCACTGGGGCCAAGCTTCCTGCCAGGTGGTCAGAGGAAGGCCGTAAAAATTGTCAAAGACTCCAGCCTCCCTAGTCATAGACTGTTCTCTCTGCTACCGCACGGCAAGCGGTAGCGGAGCGCCATGTCTAGGTCTAAGAAGCTTCTAAACAGCTTCTTCCCCCAAGCCATAAGATTCCTGAACATCTAATCAAATGGCTACCCAGACTATTTACATTGCCCCCCCCCTCTTTTACACCACTGCTACTCTGTTGTTATCCTCTATGCATAGTCACTTTAATAACTCTACCTACATGTACATATTACCTCAACTAACCGTTGGCCCCGCACATTGACTCTGTACCGGTGCCCCCCTGTGTATAGTCTCGCTATTGTTATTTTACTGCTGCTCTTTAATTACTTGTTACTTTTATTTCTTATTCTTACTCATATTTTTTTTTAACTGCATTGTTTGTTAGGGGCTCATAAGTAAGCATTTCACTGTAAGGTCTACACCTGTTGTATTCGGCACCTGTGACTATTAAAATTTGATTTGATTTGTGTGTATCACTGACATGGTGGTTGACAACAGTGCGACAGACTGCCCTCTCTCCTGGTCGTTGAAGTGAACTGCACTCTCCCTTAGTGACGCACAACACAAGCATGCCAGCACTCCAGGGAAATCTGTAGGTACAGCACGAGCTGCGTATGTATCACATTTAACAAAACATTTGCACATCAACATTAAACATTAATATCCTTTAACCTCACCGCATGAGGCTTGACAAATTGTGACAATGTTTTATGCATGTGGGCTTAGTTGGAGAAAGCGCATCAACAACAGGGCCAAACGACCATCTGCATTAGGATGGAGACATCACTCTTAATTAACACAAAACAACTAATTGTATTCTCTAAACAAATCACTCAGCTTCAATCTGCCACTCGAAAAGCCTGGTGGTGACTGAGGCTGTTGCCATGGAGCCCATGGTAACGGCGCTGGGGAATTTGTCTGGGTCTATATTAACCCTGTGTCTGCTATGCTATATAGCCAGACAACATTAGGCCTGTCTTTGGCAGGTACGCATTAAGATATGTATCCATAATGTCCTGACAAATATACATTTGGACAGCGTACAAATGAGGTCAGCTTGGGCTGGTTTACAACTCTACATACAGTTCTGAGATATGTATCTATCCACACTGTCCTGACAAATATGCCTTTGTAAGTGATGCAAGGATGACCAACAATGGAGGAGTTATACAAGAGACGAGGAGAGAATGAAGATAGCAACTTATTTGTCATGACATCAGATTGATCCACCACACTGGCATGTATTGATGACATTAAAAGAAAAGGAAAAGCCTCAAACTCTGGTAGCTCAGATGCAATAATTTATTCAACAGCAAGCTGTCTTCATCAGGGTTTATTGATGACATGACATGTGCTGAGGCCCAGCAGGTAATTACAATAAAGCATGGCTAAACTTCACCCACGACTCCTGTGTGTCCCCTAACAAACTCACGCATAACATTAGCTAACAACAAAATAGGTTAATACATATGATGAGTAAAGCTATCAAGAGCCAGACTAATGGCTAATGGCTAATCCAAATAAAAGTCCTACATAACAATCACACAACAGCAGTCTCACACTATAATATGTTTTCCATGTAAGGATACCCCGTAACCACCCAGACTGTTATGTGAATAGTGGATTATCTTCCTTATACAGTGGGGCAAAAAAGTATTTAGTCAGCCACCAATTGTGCAGGTTCTCCCACTTAAAAAGATGAGAGAGGCCTGTAATTTTCATCATAGGTACACTTCAACTATGACAGACAAACTGAGGGGAAAAAATCCAGAAAATCACATTGTAGGATTTTTTATGAATTTATTTGCAAATTATGGTGGAAAATAAGTATTTGGTCAATAACAAAAGTTTATCTCAATACTTTGTTATATACCCTTTGTTGACAATGACAGAGGTCAAACGTTTTCTGTAAGTCTTCACAAGGTTTTCACACACTGTTGCTGCTATTTTGGCCCATTCCTCCATGCAGATCTCCTCTAGGGCAGTGATGTTTTGGGGCTGTTGCTGGGCAACACGGACTTTCAACTCCCTCCAAATATTTTCTATGGGGTTGAGATCTGGAGACTGGCTAGGCCACTCCAGGACCTTGAAATGCTTCTTACGAAGCCACTCCTTCGTTGCCCGGGCAGTGTGTTTGGGATCATTGTCATGCTGAAAGACCCAGCCACGTTTCATCTTCAATGCCCTTGCTGATGGAAGGAGGTTTTCACTCAAAATCTCACGATACATGGCCCCATTCATTCTTTCCTTTACACGGATCAGTCGTCCTGGTCCCTTTGCAGAAAAACAGCCCCAAAGCATGATGTTTCCACCCCCATGCTTCACAGTAGGTATGGTGTTCTTTGGATGCAACTCAGCATTCTTTGTCCTCCAAACACGACGAGTTGAGTTTTTACCAAAAAGTTCTATTTTGGTTTCATCTGACCATATGACATTCTCCCAATCTTCTTCTGGATCATCCAAATGCTCTCTAGCAAACTTCAGACGGGCCTGGACATGTACTGGCTTAAGCAGGGGGACACGTCTGGCACTGCAGGATTTGAGTCCCTGGCGGCGTAGTGTGTTACTGATGGTAGGCTTTGTTACTTTGGTCCCAGCTCTCTGCAGGTCATTCACTAGGTCCCCCCGTGTGGTTCTGGGATTTTTGCTCACCGTTCTTGTGATCATTTTGACCCCACGGGGTGAGATCTTGCGTGGAGCCCCAGATCGAGGGAGATTATCAGTGGTCTTGTATGTCTTCCATTTCCTAATAATTGCTCCCACAGTTGATTTCCTCAAACCAAGCTGCTTACCTATTGCAGATTCAGTCTTCCCAGCCTGATGCAGGTCTACAATTTTGTTTCTGGTGTCCTTTGACAGCTCTTTGGTCTTGGCCATAGTGGAGTTTGGAGTGTGACTGTTTGAGGTTGTGGACAGGTGTCTTTTATACTGATAACAAGTTCAAACAGGTGCCATTAATACAGGTAACGAGTGGAGGACAGAGGAGCCTCTTAAAGAAGGAGTTACAGGTCTGTGAGAGCCAGAAATCTTGCTTGTTTGTAGGTGACCAAATACTTATTTTCCACCATAATTTGCAAATAAATTCATTAAAAATCCTACAATGTGATTTTCTGGATTTTTTTCCCTCATTTTGTCTGTCATAGTTGAAGTGTACCTATGATGAAAATTACAGGCCACTCATCTTTTTAAGTGGGAGAACTTGCACAATTGGTGGCTGACTAAATACTTTTTTGCCCCACTGTAACTTCCAACCCTCATCAATATTAAACTCTCAAAGATTGTTGACATTCATTGGACTGCGCCTTACACTCGAATGACAATAAAACAGCATATGAACAAACAGCATTTAAAGTTATTGATATTTATAGTTTTAGAATCCTCTAGGACCTATCCTATAGAACATTATCCTATAAGATTTTATAGAATTCCATAGGACTTCAATAAGACTGGTTGCAAAATATGATATGATTGAATCAGCAGCGCAACATAAATTGAACTTTCAAAATACATTTCCAATATTCTACTTACTTCTATGTGTGCTATTTCTATGCTTCCCAGTCTTAAGTTTTGTTTTTGCGTCCTTTACTTTCAGTTTTGTCCAATAATTTTGATTATGGAAAATATATTTCACAGCGGTTTAGATTTTACAATTACTCTCTACACTATGCTTGTTTATTTTGTCACAAAATGAAATTAGGCAAACTGTTATTGAAGTTTTAGCAACCAGGAAATGGCAGAGCTATTTCTGCATAGTGCAACTTTAATATAGTAGGCCTAGCCTATAGAAAGCTGATGGATCCTCTTTTTAATAGAGGCCATCAAAACTCTGTTTTCTCACACAATTGCATAGCATAGCCTATAGAAATGTAGCGCAACATGGGCTTATAGGAACACTTATTTAATTCCATGCATTTTCATGATCCTATTCCACTTGAACTTTGAATGCCAGGGTTCTCATGAAGTGTTTGCATTTGTATTGATGTCAGAGTTATTAGAGGGACAATAGAGCACTGAGTATCGGCCATTAGCGACTGGTAGGCTACTAATGACCATCAGCGGCATCAGAGCACAGTTTTGGAGAAGCCTACTTACCAAGATGGAATTTGACTGCGGTCATGACTCCTGACTGCTGGTGTAGTGGTAATAGGGCCACTGTAACAGCCCTACACCCAAGTGATAAAACCTCACAAAGGTGGGGAACTCCAACTCGCTGCAGCACAGATATCACCAATCGTCATGCCACTGAACAATGCCCAAGAAGCCTCCAGACCCCTAGTGGAGTGAGCACCCACACCGCTAGGCAACCTTTGTCCTTTGCTGTCATATGCCTCCACAATCCAATGAGAAAGACGCTGTTTAGAAAATGCCCTACCCCAAACTGGATTAGAGAAACAGACAAAAAGTTGTCACAAACGCGGATATCCTTGGTCCTATCCATATACGTGCGTGATGCGCGCACCGGACACAGGCCATGCAACCTCTGTTGTTCACTGGAAGCAAACCGAGGATGTGAGAAAGGAAACAGCTTGAAAGCCATGGGACCTGTAAGACATAGGCATAACCTTGGGAGCAAAAGCTGCATTAAGACGTAACGTCACTTTGGAGTTGCCAGGCGCAAACTCCAAACAGAAAGGATGTACTGATGCGTGGAGATCCCCAACGTGCTTGGGTGATGCCAAAGCCATGAGCAGGGCAGTCTTGTAGGAAAATACCTTCAGGTCCACAGAGTCCAATGGTTCAAACGGAGCGTCCAGGACCAAAGCCAGGTCCCAGGTCGGTGCCATAGGCTTAGAAACTGGTCTGAGCCGACGCATGCCTTTAGGGAACATCACCACCAGAAAATGAGACCCTGGGGTAGAGCTGTCAATCACTACATGACACGTCAAGATGGCTACCATAATAACCTTCAATGTGGAAAAAGAAAGGCCCTGTTCAAAAAGCTCTTGCAAGAACATAACAATGCTGTAAAGGTTTTCTTCCTGGGGTGAAGGAGAGGACCAAAATGCAGCGTAGCCAGTGCTCAACATGTTTAATTATAAGAACAAGTGAACACTACAAACAACTTACAAAATAACAAACGTGCAAAACCGATACAGACCTATCTGGTGCAGAACACAAACACAGAGACAGGTAACAACCACCCACAACGAACACAGTGAAACAACCTACCTAAATATGACTCTTAATTAGAGGAACGCAAAACACCTGCCTCTAATTAAGAGCCATACCAGGCAACCCTAAACCAACATAGAAACACACAACATAGAATGCCCACCCAAAACTCACGCCCTGACCATCACACACATACAAAACAACAGAAAACAGGTCAGGAACGTGACAGAACCCCCCCCTCAAGGTGCGAACGCCGGGCGCACCAGCACAAAGTCCAGGGGAGGGTCTGGGTGGGCATCTGACCACGGTGGTGGCTCAGGCTCCGGACGCTGTCCCCACACCACCATAGTCACTCCCCGCTTCTGTATCCCCCTCCCAATGACCACCCTCCAACTAAAACCACCTAAATGAAGGGGCAGCACCGGGATAAGGGGCAGCACCGGGATAAGGGGCAGCACCGGGATAAGGGGCGGCAGGTCCTGGCTGAGGAACTCTGGCAGGTCCTGGCTGAGGGACTCTGGCAGGTCCTGGCTGAGGGACTCTGGCAGGTCCTGGCTGAGGGACTCTGGCAGGTCCGGGCTGAGGGACTCTGGCAGGTCCGGGCTGAGGGACTCTGGCAGGTCCGGGCTGAGGGACTCTGGCAGGTCCGGGCTGAGGGACTCTGGCAGGTCCGGGCTGACGGAAGGCTCTGGCTGATCCGGTCTGGCGGAAGGCTCTGGCTGATCCGGTCTGGCGGAAGGCTCTGGCTGATCCGGTCTGGCGGAAGGCTCTGGCTGATCCGGTCTGGCGGAAGGCTCTGGCTGATCCGGTCTGGCGGAAGGCTCTGGCTGATCCGGTCTGGCGGAAGGCTCTGGCTGATCCGGTCTGGCGGAAGGCTCTGGCTGATCCGGTCTGGCGGAAGGCTCTAGCGGCTCCTGTCTGGCGGACGGCTCTAGCGGCTCCTGTCTGGCGGACGGCTCTGTAGGCTCATGGCAGACGGGCGGCTTTGCAGGCTCATGGCAGACGGGCGGCTTTGCAGGCTCATGGCAGACGGACAGTTCAGACGGCGTAGGGCAGACGGGCAGTTCAGACGCCGCTGGGCAGACGGGCAGTTCAGGCGCCGCTGGGCAGACGGGCAGTTCAGGCGCCGCTGGGCAGACGGGCAGTTCAGGCGCCGCTGGGTAGACGGGCAGTTCAGGCGCCGCTGGGCAGACGGCAAACTCTGGCCGGCTGAGACGCACTGTAGGCCTGGTGCGTGGTACCGGAACTGGAGGTACCGGGCTAAGGACACGCACCTTCAGGCTAGTGCGGGGAACAACAACAGGGCACACTGGACTCTCGTGGCGCACTCTAGGCCTGGTGCGTGGTACCGGAACTGGAGGTACCGGGCTGAGGGCACGCACCTCAGGGCGAGTACGGGGAGAAGGAACAGTGCGTACAGGGCTCTGGAGACGCACAGGAGGCTTGGTGCGTGGTGCCGGAACTGGAGGCACTGGGCTGGAGACACGCACCATAGGGAGAGTGCGTGGAGGAGGAACAGGGCTCTGGAGATGCACTGGAAGCCTGGTGCGTGGTGTAGGCACTGGTGGTACTGAGCTGGGGTGGGAAGGTGGCGCCGGATATACCGGACCGTGAAGGAGGACACGTGCTCTTGAGCACCGAGCCTCCCCAACCTTACCAGGTTGAATGGTCCCCGTAGCCCTGCCAGTGCGGCGAGGTGGAATAGCCCGCACTGGGCTATGCAGGCGAACCGGGGACACCACCTGTAAGGCTGGTGCCATGTACGCCGGCCCGAGGAGACGTACTGGAGACCAGATACGTTGGGCCGGCTTCATGGCACTCGGCTCGATGCCCAACCTAGCCCTCCCAGTGCGGCAAGGTGGAATAGCCCGCACTGGGCTAAGCACGCGTACTGGGGACACCGTGCGCTTTACCGCATAACACGGTGTCTGACCAGTACGACGCTCTCTCACTCCACGGCAAGCCCGGGGAGTTGGCTCAGGTATCCAACCCGGCTTCGCCACACTCCCCTTTATCCCCCCCCCCAAGAAATTTTTGGGTGAGCCTCTCGGGCTTCCAGCCTCTCTTACGTGCTGCCTCCTCAATCCACCGCTCCTGGGCTGTGGCTGCCTCCTTCACCTCCCGAGAGCGGCGATTCTCTCCAACCCTTCCCCAGGGTCCTTTTCCGTCCATGATCTCCCAAGACCATTCCTCCTGTGTCCAGTAGTCCTGTGTACTGGGCCTCTGCTGCTCCCCGTTGCTACGCTGCTTGGTCCTGGTTTGGTGGGTGGTTCTGTAAAGGTTTTCTTCCTGGGGTGAAGGAGAGGACCAAAATGCAGCGTAGCCAGTGCTCAACATGTTTAATTATAAGAACAAGTGAACACTACAAACAACTTACAAAATAACAAACGTGCAAAACCGATACAGACCTATCTGGTGCAGAACACAAACACAGAGACAGGTAACAACCACCCACAACGAACACAGTGAAACAACCTACCTAAATATGACTCTTAATTAGAGGAACGCAGAACACCTGCCTCTAATTAAGAGCCATACCAGGCAACCCTAAACCAACATAGAAACACACAACATAGAATGCCCACCCAAAACTCACGCCCTGACCATCACACACATACAAAACAACAGAAAACAGGTCAGGAACGTGACAAATGCCCACCAAAGAGCTCTGAAAAGGACATACTCCTTTAACCTGACATCAACCCTCAAACACACCACTTATATGTATACAACCCTCTCATATAGGGGGCACATGAAATCAAAATTCAACCTTTCAGGGACCAAACCCACAGATTCCATATCTGCGTTTGTGGGTGCTAAACTCAATAGATCCCAACGACACGGAATCCTCCATGAGTCCGGGAACCAGGGTTGTCGGGGCCAACAGGGAGCAACCAGAATAAAAATACCCTGCTGTAGGACCCTCTCCACGGTAGCCTGAATCAGGTCCATTGGAGGAAACTCATAGAGCAGGGTCCACAGACACTGATACGCCAAAGCATTTATTCCCAACCAGACCAAGAAACTGAATGCATTGAGCCGGAGTCAAGCAACTTTTCTTGTTATTCACTATGAACCCCAGAGACTGAATATGGGAAACCAGCATGGCAGTGTGGAGCTCCACCTGTTCTCTCGACTCCTCTACTCCCAGCCAATCATCCAGATACGCCAATACTCTGATCCCCTGGCACGGTGCCAAAGCCGCCTCCACCACCATAGAAAAGGTGCGGGGGCGATAGGGAGAGCCCGAAAGGCAGGACCAGAAACTTGTAGGCCACATCCTCAAAATGAAATCTCAGAAACTTTCTGTGGGGAGGATGTACAGTATAGCCACATGAAAATATGCATCTTTCAGATCAATGGATGTGAACCAATCACTGGGACGCAACGACTGCAATAGCCGGCGAAGTGTCACCATTTTGAACATGCAAACCTTGAGGTGATTGTTTAAAACACACAAGTCCAGGATGGGATGCAACGTTCCATCGCTCTTGGGAAGTAAGAAGTACCAGCTGCACCAACCGCTCTGTACTTCTGACACGGGCACCACCTGAATAGCCTGTTGTTGAAGGAGAGAGGTAATCTCCTCTCTAAAGACAGGCGCTAGGACCTCGGAGACCATTGACGTAATGACACCACGAAAAGGAGGAGGACGAACTGCAGACCGTACCCCCTTGTCACCGTCCTCCTTACCCATGGTGAAACTGCGCATGCCCGCCACTGGACGGAGCACAATGCCAGTCTCCCATACATTATCTCCTGAATGGGCAGAGTGCCACCCTGAGGATTGGGGTAATCCGTTTTTTATGCCATCCTTGTTTTCATATCTAACACTCTTGACAACCGTGCCTGAATGTGAGAAAGGAACTGTGTTTATTTTGGTGTGAAAAGTAGAGCTGATTCCTATTTTTGTTTCTCCTTGAAACGGGCCTATAAGGATTACATAACCGAGCCAAATCACCTTATCCAAATACAGTGCCTTTGGAAAGTATTCAGACCCCTTGATTTTTTCCACATTTTGTTATGTTACAGCCTTATTTTAAAATGTATGGTTCCCCCCCCATCAATCTACACACAATACCCCATAATGACAAAGGAAAAACAGATGTTTAGAATTTTTTTCGAATAAAAACCCCCCGGAAATATAACATTTACATAAGTATTCAAGCTCTGTCAGGTTGGATGGTGAGCGTCTTTGCACAACTATTTTCAGGTCTCTCCAGAGATGTTTCGATCGAGTTCAAGTGCAGGCTCTGGCTGGGTCACTCAAAGACATTCATAGACTTGTCGCGAAGCCACTCCTGCATTGTCTTGGCTGTGTGCTTAGGGTCATTGTACTGTTGGAAGGTGAACCAACCCCCAATCTGAGGTCCTGAGCGCTCTGGAGCAGGTTTTCATCAAGGATCTCTCTGTAATTTGTTCCGTTCATCTTTCCCTCGATCCTAACTAGTCTCCCAGTCCCTGCCTCTGAAAAACATCCCCACAGCATGACGCTGCCACCACCATGCTTCACCGTAGGGATGGTTCCAGGTTTCCTCCAGACGTGACGCTTGGCATTCAGGCCAAATAGTTCAATCTTGGTTTCATCAGACCAGAGAATCTTGTTTCTCATGGTCTGAGAGTCCTTTAGGTGCCTTTTGGCAAACTCCAAGTGGGCTGCCATGTGCCTTTTACTGAAGAGTGGCTACTGTCTGGAAACTCTACCATAAAGGCCTGATTGGTGGAGTGCTGCAGAGATGGTTGTCCTTCTGGAAGGTTCTCCCATCTCCACATTGGAACTCTAGAGCTCTGTCAGAGTGACCATCGGGTTCTTGGTCACCTCCCTGACCAAAGCCCTTCTCCCCCGATTGCTCAATTTTGGCCGGGTGGCCAGCTCTAGGAAGAGTATTGGTGGTTCCAAACGTCTCCCATTTAAGAATGATGGAGGCTCACTGTGTTCTTGGGGACCTTCAATGCTGCACCTTCAGAAAGTTTTCACACCCCTTGACTTTTTCCACATTTTGTTGTGTTACAGCCTAAATTTAAAACTGATTAAATGTAGATTTTGTGTCACTGGCCTACACACAATACCCCATAATGTCACAGTGGAATTCTGTTTTTTGACATTCTTACAAATTAATTGAATATTAATAGCTGAAATGTCTTGAGTCAATAAGTATTCAACCCTTTGTTTAGGCAAATCTAAATAAATGTATATGTAAAAATGTGCTTAACAAGTCACCTAATAAATTGCATGGACTCACTCTGTGTGCAATCATAGTATTTTCAATTATTTTTGAATGATTATCTCATCTCTGTACGCACACATACAATTATTTGTAAGGTCCCTCAGTCGAGCAATGAATTTTAAACACAGATTCAACCACAAAGACCAGGAAGGTTTTCCAATGCCTCTCAAAGAATGGCACCTATTGGAAGATGGGTATTTTTCTAAGCAGACATTGAATATCCCTTTGAGCATGGTGAAGTTATTAATTACACTTTGAAATGTGTATCAATACACCCAGTCACTACAAAGATACAGGCGTCCTTCCTAACTCAGTTGCCGGAGAGGAAGGAAACCGCTCAGGGATTTCCCTTTGAGGCCAATGGTGTCTTTAAAACAGTTACAGAGTTTAATGGCTGTGACAGGAGAAAACTTCGGATGGATCAATAACACTGTAGTTATTCCAAAATACTAACCTAAATGAAAGAGTAAAAAGAAGGAAGAAGGAAGAATAAAAATATTCCAAAACATGCATCCTGTTTGGAATAAGGCACTAAAGTAAAACTGCAAAAACAATGTGGAAAATGAATGATCTTCATGTCCTGAATACAAAGCGTTATGTTTGGTGCAAATCCAACAACAACACATCACTGAATACCACTCTTCATATTTTCAAGCATGATGGTGGCTGCATCATGTAAAGGGTATGTTTGTCCTCGGAAAGTACGAGCGTTTTTTTAGGATGAAAAGAAACGGAAAAGAGCTAAGGAGTGGCCTAGTTACAGTTTTGACTTCAATCGGATTGAAAATGTATGGCAAGACTTGAAAATGTCTGTCTAGCAATGGTCAACAACCAACTTGATAGAGCATAAAGAATAATACAAAAAAATCTAATATTGCACAATCTAGGTGTGCAAAGCTCTTACAGATTTACCCAAAAAGAATCACAGCTGTAATCACTTCCAAAGGCGATTCTAACATGAATTGTCTCAGGGGGTTGACTACTTATGTAGTCAATTAGTTTTATTTTTCATAATTTTTTTCTTCCTCTTTATTCCACTTTGACATTAGAGTATTTTGTGTAGATCGTTGACAAAAAATGACAATGAACTCCATTTTAATCCCACCTTGTAAGAAAACTAAATGAAAACTTTCTGAAGGCACTGTATATAGCAAGACACGGTAAAGTCCATTATTCTTCTGAAGAGTACAAATTAGGCTGTTTGAGAAGGTTTGAATTCCAAGCAGCCTGCATACACATTGTACAATAGACTGACATAGCTACAAGTTGTGTACTGGAAAATCTTGGTAGAGCATGGGTGTAGGCATTGTGGTGCTCATGTGGATTTCCTTTCTTTTTCGGCCAATCCCTACTTCTCACTTAAAACATATTTGATTGTTTTTAATTACATTGGTTTTTACACCGGAAGGTGATTATACAAAATTATACAACACTTCCACATGCAAAAGGTGTCTTTCGAAAATTTAAGTTGAGCTTCAAATTATGTAAAAAAAAAAAAATAAGACGTGTTTAGTCTTACATAATTTAATGTCCAAGGCCCGGTTTCCCAAACACATCTTAAGGCTAAGTTCATTGTTAGAACCTTTGTTAAATCTTCAGCTGTTTCCTAAAACCATCGTTACTAAAGTTACTAAACCACATAGCATATCATTACAGCAGTATGTACTGGTATGTTAGCTAGCTACCTAATGTTAGTTGGCTACTAATACATCAAACTTGCCAGTATATTAACTATATGCTATCTAACTAACTACCCAACTTTTATTGACTTGATTATTCCCGTCATTCATAGTTTAGCTAAGTGGTATGGTAGTTGTGCGTTTTTAATGGACATTTGGGTACCTTCGTAAATTCGCTCTGGCTAGCTACTCCGATTTCAGAGCACTCTCGTCTGAGTGTACTTGTGCAAGAACGCAGAATAACTGATGAATTTACGAATACTCAACAACAGTTGAATATGGCCGTTGTCAGTAAACGTTGGCAAAAAAGCATAATATAATTTTTGCCAGCAACACAGTTACAGTCACCAACGCTCTGGATAACGTGAAACCTGCCTAACCAGCTCTGCTAGGGCGAGTACAATGGTCAGAGTGAGGTCTTCTCTCATTTGTGTCTGGAAGTTGCTAGCAAGTTAGCCAGTTAGCTTGGGTGCTTGACTGCTGTTGTGAGACCAGAACACTCAGATCAACCCTACTCCTCGGCCAGAGCGTCCAGTGACACTGCACAGTGTGCACTATGAACGCTCCAAGAGCAAAACGATTTGAATTTACAACAGACAATCTGACAAAGCTCTGAATTTACGAATGCCCAGAGTGCACTCTGAATTGAATAACAGACCCGTAGTCATAAAAAAACCTAGCTAGTAATTTCTTATGCTAACAAACTAGCAAGAGTTTGCATAGCAACAGCATCAACTTCTGGTAGACAGGTGAAGCACTAGTACGCTCAAATGAAAGGATATCGTTCGTTTACAGTATACTAAAATGAACTAATAGTATATAGTATGTAGTATACACTCATTAAGTATGTAATATCCAGTATGTTAGTATGGGTATTCGAACACAGCTATGTTCTAATGACGCATTTACTGAAGGTTCTCCCTACGTGGTGTTTTAGGAAACGGATGTGAGTTCTTCGGCAGTTATAGAAATGAAGTATCGTTTTTAACACTTGTAAGCTTAAGTTCCATCGCTATCGGGAAACCGGGCACTGGCTATTACGTCATAGACATAGCTATTTGCATTTATGCAAAACATATGGATTCTCCCTTTAGAGAGGGGAGGGGGTAAATATCAACAGCTGATTTACGTTAAGCACATACCAGTTTATGACTCTCAAAGTGACTCTCAAAGTACTGAATACGTTTGCTGAGTGAGCATTTGGAAAGAAATTCCTGCAAATATCTGTGGGAGTTCCCCCAGAACCCCCTCCAGTTTATTACTTCTTACTTCTCACTAAAGGGACCTACGGAGGATGTCTTTTGGACCTCTTTTTATGGTCCTGTCCGGACCGGCCACCTTTTTTTGGTGTGATCCGGACTGGCCTTGATTTCGACGTCCACGGACGGGACTCCCTAAAAACACGTGAGAAGAGCATTTTTTGCTAACCCTAACCCTTTTCCTAACCTAATCCTTCTAACCTAATAGCTTAATTCTCCTAACCTGCTGCTTAAGTTCTCCTAACCTGCTACGAAAAAGTCGTAGCTGTATCCAAGTGCCGTGTTTTCAGGGAATCTCGTCAGATTTTTGGTCCGATCCGGACCAAATTTGAATCAATCATAAGTTAGGTTCAGATTTTGTCGGATCTGGACTGGCCTTCTTTTGGCACAAACATCATTTGGTTTAGATTTGATCCGGTCCACGTTCCATGTAATTGATCTATTTCAAAGCTAGCACACCTGATTCAACTTCTCAGCTCACCCTCAATCTCTTGAATCACACCTAGCAATCTTAAAATGAATGCACTAACTGTAAGTCGCTCTGGATAAGAATGTCTGCTAAATGACAAAAATGTAAAGAAAATGAATAACTAGTTCAGAGCTACAGCAAAATTATGAAACATCTGGGGGGCCCCGGGGAGAGGTTTAGAGCTCTACTGCTGTAGAGCACAGAAGAGTGCAGTACATTATAGTACAATACATAAAAATAGTAGAGAAAGTATTTTCAACATTCATTCAGAAACGAAAATGTACCTGATTTCAATGTTCAGAAATTATGTATTTTCAACATCCGGAATATACATATTTTCAATGTCCGTAAAATACGTATTTTCAATGTCCGTAAAATATGTTTTTTCAACGTCCGGAAAACACATACATTTTAAACTTCCTGAAAAGACGTCTTTTCACCTTTTATTTATGACCTAAAATGAACCGAACTTCAAAGTCTGGAAAATACATATTTTAAACGTCATTTTGCTTACAAGGTTCCAATTTTTGAGAACACACTGAAAGGTAACTTGCCACTGTCAGCTCAAATTTGGATTAAAATGTCATGAATAAAATTGTATTAACAGAGGGCGTGTACTGAATTAATGCATCATAAGGTAAGGGCTGGACTTGTTCTGGATGCTCCAAGAGTGACGTGTTATGTCTCGTATGTTGATCTAGCTAATAAGCTAGCTACGTAGCATGTGTACACTCACTGCAATGCACAGCAGATGTGCTAGCAAAATATAGCTACCTCCTTTGCTTGTTGTTAGGATGCTACAAGCTGGGTCATTCCTACAATGCAGTGCCTTTTTCTGTCCCCAGGAAATATCAGATCTTATTTAGTGTAAAATTTGAATTCCAAAATGCTTTAAATATAAGGTCAGGTGTCCTTTACCTTAAAAACACCAAAAATATGGATCCTGAAAGGGAATTCTATGCATTTTAAGCACTTGACAGTGGATGTAAGCGTTTTTGCCATGTCCCCAGGTGTTAATTATCAACTTCCACAATAAATATTAGCCATTAAATGATTAAAAGCTTTCTTCATTATTTTATAGTCCTAGTTAAAGTCTCTTTCATCAATACATTTTTTTCCTCATGATTATTGTATTTATTATTATTTTATATTTTATGTGTGTCCCTGATATCACTTTCCACACTTTTAGTTTGTTGTAATTCTCCACTTAAGAAAAGAACCCTTTCCTACAATGACACCACATTCAGGAAGTGCCATAATTTATTTGGTGTGAAAATTATGATGTAAAGCTAAAAAAATATAAACACTCAGTTGTATCTATTTGTTTATGTTTCATGTTTTTAGTCTGTATATACACACACACACTACTGTTCAAAAGTTTGGGGTCCCTTAGAAATGTCCTTTTTTTAAAGAAAAGCACATTTATTGTCGATTTAAAATAACATCAGATTGATCAGAAAGACAGTGTAGACAATGTTAATGTTGTAAATGACTATTGTAGCTGGAAACGGCTGATAGATTTTTAATGGAATATCTACATAGGCGTACAGAGGCCCATTATCAGCAACCATCCCTCCTGTGTTCCAATGGCACATTGTGTTAGCTAATCCAAGTTTATAATTTTAAAAGGCTAATAGATCATTAGAAGACCCTTTTGCAATTATGTTAGCAAAGCTGAAAATAGTTGTGCTGATTAAAGAAGCAATAAAACTGGCCTTCTTTAGACTAGTTGAGTATCTGGAGCGTCAGCATTTGTGGATTCGATTACAGGCTCCAAATGGCTAGAAACAAAGCACTTTCTTCTGAAACTCGTCAGTCTATTCTTGTTCTGAGAAATGAAGGTTATTCCATGCGAGAAATTGCCAAGAAACTGAAGATCTCGTACAACACTGTGTACTACTCCCTTCACAGAACAGCTCAAACTGGCTCTAATCACAATAGAAAGAGGAGTGGGAGGCCCCATTGCACAACTGAGCAAAAGGACAAGTACATTAGAGTGTCTAGTTTGAGAAACAGACGCTTCACAAGTCCTCAACTGGCAACTTCAATAAATAGTACCCGCAAAACACCAGTTTCAACGTCAACAGTGAAGAGGTTGGGATGCTCTGGGATGCTGGCCTTCTAGGCAGAGTTGCAAAGAAAAAGCCATATCTCAGACTGGCCAATAAAAAGAAAAGATTAAGATGGGCAAAATAACACGGACACTGACAGAGGAACTCTGCCTAGAAGGCCAGCATCCATGAGTCGCCTTTTCACTGTTGATACTGGTGTTTTGCGTTACGACAACTGGGTACTTTTTCCATCACTGACTTTTTCTGATAGAATACTAAAACAATAATTTTTTCCCCCAAAAGTTTGAGGTCCAAATGGCATTGCATAGTAGGAATGGCCCAGCTAGCTTCTGTTGTGAAGCAATCGAGTTACTGGTCCGGTATTAGAACTGAGATTCAGCTGAAAAGATATTAGCATTGTCAGAAATGCTACAAAAAAGTAGCACATTGTTGGTTCTCTATTTGCACATGAGAGCAGTAAATTATACATGTAATCAAAGCTGTTGCCCTTACAAACGTATTCAGTCCGAAAGGTGGCAAGTCTAATGGTCACTTTATGGATGCTGTAATCTTGTTCTTATCCAACACCTAGATATTGAGCTAGGTCGGGACAAGAAATTGTATTTTTTCTTAATGCTAAAGACCCTGTTAAAAATCTGGTATTTGGTTCTTGGTAATACAAATCAAGTTGATTTTGCGAAGTTTTGTCGACATTGGTGTCACATGGCTTAAATATGATAGTAGGGAGATTTGAATTTAACATTGAGCTTCAATGAATCCCAACTATATAATGTTACACCGAGTGACCGACTGCAAGGGAACCACTGTTCCCTGGTGTTTTACTACCCCACACATACACCATCATCAGTTTCATCACTGCTCTTGTTATGACAGGCAGTGCAACTTATCACAAGTAATTATAACACTACCACAATAATGGCATTACATCATGTTCATTTAACCTGGACTGTCCTGATGCCCTGTCTATTATCTACTATTGGTCATCGTCGGGAGAGAAGTGCGTCACTGTAGTCTGTCTCTCCTCCTACGATGGGCTCTTGAGAGAGAGAGCAGCCCTAGTCGTCACAGCAGAGGGAGGAGTGGGGGAGACAGGGATAGAACAGGTTGGCCGCTCTCAGAAGAAAGCATTCATGTCTATTGTTGTTGTGTAGGGCATTTCTCCTGAATTAACTGTTCCATATTGCACAACTCAGGTACAAGGTGTCCCTCTGGCTAGGATGATATGCACATCAGGTGTGTGTCAAGTATGTGTGTGTGTGTGTGTGTGTGTGTGTGTGTGTGTGTGTGTGTGTGTGTGTGTGGAGAGGATAGAGGTTGTCTGATGGTGCAGTAGCTTACTGCCAGGGTTGTGTTCAGTAGGGAGAAAACACTTTTAAGCCTAGTAAACCCTGGCCTATGTTCTGTTCCACAACCAAGTTCCATCTGGGACAGAACAACATTTGAAAAATAATAACTTTCTATGGATCCAAGATTTCAACAATTTCAGTATTTCAATCCGAAACGTTTTTTTTACATGGCACACTTCATTACTTTGCATGTTATAAAAATAAAAAAAAGTTTTTGTATAGATCCAATCATAGAGCAAGTGTTGCCTTGAGAAGTGGCACCATCCATTTTCTGGGCTGTGTCTATAGGTGGGACTGTGAGTGATGAGGATGAGACTTACCCCACCATGGGTCCCTCTCGGTCTAGACTGTACACCTGTCTGGGGTTCAGCAGGTACTGGAACTTTCTCAATACCCTTCAGGAGACATAACAGCAGTGTTAGAGTTACTGCACACACACACACACACACACACAAACTGACAAACTCACAAACTGTCTGTGCACATATGGAGCCAGAAAGAGAGGGAAAGAGAGAGAGAGGTAATACTTCATGCATACAAAGACAGACATATAACATGTAAAGAAGCACCATCCAAATTGTACAAGTTTTACTTAAAAGCACTGTCTACAGTAAATGTTCTGCTCCACAAATTGTCAATATCTCTATAGCTTACTGTGCCCAATGACACAGTAGTTTCCTGTAACCTTGACAAGCGGGAGATGCATCAGAGGGCTACTCTATTGAAGCCTCCACAGTGCTCTTCATGGAGCCTTGCACTGGTAATTGTGTTAGCTTCCGATACCCACACAGCACTTTGGTCAGAGTGAGAACAGAGGATGAAGAGGAGTGGGTAGAGGAGACAACGGAAAACCGACAGCTAGGTTAGAATGCGTCACGATGAACTAACCATTTGTCCTAGAATGCAACTCATACTATGTACAGTAGTGTGGCAGATTACTTGGGCAGTAAAAGTGTTAGGATACTGTTATGAATGTGACATAAAGAACACTTCAATTTAAGTGTACCAAGTTCACGCAAAAAGAGAAAATAGTAGAGATATACTACTTAATTTAAGAGAACTGTATGTCATTTAAAATGCTCATTTACAAAAACAAGACCAATCAGTGACACCATTATTTCCTTATTTACATCAAAGGGAGAAATAAATAGGTTTGCTTTTTGTACTCAGAGAGTAAATGCATATTTTTGTTACGAGAACACATCTATTAATAGAGAATAATTCTACCTTTAAGTGGTATTTAAGACTATGTTGCTATGGTGATGGTGTTTCTGAAGCCAAAATAGTGTCCTCACAGTGCTATGAAATGCATGGTGGGAGGACAGAGGAGAGAGAACTGAAACAGTGAACACATTCATTTACAGCCAGAATGGCACTTGGGACTTTAGGACTGTGTCGGAACAGCGAAATGACCATAATTATTTACCAAATTTAAAATCCTCTGCAATTACAAAGCCTTAAAATTCTTGAATGTAGTCATTGTTGTTAGCTATGTTAGCTTCACATTATTTAGATTATATGACGAGTAGCCAGCCAAAGGTTTAGAACACTTTGACAGTAGCATTACAGGACTCTATAAAACACATATTGCAGGAGTGTTTCAACCAGAGTGAATAATCTGAGACTTTCTATGTCAGCCATTCTCAACTGGCGGACCGCGGTCAGGATCCGGACCCAGAATGGGGTCAATACGGACCACGGGTTGTGACCAAAAAAATTAATATTATACAGGGCCATCAAAGTATTTAGACCCCTTCCCTTTTTCCAAATTTTGTTACGTTATAGCCTTATTCTAAAATGGATTATATTTGTAAAAAATCCTCATCAATCTACACACAATACCCAATAATGACTAAGCAAAAACAGGTTAAGATATTTTAGCAAATGTATAAAAAACAAAAACAGAAAAACCTTATTTACATAGCTCAGACCCTTTGCTATGAGACTCAAAATTGAGCTCAGGTGCATCCTGTTTCCATTGATCATCCTTGAGATGATTATACAACTTGATTGGAGTCCACCTGTGGTAAATTAAATTGATTGGACATGATATGGAAAGGCACACACCTGTCTATATAAGGTCCCACAGTTGACAGTGCATGTCAGAGCAAAAACCAAGCCATGAGGTCGAAGGAATTGTCTGTAGAGCTCCGAGACAGGATTGTGTCGAGGTACAGATCTGGGGAAGTGTACCAAACAAGCACTGAAGCTCCCCAAGAACAAAGGGCCTTGGTCAGGGAGGTGACCAAGAACCCAATGCTCACTCTGACAGAACACCAGAGTTCCTCTGTGGAGATGGGAGAACCTTCCAGAAGGACAACCATCTCTGCAGCACTCTACCAATCAAGCCTTTATGGTAGAGTGGCCAGACAGAAGCCAATCCTCAGTAAAAGGCACATGACAGCCCGCTTGGAGTTTGCCAAAAGGCACTCAGAATATGAGAAACAAGATTCTCTGGTCTGATGAAACCTAGATTGAACTCTTTGGCATGACTGCCAAGCATCATGTCTGGATGAAACCCGGCACCATCCCTACGGTGAAGCATCATGCTGCGCGGATGTTTTTCAGCGGCAGGGACTGGTAGCAAAGTACAGAGAGACCCTTGATGAAAACCTGCTCCAGAGCGCTCAGGACCTCAGACTGGGGCGAAGGTTCACCTTCCAACAGGACAACGACCCTAATCACACAGCCAAGACAACGCAGGAGTGGCTTCGGGACCATTCTCTGAATGTCCTTGAGTGGCCCAGCCAGAGCCCAGACTTGAACCCGATCCAACATCTCTGGAGAGACCTGAAAATAGCTGTGCCGCGACACTCCCCATCCAACCTGACAGAGCTTGAGAGGATCTGCAGAGAAGAATAGGAGAAACTCCCCAAATACAGGTGTGCCAAGCTTGTAGTGTCGTACCCAAGAAGACTCAAGGCTGTAATTGCTGCCAAAGGTGCTTCAACAAAGTACTAAGAAAAAGGTCTAAATACTAATGTAAATGTGATATTTCCTTTTTTTACAATTTGTACAAATTCTCATAAATGTCTTAAAACCATTTTTTTCCTTTGTCATTACCAGTACGGTATTGTGTGTAGATTGATGAGGGGGGAAACGATTTAATCAATTTTAGAATAAGGCTGTAACATAACAAAATGTTGGAAAAAGTCAAGGGGTCTGAATGATTTCCAAATGCACTGTCTATACAGTACCTGTCAAAAAAGCACACACCTACTCATTCAAGGGTTTTTCTTTATTTTTACAATTTTCAATTTTGTAGAATAATAGTGAAGACATCAAAACTATGAAATAACACATGGATTCATGTAGTAACCAAAAAAGTGAAACAAAATCAAAATATATTTGAGATTCTTCAAAGTAGCCACTCTTTGCCTTGATGACATCTTTGCACACTCTTGGCATTCTCTCAACCAGCTTCATCTGGAATGCTTTTCCAACAGTCTGCAGTCCAACTCTTCCCAAACCATCTCAATTGGTTTGAGGTCGTGTGACTGTCTTGTTGAAAAAGAAGCGCAAACCCAACACACAAAAGTTTGGACACACCTACTCATTCCAGGGTTTTTCTTTATTTGTAAAATGTTGTACATTGTAAAATAATAGTTAAGAAATCAAAACTATGAAATAACACATATGGAATCATGTAATAACCAAAAATGTGTTGAACAAATCTAAATATATTTGCACACTCTTGGCATTTTCTCAGGGCCCTCACCTCCTCCATGTAGGCTGTCTCGTCATTGTTGGTAATCAGGCTGACTACTGTTGTGTTGTCTGCAAACTTGATGATTGAGTTGGAGGCGAGTGTGACCACGCAGTCATGGCTGAACAGGGAGTACAGGAGGGGGCTGAACACACACCCTTGTGGGGACCCTGTGTTGAAATCAGCGAAGTGGAGGTGTTGTTAACTACCTTCACCACCTGGGGGCGGCCCGTCACGAAGTCCAGGACACATTTGCACAGAGCGGGGTTCAGACCCAGGGCCCCAGGGTTAATAACGAGCTTGGAGGGTACTATGTTTTTGAATGCTGAGCTATAGTCAATGAACAGCATTCTTACATAGGTATTCCTTGTATCCAGATGGGATAAGACGGTGTGCAGTGCGATGGCGACTGCAACTTCTGTGGATCTATTGGGGAGGTATGCAAATTGAAGTGGGTCTAGAGTGTCAGGTAAGGTAGAGGTGATATGATAGCCTCTCAAAGCACTTCATGATGACAGAAGTGAGTGCTACGGGTGATAGTCATTTAGTTCAGTTACCTTTGCTTTCTTGGGTACAGGAACAATGGCGGACATCTTGAAGCAAGTAGGGACAACAGACTGGGATAGGGAGAGATTAAATTTGTCCGTAAACACTCCAGCCAGCCGGTCTGTGCATGCTCTGAGGACGCGGCTAGGGATGCTGTCTGGGCCGGCAGCCCTGCGAGGGTTAACACACTTAAATGTTTTACTCACGTCGGCCACGGAGAACGAGAGCCCACAGTCCTTGGTAGTGGGCTGCGTCGGTGTTACTGTGTTATCCTTAAAGCGGGCAAAGAAGGTGTTTAGCTTGTCCGGAAGCAAGACGTCTGTGGTTTTCCCTTTGTAGTCCGTGACTGTGTGTAGACCCTGCCACATACGTCACATGTCTGAGCCGTTGAATTGCAATTCCACTTAGTCTCTGTACTGACGTTTTGCATGTTCGATTGCCTTATAAAGGGAATATCTGCACTGTTTGTATTCGGCCATATTCCCAGTCAGCTTGACATGGTTAAATGCGGTGGTTCGTGCTTTCAGTTTTGTGGGAATGCTGCCATCTATCCACGGTTTCTGGTTTGGGTAGGTTTTAATAGTCACAGTGGGTACAAAATCTCCCATACACTTCCTGAAGAAACTCAGTCACCGTATCCGTCGATGTTATTCTCAGAGGCTACCTGGAACATATCCCAGTCCGCGTGATCAAAACAATCTTGAAGCATGGATTCCGATTGGTCAGACCAGCTTTGAATAGACCTCATCACGAGTACTTCCGAAGACGTGGATGTCGAATAAGGCAGCCCCTCGCACCTCTCTGATTCAGAGGGGTTGGGTTAACTGTGGAATACACATTTCAGTTGAAGGCATTCAGTTGTACAACTGACGAGGTATACCCCTTTCTCTTTCCTGTTTGAGTTTTTGCCTATAGGAAGGGAGGAGCAAAATGGAGTCGTGATCAGATTCGTCGATGGGAGGGTGGGGGAGGGCCTTGTAGGCATTTTTAAAAAATTAGTAGTGGTGGTCCAATGTTTTCCCAGTGCGAGTACTACAGTCAATGTGTTGGTAGAACTTCGATAGCGTTTTCCTCAGATTTGCTTTGTTAAAATCCCCAGCTACAATAAATGTCGCCTCAGGATATGTGGTTTACAGTTTGCATAAAGTCCAGCGTAGTTCTTTGAGGGCTGTCATGGTATCGGTTTGAGGGGGAATATACATGGCTGTGACTATAACCAAAAATAATTATCTTGGGAGGTAATACGGTTGGCATTTAATTGTGATGTATTCTATGTTGTGTGAACAAAAATACTTTTTTGTTTCTGTACGTTATCACAATCACATCATGAGTAGTTAATCATGAAACATACACCCCCGCCTTTCTTCTTCCCGGAGAGTTCTTTATTCCTGTCTGCTCAATGTACTGAGAACCCAGCTGACTGTATGGATGTGGACAGTATATTCCAAGAGAACTATGTTTCTATGAAACAGAGTATGTTACAGTCCCTGATGTCTCTCTGGAATGAGATCCTCGCCCTGAGCTCTGCTACTTTATTATCCAGAGACTGACCATTAGCGAGTAATATACTCAGAAGCGTTGGATGGTGTGCACGCCTCCTGAGTCAGACTAGAAGTCCACTCCGATTACCTCTTCTCCATTGGCAGTGTTTTGGAGCAGCCTCTGGAATAAGTTAAATTGCCCTGGGGGGTACGAACAAAGGATCCAATTCGGGAAAGTCATATTACTGGTAGTAATACTGGTGAGTTACTGCCACTCTGATATCGAAAAGTTCTTTCCGACTGTATGTAATAACACAAACAAAATGACTGGGCTAATAATGTAAGAAATAGCACACACAAAAACAAAATACTGCACATTTTCTTAGGAGCTAGAAGCAGAGCTGCCATATCTGTCGGCACCATCTTTCTCTTTTCCACATTTTGTTGTTACAGCCCGAATTCAAAATTGATTAAATATATTTATTTTCTCACCCATTTACACACAATACCCCATAATAAAAAAGTGGAAACATGTTTTTAGGAATGTTAGCAAATTTATTGAAAATGAAATACAGAAATATCTCATTTACATAAGTATTCATAGCCCTGAGTCAATACATGTTAGAATCACCTTTGGCAGTGATTACATCTGGGAGTCTTTCTGGGTAAGTCTCTAAGAGCTTCGCACACCTAGATTATAAAATATATGCACATTAAGTCTCTAAGAGCGTTGCACGCTTGGATTGTACAATATCTGAAAATTATTCTCTAAAAAGTTCTTCAAGCTCTGTCGAGTTGGTTGTTGATCATTGCTAGACCGCCCTTTTCAAGTCTTGCCATATTTAAGCCGATTTAAGTCAAAACTGTAACTAGGCCACTCATGAACATTTAATGTCGTCTTGGTATGCAACTCCAGTGTATATTTGGCCTTGTGTTTTAGGTTATTGTCCTGCTGAAAGGTACATTTGTCTCCCAGTGTCTGTTGTCTCCCAGCACACTGAACCAGTTTTTCCTCTTTTTTGCCTGTGCTTAGCTCTATTCTGTTTCTTTGTATCCTAAAAAACTCCTTAGTCCTTGTTGATGACACACAAACCTATAACATGATGCAGCCACCACCATGCTTGAAAATATGAAGAGTGGTACTCAGTGATGTCTTGCGTTAGATTTTCCCCAGTCAGAACACTTTGTATTCAGGACATAAAGTATTTTTCTTCTCCACATTTTCTGCAGTTTTACTTTAATATTTTGTTTCTGTACAGGCACCCTTTTTTCACTCTGTCATTTAGGTTAGTATTGTGGAGTAACTACAATGTTGTTGATCCAGCCTCAGTTTTCTCCTATCACAAACATTAAACTCTGTAATAGTTTTAAAGTCACCATTGGCCTCATGGTGAAATCCCTAAGTGGTTTCCTTGCTCTCCAGCAACTGAATTAGGAAGGACTCCTGTATCTTTGTAGTGACTGGGTGTATTGATACGCCATCCAAAGTGTAATTAATAACTTCACCATGTCTGCTTTTTAAATTTTTTACCCATCCAATAAAAGGTGCCAATCTGGCTCACTCAGGTATCATATGAACACACATAAGACATGGCAACATATGTAGAATTGCAAGAAATTAGCTTTAAACCTGCAAAACAAATGATCTGCCCTATGTCAAAAGTGTAGAATTGCAGGAAATTTGCTTTAGAATGGCAATATTTTCTTTGTGCCAACAAGAGGGGAGTGAACAGTTTGGGGTCACATGGGTCACGAGATGGGGGGTTTGTTACTATGCCGATAGACAATATCCCTCCGGACCTTTACCACCTAGGAAATTTGTGCTCTATGTCACTTACCTCTCCCCTTGTCTCCCGCCACTCTTTGGGTTGACCAGGACCAGGAGGGGATGTGTGCCTGGGAGAGGAGTGATCTGGACAGGAGAGCAGAGACAGTCTAATGAGATTTATTGTATATCCATAGATACACAATCAACATTTTAGCCTGCCATGAGCTAACACAACAGACTCCAAGGCTCTGAAGATGCTCTGGGCTCGATTCACTCACCTGCAGTGCTTGTCCGTCTCCTGTGAATTTGAAGCTTTGACTCGGGTCGTCAGGGCTGGTGCTGGGCGGGGAGTCCCCTTCACCCCGCTTCACAACAGAATGACGGTCCTATAGACAGATAGATAGGCCAGCAGGCATAGAGACACATAAATAGACAGAAATATAAATGTGTTAATGCGTATAGGAATTGAGACAGAGAAATTGGACAAAAGATGTATATCTCAGATGGCCGGTGGCACCTTAATTGGGGAGGACGGGCGCATAGTAATGGCTGGAATGGAATAAATGGAATGGTATCGAACACCTCAGATACAGTACATGGTTTCCATGTGTTTGATATCATTCCATTCACTCCATTCCAGCCATTATTATTAACCGTCCTCCCCTCAGTATACTTTTGTGGGTCTCTAATTATATATTTCAAGGGTTTTTTTCAGCATTGAAAGTATTGGAGATAAAACATTTAGAGATTCAGAGTGTGATTTACAGCGTGTGATCTCACCAGGACTACAGGGCAGATGTAGGATGGGAGTAGAGTGTGGTCTCTAAGGGCTCCTCCATCACACTCTGGTTTCATGTTGGACGCACACTTATTATGGAGCTGATCAGGAAGGAAGGAGGATGAGGAGGATGGAGGGAGGAAAGGAGCAGAGAAGGAGTAGAAGAAGGAGAATGAGGCGAAGGAGAAGAGTGGAAAACAAAAACAAAAATAGGCATTTGACACAGTGCCAGATATTGCATAACAGTACCAGATTTAATGTAAAGTACAGTAGCTGCTTCTAAGACTGAGGATGAATAAATGCCTGCTGTGATGCTACAGGGATGAGCACATTACTAAACTATATATATAAATTGACAACCCTAGCAAGATCTTTGAACTCCCCTTACTGGTGGTTTGAGGTACCACAGTTTGAATTTTCATCTGAGCATTTACCTAATGGGGACATCTAGTGGACATATAAGGTAAAGTAGAAATTAGAAAATAGGTAGATCACAAACTATTGCAGTGAACTTCCTCAGGTTCATTGTTATCAACAGAAGCTCTTTGGGGCACTATGAACAGAAACATTGCCCCAATTCTAGGAGTTCTCCAGTAGAGGGGAGTACGTACAGGGCCATAACCAGGGTTGGATTGGATATCACGAAAAATAGGTAAAAAATACAATAAAAAATAATAATAATACTAGCCAGAGCAATTCAACATTACTGCAATAGAAGTCTCTGCCGGCAGCTAGCCACCTGACTGACACATTTTTAAGCAACTATTTTCCAAGTCATACTCCGAGAGTTGTTTTTTGTTTGTTTGGGGGGGATGTCTGTAGACGCGACACGAGTTGCTGGCAGTTCTAAAATTGCCTTTTGTCTGGCATCTGGCAAACACACTGTCAGCAGCTTGCTTACTTGAGCCGACACTGAGCTGGGGTAGTTAGTTTCATGTCTCAGGCCCTCGGCCTGTGCCATGAGAGGGTGGAGTTAGCCATTTGAGAGAGTGGTGATTGTGCTGCTAAAAATGCAAATCCACGAGGCAAATCCAGGGGACGCAGCCGAACATAACGAAAAAAAACACTGTTCATGATTCCACTAGTTCGCAAAGAGGCAGGCGCGATTAGAACAGTCAGATCAAGAATATAAGTGTTCTGAGCTTTGATCAATGCTGGGAGCAATATTTTCATATTGACTCGTAATTGATTTTCTTTATTGTGTGCAAATATATATATTTGTATTATCTCAGTGTCCTCATATGTAGTTATGGCCCCGAGTGTGTACTACTTACAGTGATCTGACACCACACACAGTGTAGGCCCGTTAAGCCCTGGTAGCACTTGATACTTCTGTGACAGCGGTCGCACTTAGTGGGAGAGTTTCCCTCCATCCACACGTGCTGCATAGCCTGGAGGGAGAGGGGGGGGGGGAGAGGGAGAGAAAGAACGAGAAAGATAGAGACAGTAACAATCACGATTACAAGGTCACAACATAAATCCTGTGCTAAACGTGCTATATTTAGTGCCAGATATCTACAAAAATAAAAGGCCATCTGAAAGGCATCATCTGTTAGTGAACCAGACTTGAGAAAGTGAAGTGGAGCTGAAACAGAGTAGACCTCCATCTGGAGAGAGAGAAGGGGGCCTTAGAGGGACAATTTCAAGGTCTGTGAGTTCATTCCAGAAGAGGTCTAATTAAATCAGAGGTTATATATAGAGACCGTTAACAACATAAGTAGCTCTGCATGATCTCCCTGCCGCCATGATCCTATGCGTAGAGGTGTGTGTGTGTGTGTGTGTGTGTGTGTGTGTGTGTGTGTGTGTGTGTGTGTGTGTGTGTGTGTGTGTGTGTGTGTGTGTGTGTGTGTGTGTGTGTGTGTGTGTGTGTGTGTGTGTGAGAGAGTCCCTGCTCCCATGATCCTCCTGCTCCTCTCCAGTCGTTAGCACTCGGCCAACTGCCAAAACAGGTTGCTTAGCAACGGCAGGGCGTTCTATTCACACAACGTTTGTCAGATGGTGGTTAGGGGTTAGCTGTGGGTTAGCTCTCAGCTTAAGGCATCACACTAAAGAGTCACTTAAGGTAGGATATTGTAGGCCTGAGTCACGGTCAAGCTCACTGATTGAGAGGATTACACTAGCATGAGTAATGCACGCAAGATATTTGTGAGTCGTTTAGTAAAGGGTAGACCTACATTTCTCAATATTTGTCACAATTTTTCTAAAACATAGG
Organism: Salvelinus alpinus; assembly: GCF_045679555.1. Lineage (NCBI taxonomy): Eukaryota > Metazoa > Chordata > Actinopteri > Salmoniformes > Salmonidae > Salvelinus > Salvelinus alpinus. Next base: position 33,390,622 of record NC_092105.1, read on the forward strand.
CACATAATAGATACTGCAATGACACACATGACAATATCATTAATGAGTGTGTGTCTGTGTGTTTGTGTGTGTGTTTAGTTGTCTGTATAGTACTCACATTAGTGTGTCTGCGGGACTTGGCGTAGGTGCTGATGCAGGCAGCGATGTCTTTGGACACACAGCGTTCATGGACTGTGTACTTGCATACTGAAACACAGAGGTACACAGAGAGACAGTTAACCAGTGGATGAACACTGAGCAGTAAGACCAACCCTTTCATTGAAACATGTAATAAAATGACCCAGCGATAACATAAAATTTGCCTTGATAATAGATAAATAATTAGTCACGCAATCATGTTTGTTATTCACAGAATGGAGGATGGGATAACAGAGTCAGAGAGAAATAGAGACAAGCATCTGGTTGAAAGACAGAGAGAGGAACTGAAAGGCACCCAGGAAGCGACAGAACAGAGAGAGTAGAGTAGTGAATGCCAACGAGGGACAGAAATAGGGACTGAAGTAGAGAGAGAGTGGAACTGAGGGCCACACACAGACTCACTAGAGCAGCAGAGGCCCTGCTTGCGGACTCCCAGCAGCATGGTGTGGCAGTAATTACAGTAGGCTGGCTTGTTGAAGTGCTTTAGTTTCCACACATGCTGCCCATCCTCCTGCACATTCTACACACAGAGAGAAAGATAGAGAGCAAGAGAGAGCGAGAGATCAGTGGAGAGAATGGCATGATAGACCAGAGTGCTTAAAAGGGATAATACTTACAAAAAAAAAGTAATCCATCACCACAAAAAGATCTTTCTGAATTGATTTTTTGGAACTGCCGCCCCAAACGCACTCACAGAGACACACACAAACACTTTCTCTCTCTCCCCACAGGGATCATACACTTACTAAAATGTATGCACTCATGTATGCACTCACTGTACTGCAAGTTGCTTTAGATAAAAGCATCTGCTAAATGGCATCCATTATCATATTACACACACACACACACACACACACACACACACACACACACACACACACACACACACACACACACACACACACACACACACACACACACACACACACACACACACACACACACACACACACACACACACACACACACACAAAGTGTCTTACCGTCTCCATACCCAGCAGGACCAGCAGAGGGATGGTGGTGAGGCCTCCTCTGATCCACTCCTCCAGAGTAACTGTTCCATCTCGGTCATAGTCTATCTCTTCCATCATCTCCTTCAGGATCTAGAACACAGGGAGAGGGGGAGGAAAGTCCAGTAAAGTCTTGCCAAATTGTAATACTGTAACGTTCCATTATTTCCTTGTCACTGTAGTTAAGCTAGCCTGTTCAGGTCCACCTACTCCAACGCTCCAACATGTTGGGATCAGGGAAAACAAGACACATAAGGCTGTGTGCATTCTTACTGGTCGCAGCTCTGTAGAGTCCCATTCCAGGTACTCTGCCACGTGGACCATCTGATTGATGATGCGGTCCAGTTCCTACACACACAGGAAGAGGGCAAAACATTAGACCACAACAACAACAACACTGTGGCAGTCTTCTTGATAATAAATGACCTCATCCACACATAAGCCAAAGAGTGGCTACTTTGAAGAATCTCAAATATAAAATATATTTTGATTTGTTTAACACTTTTTTGGTTACTACATGATTCCATGTGTGTTATTTCGTAGTTTTGAGGTCTTCACTATTATTCTACAATGTATAAAATAGTAAAAATAAAGAAAAACCCTTGAATGAGTAGGTGTGTCCAAACTTTTGACTGGTACTGTATATTGAATTTGTACCTTTAAAACAACGTCACTTGATATCCATTATAAGAAGAAGAAAAAAACAATAGGCAGGGCAGCACCTCCTACTGGAGATTTGATCTATCTACAGCTATTAATTCAGTCTCCCATCCAGGGTTTTAACCTAGCCCAGCCCTGCTTAGCTATGACATTTTTTTCAATTAAACCCAGGATTAACCTAATATAGACAATACAGTGCTTTCAGAAAGTATTCATACCTTCATATTTTGCAGTTTTACTAACAGGATGCATGTTTTGGAATATTTGTATTCTGTACAGGCGTCCTTCTTTTCACTCCATCATTTAGGTTAGTATTGTGGAGTAACAACAATGTTGTTGATACATCCTCAGTTTTCTCCTATCACAGACATTGGTGAAATCCCTGAGCGGTTTCCTTTCTCTCTGGCAACTGAGTTAGGAAGGACGCCTGTATCTTTGTTGTGACTCGGTGTATTGATACACCATACAAAGTGTATTTAATAACTTCAATGTCAGATTTGTACCCTTCTACTAATAGATGCCCTTCTTTGCAAGGCACTGGAACACCTCCCTGGTCTTTGTGGTTGAATCTGTGTTTGAAATTCACTGCTCAGCTGAGGGACCTTACAGATAATTGTATATATGGGGTACAGAGATGAGGTCATTCAAAAATAATATGAAATACTATTATTGCACACAGAATGAGTACATGCAACTTATGTGACTTGTTAAGCAATAATAATTTTTATCCTGAACTTATTTAGGCTTGCCCTAACAAAGGGTTATAATACTTATTGACTGAAGATATTTCAGCTTTGAATTTTGTATTAATTTGTAAAACTTCCTCAAACATAATTCCACTTTGACATTATGGGACATTGTGTGTAGGCCAGTGAGACAAAATCTAAATGTAATAAATTTTTTATTCAGGCTGTTACAGAACAAAATGTTAAAGTCAAGATGTGTGACTATTTTCTTGAAAGGCTGTAACGCACATCGTAATCCTCCTCGTCTGAGGAGGAGCAAGGATCGGACCAAAGCGCAGTGTGGTTTGAATACATTATTTAAACGAAGACGAAAAAAACACTTGACAAAATACAAAACAATAAACGACGTGAACAAACGAACGAAAACAGTACCGTGTGGCGAACAAACACAGACACGGCAACAATCACCCACAAACAAACAGTGAGAACAGCCTACCTTAATATGGTTCCCAAACAGAGACAACGTAAAACACCTGCCTCTGATTGAGAACCATATCAGGCTAGTTAGACAACCCTAAACCAATGAAAACACATAACATGGAATATATCCACCCAGCTCACGTCCTGACCAACTAAACAAAGACTAAACAAAGGAAATAAGGTCAGGAACGTGACAAAGGCCTAGGGTTTCAAGCTCTGGTTGATTTCAAATGTAATGATATTTAGTAATATTTCATTGTGTTTGGTTGTCAAAGCAACAAAATATCAACATTTGAAGAAGATGTATATTCCGCTTGGATAGTTCCATCTGTGTTTGTTTTACATTTTTGTAAAATGTTTTTTATTGAATATTAAAACATACGATGTACTTGCAGTTAAGCCACTCAGCATTTACATTACATTCAGTCATCTAACAGACTAACATCCAGGGCGACCCACAGATGCAACCAGGGTCAACGCCCTGCTCAAGGGCATGTCGACAGATCTCAGCGAACTATCAGCCACTGGCCCAAGCTCCCAACTGCCAGGCCACCAGCCTTCCAAGATCCCCCCCCCCCACAGTTCCCAGAGAGCTGCCCCTCAACCATCCGAGACCCACCCCCCACAGTCGTCGTCCCCACAATCCCCCCCTCCCCTCAAAAAATTATTCAGAATAAAATAAACCAATTCCACATCCCAACCCTCAGCTTCCCTCAGCCCATCCCACCTATCTCTGCTGGCCAACATCTACGGATTTCTATGCATCATATATCTTTCAACTATGCTGTGATGTTTAACATACAATTTGAATCTATCTAATCGAATGGAATCCACAGATTGCGAATTAAAGAATTATAATTTAAGCTGAAAAGCATGAATTCTTGAATCTTGCATCGTTTTATATATCAACTCATACCATAGAATCGGTACATCAAAAATCTCTTCCCAAGTATTTTGTAATCCGTATGGCACAGCTGTCAACATCCTGGTCCTCAAATGAAACTGGTATACTTTCCTATTTATGCTATTTTTATTCCTCCCGCTGCCACCTGCCTCCTCCATGTTTGAGGTAATGCTGTAATCAATTGGTTGTATTCTTGGATTGAGCAGACCTTTCCAACAACTAAGATAACTGCATGAATGACATAACTCTACCATTCCAATGTACAATATATATATTTTTGTTTGTTATTCCCTTTTCAAACATCTTTTCCATAAATACAGGTATTTTATCAACCAGCACATTTGAGTTCAGACATAGTATTTGTTGTAACATTTGTTCTATTTTTCAGGGAGATGAAATTGAAATTGCAACCAGCTCTGCAATGCTGGTTTGAAAAAGAGAGATACTTCGAAAAAGGTTTCATTTTCAATTAATCGAAAATGAGACATGGGAATCTGCACAAAGGCAGAAAGCCATTTTTAAACAATGGATGAGCTTTTCTCAATAATCTACTTGAGATCCATTTATGGTTCAATTAAAACTTTTCTATAAGTGAAACTTTTAAATCAAATCAAATCAAATTTTATTTGTCACATAGACATGGTTAGCAGATGTTAATGCGAGTGTAGCGAAATGCTTGTGCTTCTAGTTCCGACAATGCAGTAATAACCAACGAGTAATCTAACCTAACAATTCCACAACTACTACCTTATACACACAAGTGTAAAGGGATAAAGAATATGTACATAAAGATATATGAATGAGTGATGGTACAGAACGGCATAGGCAAGATGCAGTAGATGGTATCGAGTGCAGTATATACATATGAGATGAGTAATGTAGGGTATGTAAACATAAAAGTGCATAGTTTAAAGTGGCTAGTGATACATGTATTACATAAAGATGGCAAGATGCAGTAGATGATATAGAGTACAGTATATACATATACATTATTTAAATTGTTTAAAGTGGCTAGTGATACATTTTTCATCAATTTCCATCAATTTCCATTATTAAAGTGAGCTGGAGTTGAGTCAGTATGTTGGCAGCAGCCACTCGATGTTAGTGGTGGCTGTTTAACAGTCTGATGGCCTTGAGATAGAAGCTGTTTTTCAGTCTCTCGGTCCCTGCTTTGATGCACCTGTACTGACCTCGCCTTCTGGATGATAGCGGGGTGAACAGGCAGTGGCTTGGGTGGTTGTTGTCCTTGATGATCTTTATGGCCTTTCTGTGACATCGGGTGGTGTAGGTGTCCTGGAGGGCAGGTAGTTTGCCCCCAGTGATGCGTTGTGCAGACCTCACTACCCTCTGGAGAGCCTTACGGTTGTGGGCGGAGCAGTTGACGTACCAGGCGGTGATACAGCCCAACAGGATGCTCTCGATTGTGCATCTGTAGAAGTTTGTGAGTGCTTTTGGTGACAAGCCGAATTTCTACAGCCTCCTGAGGTTGAAGAGGCGCTGCTGCGCCTTCTTCACAACGCTGTCTGTGTGGGTGGACCAATTCAGTTTGTCCGTGATGTGTACACCGAGGAACTTAAAACTTACTACCCTCTCCACTACTGTCCCGTCGATGTGGATAGGGGGGTGCTCCCTCTGCTGTTTCCTGAAGTCCACAATCATCTCCTTTGTTTTGTTGACGTTGAGTGTGAGGTTATTTTCCTGACACCACACTCCGAGGTCCCTCACCTCCTCCCTGTAGGCCGTCTCGTCGTTGTTGGTAATCAAGCCTACCACTGTAGTGTCATCCGCAAACTTGATGATTGAGTTGGAGGTGTGCATGGCCACACAGTCGTGGGTGAACAGGGAGTACAGGAGAGGGCTCAGAATGCTCCCTTGTGGGGCCCCTGTGTTGAGGATCAGCGGGGTGGAGATGTTGTTACCTACCCTCACCACCTGGGGGCAGCCCGTCAGAGTACCCAGTTACACAGGGCGGGGTCGAGACCCAGGGTCTCGAGCTTGATGATGAGTTTGGAGGGTACTATGATGTTAAATGCTGAGCTGTAGTCGGTGAACAGCATTCTCACATAGGTATTCCTCTTGTCCAGATGGGTTAGAGAGAGGTTTACCGTTTTTATATTTAATAATCTCAATCCACCCAGTTCATATTCATTATATAGATATGCACGTTTTATCTTGTCTGGTTTACCGTCCCAGATAAAGTAAAATATTTTTTGCTCATATGATTTGAAAAAACGAATTATCATAAGTAGGCAGCGCCGTAAGTAAGTGAGTAAACTGAGATATGACTAAGGAGTTAATCAGTGTAATTTCTTCATAAATAGACAGGCATTTACCTCTCCATGGTTGCAGGATCTTGTCCATTTTTACTTGTTTTCTATTGAAATTGATTGTAGAGAGTTCATTTATGTCTTTTGTGATATGAATACCAAGTATGTCTACTTCACCGTCAGCCCATTTTATAGGTAAACTGCAAAGTCATGTAAAATGTGTATTTTTTTAAGATCCAATACGTAATATTGTACACTTACCATAATTAGGTTTTAGTCCAGAGAGTCCAGAAAAGTTATCTAGATCTTCAATGAGACATTGCAGGAATCTAGCTATCGGACTTAATATAAAACTTGAGTCATCAGCATACATGGACACCTTTGTTTTTAAGCCTTGGATTTCTAATCCTCTAATGTTGTTATTTGATCTGATTTTAATAGCTAGCATTTCGATGGCCATATTGAATAGATATGGTGACAGCGGACACCCATGTTTAACTCCTCTTGACAAATCAAAACTCTCTGAGAAGTAACTGCTATTTACTATTTTACACCTGGAGTTGCTATACATAACTTTTTCCTATTTTATAAGAGACTCATTGGAATTGAAAAAATCCAGGTATTTATAAATAGAATCCAGTTTTATTTGATCAAAATCCGCTATAAATACCAGGGATGGCTTCTTAGATGTTTCATGTTGTTCTATTATTTCTAGTAGTTGTCGTATATTATCTCTAATGTATCGTCCATGTAAAAAAACTGTCTGATCAGGATGAACAATACCTGGTAAAACCTTTTTAATTCTGAGTGCTATGCATTTCGCGAGTATTTTTGCATCCCAAATTGAAGTGTAAGAGGCCTCCAGTTTTTTAGATAAACTAGATCTTTCAAATTGATAATTGATATGTTGGATTCACATCTCCATCTCAACCAAAAATCGAAGCTAAAGAATAGGACTAAATCAAATTCAACTTTATTTAAAATGCATTTACATTTTGATTTGATAGATTTTAGGTTGAAATGGAGAGGTTACTGTAACTATACATTTATTTTTATGTAATCATATAAAGCGTGCATGTTCAAAATAGCATACGTAGGTTGTCGCAGGTCTGTGGACATCTTCACAATTGCTATAATAATATTTGCAGAATCTTGAACGGCATTGATCACTTGCACCATGTACTTTTAATGTAATCTCAACTACAATCCAGGTCATTTGGTTCTGCTATTAGATGAAGCACATTGATAAGTAACACATTAATCTGTTGTATAAATAAACGAGATATCTGACATTGTATTCCCACTTGAAATGTGCTGTGATTTTAAATGGTTGAAAGTGCAGTGATAGACATTTGGGTGACAACTAAACAAAAAATCTGACATAGTTTTTTCTTTGGAATTTGGTTGTGCTTTTAGATGGTTGAAAGCCTAGTGATGACACATTGGAAATTCAACTAACTTTTGGCTCTTCTTGACTGGGTGAATAAAGGTTGTAATCTCATTGATCAACGTCTCAACCAAATATTACCCACGTTGAAATTACGTGGTGTGCCCAGTGGGAAGGTTGGTATGTAATTGGACTAGAAAGGGGAAGAAGAGGAGAGGAGAAAAGAGGAGAGAGGACCAGACTTACCGAGCTGTCCAGTACTCCATTGCCATCTGTGTCGTACAGCCGGAACATGACTAGGGGGGAAAGAGAGAAAAGAGACCCCATGATTCAGCTATAATGAGTTCTTGTTAACACCGCTAACATTCCCAGTCAGACCCCCCTCTGGAGAGCAGGGGAAATATTAGAGCGCTACACGACACCACTCCTGTGTTGAAGCAGGGGGAGGTAATAGAACGTGACATGTACTTTGTGTTGTTGAGATGTCGGAATCGGTTAGCTGAGATTAGCTGTGTTAGGGTGTGTAGATATAGCTCCCGATGCTAAAGAAGTCTATTAGACACACCATGGCTTAGGATGTCAAGGGGCTAACAAGGACAGGTGCTGAGCTAATCCCCAGAGGAGCCCGACTCCTGATTTACTGCTAACAACCAGTCACTCATTCACTTACACTGTACTGCTGAGTGTTGAGGCCACTGCAGGCAGGTGTGTAGGCAAGTGTGTGTGTGTGCCTGTGTGTGTGTGACAGCTCAACTGTACTTGGCCACAGAAATATGGCTGTAAACATTATTTGCTTAAATAATTAAATGTACAATCTAAAAATGTTTTTTTTTTTGGATGACCCAACTGCTGGTTTGCAGGCATTGCGTCACTTAGTTGGGTGCTTTTCTTTAAAAAGAGCGAGGTTGGGTTGTTGATGCTGGGTTATTGAAATATGATCAGAAGACTGGAGGTGTGGTTTATTAGGGCGTAGCTTTCCGATAGTTATTTTTGGTCACCCGCAAGAGTAAATGTCATTCTGGTTTATCTGTCTGTTGTATTGTTATCACATGATAAAGTTGAACACTGACACTTTTGTAGCTTTAATGAGGCTTACACATATGAGTTCCTCAAGAGCGTATGCATATCCCAATGTTGTAATTTTATTGCAAAAATATTAATTTGCATTGTACCAACAACCTGAGCAGGAATTACATTTACTCTCACATGTGGCCCCATAAAACGATCTGAAGGCCATGCCCCTAATAGGCCACGCCCCCTGAAAATAACCTATTCCATTAAAAAAAGACCCAGCTGTTGGGTCAACTCAGTATGAAAGTGAATAAAAACCCAACTGAAAACCCAACCTGTTGTGTTATTCACGCAACCTAACTGGCTGGGTCAAAATCACCCTGCATGTGTTCTGTTCAATATTTACCCAGGATCTTTTTTGAGTGTATGACCTGAATGAATGAATTTGACTAATCCTCGCAAATTATGGTAGGATGTCTTTCTGAGTGGTTGAGGGACACACCTTGACTCCACATGACCCTCACAAGTCATTACAAACTTGCCTCCAACCAACCCCTATAACTTACATTCCAGCTTGTCCTCTGGTGTGCCCCTCTCCAACAGGGACAGGTAACACACGATGTCCTTCAGAAACACCACCTGGGGGGAGGGTAAGGGGGAGCCCTTCTGGGGTGACGGACTCCTCAACTTCTCCGCTCTGATCCTCTCTATGGATGTAATGTAACAAGAGATCAATGGATGATGGGGATGTCATACAGCAATGACCATGAGCATGACTAAGCAACATGGCAGATTGAAATGTGATATGGCATGGTGATATGGATATGGTGATATGATGTGATAGACACATAAATCAAATCCAATAAATATCATAGCCTGTGTAAAGCTGGTAAAGCGTAGTTAGCTACCAATACACATGCCATGCAAAGTATTGAGCTAACAGAAACCAATGGCCACAGCTCAGACAATATTAACCAGCACACTTTATCAAACTGCTAGCTAAAATGCCTTGCTGTGAGTGATAATCAGTACAAAAGTATGTGGACAACCCTTCAAATTAGTGGAATCGGCTATATCAGCCACATCCGTTGCTGACAGGTGTATAAAATTGAGCACACAGCCATGCAATCTCCATAGACAAACATTGGCAGTAGAATGTTCTTACTGAAGAGCTCAGTGACATTAATTGTCATAGGATGCCACCTTTCCAATAAGTCAGTTTGTCAAATTGCTGCCCTGCTAGTGTTGCCCCGGTCAACTGTAAGCGCTGTTATTGTGAAGTAGAAACGTTTAGGTGCAACAACTCCTCAGCCGCAAAGTAGTTGTCCACACAAGCTCACAGAAATGTGTTTCCATGGCTGAGCAGTCGCACACAAGCCTAAGATCACCATGCACAATGCCAAGTGTTGGTTTGAGTGGTGTAAAGCTTGTCGCCATTGGACTCCGGAGTAGTGGAAACGCGTTCTCTGGAGTGATGAATCACACTTCACCATCTGGCAGTCCGACAGACGAATCTGGGTTTGGCGGATGCCAGGAGAACCCTACCTGCCTGAATGCATAGTGTCAATTGTAAAGTTTGGTGGAGGAGGTATAATGGTCTGGGGCTGTTTTTCATGGTTCGTGCTCGGCTCCTTAGTTCCAGTGAAGATAAATCTAGACGATTCTGTGCTTCCAACTTGAAACAATTTGAAGAAAGCTCTTTCCTGTTTCAGCATGACAATGCCCCCGTGCACAAAGTGAGGTCAATACAGAAATGGTTTGTTGAGATTGGTGTCAAAGAACTTGACTGGGCTGCACAGAGCCCTGACCTCAACACCAGCAAACATCTTCGGGATTAATTGGAACTCTGACTGCGAGCCAGGTCTAATCTGCCAATATCAGTGCCTGACGTCACTAGTGCTTTTACGGCTGTGTTCCCGGTTGTGTTCCGACATCAAGTGGAAAGTCTTCCCAGAAGAGTGGAGGCTGTTATAGCAGCATAGGGGGTACCAACTCCATATTAATGATTTTGGAATGAGATATTCGAGGAGCAGGTGTCCACATTCTTTTGGTCATGTAGTGTATTTTAGTGCTGTGGCATTAGTAATGTTCCAGGCACAACATTTCTCTAACATTGATGTCATTGGAATTCATTGTTTACGGCAATACCATAGTCTAATACAGCATGCGTCACAACTTTTCCAGGAAAACAGTGTAATTGCCTACAGCACCTGAACAAGGTATTTACCTGGGGAGAGGCGAGGGGAGGCTGGGGACTTGGCTGGGGTGGGTGTCAGAGCATTACTACTGCTACCTGTGGAGAGTTTGGCTTGGGTGCAGGCAGGTGAGTGGTAGGAACCCCTGGGTGTGTGGGCCCCTGTCCCAGAGCGCTGTGAGGAGGAACGGGAGGAGCAGGGAGAGGTAGACACGGCACCTGAACATGTGGCCATCACAGTGGAATGCTCTGGAGTGTGCCGGCCCATTGCTGTCAGGATGCTCTTCCCATTCATTCCTAGAAGACAGAGAAGGGGAGATAAGGGGGAAAGATGATTTCAGGAAAGATAAAGCAAGATAGGTAGGCAGTGGACTCATTAATTTGCAAACAGTTGTGTTTACAGAAGCAGACATTTAGCATTGAGGGTTAAGCCACACAACAAAATACACAAAGTAAAGATACCTCACTTTCCAACCATGGGTCATGAAGAGAGATTCAAAATGACAAATAGAAAAAGTTTCAGCATTTCACAACAACCAAAAACGGGACATTTTTTTCTTCATTTTTCACAACAATAACAAGGATGGTACAGATGAAACAAGAAAAGTCAGGTGAGATATACTCCACACACAAAACAACAGTTTACAACAAACGAAATTCCACTGAGCCATGGTACAGACTACTATCATGTCACCTACTCCAAAACACAGATCACAAGTCACTTTATAACAGCAGTCAAACACTGTTGACAGACAGTAGCTGGACCATGAGTATTAGTAGGGCTATCTAAACATTTCCCTGTTGTCCTGCAGTGGTACCTGTTATGGGGGCACAGGCCACTTCAGTCTGTATAGAGATGCCTGCATCAATGGAACGTGGCTCTGCAGACACATCAGGGCAAGAAAAGCAAGACAGATAAAGTGAGAGGATGTGAAATGGAGGAAGGGAGGAGAAATGCACCAGAAGAAGTGTGATATAGGCTGTGTTAAAGGGGAGCAGAAGGAGTGTGATATAGGCTGTGTTAAAGGGGAAGCAGAAGGAGTGTGATATAGGCTGTGTTAAAGGGGAAACAGAAGGAGTGCGATATAGGCTGTGTTAAAGGGGAAGCAGAAGGAGTGTGATATAGGCTGTGTTAAAGGGGAAACAGAAGGAGTGCGATATAGGCTGTGTTAAAGGGGAAGCAGAAGGAGTGTGATATAGGCTGTGTTAAAGGGGAAGGAGAAGGAGTCAGATATATATAGAAATGTCTGGCAATATGAGGGTGGATTCTATTTATAGCCATGGCAAAATTCAAAACATTTCAATAAAACTCTAATAAAATAAAGTAAAAATGTATCTGGTGACATTTTAGAGCGAAGAGAAAGCAATATAAAAAGGCAAAGCAGATTAGAGGTTGCAGTAGTCTAAAGGAGCAGACTAGTGCTTCAATGACTATTGACAAATTATGGGACCTTGTCTATAGTCAAACAACAACACATTCTTCTAACCAGTGCATTGCTAGGGTCATGAGGATCATTAATGAAGCAGGTTCCTATTGGCCCGTATAGTAAAACCCTCTACTGGTGCTGTAGGCAAGGAAAGACAGGACAGGAAGTCATGAAAGTCATAAAAGAAAGACAGATCGTCTGTTTGGTCCTGAGAGGAAAGCAGAATATTAACCTATTAGAGAACTGTGGCCCCTACCTGCCCAACACACAACAAAATAGACCTTATATCAAGACATAGGAGTGAAGAATAGTGTCAACAACACACTAGAAATACTTATTTCTCCCTGTCTCTTTTTGTTGGGGACTGGGAGATTGATCCAGGCAAGGAAACGCAAGCCTCTCTGGTCCTGAATGATAAAACCATGATGGGACTCTGACAGAGGGAGAGCGAGAGCGAGAAAGAGAGGAAAGGAGAGAGAGAGAGAGAGAGAGAGAGGAGAGAAAATAGAGTGTGAGAGAGATAATGAGAAAGGGGATGGGAAGATGGATAAACAACGCTTGCTTTGGCAATGTTAACATATGTTTCCCATGCCAATAAAGCCCCTTGAATTGAATTGAGAGAGCGAGAGCGAGAGAGACAGAGAGATACAGACAGACAGACAGACACAGTCATATTAGGAAAACAAGTCTTCAGGGAAAGACAGACACTAGCTGGGTAAATGTGTATCTATCTATCTGATCCTCTCATTTCTGCACACCCACGGAGGTTAGTAGAGAGATCAAACACCAGATGGCAGTGTAGGCTGTGTCCTTTTTCTTCTTCTCCACATCTGATCAAATGAAGAGGCTCAGGAGTAACACCACCTCTCCCCCCTCTCTCTCTCGCTCCATCTCTCCATCTCAGATGGTTGGGTGGGCTCGCATCTTTCCATTTGGAGAGGGGTAAGATTCCTCCCATCTGTCCCCTAGTGTTCAGCTGTTCATCAGTGAGGGACAGCCAGGCAGGCTGATAGAGCCCATATATAAACCCATATGGTGGAGGAGGACACACAGTTTACAAGCTGTCCAGGTGCAGTGGAAGTAATGAACCTAAACCACTCCATAGCGTTGTTTGTGGCCACTGTCATGGCAAGTAAAGCAGCAGTGTTTGCATTGTGTGTTTTTTTGGAAAGTGTTTTGAGGAATGTGTGAGTGCAGACTACAACTAACTCCCTTGACTACAATCTGTAGCAGAGGGACACTCTGCCTGAGACAAGCATTAACCTGCGAGGGAATCTAATTTCGGAGATGCATACAATAGTACACCAACGATTTAGCCTAACTCCATCCCCAAAACTTTTGAGGGCCAGGAAAGACACTGTTGATATCTACCAGGGTCATGTTCAGTAGGGAGAAAACATTGAGAAATAATTTGGAACGGGAAGGTATTACCTGAACTTCTCCAATAAGAACACAAAAAATAAAAAATAAACCCTACTGCCCTACTGAACACGACCCAGGTTCTCACCAGTCCCAGCCAGAGTAAATCACCACCAGGTTGAGGGAGGCCACTACTCACCCAGCAGTCCTGCTCCAGCGCGGGGCACCTCAGGAGAGCAGCCCCCTGTCTTGCTCTTGAAGGAGGTGAACAGGTGCTGACACAGCTCCTCAGGGATGTCATTCTCCAGGTATGTGGTCATGAAGAGCTGGAAACCCTCATAGTCTATGGGCTGCTCACACACGGATGGATGGAGAGATAGAGAGATAGAGAAAAAGAAGAGTCAGATACCTTGGATATAAATATTGTAAACAACAGAGTCTGGTTAGCAAAAAAGTACACGATGGTGACATTGAGTAAAAGACTATCACCATACTTTTTTGCCTCCTGGTCCCTCATTTCTTTATGTGGGAAGGCAACACCTGTGAAGTGTTGTAAACCACATACTTTTGCAGTAGAAATAATCTGTTTCAGTATATAAAAGGAATGAAACCTTTAGAAAAGTTGTTTGCCTGTATGCTGGAAGTTTTATTGATGGTCTGCAGTATTGTGTTTTAGATATGTCGTATTCAATCATCTCTCTACAACACAGACAGAGCATGATGATAACACTTATCGCTTTGTGCCTTTTTTGAAAAAAGCTTTAGGGTTGAGAGGAGACTGGAAATGGCCAATTTGGAGAAAACATAAATCAGTTGATTTCATGGATTTCAGACAGGATGGTGCGCTGGCTGTGGTTTTAGCCTTTAAAAGTGTAATATTAGTATAAACCTTCAAAGGTAAAAGGCATACAGACAGTACACAGAAACAATCCTGACTCACTTTATCAGCAAGCAGACAGAGTAAAATAATTGACAGAGATTACTCAGGGCAGATACCTTTACAGAAACAGCATGAGGTTGTCTGAACTGGCATTCACACAGTGATCAGTGCCATTAGCCTTGCGGTTGAAAAACAAATGAAAAAGAGAAAAAAACGGCACATCAACATTCCTCTGTTATGGAAACACTGTTGATACATGTTGGTAAGTTGAGCATCACAAAGACACATAGCTGGCAAACTGAAGCACTTCACCTGACCCCTTTGACCTCTGTGTGAGAGAGCATTATGAGTACTGTAGTACATCATGCTATAGGTGTCTGATGGGATAGGGTTATGTGCTGTATACTACATGCATTCTGTAGTGTTAGACACTGAAACCACAGGTTTCTGACCTCTAACCTTTGACCTTTGCCTTGGTGCCTCTGATGATATAGGGTTAAGTATGTTACATGTTACATGCAGTCTGTAGCGTACATGTATACACAGAAACCACAGATCATGCAGACCCCCAGCAGTGGGTGTGGCTTACTTGGTTGAGAACGTCTTGCTTCTGTTTGACAGAGGGAACAGGAAGAGGTAAGAAGGAGACATAGGGGTTACTTTATAGTGGTCTGGCAGCAGTAGTAAAGGGTGTGGAAGCAGTTAGAGCTAGGGTTAGCCAGGGGTGAGGCCACACCCTCTTTTGGAAGCTAGTCCTCATTCCCTTACACACACACACACACACACACACACACACACACACACACACACACACACACACACACACACACACACACACACACACACACACACACACACACACACACACACACACACACACACACACACACACACACACACACACACACACACACACACACACACACACGCAAGCATCCAATCTCTGGACTTTTTACAGACAATATCTGCCATAGTTAATGCTATGCATTAATCATTCAAGACAAAAACGGCGAACAAGCTATGCTGTGCCTATGGCAAGTTTGTGGGACATAATGCATCTATTCAGGTTACCTATCAACCCTTTGTATCAGTGTACTACCTACAGTATGCCAGTACCAGTACTACCTTGCACTATGTACACATCCACAAAACACTGTATATGACCTGTATATATTCGCCACAGCAGCATCCCTCCCTCTGCTTATATAGTGGCTGCCCACGACTCCAACATCATCATTAAATTTGCTGATGACATGCCAGTGGTAGGCCTGATCACCGACGACGATGAGACTGAGAACAGCTTCTAACCCCTAAGTCATAAGTACAGGACTCGAATTTCCCGGCGGCATCGACGGCCATAATGCCTGCTAAAAAAATGCATGCCTTACGGCCACTTTGACCATTGTGCCCTTGGGCTGAATATAATAATTATAATTCCCTTCTCCCGGCTGCAATACGCCGTGATCCGAAGCACCTCTCACTCACATTTGATTTCCTTCTTATTGAATTCTGAGGGGCATGTTGAAGATGTTAGAACAACTGTCCACATTTACTTTTCGTCTACCAACAAAAGATGTGTAACGAACAGAAAAAGCACTAGCCAATCCACTATGTCAATCTAATATCCCCAATAGTACAAAAGTTGACCTATTCTATTAAATTAAATATTCCAAACATACTCTGGGACAGTTGTGGAACGTGATAGATCCAAATTAATACAATCCCTGTACATAAAACAAATATTTTAAAACCAAGTAAGCTGATGCAACAGATAAGAACGTTTAGCTTAAATGTTGATAAACTAGTAGGCTGTTTCTTCACATTAAAAGTGCAGCAATGCGCACATGGCAGTAGGATATAATGTCCCAAAATGCAATTAGCCGGAAAACACTGTTGTCAAAAGTGCACCGCAAATGTGAGTGTTTTTTAATGACAGCGATGAAAATATACTTCAGAAATGTAAAAAGAGGGAAGATCTAAAGATGCAACAACAAGCGTGGGTTGTTAATAGGACTAGGAGTGTGTCTTTGGCTGCTGGACATCAAAGAAAGTTCAGAACATAAGATAAATACTGGTTTCAATGGCATATGAAGATGTCTTTATAAAACAATCCCCTTAACATTCCTATGGTTGGAACAAGGTAAGACATACCTCATAAAATGACAAAGAAATTGTCCAGATTTTAAACAATTAAGTTGATGTTTAAATAGTTTCAAAATGTTGTCTGCCTCCGCTCAGATTGTAATGTGGGTGATGTTGCAGTGCGCAACTGGCACTGGCCTTTCGCTCCTATCTGAATGAACAATGCCTCAAGTATAGTATGTCTGCAGAATCAAGCCTTTTAGATACACTACATGACCAACAGTATGTGGACACCTGCTCTTCGAACATCTCATTCCAAAATGATGGGCATTAATATGGAGTTGGTCCCCCCTTTGCTGCTATAACAGCCTCTACTCTTCTGGGAAGGCTTTCCACTAGACGTTGGAACGGGTACTTGCTACCATTCTGCCAGCCACAAGAGCACTAGTGAGGTCGGGCACTAATGTTTGGCGATTAAGCCTGGCTCGCAGTCGGCGTTCCAATTCATCCCAAAAGGTGTTCGATGGGGTTGAGGTCAGGGCTCTCTGTAGGCCCGTCAAGTTCTTCCACTCCAATCTCGACAAACCATTTCTGTATGGACCTCGCTTTGTGCATGGGGGCATTGTCATGCTGAAACAAGAAAGGGCCTTCCCCAAACTATTGGAAGCACAGAATCATCTAGAATGTGATTGTATGCTGTAGCATTAAGATTTCCCTTCACTGGAACTAAGGGGCCTAGCCCGAGCCATGAAAAACAGAACCAGACCATTATTCCTCTTCCACCAAACTTTAAAGCTGGCACTATGCATTCGCGCAGGTAGCGTGCTCCTAGCATCCGCCAAACCCAGATTCGTCCGTCAAACTGCCAGATGGTGAAGTGTGACTCATCACTCCAGAGAATGCGTTTCCACTGCTCCACAGTCCAATGGCAGCGAGCTTCACACCACTCCAGACGACGCTTGGCATTGCGCATGGTGATCTTAGGCTTGTATGTGGATGCTCAGCCATGGAAACACATTTCATGAAGCACCCGACGAACAGTTCTTGTGTTGACGTTGCTTCCACAGGCAGTTTGGAACTCGGAAGTGAGTGTTGCAACCGAGGACAGAGTGAAGCTACACGCTTCAGCACTCGGCGGTCCCGTTCTGTGAGCTTGTGTGGCCTACCACTTCATGGCTGAGCCGTTGTTGCTCCAAGATGTTTCCACTTCACAATAACAGCACTTACAGTTTACCGGGGCAGCTCTAGCAGGGCAGAAATTTGACGAACTGACTTGTTGGAAAGATGGCATCCTATGACGGTGCCAAGTGGAAAGTTACTGAGCTCTTCAGTAAGGCCATTCTACGGCCAATGTTTGTCTATGAAGATTGCATGGCTGCGTGCTCGATTTTAAACACCTGCTAGCAACAGAATCCACTAATTTGAAGGGGTGTCCACATACCTTTGTTTATATATATATAATGTATATCCCCTCAGTAAATTGTATATTCCCACTGTAATCAGCCTATACTCCAGAGTTGTATGTTTTATGTTTACTGTTCCAATATTGTATATTCTTTATGATGTCTATGTGTCTTTATTGTGTTTGTATATTGTCTATTGCTGGCAGCACTTTCTCACTAAGGCAAATTCTGGATATGTGTAAATGTACTTGGTGAATAAAGGTGATTCTGAATTTGATTATATCTTAATAACAGCTCTGTGTTGTATGATTGACGGACCTCACAGCAGTGCAGCGTAATACTGTCCCTCCCTTGGTTCTGTGCTGTTGATCTAACCCAAACAGAGAGACAGAGAGCACTGGGCTGGCAGGCCAGACCCGCTGAACCATCATTCATATCACTCTCCTCTCCTCTCCTCTCCTCTCCTCTCCTCTCCTCTCCTCTCCTCTCCTCTCCTCTCCTCTCCTCTCCTCTCCTCTCCTCTCCTCTCCTCTCCTCTCCTCTCCTCTCCTCTCCTCTCCTCTCCTCTCCTCTCCTCTCCTCTCATTTGGTGAAGCTTTACTTTGCATCATGTAACAGCAGATTTTGAGAACAATGCACACACAAACATGCACACACGTTCCAAAAACGTATCCAAAAAAACAAAAAAGATGGAGCCATAAGGTCACATATCGTAAGCCAGACAAGCTTGTCTGAAATAAGAACACCCAGAGTGATTTGATAGGCATTTCTGGAAGGTCTCCATCCAGGTGTCTCCATCTCCCTTTGAGAGGGAGATCAAATCCATTCTGGAAGCCATGCCAAAAGAAGAAAACAGGGTAAAAAATAATGTGCACACGCTAGCTAGGTGTGTCATCATACTCACCCTTCGGATATATTTATGATTAAAATTGGAGGGCACATGCAGTATTGACAGAGAGAGGTTATGATGGGTGTAAAGGGTAAGGATAAGGATAAGGAGACGCCATGCTATCTGAGCCAAGAAATCCATGAGAAAGAAGTAAAAACTGCAGAATGTTGCATAAAAAACTAAAGTATAGACCTATCACCAGAGCACAAGTCAAACCACCACACTATGGCAGCACAGCAAACCCTGTCTCTCCACCCTGCCTGTGCTCTCAATACATATTAACGGAACACTTGTTCTTGTCACTCCTCGGGTCCTCGTCACTAAAGTGACATACATTGGCAAGAAAAAGTATGTGAACCCTTTGGAATTACCTGGATTTCTGCATAAATTGGTCATTAAATTCGATCTGATCTCCATCTAAGTCACAACAATAGACAAACAGTGTGCTTAAACTAATAACACAAACATTTTTCTTGTCTTTATTGAATACATCATTTAAACATTCACAGTGTAGGTTGGAAAAAGTATGTGAACCCTTATGCTAATGACTTCTAGTCATTCAGTGAGTCCAATCAGTGAGATGAGATTGGAGATGTTGGTTAGGGCTGCCTTGCCCTATAAAAAACACTCACAAAATTTGAGTTTGCTATTCACAAGCAGCATTGCCTGATGTGAACCATGCCTCAAACAAAAGAGAGCTCAGAAGACATAAGATTAAGACTTGTTGACTTGCATAAAGCTGGAAAGGGTTACAAAAGTATCTCTAAAAGCCTTGATGTTCATCAGTCCATGGTAAGACAAATTGTCTATAAATGGAGAAAGTTCAGCACTGTTGCTACTTTCCCTAGGAGTGGCCGTACTGCAGAGATCACTGCAAGAGCACAGCGCAGAATCCTCAACGAGGTTAAGAAGAATCCTAGTGTCAGCTAAAGACTTACAGAAATCTCTGGAACATGCTAACATCTCTGTTGACGCGTCAACGATGCGTAAAACGCTGAACAAGAATGGTGTTCGTGGGAGGACACCACAGAAGAAGCCACTGCTGTCTAAAATAACCATTGCTGCACGTCTGAAGTTTGCAAAAGTGCACCTGGATGTTCCACAGCGCTACTGGCAAAATATTCTGTGGACAGATGAAACTACAGTTGAGTTGTTTGGAAGGAACACAACACTATGTGTGGAGAAAAAAAGGCACAGCACACCAACATCAAAACCTCATCCCAACTGTAAAGTATGGTGGAGGGAGCATCATGGATTGGGGCTACTTTGCTGCCTCAGGGCCTGGACAGCTTGATATCATCGACAGAAAAATTATTTCCCAAATTTATCAAGACATTTTGCAGGAGAATGTTAGGCTATCTGTACGCCAATTGAAGCGCAACAGAAGTTAGGTGATGCAACAGGACAACAACACAAAACACAGAAGTAAATCAAC
The DNA here is from genome assembly GCF_045679555.1 of Salvelinus alpinus. Lineage (NCBI taxonomy): Eukaryota > Metazoa > Chordata > Actinopteri > Salmoniformes > Salmonidae > Salvelinus > Salvelinus alpinus. The sequence goes on from NC_092105.1 coordinate 33,410,834, forward strand.
AACAGAATGGCTTCAACAGAAGAAAATACGCCTTCTGGAGTGGCCTAGTCAGAGACCTGACCTCAACCCGATTGAGATGCTGTGGCATGACGTCAAGAGAGCAGTTCACACCAGACATCCCAAGAATATTGCTGAATTGAAACAGTTTTGCAAAGAGGAATGGTCCAAAATTCCTCCTGACCGTTGTGCAAGTCTGATCCGCAACTACAGAAAATGTTTGGTTTAGGTTATTGCTGCTAAAGGAGGGTCAAACTGTCATTAAATCTAAGGGTTCACATACTTTTTCCACCTTGCACTGTGAATGTTTACATGGTGTGTTAAATAAGACATGAAAACGTATCATTGTTTGTGTGTTATTAGTTTAAGCAGACTTTTTCTCTATTGTTGTGACCTAGATGAAGATCAGATGAAATTGTATGACCAATTTATGCTGAGACACAGGTATTTCCAAATTGATCACATACTTTTTCTTCCCACTGTACATCCTCAGGGACGACCGTCTCACAGCCAGATGAACTCAACTGAATGGCCCAGTCATGAAGTAGACTACCTGATTGACATTCCGCCCTTCAAAGCCTGCTGTGAAGTAAGTGTGTGTGTGTGTGTGTGGAAACCCATCCACCCTTTAATTTACAGTCCCCTGTCTGCCTTATCACTCATCCATCACGGAGAAATACAGTCTGAGGCGGTCGGAGATGGGGGAGGCGAGGCCATTGATGGTGTGTCACTGGCGTTTAGAGCAGCTTTCAGGAGAGGCGAGGATTGGTGAGTCACCAAGAGCACGACTAATTGATGACACGAGTACAACCCACTGGGCACACCATGTCATTTCAACGTGGAGAACTGGGTAATATTTGGTAGATACGTTGATTAATGAGATTCAAACCTATTTTCACCCACTCAAAAAGACAGCCACAAGTTTGTTTAATTCCCAATACGTTATCACTATGCTTTTAACTATCTAAAAGTACAACAAAGTTAAAATGGGAACAAGATGTCAGATCTTTTGTTTATTTACACAGCAACTTAATGTGTTATCACTGTGCTTGATCTAATAGCACAACCAAATGACCTGGATTGCAGTTAGTTGAGATTGCATTAAAGTACATGGTGCAAGTGATCAATGCCGTTTGAGATTCTGTGCAGATTATTATAGCAATTGTGAAGATCTCCACAGACCTGTGACCCTGAACATACACACTTTCATAAGACATGTATTGTTACAATAAACTCAAAATGTGGCCATGGATGTGTTACTCATTTTAAGGTTGAGTAAATACTGTTACATTAGTTTGTAAGATAGCCTTGACATTAGGCTATTTACTGTCTTACAAAAGTACTATTGAATTGTGTTTGGTTGACTAAATATCATCATTTAAAGTGCATTCGGAAAGTAATCAGACCCCACTTTTCCACATTTTGTTACGTTACAGCCTTATTTTAAAATGTATATAATAATTTTTCCCTCATCAATCTACACACAATAATCCATAATGACAAAGTGAAAACAGGTTTTAAACAGAAATACCCTATTTACATACATAACCGTTCAAAAGTTTGGGGTCACTTAGAAATGTCCTTGTTTTTGAAAGAAAAGCACATTTTTTGCCCATTAAAATAACATCAAATTGATCAGACATACAGCGTAGACATTGTTAATGTTGTAAATGACTATTGTAGCAGGAAACGGCAGATTTTGTATGGAATATCTACATAGGCGTACAGAGGCCCATTTATCAGCTACCATCACTCCCGTGTTCCAATGGCACGTTGTGTTAGCTAATCCAAGTTTATCATTTAAAAGGCTAATTGATCATTAGAAAACCCTTTTGCAATTATGTTTGCACAGCTGAAAACTGATTAAAGAAGCAATTAAAACTGGCCTTCTTTAGACTAGTTGAGTATATGGAGCATCAGCATTTGTGGGTTCGATTACAGGCTCAAAATGGCCAGAAACAAAGAACTTTCTTCTGAAACTCATCAGTCTATTCTTGTTCTGAGATATGAAGGCTATTCCATGCCAGAAATTGATTTGGAAAGGCACACACCTGTCTATATAAGGTCCCACAGTTGACAGTGCATGTCAGAGCAAAAAACCAAGCTATGAGGTCGAAGGAATTGTCCGTAGAGCACCGAGACAGGATTGTGTCGAGGCCGAGATCTGGGGAAGGGTACCAAAAATGTCTGCAGCATTGAAGGTCCCCAAGAACACAGTGGCCTCCATCAACCTTAAATGGAAGAAGTTTGGAACCACCAAGAAATGGCTGCCTTGCCAAACTGAGCAATCGGGGGAGAAGGGCCTTGGTCAGGGAGGTGACCAAGAACCTGATGGTCACTCTGAGACAGAGCTCCAAAGTTCCTCTGTGGAGATGGGAGAACCTTCCAGAAGGACAACCATCCCTGCAGCACTCCACCAATCAGGCCTTTATGGTAGAGTGGCCAGACGGAAGCCACTCCTCAGTAAAAGGCACATGAAAGCCTGCTTGAAGTTTGCCAAACGGCTCCTAAAGGACTCAGACCATGAGAAACAATATCCTCTGGTCTGATGGAACCAATATTGAACTCTTTGGCCTGAATGTCAAGTTTCACATCTGGAGGAAACCTGACACCATCCCTACGGTGTACTGTGGTGGTGGCAGCATCATGCTGTTTTTCAGCAGCAGGGACTGGGAGACTGGTCAGGATTGAGGGAAAGATGAACGGAGCAAAGTACAGAGAGATCCTTGATGAAAACCTGCTCTAGAGCGCCCAGGATCACAGACTGGGGCGAAGGTTCAACTTCCAACAGGACAACGACCCTAAGCACACAGCCAAGACAACACAGGAGTGGCTTTGGGACAAGTCCCTGAATGTCCTTGAGTGGCCCAGCCAGAGCCCAGAGTTTAACCCAATCTAACATCTCTGAAGAGACCTGAAAATAGCTGTGCAGTGATGCTCCCCATCCAACCTGACAGTGCTTGAGAGGATCTGCAGAGAATAATGGGAGAACATCCCCAAATACAGGTGTGTCAAGCTTGTAGCGTCATACCCAAGAAGACTTGAGGCTGTAATCGCTGTCAAAGGTGCTTCAATAAAATACTGAGTAAATGGTGTGAATACTTATGTAAATGTGATATTTCAGTGTTTTTAATTGTATTTTATAAATTTGCTTAAATTCCAGGGGTCTAAATACTTTCTGAATGCACTGTATCTACTGCTTGGATAGTTCCACCTGAGCCACTGTCTTAATCCTGTTCTTTAACTTTTAGTTTTGGTTGAGATGGAGACCTGAGTCCAACATATAATTTGTTAACTTGTGGAAAAGTTAATAGGCTATTCAACGTATTGCAAAAGTGGTATTGAATTGTGTTTGGTTGTCAATGCTACCAAATATCAACTTTTGAAGGAGATGTTTCTTCTGCATGGATAGCTCCATCTGTGCCACTGAGTCTGGCTTTAATTCCAGCTGGTCTAGAAATTAATAATGTATATGTTGGATTCACTTATCCATTTGAACCAAAAATCTATGGTAAAGAATAGAACTAAATATAGTCAAACTTTAAATGCACTTTAAAAACAGTTTGATTTGATTTAAATCCTCTTCTTCAACTTTTGTTTTTGGTTGAGATGGAGACGTGAATCCCAACATATTTATTATTAAGTTGTAGATTCCATTTGAAGTCAACCAAAACTTTAAACCCTAGGGCTATATGTATTGTCTATTTAGTTGAATCCTGGGCTGAATTTAAACAATAGCTGTTGATGACTTCCCAAATGCTGTATAGGCCTAAATAGCATCATTGATGATATAGGATTGCTATAGTATGGTTACATTTCATTTGCTTTGCTGAACCTACTTCGATAGCAACAGTGAATCTATTAAGTGGAGATTTCTACGCAATCATTCTCATGATAGCACATTGGTAGTAATCAGTGACAGATAGAAAAGCTAAGCAGGGCTGGGCTTGGTTAAAACCCTAGATGGTAAACTGAATTAATAGCTGTAGATAGATCAACTCTCCCGGAGGAGGTGCTGCCCTGCCTATTGTTTTTTTTCTCATATTGGATATTATGTTGAAGAGCTGACATTGTTTCAAAGGTATAAATTCAACATATTTTATACAAGGTTTGTCTATGTTAAAAATTGGTTACCATGATGACATAATCCTGTGGTTGAAATCTTACCCTCAAAACAACAGTATGTTGATTACTTTTTTCAAATCCAATGTATTTTCCACGTAGATTCCCATGTCACAATACTTTGACAAATTATGTTGAAACAATGTTGTTTCAACCAGTTTGTTCCCAGTGGGAAGAGTCACCTCGCTCCTTCCCACACAGTGCATAAAATACCACCGGCCCTGCGCCTGAACTTGCTGGGTTTGGTGATCACACCACAGGCCACATGATGTCTGAATCCAACAGGGCTCTGATGGCGCCAACCAGCCTCTGTGAGGCTGTTACTCATATCACAATGCTGGAGTTATAAGGAGGAAGAAGGGATGCACCCTGGCTGGGAGAGGAGTAGGGCGGGGGGGGGGGGGGGCAGGAGGTTAGGACAGAGTAGGGTTGGGGATAGGGGGAGTGGGGCGGTGACCCATTCAGACAGACCATAATAAAAATGTCAGCGCCACCTGTCGTCCATAACTCGTCGGCCCTCTGTCGTCACTTCGAAGTTAAAGGGCGTCAGTTGGACGTTGATGGTGAGGGCGAGGGAGGGAGGGAGGAAGTGTTGCTCACCTTACTACTGTCTAAACACAGCGGATGACTAAGCGTATCAGTGATGGAGCAGGGACTGAGTCAGGAGATTGCCAGGGTCTTAACATAAATAATGATGATCTCACTCAGGAAGGGGAGGAAAAGAGAGGAGGGGAGGAGAGGAAAAGAGGGTAGAGAGGAGAAGGATAAGAATGACAGTGAGGAGAGGAAGGGAAAGGAGAGGAAGGAAATTAAGGGAAAAAGGAGATGAGTGGAGAAAAGAGGAGAAGAGAGGATAGGTGGGAGGGAGGGAAGGGTTGAGGCAGTGACGTACTGTACCTGCTCAGGATTGTACTTGGAGAGGACTCCTTCACCGTGAAACTCCTCCAGAACATCCTTGAGCTTCTTGGTGGAATCTGAGAATGAGACAGGGATGAGAGAGGCTTTATAAACCTCATAATTTAGTCATTTTGGCACCAGGCGTATCATTTAGGGGGAAAGGGCTGCTGGATGTGATGATTGTCTTTTGGGCGCTAGCTGTATCTGAGAGGAACATCCGGGTAGATCATGAGGCAAACATTTCACAGAGGTGAAAATAAGTTTAGCTAATTAATTAAACAAATAGACCAATTAAGCCAGGAAATTTCTTTGGAATACAAAAAACCCTCAGAGCAAACATTATCTGAATATATCATCTCTGTGGAGTTAGACTGGATACCCCACTCTCTCTTCTCTTTCTAATACAAGAAATAGCACATTAAATAATCTCAGATTCAAGAAATATAGACCACAGAAATATAATAGATTGGATAATCACTCCACTCTCTCTCTATTCTCTCTAGTACAAAATACCTTAAAATATACGGAATAATCTCTGGAGTTGGGTATAGAATTAGATCTATGGTTTGCATGCCTCACACTTTCTCTCTAATATGCAGCAGTCCAGTTCGTGTTAGGTGAGCTGAGTAGTTTAGATTTGGAAAAAACATAGCATACTTTATCTAAGTAAATCATCTTTGTGGAGTGAGGCTGGACCCGCTCTCTCCTCTCTCTAAAACAAAGGCCAACGAGGTGTTGGGTGATCTGAGGAGACTGACTGACCAGGCAGGGTGTGAGTCACAGGGACCAGGGTATGACCAAGTGTGTTCCTACCGACCATGGGTAATGGTGATTTACACCCAGAGATGCTAATCTCTCTCAGGGCTGAAAGACGCTACAGGAGGCTTCCCCCAACAGACCCAGAGATAACCTGTCCTCCTCCCAACACCAGTTACGTCATACTGAGGCAAGGCAGGGATGCAGGGAATGCAGTGTTAAACCCTTATTTATCTAACCAGGTGAGTTGACTTAACGGCGTCCACATGCTTCCCATCCAAAAATGTTCGGAACAGGTCATGCATATGTTATGACGACATTTTGTGAAGATTTTCTCGAGGCAAGCTGAAGTCTACATCCCTTCATCGGTGATTGGCCAACAGTAGGGATCATTTACATGCACATTTTTTGACTTGAGAAATACTGCACCAAACATCTTACGTCAAAATTAATGGCAAATTTCTTGAGTTATCTTAGATTAATTCGGACTATTTTGAGGTGCATACTGGTTACGGCATCTCAAGATGGACAAACAGTACTATTGCTGCTTTTTTCTTGTTTCCAAGGTCTGTTAAGGGAGTATGCGAGCACACTCGTTTGGTTCACAATACATGCCTCCCGCTTTTGCTGACACGCCACTCCCTTCTGGCAATTACCAACCTAGAGAGTGGAGGAGGGTTGTGGCAGGGGACAACAATCTCCAAGAGCCAGGGAGACTCTCATTCCAGGGCGACACGGCTTGCAAGTCAAACAAGAAACAAGCTAAGGGACTTCCTCTCCCCATCTGGACATGTGCCATGGCAGGAAGACATGGTTAGGAGAGGACAACTCATCCCAAGGCCAGCCAATCACGCAGAATAGGCCTTTGTTTGTACTGCTCACACACACACACACACACACACACACTGATGGATGCACACTCACAGTTCTTATTTCTTGAACTTTGAGCTAAAATGTAAAGTTTAAATCTTGTTAATACAATTTAACGTGATTCTATGATGTCTGTGTCCATTCATTTAGATTGAACCGCGTCACACAAGTAGAACAAAGCCTGTAAAGTCTGTGGCACACAGCTCTTCTCAGCACTGGATGTTCAAATAGAATGCATTGAAACATCTTGTATTTAGATGAAGAAACAGCTATTTCTGCACACAAAAATAAACCTTTATTATGCATATGGTCTCAAAGTAAACCACAATTCAAAAGTCTCTGCTAAGAACATACATGTAAATAACAGGTGTCAATGAAATATAATTAGTGTCAGAGTGTAGATACAAATATTCCTGAACAATAGTACAAATGTGTCTGAAAAACAGATATGTACAACACTTTTGTTGTTTACAATAAAATGAAAGTGTCTAGTGTCTGACTCCTGAGTTGCCTGAACAACAACAGAACAAGTTGTTAATTTCACTGTGGTCCCAGTTGTTCGGTCCATGTCCTCTTCTTGAAGGTCATGCCCAAACTCATGCAGCTGGTGATAGCTGATTTCATGGATGAACTATATGTGCCAGGGCCCTGTGGAGAGGATGAGGAGAGGGGGGGGGAGTGTCTGTGGAGAGGAATGTGCATGGTGAGGAGAGGAGGAAAGAGGACAATAGAAGAGAGAAAAGGGGATTAGAGTAAAGGAGGAGAGTCTGGTGGCTCGGTGCATGACGTTATCCAGACCTTGAGATCTGTCTTCAATCATTTGCAATGCTTTTGAGAGAGATGTGTCAAGGGCTGAGGCTGCAGCTCTTTTCTCCCTTCTCACACCCCTGCTACTTCTGCTCTATGGCATTGGTGAGGAGAAAGCCAGTGGAGTAGGTCTTGGAGGTGGGCTCAGGATAGAGCTTCCCAGGTCCTGCATGGTTTCCCATTCTGCAGCTCAGTGCGGGAGATGGGCTTGGGGCCGATGACCAGTCAGTGCAGAGGGCCAGTGAACAGGCAGTGCTTGGGCGCAGAGAACAAAACCTGTGGCGGTCTCCATTCCCTGGTGTTTGTACCTTGAAAATGTAAAAGCAGAGGGCTATTTAGTACACATATCCAAAACGATCAATGAAAAACATATCATTAACCGAGAAAGACTATTATGTTGCAAACGTTTGAGCAGGGTTGAATAGGACTTTGACTTCGGTGTTACCAATGTGGCAAGCTTATGCTTTTCTTTCTCCGACAAAATTATGTTTGATCAAAAAGTTAAAGACCTTTAGTTTAGCTGGTTGGCTTGCTTTCTCTGCAAGAGTATGCTGCTAGGCTATCTAACCAGCCAAGTAACATTGCTGGCCAGCTGGCTAGCTATTGTTAACAAACATTGCTACTCTTTTCTTCAACTACAATAGAAAATACTACAACATACCTCTTCCTCTGGTGAACACGGCATGTTGCTTTCTGGCTTGCTCACTTCTCTATCTCCTCGGCCAAGCGATGCTCGAAGTTGTTGTCGTTTGCCATGTTGAATCCACACCGAGTTTTCGGGAGAAGAAGAAACTCGCGTCACCCCTACAGTTGACCAATCACTGACGAAGGGGTGTAGACTTCGTCTACCGAACTTCAGCTTGTCTCAAGATTTTTTTTGGGGTGCACAAACAACCCAAAAAAACCTTGTGAAGACCAAAATGAACATATACGCCACAAAATGTCATCATAATGTGCACAAACTGGGAAGCATGCTGAGAAGACCAGAGCCGGCCCTAGCCTTTTGTGAGCCTTAAGGGACTTTTTGGAGTTCATTTCCTGCAATTCTTCACATTTTGCCATTGGGTGGAGAGAAAATGTGCAGTTTTACAGATAATTTCCTGCAATTCTACACATTTTGTCATAAGATTGAGAGACATTTTTGCAGCTTTCAAGCTAATTCCCTGCAATTCTACACATTTTGCCATGACTTATGCCATGTTAATATGATATCTGAGTGAGAGTGACAAACAAAATCAATGGGGGCCCTGGGCACGTGCCCTGCGTACCCGGTTGGTAATTCAACCATGATAACTAGAGGTTTAGATAGCTGGGTCCACAAAATGAGTGCCTTTTGTGTCCTTCCGATATTTTAAGTAATGCAAAATTGTGCATCAAATATTGAATTTTAAAAGCCTGCCAATTTAATGAAGAGACCTTTAATTAATATAGACCACATGGATTATTCAATAAATCCGATTTGTAATATGGTAAAGACTTCCTAAAGTGCAAAAATTCAGCATTTTGACATGTTCCTCTGTGCATCCCCTGAGACTTCCAGTAATATTTCAACCCCATTAACCCCAACATTTACCCAAGTTTTCACCATCATTGTAGAGCCCTAGTTATTTTTGTTGCTTTCACAGTAAATTCTGAAAATGATGATTTATTCTGTATAAGGTCATTAAGGTCAACCCTGTTATGTGAACTGAACTCTCATTTTAATAAGGTGAAACTTTTAATTAACTATTAAACAAATAAACATTGAACATCTAATAGTCAAATCATAGTGTGGTTCTACTCTTTTTGGCAATTTTCTGGTGTTTTGTTGTGGGAAACTGAGTGAGTGGAGCATAACACATCAACCCTATTACCCATAGATAGACAGGCTAGAAATGTTTTAACAATAAAAAAATTAAACAATTAAGCTTGCATTCAATTGCCCCTCCCTGTTGCACAAAACAAGCTTCCATTTCTCGTGTCACAAGGCTATTTATGGCTGATTTAAGTTTAAATCATCAACCCTGTTAAGGTCATACCTGTTATTTTATTTGGCATTAAAATGGGAAAACATGTTTTTAATTAAGTTGACAGAAAGTTAAAATCAGATGAAATCAAACGTTGGGTGGGTTTGGCGACGAATATGTAGCGAGGGCCAGCCAACGAGAGCGTACAGGTCGCAGTGGTGGGTAGTATATTGGGCTTTGGTGACAAAACAGATGGCACTGTGATAGACTGCATCCAATTTACTGAGTAGCGTGTTGGAGGCTATTTTGTAAATGACATCGCCAAAGTCAAGGATCGGTAGGATAGTCAGTTTTACAAGGTATGTTTGGCAGCATGAGTGAAGGAGGCTTTGGTTGCGAAATAGGAAGCTGATTCTAGATTTAATTTTGGATTGGAGATGCCTAATATGAGTCTTGAAGGAGAGTTTACAGTCTAATCAGACACCTAGGTATTTGTAGTTGTCCACATATTCTAAGTCAGAACCGTCCAGAGTAGTGATGCTAGTCGGGCGGGCGGATGCGGGCAGCAATCGGTTGAAGAGCATGCATTTAGTTTTACTAGCATTTAAAAGCAGTTAGAGGCCACGGTAGGAGTGTTGTATGGCATTGAAGCTTGTTTACACAGTGTCCAAAGAAGGGCCAGATGTATACAGAATGGTGTTGTCTGCGTAGAGGTGGATCAGAGAATCACCAGCAGCAAGAGCGACATCATTGATATACAGAGAAACGAGTCGGCCTGAGAATTGAACCCTGTGGCACCCCCATAGAGACTGCCAAAGGTCCGGAGAACAGGCCCTCCGATTTGACACACTGAACTCTATCTGAGAAGCAGTTGGTGAACCAGGCGAGGCAGTCATTTGAGAAACCAAGGCTATTGAGTCTGCCGATAAGAATGCGATGATTGACAGAGTCGAATGCCTTTGCCAGGTCGATGAAGACGGCTGCACAGTACTGTCTTTTATCGATGGCGGTTATGATATCGTTTAGGACCTTGAGCGTGGCTGAGGAGCACCCATGACCAGCTCGGAAACCAGATTGCATAGTGGAGAAGATACGGTGGGATTAGAAATGGTCGGTGATCTGTTTGTTAACTTGGCTTTCGAAGATTTTAGAAAGGCAGGGCAGGATGGATATAGGTCTGTAACAGTTTGGGTCTAGAGTGTCTCCCCCTTTGAAGAGGGGGATGTCCGCAGCAGCTTTCCATTCTTTGGGGATCTCACACGATACGAAAGATAGGTTGAACAGGCTATTAATAGGGGTTGCAACAATTTCAGCGGATAATTTTAGAAAAAGAGCGTCCAGATTGGGCAAGTTTCTGCAGGGGGTGCAGAGCTGTTGGCCGGGGTATTGGTAGCCAGGTGGAAAGCATGGCCAGCCGTAAAAAAATGCTTATTGAAATTATCGATTTTCGTAGATTTATCGGTGGTGACAGTGTTTCCTAGCCTCAGGGCAGTGGGCAGCTGGGAGGAGGTGCTCTTATTCTCCATGGACTTTACAGTGTCCCGGAACTTTTTGGAGTTTGTGCTACAGGATGCAAATTTCTGTTTGAAAAGCTAGCCGTAGCTTTCCTAACTGACTGTGTATATTGGTTCCTGACTTCCCTGAAAAGTTGCATATCACGGGGGCTATTCGATGCTAATGCAGAACACCACAGGCTGTTTTTGTGCTTGTCAAGGGCAGTCAAGTCTGGGGTGAACCAAGGGCTATATCTGTTCTTAGTTCAATTTTTTTTAACGGGGCATGCTTATTTAAGATGGTAAGGAAAGCACTTTTAAAGAGCAACCAGGCATCCTCTACTGATGGGATGAGGTCAATATCCTTCCAGGATACCTGGGCCAGGTCGATTAGTAAGGCCTGCTCGCTGAAGTGTTTTAGGGAGCATTTGACAGTGATAAGGGGTGGTCGTTTGACCGCGGACGCATTACGGATGCAGGCAATGAGGCAGTGATCGCTGAGATCCTGGTGGAAGACAGTAGAGGTGTATTTAGAGGGCAAGTTGGTCAGGATGATATCTAGAGGGTGCCCATGGTTACGGATTTAGGGTTGTACCTGGTTGGTTCCTTGATAATTTGTGTGAGATTGAGGGCATCTACCTTAGATTGTAGAATGGCCGGGGTGTTAAGCATATCCCAGTTTAGGTCACCTAACAGTACGAACTATGAAGATAGATGGGGGGCGATCAATTCACAAATGGTGTCCAGGGCACAGCTAGGGGCTGAGGGGGGTCTATAACAAGCGGCAAGAGACTTGTTTCTGGAAAGGTGGATCTTTAAAAGTATAAGCTCGAATTGTTTGGGCACAGACCTGGATAGTATGACAGAACTCTGCAGGCTATCTCTGCAGTAGATTTCAATTCCGCCCCCTTTGGCAGTTCTATCTTGTCGGAAGATATTGTTGTTGGGGATGGAAATGTCAGAATTTTTGGTGGACTTCCTAAACCAGGTATCCGACATGGCTAGGACATCAGGGTTGGCGGAGTGTGCTAAAGCAGTGAATAAAGCAAACTTAGGGAGGAGGCTTCTGATGTTAACATGCATGAAACCAAGGCATTTACGGTTACAGACGTCAACAAATCTGAGCACCTGGGGAATGGGAGTGGTGCTGGGGGCTGCAGGGCCTGGGTTAACCTCTACATCACCAGAGGAACAGAGGAGGAGTAGGATAAGGGTATGGTTAAAGGCTATAAGAACTGGTCATCTAGTGCGTTTGGAACAGAGAGTAAAAGAAGCAGAATTCTTGGCATGGAAGAATAGAGTCAAGGCATAATGTACAGACAAGGGTATGGTAGGATGTGAGTACAGAGGAGTAAAACCTAATTGAGAGACGATGAGAGGTTTTGTCTCTAGAGGCACCAGTTAAGCCAGGTGAGGTTACTGCATGTGTGGGGGGGGGTGGTACAAAAGGGCATGTCGGGTAGGGTTGGGGGCTCTACGGTGAAATAAGACAATAATAACTAACCAAAACAGCAATAGACAAGGCATATTGACATTAGCCAAGTGATCATAGGGTCCAATGAGCAGCAATAGGTTAGTCAGGGAGCCGTTCAGTAGTCGCTACTACGCTAGGCGAGCTGAAGACACAGCAATTCAGACAGCTAGCGGGCCAGGGCTAGCAGATGGGCCTTCGGCGACGTCGCAACTGAAGAGCCTGTTGACACCACCTCGGATGATTATGTCGGCAGACCAGTCGTGATGGATCAGGCTCCGTGTTGTCAATAAAGGTTCCAGGCCAATTGGCAAAAGAGGTATTCTAGCCCAAGAATTATTCTGATAGACCTTGTCGGCTAGCCGGGAGATGGGCCTAGTCATAGGCTAGCTCAAGGCTAACTGTTGCTTGCTTCGGGACAGAGGCGTTAGCCAGCAGTAGCCACTCGAATGCAGCTAGGTAGCTGCGATGATCCGGTGTAAAGGACCAAGGCTTGCGGCAGGAATCCGGTGATGAGGTAGAGAAAAAGCAGTCTGATATGCTCTGGGTTTATATCGCGCTGTGCAGACTGGCAGGTATTGACCGAGCTGAAGCTGGCTGGTGTCAGAGTTAACGGTGAAGACCGCAGGGCTAACTGACTACTAGCTAGTTAGCTGGCTAGCTTCTGATGGAGGTTCCGATTCTAAAGTATAAAAATAGCAGATGCATACCACACTGGGTGAGGAGGGTTGCAGGAAAGTATATTCAGTTCGTAGATGGAAAGTGAGATTAAAATATATACTAAGTATAGACAAAAAAAATGAGGAAACGACTATATGTACGCGGGACAAGAAACACACGTCCGACTGCTACGCCATCTTGGGAAAAAAAAGTGACTGACGTAACAGGAGAAAAACTTGTTGTACAACCAAATTTAGAAATTGCACTTAAAAAACTAAATTCTGTTTAGTTTTTTTGCCCTAGCACTAGACAGCTGATTCAGATAATCAAAGCTTGATGATGAGTTGGTTATTTGAATCAGCTGTGTAGTCCTTGGGTAAAAACAAAATGTGGACCCGGGGGGTGCAGGACCGAGTTTGGTAAACCCTGCCCTAAGCGGTCGCTTATGTCGCTTAGTGGCTAGGGCCGGCCCTGGAGAAGGCATTCTCATTCACTAAATTGCTCAAACACATCTATGCTCACATGCACACACTCCCACACATGCATGCAGGTATGAATGTATGCAAAATCATAGAGTATTTGCTCGCTGAATCAGCTAACAATAGATCATGAACTGAGACAACATATGCTACAGTATGTCTAGTCTATTTAACATAACAGCATCCATTAACCAGATCAGACAGCTAACTAGACTGTAGCTGTCGCTAGTTTCATCTGTTTTGTTTGTTGTCACTACAACTCTGGATAAGAGCATCTACTGAATGACCAACATTTTGATGTAAATGTAAGGCAGACTCTCATTGAATCACAGCAGAACAGAAGCCAGTAGGCTAAATGCAGTGGGGACTGAAGAATCACAGCCAATAGCTAGAAGGTTAACAGTAAATCAGCATCGTACGTCATCAGCATTCCTTTGCCTTCAACTTCATTTCCTTTATTAATTCTTTATAGAAGAGAAAAACAGCACTGAGCCAATTAGTATGTAACGCAAGGGGAAGATAAGACCAGACCACTGAGTAAAAGAGCGGTTGCATCTCAAACTGCAACCTATTCTCAATATAGTGCAGTACTTTACGCTAGACTACTGTGGGGGAAAAGGGTGCCATTTGGGACGAAGCAAGCGTTTCAGTGTAGTGCAGCTGGGCTCATTGAACTGACATGTGGCTTTGTAATGGACACTAACCTTTCACCTCACACATTATCTCTCCTTTATTAACCCATATTGGAAACAGACACACCAGACACCTGTCATGTATATAGTAACACGAACACAGACACGGTCATCCATCCAACACACCAGACCTGGGTTCAAATAGTATTTGCATTCTTTCAAATACTTCATATGTTCTTGACTGAGCTTGTCTCGCACAATGGAACAAATGGAATAGTCCCAGAAGTGCAAATCCCACCTACCGGGTCACTCAAGGCAGGCTCAATAAAACACTAAAAGTATTTGAAAGAAAAACAAGTATATTATTAACTCCAATCTGCTGTACAGTATAACAGACACAGACACTGCCATCCACCCACCCATCTACCCACCCACCCACCAGCATTGTGGTCCCTGACAGCAGGTCCCAGACACATCTCCATCACCAGGGGTCTAGGTGCTACAGTACATGTGACTGAGGGCCCATTAACAACCCAGCGTAAATAGATATTAAATATCCTCCTCTCATTAGCACAGCAGCATCAAAATAAACAAGCCCTTTAGCACTCTGCGGAGAGGGGATGTTCAGCCCCCCCCCCACACACAAATACACACACACAGAGACAAACACCCCGATTACAATGAACAACACTCGCTATGTCGCTTGCTATCTCACTTCTGCTATTCACAGTCATAGACTTAATATAATAGTACACACTGCTATTGACTGGCTGCCTCCATCAGGGACAGAAAACATGCCTTAGAATGTGAATGGAAAAGCTGGGATCTTTTTTACCTCAGAGGGGAGCTCAGGATAAATAATATATATATACAGTGCCTTTGGAAAGTATTCAGACCCCTTGACTTTTTCCACATTTTCTTACGTTACAGCCTTAATCTAAAATGGATTATATAGAGAAAAATCCTCATCAATCTACACATATTACCTCGTAATGACAGAGAAAAAACTGTTTTTAGAATTTGTTAGAAATGTATTAAAACAAAAAACAGAAATACCTTATTTACATAAGTATTCAGACCCTTTGCCATGAGACTCAAAATTGAGCTCAGGTGCATCCTGTTTCCATTCATCATCCTTGAGATGTTTCTACAACTTGATTGGAGTCCACCTGTGGTAACTTCAATTGATTGGACATGAGTGTGCAAGAGCGCAGAATAACTGATACATTTACGAACGCTCAACACCCGTTGTATGGCCGGTGTCAGTAAACATCGGCAAAAAAGCTTAATTCAATTTTTGCGGTCACCAACGCTCTGGATAACATGAAAACAGCCTAACCAGCTATGTTAAGGCAAGTAAAATGGTCAGAGTAAGGTGTTCTCTTATTTATGTTTGGAAGTAGCTAGCAAGCTAGCTAACTAGCCAGTTAGCTTGGGTGCTTCACTGCCGTTGTGAGGTCAGAATGCTCGGATCAACCCTACTCCTTGGCCAGAGCATCCAGTGTGCGCTCTAAACACTCCGAGAGCAAAACACTCTGAATTTACAAACAGACAATCTAACAACTCTATGAATTTACGAATGCCCAGAACACATTCTGAAAGTTCTTTGGCACTCCAGAGTGAATTTACGAACACACCCTATATAAGGTCCCACAGTTGACAGTGCATGTCAGAGCAAAAACCAAGCCACAAGGTCGAAGGAATTGTCCGTATAGCACCGAGACAGGATTGCATCTAGGCACAGATCTGGGGAAGGGTACAAAAAAAATTCTGCAGCATTGAAGGTCCCCAGAACACAATAACCTCCATCAACCTTAAATGGAAGAAGTTTGGAACCACCAAGACTCTTCCTAGAGCTGGCCGCCTGACCAAACTGAGTAATTTTGGGAGAAGGGCCTTGGTCAGGGAGGTGACTAAGAACCCGATGGTCACTCTGACAGAGCTCTAGAGGTACTCTGCGGAGATGGGAGAACCTTCCAGAAGGACAACCACCTTTGGCCAGACGGAAGCCACTCCTCAGTAAAAGGCACATGACAGCCCACTTGGAGTTTGCCAAAAGGCACCTAAAGACTCTCAGACCATGAGAAACAAGATTATCTGGTCTGATGAAACCAAGAATGAACTATTTGGCCTGAATGTCAAACTTCACGTCTGGAGGAAACCTGGCACCATCCCTACGGTGAAGCATGGTGGTGGCAGCATCATGCTGTGAGGATGTTTTTCAGCGGCAGGGACTGGGAGACTAGTCAGGATCGAGGCAAAGATGACTTGAGCAAAGCACAGAGAGATCCTTGATTAAAACCTGCTCCAGAGCGCTCAGGACCTCAGACTGGGGCGAAGGTTCACCTTCCAACAGTAAAACGACCCTAAGCACACAGCCAAGACAACATATGAGTGGCTTCTGAACATGTCTCTGAATGTCCTTGAGTGGCCCAGTGATACGCCAGTGAATGAATACTGGGTGATATTTAGCATCCACACAAACGCACCTACTGAGTGTATACCTTTCACCTGTTTCAACGCAGGAGTGTACAGTACCACTTAAGTGGTTTAGTTGGCTGTAGAGATTGACTGTTCACCATGGACACATATGGAGTCGCATACAGTACCGCTTACTTCCAGCTCATCTGGACCGCCATATAGGCCTATGTTACTGAGCCAAATTACATAAAATAAAATAAACCAAAACAAACAAGTGTTTCTGGATAGAGAGAATGAAAAAGAAAGAGCCAGGAGTAGTATTGTTAGCTGTGGCTGTCAAGATACCCAATAGCAATTTGTCCTTACTACAGGTGCTGTAATCTAACACAGAACCGTTTATTTGTTAGACTTTGTATTTAATCAATTTCTGTTTCAATGACAAGCTCACTCAACACTTGAGTATATCCCTAGACAACAGATGTACTGCATATGTCGAGGGAATATAAGCACTGTGTTCTTAGGTACAGTAGGTCTATGCATATAGGAATCCTCAGATAGAAAAACTAGGTTTCTCCAGACACCACAATCTATTTAGTTGTTGTATGGCTTTGTATCGGCTCAATAGGTTGTAAGGAAGTGAAAAATGAAACCTAATCTATTACAGGGAAAGCCAGACTAGTGATGGATTCTCTTTTGACTAGCAAATGTCTGTGGTGGGAAGGCTACTGATACGGATGAGTCACCTCAATAGAGGAAAAAACAAGCAAATTAGTGTAATGCTAGAAATAGTCAATTGGGAGGGGAAAAATACTAGTCTGCATGAATCACTTAACTTCAAGCACAAAGAAAAACAACAGCCTATGTTATACCACCTAGGCAAATGATGGGTAGGAAGTTCGGCTTCGAAGGGGGAGGTGCATTGCTTTGGCCTCTCCTTACTCGGAATAGCCATGGTTATTCGAATATTCAAATATCCGAACGGATGTTACTATTTGATTACTTGCGAGAGTATAATTTGTCTAAATTCAATAAAATGATCCATGTGACATTGCTACACACAATGATATAACATGACATTTCAAATTCTTAATTTGATGAAACACACTTTTGAATGTAGTTTTTATGACGTTCGCCCCATAAAAAGACAGTGCAGCCCACACAGGTTTCACTCGTGCAAGTTGTTGTTATTGTCAGCCAATCAAACAGAGACTCAGTCAGCAGTCAGAGACTCCACTCTAATAAATGCAAATTGGAATTAAAACGACAGAATGAAGTTAGCTAAATGTTCCTGTTTATTTTACCCTTTTTTTAACTTGGCAAGTCAGTTAAGAACAAATTCTTATTTTTAATGATGGTGTAGGAACAGTGGGTATTTTTAACTTGTCAGCTCAGGGATTTGATTTTGCAACTTTCCGGTTACTAGTCCAACGCTCTAACCACTAGGATACCTGCCGCCCCTGTTCGAAGGCCATCATTGAAAATAAGAATTTGTTCTTAACTGACTTGCCTAGTTAAATAAAGGTAAAATAAAAAATAAAAAATGAGAAGGAGTAGGCTACAACGAGCAACTGACAGGTAGGCTGATGTTTAGTCTGAATGGAGTTGCTGTAGACAAGAACGGGGAGTGCAACGAAATATCCCAAACCTCTGCCTCCCCAGCCCCGCTGCAACAGCAGCAAGCCACTCTCCCCCGAGTTGCGCAGCCTCAGCAGCATGCAAGTACCGCAGTATAAACAACTTTTTTTTAAAAACACATGTATTTCGACTATCCGGATATCCCCCCCAAAAATCTGGATATTATTCGAATAGTGAAATTATTTCAAATTTCCATCCTTACTCCTTGCACAACCTGGCAATTGACTCTCATGCTGGTTACCTAGGGGTATCACAGGTATCCGACCTGGGTCAAATGCATTGATTTAGTTTGCACTTTTGGCGAAAATTAACTCAAGATCAGTGTTTGAATGTGCAGTATTTGACCCAGGTCTGACAAAGGTATTGGCAGGTTAATTTTAGCTCAATTTACCTATGGGTATAACAGGTATTGCTAGTACTCACACTCGCTGTACTGCTGCAGCTGACCAAACTCAGACGGACTCAGACACACCCAGTTCCCAACTCCATCTCCCATCATGATGCCAGCTGGGGGGAGGTGAGGGAGGGTGGTAGTGTGCCTCTCAGGGTACAGAGGTTCTAGTGCTGGTTATCCCTGGGTGGTGAGGAGGAGTGAGGTAGAGCTGAGGAGGTTAACTGTCATCCCAAATCCTTCCCAGTGAGTGGAGGTGGTGGTAGAAACAGATGCCAGAGATGGTGGGGTGGGGGAAGGGGGATAAGGACGGGCAGTATGTGATATGGAGGTCCAGCTAGAGGCAGGTCTCTAGGTCTTTCCCGCTCTCTGACGTCAGACTCAAGCTGTTCCCCTCCTCTCTGGTAGGAAGTGATATGTACACAGCCCACAGTCAGTCCACACAGGGTCCCTTAGCAGGTCTGCTTCACCAATGACCTATAATGACCTAGATAGATTGGGGGGGGAGAGATAGAGAGAATGTGCAGCTTAGCTTTTATCAAACCATCTTTCACCATTTAAGAACACAGAGTACATACATAGAATACAAACATAAAGGTTATACCCCTGTTGTTTATCCCGTCCTGGATAAACAAAAACCACATACAGTACGCAGAGTTAAAAAGTGGCACTCCTAAATGGAGCCAGCTCTGCTCTGTGGAGGAGAAATCAATACATCTCTCTGGGTGGACATCCTCACAGGGATGCAGCCAGGTGGAAAATGCACAGCAGTTTACCAGTTCATAGACACACACACTCACACATGCACACACACAAATGCGCACTTGTTTGCGCACACACACTCACACAAAATGTACCCGTTTATGGACAGGGAGGTGGGTGGGGAGAAAGATTCAAGCATCAAACATCTGTAAGGTGTAAATCAGGGGTGTCAAACTCATTCCACGGATGGCCGAGTGTCTGCAGGTTTTTGGCTTTTCCTTTTATTTAAGACCTAGACAACCAGGTGAGGGGAGCTCCTTACCAATTTGTGACCTTCATTTATCAATCAAATGTATCAATCAAGAGGGGAAAGAAAACCCACAGGCACTCAGCCCACCGTGGAATGAATTTGACACTTGGTCTAAATGCAACAGAAGGAGAAACAGCAACACAGGGGAAGGATCGGGGAGAGGACCTATAACTGAGCCCAAGGTTGTGTGATGATAGCTGCCCTACCCTCAGTGAGAGTTAGGTGATGATGTTAGCCATGGGAGCTCATCACAGAGGTGTAGATTGGACTCCTGGGGTTGGTGTGGAGAGATCAAAGTTGAATCTCGTCAACCAGATATGTACTAACACAAACTCACACACGCACGCATGCACGCACGCACGCACACATGCGTATACAGATGCACAAACGCAGACACACACATTCACGTTCACATACACTTTTACACACGTGCATGCAACATGTGCAAGAATACTGAATAGACACACACTGTGATTTTCAACTGATCCAATTCTATGAGAGCTTTTCTGATGCATTCTTTTCCTAGAAGTTGTAAAGATGAAATTCTAGGTAAAACTACAATATTTCACAGTACTGTGGCATGGAATGACTTGATTGGCAGAAAGAGGAGAGGGAAATTACAAGAGAGATTTAGTACACTAGTTAGGTAGACCTCTAGCGTAGACTGACAGAACAATAATGAGAGAGAATACTGTGTAAATTCTGAGGGAATTAGATTTATTTTTATTACTTCTAGGTATTGTAAAGCATAAGCTGATTTGAAAGGCCCAGAGAGGAGGGATGACTAGAAAGACCTAGTTTGATATAAGCAGACCACAAGTGCTTGGCATCCGACCACAAGGCGCTACAGAGGGTAGTGCGTACGGCCTAGTACATCACTGGGACTGAACTCCCTGCCATCCAGGAAGTTTATACCAGGTGGTGCCAGTGGAAGGCCCTACAAATTGTCAAAGACTCCAGCCACCCAAGTCATAGACTGTTCTCTCTGCTACCGCACGGCAAGTGGTTCCGATGAACCAAGCAATACGACTGCTAAATAGTTTGTTAAATAGTTAACCAAATAGCTACTCGGACTATCTGCATTGACCCTTTTCGCACAAACTTATATATTTTTTAAGCGTATCACATACGCTGCTGCTACTGTTTATTATCTATCCTGTTGCCTAGTCACTTAATTCCTAGTTATATGTATACAGTATTTACATCAATTGCCTCGTACCCCTGCACATCAACTCGGTACTGATACCCATGTGTATAGTTACCAGTATAGCCAAGTTATCAATACACATTGTGTATTTATTATTACGTGTTATACCTTTTATATTATTTCTCAATTTTCTTTATCTCTGCATTGTTGGGAAGGGCCCGTAAGTAAGCATTTCACTGTCAGTCTACACCTGTTGTTTACGAAGAATGTGACAAATATTTTTTGGGGACATTCTAGTGTGAATGTACATTTGGCAAGCCCTGGGTGGCACTTATAGTATACTATAGGGGAGAGTGGGATGAGTTGAGCCAAAGGTTTAGTGGAGCCAGCCCTTCCCACTGGGCACACACTAGTTGAATCATCATTGTTTCCACTTCATTTCAATGAAATTATGTTGAACCTATGTGGAATAAACATTGAATTGACATCTATGCCCAGTGGGTTGTTTCTAGGAAACCAGACACAAAATGAATTATGTGACAAATAATTAGGAAGAGGTCATCATTTCATGGAGTAGATGAAGGAAGAAACCACATGGAAAAAGTGGTAAACAAGTTAGGTAGAAAAAAAGGACTTTCCAGCCAGGTCTCATAGACTAAATGTAACATAGTACATGAAAATCCAGGACACGCAAATTACTATGATATGTTACACTTGGTATGGCTACATAAGACAGAAGGTTACTTCACAAAAACGAAAGGAGGGTGGTTTGTCAGGGTGTATGGGTAGGCATATAAAGCGAACAACTAGCAACCCAAAGGTTGCGTGTTCAAATCTTATCATGGACAAGTTTAGCATTTTAGAAACTATGCAACTAATTACTACTGTTTAGTTATTTTGCAACTACTTAGCATGTTAGCTAACCCTTCCCCTAACCATAATCTTAACCTAATTCCTAACCCTAACCCCTAGCCTAGCTAATCTTAGCCGCCTAGCTAACATTAGCATCAGTCACCTAGCAACCTAACTAACGTTAGCCACAACAAATTGTTATTCATACAAAATGGATGATGGAGATCCACAAATTAATACATACCATAAAACTTTACATATCAGACTATATTGAGTTTCCCCAGATTTTATTTTACTATGTTATGTCTATGCCTGAGTCCAGGTTAGATTTTCAGAAAGTCAAATTAATGGTATTGTGTTATAGGTTTCATGATGCTTGTATCTAAACCAAAGTTGAACGTTTTAAGATTGTTTTGTACAGCATTTGAGGTTCTAAACCTATCATGAAAGTGCATATTTTTAACTGTGTGGGATAATATATTCAAAATATTTGCCTTGTGGTATGTTGAGCCAATGGCCAACATACCCCATACAAATGATTATAACATGTTGCCAGTTTAATGCACAATATTTTTGCAATGTGTCATGCATATGAACTCAAGATAGTGCATTGTTATTGAGCAGATATCATCATGGCCTGTGTACATAAACATAAAACAAGCAGGGGTCTAGCCCCCTTGAGGTTCTTGAGCAAGCAGGCAAGGAAGTGAGAGAAGGGAAGAAGTCCATTTGAGCAGCAGCAAGGGATGAAAAAATAAACTGAATGACACTGAAGAGGTACAGTACATTAACAAAAAAAGAAAACAAACATGTACCTGTGCGAAAGAGAGGCAATGATACAGTAGCAGAGGCACACAAGGTCTTATCTGACGACATGGAGGCTGAGCTTGCTAATTATATTAAGAATCTCGTGGACCAGTTTCATGGGCTTAGTGGCCTCAAATGCAGAGAACTTTTCTACAAATTGGCACATTGAAACAACATCTCTGTCCTAGACAACTGGTCAAGAAATGGAAGGGTAAGTGATATTGAACAGAGAGATCTTTATCTAAATGTAGGCATACATTTAAGATATGCAATATACCACATCTCCATGAATTAAACCTTGACCTACCAGCACCATCACCCACTGTCACAGGACACCACCACCCACTTACCCCAAGGCGGCTCAACTTACCCTGTCCCTATGCCAAGAGACCACATTTTTGGAAAAGCTATGTTTTCAAAACTGTGATGTTTACATGAATTCCAAGAATACACAACATCCTGAAATATACACTGAGTGTACAATACATTGCACCCTCTTTTGCCCTCAGAACAGCCTAAATTCATTGGGGCATTTACTCTACAAGGTGTTGAAAGCATTCCACAGGGATGCTTACCCATGTTGGCTCCAATGCTTCCAACAGTTGTGTCAAGTTGGCTGGATGTCCTTTGGGTGGTGGAACATTCTTGATACACATGGGAAACTGTTGAGCGTGAAATACCCTGCAGCGTTGCAGTTCTTGACACACTCAAACTGGTGCGCCTGGCAACTACTACCATACCCCGTTCAAAGGCACTTAAATATTTTGTCTTGCCCATTCACCCTCTGAATGGCACACAGATACACAATCCATGTCTCAATTGTCTCAAGGCTTAAAAATCCTTCTTTAACCTGTCTCCTCCCCTTCATCCACATTGATTGTAGTGGATTTAACAAGTGACATCAATAAGGGATCAAAGCTTTCACCTGGATTCACCTGGTCAGTATATGTCATGGAAAGAGCAGGTGTTCTTAATGTTTTGTACACTCAGTGCATGTAAATATCTTTGCTAGAAAGAATATTATATTTCCCTTAAAGTAGTGATGCTGAATGTAAAAAATGGCTCAGCATACCCCATTCTCTCCTACTTTACTGAAGAGGTGGTCAGACAATATGGAGGATCCATTACTCTAATGGTATTAGAAAACATAGAGAGACCTTTGTCTGTACATAAACTATGGGGCAGCATCTAGGCCTATTTTCAGTACCTATTCTCAATACAACCAAACACAGAGGGTCTGATCTCTATCAGTATGGTCTGTATTTGTCCATGTTCCTGTCAAATCATCCAGTTCCTGGAAAGTCATTTGAGAGCAGATTGTCTGAGCTTGTGTGTGTGCTCATCCAAAATATTCTTACTATTTGAGGGAGCCTGGCAGGGAGCCAGGTGGGTGTTAGTGTCCCGATATAATTAAAGTGCCCAGTTGGTGTTTTGATTTGGGCAGTACTTTGCCAGCACTGGGCCAGGTTACATCTGTCAAGCTAGCCTGGCACAGCTTTATCAAACCTGAGGTACAATATCTTCTTTCCTGTTCATTTTGATCATTAATGTGATCCAGAGTTTCATAAGATCATTTGTCCATTAATCATGGCTGGTGAATTTCTGTTACTCTCCCATAACAGCAATAAATATGAATATGTTTCCCCACAGGAACAGTTTACTTCCAACTCGGAGTCCCAAAAAATAGAATATTACCATATTCCTTTGAGAGTACCAAGCTAGTGGAATATATGGAATTCATCATATTTGGAGCTAGCGAGGTCACGTCTCAGTTTTCCTGCCTTTCAGTTCTTAACAAATGACTCGATGAATCAATCAATATCCATTGCTCAAGTTCTATAAGTATGACTTTTTCTCAGGTCGACACCTGGTTATGCCATTACTTTACAAATTGCTGAGTGGACTATCCTGGCTAAATATAGATTAATTGAATTGAATACACTTAGACTAATGAAGATTTGAGTTTGTGTAGGCCTATCTCAAGGGTGAATGGATGTAAAAACCCAACTGTGAAGCACCGCAGTGTCACATTCAGACAGTGACATTTCTTGGCATTTTCCCAGACACGGCCATACTGTTTCTGTAAACAGATGAGTTGAATAAAGGTTCTATGGGTTTGAGAATGTACGTGGAAGGCAAAAAAAGAAAGAAAATGAAATAAAGAAAGTATGAATCCCAATTATTGGATAATAAAGCCTGGAAGGAAGTCTAAAAACAGAAATGTGTTCAAAACTGGTCAGCCTGCGGTCATGTACTTTGTAAATATACTAAAATAGACCAAACAAACAATCTCCATGTGTAGCCTAACAGTCTCTCCTTTCTCTCCTCTGTCTCACAGCCAGTCATAGGCTCTAATGAGTGCATACTGGCGGCAGAGAAGTCAGGCGCAGGAGAGCAAAGACTGTGTTACAACGGCGCAGTTTAATAATAAAAATCACCGTGAACAAAAAACAATATATACAATGGGACAAAACCCTTCACACGCCAGACATAACGTGCACATACATTTACAATAAACAATTCCGGACAAGGACATGGGGGAAACAGAAGGTTAAATAACCAACATGTAATTATGGAATTGGAACCAGGTGTGTGGGAAGACAAGACAAAACAAATGGAAAATGAAAGGTGGATCGGCGATGGCTAGAAGGCCGGCAACGCCGACCTCCGAACGCCGCCCGAACAAGGAGATGGACCGACTTCGGCGGAGGTCGTGACACAGGCAGACAGGGAGAAAAAGGTGTTGATCCAAAATGAAAGTCCTGTCGTACCTGATAACTACCCTCGTCCATACAACGTTAAAGGGTGGCATGTGATAATGGTGCAGCAGCAGAGCATGCATGCTTGGATATTGGAGACGTACAGTGGAGGTGGAGGACAGAGAGAGGAGTGGAGCTGGTTGTCTGTGTGTGTGTGTGTGTATGTGTGTGTGTGTGTGTGTGTGTGTGTGTGTGTGTGTGTGTGTGTGTGTGTGTGTGTGTGTGTGTGTGTGTGTGTGTGTGTGTGTGTGTGTGTGTGTGTGTGTGTGTGTGTGTGTGTGTGTGTGTGTGTGTGTGTGTGTGTGTGTGTGTGTGTGTGTGTGTGTGTGTGTGTGTGTGTGTGTATGTAGGTGCATGCGCGTGTGTCATTTCACAAGAAAATGTTATCTTGTTACTTACTTGGAGTTCCCCCAAAAATCAGAGAATGAATATGATGCATGTGTATATACGAAATGCAAACCATGATGCCTTCACTGCTCAATTATACAGAATAGGAATCGGGGAATCCTTTTGATACACACCTCCCCCAGTCTGCAGGACAATGACAAAACATGACCTGTGAGTGGTATGAGTAAGGCTTCTATTTTTAAGTTGTTCCACAGGAAGAAGAGTCAGGTCTTGTGGTCCCCCCTGATGATTGAATGAATCATGCAATGAGCAATGTGCAACCCTTATTATTTCTGAGTCAGAAACTTGATAAAAGCCAATGAGAAAAAAGCCCACACAGACACAGACAGAGAGAATCAATCTAACCATCCTTTTGCCAGACCTCCTCTATCTATTTAGTGTTCTAATGGACTGCAGTAAGTTGTTCAGCCATTTAGACTGTTGATTTTGCGAAGAAAAAAGAGAGGAAAGGAGAGTGGATATTACCACCTCTAAGTTTATACTCAGCCTCCCATCTCTCATCTCTGTAGAGCACTACCACTACTACACTGTGATAATGAGGCTGCAGCAAGGCTAGTTCAGACGTAGAGCATGCATGCTTGGAGATTGGAGATGTACAGTGGAGGTGGAGGACAGAGAGAGGAGTGGAGCTGGTTGTCTGTGTGTGTGTGTGTGTGTGTGTGTGTGTGTGTGTGTGTGTGTGTGTGTGTGTGTGTGTGTGTGTGTGTGTGTGTGTGTGTGTGTGTGTGTGTGTGTGTGTGTGTGTGTGTGTGTGTGTGTGTGTGTGTGTGTGTGTGTGTGTGTGTGTGTGTGTGCATGAATCCGGGGGAAGGAGAGAGGGTAGGGTAGGGGGGAAATGATGGGAGGGGCCGAGGGGGAGACAGAGGCACTTTCCGATCAACGGGATGGGACTTCCCCTCTGTGCAGAGGGATTCTGTTTGCTCACAAGGTTGCCTAGCAACTCTGACGTCATACAGTAAGTGTGCACACAACAAGCACAATAGGAGGAGGGGGAGGTAGGAGGGGGAGGTAGGGGGAGGTTCAGCAGCAGAGTGGCACCTTATGGATCAGTAGTCTTGACAGTTTATAGGTCTAGAAAGGTACAGTACCAGACCAGTCTGGCTGTATTTTTACTTCTGATACTGAGATGCTCTGTCTGTTGCAGATCATCATTCCATCATGACCCAAGTCGTCCTATATAACCTGGCAGGCCCAGTTTTTCAGGAACGCTTAAGGTGCGCTCTGCCTCCTCTCCAATCCAAGCAGCTTTTCCTCACACACCTAGAACCTAATGGTTCAATATAGCCAAAATATTTGCCGTTTAACTTTTCAAATGTGTTACATTTTATATGTGGCATAATCACAACCAGTCACAATGTTTTAATCTGATTAGGCTACTTCAAATGTCTCCTGTAGGTATGCACACGTTCGTCCAAAATATAATTGCAGCATCCTCAAAATGGCCTGACATTAACCTGGTTTCCATCCAACCTTTTTATGTGAGTAAAGTACATGTCGGATAAAAAGGTCACAACATCATGGAAAAGCGTGTAATATATTAGGCTAGATTAAACAAATGATTATGAACTTCACAGGGTGGTGAAAGTGCACGGTGATGAGCTTGATGCTCCTTTCAATAAATATTGAGGGTCTTATTCTGGTGACATGATGATTGATGCTTGGCTGCCGTTTGACAAAAAAAATATTTAAAAAACATAAAAAACACTTTTGTCCATAATTATCTCATCATGTAGTAGGCTATACCTGCTATACCTGCTATACCTGCTATACCTGCTATACCTGCTATACCTGCTATACCTGCTATACCTGCTATACCTGCTATACCTGCTATACCTGCTATACCTGCTATACCTGCTATACCTGCTATACCTGCTATACCTGCTATACCTGCTATACCTGCTATACCTGCTATACCTGCATTGTATCTGCGAGCTGTTCGCTGGAGCACATGTGTAATACCAGAGTGGGCACACTCGCTGTACCTATGCAACATTTTTTGTGACAAAACCATCAGTAGGCCTAGAGATTAAAATGCGATGGAAACCCATTTAACTTGTATTTTTTATTCGGTACCTGGGAATTTATGCAATAAAGTTATTTTTATGTGCACTACATATTTACTCAGAGATTTATCCACATGTCAATTTGATGGAAACAACTCTGATTGGAAAATGCGCATATTGTTTTTATGCAGATTTTAGAATATTCGCATGGAAATTTGTCGCCAATTGGACGGAAACCTACAGACACCCTAAGGACTCTGGCAAGTGCACTAGTCCAGTGTCACTTTGATTATGCCTGCACATCATTGTTCACCAGCAGCCCTAAACATCTAAAGAATAAGCTACAGACCAGCCAAAACAAGAATTGTAAACTCCCCTCTCATACTCATCTGGAGGTGAAGCATTTTAAGCGGCTAGGCTGTCTATCTGTGGGAAAAAAGTAGTATTTATTAAACTTGTTTTGTATTTTTTGTTGTTGTATTTATTAGGCTCCCCAATTGATTCAACTTGGTCTGGTCCACAGACTTATCACGGACTCAGCCCCCAGGTACTTATCCAACTATTTTTCATTTGTTAGAGACATTTGTTAGAGCATAATACCAGAGCCAGAGACTCTAAAATTGACTGTTTTAAATATACCAGTGCGATTGAGTGGAACAAAGCAACTCAAAACCATACCAACCATAACCACTTTTAAATAGAATGTCTACAGCTGGCTAATGTGTGAACATTATAACTTTTTAGTCTGTATCTCATGAATGTGTCTGTATCTCTGTAATGTTTCTGTATCTATGTAATTGCATGTACTGATGTAAAAAGAAATAGGGACCCCGATGGAAATAAGTCCCTGACTATAATGTGCAATCCCGGTCACTTGTTGTTTTTTTTACTCTTTGTATTTATGCATTTTTCTTTACTGACAAATAAAATCAATTAATCAATCCAAACTGTGCAGCGGGCATTTGATGAATGGAAAGAGACATCTGTTACCAAACACCCCAAATATTAATGACATTCAGAGATACCGACAAGGTAAGGAGGGACCTATTTTCTGTTTGTCGAGATTGAACTAGTCTATTTATTGTGGTGTTGAAAATGCAAACCATGATATTGAAGCATCCAAAGTCAGTGTGCTTTGTTTATTGCATTGTCACAAAAACCTGTTGGTGGAACATTTGTTGTATGTGTAACAGTATAACTTTAAACCGTCCCCTCGCCCCGACATGGGCGCGAACCAGGGACCCTCTGCACACATCAACAACAGTCGCCCACGAAGCGTCGTTACCCATCGCTCCACAAAAGCCGCGGCCCTTGCAGAGCAAGGGGCAACCCTACTTAAGTCTCAGAGCAAGTGACGTAACTGATTGAAATGCTAGTAGCGCGTACCCGCTAACTAGCTAGCCATTCCACATCCGTTACACATGTATTATATATAATTATAAATATGGCATCAACATTTTGAAAATCAGATTTCCCACTAGCTGATCATTGCCTGCTGCCAGCTTTGGTCATAGTGTAAGCCTAATGAAACAGGCAGGGAGAGGGTGCTTGTCCGTGGTGGTCGGCAAACCCTCACCCTTCTGTCCCGTAGCCCTCGGCCTCTCGTCTCTCAGCTCTGCAGAGCACTACCACTACTACACTGTGATAATGAGGCTGCAGCAAGGCTAGTTCAGACGTAGAGCATGCATGCTTGGAGATTGGAGACCTACAGTAGAGGTGGAGGACAAAGAGAGGAGTGGAGCTGGTTGTGTGTGTGTGTGTGTGTGTGTGTGTGTGTGTGTGTGTGTGTGTGTGTGTGTGTGTGTGTGTGTGTGTGTGTGTGTGTGTGTGTGTGTGTGTGTGTGTGTGTGTGTGTGTGTGTGTGTGTGTGTGTGTGTGTGTGTGTGTGTGTGTGTGTGTGTGTGTGCATCCGGGGGAAGGAGAAAGGGTAGGGTAAGGGAAGTGGAGGGGCCGATGGGGAGACAGAAGCACTTGCCAATCAATAGGATAGGGCCTCCCCTCTGTGCAGAGAGGGATTCTGGCTTGCTCACAAGGTTGCCTAGCAACTCTGACATCATACAGTAAGTGTGCACACAACAAGGAGATGCACAATAGGAGGAGGGGGAGGTAGGGGGAGGTTCAGCAGCAGAGTGGCACCTTATGGATCAGTTTCTGTCTTAGTGTGGAGTATGTGTGCATGGGCACGTGAATACACACAAAACATGATCGTTTGCAGTGCACGTCAACCTGTGACGTCCACACACCATGGGGAAGGACCAATCTACGATCACAAATTATCGTGAAATAGACACAAATTACTTTTCCTAAATTGGTGATAGAAAAAGAAAAAGAAAGAATGGTGTCCACCGCACTTATTTTTATACAGTGCATTTCAATCACAGATGAAGGCAGTAAGTTATTAAGGCAGAAACAATAGGAGGGAGGTTGGTTGGGGAGGATGGGTAGGTGTATACGCGAAAGTCTAGCAGCCAAAATGTTGTGTGTTTGAATCACATGATAGACAAATTTAGCATTTTAGCTAATTAGCAACTTTGCAACTACTTACTACTTTTTAACCTCTCTTGGGTACGTGAGACGTTAGCGTCCCACCTCTTCAACAGCCAGTGAAACTGCTGGGCGCCAAATTCAAATACAGAAATACTCATTATAAAAATTCTGAAAACAAAACATATTTTACATAGGTTTAAAGATTAACTTCTTGTGAATCCAACCACGGTGTCAGATTTTAAAAATGCTTTACGGCGAAAGCATACTTTACGATTATTTGAGAACATAGCCCAGCAGACAAATCATTACAAACAGTAACCAGCCAAGTAGAAGAGTTACACAAGTCAGAAATAGAGATAAAATGAATCCCTTACCTTTGATTATCTTCATATGGTTGCACTCAGCAGACATTCATTTACTCAATAAATGTTCCTTTTGTTCGATAAAGTCTCTTTATATCCAAAAACCTCCGTTTTGTTCGCCCGTTTTCTTCAGTAAAAAAATCAAAAAATTGTATCCGTAAAGTTCATAGAAACATGTCAAACGATGTTTCTATTCAATCCTCAGGTTGTTTTTAGCCTAAATAATCGATAATATTTCAACCGGACAATAACGTTGTCAATATAAAAGGTAAACAAGAAAGGCACTCTCTCGGTCGTGCGCATGAAAAAGCTCTGTGACACTTTACGGTCCACTCACTCCGACTGCTCTTACTTCCTCATTTTTCAGAATACAAACCTGAAACAATTTCTAAAGACTGTTGACATCTAGTGGAAGGCACAGGAACTGCAATTTGAGACCTAAGTCAATGGATACTGTAATGGCATTGAATAGAACATTAAAAAAATGAATTAAAAAAACTTCCGGAATGGATTTTTCTCAGGTTTTCTGTTATACTCACAGACACTATACAGAGTATACTGAATTAACTCAATTACAGTGCATTCGGAAAGTATTCAGACCCCTTGACTTTTTTCACATTTTGTTACATTACAGCCTTATTCTAAAATGTATTAAAATGTTGTTTTCCCTCATCAATCTACATACAATACCCCATAATGACACAGCAAAAACCTGTTTATACACAGTTTATATGCTAATAAACCCCTTTGTTGAAGCAACTTTGGCAGCGATTACAGCTTAAAGTCTTCTTGGGTATGACGCTACAGGCTTGGCACACCTGTATTTGGGAATTTATCCAATTCCTCTCTGCAGATCCTCTCAAGATCTGTTACATTGGATGGGGAGCGTCGCTGCACAGCTATTTCCAGGTCTCTCCAGAGATGTTCAATCAGGTTCAAGTCCGGGCTCTGGCTGGGCCACTCAATGACATTCAGAGACTTGTCCCGAAGCCACTCCTGTGTTGTCTTGGCTTAGGGTCGTTGTCCTGCTGGAGCAGGTTTTCATCAATGGATCTCTCTGTACTTTGCTCCATTCATCTTTCCCTCGATACTGACTAGTCTCCCATTCCCTGCCGCTGAAAAACATCCCCACCACCATGCTTCACCGTAGGGATGGTGCCAGGTTTCCACCAGATGTGATGTTTGGCATTCAGGCCAAAGAGTTCAATCTAGGTTCCATCAGAACAGAGAATATTGTTTCTCATGGTCTGAGAGTCCTTTAGGTGCCTTTTGGTAAACTCCAAGAGGGCTGTCATGTACGTTTTACTGAGGAGTGGCTTCCGTCTGGCCACTCTACCATAAAGGCCTGATTGGTGAAGAGATACAGAGATGGTTGTCCTTCTGGAAGGTTCCCCCAACTCCACAGAGGAACTCTGGAGCTCTGTCATAGTGACCATCGGGTTCTTGGTCACCTCCCTGACCAAGGCCCTTCTCCCCCGATTGCACAGTTTGGCCGGGCGGGCCAGCTCTAGGAAGAGTCTTGGTGGTTCCAAACTTCATCCATTTAAAAATGATGGAAGTCACTGTGTTCTTGGGGACCTTCAATGCTACAGTCATTTTTTGGTACTCTTCCCCAGATCATGTCTCGGAGCTCTACGTACAATTCCTTCGACCTCGTGGCTTGATTTTTGCTCTGACATGGACTGTCAACTGTGGAACCTTATATAGACAGGTGTGTGCCTTTCCAAATCATGTCCAATCAATTGAATTTACCACAGGTGGACTCCAATCAAGTTGTAGAAACATCTTAAGGATGACCAATGGAAACAGGATGCACCTGAGCTCAATTTCGAGTCTCATAGCAAAGAATCTGAATACTTTTGAAAATAAATAAATTCAGTTTTTTATTTAGAATACATTTGCTAACATTTCTAATAAACAGATTTAGCTTTATCATTGTAGTGTATTATGTGTAGATTGATGTGGGCAAAACATATTTTATCAATTTTAGAATAAGGCTGTAACGTAACAAAATGTAAAAAAACTCAAGGGGTCTGAATACTTTCCGAATGCACTGTATACAAAATGTTAAACGGAGAATCCTGCACTCTAATCTCCTTCCTGACAAAACAAGGTCTATGAGTGGTGTAAAGCTTCTATATTTCAGTCATTTCACAAGAAAGGGAGATATTGTTAATTGGAGTTCCCCAAAAATTCTAGATTTAATATGATGCATGTATACGAAATGCACAACATGGTGCCTTCACTGTCATCAGAGTATGTGGGAAGACAGAGCATTCTTTATGAGCTCAATTATACAGAATAGGAATCAGGGAATCCTTTTGATACACACCTCCCCCAGTCTGCATGACAAATTACAAAACATGACCTGTGAGTGGTATGAGTAAGGCTTCTATTTTTAAGTTGTTCCACAGGAAGAAGAGTCATGGAATGAGCAACGTGCAACCCTTTTATTTATGAATCAGAAACTTGCCAAAATTAAATGAGAAAAAAGCTCACACAGACACAGACAGAGAGTCAATCTAACCATTATTTTGCCAGACTTCCTCTCTCCTTTCAGTGTTCTAATGGACTGCAGTGAGTTTTTCAGCCATTCAGACTGTTGATTTTGTGAAGAAAAGAGAGGAAAGGAGAATGGATATTGACGACTTTGTGTTCATACTCAGCCTCTTGTCTTTTTTCGTCTCCCAGCTCTGCAGAGCACTTCCACTACTACACAGATGGGCCAAGGTTTTCTCTATCTCCACTCAACATGCTCTATCTGTTCCCTGGTAAAAGTTGGCTTTTGGTCGATAACATAACATAAATGCACAACTTGAAACATAAATGCACAACTTGCACTGGAGTGAGCCGTTTATGGCTGGAGCATAAAAAAAATGAAAAGCCGCTAAGTAAAACTGCTGTCCGCCAACTGTCTGTGAGAATTATATTTTTGCCTATTCATTGATGTAAATACCAGTCGATGTAAATACATTTCACCGGTCATGTTTATCGGTCCATAGGTTAATTTGCACAATTTAGTGGAATTTATAGGTTAATTTGCATAATTTTGTGGAATTAAATTGCCGTGTGTCTATTTTCGTTAGTTGTTATCTTTATCAAACAAGCACAGCATACAGATACAGAGCGTATGAACAGAAAATCTCAGACAGTGTGAGAGCTGCTGCTACAGCTTCTCAAACAGCTTCTTCATTGCTGCTGGAGTGAAATGTGCTTTTATAAGCCCAATCATTGCATAACAATTCTAAATGCAATCCAGTGTTAAAAAAACTTTAAAAAGAGCTACTATTTTTATTTTTCAACTAGTAATTGAAGAGCGCTTCCCATTCGCCATTTAGGTGTATATAGGCAATGGTAGGCAGGCTTCAGCGCGTCACACACCACTTTGCAATGAGCTGGAAGCACTAGGCATTTTGAAAACATATACTTAAAGGGTAGGAAGTATTCGTTTTTACTCACCAATGTAACAACACACTGTGGTCAAAAACGTAGTAACTTAGTTATAGTCACGATCTGGTTACCTATAAGTGCAAACATAGTTGTTTAGAGTTATTACATATTTATTCACTTATTTCCGGATAACCTCTAAACTACCCACAATGCACTATTTCTCAACGTTATGAGGACGATCTACTTTGTGCTACCGAGCTCGTATGCTAGCTCAGTAGCTAGCGCAAGCTGGCCGCATCTAATACTATTCACATTTGTGGCTGTTTTATTTAGTGGGAACCCATTAGTGCTTTCTTGCTGTGGGTTCAAAACTAAAGAGAAAATCATACCTGCTACCTCTTTGTGTAGTACTTCGTCTGTTCTCCTTTTTGTTTTGTCAACTTTTCGGCAAAACATGAACATGAAGTTTTGTAAATTTTTCCACCTTGGCTTAGTAGCTCTCTAGCTGACTGACATCTGGAATATAGATATTTTGGATATCGGCCAGGTGAAGCACTCGCCTCCCCTTCGCTTTGGTAGCCAACTCAGCCTGCACTCATTGGATGGGCCCCAACCATCAATCTGTAAGTCTCTGCTCTCTCTTTGCTTTTAATATGCGGTTATGTTTCAGTAACTGTGGTGGTTGGCTAGGGTGGCTAGGCTAATAGCTAGTTGGCTAAATAGCTAACTATAGCTGGCTGGCTAGCTTTCTGGCTAAGATAACTGCATATAGCTAACATTCTTTGATAACTGGTTAGATGGCGTTATGTATTTCCAAAACTGTATTTTATTTTAATGTAGCTGTAAGCTAGCTATTAATAGCAACTGGCTGACTCATTCAGTTTTAAAGTAACGTTAGCTGGCTGGTAGGGCTATCGTTAGCAGGCTAGTTGGCTAGCAACATTGCCAGTTGATTTGTAACAATAATTTCATTAACTATTTGCTTGTAAGTTGGCCGACAATTAAATTGAAACCAGTAGTTGTGCAAACGATTTGGTTCAATTTGAAGTTATACATTACACACATGAAACCGCTGACATCCCACTGGGCACACACTGGTTGAATAAAGTTGTTTCTACGTAATTTCAATGAAATGACATTGATCCAACGTGGATAGATGTTGAATTGACGTTTGTGCCCAGTGAGATGTGCGTGGCACTTCTGACAAAGGTGTTTTCCAGCTAATTGCATTATGCAACGAACATTTACGCGTTGCCTACTGCCTTGTGTGCATTTCTGCGCTTATAATGTCGGCTCCCGAGTGACGCAGCGGTCTAAGGCATTGCATTTCAGTGCTAGAGGCATCACTACAGACCCTGGTTCGATTCCAGGCTGTATCACAACTGGCAGTGATTGGGAGTCCCATAGGGCGGTGCACAATTGGCCCAGCGTCGTTAGGGTTTGACCGGGGTAGGCCGTCATTGTAAATAAGAATGTTCTTAAACGACTTGCCTAGTTAAATAAAATGTTTTAAATAAATAATAGTTTATCAACATTTTAAGCTAAACGTTCCAATCTGTTGCATCAGCCTCATTGCTTTTAAAAAAAATACAATAATTGTCACATCTTCTCCTGCTCCTCCCCTTCCGGCGTACGATGTCCCCGGTAACCACCATTCCTGGGATTCATCATTACGCACACCTGGCACTAATCATTACGTGCACCTGTTAATCATTATGATTCACACCTGGACGTCATTACCTTCCTAATTTCCTCCCCACTTATATGTCAATCTTATGTTCACTCACTAGTTGGTATTATTCTTGTGTACCGGCGTGTAGCCACATGGAATTGTCTCGTTCCTGGTTTTGTTTTATTAAACGTTTCACCTGCTTCCCGACTCACAGCTCCATTATTACAATAATGTAGCCTAGGTCTAGTGGTTGTATGAATTTGGGATCTATTGTCCTACAACTGCCCCAAAGTCTGTTTGGAATAGAAAATTTATTTCTCGCACAGAACGACAAGCTGACCAATATAATAAGTGAACTTTTCTACTATGGGAGATATTAGATTGACATAGGCTAGTGATTTTGCTGTTCCTTACTCGTCTTGTTAGCTGATGAAAAGTAAATGTGGCAGTTTTTTGAACATCTTTAAAGTGCCCAGCGGAATTA
Organism: Salvelinus alpinus; assembly: GCF_045679555.1. Taxonomy (NCBI): domain Eukaryota; kingdom Metazoa; phylum Chordata; class Actinopteri; order Salmoniformes; family Salmonidae; genus Salvelinus; species Salvelinus alpinus. Next base: position 33,446,794 of record NC_092105.1, read on the forward strand.
GGTAAGAAGGATGCACGCTGATTCCTTGAGTTTAATTTTCTGTTAAGATGAATAACCATAATCAAAATGTGATTTCTGTCATTCTGAGCACCGTGGGTGGATACGCACCCAATGCATATGGGTCTGCTAAATTCCTCAAATGTCCATTAAATTAAAGGGATGCCAGTCAACACCTGACATGTCTGGTACTGTAGAGACAATGGTGACTCAAAGGTTTTCTGTGTCCTCAAGCCATATGCAGTGTCGTCAGACAGTACAACGAGTACTACTCTCTCCAGACTCACTGACCACTGTTTCTTCCTCTACTGTAAGCTTTAATATTTCATTCGACTGAGGTTTTTGAAAACTCTATATCTTGCAATAATGTGTTGATGTGATTTAAAAACAAAATTGGAAGGAACAGATTTACATTTATATAAGTTGATTCTACCTCTCTCTCTTACACACACTCACCTACAGTCTTTCTTTTGAACACAACAATCAAAATAACACTCACACTTTCCTCTTCCACCTGTGTGTGTCCAAATTCTGAGAGCATAATCAGCCACCTACTCATCAGCATCTGAATCGTATTCCTCTCCAAGGGTAGCCTGGTCCCAGATCTGTTTGTGCTGTCTTGCCAGTATTCAGGGTCAAGACAGCGCAGCCTGATCCCAGATCTGTTTATCTTTACACTGCCAAGGGAAACAAACTTTACCGTCTCTCCCTAGTTCTAGTACGACCAGGGCAAATGTTTACCAGTTCTCTCCCATTTCAGGAAACAGACATACCAAAATGTCTTAAGAACGACCTGCAAAACATGTAAAGAAAAATCAAGGTAGGACTAAAGGGAGTGAGCGTGTACTCCACCTCGAGTGTACTCTACCTCACTAGTACCTACTGAAACATAAATGCACAACTTGCACTGGAGTGAGCCGTTTATCTCGCCTGAATGGCTGGAGCATGTTAGAGAGACAGCACTGCCAAATTAGGACACTGATCACCACGACGATAAAAGAGGAATGGAGGTGCAAGACATCACCTTCCCTAGAGAGAGAGGAAGAAGGGGAGAGAGGGGAGGAGGAAGAAAGGAGGGAGGCAGAGAAAGAGGGGGAGAGAGAGAGGGGGGAGAGAGGTAGTGGGAGAGAGAGATAAGGAAATACATGGAGTGAGGGGTAGTTTGAAAGAGCATAATCAGTCAAAGGTAATGAGAAGACAGCCAATGCCAGACAGGCACAGCTAGGACTCATATCCACAAGCGTCTCGGTACTGATCTAGTATCAATTTAGCCTTTTAGATCATAGTGAATAAGATTATATAGACGGGGGGGGGGGGGGGGGCAGCACTCCTGCTCTGAGACTCTTGATACACGCATGTCTCACCCAGTATTCAGTTTATCTTCCATTCAGATAACACGGGCTAGCCTAAACCAGCCCAACATGGGCTAGCCTACACTAGCCCAGCACAGGCTAGCCCAACATGGTGCTAGCCCATATTAAGCCCACCACAGGCTAACCCACACAAAGTTCACACCAGTCCAACACAGGCTAGAGGACACCAGCCCAACATGGGCTAGCCCACACCGAGCCCAGCACGGGCTAGCCCATACCAAGCCCAGTTACTTCATAATGTAGAGTTGGATGCTCATTAAAATATTTGAGGGCGTGGTTTGCAAATTACCCAATTCATGATGTTTATAAAAAATTGCTGACATCATTCAAACCAATGAGAGTTCTGAACTTTAAAACCAATTATCTTGGAAACATATTTTTTCAGATAGAACCTTATAGTTCTAAGGTCACTAGTTATTTTTGTGCAACCATTACTGAGAGTGCCATTCCAGTTTAAACGTTCCTGAAACTTGTACACTGCCAATGATAAAGTACATGTGACATATGAGAAACATCTCAAGTATATACATTTATTCGATAGCAACACATTGTGCCAATGTGGATATGCGTGCTGGCAGGAAGCAACAATGGAACGCAGGATCCCCTCTTCAGGAAGTGACTGTGGTACTCATGATAAAAGCATCACAATGTCTCCTCATCAGTCAGTATAGGCCCCAACCCTCTATCTGCTGTCAGCTTGAAGTGACTTGTTTGTATGAGTGTGGGGATGTGGCAAGGCTTGCAAACTATCACAAATTATAAAGGGAAACCCAGCCGTGAGATGCCCAGTGATGCGAGCCTACCAGACTAGCTAAATTCCTTCTATCTTTGCTTTGAGGCAAGCAACACGGAACTATGTCTGAGAGCACCTCACATCAACACCATCATCCCAGACACCTTGGACCCACTCCAATTTGCATACCACATCAACAGATCCACAGATGATGCAATCTCTATTGCACTCCACACTGCCCTCTCCCACCTGGACAAAAGGAAAACCTATGTAAGAATGCTGTTCATTGACTATAGCTCAGTGTTCAACACCATAGTGCGCTCCAAGCTCATCACTAAGCTCAAGACCCTGAGACTGAACATCTCCCTCAGTAACTGTATCCTGGACTTCCTGATGGGCTGCCCCCAGGTGGTGAGGGTAGGCAACAATACATCCTCCAATACGGGAGCCCCTCAGGGGTGTGTGCTTAGTTCCCTCCTGTACTCGCTGTTCACCCATGACTGTGTGGCAGCCCACGACTCCAGCACCATTATTAAGTTTTCTGACAGCACAACGGTGGTTGGCTTGATCACCGACGACGATGAGACAGCATATAGGGAGGAAGTCAGTGACCTGGCAGTCCCACAACCTCAGCAAAGGAGCTGATCGTGGACTACAGGAAACGGAGTGCCAAGCACATCCCCATCCACACTGGCTGTAGTGGAGCGGGTCGAGATTTTCAAGTTCCTCGGTGTCCACATCACTAAGGAATTATCATGGTCCACACACACCAACTCAGTCGTGAAGAATGCACGACAACGCCTCTTTCCCATCAGGAGTCTGAAAAGATTTGGCATGGGCCCTCAGATCGTCAAAAATTTCTACAGCTGCGCCATTGAGAGCATCTTGACTGGCTGCATCACCATTTGGTATCGCAACTGCTTGGCAATCGACCACAAAGCGCTACAGAGTGTATTGCGCATGGCCCAGTACATCATTGGGGCCGAGCTGACATCCATGACTTCTATACAAGGTGGTATCAGAGGAAGGCTCTAAAAATTGTCAAAGACTCCAGCCACCCAAGTCATAGACTGTTCTCTCTGCTACCGCACGGCAAGCGGTACCGATGTACCAAGTCTAAAACATAACGGCTTCTACACCCAAGCCATAAGACTGCTAAATACTAAATGCTACTGTTTATTATCTATCCTGTTGCCTAGTCACTTTATCCCTACCAAAAAATATATGAATAAAATGTTTTATTGTCACATACACTTAGTGTACAAAACATTAGGAACACATTCCTAATATTGAGTTGCACCGCCTTTTGCCCTCAGAACATCCTCAATTAATTTGGGGCATGGACTCTACAAGCTGTTGAAAGCGTTCCACAGGGATGCTGGCCTGTGTTGACTCCAATGCTTTCCACAGATGTGTCAAGTTGTCTGGATGTCCTTTGGGTGACGGACCATTCTTGATACACACAGGAACTGTTGAGAGTGAAAAACCCAGAAGCGTTGCATTTCTTGACACACTCAAACCGGTGTACCTGGCACCTTCTACCTACTACCATTCAAAGGCACTTAAGCCTTTTGTCTTGCCCATTCACCCTCTGAATGGCACACATACACAATCCATGTCTCAATTGTCTCAAGGCTTAAAAATCATTCTTTAACCTGTCTCCTCCCCTTCATCTACACTGATTGAAGTGAATTTAACAGGTGACATCAATAAAGGGTCATAGCTTTCACCTGGTTAGTCAATGTCATGTAAAGAGCAGGTGTTCCTGATGTTTTGTACACCAGATAGATGCTGTGCAATGTGTTATTTTACAGGGTCAGCCATAGTAGCATGGTGCCACTGGAGCAAATTAGGGTTAAGTGCCTTGCTCAAGGGCACATCGGCAGGTTTTCACCTCGTCGGCTGGGGTATTTGAACCATCGACCCTTCGGTTACTGGCCCAATGCTCTAATCATTAGTCAATGACCTCGTATCCCTGCCAGTCAACTCGGCACTGGTACCCTTTGTATACTGTATAGCCAAGTTATCTGTATAGCCAACTCACTGTCTATTTATTCCACTTGGTATTATGTGCCTGTGTGTGTGTAGGGAAGAGAGCTGAGTACAGGGGCTACAGATATTAAACAGGTCCGTATGTCAACAGAAATATGAATAACTGCTTGTCTGGAAAAAACATAACCCATTTACTGGGTAACAAAAGAAAACCATGTCAACAGTGGGGCACTCAGGAAAGAGGACAAGCAAATGTTGAACCGAAGTGTCACTGTGTCAAAGGCTTCCGACTGTAACCAGGGTAAGGGTCAAATTAATTTAAATTCAGCCAATTCAATAAACACACTGAATGAGGAAAATTCTTCCTGACTTGACTGAATGGAATTGACATGAACCCTTTCCATAACCCTAATGATCTTAGTGTGTGAGAGTGCAATCGAGGAAAGAAAATTACAGATGGTTGAGGAAGGAATTTTGACTGGCAGTTGTCATGGCAGTTGCACCTAAAATCTAAAGGCAGTTTCTGTTTACAGACAAGCTGGAGGTCCAGATGACTTTCTGAGCAAAACATCCTTAATAAAAAACGGTTAAGCTTGAACTACCACACAACACAACAGCCTGTGTCTGCCTGGCCTGCAGGTTGCAGCATCACAGCCCAAACTCCAAACAACTGAATACTAAATACTAAACTGCAATTTTGTAGTCCACTTAGTGTTTAAAGCAATGCAAAGAAGGAATAAAGATAAACCTTTTTTTGATTATAGAACAGTTTCTCTGTAGTCTTCTGCTGCACATTGCTTACGGTCTACAAGACTAAAATGCTGAGCCTCAAACAGCTACTCACCAAAAAATCAATGCTCCATAGAAGAATGTCAGAGATTCTTCTATAGAATATACATTTTCAGGTATCATAGCTAAAGAACACTAGCAAGCAATTATCTCTGATATGCACTGACCCTGAACCTATAAGGTCACTGTGAACATCCATCCATAAGGAATGGGTCTAACCTCCACACACCTGCAATCCCCTACTGTTTATTTGGGTGCCACCTGCTTTGCATGTGTGTTCTTCATCATTGTGAAGACCACATAGGCAACACCTTAAAATATGTAATATCTTAGCTTATTCTCAAACGTTCACAGTCATCGATCTAGGATCAGTTCTATGAAGCTCTATGAACTGCCTTGCCATAACTCAATTTGAATGGGACTAATAGTACATTTGAATGACACACACACCCGGATTGAAACACAGAGGAAAAAGCATCATGCCTTATTAATTGAGCATCCAGCAGCCCACTGAGGTGTAGTAGGGTATACAGGTCAGTCTAATAGGGATTGAACCACTTGAGCCCTGCTCTTTGATCGTCCTTCCTGACTCAGCCAGGCTCATTATCAGCTACAGTATAGCAGCTCATCACTCTTGTGCCGATAACTGTGGATTGGAGGTTTGACTGAATTTCATTAGATGTTCTGACAAGACGTGAGGAAAGGGGTACAGACCAAAGGCAAGTCAAATCTTTCATCTCCTGTTCGTTTAGTGAGAGAACTTAGGGCCCTGGACTGAGGGAGCTTGGACTTTGCCCATAAATGGTATTTGTCCATGATTTGCTCTGTCGGTACGTCAGACAGGATGCTGAAACAGTCAAACACACACATGCACGCATGCGCAAACACACACACACAAGGCATGCATGCAGAAATGCACGCTAACGCTCACACGCACACACTCACACACAATCCTTCTTCTTGATCCGAGACAAACACAAAATTAGCACCTCTCATCCATGTAATCACAACTCATCTTCGTCATCTTTCTAAATAGGATCTTGCACTTAGTGCCTCCCCTAACTCCTCATCACACAAAATGTAGCTTGACTGTTTTTATTCAGCTTTCTCCCCCCTGTGCACCTCCTTAGCTGAGAAAGCATCAGAGCTCCACAGCCAGGCTGTTAGGGCTCTCTATTCTCTTGAGGGCGGGGGGAGGCTCAGAAATACCACAAGTATTTATGGAGGGGCTGCTGGGTGTCATGGCAACAGGGGGATTGGTATGAAATTGTGGAACTGTGCCTGTCATGGTGGTGGTGAAGCCAAGCTACAGTATACTGTACTAGATACTAAAGGCCATGCATGGGCAAGCAAGACCAGGCCCGTTCACATCCCAGACTCGGGTTGTTCCTTATCCCTTCTGACCAGCTCCAGCATTGGGAGGGCTGGTTCTGAAGAGACCTGGGGCTGGGAGACAACCAGACTGAGAGGCAAACATTTATATGATGAAAATGAACACCTGTACATCAGAGGTAAGAGGGTTTTTATGGAACATGAAAACATCATTTAGATTTAGTCATGTAGAGTATCTGAATATAAAAATTCACAGGATGGGTTATTCATTACAAAAGCAATAACTAACTCGATAATTCAGCACGACTCCACATTAGATCGAGTACCCAAGAGAAACATATAAACCACGAGTTACGACTGTTGTGTCCAATTACACTTGACTTTTTTGACAAATCAAATCAAATATTATTTGTCACATGCGCCGAATACAACAGGTATTTCACCTTACAGTGAAATTCTTACTTACAAGCCCTTAAAACCATCAATTCAGTTTTAAGAAAATATATTTAAAAAAGTAAGAGATAAGAATAACAAATAATTAAAAAGCAGCAGTAAATAACAATAGCGGGGCTATATACAGAGGGTACCAGTACAGAGTCAATGTGCGGGGGCACCGGTGACAAAGTAATTGAGGTAATATTTACATGTAGATAGAGTTAAAGGGACAATGCATAGATAATTACAGAGAGTAGAAGCAGCGTGGGGGGGATGCAAATAGTCTGGGTAGCCATTTGATTAGATGTTCAGGAGTCTTAAGGCTGGGAAGTAAAAGCTGTTTAGAAGCCTCGTGGACCTAGACTTGGCGCACCGGTACCGCTTGCCGTGCGGTAGCAGAGAGAACAGTCTATGACTAGGGTGGCTGGAGTCTTTGACAGTTTTTAGGGCCTTCCTCTGACACCGCCTGGTATAGAGGTCCTGAATGGCAGGAAGCTTGGTCATGGTGATGTACTGGGCCGTACGCACTACCCTCTGTAGTGCCTTGCGGTCGGAGGCCGAGCAGTTACCATACCAGGCAGTGATGCAACCCGTCAGGATGCTCTCAATGGTGCAGCTGTAAAACCTTTTGACGATCTGAGGACCCATGCCAAATCTTTTCAGTCTCCTGTGCGGGAATGGGTTTTGTCGTGCCCTCTTCACGACTGTCTTGGTGTGCTTGACCATGTTAGTTTGTTGGTGATGTGGACACCAAGGAACTTGAAGCTCTCAACCTGCTCCATTACGGCCCCATCGATGAGAATGGGGGCATGTTCGGTCTTCTTTTTCTTGTAGTCCACAATCATCTCCTTTGTCTTGATCTCGTTGAGGGAGAGGTTGTTGTCCTTGCACCACACGGTCAGGTCTATGACCTCCTCCCTATAGGCTGTCTCATCATTGTCAGTTTTGTGTCATCAACAAACTTAATGATGGTGTTGGAGTCATGCCTGGCCGTGCAGTCATGAGTGAACAGGGAGTACAGGAGGGGACTGAGCACGCACCCCTGAGGGGCCCCCGTGTTGAGGATCAGGGTGGTGGATGTGTTGTTACCTACCCTTACCACCTGGGGGCGGCCCTTCAGGAAGTCCAGGATCCAGTTGCAGAGGGAGATGTTTAGTCCCAGGGTCCTTAGCTTAGTGATGAGCTTTAAGGGCACTATGGTGTTTAACGCTGAGCTGTAGTCAATGAATAGCATTCTCACATAGGTGTTCCTTTTGTCCAGGTGTGAAAGGGCAGTGTGGAGTACAATAGAGATTGCATAATCTGTGGATCTGTTGGTGCAGTATGCACATTGGAGTGGGTCTAGGGTTTCTTGGATAATGGGGTTGATGTGAGCCATGACCAGCCTTTCAAAGCATTTCATGGCTACAGACATGAGTGCTACGGATCGGTAGTCATTTAGGCAGGTTACCTTAGTGTTCTTGGGCACAGGGACTATGGTGGTCTGCTTGAAATATGTTGATATTACAGACTTAGACAGGGAGAGGTTGAAAATGTCAGTGAAGACACTTGGCAGTTGGTCAGCGCATGCTCAGAGTACACGTCCTGGTAATCCGTCTGGCCCTGCGGCCTTGTGAATGTTGACCTGTTTAAAGGTCTTACTCACAGCGGCTGCAGAGAGCGTGATCACACGGTCATCTGGAACAGCTGATGCTCTCATGCATGTTTGATTGTTACTTGCCTCGAAGCGAGTATAGAAGTTATTTAGCTCCTCTGGTAGGCTCGTGTCACTGGGCAGCTCTCGGCTGTGCTTCCCTTTGTAGTCTGTAATAGTTTGAAATTAAATCACTATTATCCACCTTTGTAATGAAATCACCATTATCAGACATTGCATTATCTTAATTTGACCTAGGACTATTGATAAACTTCCCAAGAGAGAAAGCAACAACATGTTACCCAACATTAGTTACAGCCATATAATTAGAACGAGTAGAACAGGATTCTCCATTCAAAGGCAAAGATGATAAGCTGTAACCACACAATTAGAAATGAGTAGAATGGACATAGAACCTCTCATTCTAATAATATGGTTACAGATGGGCATCTTTGCCTTTTCTGATAACTAGGCTTAACATATGTCTTTGGTTGAATCCCAAATGGCAGTGCACTACTTCTGTATGGCTCCAAGCAAATATAGTGCACCACATAGAAAATAGCCATTTGGGATGCCATTTTTTGTTGGCCACTTTAATAAATGGAACACTAGCCACTTTATTAATGCCACTTTAAGAATGTTTACATATCTCACATTACTCATCGCATATGTATATACTGTATACTGTATCCTTCACGATCTATATTTGACTATCTATTGCATCTTAGCCGATCTGTCACTGCTCATCCATATATTTTATACTTATATATTCTCATCCCATTCCTTTACTAGATTGTGTGTATTAGGTTTTGATGTGGAATTTGTTAGATATTAGGTTTTGTTGTGGAATTGTTAGATATTACCTGTTAGATACTGCTGCACTGTCAGATCTAGAAGCATAAGCATTTCGCTACACTCGCAATAACATCTACTAACCATGTGTAGGTGACCAATAACATTTGATTTGATTTGAGCTCAGAGAACGTGAGCAGCATAGTCAATTAGCTAGTGGTGAATGAGACTCTCGTTCCTCCTCAGTCTCTGTAGGCAGGCAGGTCTTCACTCGGTGTATCGTGCAAGAACAGAAGCATCCTGCGAATCAGGCATCCGGTCCGGGCGTGAATAACCATTGCTTTCAGTAATTGGATGATGAGGCGTAATTAAGAGTGCTGATTCGATTTGATCAAAGTCTGGCGCCTGAATCACATGGTACACACACACACACACAGAGAGAGAGAGAGAGAGAGAGAGAGAGAGAGAGAGAGAGAGAGAGAGAGAGAGAGAGAGAGAGAGAGAGAGAGAGAGAGAGAGAGAGAGAGAGAGAGAGAGAGAGAGAGAGAGAGAGAGAGAGAGAGAGAGAGAGAGAGAGAGAGAGAGAGAGAGAGAGAGAGAGAGAGAGAGAGAGAGAGAGAGAGAGAGAGAGAGAGAGAGAGAGAGAGAGAGAAGCTTGAGGTAAACGGTGACAGCCTTGACAAACAGAGGGGAGGACTGGAAATCTGTGACACACGACCCGTCTCACATATTTTTTAATGTGTGAAAATGTGCAACATTAGAATTTATTTATGAGAATGCAACTCTTCACACAACACAAGCTCTTGTGAGAAATAAACCATGACAAAAAGGGGGTAAGTTGAGCCACCCTTGTTTCTGGAAAACCATACACAAAATGGATCATTTTGTAGTGGTAATATTTAATTCAGTACAGAAATTTGTAGACGGCTTAACTTCCCCTGAGCTGTTGCTCAATTTACCCATACCCGGGGTAAGTTGTGCCAAGAGACCACTTATTTTGGACAAGCAATTTTTTCAAAACTGTAATGTTTACAATAATTCTAATTATTTCCAGGGATACACAACATCCTGAAATATATGTAGATATCTTTGATAGAAAGAATACTACATTTCCCTTGACGGAGTGATGCTGAATGTAAAACATAGCCCAACGTACCCCTCTCTCCTCTCAACTTACCCCTCTCAACTTACCCCTCTCTCCTCTCAACTTACCCCACTCTCCTCTCAACTTATCCCACTCTCCTCTCAACTTACCCCAATCTCCTCTCAACTTACCCCTCTCTCCTCTCAACGTACCCCTCTCTCCTCTCAACTTACCCCTCTCTCCTCTCAACTTACCCCTCTCTCCTCTCAACTTACCCCACTCTCCTCTCAACTTACCCCATTTTCCTCTCAACTTACCCCTCTCTCCTCTCAACTTACCCCTCTCTCCTCTCAACTTACCCCACTCTCTTCTCAACTTACCCCTCTCTCCTCTCAACTTACCCCACTCTCCTCTCAACTTACCCCACTCTCCTCTCAACGTACCCCTCTCTCCTCTCAACTTACCCCTCTCTCCTCTCAACTTACCCCTCTCTCCTCTCAACTTACCCCACTCTCCTCTCAACTTACCCCACTCTCCTCTCAACTTACCCCTCTCTCCTCTCAACTTACCCCTCTCTCCTCTCAACTTACCCCACTCTCCTCTCAACTTACCCCTCTCTCCTCTCAACTTACCCCACTCTCCTCTCAACTTACCCCACTCTCCTCTCAACTTACCCCTCTCTCCTCTCAACTTACCCCACTCTCCTCTCAACTTACCCCACTCTCCTCTCAACTTACCCCTCTCTCCTCTCAACTTACCCCACTCTCCTCTCAACTTACCCCTCTCTCCTCTCAACTTACCCCTCTCTCCTCTCAACTTACCCCACTCTCCTCTCAACTTACCCCACTCTCCTCTCAACTTACCCCTCTCTCCTCTCAACTTACCCCACTCTCCTCTCAAATTACCCCACTCTCCTCTCAACTTACCCCTCTCTCCTCTCAACTTACCCCTCTCTCCTCTCAACTTACCCCTCTCTCCTCTCAACTTACCCCACTCTCCTCTCAACTTACCCCACTCTCCTCTCAACTTACCCCACTCTCCTCTCAACTTACCCCTCTCTCCTCTCAACTTACCCCACTCTCCTCTCAACTTACCCCTCTCTCCTCTCAACTTACCCCTCTCTCCTCTCAACTTACCCCTCTCTCCTCTCAACTTACCCCACTCTCCTCTCAACTTACCCCTCTCTCCTCTCAACTTACCCCACTCTCCTCTCAACTTACCCCACTCTCCTCTCAACTTACCCCACTCTCCTCTCAACTTACCCCACTCTCCTCTCAACTTACCCCACTCTCCTCTCAACTTACCCCTCTCTCCTCTCAACTTACCCCTCTCTCCTCTCAACTTACCCCTCTCTCCTCTCAACTTACCCCTCTCTCCTCTCAACTTACCCCACTCTCCTCTCAACTTACCCCTCTCTCCTCTCAACTTACCCCACTCTCCTCTCAACTTACCCCACTCTCCTCTCAACTTACCCCACTCTCCTCTCAACTTACCCCACTCTCCTCTCAACTTACCCCTCTCTCCTCTCAACTTACCCCTCTCTCCTCTCAAATTACCCCACTCTCGCCTCAACTTACCCCACTCTCCCTTACTGTTCATCCATATTTTTGTGTAGGCATTCTACAAATATGTCCAAAACATGACTATCCGTCTTAGAAATCATCCAGCATGGCTAAATATAAGATATATAAGAAATAAATCCTGCTTGATATGTCTGGAATGACAGAGTAACTGTGTTTCTTTATGGCACCACCATATTACCCATACATCCATCATATCCACAATCAGCACAAGCACACACACTGGCCCCCATTAGACCGAAACAAGTTTTAGTATCATTTTCACTAAGAGACTGACCACAACAACCAAGATATCAACACACACTGCTACTTAGGACAAAACTGAATGAGTGAAAGTGAAAGGCACTTGGCAAGATGGAAGGACAAATAAACTCACACACACACACAAACATTCCAGCGAAACAGGGACAGATGGCGAGAGCGAGAAAGCGGTCAAGGGCTGGTCAGAAAGTAAAAATCAATGGACAATGATTGTCTGCGAAAAGAGATAGAGAGAAACATGGAGATAAACAGAGAATGAGAGAAACATGGAGATAAGAGAAACACAGAGAGAGAAACACAGTGACAGAGAATGAGATACAGAGAATCATAGCTTGTCCCATACCTCTGCCCATCCCAGTAGTTTTGCTGTCTGTGTGTGTGTTCCTTCAGTATGGTTTGATAGGCAGTCCGTTCCAAGCTGCCCGGGGTATGGGTTGCTCTCCCTTCCCCCGTGAGCAGAGCAGCGAGCGCCTCACAACACAAACAGGCAGCTACAGCTACAAAGAGCAGAGCCACAGCTACATAACACAGCTCCAGCTACACAGAGAGGCACAGCAAAGGCACTGCAGCCCCGGCAGAGGTAGCAACATCCCTCCCTCCCATTCAGCCTGAATGAATTCAGCTTTTTTCCTCTCTCTCCCTTTTGCTTAGTTCCTCTCCTTTGCTCTGTTGCTATATATCTTCCTCTCTCTGTCTCTCTCTCTCGCTCTCTGTCTCTCACTGTCACCGACTCTCTCTGTTCGGTTTCCTCCCTCTCTCTCTCTTCTCTCCGTTTCTCTCTCTGCCCTAGTGAGTGTTGCTTTGCAGATCCTATGTGATTATTTTCCCAGCCTTAGCAGGCTGAAAACGTCCCTGCACTTTCTTTTCTGACACCCTGTTTACATAGAGCTGTTCACTCTCCCGCTCTCTCCATCAATCTCTCTCTTTATCTCTCTCACTCTCTCTCTCTCTCTTATCGACACTGCTTTGCCACAGAGCCTCCAGCCCCCCTACCCTGTAAACCACTAGAGCTCGTGCCTCTCCCTCTCCCCCTCCCCTTCTTCCTCTCCCTCCCCATCTCCCTCCCTCCCTCACACACTCACACACTCACAGTGCATCCTGTGTGTTGGTAGTATATCTCAGACAATTCCAAATATATCATTTCAATGTATTGGCCTATTGTGCAGGCCATTTCTTAGAAAAGACAATTCATGGAAAAATTCAACTGGTTCTTCCACTCAAAAACAACCATCATCACACACATGCACAGCAACGCACACACACAAGTTGATGTTAATTTTACAGAAATCCTGCATTATTTCCTGGCAAATGTGAGCTAAAAAGGGATAATGTATAGTCAGAGAAACAGGAGAGAGCATGCCCTTTCTCTCTCTCTGTCTTTTCTATCTCTTCTGTTGTCTTCTCACTACCACCTCTGTTTGTTTGCCAATTAGTCTTACACTGAACTTATGTCAGCTTCATTAAAGTAGCTGTCCAGTGAAAATCCTTCTATTAAAAGTTAATATTCTGTTAACTCATACCCAAATAATGTTGTTGACTCGTCTTCTACTTGTATTTGTGGACAAACTATACATTGGAGGAAAAACACTTTTGAAAAAACACCTCAAACTTGCTCTTTCCTCATAGAGAATTATGTCACTCTGCCTCATTGGCTGAGCTTCCCAATCAGCAGTCTACTCGTGTGAATATTTTTATGACCGATATACACCCACTCATACTTAGAAAAGTACGTATTTCACTCATATTGTAATTAATTATAGGTCATATTTCATAGAAATCTGGAAACACTGGACAGTTACTTGAAATTAATAAACTCAATACATTTGTAATTATGAAAAGAGTTATGGCTATTTCTCTGACACAACTTAAAGGACATCAGCCAAACAAAACAAGAACTAAAGTGATACAAGCACACGTAGAAACAAGGGTTCCAAAGGGTTATTTGGCTGTCCCCATAGGATAACCATTTTTGGTTCCAGGTACAATCCTTTTTAGTTCCAGGTAGAACCATTTTGGGTTCCATGTAACCCTATGTTCTACATGGAACACAAAATGGTTCTACTTGGAACCAAAAGGGTTCTACCCGGAACCAACAAGGTTTCTTTAGGTTCTAGATAGCACCTTCTTTCTAATAGCGTGGGTAGGCAGGGGGCGTAATTCCAAGCACCTAGAAGGGTGGTAGTATACAGAGAGAACAGCCCTATGCCATGAATGCTCTGTAGAAGGACATACACAATGCCCTAAGAAAGCCTCGTCCCAAACAGAACGAGCCCCTGGACAGGCAACAGTCACAATGCCCTAGGGGGGTGAATACATACTCATAGGAACATTGGCTTTGTTGATTTCCTCCACAGTGCCAGTAAAATGCTTTAGCATCAGAAAAAAACGACTTTTATCTAAAGTCTTTACCACTTTCTAAAGAATGTTTTGATATTCAGTGAGACTTTCAGAAGGTTCTAGGCTGTTAAAATGTCATGAGTGATGATGCAACTTAACTTAAAGGTCAGATTGGGAGGATAAAAATAAGGGTTTTCTTTCCCTCCTGGATATCAGCCAAATAATGTTTTTATCAGCTCAAATATTAGCTATGTTTTTACCACTCTGAATATCAGACAAAGCTATATGTTCTTATCACCTGAATCTCAGCCAGCCTAAAGTTGATCAAAGTGCAAGGGGCTTTAGTAATAGTCCATTGCTTTATTTGAGAGGCAGACAAAGGGATAAAAATAGCTCCAGAGTGCTCCGCCCCTCCTGCCTGATCAAAAGCAGACTGTTTTCATCTGGCTTGTTCTTTCTTTCTTTTTTGGCAAAGCTGCAATTACAGTACAGCTCTACTCTTACAGAACTTTATTTAGCTCAAGTCCTTCATGTTGGTAGACAACCTGTAGTCAAAGCTCCATGATGCAACAACTGTCAAGGAAAGTAGAAGAAAGGTTACTGCTTCAGTTACAACCTCAAATCTTCTCGTTCTGTGGAACAGTTTACCAATCTACCAGAAAACTGTCATAAGAGTATAACTGTAATGTGTCAATGAGAAATAACATGGTGATTTGATTAGGGGTATTCTTTTACGAGGTGACTCTTAAACGGGCTCTGGGCTGTTGATATTGTTGTAAATTGTAAATCTTTTTAATTGGTGCTACTGTTGTTGTTTTTGATTGAATTGAGTGTAAAGTGTCCATCTTGCCCACCTGCCACCTTGCTGCCAAAGAGGACAATGGAAATAAGCTTCCAGTCTTTGGGTTTTTATCCTCGATCATTTTGTATGTAATGGTGTCTCCGGTTGGAGCTGCCTACTACTTTTATTTATCTAATCAATTCAAATCAATAAATTCTGATTCACTGCAGTGCTGTTCACGACTCCACTTGCACCCTATCCTCCCTCAGCCTCACACATTAAGTTCAAGTTGGCTAATAAGGGTGGGGGCACTGGGCATGTGTGTTGACTCTGTCGTTGATGACCTTTAAGTGTCTAACCGTCTTGGGAAGGTTTGGGAGGCGTGCCTGGTGGGGTGGTTTTCTCTGAATGTTACAGAAGTGTCACCGCACTAAATAGAAACGGCCTGCCTCCCACGCAGCACCCACTGATCATCACAACAATACAGTTCCTCTGGAGAGCTTACAGTGCCTTCAGAGAGTATTCATACCCCTTGAATTATTCCACATTTCGTTCTGTTACAACCTGAATTCAAAATGGATTATTTTTGTATTTGTTTGCCCATTTACACACCATACCCATAATGACCATTTTCAGGTCTTGCCATAGATTTTCAAGTAGATTTAGATCAAAACTGTAACTCGACCACTCAGGAACATTTACTGTCTTCTTGGTAAGCAACTCCAGTGTAGATTTGGCCTTGTGGTTAAGGTTATTGTCCTGCTGAAAGGTGAATTCATCTCCCAGTATCTGGTGGAAAGCAGACCAAACAAGGTTTTCCTGTAGGATTTGCTCCATTCCGTTTCATTTGTATTCTGAAAACCCCCCAGGTCCTTAACGATTACAAGCATACCCATAACATGATGCAGCCACCACTATGCTTGAAAATATGGAGTGTGGTACTCAGTAATGTGTTATATTAGATTTTCCCCAAACATAACACTTTGAATTCAAGAAAAAAAGCTCTGTCAATTAAGTTAGTATTATGGAACAACCACAGTGTTGTTGATTCAGCCTTAGTTTTCTCCTATAACAGCCATTAAAATCTGTAACTGTTTTAAAGTCCCCATTGGCCTCATGGGGAAATCCCTGAGCGGTTACCTTCCTATCCGGTAACTGAGTTAGGAAGGACGCCTGTATCTTTGTAGTGACTGGGTGTATTGATACACCATCCAAAGTGTAATTAATAACTTCACCATGCTCAAAGGGATATTTAATGCCTGCTTTTTTCTTTTTTACCCATCTACCAATAGGTGCCCTTCTTTGCGAGGCATTGGAAAACCTCCCTGGTCTTTGTGGTTGAATCTATGTTTCAAATCACTGCTCGGCTGAAGGACCTTCCAGATAATTTTATGTGTGGGGTATAGAGATGAGGTAGTCATTCAAAAAGCATTATTGCACACAGTGAGACCATGCAACTCATTACGTGACTTGTTAGGCACATTTTTACTCCTAAAGTTATTTAGGCTTGCCATAACAAAGGGGTTGAATACTTATTGACTCAAGACATTTCAGCTTTTCATTTTCTATTAATTAAAAACAATCTTGATTCCACTTTGACATGGGCTATGGTGTGTAGGCCAGTGACCAAAAAAAATCCCCTTTTAAATTCAGGCTGTAACACATCAAAATGTGGAAGAAGTCAAGGGGTGTGAATACTTTGAAGGCACTGCATGTGGGATGTGTCCTAAATGGCACCCTATTCTGTCATTATATAGTGAATAGGGTGACAAAACCAACTACTGTATGGGTTTCGGAGTCTAGAACAAGAACCGGATAAACAACTGTATATAACATATGAGAAATTGAATATACAATTTAAAAAATATATATATACAAAAATGTAAATGACAATAGACAATAGACAATCATAAAACGTAAATACTGTACATAATAGTGACATTGGATGTACAACTTTATACATAATACTGTCTACGTAATACAATAGAAACATTGAGTTATAAACTACAAGAGTGAATGACAGCACTTAACGCACACTGTCAACAAATGCTGTAAAGAGCATGCCAAGGTGTGTGTGTGTCATTGTGTATGGGTGGTGTGTGTGTAATATTGTGGTGTGCTGTTTCACTTCCTGCTGTGTTCCTATTCTCATGTGTCTGTTCTTTTTCAAGTGAGTTACCGATAACATCACAAACCAGAAACCACACACAGTTTTAGTTTACAATCAATAGTGTTTCACATGCACATGCATTTCCACATACTAACACACACAGGGGTTAGGGGGGGGGGGGAGCAGGGAGATGACTGAGGTGAGGGGTTGATTGTCGTGGGGAGAACCTGCTGCTGTTGTAACAGAGATTGTGTGTCCCTACGTTCCCTATACATCCCTATGTACGTTGATCTACGGCCTCTTACTTCCTCCTACTTCTTGCGTGGTGGCTGTAATATCCTGTGTGTGGTTGTGCATGTGTTATCCTATGTGCATGCATACAGTATGGGCGTGCATGGTACATACGTACATGTGCATGTGTGTGCATCCCTGCAGTGCGGGGGGGTTTGACTGTAACTGAAACCTCTAGTAATCCCAGTAACACATGGTAGAGCAGCATGGTTCCCTGGCACAGACTGGACCACAGAGCTCACAGAGGGAACAGCATGGTTCCCTGGCACAGACTGGACCACAGAGCTCACAGAGAGAGCAGCATGGTTCCCTGGCACAGACAAGACCACAGAGCTCACAGAGAGAGCAGCATGGTTCCCTGGCACAGACTGGACCACAGAGCTCACAGAGAGAGCAGCATGGTTCCCTGGCACAGACTGGACCACAGAGCTCACAGAGAGAGCAGCATGGTTCCCTGGCACAGACTGGACCACAGAGCTCACAGAGAGAGCAGCATGGTTCCCTGGCACAGACTGGACCACAGAGCTCACAGAGAGAGCAGCATGGTTCCTTGGCACAGACTGGACCACAGAGCTCACAGAGAGAGCAGCATGGTTCCCTGGCACAGACTGCACCACAGAGCTCACAGAGAGAGCAGCATGGTTCCCTGGCACAGACTGGACCACAGAGCTCACAGAGAGAGCAGCATGGTTCCCTGGCACAGATTGGACCACAGAGCTCACAGAGAGAGCAGCATGGTTCCCTGGCACAGACTGGACCACAGAGCTCACAGAGAGAGCAGCATGGTTCCCTGGCACAGACAGGACCACAGAGCTCACAGAGAGAGCAGCATGGTTCCCTGGCACAGACTGGACCACAGAGCTCACAGAGAGAACAGCATGGTTCCCTGGCACAGACTGGACCACAGAGCTCACAGAGAGAGCAGCATGGTTCCCTGGCACAGACAAGACCACAGAGCTCACAGAGAGAACAGCATGGTTCCCTGGCACAGACTGGACCACAGAGCTCACAGAGAGAGCAGCATGGTTCCCTGGCACAGACTGGACCACAGAGCTCACAGAGAGAGCAGCATGGTTCCCTGGCACAGACAAGACCACAGAGCTCACAGAGAGCAGACCTGGAAGAAAATGGTTCAATCAGACAGTCGGTGATCTGAACTGAACCCCCATGGATTGGTAGGTGTGAGAATACACCATTTCGTGAAAAGTGGCCACAATAGAATAGCTACAGCAAGTGTGCACAGGGAGAAATTGGATGCTTTTGTTTGTTTGTGGGTTTGTTGAGAGGAAAAAAAGAACAATGTATTTGTTTAAGACATTGGAGTGTAAATATTTGACCCGCTGAGTAGTGTGTTGGATGCCTTTGAGATCTTCGGTTTAGTTTCACAGGATTATTATGTCTAAACCTCACTAAAGCCATTACATTCATCAATGTAGGCAAGGAACAAAAATGTAAGAACACACCATCTCAATAATGCTTACCAGTAATATAAGTGGGAGAAGGTACTATAATGACTACTGGCTTTCTAATGCCAAACTACAACTTACTGGGTAACAGATTAGATAGAAGATAGATTTGATATTGATATTTTAAAAATACAATTACACAATCCAGTACATAATACAAACACTTCGACCACTTAGTCCCAATACACCCATCCCTCACCAGAGTAGGACCATGGCTCGACCTGTGATAATGTATGCATCTCCCAGCTGGGTGATAGCCAGTCTGAGCCCAGCCATGCAGATACATTACACTGCAGCCAATAATCAGATCCATATCTGGCACATCGAGCAGCCAGTGGCCCGGGACGCCTCACGGGAACAGGGCAGGGGGAGAGACAGGAAGCTAGGTCATCAAACTGTTTGTACATCTGTGTATTTGTGTGTGGACCACATACACAGACAGTGTGGCGAAGAAGGCGCAACAGAGCCTCTTCAACCTCAGGAGGCTTGTCACCTAAAACACTCACAAACTTTTACAGCTGCACAATTGAAAGCATCCTGTCGGGCTGTATCACCGCCTGGTATGGCAACTGCACCGCCCGTAACCACAAGGCTCTCCAGAGGGTGGTGCGGTCTGCCCAACGCATCACCGTGGGCAAACTACCCGCCCTCCAGGGCACCTACAGCACCCGATGTCACAGGAAGGCCAAAAATATCATCAAGGAAATCAACAACCCGAGCCACTGCCTGTTCACCCCGTTATCATCCAGAAGGCGAGGTCAGTACAGGTGCATCAAAGCGGGGACCGAGAGACTGGAAAACAGCTTCTATCTCAAGGCCATCAGACTGTTAAACAGCCATCACTAGAACATTAGAGGCTGCTGCCTATAGGCATACACTAGAAATCACTGGCCTCTTTAAGGAATGGGACACTAGTCACTTTAATAATGTTTACATATCTCATCTCATATGTATATACTGTATTCTATACTATTCTACTGTATCTTAGTCCGTTCCGCTCTGACATCGCCCGTCCATATGTATATAGTCTTAATTCATTCCTACTCAGATTTGTGAGTATTGGGTATGTGTTGTGTAATTTGTTATACACTGCTCAAAAAAATTAAGGGAACACTTAAACAACACAATGTAACTCCAAGTCAATCACACTTCTGTGAAATCAAACTGTCCACTTAGGAAGCAACACTGATTGACTATAAATTGCACATGCTGTTGTGCAAATGGAATAGACAAAAGATGGAAATTATAGGCAATTAGCAAGACACCCCCAATAAAGGAGTGATTCTGCAGGTGGTGACCACAGACCACTTCTCAGTTCCTATGCTTCCTGGCTGATGTTTTGGTCACTTTTGAATGCTGGCGGTGCTCTCACTCTAGTGGTAGCATGAGACGGAGTCTACAACCCACACAAGTGGCTCAGGTAGTGCAGCTCATCCAGGATGGCACATCAATGCGAGCTGTGGCAAGAAGGTTTGCTGTGTCTGTCAACGTAGTGTCCAGAGCATGGAGGCGCTACCAGGAGACAGGCCAGTACATCAGGAGACGTGGAGGAGGCCGTAGGAGGGCAACAACCCAGCAGCAGGACCGCTACCTCCGCCTTTGAGCAGGAGGAGCACTGCCAGAGCCCTGCAAAATGACCTCCAGCAGGCCACAAATGTGCATGTGTCAGCATATGGTCTCACAAGGGCTCTGAGGATCTCATCTCGGTGCCAGCTCTCACTCCCTCTCCTTGCTTTGCACATGCATTCTGATAAGCACAAGCAAACAAAGGTTGAGCAAATTTCACAATGTACTTGAGGAAAAACCCAGTTTTTAAAACATCTACTGTTACTGTTGTACTGTAAGCTTTATGTGAGTATAACAGTTATTTCACAACACTCAGTATTGAGGAAATAATCTCATGTCATTGAGATTATGCGTACCCGTAGCGGGGAATATGCCTACATCAAGTAGCCTATATAAACCTCCCAACATCCAGGGCAAACCTGATTTGTACCTGATTAAGTACAATCCCATTGGAAATGAATGTTGAAAGTTCTATTCATATTCCTAAAACTGGTGCTGTCGCTGCTTCCTGTTGACAACACATATTAATAAATAGCCCAAAGTCAAAACATAGTTTTAAAGTGTCTAAATCAATAACCAATATGCAGAAACAGTTTGTGATATATTGAAAACCTAAACCTAAAATATATTATCTACACATACATGTGCAACAATCGTAATCATATATTTTTTTTAATTAGCACCTTACAAACAGCACACGCACCAAAAACCCTGTTGTCTTGACAAGTGGCAATACATTCAAATCAAATCAAATGTATTTATATAGCCCTTCTTACATCAGTTGATATCTCAAAGCGCTGTACAGAAACCCAGCCTAAAACCCCAAACAGCAAGCAATGCAGGTGTAGAAGCACTGTGGCTAGGAAAAACTCCCTAGAAAGGCCAAAACCGAGGAAGAAACCTAGAGAGGAACCAGGCTATGAGGGGTGGCCATTCCTCTTCTGGCTGTGCCGGGTGGAGATTATAACAGAACGTGGCCAAGATGTTCAAATGTTCATAAATGACCAGCATGGTCAAATAATAATAATCACAGTAGTTGTTGAGGGTGCAAAAAGTCAGCACCTCAGGAGTAAATGTCAATTGGCTTTTCATAGCCGATCATTCAGAGTATCTCTACCGCTCATGCTGTCTCTAGAGAGTTGAAAACAGCAAGTCTGGGACAGGTAGCACGTCCGGTGAACAGGTCAGTGTTCCATAGCCGCAGGCAGAACAGTTGAAACTGGAGCAGCAGCACGGCCAGGTGGACTGGGGACAGCAAGAGTCATCATGCCAGGTTATCCTGAGGCATGGTCCTAGGGCTCAGGTCCTCCGAGAGAGAGAAAGAGAGAGTTAGAGAGAGCATACTTAAATTCACACAGGACACCGGATAAGACAGGAGAAGTACTCCAGATATAACAGACTGACCCTAGCCCCCCGACACATAAACTACTGCAGCATAAATACTGGAGGCTGAGACAGGAGGGGTCAGGAGACACTGTGGCCTCATCCGATGATACCCCCGGACAGGGCCAAACAGGCAGGATATAACCCCACCCACTTTGCCAAAGCACAGCCCCCACACCACAGCCCCCACACCCCACACCACTAGAGGGATATCCTCAACCACCAACTTACCATCCTGAGACAAGGCCGAGTATACAAAGATCTCCGCCACGGCACAACCCAAGGGGGGGCGCCAACCCAGACAGGAAGATCACGTCAGATACTCACCCCACTCAAGTGACGCACCCCTCCTAGGGACGGCATGGAAGAGGACCAGTAAGCCAGTGACTCAGCCCCTGTAATAGGGTTAGAGGCAGAGAATCCCAGTGGAGAGAGGGGAACCGGCCAGGCAGAGACAGCAACGAAGGTTCGTTGATCCAGAGCCTTTCCGTTCACCTTCACACTCCTGGGCCAGACTACACTCAATCATATGATCTACTGAAGAGATGAGTCTTCAGTAAAGACTTAAAGGTTGAGACCGAGTCTGCGTCTCACATGGGTAGCATACGTGCAGGTATGTACGGCAATCGGAAAGATAGGTAGGAGCAAGCCCATGTAATGCTTTGTAGGTTAGCAGTAAAACCTTGAAATCAGCCCTTGCCTTAACAGGAAGCCAGTGTAGGGAGGCTAGCACTGGAGTAATATGATCAACAACAAAAAAAGGGGAGGGGGGGTGGATATGTGCCATTGAAACTACCACAACTCAAAAACACATGGAACCATCACTTGTTAGAGGACACCCTGCAGAAAACAGTCAGCTACATTTTGGAATGTTGTATATTGATATGTGGGCCACCAAAACAGAAAGAGAAAAGCAACACTGTTTTGTCAATCACTCATTGATTATCACGTTAAAATCAATTGTGCGAGAGGGGTAAGATGAGGTTGCACATCCTGTTAAAACTCAAATCACAGGATCTGGGAATAATGTGAACATCACTGGTTAGAGGACAATTTGTAGAAGACAGCTGGCTACATCTTGAAGTCTTGCATTTTGATTCAAGTGGTTCGCAAATGCCGTAAGTGTAACACGAAACTTTTTTTATTAATCACTTCCATCGATATCATGCTGAAATCAGTAGAACAGGGGGCAAATGTATGGTGTGTAGTTCTGTTTAAAGGCCACACGGAAACTTGGAATTACCTACACATGGTTGGTTAGATGAAGACTTGCAGAAGGCTTATATCTATATTTTTGAACGGCGGATGTTGATTTTGGGAGGCTGCCATCACGGAAAAGGGAACAAAACAGATTTTCTGTTAGTGAACTTCAAGGAATCACGACCTGCCATAGGATATCAACAGTGACAACTGTTGGCTGCTATTTAAGCGATAGTTTGACTGTAAAATCAGTGTATTGGTGTGTGCGACAGCCCCGAATTATCCGTGCCATTTGAGAATTATACACATCTGCGTTCTAAATCCTGTATAACAAAATCAACAGTACAAAACTAAAGATATTAATCTGTTTTAAGCAATTGATCTTGTGTCATCGTCTTGACTATAAACTCTTATACTACCATCACCAATCTGAGGTAAAAAGGATGTGTAATTCCCGCCAATTCGATGTGGTCAAAACGTCAGCATGTTTAATGTAGTAACACATACTGTCCACATCATGGAAAGTTACATAATATACGTTAATTAGATAGGGCAAAATAGAATAATAGGATGATAGGAAATTAAGCTAAATATATTTTGCTCACTAGTTTAACCATTTAAAGATTTTAAAAAATGATCCTAAGCACAATTTAACCAGACGCTCTAGAATAGAGCTTCCATTGTATTGTTGAATGGCTAGAACCCGGTTACTAAGATTTACCGGGATTTACAGGCCAAAACCAGTCCTTTTTCCCAGGATAAATAACTGCGAGAAACCGGTAAATTATAATAAATTATTTATATGCACAGCATGGCGTGAAATGGAACTGTTCAATTATATGCAATGTCTAAATCTGGGTTCTCTGTGGCCTCAGCATGATGAATCAACGCTCAGGATGGAGACAAACAGCCCATCTAATTTTGGAGCGCAGTTCAAAATGCATATAGACCTATCATCTCATCATGGTAAATGTTTTTCTTGTAACAGGTAGGCCTACATTTGCTGCAGCATAGCCTATGCTACATTTGCTGCCTATGCCTACATTTGCTGCAGCATAGCCTAATATAAAGACCGAAAATGCGTCTAATTTACCCATCTCCATCTGGCTTTCGGGGGTCACCTTGGTTTTTAATTGTAAAGTGTATATTTTTTATTGCCGCTGCAGAGTTTTAAAACAGCCTATCACTCGAATGAATATCGTTGCTTTAAATCAGTGCACGCTCGAGCACACTCACATTCTTTCTTTCTCTCCATCAACTCCATTCAAATTGCATCCAAAATAGATAATCCTGTTCTAGATGTATATATAGATATCCCTAGCATACCTCTTTCAGGTAATACATTCAATTAAGTATTAGCCTTATATTTAGCTAATTAAGGATGGATTATGCATAATAAGCTTATAATTTATAGCCTCTGTCTTGCTGGCCTCCTTAAGCAACAATCCTTAGCTCTTGGAGTCCCATGCAGGAAAAGCTAGACTGGAATAGCTTGCTGGACATTATTTTTTACCAATAGACTATTCGAAGAGGGACGCAAGCTCTTTTTTAAATACAGTAGCCAATAGAACTCACTGGTAGTTTGAAACAAGAGCGAACGCATGATGGCGGTAGGCTATAGCAGTTATTTATTCAGAGCCATAACGACTCAATCTTCATGAAGATATGTGAACGCCTTCTATAATTCTTGTCCTATATTATTAAGGACAACAAAACTTGTTTCATTTATCTGTTGAAAGCAAAGAAGGAATGAAGTAGCAATAGAGAGAGAAAGAGGAGGTAGGCTAATAACATTAGGGAAAATATTATGAAAGGTATATATGCATCAGCCTACTAATTATACAAATAGGCCCTATTCTATTTCAAAATTAAAATCAAATTCGCTAGCCAATACTTGTAACTTTGTAGGCTGCATGTGCTGCACCATAATCACATGTTCTCATCTGCTTTATCATGGTTTGAACGTGCATAATTCCAGCCATGTTATTGATCTACAGTGGCTTGCGAAAGTATTCCCCCCCTTGGCATTTTTCCTATTTTGTTGCCTTACAACCTGGAATTAAAATGTTTTTGGTGGGGTTGTATCATTTGATTTAAACAACATGCCTACCACTTTGAAGGTGCAAAATATTTTTTCTTGTGAATCAAACAAGAAACAAGACAAAAAGACTGAAAACTTGAGCGTGCATAACTATTCACCCCCCACCCCCAAAGTCAAAACTTTGTAAAGCAACCTTTTGCAGCAATTACAGCTGCAAGTCGCTTGGGGTATGTCTCTATAAGCTTGGCACATCTAGCCACTGGGATTTTTGCCCTTTTTCAAGCCAAAACTGCTGCAGCTCCTTCAAGTTGGATGGGTTCCACTAGTGTACAGCAATCTTTAAGTCACCACAGATTCTCAATTGGATTGAGGTCTGGGCTTTGACTAGACCATTCCAAGACATTTAAATGTTTCCCCTTAAACACTTGAGTGTTGCTTTTGCAGCATGCTTAGGGTTATTGTCCTGCTGGTGAACCTCCATCCCAGTCTCAAATCTCTGGAAGACTGAAACAGGTTTTCCTCAAAAATGTCCCTGTATTTAGCACCGTCCATCATTCCTTCAATTCTGACCAGTTTCCGAGTCCCTGCCGATGAAAAATATCCCCACAGCATGATGCTGCCACCAACATGGGGTTGATGTTCTCGGGGTGATGAGAGGTGTTGGGTTTGCGCCAGACATCGTGTTTTCCTTGATGGCCAAAAATCTAAATTTTAGTCTCATTTGACCAGAGTACCTTCTTCTATATGTTTGGAGAGTCTCCCACATGCATTTTGGTGAACACCAAACGTGTTTGCTTATTTTTTTCTTTAAGAAATTTCTTTAAGAAAGCCACGCTTCCGTAAATCCCAGCTCTGTGGAGTGTATGGCTTAAAGTGGTCCTATGGACAGATACTCCAATCTCCGCTGTGGAGCTTTGTAGCTCCTTCAGGGTTATCTTTGGTGTCTTTGTTGCCTCTCTGATTAATGCCCTCCTTGCCTGGTCCGTGAGTTTTGGTGCGCAGCCCTCTCTTGGCAGGTGTGTTGTGGTGCCATATTCTTTCCATTTCTTTATAATGAATTTAATGGTGCTCCGTGGGATGTTCAAAGTTTCAGATATTTTTTTATAACCCAACCCTGATCTGTACTTCTCCACAACTTTGTCCCTGACCTGTTTGGAGAGCTCATTGGTCTTCATGGTGGCGCTTTCTTGGTGGTGCCCCTTGCTTAGTGGTGTTCCAGACTCTGGGGCCTTTCAGAACAGGTGTATATATACTGAGATCATGTGACAGATCATGTGACACTTAGATTGCACACAGGTGGACTTTATTTTACTAATTATGTGACTTCTGAAGGTAATTGGTTGCACCAGATCTTAATACATATGCATGTTTTTTTATTTTTTGAAACAAGTCATTTAAAAAAAATTCACTTCAACAATTTGGGCTATTTTGTGTATGTCCATTACATGAAATCCAAATAAAAATCTATTTAAATTACAGGTTGTAATGCAACAAAATAGGAAAAACGGGGATGGGGGGGGATGAATACCTTTGCAAGGCACTGTAACAGTAATTTCTATCTATTAACAATATCATATATTCTAGCAGTGGTGGAAAAAGTACCCAATGTCATACTTGAGTAAAATTAAAGATACCTTATTAATAGAAAAAGTGAAACTCACTCAGTAAAATACTACTTGAGTAAAATTCTAAAAATATTTGGTTTTAAATATTCACTACCATTTAAAAGTTTGGGGTCCCTTAGAAATGTCCTAGTTTATCAAATTGATCAGAAATGCAGTGTAGACATTGTTAATGTTGTAAATGACTATTGTATCTGGAAAAGGCAGATTTTGGGGGGGAATATCTACATAGGCATACAGAGGTCCATTATCAGCAACTATCAATCCTGTGTTCCAATGGCACACTGTGTTAGCTAATCCAAGTTAATAATTTTAAAAGGCTAATTGAGCAACAGAAAACCTTTTTTGCAATTATTTTAAGAAAATGTAATCGCTAAAATATACTTAATTATCAAAAGTAAAAGTAAAATAACAAATAATTTTAAATTCCTTATATTAAGAAAACTAGATGGCAAAATGTTCTTGTTTTTTTATTTATTTATGGAAAGCCAGGGGCACACTCTAACGCACAGACATCATTTACATATGAAACATGTGTGTTTAGTGAGTCTGCCAGATCAGGGGAAGTAGGGATGACGAGGGATGTTCTCTTGATAAGCGTGTGAATTGGACCATTTTCCTGTCCTGCTAGGCATTCAAAATGTAACAAGTATTTTTGGGTGTCAGGAAAATGTATGGAGTAAAAGTAAAAGTTGTCCAAAATATAAAGAGTCGAGTAAAGTACAGATACCCCAAAAAACTACTTAAGTAGTACTTTAAAGTATTTTTACTTAAGTGCATTACAAGACTGTATTTAAGGTTAGCAATCTAGTTAATATGTTTGGGTTCTCACTTCCTGAAATACAGTATGTAGCATGGGGCCTATAGCTTAGGCAAACATGCACCAAAAATATTCAAGAAAAGGTATCTCTTCAGACCACAAAATAAATCAGATCATTCTGGATCCTATTTTGACAAAATATCCATCATACATTCTCTGAACATGTTAGTTAAATAACTAACTTCTTTCATGTCCTACTTGGCACTGGATAAAGTACTGTATGTCTACTTTTCTGCCACTAATTTGAAAGTAACTGTGCATTTAAAAGTTAATGAGCTCAATGGGTAAATTGATCATGATATGACTTTTTGGCCCTATTGCCCAGCTCTAGGCAGAGGGCAGCCTACATGTTGTCTAATTCTCGGTAATAATAATTATAATAATGAACTTTATTTTGTAAAGTGGCTCCTTGCATCATACAACACAATTTTCAGTCACATTTCTGGCCCATGGCGTTACAGACCAGTCTATTTTTAGTGACGTGAGCTTTCAGACAAGAAAAACATCAGTCCTACTTGTCCGAAAGATAAGTGGCTAAAAAAGTTAATGTCAGGCCCTGCTAATGTATTCAAACCTATAAAACTAGCCATAAATGCTTGTCACGTCCTGCCAATAGAGAGTCCTTATTTTCTATGGTGGAGTAGGTCAGGGCGTGACTGGGGGGTTAGTCTAGTTTATTATTTCAATGTGGGGTTCTAGGTTTGTTTTTCTATGTTGGTGATTTTGTATGATTCCCAATTAGAGGCAGCTGGTAATCGTTGTCTCTAATTGGGGATCGTACTTGAGTAGCATTTTTTCCACCTGTGTTTTGGTGGGATATTGAATTTTGTTTTGAGTTAGTGCATGTAGCATATCTGTAGTCACAGTTTGTTGTTAGTTTATTGTTTATTTGTTTTTGTCTTTGCTTAGTTTCACTTTCTAATAAATAATGTGGAACTCAACATCCGCTGCGCCTTGGTCCGACATTTATTCCAGCGAACGTGACAATGGTGGTGCTCAATCTCTTCACATACAACTATACCTCTGACAGGAAACCCATCTGTACATTTAAGTATAGGCTCCACCCAGGCGATCAATAAAGCCAATGCAGCATATTGATGAATGGTTTTATGAATTATGTTTTCCATCCACTATTCTTTAATATTGTCCAACCCAAAGGCTTTATTGGGAAACCTTGACCTTTGCCTCTGGAGGTGAGGAGGTGTGTGAGTGAGTGGATCTAGTTGACGTCTGTGACACTAGGTTTAGAGGCTATAGGGAATCCCGTGTCCCTGGAGAGGATGGTCACCTGGTGACGTACACACACACGCAGACAACCTACACTAATGAGAAGACTTTTCCAAGTATAAGTAGCAAGCAGGACTCTCCAGGAAGAACAGTCCTAGTTAGCCAAACCTTGTCTCCTTTCCCATAACAACTCCTATTGAGAATATATTCCTTCTAATTTATTTTACCTTCATTTAATTAGGCAAGTCAGTTAAGAACAAATTCTTACTTTCAATTACAGCTTAGGAACAGTGGGTTAACTGCCTTGTTCAGGGGCAGAACTACAGATTTTTACCTTGTCAGCTCAGGGATTCAATCTTGTAACCTTTCAGTTACTAGTCCAATGCTCTTACCACTAGGCTACCTGCCGCCCCGGTACTGCCAGTGTCCTTATTATAGATCGCCGACCCTATCCTTCCAACCTTGGCTTCCTGAACACCTCTTAATAATTAAACACCCAAGTTTCAATTATTCAATCTTTAATAAAAAAATGCAGGAATTGCATAAAAACATTCAAGTGCATTAGACCCCTCAAGCAAAGGTTGTCAAGACTCAAGATAAAGCACGTGGGGAGCAACTAAAGCTTTATCATTGAATTGGTGCTTCTGACTCTTGGTTGACAACTTCATAACTTTCATAACAAAACATCACCCGTAATAAACTGTCAAGTAACACCCACATTTGCGCAAGGCACTCCTTATCCGTTTGGTGATATCGCCCATTCTGCTTAAGATTTTATCACTGTGTGTGCGTGGGTAGGCCAACGGAAAAATAACCCAATGAGCTTTTTCCATTTACAGTTCCATAGATAACCATTGTTTAGCAGGTAATGTAATAAAACATAGTGTTGGGCCATGATTAGTTACAGTAGGCTATATCATTTAACTGCTTTTTCCACAGTTCCTCATATTGTTTTTACTGTCACCTTGGCTGCAACAGCAGCTGAGAGTCAATCCAGCCCACTGAGTGTGTTTGCTACTCTCGTAATCATATCTTTTGGGGGTTTGTGTGTATTTGCATGGAACGACTGAACTGAAGATGCTGCTGTTTATTGAGAGCCGCTGTGGTCGTGGTGGAAAGATAAACAGTGTTGAGTGTAACAGGGGGAGGGGTAGGGAAAGGACAGAGGGAGAGGGAGAGGCAGGGGAGGGGAGGGGGAATGAGAGAACAGAGGGAGGGGTATGTGGAGGCGAGGGGAGGGGTAAGGAGAGAACAGAGGGAGATGTAGGGGAGGGAGAGAACAGAGGTAGGGGAGGGGGAGGGAGAGAACAGAGGGAGAAGTAGGGGAGACGAGGGGAGGGGGAGGGAGAGGACAGAGGGAGAGGTAGGGGAGGGGGAGGGAGAGAACAGAGGGAGAAGTAGGGGAGACGAGGGGAGGGAGAGAGACAGAGGGAGAGGTAGGGGAGGAGTAGGGAGAGGACAGAGGGAGAGGTAGGGGAGGGGGAGGGAGAGAACAGAGGGAGAAGTAGGGGAGGCGAGGGAGGGGAGGGAGAGGACAGAGGCAAACTTCAGATGGGCATGTATATGTGCTTTCTTGAGTAGGGGGACCTTGCGGGAGGTAGGGGAGTGGGAAGGAGAGAACAGAGGGACAGGTAGGGGAGGCGAGGGGGAGGGAGAGGACAGAGGTAGGGGAGGAGTAGGGAGAGGACAGAGGGAGAGGGAGGGGAGGCGAGGCGAGAGGAGGGGAGGTAGAGGACAGAGGGAGAGGTAGGGGAGGCGAGAGGAGAGGAGGGGAGGGAGAGGACAGAGGGAGAGGTAGGGGAGGGGTAGGGAGAGGACAGAGGGAGAGGGAGAGGGAGGGGAGGGGTAGGGAGAGGACAGAGGGAGAGGTAGGGGAGGCGAGAGGAGGGGAGGTAGAGGACAGAGGGAGAGGTAGGGGAGGCGAGAGGAGAGGAGAGGAGAGGAGAGGGGAGAGGAGAGGACAGAGGGAGAGGTAGGGGAGGGGTAAGAGAGAAGAGAGGGGGGAGGGGTGGGGACAGGGGAGATTCAGTTCTAAGGCTGCAACCTCACAAGTGAAAAGATTTAGTCTAAAAAGATTTTGTTTAAAAAGTCTTAAAGTAAGTCTAAAAGCATACCCTAGGTAAACACAGACCCCACACAACCGCAATACCTCTAACATGCACTGCTACCCTTCTACAACAATTCTACAACACAGCATTTTGTTTTTGTCCATTTTTGCCCCTATCGTATCATGCATTCTTTATGCAGTCTTGTAGTATTTAATAAACAGTTTTTTCTGCTCTCCTGAAACGCACTTTCAAGGCCATTCAAAGTAGTCTACATGATGAATTATTGAGTTAGGCTGCACCTGGCTATTCAAGAACAAAACTGAACAGGGCAGTCCTGCACCAGGGCTTGAGTGGGAGTCCCTTCACATTCACAGGGACAATGCCCCCATGTGGCACAGATAGCCTACCTCTATTCAAACATTGAAATGTTATGACGATGGGTACTTCCTCAAATTTGCCATTCAAATCAGACCAATGGCATTTTCAAATCAGGTACATGCACACAATGCAGAACACACACCAGTTTATCAGGGCAACCTGCATCATAGATAGACGACTCTTTGATACATTTATGGTCGATCCTTACCACACCCACTATCTTCGTTGACCATTTCCTGGACATATGAGAGAGAGAGAGAGAGAGAGAGAGAGAGAGAGAGAGAGAGAGAGAGAGAGAGAGAGAGAGAGAGAGAGAGAGAGAGAGAGAGAGAGAGAGAGAGAGAGAGAGCGAGAGAGAGAGAGAGAGAGAGAGAGAGAGAGAGAGAGAGAGAGAGATTACTGTACTTGGTCCATTGAGTTTGCTCTGTAATGACTAAAGTGGGGCCTACCCAATAAATTAAGTCACAGCAACTCACATTTTAGTTTGCTGCCTCTCTCTGTCTTATTACAGTGTGTAGCCTGTCAATGGCAACAACACTGCCATCATAAGACACACCAGGACTGGCGTTGCAGGGGGAAAAAATACATTAAGCCCTAATGGACAATTAGCTGCCCGGTTTAATGTCCAAATTAATGGGAACCAAATACACTTGGTTAGAAAGACATCCTAGGAACATTTCCTTGCATTTCCGCTCACGATTATTGATGTGTTCCAGCTGCCCCCTTGTAAATATACACCCTGTCTGTCCAGCCTGACCCTCCCATGCCAGTAAATATGGCTATAATGTGATTACCGTGCTTCCAACCATCGTTATGGAGGGGACTTGATTACCAATTTGAGGGGGGGTTAGAGGGAAATGTACCCAAAAGAACCACCTTGTTTCGTTTTTCCAATTATTCACTTTGATAATTAGTCATGTGAAAAGAGAGATTTAGAGAACGATCTCATTTTAATCACCTTACTATTCATAAATGATGTTGTAACCAACCCATCAATGATGTTTTGGTTCCCTCAATTTCCTCACTGGAGAAGGGGAGGGAAAGAAGGGAAGACGGGAGGGGGGAAAGGAGAGAGGGAGGGGGGAGGGGGAGAGAGGGGGAAGCACACTGCCCACCTTTGTCCAACCTGACGAACTGACCGAATTACATCAGCAGCTTTCCGTAACCATAACAACGGTAATCTCCCTGGATTTGGCCGCGCAGAGATGGTGGAGGCCAACGCGCTGGAAAACATCTAAATGGACACGTGCATGACGATGCGATGTGTTGCACGGCTATAAAACAAGGGAAATATTGGAAAACCATTATGAACACTAATCACACAGCAGATGAATGGATGGACATATTAACATCATAGAGGTACTATACACATAACATACTATAATAACAACAATATACACAAAAATGCATGCTTCATGGTATAGGACAGGTTTATAGAGGAATAACATCTTCATGATAAAAAGAATGCTTCATAATATTAGAGGTTGGGCCACATACTCCAACTTCTCTAAAAGGCAACATGGCTGTGCATGGCCTGTGAGACAGAAGAAACACATGCAGTCAAGTTAGTGTAATTTCTCTGTCCTTTTATGAGCCATCTGGTCAGCCTAAGGACAACAAAGTCAAGGTATTGGAGTGGCCATCACAAAGCCCTGACCTCAAACCTATAGAAAATTTGTGGGCAGACCTGAAAAAGCGTGTGCGAGTAAGGAGGCCTACAAACCTGACTCAGTTACACCAGCTCTGTCAGGAAGAAAGGGCCAAAATTCACCCAACTTATTGTGGGAAGCTTGTGGAAGGCTACCCAAAACGTTTGACCCTGTAAGGCCTGGGTGTCGGAGTGGAAGTCAAGCGCAGGCAACAGCAGGTGCAATAACCAAATGTTCTTTAATGAACATGTAGAAAACTAGGCCACCCAACTAACACACTGGGTGACCACTTAAACAACCCCAGACACGGGGAATACGAAAACAGTACAGCAAACACGATGCACGAAACAAACACCACCACTTACAAACAAACAATCCCGCACAAAGAAACGTGTATGCCGGCTGATTAAATAAGCCCAACTAATTAACCCTCATACAAAACAGGTGCGCCCAATAAACACATAGGGAGGGGGAGAAAAGGATCAGTGGCAGCTAATAGGCCGGTGACGACGACCGCCGAACGCCACCCGAACGGGAAGGAGAGCCTGCCTCGGTCGAAGTCGTGACAGTACCCCCCCTCTGCGCGCCGACACCGGCCTCGAGGTCGACCCGGAGGACGAGGTGCAGGGCGATCCGGATGGAGGCGATGGAAATCCCTCAGCATAGACGGATCCAAAATGTCCCCCACCGGTACCCAGCACCTCTCCTCCGGACCGTACCCCTCCCAGTCCACGAGGTACTGCAGGCCCCTCACCCGGCGTCTCGAGTCCAGAATGGCCCGTATCGTGTACGCCGGGGACCCCTCGATGTCCAGAGGGGGAGGAGGGACCTCCGGTACCTCACCGTCCTGCAGGGGACCAGCTACCACCGGCCTGAGGAGAGACACATGAAACGAGGGGTTAATACGATAATAGGAAGGGAGTTGTAATCGATAACACACCTCGTTTATTCTCCTCAGGACTTTGAAGGGCCCTACACACTGCGGACCCAGCTTCCGGCAGGGCAAGCGGAGGGGCAGGTTTCGGGTCGAGAGCCAGACCCTGTCCCCCGGTACAAACACGGGGGCCTCACTGCGGTGGCGGTCAGCACTCCTCTTCTGCCGTCCACTAGCTTGTTGAAGTGATTCCTGGACGGCTATCCATGTCTCCTTGGAGCGCTGCACCCATTCCTCCACCGCAGGAGCCTCGGTCTGGCTCGGATGCCATGGTGCCAGGACCGGCTGGTACCCCAATACACACTGAAAGGGGGACACGTTAGTAGAGGAGTGGCGTAGTGAGTTCTGGGCCATTTCGGCCCAGGGAATGTATCTCGCCCACTCCCCTGGCCGGTCCTGACAATACGACCGCAGAAACCTACCCACCTCCTGGTTCACTCTCTCCACCTGCCCATTACTCTCAGGGTGATAACCGGAGGTAAGGCTGACCGAGACCCCCAACCGCTCCATAAACGCCCTCCATACTCGGGACGTGAATTGGGGACCCCGATCAGAAACAATGTCCTCCGGCACCCCGTAGTGCCGGAAGACGTGGGTGAATAATGCCTCCGCAGTCTGTAGGGCTGTAGGAATACCGGGCAACGGGAGGAGACGACAGGACTTCGAGAACCGATCCACAATCACCAGTACCGTAGTGTTCCCCTGAGACGGGGGAAGATCGGTCAGAAAATCTACGGACAGGTGCGACCAAGGCCGTTGTGGAACGGGGAGGGGTTGTAACTTCCCTCTAGGAAGGTGCCTAGGAGCCTTACTCTGGGCGCATACCGAACAGGAGGAAACATAAACCCTAACGTCTCTTGCCAAGGTAGGCCACCAATACCTTCCCCGAAGGCTCCCCACTGTCCTCTTCACCCCAGGGTGACCCGAGGAGGGTAGAACATGAGCCCACCGAATCAATTTGTCCCGGACACCAAGCGGCACGTACTTCCGCCCCACCGGACACTGAGGAGGAGCGGGTTCCGCCCGTAACGCCCGCTCGATGTCCGAGTCCACTTCCCACACCACTGGTGCTATCAGCCTAGAGGCGGGAAGGATGGGAGTGGGTTCGGTGGGCCGATCGTCCGAGTCGTAAAAACGGGACAGTGCATCCGCCTTTACGTTCTGGGAGCCCGGTCAATACGTTAAGGTAAACTGGAATCGGGTAAAGAACATGGCCCACCTTGCTTGACGTGGATTCAGTCTCCTGGCTGCCCGAATATACTCCAGATTCTGGTGGTCGGTCCAGATGAGAAAAGGGTGCTTAGCCCCCTCAAGCCAGTGTCTCCACACCTTCAGGGCACTGACCACTGCTAACAACTCCCGGTCCCCCACATCATAGTTACGCTCCGCTGGGCTGAGCTTCTTCGAGAAGAAAGCACAGGGGTGGAGTTTTGGTGGCGTACCAGAGCGCTGTGATAGCACGGCACCTACCCCAGCCTCGGACGCGTCCACCTCCACTATGAATGCTAGAGAGGGATCCGGATGTGCCAACACGGGCGCATCCGTGAACAGCGCCTTCAACCTGTTGAAAGCTCCATCCGCTTTTGCTGACCACTGCAAACGCACCGGACCCCCCTTCAGCAGTGAGGTAATAGGAGCTGCCACCTGGCCAAAACCCCGGATAAACCTCCGGTAGTAGTTGGCAAAACCCCAAAACCGCTGCACTTCTTTTACCGTGGTCGGAGTCGGCCAAATACGCACGGCCTTAATGCGGTCACTCCCTACCACCACGCCCGAGGTGGAAATGCGATAACCCAGAAAAGAGACGGCTCGTTTGGAGAACACACACTTCTCAGCCTTGACATATAGGTCATGCTCCAGCAGTCTACCAAGCACCTTGCGTACCAGAGACACATGCGCGGCGTAAGTGGCTGAGTAGATCAGAATGTCATCGATATAAACAACCACTCCCTGCCCGTGCAGGTCCCTGAGAATATCGTCTACAAAGGATTGGAAAACGGCTGGAGCATTCTTTAACCCATACGGCATGACGCAGTACTCATAATGGCCCGATGTGGTACTAAATGCGGTTTTCCACTCGTCTCCCTTCCGAATACGCACCAGACTATACGCGCTCCTGAGATCCAATTTTGTGAAGAACTGCGCTCCGTGAAATGATTCCATTGCCGTAGCAATGAGAGGTAGTGGGTAACTAAACCCCACTGTGATGGCATTTAGACCTCTATAATCAATACACGGACGCAAACCTCCCTCCTTTTTCTTCACAAAAAAGAAACTCGAGGAGGCGGGTGAGATGGAGGACCGAATGTACCCCTGTCCCAGAGACTCAGTGACATATGTCTCCATAGCCACCGTCTCCTCTTGGGACAATGGGTACACGTGACTCTTGGGAAGCGCAGCGTCTACCTGGAGATCTATCGCACAATCCCTTCCCGGTCGATAAGGTGGTAATTTAGTCGCTTTCTTCTTACTGAAAGCGATTGCCAAATCGGCATACTCGGGGGGAATGCACACCGTGGAACCCTGGTCTGGACTTTCCACCGACGTGGCACCGATGGAAACTCCCAAACACCTTCCAGAACACTCCTTTGACCACCCCTGGAGAACCCCCTGTTTCCACGAAATTTTAGGATTGTGCCGGGCCAGCCAGGGAATCCCTAGTACCACCGGAAACGCAGGCGAATCAATAATATAAAAGCTAATACGCTCCTTATGATTCCCCTGCGTCACCATGTCCAGGGGAACCGTGGTCTCCCTGACCACCCCTGACCCTAATGGCCGGCTATCTAGGGAGTGCACGGGAAAGGGAGAATCTATCGGCACAAGCGGAACCCTTAACCTAAGAGCGAGTCCGCGATCCATAAAGTTCCCAGCTGCGCCTGAATCGACTAGCGCCCTATACTGGGAAGAGGGGAAAAATTTAAGGAAAAAAATCAAGACAAACATGTGACTAACAGGGGGTTCTGGGTGAGTTTGGTGCTGACTCACCTGGGGTGATCGAGAAGTGTTCCGCCTGCCATCTCGACTCCCAGACGGACCCCCCCAGCACCGATCGGCCGTGTGTCCTCTCCGACCACAGCTGGTGCAGGGAGAGCCTCCTCCTCCGGTACCCCTCTGCCCAGCCCCTCCCACCTCCATCAGAATAGGAGCGGAGGGGCTGGGTGGTGGAACGTACAGGACCCTCTCAGAACGCCCGCGGGCAGCCAGCAGATTGTCCAGACGGATAGACATGTCAATCAGCTCATCCAGGGAAAGAGCGGTGTCCCGACATGCTAGCTCCCTGCGGACGTCCTCCCGGAGACTACACCGGTAGTGATCAATAAGGGCCCTGTCGTTCCACCCAGATCCTGCAGCCAGGGTCCGGAACTCCAGCGCGTAATCCTGGGCGCTCCTCTTCTCCTGCCTAAGGTGGAACAGTCGTTCTCCCGCCGCTCGGCCCTCTGGAGGATGGTCAAATACGGCCCGAAAACGGCGGGTGAACTCTGGGTAGTGCTCCTTCGCTGAGTCTGGGCCATTCCAGACTGCGTTTGCCCACTCCAGAGCACGACCCGTGAGGCAGGAGACGAGGACACTCACCCTCTCCGCTCCCGAGGGAGTGGGTCTTACGGTGCCAAGGTACAGCTCCAGTTGGAGTAGGAACCCCTGGCACCCCGCCGCCGATCCATCATAATCCCTCGGGAGTGTCAGATGGAGAGCGCTGGAGCCGAGGGATGGAGAGTCCTGGGCTGGAGGAGCCGAAGGTGGAGAGAGGAAACCACTCCTCTCCCATCGATCCATACGTTCCATTATTGACTCCATCGCTGATCCAATACGGTGGATAACCGTGGTGTGATGGAACACCTGTTCCTCCATCGATGGGAGAGGGTTGGCCGCTGCTCCTGCTGACTCCATATTATAGGTGCGGGATTCTGTAAGGCCTGGGTGTCGGAGTGGAAGTCAAGCGCAGGCAACAGCAGGTGCAATAACCAAATGTTCTTTAATGAACATGTAGAAAACTAGGCCACCCAACTAACACACTGGGTGACCACTTAAACAACCCCAGACACGGGGAATACGAAAACAGTACAGCAAACACGATGCACGAAACAAACACCACCACTTACAAACAAACAATCCCGCACAAAGAAACGTGTATGCCGGCTGATTAAATAAGCCCAACTAATTAACCCTCATACAAAACAGGTGCGCCCAATAAACACATAGGGAGGGGGAGAAAAGGATCAGTGGCAGCTAATAGGCCGGTGACGACGACCGCCGAACGCCACCCGAACGGGAAGGAGAGCCTGCCTCGGTCGAAGTCGTGACAGACCCAAGTAAAACAATTTAAAGGCAATGCTACCAAATACTAATTGAGTGTATGTAAACTTCTGACCCACAGGGAATGTGATGAAATAAATAAAAGCTGAAATAAATCATTCTCTTTACTATTATTCTGACATTTCACATTCTTAAAATAAAGTGGTGATCCTAACTGACCTAAGACAGGGAATTTTTACTCTGATTAAATTTCAGGAATTGTGAAAAACTGAGTTTAAATGTATTTGGCTAAGGTGTATGTAAACTTCCAACTTCAACTGTATATATATATTTATATATTTCTTTTATATATATTTTTTTTTATTTTGTTACGGTATTGAAAATCATAGCATTGGTATTTGGAAAAAACCTGAATACGGTATAAACTGTATATCACCCAAGCCTAGTGTCTAGGCTAGGCTATGTGTGGGAAACCTTGGCACTGCTCTGCCAGCCTGTCTTCATCCTGGTTCACTGTGTCTCATTTGTACCAACTACCCACGCTTGGCAGGGAGAATACACCAGAATATATTAGTGTATTCATCTCTAGACAGTTGACTTTGTCCTGTGGTTTCACCACAGTGCATTAGAAAAGATACCCTTCCGGTCCTTTAAATACCTTGTGGGTTTGTTATACCGTTATTGACTGGAACTAAGACTGATTGTCCATTTAAGAATAAGGAGGAAATAAGCGATTTAAATTTTGACTTACTGGCCCGTTCTCAAAATGTACTGAAGATATATATAGTATGAATACAAAAGAACATAACTCTTAAAACAATGAAGAAAAGCACAAAGTAGAAAGCACCCATTGCATGGATGCAATGCAATGGGTGCATCAGTTTTAAATGTGGGATTTGCAAAGCGTCACACACTACCAAATCATGATGAACATTCCCCTGAAATATGAATCAATCTACTAAAGAAGCAGGCTCTTCACAACGTAATCCCTCAGCCCTTCCAAAACACACACACGCATACACATGCACACACACTTAAACACACTTGTGATCCACACTTACTGAGTAGATTCATTTGCTGATTAAAGCCTGCGCTGGCCTGATATGAATCTCCTCTACTGGGATCTTGTCACAACCAATGTAAATCATTTTTCTCTCTGTGATTAGAGTGCTCACTTCTCACATGGTCATTTTCCTCTCCCTCGGTTTGGCAGAGGATGTTTTATACGTCAAACACATTGTTACACTTATTATCTGATCTGATGGACCACAACATTGCCATCAGAGTATTATCGTCTGGAAATAGATTAAGTTTGCCTACATTTCTTTCCAATTTCCAGTTGAACCTAATGACCATACAATTCTATAATGAGGGGAGTGGATACCGGTTGGATGCATTTCCAAAAACAAGTTATCATATTTCCTAGATGATCATTCCAACCCCTAATCAGATTTGCCCCAATGCAATCTCCCAACGAATGCTCCATTCGTACCCAAATCAATCATAAAGCCAAGAGAGAATGCACACGGGAGATGGATAAGATACACAGGGATGGGATAAAAGAAGAAGAAAAATAAGAGATAGTACACTAACACTAACAGTGTGTTCCAGTTCTCGCCAAAAATCCAGCAACTTTGCACAGCCATTGAAGAGGATTGGGACAACATTCCACAGGCCGCAATCAGCAGCCTAATCAATTCTATGCAAAGGAGGAATGTTTGAGGCAAATGGTGGTCACACCAGATACTAACTGGTTTTCTGATCCACGCTCCTACCATTTTTTATGGTATCTGTGACCAACAGATACCATCTGTATTCCCAGTCATGTGAAATCCATAGATTAGGGTGTCACAACTTCTGCCGAAGTCGTTGCCTCTCCTTGTTCGGGCGGTGCTCGGCGGTCGACGTCACCGGTCTTCTAGCCATCATTGATCTATTTTTCATTTTCCATTGGTTTTGTCTTGTCTTCCCACACACCTGGTTTCAATCCCATTCATTACCGGTTGTGTATTTAACCCTCTGTTTCCCCTCATGTCTTGGTCAGAGATTCTGTCAGAGTCGTGTGTATAGGTGGCAGGGAAGTCAGGCGCAGGAGAGTCAAATGGAGTGTAAATGGAGTCTTTTAATATATGTCCACTTAACATGCTCCAAACACTAAAATGTACATACATAAAATAAACATGGGTATGAGGACCCGTCGCGCACCTATACAACAAGAAACAACACTGACATAAAACAATCTCTGACAAAGACATGAGGGGAAACAGAGGGTTAAATACACAACAGGTAATGAATGGGATTGAAACCAGGTATGTGGGAAGACAAGACAAAACCGAGGACCGCCCGAACAAGGAGAGGCAACGACTTCGGCAGAAGTCGTGACATAGGGCCTAATTTATTTATTTAAATTGACTGATTTCCTTACAGTATATGAACTGTAACTCAGTAAAATCTTTGAAATTGATGCGTTAATATTCAGTGCATTTTACATTCCTCATTTCACTTTTGTCACTAAAAGCAGCCCCACCCCCCCCCCACACACACACACAGAGAAATAAAGAAAAAACACATACACACAGAAGTAAAGACAAACACACACACACCTCCCTACCCTGTCCAGAAATACTTTCCTCTGTGTTTTTCACCCACGGTGTTCTCCCCAGCCACTCCAGGCCACTATAACAATAATACTGCTAACACTGTTCTAAAATGATCCTCTTCTGTTCCAGCCTCGTTGCCTGCTGTACCTGGGGTGCCAACTTCTGTCATTATCTTTGTCCCAAATGGCAACCCATTACCTAGTGTATGTAGTGTACTACTTTTGACCAGGGCTCATAGGGCTCATCAGAAGTAGTGCCCTATATAGGGAGCCATTTGGGACGCAAATATTATCTCCTGTCAGAAGGTCATTGTTTCCCTGCATCTCCTTGTTATTTTCCCTGCAGACAAACATCACTACACAGGAGCCATATCCGCCTGCGCTCAGCCCCACCCGCTCCGGCAACCCTCACCTTGTCAGCGTTGTCAGAGTAACTGCAGCTACTTAAGAGAGAGATGCTCTGTAGCGTCCCACACGATTACCCCTGTCTCCAATCTCTTTAGAACACACCATCAATCGACCTCTGTGTCTAGTGTGTGTGTGTGTGTGTGGAGTGCAGGTTGTTTCACATAGCGTTTCTATTCTAGCCACCAATGTACAGTTTAATGAATGTATATGAGAGAAGTAGTTTTGGCTAGTAAGGCTGATTAACATTGGTAAGATAGATAACAAGCCATATTATGTGGATGAGCAATTTAACCAGCTGTACTGTACACTTTAATTGAGGCTTTATGCTTCTTTTCGACCATAGAGGCAGGGACTATTGATTCCAGAGAAGCCAGGCACTGGCAAGGGAATATACTGCCAAATCCCACCTTTTTTTATCTTCTTTTCTTTTTTTGTGGGTAATCTCACTATTTGTCTTCCTGGATGAATTGAATTAACAGTAGTGGGCTCCTTCTCTTTGGTGAAACTGACTCATCTGCCCCAACCTGCTCTGTTATTCCACGTTAATAAATCAAATTCACACACATTCAAACAAGATGAGCGCAGCTGTATTTAGAAGGATGATGACCTTAACCAGGCTCTTCTTTTCTCTGTCTTCTCATCACAGCTATATGTATACCAATAAAGGAGAACAATTGGACTTTAAATGATCGGCTGATTGTGTTATTGGCTGAGTGAATCCAAGTCACATTTACAAAGACTAAAACAACACTATCCTTTGAAATCACTAACCAGGTTTCCATCCAACCTTTTTTATGCAAGTAAAGTGCAAGTCGGACGAAACATTTCACGACAGGCCTGATGGAAAAAGCAAATTTTTCTGTAAACTTTCCAAATGTCGACAAAACTAAGTACGCTAGACAACGTGGGATCTTTTCGTGTCTGTAAAATGAATATGACAAATTACAGTGGAAACGCCTTTATGTGCAAATATTGATATAATAACCATTATATCAAAGCAAACTTGGAGTCATGCGATGATATGCTGTGAGGTCCTCCCACTATGACTTGGGAATGACTCAGGAAAGCATGCAGTGTGTTAGGCTACAGATTAAATACAGTATGTTATGATGAACTTCACAGGGAGGTGAAAGTGCACAGTGATGAGCTTGATGCTCCTTTCCAATAAATATCGAGGGTCTTATTCTGGTGACATGATGATCGATGCTTGTCTGCCGTTTGTGACAAATAATCTAGCTATTTTGTCCAAAATAATCTCATCATGTAGGCTATAACCACAATGTATCTGTGAGCTGTTGGCCAGAGCACACGTGCCAAGACCAGAGTGGGCACTTTCGCTATATATCAAGCAACATTTTTTGTGACAAAACCATCAGTAGAGTTGAAAATGTGATGGAAACCCATTTAACTCTTGTGTTTTATTCGGTACATACAGTCATTTTTTATGTGCAGTCCGTCATCAGACACAGCCTTTTATCTGCAACAAGTCAATTTGATGCAAACACATTTCTGGTAAGAAAATGCACATATCGTTTTATTTTAATTTTTGAATATTTGCATGAAAATATGTCACCAATTGGATGGAAACCTAGTTACTGAGTGTTTGGGATATAATGAGACAAAGAAAAATAAGGTGTTGAAAGAGAGATGAGGTTGGTGGTGGGGGAGAGGAGGTGAGAAAAATAAGGTGTTGAAAGAGAGATGAGGTTGGTGGTGGGGGAGAGGAGGTGAGAAAAATAAAGACTAAAATATATCCACTTTCTTTTAACCTGCCTGTGGTTTCACCCAAACAGGCACATAACATCCAGCAGGATATTCTTCAGTCAAGAGCCTTGGCAAGATTGCCCAGCGACCTCGACACTCTCATCACAT
Source organism: Salvelinus alpinus (assembly GCF_045679555.1). Classification (NCBI taxonomy): domain Eukaryota; kingdom Metazoa; phylum Chordata; class Actinopteri; order Salmoniformes; family Salmonidae; genus Salvelinus; species Salvelinus alpinus. The sequence continues at coordinate 33,489,784 of NC_092105.1, forward strand.
GATGGAAAACCTCAGTGTGTGCCTCCCAAACGGCAGCGTATTCCATATATAGTGCGCTATGGGCCCTGGTCAAAGGTAGTGCACTATATAGGGAATAGGGTGCCATCTGGGATGCATACAAGGTGTTCTGAAGGTGTAATGTGTCTATTTAGCTTTCACTGCAGGGACTGTCTATCATCCATCTAGCCTAGTCCTCATGAGGACATTTTTTTCACAGAGAGTGTCAGCTATGTTATAACTGTCCCTGCTTTCTACCCTATGATGCAACCTGCCACGAGCCACAGCCAAGCAGACAAATACGTGCTGCTGACTCCTGAGGCATTTCGGGAGGTCGGACTTGTCTACAAACTCAATTTGGGTTACTGAGAAGAGTTCTGCTTGGTAACGTTTCTTGTTATAAATCCTTCCAGTTTAAATTAAGACTTCAGATAGAACAAAAGCCTCCCGTTACAAGACCTGGACAAACAGAACAGAGGGCAATAATGACAGGAGCAGAGGTTCAGAACACACCACTCTTAATTATCAAATAGATATCTGTTCTCTTCCCTCAGACCAGAGGTCTTACAATAGGCCTCGACTGAGGGAACTTTGTTGCCATTATTTGCTTGTTTTGCCATTTATCTCCATGGTGATTCCTTCAGGACATGTTATACCTTCACTTTAAATACATCCAAAAATACACAGAGGATGGACTGACTGGCAAGGCCAGGGAGGTATTGGTTAGATTCTCATTTCCTGAATATTCTCTCCTAGAGGTCTCATGCTCCAATGGCCCTACATAAGGGGTTGATGTGTGTGTGTGTTTAATAATGCTGAGGACATGTTTCTAATTACAGCCTAGGACCTCAACCAGCATACATCTATATACCAGAGCTGAGGGATAAACTACAAAGCAAGATCAATAAGTTAGCCAGCTAACTTTGACAAACAACCAGAAATAACTATTGATTTTCAGGTTAATTAAGAAAGCTAAACGTAGATATGTGTTATTGGTTGTTGAGTAGACCATGCCCATTTCAAAAGTATCTTTCAAAAAATACAAAGTTATTTCATAATATTTAGGCATGTTAGCTGGCTAACTAACTTATCCTGCTTTGTATCCTACCCACCTGGTCACAACCTCAGAAAGGGAAGATTAGCCTACTCTTTGTCTTGTGATGTTTTCATTTGTATGCCAATAACGTTTGTTATGAAGTGTATTGTTTAAAAATGATATATGAAGGGGCTATTACGTCATTTTAAAAATCAGAAAGAGCAGAAAGAACACTTTACCGTCTGTTGTGGCAACCTGAGGAGAAACACTGGCTGGGCAGCCAGAGTGTCACTGAATGCATTACACAAGACTGTACTACATAAAGCTGTCTGCCATACTTCACAATAAACTCTAACACTGCTTGGGGTTCCAATGTGTTGCTCTACAAGACACACAATAAACATAGCTTGTTCTACTGTAGTAGTCGTTCAACAGATACAATTCGAACACCATTACATCATCCTGATTGTGTGATGCACTTTCACTCTCAATGCAGCATAAACAAACAATGAGGAAACAACATGCAAAAAATAACAAGGGAAAGAAAATGAAAGGGACCAAAGAGTTGTTCTTAATTCTCATCCCATGCCCTCCTCAGCTAGCTCATTCCATGGATTTACAACCATCATCAACGTTGCTATAGAGAGAGAAGGGGGCCCCCTTTGCAGATGGAGTTGTTTCACAGTCGACACACACACACACAACACACATGCAACCTTACAGAAAGAGTTGTTTTATAGCTGCCATCCAGATTCAGCTGTCATATTCATTAGAATGCAGCCCGAGGCTCCCTCCCACCATCCCTTCCTTCCACGCTGCGCAGAGCAGAGAGGAATGATGAAAGCAGAGCTAAAAATAGCAGCCTCCTAGGAGTCCCCCCCTCACACTATAAACACTCTGAGCCAGCCCAGCGACAGCAGGCAGCATCACTGCACAGGCAGACACTCTGCAGCCCTACAGCCTGGGCTGCTCTGCTCCTCATCCCATTTAAACCAATGTTTAGATTGGCAGGCAATGTATAATCAAGCGGGAAAGCGAGGACAAGGTAGGATACAATGAAAGCCATCTGTGGTGTTACTTAAAAAGGCTCTGAGGCATTTACATTGTACAATCAATGTTACTACAATCACTACAAAAACATGTCTAACCTGTATAAATAAAGGTTAAATAAGATAGTCCAAGACGTGTAATGCTGATACATATCATTATCTCAATTGAATTACAGAAAAAATACAAAATCAAAGTGAAAAGCAAGATTGCCAGTCAACGGTTGATTATGGTAGGAGGATCGCAGATGGATTTACTAGGATCATATAAAAGATGATATCAAGCCTTGTAATGACTGGAGCTGGACAAGCCCTGTTATCTTATTTATGTAGTCTTTATGGCTCAGTTCAGGTGGTTTGAAAAACAACAATATTAGTCTACCCTAAAATCTGGGACACCTTGGCTCTGAAACAGCACATCATAGTAATTTCAAAGGACAGTTGAGCAAAGGTTATCTTCTTCATGTAGACTAGGCTGTGTGTTGAATGGGAGTAAATTCATTTTATACAAAACTTGCAGATGTTGGAGTCACTGCCAAGCATGTATGAAGAGAATTGGTCTTATGTTCTTCTTGATGTTTTGAAACCCCTATGGACAAGATATTTACATGTAATCATTTCATATTTGTTCGTACTGGTCCCCCGTGGGAATCGAACCCATAACACTGGCATTGCGAGGTCCATGCTCTACCAACAGAACAAAACATATAAGATCTCCTAAGCATGTGTTAACCTACCTCAGATCTTATTTTCGGCGTTTATCCCATAGAGCTCGCCAGCTTGTAGTCCTAAAAAAACGGAAATTAGTTACCTCTGGTCCGTTTAGCCATGCCTACAGGGAAAATTAATGGGGAAAGAATATGGTTTTGGGATAAATCCAGAGTAGTGAGGCAAAGGTACAGGACAGCAGACAGGCTCAGGTTAGGCAGAGAGGTCAGGCAGAGTGGTCAGGCACGCGGGCTCAGAGTAAGGGTCAAAACCAGTATGTCAGAAAAGAGAGACTGGGAAAAAGCAGGTGCAGAGACAAACCACTGGTTGACTTGCACAAACAAGACGAACTGGCAACAGACAAACAGAAAACACAGGTATAAGTACCCAGGGGATAATGGGGAAGATGGGCGACACCTGGAGGGAGGTGGAGACAAGCACAAGGACAGGTGAAACAGATCCGGAAGTGACACGATGGTGCCTACAAAAAGACGCCATTACTATTGTTCTCTATAGACGGGTTGTCTGACAACTTCATGGAAATGATGCACGAAAAAGAGATGAGGTTGGTGAATTATCTGAAAATTCAGATAGCTAGCAATAATGACAAGATGCTGCCATGTGGGAAATCGCAGGTGGCTCATTTCATGGTGCTGAAAAGAACTAGGTCAAATCATGATGACTGTGATCTTCAGGTCGGCAAGTCGGTACTCTAGAAAGAGGCCAGAGTTCCCATGTTGGAATTCCGAGTTGGAAGACCGTTCAAAACAAATTCTCACATTCGGAACTTATTTTTTTGCGAGTTCCCAGTTGTCTAGAACGTGGCATTCATCCTTCAGGTAACAAACGCAAAACATTTGAAGAAATTCAACCCCTTCGTTGACTGTTTGAAATGTCCTGCTGTGTCTGGTTGAATATCTGTGTAGAGTTAGTCTCGATCATTTTTCCGCAAAGTGAGTCCCATGTATGGAGATATTTCAGTGGCAAAATAAATTGTACTTGAATTCCATAATTTTGAATTTGTATTAGGATATTGACTTTAATATTTTAGAATTTGTAATGCACAAATTGTTGTTGCCATCCTGTACCTGTCCCGCAGGTGTGATGTTCAGATGTGACAATCAGCTGTCCGTCCTGTCTCACTGTAGCGCTGTCTTAGGCGTCTCACAGTACAGATATCGCAATTTATTGCCCTGGCCACATCTGCAGTCCTCATGCCTCCTTGCAGCATGCCTAAGGCACGTTCACGCAGATGAGCAGGGACCCTGGGCATCTTTCTTTTCGTGTTTTTCAGAGTCAGTAGATAGGCCTCTTTAGTGTCCTAAGTTTTCAGAACTGTGACCTTAATTGCCTACCATCTGTAAGCTGTTAGTGTCTTAACGACCGTTCGACAGGTGCATGTTCACTAATTGTTTATGGTTCATCGAGCAAGCATGGGAAACAGTGTTTAAACCCTTTATAATGAAGATATGTAAAGTTCTTTGTATTTTTACAAATTATCTTTGAAAGACAGGGTCCTGAAAAAGGGACCTTTCTTTTTTTGCTGAGTTTAGTTAAAATGGTCCAAACTCTAGAGACAAATTCATAGGAAGACAATAAATTCAACATTGTCTTCAGAAACTGCCAGAAGTTACTTCTCCTACACAGAGAGCATTTGATTATATCTGTTCTCCTCTACCTTTCCTGGCTGGCAAAATACCAGGATGTTGTCTCTGGTTTTTAATCTGAATTTAGAGAGCTGAATTGGAAAAATGAATCTGAGGAAATTGAATTTGAAACTTAGATCAACTTGAAATTACAGTTTCTAAACTTAATACACAGAAAATGAATGCAATATCTATTCAAATCTAATACAGTGCCTTCAGAAAGTCACTGGCCTTCACACAATACCCCATAAGTGGAATTATGTTTTAAAAATGAAAAGCTGAAATGTCTTGAGTCAATAAGTATTCAACCCCTTTGTTATGGCAAGCCTAAATAACTTCAGGACTAAAAATGTGCTTAACAAGTCACATGTTGCATGGTCTCACTGTGTGCAGTAATAGTGTTTAACATGATTTTTGAATGACTACCTCATCTCTGTACCCACACATACAATTATGTCTAAGATCCTTCAGTCAAGCAGTGAATTTCAAACACAGATTCAACCATAAAGACCAGGGAGTTTTTTCAATGCCTCACAAAGAAGGGCACTTATTGGTAGGTAAATATAAAAATGCAGATGTTGAATATCCCTTTGAGCATGGTGAAGTTATTAATTACACTTTGGATGGTGTATCATTACATCCAGTCACTACAAAGATACAGGAGTTATTCCTAACTCAGTTGCCGGAGAGGAAGGGAAGCGCTCAGGGATTTCCCCATGAGGCCAATGGTGAATTTAAAAAGGTTACAGAGTTTAATGAGTATGATAGGAGAAAACTGTCGAAGCAAACTTTTTGTTTTGAATACAAAGTAATATGTTTGGGGCAAATCCAATACAACACATTACTGAGTACTACTCTCTATATTTTTAAGCGTAGTGGTGGCTGCATCCTGCTATGGGTATGCTTGTAATTAAGGACTGGGGAGTTTTTCAGGAAAAAAAATTAATGGAATGGAGCTATAAGCGCAAGAAAAATCCTAGAGGAAACCCTGGTTCAGTCTGCTTTCCACCAGATACTGGTAGATGAATTCACCTTTCAGCAGCACAATAACCTAAAAGACAAGGCCAAATATACACTGGAGTTGCTTACCAAGAAGTCAGTGAATGTTCCTGAGTGGCCTGGTTACAGTTTTGACTTAAATTGGCTTGAAAATCTATGGCAAGACTTGAAAATGGCTGTCTAGAAATGCTCAACAACCATCAGAGCTTGAAGAATTTAGAAAAGAATAATGTGCAAGTATTGCACAATCCAGGTGTGCAAAGCTCTTAGAGAATTACCTAGAAAGACTCACAGCTGTAATCGCTTCGAAAGTTGATTTTAACATGTATTGACTTAGGGGTGTGAATACTTACAGTATGTAAATTAGATATTTCTGTATTTCATTTTCAGTCAATTTAAAATGTCTAAAACCATGATTTCAATTTGTCATGATGGTGTGTTGTGTGTAGATGGTTGAGAAAAAGTAAATATTTCATACATTTGGAATTCAGGCTGTAACACAATAAAATGTGGAATAAGTCAAGGGGTATGAATACCTTCTGAAGGCACTGTATACAAATATTAACTTGATATAGAATTTTTTTAACTGAATGCAATATTCATTCAATTCAGTTTAAAATCATGAAATACAAGTTAAATTTATTAATTCAATGATTCAATTTGTGCATTACAAATTCAAAAGTATTACATTCAAATTCAATATCCTAATACAAATTAAGAATTATTGCCACTAAAATCGCTCCATACCCAAAGGTGGTAAGTCACAGTGAATGTTGCAAAATGGTGTTCTGAAATTGGTCGTACATTTATAAAATAAAGAGCAATATTTCAGATTTATTTTGGCATGATAATATGTTGTACTGAATTTTAGGGGTAAGCATTTTTGTGAGAGGTCACCATTGAGTCGCAATTCAACAGCTCAGACACAAGAGGTATGTGGCAGGGTCTACAGTCAATCACGGATTACAAAAAGAAAACCAGCCCCGTCGCGGACCAGGATGTCTTGCTCCCAGACAGGCTAAACAACTTTTTTGCCCGCTTTGAGGACAATACAGTGCCACTGACACGGCCCAAAACCTGCGGGCTCTCCTTCACTGCAGCCGAGGTGAGTAAAACATTTAAACGTGTTAACCCTCGCAAGGCTGCAGGCCCAGACGGCATTCCCAGCCGCGTCCTCAGAGCATGCGCAGACCAGCTGGCTGGTGTGTTTACGGACATATTCAATCAATCCTTATCCCAGTCTGCTGTTCCCACATGCTTCAAGAGGGCCACCATTGTTCCTGTTCCCAAGAAAGCTAAGGTAACTGAGCTAAACGACTACCGCCCCGTAGCACTCACTTCCGTCATCATGAAGTGCTTTGAGAGACTAGTCAAGGACCATATCACCTCCACCCTACCGGACACCCTAGACCCACTCCAATTTGCTTACCGACCCAATAGGTCCACAGACGACGCAATCGCAACCACACTGCACACTGCCCTAACCCATCTGGACAAGAGGAATACCCATGTGAGAATGCTGTTCATCGATTACAGCTCAGCATTTAACACCATAGTACCCTCCAAACTCGTCATCAAGCTCGAGACCCTGGGTCTCGACCCCGCCCTGTGCAACTGGGTCCTGGACTTCCTGACGGGCCGCCCCCAGGTGGTGAGGGTAGGTAACAACATCTCCACCCCGCTGATCCTCAACACTGGGGCCCCACAAGGGTGCGTTCTGAGCCCTCTCCTGTACTCCCTGTTCACCCACGACTGCGTGGCCATGCACGCCTCCAACTCAATCATCAAGTTTGCGGATGACACTACAGTGGTAGGCTTGATTACCAACAACGACGAGACGGCCTACAGGGAGGAGGTGAGGGCCCTCGGAGTGTGGTGTCAGGAAAATAACCTCACACTCAACGTCAACAAAACAAAGGAGATGATTGTGGACTTCAGGAAACAGCAGAGGGAGCACCCCCCTATCCACATCGACGGGTCAGTAGTGGAGAAGGTGGAAAGTTTTAAGTTCCTCGGTGTACACATCACGGACAAACTGAATTGGTCCACCCACACAGACAGCGTTGTGAAGAAGGCGCAGCAGCGCCTCTTCAACCTCAGGAGGCTGAAGAAATTCGGCTTGTCACCAAAAGCACTCACAAACTTCTACAGATGCACAATCGAGAGCATCCTGTCGGGCTGTATCACCGCCTGGTACGGCAACTGCTCCGCCCACAACCGTAAGGCTCTCCAGAGGGTAGTGAGGTCTGCAGAACGCATCACCGGGGGCAAACTACCTGCCCTCCAGGACACCTACACCACCCGATGTCACAGGAAGGCCATAAAGATCATCAAGGACAACAACCACCCAAGCCACTGCCTGTTCACCCCGCTATCATCCAGAAGGCGAGGTCAGTACAGGTGCATCAAAGCAGGGACCGAGAGACTGAAAAACAGCTTCTATCTCAAGGCCATCAGACTGTTAAACAGCCACCACTAACATTTAGCGGCCGCTGCCAACATACTGACTCAACTCCAGCCACTTTAAAAATGGGAATTGATGGAAATTATGTAAAAATTTACCACTAGCCACTTTAAACAATGCCACTTAATATAATGTTTACATACCCTACATTACCCATCTCATATGTATATACTGTACTCTATATCATCTACTGCATCTTGCCATCTTTATGTAATACATGTACCACTAGCCACTTTAAACTATGCCACTTTATGTTTACATACCCTACAGTACTCATCTCATATGTATATACCGTACTCTATACCATCTACTGCATCTTGCCATGCCGTTCTGTACCACCACTCATTCATATATCTTTATGTACATATTCTTTATCCCTTTACACTTGTGTGTGTGTATAAGGTAGTAGTTGTGGAATTGTTAGGTTAGATTACTTGTTGGTTATTACTGCATTGTCGGAACTAGAAGCACAAGCATTTCGCTACACTCGCATTAACATCTGCTAACCATGTGTATGTGACTAATAAAATTTGATTTGATTTGATGTTACAATATTGTACAATTTATTTTTAGAGAGCCTTTTAAAAGTTGAATGTCCATTCAACATACAAAACAATTTTTTTCTGACATAAATGTGATGTGTAGGCTAGGCCTAGTACTCGCTAATCAATGCACCATTCCCTACAGTCTGTGTAGGGCCTGTAATTTATTCAACAAACATCTAAACACAATGTTTTGCTACAAGTCAGTCATGTATAAAGCAAACTAACAAATAGCCTTAAGCATAAGTAGGACTGTGTCTATTTGACCATAAGAACATGTGAATAAATTATTACCGGTAAGTGGTAAGGGAGAGAAACCTTAATAATTGATGTTTGTAAGATCATGTACTAGGCCTACATCATGCATGTAAGAAAATGTGATCAATTTCTTGATGTGATGTATGTGTTGAAAAGAGTCTGATGTCATAGGAGCACTGCATTCATGCCTGAAGATCCAGCAGTATGGGGAAAAGGAGGAGGGAGATGGGTTTCCATGGCAATCCTTTTATTCAGGTTTGTTGACGTCACATCTGCCTCTGGTAAATCCTTTGCACAAAGGTTAGTGTGTGTGTGTGTGTCTGTGCGTGTGTGCGTGAGTGCGTGTGTGCGTGCATGCTTGCGTGACTGAGAGATATAGAGATAGGATGGAAAGCAGGTGTAGGATCGATAGCTAGAGGAAGATGACAGTAATTTGAGTTGTCTATTGACTGCCTTGATCAAGGACAAAGTCAGACAGTCATATTTCTGTTTCTGCGTAATTATAGGCTACACCTTACCCTTGTTTCAGTTTAGATGTGTTGTATGGCTTGATAAGGACATTATAAATCAGCAACTCTACTGTAAAATGGAGCTACAGGATACCAATCTGATACAGTACAGATATGACACATACAGTATTGACAGGGATACATCTTAACTCTGCTGACTTGAACACTGAGCAATGTCACAACTGTATATAAAATGGTAAGACTACTATGCAAAGATTCTGCTTTGAAGGTGCCCAGTTTGGACAGACGTCATAATGTGTTCATGTTCAAAGTCAACCAACAGTCAAGGACTGTAATGAGCAATGCTGCCACCTATTGGTGACAAAATAACATTGTAAATAGTGTACCATCAGACAAAGCTTGACCTTAAAGAGCTCTACCGCAGATTGAACAATGAGACAGATGTTTCACTGGATGTTTAAATGTGAAGCATCTGCTTGGCATTTCCACTCACTACCATATATGGCAGTGGGAGAAGACGGAACGAGATGGATTTTGGTCGACATTCTGCAAATTCTCATTGATGAAACATTTGATCTCAATACAGTTTTATTTTCCCAAAACTAAAATCTGTTATGAACAGAGTGGCCTAAGGTTTATAAACTCACCGTTTGCAAAAGTAAAAAAAAATGCATTGTTTAGAATTGAGTTATTGCACGTGCGCACTTCCCTAACGGAAATATGCAGATGATGCTTGAACGTGCCAATAGGATCTTGCTAGCTCGTGCTTGTTTTGCCCACTATGGCAATTTCCCCATTAGAAAAGACAGGCAGTGTTCTATCTTGGTTAAGTTCTACAAATCTTTGGCTCTACTGCACACATGACAACCGACAACATGCAATGTGTATCCAATACTATCTGTCACTGATGTGGACTAGATTATTCTAGTGTTGTGGACAAATCCCCTTTTGTTACTAGCCACATGCTTATAATCCTAAACTGTGACTCCTAATCATCCCACTCTCCATCTGCACTGTCAGAGAGTGGTGCTTGTGTCCAACAGGTCCAAGAGAGAGAGATGCGTATTGACTTACTGGCAGGTTCAGTATAGGACCAGTGGGACGTCCTCCCTGCTTGGCCTAGGGGTGCTAATTAATGTCCCAGCATGCCTTTGTGTGGTGGGCAAGGAGGTTGTTGTCACTGCCAGCTGGGAGTATGATGGGCAGACAATCCACAGCACACTGACCTAACGTGACCTCAACCACATGGCCTCCAAAACACTGACTCAATTCTAGAATTATTGATGCATCCTCACTCTATGGTTCTTACACTAGATACAACTAGTTTAGATAGCAGTTGTCTGCATGCATGTACAGAAATACAGTAAGTCAGCGTGGCTGCTCCTCTCTTACTAACAGAAAGACTGAGAGAGAGAGATGGAGGGAGAGTGGCACTGTCAGGTGATCAATTCATGAGCACTTGCTGAGAGAAAATCGTTAAGACCGATGCACCTCTGTTCACCTTAATGGACTGAAGATTATTTTAAGAACACTATCAGCAGCAAGCTGAATATTAATTGGGGCTGTGTGACCCTTGTTTGTTTTTTAGGGAGAATATTTTGATCAAAAGCCATAGCAGACAAATGACGCAACTATGTATTTATCTTCCCATCCCCATCGTTCCAAAGTAATTCCCCATAATTCTTTTGTCAGTCTCTCGGGATGATAGACGCCGGTTTTAAAATGGATCTTGTAATTGAGTTCGTAAATCGTAAATGTTTAACGACATTAGTCTGACAAATTAAAACATTTATTTATTTTATTTATGTTGTTTACAAAAGCACTTTCATGGCCCCCATTATTACATCCTTGTTAAACAACGTGTGAGATAAAGGTTACTTCTGTTTCATCTCTTTCTGCACCCGTCCAAAGAAGGGTTTGTGAGTGACATGATACTAATGAAAAGCTTTCATGAGCAACAATGTTTGTTTTAATTAAATCTTCGGACCTGATGGCTGAAAAGTGGACGTGGTTTAGATGTTTGGATATTCCAATGACCTACAAAAAGCTCAGCTGAAAAAGGGACACTGCCATAAAAAACATATTGCATTTGTCATAAAACATTGATACTTCAAAAACTATCATCCCACACTAAATATTGCAGTATGTATATACTTTATGTATAGCCAAGATCATTTTTAACAAAGCATCATTTTGGATCAGAGACATTCTAGTAACACTTGACCTCATCGTCTTAAATCCGGTTGAGCTGAGTCAAATATGGCTTTAATTTTATCCCCTTGTGTTACGTGCCAAGATGGTCATCATTTATTGAACAGTCTTTTAAGATTATTGCAGAGAGAACTGATCATGAGAATAGCTGATGTCGGGTTAGGCTTGGCGTCAGGTTTGGTGTGCAAAACCCTCCCTATAAGAGGTACCTCAGTGTGTCAACCTCTTAGACAGACCTCTGGGGGAGCCAGGGGAAGGATTTCATCACAGCTTCTGGCTGTTAACTGTATTGTATTGGCTGCATTGTTAACTTAGTGTAATATAATAATGTTGTCAGGTATTAAACTTGGGGCAATCTTATCCCAAGGAGATATATAACACTGTTGTTTTGGTCGTACTCAGTCAACCTACAGAGATGGTTAGGCCTTTGTCAAGGAGTCACCTCACCACCTCTCATTTCTCTTTCTTTTTTGCTTCTCTCCTGTTTTTTTCTTGTAATTTTTTATTTTCAGATTCTCTTTCTCTCTCTCTCTTCCTCGCTCTCCCTCTCTCTCTCTAGCTAAGTTCCTTTATTTTCCCTTCCATCCATCACAGCCATACATGGCAACTCTCTGGTCTGGAAAGTTTATTTTCACATTCTTTCCAATAGGATTCAAGTAATTCATTTCAGCTGTGGGGCCCTATCACTGACCCCAACATAAATAAATAGCCCAGAGAGGATGGGGGTTGTTGGTCTGAATCTTAGATGGAGGAAAGAGGTTTGGGGCCATAAGCATGTAAGTGTGGTCCAGCTCACAAACCACAAAGATGACCATCGCAGATGTGTAAAGTACTTAAGTAAAAATATTTTAAAGTACTACTTAAGTCGTTTTTTGGGGTATCTGTACTTAATTTAATATTTTATTTCTTGATAACTTCTACTTTTACTTCACTACATTCCTAAATAAATAATGTACTTTTTACTTCATACATTTTCCCTGACACCCAAAAGTAATCGTTACACTTTGAATGCTTAACAGGACAGGAAAATTGTCGAATTGACGCACTGGTCATCCATGGTCATCCCTACTGCCTCTGATCTGGCAGATTGCTTCATTTGTAAATTATGTCTGAGTGTTGGAGTGTGCCCCTGACTATCCGTAAGAAAAATAAAATAAAAAAATAAAATTGTGCTGTCTAGTTTGCCTAATATAAGGAATTTGAAATTATTTATATGTTTACTTTTGATAAGTATATATTTTTAATCACATTTACTTTCGATACTTAATATATTTAAAATCAAATACTTTTAGACTTTTACTCAAGTAGTATTTTAATGGGTGACTTTCACTTTTACATGACTCATTTTCTATTAAGGTGTCTTAAATTTTACTCAAGTATGGCAATTGGGTACTTTTTCCACCACTGCCATATCAGAGAGGGACATGTTTGTTTATCTCTCCATGGCTTTGACAGTATATATCCTCTATGGTGCATCTCTGTACTATATTGCCTGGTAGTTTGTCCTTCTGTGTCAGTTGTCATTCCCTGCGCCCCAGCGGAAGATGAGTAGCAGCAAGGCTCTGAAGAGTAGCCTAATTTCCCAAGCTGTGATCTTATGGTGGCAACCTGCTACGTCTCTGTGTCAGATGTCTCCATTGGACACAGAGATGCTCCATTGGCATGAGATGGAGTGGCAGATCCCACAGGTACCAGGTAATTAACACCTGAGTTGGCCTGATGGCATGGCTTTGGCTTGATACATCTTCCTGGAAGGTATTCTTATCCATGCCCAAAGTCAAAACACTGAAACATTCCCTGTATTGGCAATTCAAGCGTGTTCCCTCCCAGTTGTTGACCAGGGCAAGCATGGCTGGCTCCCCCATCTGGATGGAGGCCATTATGCCATGACCAAATGACCCTGGTGTGATACACCAAACCAAACAACAGGGGGCACTGTATAGCCTGTCTGTCTTTCTGAACCGCTACACATGCTAGAAGAGGCCAGTATAGGTAAACAAGGGTACAGTAGAGGTCAGTGACCCAGCTGGGGGAAAGTGCTGGCCTTTGTGTTGATACGGCCCGTGTTGTTTCAGATAGCCCTGTGCCTGCTCACATCAGCACAAAGCAGGACTGGCATGCTCTGGGCCCTTGTTGGCAAATCCCATGAGTCATCAGTACGGTGGTCTGACCTTTTTGTTAAAAGGTTTAACTGCATGCTGCTTATTGACCACCTTCAATGGTAACGGTGCTGCACTCCTGGCATACCACATTACACGCTCTGCGGATGCACGTAGGCCTACCCCCTGACCTGACGCATCACACACACCCCTCTTCAGGCTCCCTAACAGTAATTACACTCGATCTCTATCTACAAGATTTAGTGCAATTTTTTAAGCGTTGTAGTATTTCATGTTACTGACAGAAAACATTTGTATTGATCAGAAGTCAATGGAAGTGCTCCCATTGAGTAATTTATTCAATATTAATTTCCCCCTGACCTCCCAAGTGGCACTGCACCACAGTGCTAGCTGTGCCACTAGGCTCGAGTCCAGGCTCTGTCGCAGCCGGCCACGACCGGGAGACCTATGGGGCGGCACACAATTGGCCCAGCGTCGTCCAGGTTAGGGGAGGGTTTGGCTGGCAGGGATGTTCTTGTCCCATTGCGCTCTAGCGACTCCTGTGGCGGGCCCGGGCGCAATGCACGCTGACACGGTCACCAGGTGTATGGTGTTTCCTCCGACACATTGGTGCAGCTGGCTTCCGGGTTAAGTGGGAATTGTGTCAAGAAGCAGTGCGGCTCGGCTGGGTTGTATTTCAGAGGACGCACGGCTCTTGACCTTCGCCTCTCCCGAGTCCATACGGGAGTTGCAGCAATGGGACAAGACTGTAACTACCAATTGGATACCATGAAATTGGGGAGAAAACGGGTAATAAAATAACAATTACAAAATTATTTCCCCCTGAAATTCTGTAATGAAAGTATTTTTTGAGCATTTCCAGTAGAGGGGAGTATTGCATGATTGAGGGATAGCTTCCCTTTGACAACCAGGCTGGGAGGCAATGTACAGTAGATGCTGGCTCAATGAGAGAATAGAGCGTCAGGAAACAAAGAAGAGTGAAATGCTTTGGCAAACATTGACAGTATGATTCTGCAATATATCTTGATAGTCTCCAATAGATTTTGATGGTCTCCAATACGTCTTGATGGTCTCCAATACGTCTTGATGGTCTCCAATGCATCTTGATAGTCTCCAATACGTCTTGATAGTCTCCAATACGTCTTGATAGTCTCCAATACGTCTTGATAGTCTCCAATACGTCTTGATCGTCTCCAATACGTCTTGATAGTCTCCAATACGTCTTGATAGTCTCCAATACGTCTTGATCGTCTCCAATACGTCTTGATCGTCTCCAATACGTCTTGATCGTCTCCAATACGTCTTGATCGTCTCCAATACGTCTTGATCGTCTCCAATACGTCTTGATAGTCTCCAATACGTCTTGATGGTCTCCAATACGTCTTGATCGTCTCCAATACGTCTTGATAGTCTCCAATACGTCTTGATGGTCTCCAATACGTCTTGATGGTCTCCAATACGTCTTGATGGTCTCCAATACGTCTTGATGGTCTCAAATACATCTTGATAGTCTCCAATATGTCTTGATAGTCTCTAATAATTCTTGATAGTCTCCAATACGTCTTGATAGTCTCCAATACGTCTTGATAGTCTCCAATACGTCTTGATAGTCTCCAATACGTCTTGATCGTCTCCAATACGTCTTGATCGTCTCCAATACGTCTTGATCGTCTCCAATACGTCTTGATCGTCTCCAATACGTCTTGATCGTCTCCAATACGTCTTGATAGTCTCCAATACGTCTTTATAGATTTCAATAGGTCTAGATAGTCTCCAATAGTCTTGATAGTATGAAATAAGTTTTGCTTGTACTATCTGCATTTGCACTATGTACACATCTACACTACACTGTATATACACTGTATATACACTTTATATAAAGTATTTGTCACGGCAGCATCCCTTCCTCTGTATATATAGATATATATTCCCTCTGTAAACTGTACTGTATATCCTCACTGTAAATCAACTTTTACTCCAGAGTTTTATGTTTTATGTTTATTGTATTTATATTGTATATCCTGTATGTTGACTATGTTGACTTTGTCTCTATTCTGTTTGTACATTGTCTATTGCATGCAGCACCTATTCAATAAGTCAAATTAGAATGTAAAGTGATTGTGATTCATTCTGATTGTTGGCAATAAGTCTTTATAGTCTACAATACGTTTTGATAGTCTACGATAAATTTTTTGTAGTCTGCAATAAGTCTTGATAGTCTGTAACAAATATTGCTAGTCTGCATTAAATCTTGATGATCTGCAAAAAGTATTGTTGGACTGCAATAAGTATTGATAGTCTGCTGTATGTCTTTATCGTCTGCAAGGAGTTTACTTTGCAATAAGTCTTGATAGTCTGACTGCAATACGTCTTGATAGTCTGATTGCAATAAGTCTTGATAGTCTGATTGCAATAAGTCTTGATAGTTGCGGCATCCAAACTTTTCATGGCTGAAGTTAATTGAAGTGACTACTTTTTAACCGTTAAAGTAATTTAAATTAATGAAATATACCCCTTGTTTTAGAAACCACCAGTATAGAGGAGTCTCAGTTTACAGTAAAATATAACCCCGGAGTTTGACGATAGTTTGTGATATCACAGGCGTTAAGTTAATTTGTCTAGTCAACCTTACTTTTCCTCTGATGATAGGTCAATCTCCATGTAAAAGAATGTGCTGTTTTCTAAATGACCATTCTTGGGTGTAGTAGTGAAAGCAGTGAGGAAGACCATCAATCAATCAAATCTATTTATAAAGCCCTTCTTACGTCAGCTGATGTCACAAAGTGCTGTACAGAAACCATCCTAAAACTCCAAACAGCAAGCAATGCAGGTGTAGAAGCACCATTAGGGGTGGGGACATGCAGGTGTAGAAGCACCATTAGGGGTGGGGACATGCAGGTGTAGAAGCACCATTAGGGGTGGGGACATGCAGGTGTAGAAGCACCATTAGGGGTGGGGACATGCAGGTGTAGAAGCACCATTAGGGGTGGGGACATGCAGGTGTAGAAGCACCATTAGGGGTGGGGACATGCAGGTGTAGAAGCACCATTAGGGGTGGGGACATGCAGGTGTAGAAGCACCATTAGGGGTGGGGACATGCAGGTGTAGAAGCACCATTAGGGGTGGGGACATGCAGGTGTAGAAGCACCATTAGGGGTGGGGACATGCAGGTGTAGAAGCACCATTAGGGGTGGGGACATGCAGGTGTAGAAGCACCATTAGGGGTGGGGACATGCAGGTGTAGAAGCACCATTAGGGGTGGGGACATGCAGGTGTAGAAGCACCATTAGGGGTGGGGACATGCAGGTGTAGAAGCACCATTAGGGGTGGGGACATGCAGGTGTCAGATGAAAGAACAGAAAGGGCCATCTCTCATTTGAGCACAACTTTTTCATTTTATTAATAAATGTGCAAATAACAGTTATGATTATAAACAGTCATGTTGTGAGGCAGCTCTAAAGGTTCTGAACGCGGCGAATGGACCCCACGTTGGACCTCCAGTCATTGAAGTGGCGGTACTCGCCCCTCTCCAGTAGGTGCTGGTGGCCGCGGTAATTGGGGTGCTCGTAGAACACCCAGGCGCCATCCATCACATTGCAGGAGTGCACCTCGGGGTGACGCCAGTGATCGGGGAGGTTCGGGTTGTCTTCGCTGAACTCCATCATCTGACCTGCAAAGTCAGGACGCTCATAGAGGCGGATCCTGAACTTGCCAGAGGTCTGGGGGGAGGGTGGGTGGTAGGGGTGGAACACCCAATAGGATTTGTATTCAGGATATGCATGTACACAGTATACATATATTGTGGCGTTTCATATTTGCATACCAATGCTCATAACCTTTGAACTGTTTTAAGGCATTGCATATCTGATTACAGATTTGTGCTGTGAAATTGCACATTAGGATTCATGTAATCAACTATTCTAACATTCAACTACAGCTTGAAAAAGATACACCTGCATATTAGTATGTTTGTTATATTTTCTTTGCTTATTTCGAATACCTGGTCACTGGTTTTGATTGAATACACTACAGCATATTCACGTCATATGGCTGTACAGTATGATTGATGAGACCGTGGAAAGAGCTATTGGGAAAGCTATTGGGAAAAATGCTGGGTGGAGATATGCAACGTTTGGTCCCACATGACGTGGCTCCTGAGCGGTGGCAGTAATTTAACACAGAAAAATATATGTGGGAAGACATTTGACTCTCCTTCTCCAAGAAGCATCCTCCACTGCTCTAGGTTTTGAGTTGTGACAGCTTGGCTGCAACATTTTTTTTATCTACTATTTTTGTGTTCTTTTCTGTCTCCTCAGAAGCCTGCCTTTAGGCTGCACAGGACATATGTTGTAACACGCAGGTTTGTGTGTGCCAACCTGTATGTATACATGACACACATGAGAGAGAGGTAGAGAGAGAGGTATAGAGAGAGAGATGGGGAGAAATAAAAAGGAGATAATTGTATTCTCGATCAGCATTAACCCAAACTAATTCTGCACGGCATGGCCCCCAATCTTCAAGCCAAACCCTTGGCCTCCTTGATAGGACTCACGTTGCGGATGACGCGGCAGGACCTGATGCTGTCATTGTAGCCCATCCAGCGCAGGTAGTCGGGGTACTCCCCGCTGGTCAAAATGTACTGAGTGCCCAGGTAGTTGGGCCTCTCGTACAACACCCATTTCCCACTCTCCACACGGATGGAGTTGCAGCGGCTAAAGTGGGAACTCAGCTCAGGGCAATCGCTACAGCATTCAAAGTGGCGACCCTGGAAGTTTTTGTCCTCATAGAAGATGATCTGTGGATTAAAAATAGGGGAGGTGGGTCAGTAGCTTTGTGAAACCAGACTGATCTCACGGTAGCCCACATTTTCTTTAACTTTAAGTAAAACTAAATGTGAGCGCAGCGGTCACTCTGCTTGACCAGGCAAGTAGGTGGGAGTATGCAAGGTAAATTAGGTTGTTGCAAATTTCCTGAAACTTTCACAAAGTTCATAATATTCAGAAATCCTGGTTGGAGGATTCCAAATTGGAAAATTCCTTCTCTGCTCATTCCCTCCTGATTCCGAGGATCCTCCAACCAGGATTTCTGAAAAAACAGGTAACTTTTGGAAAGTTTCTGGACTTTTGTAACCCAATTAGGTGCAAATATAGAGATGGGGCGAAAAGGAAAATGACTGTTAAATGACCTACCTTTCCGATGCGGTCCATGATTGGGGCTTATCTCTAACTTTTTTGATAACTCAATATTTATACCTCCTTTCACATACAGTGGTATCGCCACTGCCATGGGCCAGATTTATATATGTGGGACATTGAAATGCAATGCCAGGGGAATCATTGTCATTTGAATAGCCTCAGCATTTATATTGGCACAAGAGCTGATGCAGCAATTGTTTTAAAAGTCTGCCCGTTTTATACAATGTTTAGCCAGTGATTGTATACAGGTTGACCTTTTGATCTTACAATGCCTGATTCCAGAAACTGATTTATTGATGTAATTAAATTGTTCTCCAGGCTGCTGGTTGTGCGATGGCCTCCATGAAGTTGGCTTCTGGCCAAACTGCTCTGTTCTGTAAGCTTTAACATCTGTAATGGAACTGGCAGGTGCATTTCCAACACCCAATTTCCAACACCCATCATGCCCCACCCTCCATCTAGGCTACTGTACACAGCACACCACCACATTTACTGTAGAAAGAGTCGTCCGATCAGTATTTATGAAGTCTTGAATGTCCTTACAGTTCAATACACCTCAAGATTCCAACACCAATGCCCCACCCTTCACCCACCACATTTAGAGTTGGAGTTGGCTAACATTGGAGTGCCTCTTAAATATTAGCCCCTATTTTTTTAATTTTCACCTAAAAGGACATACCCTAATCTAACTGCCTGTAGCTCAGGCCCTGAAGCAAGGATATGCATATTCTTGGTACCATTTGAAAGGAAACACTTTGAAGTTGATGGAAATGTGAAAGGAATGTAGTAGAATATAACACAATAGATCTGGTAAAAGATAATACAAAGAAAAAACAACCGTTCTTTTGTATTTTTTTGTACCATCATCTTTGAAATGCAAGAGAAAGGCCATAATGTATTATTCCAGCACAGTGCAATTTAGATTTTGGCCACTAGATGGCAGTAGTGTATGTCAAACGTTTTAGACTGATCCAATGAACCATTGCATTTCTGTTCAAAATGTTGTATCAAGACTGCCCAAATGTGCCTAATTTGTTTATTAATAACTTTCCATGTTCAAAATTGTGCACTCTCCTCAAACAATAGCATGGTATTACTTCACTGTAATAGCTACTGTAAATTGGACAGTGCAGTTAGATTAACAAGAATTTAAGCTTTCTGCCAATGTCAGACATGTCTATGTCCTGGGAAATGTTCTTGTTACTTACAACCTCATGCTAATCGCATTAGCCTACGTTAACTCAACCGTCCCGTGGAAGGGACACCGATCCCGAAGAAATTTTGACTCGGATACAGTGATGGATTGTAATTTCTGATCACTCTTCTTGAAGTCAGTAACACTAAATGCCTTCACACCTGAGAAAAGGGGTCATGGCTCTGACCACGTATAAGCTCAGCATTGGGCAAGCATCCAAATTACAATCACACAATGCAAATAGGGGGTGCTTATATTTGTCCTGTTTCACACAAGTGTGTAACCTGTACAAGTGTGTGGTGTGAAATGGAAATGTGGTTTTTACATATCCCACTCCCCCCGAGACACCTTCGGAGAGTGGGGTCACAACCAGGGATCCACCATTATTTATCATTTAACACTTGTAAAGGGTTTTCTAGTAAAAGTGTGTTCTATAAAGGTTAATGCAGCACTTGTGGTATATTGTTTTATATATCCTCCAATTTCTTAGTTAGCCATTCATGCCCAACTTCATATTTGCTTGGACTTAATAATAATTTCTATCCATGTGTATTGCATATTTCTATCAGGATTTAAAACTCTCTCAAGCAAAGTACGTGGATACCTAAATGGATGTTGTGGATTCCATAGGCAACACAACTAGTGTCTTTTTATGAAGAGAGCCCTTGATTGTCAAAGCGGTCAATTATAACAGAGAGTGTGCCATCAGGTGAATTTAGCATGAATTTCTTGTCAGAAGTTACCCACTTATTTTATAGAACTAAAATCTACAACCCACAAAGGCAAGGACAATATTTTAGGCAGAGAATAATTATTTATTAGCCTACCTCGTTGTTTGCATGAACTGTTTACTTCTTTTAGTGGAAGCTGGGAAGATGATAAATGCTGTGCCTGTATATGTGGTCAAGAGATCCAAGTCAACTAGGCTAAGTAAAAATAAGTATTATGCAGATATACTTGAGTCACTTGTTACAGCTGATAGAAGAGCATGTGACAATAGATTTGCCATAGGCAGTTATAAATAGCTTCATAACATCTTATGCCATTGTTCATATTGTTAATAACGGCCTATGACAGATTTGATCATTTCTTATGTAGTAGTTATAAAGGCTTTATGAATATGTACAGTACATAAAGTGCTTACAGTAAAGTGTTACCTATTCTTCCAAATCAAGGATATTTCATTCATTGAAATAACTGGAAAACTTACACACTGTGGCTTTATTCTCGGAGCAACATTCTGTGTTTTTACTTCTTGGATTCCTTAAATACACCTTTCATGGTATACAGTAACTGTTATTATACAAATATATTTATATTTACTAAGACATTGACCACTGTGTTTATAATATATGCCTTTTGATATAAAAGTTCCATGCTCTTCTATAACTTCCATGTGACCTCAATCATACTCAGAAACAAGCTCATGTTTATCATCAGAAAACTTTATTCGAATCACACCATGCGACTACAATCATCTCTCTCCAGTGGCTATGATGGGACGGATGGAGCCCACGGTGGCATGCAGAGCTCCCCACTCGGTGTAGCGATGGTACTCCCCCCTCTCTAGCAGGTACTGGCGGCCGCTGTAGTTGGGGTGCTCGAAGAAGACCCAGGAACCCTCCTGGACCTTGCAGGAGTGGATCTCGCGGCTGTGGAAACGTTCCTGGACAGAGGGCAGGTTCTCAGTCACCTCCAGGGACTGACCATCGAAGTTGGGCCTCTCGAACAGCCTCAGCTTGTAGGGGCCAGTGGTCTGGGAAAAAGTTGATCAAACATCGAAGAATGTGTCATTATTGGCTGTTTATAAAGTTCTGAAAGTTGTGGGCCTACCTAAGTTCTGATAGAAACCTGAATAAGGCCACGATCATGTTTCTCTATAAAAAAAAAAAATGTTGGTCTCCTAGTTTACATGACTTACTTTTTTGATGACCCGACAGGATCTTATGCAGTCGTTGAAGCCCATCCAGTGCTGGTAGTCTGCATACTCCCCGGGGCCTATGATGTACTGGTAACCCATGTAGTTGGGGCGCTCATAGAGGACCCACCAACCGCCCTCCACCCGACAAGAGTTGCATCGAGCGAAAAAGTCATGCAGGTCAGCGGAGTCTCCTTTGCAGTCATAGGACCGCCCCTGGAAGTTCCTGTCCTCATAAAACACAATCTGTTGGAAGAGAAGAAACAGCATGTTACATTTCTGAATTCCATATAGTTCAAAAAATTACAGAACTATGAAACTATGGAACAGGTGCTCATTCATTTTATGAATCTCCACCGGAACACAACTCACCTTCTCCATCTCTTCAGAGTTCAGAATACCAGACACAGTAAATGACACTAAAGCTCAGGGCCTGCAAGTATACTCTTTATAGATGGCAGAGACAATAACACCAAGCACATGGTTAGCACTAGGTGAATCAGATATTTCAATCAGCTATTCAAATATTTATCTAGGCTCAACGCACTGTTCTAAAGCACTGAATCACTGATCCACACACAATAGCAGGTAGAAAGTGCCACATTTCAGTCAGTTCATGTGGGATCCAAAACAATCCAGGGCCGCCAAGGATTGTTTCAGTATCCCTTATTCTAGATAATCCCTTATCTTCACATCAAAATGAAAATAAAATATTGAAACTATTGTATTGTGTCATTCTAATATGTTGTTAAAATCATATTTTTAAAGTCCAGCAGTGATACATTGTAATAACTTTGTAATGAATGAAATACATGATTCTGTCTTTATGGGAATACAAATGCCCTCTTGTCTATGTATTCATTATGATATGCGCAACCTTTCCTTATATAGAGGAAGGGAGGAAGTAGTTGCTAGGCCACTCGTACAGAACACAGAAGCACATGTTTTAAATGCAAAGTCTTAAAAAGGCCAAATATGATTCTATATGCAGTTCATACAGTTCATGCAAATGCCGTCCTGTCACGGCAGTCTAGCTCTTCCTCCTCCTCAGACGAGGAGAGGCGAGAAGGATCAGAGGATCAGCAGCGTGGTAAGTTTCCATTATTTAATATAAACAAAGACAAGACACTATACAAAATAACAAAACGAACTAACTGTCACGGTCCCGTGTGGCACAAACACTGACACAGGAAACAACCACCCACAAAATCCCCAACACAAAAAAAGCCACCTATATATGATTCTCAATCAGGGACAACGATTGACAGCTGCCTCTGATTGAGAACCATATTAGGCTGAACACAGAAACAGACAAACTAGACACACAACATAGAATTCCCACCCAGCTCACGTCCTGACCAACACTAAACAAGCAAAACATACAAGAACTATGGTCAGGACGTGACAGTCCTGTATTATCAGCATACCACTTTCAATGCCAACTGTTAGCTTTCATGCCGTTGTTGATGAAACCCTCAGAGGTCATCCATATACGTAGCTCAGTTTCAAACAGCCCACTAGCACAACTCCAAGACAGATTTCTAACAACTTTTGTAAGTAAACATAGTTTTATGGTTCTGATTGTAGCTATCTCAAATGAACAGGACACATTTTGTTATAATTGTTTTTGCTCTGATTCACAAAATGTATATAGACAGATCCAGAAATAACGCAGTTCAATTACAATCCAGGATCGATATACTGTAGCTACAGTGCCTTCAGAAAGTGTTATCACCCCTTGACCTTTTCCACATTTTGTTGTGTTACAAAATGTATTCAATTGAGATTGTGTGTCACTGGCCTACACACAATACACCATAATGTAATTGTGTATATATACAGTATATATATATATATATATTACAAATGAATTACAAATGAAAAGCTGAAATGTCTTCAGTCAATAAGTATTCAACCCATCTGTTATGGCAAGCCTAAATAAGCTCAGGAGTAAAAATGTGCTTAACAAGTCACATAATAAGTTGCATGGACTTACTCTGTGTGCAATAATAGTGTTTAACATGATTTTTTAATGACTACCTCATCTCTGTACCCCACACATACAATTATCTGTAAGGTCCCTCAGTCAAACAGTGAATTTCAAACACAGATTCAACCACCAAGACCAGGAAGGTTTTCCAATGCCTCGCAAAGGTCACCTATTGGTAGAAGGGTAAAAGTAAGGACAGTGAATATCCCTTTGAGCATGGTGAGGTTAGTAATTACACTTTGGACGGTGTATATATACACCCAGTCACTACAAAGATAGAGGCGTCCTTCTTAACTTTCCTTCTTAAGAGGAAGGAAACCACTCAGGTATTTAACCAAGAGGCCAATGGTGACTTTTAAACAGTTACAGAGTTTAATGGCTGTGAAAGGAGAAAACTGAGGATGGATCAACAACATTGTAGTTACTCCACAATACTAACATAATTGACAGAGTGAAAAGAAGAAAGCCTGTACATGCATCCTGTTTGCAATAAAGCACAAAGTAAAACTGCAAAGAAAATGTGTCAAATAAATTAACTATCTCCTGAATACAAAGTGTTATGTTTGGGGTATATCCAACACATCACTGAGTACCATTCTTCATATTTTCAAGCATGGTGGGGGCTGCATCATGTTATGGGTGTGCTTGTCATTGGCAAGGACTAGGGAGTTTTTTGTTGTTGATAAAAATAAACGGAATAGAGCTAAGCACAGGCAACATCCTAGAGGAAAATCTGGTTCAGTCTGCTTTCCAACAGACATTGGGAGACAGCAGGACAATAACTTAAAACGCAATGCCAAATAGACACTGAAGTGGGTTACCATGACAACATTGAATGTTCCTAACGGTCTAGTTACAGTTTTGACTTAAAACGGCTTGAAATATATGGCAAAACTTGAAAATGTCTGTCTAGGAATGATTAACAACCAACTTGACAGAGTTTGAATAATTAAAAAATAATAATATGCAAATATTGTACAATCCAGGTGTGCAAAGCTCTTAGAGACTTACCCAGAAAGAATCACAGCTTTTATTTTATTTTGTCTTTTATGAGGAAATTCAAGTGGGCATCCATAGGGGTTGTCTTTTATGTCCCTTTCTAGTTGCTTTGCCAACATTCAGTGGTTTCTTTCAGAACCCATCTGAAACACTTTCTGTTTTAGTTTGGTTGTCAAAGTGACTACTTTGTTAGTTCCCTTTTCTGTTGAGCGATGACATCTAGGGTTGTCTTTACGGAATGTAACACTGCCCCTTATACTGTACATGTTTAACTGGCATTGTATTGTGTGACACTGTACCGTGTTACAAACTGTTTGTGTGTTCATTCGTATGGGTATCTTCTATAGGATTGTGTAAAGACTTGGTTCCTTGGAAGGCAATAAAGGATTGTATTGCGTTCCATTCTATTTTAGGGTTGTTGATATGGTGGCAAAGATGACTAAAGAAAACAGTGTGAGTAGATCTACTGGTGTTGACATACAGTACTTGTGATTACAGCCCGGTGATTCCCGTGTCAAATTAATGAAGACAATGGGGTGTGTGTGAATCAGACAGAGTTTTATTTGTTAGACTGCAAAACTCTCACACAGAGGTGGGTGTCATAAGGCACTGCAGAGAGGTTTCTTGGAAAGGGGGGCTCGTCGTAAGGTTCTAGAACTCTGTAATCCTGCGGAAGGAGCCCACGACAGGGGAGGTGGCGCCCCAGTCCGTGAAGCTATGGTACTCTTTGCGCTCCAGGAAGTACTGGCGCCCCCTGTAGTTGGGCAGCTCGTAGAATGCCCAGGCACCGTCCGTCACCACAGCAGAGTGGAACTCACGGAACTTGAATGCTTCGTGGACCGATGGGCAGTCCTCACTCCACTCTGCCATATGGCCAGAAAAATCTGGCCTGTCATAGCATCTGATCTTGTAGGAATTTCCATAGACCTGAAAAATAAATACAACCGAAAATATACAAATGCCAGTATCCTTAATTAATCATATTAAAGTAATGATGTTAATTATTTGAATTGTCATTAATCTGGTATGCAAAAAATGGTATTAGAAATTTGGGATGCCTCTTTAAATTGGTTTATTGGCTGTTGTCCTGGTTTCCTTCAACAACTGATATAGATGGGCCTGGACATGAGGCAAACTGCTGCCAAAACATGAGCCTTTTATCTATCCTTATTGTCTGTTGGCTTTTGACTGATTATTGCCTGGTTGGTGCACCCTGGGGCATTCCATTCAAGCTGGGCATTGCCCTGCATCCAAATCTGGTCAGACACATTTTAACATCCTAATTGCCAAAACCCAAATATACAAGCATAAAATAAATCAAAAATTAGTTAGTGATGTCTGTCTGATGTAAAATGTGTACATTTAAGATCGAGAAAACATCTGTCAAAAAGCTAAATGAATGCTAGAAGTAAGTTTCCTGGGGACTTTGAGCACTGATTATGAACTTCTTGCCTCAAGTTGTCAGTATCTATCTACTGACACAAATAAACATCAGATTCGTCAGTCCCATCTTCAAACTAGGCTTACAGTTTGTACTTTTGGTAGGTAGGCTTACGTTTTTGATAGAGCGACAGGATCTGATGCTGTCGTTGAAGCCCATCCACTGCTGGTGGTCAGGGTACTCCCCAGGGGTCAGGATGTACTGGTAGCCTGCGTAGTTGGGGCGCTCGTACAGAACCCAGCAGCCGCTCTCCACCCTGATAGAGTTACAGCGGCTGAAGAAGGAGTGCAGGTCTGGGCAGTCGCTGCTGCACTCATAACTACGACCTTGGAAGTTCTTATCCTCAAAGAATACAATCTGGAAGAGAGATAGAGACAGAAAAGCCTGGTAAGATACAAGCCATACCTTTTATACAGTACTTCTTCCAATATGTGGCTGTAATGATTGCTCCTCTGCCAAGCTGCAATACCTACAATGCTGCTTGAAGTTACAGAAGTGACAAAAAATCTAATCAAAGTCATTAGTCAAATCAAGGCAGATAAACATAACTAAAAGTATAAGCACTTTTTCTGTCGAGCAAAGTTTCTCATACACATTTTACATATATTCTATTATATTATCTATGTAATCTAAAGACTCCTTCTTACCTTCCCCATTTTTTATTGTTATTGCTCACCTCCCACTCACCAGCAGTACTGCTGATGTTTATATCGAAATGCAGAATGTGCCGACAAGGGAAAGCCTTTGTTAAGCAAATTAGCCTGATTTGCATATCAGCAAAATGGTTTGTTCTAGTTTAATTTCCCTTTGTACCAATGCAATGGCTCCGTATCAAAGAATTGCTAGAACTGTGATGTGAAAGTTATAAAGGCCAACTCTCCCAGCCTATCCCCTAAATGCATTATATGGATTGCTTTCAAGCAGTCTGCTATCATGGAATCTTTATTGGTTTCTATTGGCATCTAGTATTGTTCGATCTAAAATACTTTTTTTTTGTGATTTTATTTTGTCTTGAGCATCATGTTCAGGAACTGTTTCGTTTTGCAACTGTGTTGTCTCATCGAGCAAGTCTGAAGTTGTAGAAGCTATAATGACTGAACTTTCATCCCAATAGTCAATATCGAGTCAGAATTTAGTAGTCGTTGATGGGATCCTCTTGTGGCTTTTGGTGTGCTCTTAATTTACTGTAGAGACAGAGGAAAGAGCATGGCAATGCATTGTAAAGAAAGCTGTCTTAAATGATTGACACAACGTAAACTCTGACCCAGAACAAGGATATTTTCTCAGGTTGCAAGTGTGACCACTATGAATTACTTTCTTCAATCCTTCAATTTATGTCTCATTCAGATCGGGAACAAGTATTGAGATATTTCAAGAATGACAAAATGTGTATGGAACTCCTCTGTGGGCTATGTGCAATCAGAGTAGAGAGTTCTTGGATGACTATAGGGTTTTTGTGACTCTATAACAAACAAATCTGAAACCACAGATTAGAGATATTAACCCTCAATCTAAAGCGGTATTATGCCATTGTTTGTTTTTGTTGTAATTTTAGTATTTGTTAACAAGAGAAATAAAAAGGAAAAAATAGAAGAAACCCGCACGCTGCTCTTGCTCATATCACTGCTTGTCACGTTCTGACCTTTATTTCCTTTGTTTTGTCTTTATTTAGTATGGTCAGGGCGTGAGTTGGGGTGGGCAGTCTATGTATGTTTTTCTATGTTGGGGTTTTGAGTTCGGTCTGGTATGGTTCTCAATCAGAGGCAGCTGTCAATCGTTGTCCCTGATTGAGAATCATACTTAGGTAGCCTGGGTTTCACTTTTGGTTTGTGGGTGTTTGTTTCTGTGTTAGTGTTTGTCGCCACACGGTACTGTTTCGGTTTCGTTCGTTTCACGTTTATTGTTTTGTATTTTGTGGTGTTCAGTTTATGTCTTAAAATAAACATTATGGACACTTACCACGCTGCATATTGGTCCTCTGATCCTTCTCGTTTCTCCTCGTCAGAAGAGGAGGACGACGGCCGTTACACTGCTCTTTAATAAGCTTTACTTATCGGCCTAAAGGCCTTCGTCAGAGCTTTTAGTATTTGTTAACAATGTATAGCCTCGAAATGTTTAAAACTTTCCTGCTAATCTCATGGACCATGTTTTCTTGCATCCATATCTCTGTCTATGAATTTGAGTGGTTATTTTACCTCCTTTCCATGACTAAATATATTTTTAACACTTAACACCAGTGCAAAGTGATTACAACCAATATTGTTGGCCAGTGACAGAAACAGTAACATTAACTCTGTGTGGTATGGCACTATATAGACACTTTTGAGTGTTACATTTAACACTATGTGTTGATTTAATACTTGTGATTTTGCATGTGGGTCCCCTGTAAGCCAGTGTTACTTCAGGGAGCTTAGTGAAGTCTTTATGTCTCAGGCAAAAATCAATGACTGTACTTTATTGAACCACCTCCGATCCACTTCAACCTCCTTCACAAAGAGACCCATCTGGGTTCAAACCTGGGTCTGCTGACCATCACAGGAGTGTATAAGCTTGCTGAGCTAAAGCCTACGTCCTTCAATACATTAACTTACAAAAACAATTTTGTAAAGGCTGAGCCCCTTAATCTCTTGAACTACTGTTGGTACTTTGAAGCATGCCCTTGATTGAACCCACAATCCTGAGTTTGTTTCAGCCCAATGGCAATTCCACCACTTGGCTTTGTATGGGGGATGGGGCTGGGGAAACGTAACAACAGAGCTATGGATGCAAGGATTGACTGTCCATGAGATTGAAATGATAGCTTTGAACGTTTTGAAACTATACTTTTTTTTTTTTTACAAAGACTCACATGACAACACAATCATAGACTTTGGAGTTAAACAGAGATTTGCATTATGACAGTTCCCACATATTAGGGTCACTTATTGTGGGAAATGTGACTGACGATTGTATTTTATAGACAAGTCTCTCTCTTGAAAAAGAGAGCAATAACTTCAGTGTGATATTGACGGTTCAATGTTTAAACTCGCTTTCCCAAAATTAGCCGATTATTAACATAATATTTCATAAATACCATAATTTTGTGCGTCTGTACAGCATTCAAAAACGGTAGACTCCTAAACATGAAAGTAACTGTCCAGTTTCCAGATTTCTATGAAATATGACCTACAGCATAGTTTTACTTCCAATTTTTTAAATTTATTAAGTATGTTAAAATGCAGCTTTTCTGTGTTGGAATGTTGTGGGCGTTCCCCAACAACAGAATGGTGTGGGAGTATATCAGTCAAAAAAAATATTCATGCAAGTAGACCGCTGATTGGCCAGCTCATCTTCCTTTAGACCACTAATTGCCCAGCTCATCCTCCTCAGGAGTATGATATCATACACTATGAGGAAATAGCAAGCATTTTTTAAATGGTCTGTTTGAAATACAAGTTTGAGGTGGGACTTTTGCCACAAATGCTTTTGCAACAAATACGAGTATAGGAGGAGTCATTATTCAACATTATTTGGGTATGAGTTAACAGAATATTTATTTTTAAAAGTGAGATTTTCACTGGACAGTTACTTTAAGAAATCAACTCTGTTCTTTACATTCCTGCCTCCTCCTTATGTCTTCAGATGGTCTTCAGCGCCTTGGGCACTCCATCGTTGTGAGTCGTGATAGCGAAAAAGAAAGACAGTGATTGCAGACCTGCTTATTCATCAGGTTCCATAACATGTGAATAACAAAACCAATTACGGTGCGTATAAAGTATAAATCCCACTGGCTGCCGCAGGTCATTGGACAGAATCCCACAAAGAACATCAAACAAGGTGTGCGCATATCAGCCAGCTCTGGGTCAGCCTGTCAGTCCTCTAACACAGCCCAATCTTGGATTCAGCTAATGGAAAAGTACAGGAGATAGCTTGAAATGGAATAAAGATAGGTAAGGATGGATATTTAGATCATAGTTTATTGCATATTATAAACCGGGTGGTTTGAGCCATGAATGACGATTGTCTGAAAGCCGTAGTGTATCAGACCTTATTCCATGGGTATAACAAAAAATGTTACTGGTCTATTTACTTTGGTAGACAGTTCTTGATAGCAATAAGGCACCTCGGGGTTTGTGGTATATGGCCGATTTACCATGGATAAGGGCTGTATCCAGGCACTCCACATTGCGTCATGTGTAAGAACATCCCTTAGCAGTGGTATATTGGCCATATACCACACCTCCTAGTTCCTTATTGCTTAATAGTAGGGTGACTATCCTCGTGTATTACTAACAGAACTTCACAGAACTTCAGCAAATGACTTGAGACAGGGAATTGAACATTTGATGTGTGGTCTCTTGCAGATAATCTTCTACGAGGACAATATCTTCCAGGGCAGAAATTTCAAACAGAAATTTGCATCCTGTAGCTCTAACTCCAAAAAGTTTTGGGACACTGTAAAGTCCATGGAGAAAAAGAGCACCTCCTCCCAGCTGCCCACTGCACTGAGGCTAAGAAACACTGTCACCACCGATAAATCCACGATAATCGGGAATTTCAATAAGCATTTCTCTATGGCTCCTCCTGGCTACCCCAACCCCAACCCCGGCCAACAGCTCCGTACCCCCCGCAGCTACTTGCCCAAGCCTCCCCAGCTTCTCCTTCACCCAAATCCAGACAGCAGATGTTCTGAAAGAGCTGCAAAACCTGGACCAGTACAAATCAGCTGGGCTAGACAATCTCTTTCTAAAATTATCCGCTGCCATTTTTGCAACCCCTATTACCAGTATGTTCAACCTCTCTTTCGTATCGTCCGAGATCCCTAAAGATTGGAAAGCGGCCGCAGTCATCCCCCTCTTCAAAGGAGGTGACACACTAGACCCAAAATGTTACAGACCTATATCCATCCTGCCCTGCCTTTCTAAAGTCTTCGAAAGCCAAGTTAACAAACAGATCATTGACCATTTCGAATCCCACCGTACCTTCTCCGCTGTGCAATCCGGTTTCCGAGCTGGTCACGGGTGCACCTCAGCCACGCTCAAGATCCTAAAAGATATCATAACCGCCATCGATAAAAGACAGTACTGGGCAGCCGTATTCATCGACCTGGCCAAGGCTTTCGACCGTATTCTTATCGGCAGACTCAACAGCCTTGGTTTCTCAAATGACTGCCTCGCCTGGTTCACCAACTACTTCTCAGATATAGTTCAGTGTGTCAAATCGGCGGGCCTGTTGTCCGGACCTCTGGCAGTCTCTATGGGGGTACCACAGGGTTCAATTCTCAGGCCAACTCTCTTCTCTGTATATATCAACAATGTCACTCTTGCTGCGGGTGATTCCCTGATCCACCTCTATACATCTGGCCCTTCTTTGGATACTGTTAACAAACATCTAAACGAGCTTCAATGCCATACAACACTCCTTCCGTGGCCTCCAACTGCTCTTAAACGCTAGTAAAACTAAATGCATTCTTTTTCGCTGCCTTCACCCACCCGTCCGACTAGCATCACTACTCCGGATGTTTCTGACTTAGAATATGTGGACTAGAGGTCGACCGATTATGATTTTTCAATGCCGATACCGATACCGATTATTGGAGGACCAAAAAAAGCCGATACCGATTAATCGGCCGATTTCTATTTATTTATTTATTTGTAATAATGACAATTACAACAATACTGAATGAACACTTTTATTTTAACTTAATATAATACATCAATCAAATCAATTTAGCCTCAAATAAATAATGAAATATGTTCAATTTGGTTTAAATAATGCAAGTGTTGGAGAAGAAAGTAAAAGTGCAATATGTGCCATGTAAAAAAGCTAACGTTTAAGTTCCATGCTCAGAACATGAGAACATATGAAAGCTGGTGGTTCTTTTTAACATGAGTCTTCAATATTCCCAGTTAAGAAGTTTTAGGTTGAGGTTATTATAGGAATTATAGGACTATTTCTCTCTATACCATTTGTATTTCATATACCTTTGACTATTGGATGTTCTTATAGGCACTTTAGTATTGCCAGTGTAACAGTATAGCTTCCGTCCCTCTCCTCGCCCCTATCTGGGCTCGAACCAGGAACACATTGACAACAGCCACCCTCGAAGCATCGTTACCCATCGCTCCACAAAAGCCTAGCAGAGCAAGGGGAACAACTACTCCAATTCTCAGAGCGAGTGACGTTTGAAACGCTATTAGCGCGCACCCCGCTAACTAGCTAGCCATTTCACATCGGTTACACCA
The DNA here is from genome assembly GCF_045679555.1 of Salvelinus alpinus. Lineage (NCBI taxonomy): Eukaryota > Metazoa > Chordata > Actinopteri > Salmoniformes > Salmonidae > Salvelinus > Salvelinus alpinus. Next base: position 33,522,243 of record NC_092105.1, read on the forward strand.
GCCTAACCTCGGGAGTTGATAGGCTTGAAGTCATGAACAGCGCAATGCTTGAAGCATTGCGAAGAGCTGCTGGCAAACGCACGAAAGTGCTGTTTGAATGAATACTTACGAGCCTGCTGCTGCCTATCACCGTTCAGTCAGACTGCTCTATCAAATATCAAATCATAGACTTAATTATAACATAATAACACACAGAAATACGAACATTAGGTCATTAATATTGTCAAATCCGGAAACTATAATTTCGAAAATAAAACGTTTATTCTTTCAGTGAAATACGGAACCGTTCCATATTTTATCTAGCTGGTGGCATCCGTAAATCTAAATATTCCTGTTACATTGCACAACCTTCAATGTTATGTCATAATTACGTAAAATTCTGGCAAATTAGTTCGCAACAAGCCAGGCGGCACAAACTGTTGCATATACAATGACTCTGCGTGCAAAGAACGCAAGAGAAGTGACACAATTTCCCTAGTTAAATAATTGCCTGCTAACATGAATTTCTTTTTAACTAAATATGCAGGTTTAAAAATATATACTTCTGTGTATTGATTTTAAGAAAGGCATTGATGTTTATGGTTAGGTACATTTGTGCAACGATTGTGCTTTTTTCGCAAATGCGCTTTTGTTAAATCATCCCCCGTTTGGCAAAGTTGGCTGTCTTTGTTAGGAAGAAATAGTCTTCACATTTCGAACGAGCCAGGTGGCCCAAACTGCTGCATATAAACTGACTCTGTTGCACAGAACGCAAGAGAAGTGACACAATTTCCCTAGTTAAAAGAAATTAATGTTAGCAGGCATTATTAACTAAATATGCAGGTTTAAAAATATATACTTGTGTATTGATTTTAAGAAAGGCGTTGATGTTTATGGTTAGGTACACATTGGTGCAACGACGGTGCTTTTTTCGCGAATGCGCTTGTTAAATCACCCGTTTGGCAAAGTAGGCTATGATTCAATAATAAATTAACAGGCACCGCATCGATTATATGCAACGCAGGACAAGCTAGATAAACTAGTAATATCATCAACCATGTGTAGTTAACTAGTGATTATGTTAAGATTGATTGTTTTTTATAAGATACGTTTAATGCTAGCTAGCACCTTACCTTGGCTCCTTGCTGCACTCGCATAACAGGTAGTCAGCCTGCCACGCAGTCTCCACGTGGAGTGCAATGTAATCGGCCATGATCGGTGTCCAAAAATGCAGATTACCGATTGTTATGAAAACTTGAAATCAGCCCTAATTAATCGGCCATTCCGATTAATCGGTCGACCTCTAATGTGGACAACTACAAATTACAAGGTGCCTCGCTAGACTGTAAACTCTCCTTCCAGAGTCATATTAAACATATCCAAAATGAAATCTTGTTCTCAACTGGCCTACCTGGTTAAATAAAGGTGAAAACATCAAACTATAAAATAACACATGGAATCATGTAGTAACCAAAAAAGTTTTAAACAAATCAAAATATATTTTAGATTTTAGATTCTTTAAAGTAGCCACCCTTGGTCTTGATGACAGCTTTGCACATTGCTTTTCCAACAGTCTTGAAGGAGTTCCCACATATGCTGAGCACTTGTTGGCTGCTTTTCCTTCACTCTGCGGTCCAACTCATCCCAAATCATCTCAGTTGGGTTGAGGTTGGGTGATTGTGGAGGCCAGGTCATCTGATGCAGCACTCCATAGTAGTGGTTTCTTTGCAGCAATTCGACCAGTCTCCTCTCAACAGTTGATCTTGAGATGTGTCTGTTACTTGAACTCTGTGAAGCATTTATTTAGGCTGCAATTTCGAGGGCTGGTAACTCTAATTAACTTATCCTCTGCAGCAGAGATAACTCTGGGTCTTCCTTTCCTGTGGTGATCCTCATGAGAGCCAGTTTCATCATAGCGCTTGATGGTTTTTGCGACTGCACGTGAAGAAACTTTCAAAGTTCTTGAAATTTTCCGCATTGACTGACCTTCATGTTTTAAAGTAATGATGGACTGTCGTTTCTCGTTGCTTATTTTAGCTGTTCTTCGCATAATATGGACTTGGTCTTTTACCAAGTAGGGCTATCTTATGTAAAACTTGTCACAACACAACTGATTGGCTCAAACCCAGTTAGAAGGAAAGAAATTCCACAAATTAACTTTTAACAAGGCACACCTTGTCACGCCCTGACCTTAGAGAGCCTTTTTATTTCTCTATTTGGTTAGGTCAGGGTGTGATTTGGGTGGGCATTCTAGTTTGTCTGTTTCTTTGTTGGCCGGGTATGGTTCCCAATCAGAGGCAGCTGTCTATCGTTGTCTCTGATTGGGAATCATACTTAGGCAGCCTTTTCCCACCTGTGTTTGTGGGTAATTATTTATTTTCTGTGAGTGTTTGTGTGCGCCACGGTTGCGTCACGTTCGGTTTCTGTTTACCTGTTTTTTGTGAAGGTTTCACTTCAATTAAAGATGTGGAATTACATGCACGCTGCGCCTTGGCTCATTTATGACAGGGAATTTGAAGACAGCGATCGTGACACACCTGTTAATTGAAATGCATTCCAGGTGACTACCTCATGAAGCTGGTTGAGAGAATGCCAAGAGTGTGCAAAGCTGTCATCAAGGCAAAGGGTGGCTATTTGAAGAATCTCAAATAGTAACTATATTTTGATTTGTTTAACACTTTTTTGGTTACTACATGATTCCTTATGTGTTATTTCATAGTTTTGATGTCTTCACTATTATTCTACAATATAGAAAATAGTAAAAATAAAGAAAAACCCTTGAATGAGTAGGTGTTCTAAAACGTTTGACCGGTAGTGTATATATAAATTAAACTATGTGATTGTAAAATATTTTCTTAACTATTAAGATAATATAATTTCTTTGCATTTATTGAACGTACCAAATGACTTAAAGCTATTCACAGTCACCAACCGACCCATGAAACCAAAATTCAAGCTGTTTGGAAGGATTTATGGATTATGTCACAGCTATAGCATAAAAACAATCTCAAGCCAAAGAACACTTTTATTGAACATGTTTCACTAAATACCTAGTGTGTTCTGAAATATGTACAACAGTCCAGTTGTATTTACTTCTCAATGAAAAACCCCTATTCTAAAGTCTTCGTGGGATCCAGTCACATGGAAATGTAGCGAAAGCACTTCAGCACTCTATAGCCCTCTATACAGTGTTGCTGGGTCAGGGGTTTACACAATGGGGCCCACAGATTCTTTGGGTTTGGTCAGGTATAAAAGTAAGGGTTAACAGAGGCAGGACATCAGTTTAGCAACAGCACAGTTCAAAGAAACAACCGCAACCATGATGGGCAAGGTAGGCACTGCGTTTTAGCCTACAGTTTTAAGTTTAATGCTTGAATAATGGCTGGTTAAGTCAATTATAATCGCAATATCTTTCAATTTCTTTCTTTGGTAATAATTTTTACAAATGATTTATTTTTGCATTTTCAGATCATCTTCTATGAGGACAAGAACTTCCAGGGTCGTTCCTATGAGACCAGCCAGGACTGCCCTGACATGTCCTCCCACCTTAGCAGGTGCCACTCCTGCAGGGTTGAGAGTGGCTGCTTCATGGTGTACGATCGCCCCAACTTCATGGGAAACCAGTACTTCATGAGGAGGGGAGAGTACTCAGACTACCAGCGTATGATGGGAATGAACGACTGCATCAGGTCCAGCCGCATGATCCCCATGGTAGGTTGAAAATATTTCATCTTTAAAAAAGAATAATCTTGCTCCTGAAAATATAACTCTCATATTACACAAGTTTACATATGATTTATCTGATCAATGAAACCTGTTATTTCCTCCGTACAGCACCGTGGAAACTTCAGGATGAGGATCTACGAGAGGGAGAACTTCGGAGGTCAGATGCACGAGATGATGGACGACTGTGACTCCATCCAGGAGCGTTACCGTATGTCTGACTGCCAGTCCTGCAACGTGATGGACGGCCACTGGCTGATGTATGAGCAGCCCCACTTCAGAGGCAGGCAGATGTACATGAGGCCTGGAGAGTACAGGAACTTAAGGGATATGGGCATGGGAATGGGAGGCATGAGCGGTGGCATGAGGTTCATGAGCATGAGGCGTATCATGGATAACATGACTATGTAATTTCCTCAAATGTTGTATGAAAATTGTTGATTAAACCTATTTCCACTGCTAAATTGTCTTCTTTTTGTGATTATCTTACTGAGAGCACTCCATGTTAAAGCATTTCACTATTTCAATCTCTACATCTTTAACATTTCAAAGCATACAATAGATGTACTGTATGCTCAATGTAAGGTAATATCGAGTGATATCTCAGATCTAAATACTTATGTATTAATGTGCACTTTTATTGGAAGAATGCCAATACAAGTGTACATTGTTAAGCAAATTATTTTCACAACTCATTTATTTACTGTTGTATGTTATCATAATCAGCCATATAGGCAACAATCCAATATATATTTGTATCTATAGATGTAAGAAGTGAAGAATAATAAGATGGCGCCGACAGAAATGGTCAACGTCTTACTTGCTCCAAATTGACTTTGCTATTTTGTGACTTTTTTGTGCTTATCCGTATTTTTTTGTACAGATAGCTCACACCATTATAATTTTGAACTACAACTCGACCTTGACTTCGACCTCAATTTCGGCTCCTACTTCAACTCAGCTGTTCCCTTGTTTACACCGGACCCTACTCCATTGTTCGGGCTATTTAAGCGCTGCAAGATGAGATGAGGGAGGAGGGCTGGAGTCCTTGTTAGACTCAGAAGCAGAGAAAATCGTCCGGCACTTCTCTCCGTTATAGACAAATGTCCAGTCACTTGAGGACAAGACGGATGTGCTCCGTTCGATAGTTTCCTTCTAACGGGACGTGAAAAGCAATAATATTATATGCTGTTCAGAAACTTGACTGGCAGGCGATATGGACATAAAACTCCATGCTTTATCGCGACCGGACAGCAGACTAAGGCAAAACCAAAGGGGAAGTGTGTGCCTCTTTGTAAACAATAACTGGTGCGCTGCTTCATGTGTGAAGTAAGTCTAGAGCTTTTGCTCACCTGAACTAGAATACCTCATGGTAAGTTGCAGACCTTTTTATCTACAAACAGTTTTCATCTGTAATCATCACTGCATATAAAAATCTTCCCATCGTGAAATAATTCCAATCATTCTGAATGTGTTCTGATTTGGACATCACGTTGTAAATTTCTCACAGCACACGCCTGTCTTTGTGTGGATGGCTGAGCTCGTGCAGATGCCTCTCTCTCGCACCCTCCCTTGACCTTGAAAAACTGTTCTGTGGGCACGTGCATTTGCTAGATCTGCCAATCCGGACTCGTGCGTCAAAGTGCTGAGGGTTTGATGTGTGGAGATTTTTTGCGATTGCAAAGACTTGGCTCTACTTTTTTAATTGACAATGCATATATATGTTCAAGACGGCTATCTCAAAACAATACCTCGGAACATCTGCTGATGGAAACTATCTACTAGTTAAGTGTTAACTTTCTATCTTTCGCATTCACAACTAATCACAAGCTAACATTGCTTCTCCTTTGCTAGCTAGCCAATTTAATGTGTATCACGTAAATTCAGCGTTACTGTCACGCCCTGACCGTAGAGATCCTTTTTATGTCTCTATTTTGGTTTGGTCAGGGCGTGAGTTGGGGTGGGCATTCTATGTCTTGCATTCTATGTTTATTTTTCTATGCTTTCTATTTCTTTGTGTTTGGCCGTGTGTGGTTCTCAATCAGAGGCAGCTGTCTATCATTGTCTCTGATTGAGAACCATACTTAGGTAGCCTTTTTCCACCTGTGTGTTGTGGGTAGTTGTTTTCTGTTTTTTGTGTCTGCACCAGACAGAACTGTTTCAGTCGTTCTTGTTTTTTTGTATTTCAGTGTTCAGTTTTTATTTAATAAATGATGAACACTTACCACGCTGCGCTTTGGTCACCTTCTTCTTCAGGCGGCCGTGACAGTTACAGCGTAACACAATCACATCAAGCAGCTGAAATGACAGCAAACTATGTGCATTTTCATTTTTTTACCTTAGTTTCTATTGCCAATTCTTTAGATATATCCATTATAATAATGATCCTGATAAATTAATTTGCCTCGTTAAGAGAAGCTGTCAGTCTTGTCATGTTCATATACATGGCACGATGGAGATGACAAACAAAAAAACTGCAACATGTTGCATAGGTCGGGTAGGCTTATATTAACCTTCGCTGTACCAAGCCAAATGCTAGGCTAGTAGCATGGAGAATAAATATTGTCTAGATGCCTTTTTTTCCAGGGGAGAAGAAGTTTGCAAATTGACTGGCTAGGCTGTGGAACAGTGGATGCACATAGATAAATCTAATGGAACTGTTAACAGGCATTACCTGTGGAATGCTGGGATTGGGGTGCTTTAACTCACTGCTATCAACCAATCAGCATCCAGGATCCAAACAACCCATTTTATAACTTTTTTATTTGATTTTTTTAATTTAACCTTTATTTAACCAGGAAGGGCTCATTGAGATTTAAAATCTCTTTTTCAAGAGCGTCCTGGCCAAGATAGGCAGCACCAAGTCATTACAAAAATTACAGACAAACAACATGAAAAACTACAAGTAATCTAGTAAAAACCATAGAATTCACAAGAGTGTTACAAAAATCAAAAACAACAAATTAAAAACATTGACAGGTCAGGGAATCAGTCTCAAAATCATTCATCAGTGATTTAAAAATACCAATCGGGACAAGTTCTTCCAGTTTAAAAGTATTTTGTAAGGCGTTCCAAGATGATGGCGCAGAGTACATAAAAGCCCTTTTACCAAATTCAGTTCGGACATTTGGAACAGTTAGCAGGATAAAGTCCAGCGAACGAAGAGAGTACCCACCACATTTCTGAACAATAAAAATGCCCAAATAAAAAGGTAGTAAACCCAAAATGGCTTTATAAATAAAAGTATACCAGTGACTGAGCCTACGAGTGACTAGAGAAGGCCAGCCAACCCTGGTATACAAAGTGCAGTGGTGCGTAAGGGTTTTGCAGTTTAAAATAAATCTCAAAGTGCCATGGTAAAGGGTGTCAATTGATCTCAAACACTGAGCGGAAGCATTCATATATAAAATATCCCCATAGTCTAGTAAAGGCATAAATGTAGCTGAAACCAGCCTCCTTCTGGCTTCAAAAGAAAAACAGGCCTTATTCCTAAAATAAAATCCCAATTTCAGCTTAAAATTTTTTGTAAGTTGTTGAATATGCAATTTAAAAGAGAGGCCGTCATCAATTAAAATTCCAAGATATTTATATGAGGTTACAACCTCAATCTCCTTGCCCTGACAGGTAGTAATAGGTGAAAGGTTCAGAGGTCTATTTCTTGCTTTAGAAAACACCATTTGTTTAGTTTTGTCAGTATTGAGGATAAGCTTCAATTGACACAAGGTATGTTGAACAGTATAAAAAGCAGTTTGCAAGTTCTGGAAAGCTTTTGTAAGAGACGAGGCACAACAGTAAATAACAGTATCATCAGCATAAAAATGAAGTTGCGCATTTTGGACATTTTTGTCTAAATCATTTATATAAATAGTGAATAAGAGCGGACCAAGTACAGAGCCTTGGGGCACACCATTAAAGACAGACAATTTAACAGACATAAGCCCATCAAATTGAGTGCACTGAGTTCTATCAGACAGATAGTTAGCATGCAACTGCATGCTCTGAAAGACCTACACTCGACAATCTCTGCCTTAGTATAGCATGATCAACTGTATCAAAAGCCTTAGAGAGATCAATAAAAAGTGAGACACAGTGCTGTTTTTTGTCAAGGGCTTCAGTGATATCATTTAAAACCTTCATGGCTGCTGTAATTGTGCTATGCTTCTTCCTGAAGCCCGATTGGTACATTGATCAAATAGAGTTAGTAAATAAAAACTCTTTTAGCTGTTCACTCACAAGGGTTTCAAGTATTTTCACCAGGGGTGACAGCTTTGAGATTGGCCTATAATTATTTAAAAGAGTTGGATCTCCCCCTTTTAAAAGTGGTAGGACAAATGCTGATTTCCAGATTTTCAGAATTTCATTACATTCCAGGGTTAGATTGAACAGATATGTAAGTGGTTCAGCTATGAAATCAGCTGCCAGATATAACTGTGCATATTGCTGTTATTATAAATAAAGATGAAAGAGTGTTTGCCTTTGTTATATCTAATGTACTATGTTTTCTCATACCATAAGGTTGAGGAGTTCCCAGTGTCAACTCTACGATAACATGAAAATGCAGGCCCCTGTAATGCATCCTATCGAAGTTAGACAGGCATGGTCTGTCCTGGGCATTGATCTCATATGCCCTTTTTGAGAAGAGAACTGTGGCTGGTAACCAGTATGCCCTAACCATTACTGACCACTTCAGCAAATGGGCGATTGTTGAACTCTTGGAGGGCAAATCGTAAACAGAGATCGCTTCAATAGTCACCAACAAACTTCTTAATTTTGGGCTTGTGGACAACATCATCACTGACCGGGGAGTGGAGTTTGCAAATGATGTACATAGTCCTCGTACACCTGATTCATATTTAGTCATTTATTTGCAAAGGTATTTAAATCCTTATAAACTCAAAACCCAAACAGGATGTTCAGACAAACAGCAAGGTCCTTCTTCCTTTGGGTGTGTGTCCACTTAATGTTATATGTGACACATTGAAGACTAATTTGCCTAAGTCATTGGAAATGGCTGGTGCATGAGGTCTCATGAGATATGCATGCATTTAATATTTTCGACAGGTCTTCAATGGTGCGTAAAAGTAGATCAGAGTGTATGATTCAAAGGGCCCCTGCCAAAGCATCTGGTCACAGGGTCTAGATTTGCTGAGGTGCATCAACCCTCGCCATACTTCAATTCCAAAACACATGGAAAATCGTGGTTGTGGTAAATAAACCCTTTACACTTGTGGGATTTGGCCTATATGGATAGGGCTAAATGTGAATGTTTTTTACAGAAGAAATATGAAAAGCATACACTACCGTTCAAAAGTTTGGGGTCACTTAGAAATGTCCTTGTTTTTGAAAGAAAAGCTAATTTTTTGTCCATTAAAATGACATCAAATTGATCAGAAATACAGTGTAGACATTATGTCACGTTCGTTATAGCGATGAGACCAAAGCACAGCGTGATTTGAATGCATCTTCTTTTAATAAAGAAAGAACACAGAATGAACTATACAAAAACAACAAAACGAACGTGAAGCTATATAATCATAGTGCTGACACAAGCAACTAAACATAGACATAGATAATCACCCACGAAATACTCAAGGAATATGGCTGCCTAAATATGGTTCCCAATCAGAGACAACGATAAACAGCTGCCTCTAATTGAGAACCAATCTAGGCAACCATAGACATACAAAACCCCTAGACTGGTCCCAAACCCCATAAACATACAAAAACCCTAGACAGGACAAAAACATATAATCACCCATGTCACACCCTAGCCTAACCAAAATAATAAAAATAAAATACTAAGGTCAGGGCGTGACACATTATTAATGTTGTAAATGACTATTGCAGCTGGAAACGGCAGATTTTTTATGGAATATCTACATAGGCGTACAGAGTCCCATTATCAGAAACCATCACTCCTGTGTTCCAATGTCACGTTGTGTTAGCTAATCAAAGTTTATAATTTTAACCTTTTCACACGTACCAACACACAGTTGTGATCATTCTACAGTGGTCCCTGTAGCGTACGATCAAACTGGTGTGATTAGAACGCTTATTTAGAACACTTATTTAGAACGGCCAGGTTCGTATGATTCGACAATCAGCATTTGAGCTGGCCACTGTTTTTTTCAGAAACATTTTGCACAAACACAGTCCTTACAAAGTCCAGAATGTGAGCAGTTTCATTTTGATGGCAATGTTCAGACATTCACAGAAGTAGCTACAGTATGTAGGCTACATTTGTCCTAGCACTAACTGAGAAAAGATTGACATAACACAAGCATCATATTTTTATAACTCTTGGCTGACATAAACTACAATATGAATTAGCTAATAGCAATTACTATTTATAATTAACTTCTTTGGGACAGGGGGGCAGTATTGAGTAGCTCGGATAAAAAGGTGCCCAGAGTAAACTGCCTGCTACTCATGACAAATTGCTAATATATGCATATTATTAGTAGATTTTGATAGAAAACACTCCGAAGTTTCTAAAACTGTTTGAATGAAGTCTGTGAGTATACCAGTACTCATATGGCAGGCAAAAACCTGAGAAAAAATCCAACCAGGAAGTGGGAAATCTGATATTTGTAGGTTTTCAACTCTTTGCCTATCGAAGATACAGTGGGATATTGGTCATATTGCACTTCCTAAGGCTTACACTAGATGTCAACAGTCTTTAGAACCTTGTTTGATGCTTCTACTGTTAAGGAGGGGGAATGAGGGCTCTTTGAGTCAGGGCTCTGGCAGAGTGCCATTAGCTGACAAGGCTCGTTCACGTGAGAGAGTTAGCTTGCGTTCCATTGCATTTCTGCAGACAAAGGAATTCGCAGGTTGGAACATTATTGAAGATTTATGTTAAGTATCAAAAAAAATATGTAAAAAATATTTGATGAAAAAAAATGTGGCCTTACTGCTATTAGCCCATACAAACGCGTTGAATAAGAGATTCACTACATGGAACAACAGATAGTCCCCCCAAAAATCTATAGGAAGTTTGTTCTGAAGTCTCTGTCCTATATCTGAGAGATATAAGAAAGATAAGGAAACTTTATTTAACACCTTATTTTTGGCACTAAACAGACTCCATATATAATTCCATTCATTTTTTCAACTGGTACCGGGGGACCTTCAGACGAGTCTTATGAGACCTGTGGGGGTCATGGAATCTCATCTTTCCATAGAGGGGTCATAATAGTTTTTAGGCCGAACCGTTCGGATGCTACAGACAATTTTGCGAGAAGACTGATTTTTGGAATGTCTCATGGTCTGACAAATACCACTCTAGCTCTGTCACCTTTCACTACAAATGCGGAAGAGTGACATACGTAGGGGATGTGGTTATTTGAGACGCATCCAATGCAAAAAAACAGATATCTGTAGCTTAAACTGACAGGCTTGTATTGGGATTTTTTATTGAGCTAATTAGATTTCTAGGGGGCCTGGACATCGACATTAGGGGGTGTAAACCCTTTACAGACCCTTACCTAAGTGTTACCTAATATACTTTTTTTGGTGTTACTTAAAGTGATGCCAGAAAGGTACGGTATAATTTCAGCCAGTAGCACTCACGAGTCAAAACGTATCACTGAAAATAGGGAACATCATCATCCATTATTAGAATTTTGGGGCGGATGCAATATGTATGATATGTTAACAATTACAAAATCGTTTTTTAAAAAGTGCTTAATAAGATCCCATTCAATCTCCTTAAGAGGGATTAAAAAATGTAAAGATGATTCATTTATTTGAAATATTTTTTTATAATACACAATGCTATTTAAAGTTTTGTAACAGTTTTTCTAGTATCATGGTTATGAACCACAAAGGTTAGTTAAGTAACTACTCACAATTGATTATGTATTCACTGGTTAGGAATGTCTGTCTACGTTAAGTCAGCACACTGAACAAAAGATGAGTAATAATACATAGTTTAACCTAAAAGATTTTCACTCTTAAAACCATATGTGTGATTTCCTCTACTATAACATTGAGTCATTATACCAGCATTTAAAAAAGGCATCTTTCAAACTTTTTCAAAAAAGTATTGCACAATGTATGGAGAACCTTCCATTTCAAGGCTGTTACTAACTGTTGTAAACTCTCAAACGGTTTTGTTACTTTGTTTGAGAAACAGTCGATTTGGAAATAGCCTTTCTAAAGACTGAGGGATCCAGTCCCTGAAAATGTGGACGTCAACTCAGTAGCCTCAGTAGGCCTCTAGAGCATGATGCTGATGCAGGGGTTTGAACAATGGAGCTAGGGATTCTTTAGGTTTGGTCAGGTATAAAAGAAAGGGTTAAACCAGGTAGAAAGTCAGTTCAGGAGCAGCAACCAGCAGCACAGTGAGCAAATATGTCCAACACCAGCATGAACATGGGCAGGGTAAGCACTGGCAAGATTTCTTAGAATTATTTTTACTTTAATTTTCAGAGATTGTTATACAAAAGGGCTCTTGTGCTCTACGCACCCCTAACTACAACATGATCATTTTACTTATCCCAATAACCTGGTTACCAGTGGGACTAAATAGCGCTGCAAATTCCTCTAAAATGTTTGTTTCCTACAATTGTTTAATTCAAAGATATGATTCCCTTTTATTTTCAGGCCACCTTCTACGAGGACAGGAACTTCCAGGGCCGCTCTTATGAGTGCAGCTCCGACTGCCCTGACATGTCTTCCTACATGAGCAGGTGCCAATCCTGCAGGGTTCAGAGCGGCTGCTTCATGGGGTACGAGCGCCCCAACTACATGGGAAACCAGTTCTTCATGAGGAGGGGAGAGTACTCAGACTATCAGAGTATGATGGGAATTACCGATGGTATCAGGTCCTGCCGCATGATCCCCATGGTAAGCCATATGATATTCAGGCTGCTGTAACAGTCCCACTAGAAGTAGCCGTGTGAAGTCCATAATCACACAAATCATATTGGCCATGTGAGCTTATCAACAGTATGGTGTAGTCAGTAATTATTTCAAATATTTGCATTTCCCAAATAACAGCACCGTGGAAACTTCAGGATGAGGATCTACGAGAGGGAGAACTTCGGAGGTCAGATGCACGAGATGATGGACGACTGTGACTCCATCCAGGAGCGTTACCGTATGTCTGACTGCCAGTCCTGCAACGTGATGGACGGCCACTGGCTGATGTATGAGCAGCCCCACTTCAGAGGCAGGCAGATGTACATGAGGCCTGGAGAGTACAGGAACTTCAGAGATATGGGCATGGGAATGGGAGGCATGAGCGGTGGCATGAGGTTCATGAGCATGAGGCGTATCATGGATAACATGACTATGTAATTTTCTCAAAGGTTGAACGGAAATTGTTGATTAAATTTCTTTCAACATTTTAAAACTGCTACATTTTCTTATTTTTGTGATTGTTTTACTCAGAGCACTCCATGTTTAAACATTTCATTATTTCACTCTCCTACATCTTTAGCATTTCAGATACCTGTGTAGATATCTGTTTGTTCACAATAGATGTATGCTGATGTAAAATAATATCCAGTGATAGTTAAAATCTTTAATTTAGAAAATATTACTTGATCCTGCTATATTATTTTGCAATGCTCAATTGTAATGATTTTCTAATAAACTCACTTAGAAAAATGTAAAAAGATAACAGAGTTATCTAAAATAATAATTATAGGGTGGGAGGAAGGTTAGCAACAATTAATTTGCATTTGTTTACAAATCTCATATCTATAAAACCACGGTCAAGGTGTAATTAGACATGCAGCAAACAAGTATAAAAGTTGTACTAGGTAACAATGTGTACCTAAATGATAACCTAAATACATGGAAGAATGCCAATACAAGTGTACATTGTTAAGCAAATTATTTTTACAACTCATTTATTTACTGTTGTATATTATAATAATCACAATTCAAAAGGCACTCGCACATCTGAGCTAACTTTGTTGCAGGTGCATGGTAACAGTTGAATAAGATGAGAAAAAAGAAGAAACCCGCACACTGCTCTTGCTAGTATCACTACTCTTTATTAAGCTTTACGTATCGGCCTCAAGGCCTTTGTCAGAGCTTTTGTGTGTGTTCACAACCTGTACCCCTATGTAGACACTACTTTACCCACATACGTTCAATGTATCAAATGGCGTTGGAGTCGATGGAAAATAAGCAAGTGTTACCAAATATAAAAATGTGCATTTCATTTATTTAACCAGGTAGGCCAGTTGAGAACAAGTTCTCATTTACACCTGGCCAAGATAAAGCAAAGCAGTGCAACAAAACTGTCACGACTTCCGCCGAAGTCGGTCTCTCTCCTTGTTCGGGCAGCGTTCGGCGGTCGACGTCACCGGTCTTCTAGCCATCGCCGCTCACCCTTTCATTTTCCATATGTTTTGTCTTGTTTCCCCGCACACCTGGTTCACATTCCCTCATCAGACTAAATGTATATTACCCTCTGCTTCCCCCATGTCTGTGTGTGGAATTGTTCTTTGTGTAGGGTGTTACGCTACAGGCTGGCTTGCGCTAGGTTTGTTTCAAACCTAGGTTTGTTTGGTTCATTCATGTTACCGTGGTTGTGCTTTGTGCTGCCTCGCCTGTGCCTTTGGGCCAGGGTGTATATTAATGTTCTCCTGTTATCACACATCTCTGCTCTCCTGCGCTTGACTTCCCGGCAATCAGTCACTCACCCCGTTACAGAATTCCACACCTATCAAAGAAGTCAGCAGGAGCGGGTGCCCCCGTTGTGGGGTAAGTGACTGGTTGCTGGGAAGTCAGGCGCAGGAGAGCAGAGATGGGTGATAACAGGAGAACTTTAATATACACCCTGGCCCAAAGGTGATGCTTCAGCTGTCATGGACAGCGGTCCTGACTATGGACCGCTGGGAGAGACAGGGAGTCCCTCCAGCGCCCCCACCAGCACAACAGGGGTCTCCACTACTCGCCTCCCCTGCACCCGGTCCCAGTTGGATTCGTCTCTGTATCTGGGGACCGTCCACCCGGCTCTTTTGGGACGTGAGAGGGTGTCCGCCCCCGTCTCGTGCCTCTCGGGGAAAGCCCTGGAGTGGGCAAACGCCGTGTGGGTAGAAGGAGATGCGGCGCTGGACCACTTCGAGGTGTTTGCCCGCCGCATCCTGGCAGTCTTCGACCACCCGCCCGAGTGTAGAATGGCGGGTGAACGTCTCTTCCACCTGAGGCAGGGGACGAGGAGCGCCCAGGAGTTCGCCCTGGACTTCCGGACCCTGGCCGCCGGAGCGGGATGGAACGACAGGGCCCTGATCGACCAATACTTGGGTCAAACGTTTCGGGGAGCCTTCCACAAGCTTCCCACAATAAGTTGGGTGAATTTTGGCCCATTCCTCCTGACAGAGCTGGTGTAACTGAATCAGGTTTGTAGGACTCCTTGCTCGCACACACTTTTTCAGTTCAGCCCACACATTTTCTATAGGATTGAGGTCAGTACTGTATAGTGGCCACTCCAATACATTGACTTTGTTGTCCTTAAGCCATTTTGCCACAACTTTGGAAGTATGCTTGGGGTCAATGTCCATTTGGAAGACCCATTTGCGACCAAGCTTTAACTTCCTGACTGATGTCTTGAGATGTTGCTTCAATACATCCACATCATTTTCATCCCTCATGAAGTCATCTATTTTGTGAAGTGCACCAGTCCCTCCTGCAGCAAAGCAACCCCACAACATGATGCTGCCACCCCCATGCTTCACGGTAGGGATGGTGTTCTTCGGCTTGCAAGGCTCGCCCTTTTTCCTCCAAACATAACGATGGTCATTATGGCCAAACAGTTCAACTTTTGTTTCATCAGACCAGATGACATTTTTCCAAAAAGTACGATCTTTGTCCCCATGTGCAGTTGCAAACCGTAGTCTGGCTTTTTTTATGGCGGTTTTGGAGCAGCGGCTTTTTCCTTGCTGATCGGACTTTCAGGTTATGTCGATATAGGACTCGTTTTACTCTGGATGTAGATACTTTTGTACCTGTTTCCTCCAGGATCTTCACAAGGTCCTTTGCTGTAGTTTTGGGATTGATTTGCACTTTTCGCACCAAATTACGTTCATCTCCAGGAGACAGAACACCTCTCCTTCCTGAGCGGTATGATGGCTGCGTGGTCTCATGGTGTTTATACTTGCAGACTATTGTTTGGACAGATGAACATGGTACCTTCAGGTGTTTGGAAATTGCTCCCAAGGATGAACCAGAGGTCTTGGCTGATTTCTTTTGATTTTCCAATGATGTCAAGCTTAGAGGCACTGAGTTTGACTTCCGTCAACGGGCTTTTGTACTGGAGGAGAGAAGGGCATGTTTCATAGTTCTCAACCAATGTCTGTTCATTTGGCCGTGGCCACTGAGTGAGCATAAGTATACTTATGAAAACAATTCTCTCATCCCTTACCTGCCCGCCAGTCCAGCATCACTACTCTGGATGGTTCTGACTTAGAATATGTGGACAACTACAAATACCTAGGTTTCTGGTTAGACTGTAAACTCTCCTTCCAGACTCACATTAAGCATCTCCAATCCAAAATTAAATCCAGAATTGGCTTCTTATTTCGCAACAAAGCATCCTTCACTCATGTTGCCAAACATACCCTCGTAAAACTGACCATCCTACTGATCCTCGACTTCGGCGATGTCATTTACAAAATAGCCTCCAACACTACTCAACAAATTGGATGCAGTCTATCACAGTGCCATCTGTTTTGTCACCAAAGCCCCATATACTACCCAACACTGTGACCTGTACGCTCTCGTTGGCTGGCCCTCGCTTCATACTCGTCGCCAAACCCACTGGCTCCAGGTCATCTACAAGTCTCTGCTAGGTAAAGCCCCGCCTTATCTCAGCCTACTGGTCACCATAGCAGCATGCTCTCCAGCAGGTATATCTCACTGGTCACCCCCAAAGCCAATTCTTCCTTTGGCCGCCTTTCCTTCCAGTTCTCTGCTGCCAATAACTGGAATGAACTGCAAAAGTAACTGAAGCAAAAGACTCATATCTCCCTCACTAGCTTTAAGCACCAGCTGTCAGACCAGCTCACAGATCACTGCACCTGTACATAGCCCATCTGTAAATAGCCGATCCAACTACCTCATCCTCATACTGCATTTATTTATTATCTTGCTCCTTTGAACCCCAGTATCTCTACTTGCACATTCATCTTCTGCACATCTACCATTCCAGTATTCAATTGCTATATTGTAATTACTTCGCTACCATGGCCTATTTAAATCAAATCAAATCAACAAAAAAAATGTCACATACACATGGTTAGCAGATGTTAATGCGAGTGTAGCGAAATGCTTGTGCTTCTAGTTCCGACAATGCAGTAATAACCAACGAGTAATCTAACCTAACAATTCCACAACTACTAGCTTATACACACAAGTGTAAAGGGATAAAGAATATGTACATAAAGATATATGAATGAGTGATGGTACAAAATGGCATATGCAAGATGCAGTAGATGGTATAGAGTACAGTATATACATATGAGATGAGTAATGTAGGGTATATAAACATAAAGTGGCATAGTTTAAAGTGGCTAGTGATACATGTATTACATAAAGATGGCAAGATGCAGTAGATGATATAGAGTACAGTATATACATATACATATGAGATGAGTAATGTAGGGTATGTAAACATTATATTAAGTGGCTTTGTTTAAAGTGGCTAGTGATACATTTTTCCATAAATTTCCATCAATTCCCATTATTAAAGTGGCTGGAGTTGAGTCAGTATGTTGGCAGCGGCCACTAAATGTTAGTGGTGGCTGTTTAACAGTCTGATGGCCTATTTATTCCCACTGGTAACCATGTGTCATGACATTGCATTGTTGGGTGAGGTTCATGACCCCATAAATACCTTTCCCCCTTTTGTCTCCACTCTACAGAAGGGTCTCTTGGAAAGCCCTGTGCTACCACAGAGAACGTATGGTAACATCCAAAGGTTGTGGAATGGAACAATATTTCCCTTTCTCAATCAGTTGAAAGTGTCCATGGGTAATTAAAGAATATGATGTCAGATCAGTTGTTGTCTGGGACATTATATGGGAATAAATAGCAAATTCCTCTCAAAAGTTTTTTTCAAACAATTGTTTAAACAATTGTTTAATTCATAAATGAATGCTTTTTATTTTCAGGCCACCTTCTACGAAGACAGGAACTTCCAGGGCCGCTCTTATGAGTGCAGCTCCGACTGCCCTGACATGTCTTCCTACATGAGCAGGTGCCAATCCTGCAGAGTTCAGAGCGGCTGCTTCCTGTTGTACGAGGGCCCCAACTTCATGGGAAACTCGTACTTCATGAGGGGAGAGTACTGACTACCATAGTATGATGGGAATTACCGATGGTGTCAGGTCCTGACGCATGATCCCAATGGTAGGATGAAAATACAGTTGAAGTCGGAAGTTTACATACACCTTAGCCAAATACATTTAAACTCAGTTTTTCACAATTCCTGACATTTAATCCTAGTAAAAATTCCCTGTCTTAGGTCAGTTAGGATCACCACAATATTTTAAGGATGTGAAACGTCCGAATAATAGTAGAAAGAATGGTTTATTTCAGCTTTAATTTCATCACATTCCCAGTGGGTCAGAAGTTTACATACACTCAATTAGTATTTGGTAGCAATGCATTTAAATTGTTTAACTTGGGTAAAACGTTTCAGGTAGCCTTCCACAAGCTTCCCACAATAAGTTGGGTGAATTTTGGCCCATTCCTCCTGACAGAGCTGGTGTAACTGTGTCAGGTTTGTAGGCCTCCTTGCTCGCACATGCTTTTTCAGCTCTGCCCACACATTTTCTATGGGATTGAGGTCAGGGCTTTGTGATGGCCACTCCAATACCTTGACTTTGTTATCCTTAAGCCATTTTGCCACAACTTTGGAAGTATGCTTGGGGTCAATGTCCATTTGGAAGACCCATTTGCGACCAAGCTTTAACTTCCTGACTGATGTCTTGAGATGTTGCTTCAATATATCCACATAATTTTCCTTTCACATGAAGCCATCTATTTTGTGAAGTTCACCAGTCCCTCCTGCAGCAATGCACCCCCACAACATGATGCTGCCACCCCTGTGCTTCACGGTTGGGATGGTGTTCATCGGCTTGCAAGCCTGCCCCTTTTTCCTCCAAACTTAACGATGGTCATTATGGCCAAACAGTTCTATTTTTGTTTCCTCAGACAAGAGGACATTTCTCCAAAAAGTACGATCTTTGTCCCCATGTGCAGTTGCAAACCGAAATCTTGCATTTTTATAGCGGTTGTGGAGCAGTGACCTCTTCCTTGCTGAGCAGCCTTTCAGGTTATGTCGATATAGGTTATGTCGACGACTCGTTTTACTGTGGATATAGATACTTTTGTACCTGTTTCCTTCAGCATCTTCACAAGGTCCTTTGCTGTTGTTCTGGGATTGATTTGCACTTTTCTCACCAAAGTACGTTAATCTCCTTCCTGAGCAATTTGACGGCTGCGTGGTCCCATGGTGTTTATACTTGCGTACTATTGTTTGTACAGATGAACGTGGTACCTTCAGGTGTTTGGAAATTGCTCCCAATGATGAACCAGACTTGTGGAGGTCTACAATTTTTTTCTGAGGTCTTGGCTGATTTCTTTTGATTTTCCCATGATGTCAAGCAAAGAGGCAATGAGTTTGAAGGTAGGCCTTGTAATACATCCATAGTTACACCTTCAATTGACTCAAATTATGTCAATTAGCCTATCAGAAGCTTCTAAAGCCATGACATAATTTTCTGGAATTTTCCAATCTGTTTAAAGGCACAGTGTCACGCCCTGGCCTTAGTATTCTTTGTTTTCTTTATTATTTTAGTTAGGTCAGGGTGTGACATGGGTAATTTATGTGGGTTTGTAGTGTCCAGGGTGATTGTAAGGTTTAGGGGGTTTATTTAGAGTAGTTGGGTTTATGTTTAGTATAGTTGTCTAGCTGTGTCTATGTTGTGAGTAGTTGTCTAGGAAAGTCTATGGTTGCCTGAATGGGTTCCCAATTAGAGACAGCTGGTTTCTGTTGTCTCTGATTGGGAGCCATATTTAAGGTAGCCATGGGCTTTAGTTTGTTGTGGGGAATTGTCTATGTCTGAACGTTTGTAGCCTGTGTGTGTGCACTACGTTTATTAGCTTCACGGTCGTTTATTGTTTTTGTTAGTTTGTAAGTGTTTTGTTTCGTTTTGCCTTCTTCTATAATAAAAGGAAGATGGCTTATTTTCCACATGCTGCGTTTTGGTCCGTCTCTCCTCCACACGATCGTGACACACAGTCAACTTAGTGTATGTAAACTTCTGACCCACTGGAATTGTGATACAGTGAATTATAAGTGAAATAATCTGTCTGTAAACAAAATGACTTGTGTCATGCACAAACTAGATGTCCTAACCGACTTGCCAAAACTATAGTTTGTTATCAAGAAATTTGTGGAGTGTTTGAAAAACAAGTTTAATTGACTCCAACCTAAGTGTATGTAAACTTCCGACTTCAACTGTATGTCATATTAAAATAGACGTATCTTGTCATTGAAAATAAAACTCATATTACAAAGGATTTATATATAATTTCTCTGATCAATAAAACCTGTTATTTTCCGCTAACAGCACAGAGGAAACTTCAGGATGAGGATCTACGAGAGGGAGAACTTTGGAGGTCAGATGCACGAGATGATGGAATACTGTGACTCCATCCAGGAGCGTTACCGCATGTTCGACTGCCAGTCCTGCAACGTGATGGACGGCCACTGGCTGATGTACGAGCAGCCCCACTATAGAGGCAGGCAGATGTACATGAGGCCTGGAGAGCACAGGAGCTTCAGAGTTATGGGCATGGGAATGGGAAGCATGAGCTTCATGAGCATGAGGCGTATCATGGACAGCATGTCTATGTAATTTCCTCAAACGTTGAACGAAAATTGTTGATTAAATTCATTTTAAAATGTTAACAATACTCGTCTGTTTTTCTCTTTCTTTTACTCAGGGCAATACAGCTTTAAGCATTTCACTATTTCACTCCCTACATTTAACATTTAAATGGTTCTGTATAGATATGATTGTGTACAATAGATGCATACTGGATGGAAAGTGATATCCAATAATATCTCAGATCTTTAATTTAGAATAGATTACTCGATCCTGCAATGTTATTTTGCAATGCACAATAAAGTATTTACAAAGTAAGATAAGAGTCATCTAAAACAATATTTATATGGTGAAATGAAGGCTAGCACAAATTAATTTGCATTTGTTTACAAATCTTACATTTTCACAACTCATTTACTTGATTGCACAATCGGAGAGCCCAGCCAACAGCAAGTAGCAGGTATCCAGACGGGAGATGACAAGTACCATGTCATGTGGTTCTTTAAAGAGTAACCATCTAACCTATCACATCTATAAACAGTCAACTTATTAACATAACCTTGTATCATATCACCATTTTGAACAGTCGTAACCTCCTTGTATCATATCACCATTTTGAACAGTCGTAACCTCCTTGTGTCATATCTGCTCCTGCTACGCCCTCTGGTTTTCATCCCGTGTCTTCTTGACCTGCAGTTACTCCCCCTGTACACTCTCTTCCTCTCCCTCTCTCTCTGTGTGTGATTGTGTGGTTGGAGACAGGTGTGCTGGAGTCAGAGCAGATCCCTACCAGCTGCAAGTTGACGCTTGAAGTTAGTGAGGGAGATATAAGTCTCCATCTTCAGTGATTTTTGCAATTCGTTCCAGTCACAGGCAGCCGAGAACTGGAAGGAAAGGCGGCCAAATGAGGTGTTGGCTTTTGGGATGATCAGTGAGATATACCTGCTGGAGTGCGTGCTACGGGTGGGTGTTGTTATCGTGACCAGTGAACTGAGATAAGGCGGAGCTTTACCTAACATGGACCTATAGATGACATGGAGCCAGTGGGTCTGGCGACGAATATGTAGCGAGGGCCAGCCGACTAGAGCATACAGGTCGCAGTGGTGGGTGGTATAAGATGTTTTAGTAACAAAACGGATGGCACTATGATAAACTGCATCTAGTTTGCTGAGTAGAGTATTGGAAGCTTTTTTGTAGATGACATCGCCGAAGTCGAGGATCGATAGGATAGTCAGTTTTACTAGGGTAAGTTTGGCGGCGTGAGTGAAGGAGGCTTTGTTGCGAAATAGAAAGCCGATTCTTGATTTGATTTTGGGTTGGAGATGTTTAATATGAGTCTGGAAGGAGAGTTTACAGTCTAGCCAGACACCTATGTATTTATAGATGTCCACATATTCTAGGTCGGAACCGTCCAGGGTGGTGATGCTAGTCGGGCGGGCGGGTGCAGGCAGCGAACAGTTGAAAAGCATGCATTTGGTTTTACTAGCTTTTAAGAGCAGTTGGAGGCCACAGAAGGAGTGTTGTATGGCATTGAAGCTCGTTTGGAGGTTAGATAGCACAGTGTCCAAGGAAGGGCCAGAAGTATACAGAATGGTGTCGTCTGCGTAGAGGTGGATCAGGGAATCGCCCGCAGCAAGAGCAACATCATTGATATATACAGAGAAAAGAGTCGGCCCGAGAATTGAACCCTGTGGTAGAGACTGCCAGAGGACCGGACAACATGCCCTCCGATTTGACACACTGAACTCTGTCTGCAAAGTAGGTGGTGAACCAGGCAAGGCAGTCATCAGAAAAACCGAGGCTACTGAGTCTGCCGATAAGAATATGGTGATTGACAGAGTCAAAAGCCTTGGCCAGGTCGATGAAGGCGGCTGCACAGTTACTGTCTTCTATCGATGGCGGTTATGATATCATTTAGTACCTTGAGCGTGGCTGAGGTGCACCCATGACCAGCTCGGAAACCGGATTGCACAGCGGAGAAGGTACGGTGGGATTCGAGATGGTCAGTGATCTGTTTATTAACTTGGCTTTCGAAGACCTTAGAAAGGCAGGTGTCACGTTCTGACCATAGTTCTTTTGTGTTTTCTTTGTTTTAGTGTTGGTCAGGACGTGAGCTGAGTGGGCATTCTATGTTGTGTGTCTAGTTTGTCCGTTTCTATGTATGGCCTGATATGGTTCTCAATCAGAGGCAGGTGTTAGTCATTGTCTCTGATTGGGAACCATATTTAGGTAGCTTGTTTTGTGTTGGGTTTTGTGGGTGGCTGTCTTTGTGTTCTCTGCACCAGATAGGACTGTTTCGGTTTTGCCACGTTTGTTATTTTGTATTGTATAGTGTTCACGTTTATCGTCTTTTATTAAACATGTTGAACACGAACTACGCTGCGTCTTGGTCCGATCCCTGCTACACCTCCTCTTCAGACGAAGAGGAGGAAGGCTGCCGTACAGAACCACCCACCAAAACCGGACCAAGCAGCGTGGTAAGGGACAGCAGCAGCAGCGGCCTAGTACACAGGACTCCTGGACATGGGAGGAAATTCTGGACGGTAAGGGACCCTGGGCTAAAGCTGGAGAATAGCGCCGCTCTCGTGAAGAGCTGGAGGCAGCTAAAGCCGAGAGACGGTGGTATGAGGAGGCAGCACGGAAGCGTGGCTGGAAGCCAGAGAGGCACCCCCAAAAATGTATTGGGGGGGGCACACGGGGAGTGTGGCGAAGTCAGGTAGGAGACCTGCGCCAACTTCCCGTGTTTACCGTGGAGAGCGAGAGTATGGGCAGACACCGTGTTATGCGGAAGAGCGCACGGTGTCTCCTGTACGTGTGCATAACCCGGTGCGGTACATCCCAGCTCCTCGTATCGGCCGGGCTAGAGTGGGCATCGAGTCAGGTGCCATGAAGCCGGCTCAACGCATCTGGTCTCCAGTGCGTCTCCTCGGGCCGGTGTACATGGCACCAGCCTTACGCATGGTGTCCCCGGTTCGCCAGCACAGCCCAGTGCGGGTTATTCCATCTCCACGCACTGGCCTGGCTACGGGGAGCATTCAACCAGGTAAGGTTGGGCAGGATCGGTGCTCAAGAGCTCCAGTACGCCTTCACGGTCCGGTATATCCTGGGCCACCTCCTCGCACCAGCCCAGTACCCCCAGTGCCAACACCACGCACCAAGCCTCCTGTGCGTCTCCAGAGCCTTGTACGCCCTGTTGCTGCTCCCCGTACTAGCCTTGAGGTGCGTGTCCTTAGCCCGGTACCACCAGTTCCGGCACCACGCCTACTGTGCGCCTCAGCAGGTCAGAGTCTGCCGTCTGCCCAGCGCTGCCTGCGCCGCCCGCCTGCCCAGCGCCGCCTGAGCCGCCCGTCTGCCCAGCGCCGTCTGAGCCGCCCGTCTGCCTAGCGCCATCTGAGCCGCCCGTCTGTCCTGAGCCGCCAGAGCCGCCCGTCTGTCCTGAGCCGCCAGAGCCGCCCGTCTGTCCTGAGCCGCCAGAGCCGTCCGTCAGTCCTGAGCCGCCAGAGCCGTCCGCCAGTCAGGAGCCGCCAGAGCCGCCCGCCAGTCAGGAGCCGCCAGAGCCGCCCGCCAGTCAGGAGCCGCCCGCCAGTCAGGAGCTGCATGAGCCGCCTTCCAGTCATGAGCTGCCCTCCAGTCCTGAGCTGCCCTCCAGTCCTGAGCTGCCCCTCGGTCATGAGCTACCCCTCGGTCATGAGCTACCCCTCGGTCATGAGCTGCCCCTCGGTCATGAGCTGCCCCTCGGTCATGAGCTGCCCCTCGGTCATGAGCTGCCCCTCGGTCATGAGCTGCCCCTCGGTCATGAGCTGCCCTTCAGTCCGGAGCTGTCCCTCAGTCCGGAGGAGTTTCCTCAGTTATGAGGCGCCCCTCAGTCCAGAGGCGCTCCTCAGTCCAGTGGGGCCCTTTGTTAGGGTTTCTAGGCCAAGGTCGGACGCTAAGGAGGTGGACAAAGACAATGGTGGAGTGGGTTTATAGGTTTAGGTTGTGCGGTCGGAGTCCGCACCTTGGGGGGGGTACTGTCACGTTCTGACCATAGTTATTTTGTGTTTTCTTTGTTTTAGTGTTGGTCAGGACGTGAGCTGGGTGGGCATTCTATGTTGTGTTTCTAGTTTGTCCGTTTCTATGTATGGCCTGATATGGTTCTCAATCAGAGGCAGGTGTTAGTCATTGTCCCTGATTGGGAACCATATTTAGGTAGCTTGTTTTGTGTTGGGTTTTGTGGGTGGTTGTCTTCTGTCTTTGTGTTCTCTGCACCAGATAGGACTGTTTCGGTTTTGCCACGTTTGTATTGTATAGTGTTAACGTTTATCGTTTTCTATTAAACATGTTGAACACGAACTACGCTGCGTCTTGGTCCGATCCCTGCTACACCTCCTCTTCAGACGAAGAGGAGGAAGGCTGCCATTAGAGCAGGGCGGGATGGATATAGGTCTGTAACAGTTTGGGTCCAGGGTGTCTCCCCCTTTGAAGAGGGGGATGACCGCCGCAGCTTTCCAATCCTTGGGGATCTCAGACGATATGAAAGAGGTTGAACAGGCTGGTAATAGGGGTTGCGACAATGGTGGCGGATAGTTTCAGAAATAGAGGGTCTAGATTGTCATTCCCAGCTGATTTATATGGGTCCAGGTTTTGCAGCTCTTTCAGAACATCTGCTATCTGGATTTGGGTAAAGGAGAAGCTGGGGACGCTTGGGCGAGTAGCTGCGGGGGTGGCGGAGCTGTTGGCCCGAGGTTGGAGTAGCCAGGTGGCAGGCATGGCCAGCCGTTGAGAAATGCTTGAAGTTTGATTATCATGGATTTATCGGTGGTGACTGTTACCTAGCCTCAGTACAGTGGGCAGCTGGGAGGTGCTCTTGTTCTCCATGGACTTTACAATGTCCCAGAACTTTTTGGAGTTAGAGCTACAGGATGCACATTTCTGCTTGAAAAAGCTAGCCTTTGCTTTCCTGACTGACTGCGTATATTGGTTCCTGACTTCCCTGAACAGTTGCATATCGCGGGGACTATTCGATGCTATTGCAGTCCGCCACAGGATGTTTTTGTGCTGGTCGAGGGCAGTCAGGTCTGGAGTGAACCAAGGGCTATATCTGTTCTTAGTTCTGCATTTTTTGAACGGGGCATGCTTATCTAAGATGGTGAGGAAGTTACTTTTAAAGAATGACCAGGCATCCTCAACTGACGGGATGAGGTCAATATCCTTCCAGGATACCCGGGCCAGGTCAATTAGAAAGGCCTGCTCGCAGAAGTGTTTTAGGGAGCGTTTGACAGTGATGAGGGGTGGTCGTTTGACTGCGGACCCGTAGCGGATACAGGCAATGATCGCTGAGATCCTGATTGAAGACAGCAGAGGTGTATTTGGAGGGCAAGTTGGTCAGGATAATGTCTATGAGGGTGCCCATGTTTACGGATTTAGGGTTGTACCTGGTGGGTTCCTTGATGTGTGTGAGATTGAGGGCATCTAGCTTAGATTGTAGGACGGCCGGGGTGTTAAGCATATCCCAGTTTAGGTCACCTAACAGAACAAACTCTGAAGCTAGATGGGGGGCGATCAATTCACAAATGGTGTCCAGGGCACAGCTGGGAGCTGAGGGGGGGGGGGGGGGGGGGTCGGTAGCAGGCAGCAACAGTGAAAGACTTATTTCTGGAGAGATTAATTTTTAAAATTAGAAGTTCGAACTGTTTGGGTATGGACCTGGAAAGTATGACAGTATGACAGGCCTCCCCCTTTGGCAGTTCTATCTTGATGGAAAATGTTATAGTTGGGTATGGAAATCTCAGAATTTTTGGTGGCCTTCCTAAGCCAGGATTCAGACACGGCAAGGACATCAGGGTTGGCAGAGTGTGCTAAAGCAGTGAGTAAAACAAACTTAGGGAGGGGGCTTCTGATGTTGACATGCATGAAACCAAGGCTTTTTCGATCACAGAAGTCAACAAATGAGGGTGCCTGGGGACATGCAGGGCCTGGGTTTACCTCCACATCACCCGAGGAACAGAGGAGGAGTAGGATGAGGGTGCGGCTAAAGGCTATCAAAACTGGTCGCCTAGAGCGTTGGGGACAAAGAATAAAAGGAGCAGATTTCAGGGCGTGGTAGAATAGATTCAGGGCATAATGTGCAGACAGGGGTATGGTGGGGTGCGCGTACAGCGGAGGTAAGCCCAGGCACCGGGTGATGATAAGAGAGATTGTATCTCTGGGCATGCTGGTTATAATGGGTGAGGGCATCGCATGTGTGGGTGGTGGGACAAAGGAGGTGTCAGAGGTATGAAGAGTGGAACTAGTGGCTCCATTGTAAACTAAAACAATGATAACTAACGTGAACAACAGTATACAAGGCATATTGACATTTGAGAGAGTCATACAGCGAGGCATAAAGTAAATCGCAGGTATTGATTGGGAGAGCTAGCTAAGACAACAGGTGAGACAGCAACAGCTAATCAGCTAACACAACAGCAGGTAAAATGGCAATGACTAGGCAGAGAGGGTCGGATTAACTACACCCAGAGCCCGCGGCTGGGGCCGACAGATAAAATAAATAAACAGAATGGAATACCGTGAATTAATGGACAGTCCAGCAGGCATCAGCTATGTAGCCAAGTGATCATAGTTTCCAGGGCGCAGCAGTAGATGGAACAGGGAAGCCGTGGAGTAGTCACCACTACGCTAGCACGCGGGCGACACTGCGTTTAAAGTTAGTAGCCCGGGGCTAGTAGGAGCGTCTGCTCCGACGGAGGCAGGTTGAAGGCACAGCGGATGGAGTATTCGTCGGTGGTGCGGCGGGGCGCCGTGTCGACAGAGGATCCAAGCCAGATGGCGAAAGAGGTATTGTAGAATTTAGTTTGCTAGCCGGGAGATGCGCCTGGCTCACGGCTAACTGGTGCTAGCTTCGTGGCAGGGGCGTTAGCCACTAGCTAGCTGTGAAGATCAGAAGTGGTGGTCCAGGGATTAGATTTGTTACTCTTCAATAACACAGACCCCAGAGCAAATCAGGGGGAGAAAAATAGGTTTATTCAAAGAGGACAATTCATGGATGTTATGCTGAGAGGTACTCACACCTGAGAGGTGTTCATTCTCCCCTGTCCTCAGTGATTCTCTCCACAGAACAAAGAGACAGGATGTAGTTTTATAATCCAACCCTAGCCTGTGGTTGACCAATTAGATTTCCTTGCAATAAAACTGGGCCAATGGCCAAATAACAAGTATCCTGTTTCAGGCTCAATGCCTAGACAAATTCCTCCCATGTCTCTGACCCATTGATCATTAATTCCCTATTACAGAAAAAACACTATTTTCATTTATCGTTAATTCCCTCTTGACCGTTAGTCCTCTGCGTTGTGTATTATCTTAAAATATTCTTACAAAGGGAAACCCAGTGACACAAACCTCCCAGACGAGCTGAACGCCTTCTATGCTCACATCGAGGCAAACAACACTGAACAAGGTATGAGAGCCCCTGCTGTCCCAGACGACTGTGTGATCATGCGCAGACCAGCTGGCAAATGTCTTCACTGACATTTCCAACATCTCCTTGTTTCAGTCTGTAATCCCAACATGATTCAAGCATACCACCATTGTCCATGTTCCTAAGAACTCAACGGTAACCTGCCTAAATGACTATCATCCTGTTGCATTCACACCTGTAACTATAAAATGCATCGAAGGATGGTCATGGCACATCGATACCATCATCCCAGGAGTTGTGTGCTTAGTGCCTTCCTGTACTCGCTGTTCACCCATGACTGTGTGGCCACACACAACTCCAACACCATCAACAAGTTTGCGGACGACACGATGGTGTTAGGCCTGATCACCGACAACGATGAGACCTGGCAGTGTAGTGCCAGGACAACAATCTTTCCATCAATGTAAGCAAGACAGAGGACCTGATCATGGACTACAGGGAACGCAGCGCAGCGAGCACACCCCCATCCACACACACACACACACACACACACACACATACATACAAAACACACACACACATGCATATTGATGCCACACACACCATTTCACTGTCCACATACGCTGCTGACACTATTTATTACAGTGCCTTCAGAAAGTATTCACACCCTTCCCTTTTTCCTTATTTTGTTGTGTTACAGCCTGAATTTTGAATAGAATAAATTGAGATTTTGTGTCACTGATCTACACACAATACCCCATAATGGCAAACGTGGAATTTTGTTTGTAGAAAATTGTTAAATACAAAATGTAAAGCTGGAATATCTTCAATCAATAGGTATTCAACACCTTTGTTATGGCAAGCCTAAATAAGGAGTATAAATGTGCTTAAAAAATCGCATAATAAGTTGGATGGACTCATTCCGTGTTCAATAATAGTGGTTAACATGATTTTGGAATAACTACCCCATCTCTGTACCCCACATGTACAATTATCTGTAAGGTCCCTCAATTTAATAGTGAATTTCAAGCACATTTTCAACCACAAAGACATGAACATTTTCAAACCTTCGCAAAGAAGGACACCGATAGGTAGATGTGTAAAAAATTAAAAAGTAGACTCTGAATATCCCTTTGAGCATGGTGAAGTTATTAATTAGGCTGCGGATGGTGTATCAATACACCCAGTCACTACAAAGATACAGGTGTTCTTCCTAACTCAGTTGCCGGAGAAGAAGGAAACTGCTCAGGGATTACAGTATTTAATGGTTGTTGTATGAGAAAACTGAGGATGGTTAAACAACATTGCAGTTACTCCACAATACTAACCCAATGACAGAGTGAAAAGAAGAAAGCCTGTACAGAATAAAAATATATGGCAAAGGAATTACATTTTTGTCCTGAATACAAAGCATTATTTTTGGGGCAAATCCAACACAACACATCACTGAGTACCACTCTTAATATTTTCAAGCGTGGTGGTGGCTGCATCATGTTATGGGTATGCTTGTCATCGGCAAGGATTAGGGAGTTTTTTGGGTTAAAAAGAAATGGAATACAGCTGTAAGCACAGGCAAAATCTTAGAGGAAAACCTGGTTCAATCTACTGGGAGACTAATTCACCTTTCAGCAGGACAATAACCTAAGGCACAAGGCCAAATCTACGAATTCACCTTTCAGCAGGACAATAACCTAAAACACATGGCCAAATCTACACTGGAGTTGCTTACCAAGACAACATTGAATGTTCCTGAGTGTTCGAGTTACAGTTTTGAGTTAAATCGGCTTGAAACTCTATGGCAAGACTTGAAAATGCCTGACTATCGATGTCACATTGAGCTGGGTGAATGGAATGAATGACAGTCATCCAGTATGCTGTAATAGAAATAAGGCCATGCTCATGAAAAAATATATTATCCTCCCTCATCTTAAATGTCAACGACCGCCACTGATGTAAATATTACCTCAACTACCTTGTACCCCTGCACATTGACTCGGTACCGGGACTCCTTGTATATAGCCTCATTATAGTTATTTAGTGTGTTACTATTTTCTACTTTATTTGCAAATTTTCTTACTTTTTAAGTCTGTATTGTATGGAAAAGTCTCGCAAGTAAGCATTTCAAGGTAAAGTCTATACCTATTGTATTCGGAGAATGTGACAAATCAAACTGTATTTGATTCGAAGAACAAAATGGTGAGCTAAATAATGAGTGTGTGTGTGTGTTCAGATTGATTAATCTGAACTGAAATGTGTGTGTTTGGGGTGGGGGTTCTACTGAGCTATATGGATTTTTTTAAGAACGTCAGACCAAGGATCATTTAGCTATTTGATTTGGAATTTTAAGACCACTTTAAGTATCAAAAGAATATGTAAAAAATATTTGATGAAAACAAATATGTGGCCTTACTGCTATTAGCCCATACAAACGCATGGAACAACAGATAGTCCCCCCAAAAAATATATAGGAAGTTTGTTCTGAAGTCTCTGTCCTATATCTGAGAGATATAAGAAAGATAAGGAAACTTTATTTAACACCTTATTTTTGGCACTAAACAGACTCCATATATACTTCCATTCATTTTTTCAACTGGTACCGGGGGACCTTCAGACGAGTCTTGTGAGGCCTGTGGGGGTCATAGAATCTCATCTTTCCATAGAGGGGTCATACTAGTTTTTAGGCCGAACCGTTCGGATGCTACAGACAATTTTGTGAGAAGACTGATTTTTGGAATGTCTCATGGTCTGACAAACCACTCTAGCTTTGTCACCTTTCACTACAGATGCGGAAGAGTGACATACGTAGGGGATGTGGTTATTTGAGACGCATCCAATGCAAAAAAAACAGATATCTGTAGCTTAAATTGACAGGCTTGTATTGGATTTGACAGGCTAATTAGATTTCTAGGGGGCCTGGACATCGACATTAGGGGGTGTAAACCCTTTACAGACCCTTACCTAAGTGTTACCTAATTTACCTTTTTTGGTGTTACTTAAAGTGATGCCAGAAAGGTACGGTATAATTTCAGCCAGTAGCACTCACGAGTCAAAACGTATCACTGAAAATAGGGAACATCATCATCCATTATTTGAATTTTGGGGGGGATGCAATATGTATGATATGTTAACAATTACAAAATTGTAAAATATGTTACAAATTTGTAAGTGCTTAATAAGATCCTGTTCAATCTCCTTAAGAGGAATTAAAAAATGTAAAGATGATTTCTTTATTTGAAATATTTTTTATAATACACAATGCTATTTAAAGTTTTGTAACAGTTTCTCTAGTATCATGGTTATGAACCACAAAGGTTAGTTAAGTAACTACTCACAATTGATTATGTATTCACTGGTTAGGAATGTCTGTCTACGTTAAGTCAGCACACTGAACAAAAGATGAGTAATAATACATAGTTTAACCTAAAAGATTTTCACTCTTAAAACCATGTGTGTGATTTCCTCTACTATAACATTGAGTCATTATACCAGCATTTAAAAAAGGCATCTTTCAAACCTTTCCAAAAAAGTATTGCACAATGTATGGAGAACCTTCCATTTCAAGGCTGTTACTAACTGTTGTAAACTCTCAAACGGTTTTGTTACTTTGTTTGAGAAACAGTCGATTTGGAAATAGCCTTTCTAAAGACTGAGGGATCCAGTCCCTGAAAATGTGGACGTCAACTCAGTAGCCTCAGTAGGCCTCTAGAGCATGATGCTGATGCAGGGGTTTGAACAATGGAGCTAGGGATTCTTTAGGTTTGGTCAGGTATAAAAGAAAGGGTTAAACCAGGTAGAAAGTCAGTTCAGGAGCAGCAACCAGCAGCACAGTGAGCAAATATGTCCAACACCAGCATGAACATGGGCAGGGTAAGCACTGGCAAGATTTCTTAGAATTATTTTTACTTTAATTTTCAGAGATTGTTATACAAAAGGGCTCTTGTGCTCTACGCACCCCTAACTACAACATGATCATTTTACTTAAAATGTTTGTTTCCTACAATTGTTTTATTCAAAGATATGATTCCCTTTTATTTTCAGGCCACCTTCTACGAGGACAGGAACTTCCAGGGCCGCTCTTATGAGTGCAGCTCCGACTGCCCTGACATGTCTTCCTACATGAGCAGGTGCCAATCCTGCAGGGTTCAGAGCGGCTGCTTCATGGGGTACGAGCGCCCCAACTACATGGGAAACCAGTTCTTCATGAGGAGGGGAGAGTACTCAGACTACCAGAGTATGATGGGAATTACCGATGGTATCAGGTCCTGTCGCATGATCCCCATGGTAAGCCATATGATATTCAGGCTGCTGTAACAGTCCCACTAGAAGTAGCTGTGTGAAGTCCATAATCACACAAATCATATTGGCCCTGTGAGCTTATCAACAGTATGGTGTAGTCAGTAATTATTTCAAATATTTGTATTTCCCAAATAACAGCACCGTGGAAACTTCAGGATGAGGATCTACGAGAGGGAGAACTTCGGAGGTCAGATGCACGAGATGATGGACGACTGTGACTCCATACAGGAGCGTTACCGTATGTCTGACTGCCAGTCCTGCAACGTGATGGACGGCCACTGGCTGATGTATGAGCAGCCCCACTTCAGAGGCAGGCAGATGTACATGAGGCCTGGAGAGTACAGGAACTTCAGAGATATGGGCATGGGAATGGGAGGCATGAGCGGTGGCATGAGGTTCATGAGCATGAGGCGTATCATGGATAACATGACTATGTAATTTTCTCAAAATTGTTGATTAAATTTATTTCAACATTTTAAAACTGCTACATTTTCTTATTTTTGTGATTGTTTTACTCAGAGCACTCCATGTTTAAACATTTCATTATTTCACTCTCCTACATCTTTAGCATTTCAAATTTCTGTGTAGATATTTGTTTGTTCACAATAGATGTATGCTGATGTAAAATAATATCTAGCGATATTTAAAATCTTTAATTTAGAAAATATTACTTGATCCTGCCATATTATTTTGCAATGCACAATTGTAATGATTTTCAAATAAACTCACTTAGAAAAATGTAAAAAGATAACAGAGTTATCTAAAATAATAATTCTAGGGTAGGAGGAAGGTTAGCAACAATTAATTTGCATTTGTTTACAAATCTCATATCTATAAAACCACGGTCAAGGTGTAATTAGACATGCAGCAAACAAGTATAAAAGTTGTACTAGGTAACAATGTGTACCTAAATGATTACCTAAATACATGGAAGAATGCCAATACAAGTGTACATTGTTAAGCAAATTATTTTTACAACTCATTTATTTACTGTTGTATATTATAATAATAAAAATTCAAAAGGCACTCGCACATCTGAGCTAACTTTGTTGCAGGTGCATGGTAACAGTTGAATAAGATGAGAAAAAAGAAGAAACCCAATAGATGTATGCTGAAAAAGAAGAAAGTATCACTACTCTTTATTAAGCTTTACGTATCGGCCTCAAGGCCTTTGTCAGAGATTTTGTGTGTGTTCACAACCTGTACCCCTATGTAGACACTACTTTACCCACATACGTTCAATGTATCAAATGGGGTTGGAGTCGATGGAAAATAAGCAAGTGTTACCAAATATAAAAATGTGCATTTCATTTATTTAACCAGGTAGGCCAGTTTAGAACAAGTTCTCATTTACAACTGCGACCTGGCCAAGATAAAGCAAAGCAGTGCAACAAAACTGTCACGACTTCTGCCGAAGTCGGTCCCTCTCCTTGTTCGGGCAGCGTTCGGCGGTCGACGTCTCCTGTCTTCTAGCCATCGCCGCTCCACCTTTCATTTTCCATTTGTTTTGTCTTGTTTCCCCGCACACCTGGTTCACATTCCCTCATCAGACTAAATGTATATTACCCTCTGCTTCCCCCATGTCTGTGTGTGGAATTGTTCTTTGTGTAGGGTGTTACGCTACAGGCTGGCTTGCGCTAGGTTTGTTCCAAACCTAGGTTTGTTTGTTTTTTCATGTTACCGTAGTTGTGCTTTGTGCTGCCTCGCCTGTGCCTTTGGGCCAGGGTGT
This sequence comes from Salvelinus alpinus, assembly GCF_045679555.1. Classification (NCBI taxonomy): domain Eukaryota; kingdom Metazoa; phylum Chordata; class Actinopteri; order Salmoniformes; family Salmonidae; genus Salvelinus; species Salvelinus alpinus. The sequence goes on from NC_092105.1 coordinate 33,556,216, forward strand.
ATATTAACTTCTAATGGCTGCAGGGGCAGTATTGAGTAGCTTGGATGAAAGGTGCACAGAGGTGCCCAGAGTAAACGGCCTGCTCCTTAGTCCCAGTTGCTAATATATTCATAGTATTATTCATATTGGATAGAAAACACTCTGAAGTTTCTAAAACTGTTTGAATTATGTCTGTGAGTATAACAGAACTCATATGGCAGGCAAAAACCTGAGAAGTTCCACTTCCTGTTTGAATTGCTTCTGAGGTGTCAGATTTTCAACCATGCTCTCAATTGAAATAACAGCGAGATATAGATGAGTTTTCACTCCCTACGGCTTCCACCAGATGTCAATAGTCAACAGAACTTTGTCTGATGACTCTAATGTGAAGGGGGGCCGAAGGAGACAGGAATGAGTAATTATTTCCACGAGCTGATCATGCATTCACCATGCGCCTTCACATGAGGAGAACGTCCGTTCCATCGCTCTTCTGAAGTCAATTTAATTTTCTGGTTGGAACGTTATTCAAGATGTATGTTAACAACATTCTAAAGATTGATTCAGTACATCGTTTGACATGTTTCTACTGACTGTTACAGAACTTTTGGACATTTCGTCACGTTATAGTGGAGGCGCTTTCTGACTTTAGAATTGTTTACCGTAAATTGTTGATTAAATTCATTTTAAAATGTTAACAATACTCGTCTGTTTTTCTCTTTCTTTTACTCAAGGCAATTCAGCTTTAAGCATTTCACTCCCTACATTTAACATTTAAATGGTTCTGTATAGATATGATTGTGTACAATAGATGCATGCTGGATGGAAAGTGATATCCAATGATATCTCAGATCTTTAATTTAGAATAGATTACTCGATCCTGCAATGTTATTTTGCAATGCACAATTAAGTATTTTAAAATTAACTTACTTTACAAAGTAAGATAAGAGTCATCTAAACAATACTTAAATGGTGAAATGAAGGCTAGCACAAATTAATTTGCATTTGTTTACAAATCTTACATTTTCACAACTCATTTACTTGATTGCACAATCGGAGAGCCCAGCAACAGAAATACTCATCATAAATTTTGATGAAAGATACATGTTTTACATAGAATTAAAGATACACTTGTTCTTAATGCAACCGCTGTGTCAGATTTCAAAAAGCTTTACGGCAAAACACAATATTCAATAATCTGAAAACAGCGTTCAGCCACAAAAGCAAGCCATACAGTTACCCGCCCAAATTGTGCAGTCAACAAAACTCATAAAAAGCATTATAAATCTTCACTTACCTTTGCTGATCTTTGTCGGAATGCACTCCCAGGACTCCCACTTCCACAAGAAATGTTCATTTTTTTCGGTAATGTCCATCATTTGTCCAAATAGCTATTTTTGTTGCGTGTTTGGTATACAAATCCAACGTCAGGGAAGCGCGTTCACTAAAACCTGACGAAATGTCCAAAAGTTCCGTAACAGTCCGTAGAAACATGTCAAACGATGTATTGAATCAATCTTTAGAATGTTTTTAACATAAATCTTGAATAACGTTCCAACCGGAGAATTACATTGACTTCAGATGAGCGATGGAACGGAGCTCCCTCTCATGTGAACGCGCATGGTCAAAGAATGGTCACCTCATGGCAGACCTGACTAATTCTCCTCTCATCCGGCCCCCCTTCATAGTAGAGTCATCAGACAAAGTTCTACAGACTGTTGACATCTAGTGGAAGCCGTAAGAAGTGAAAACTCATCCATATCTCGCTGTGATTTCAATGGGAGCTTGGTTGAAAATCTACCAGCCTCAGAATTTCCACCTCCTGTTTGGATTTTTTCTCAGGTTTTTGCCTGCCATACTCACAGACATAATTCAAACAGTTTTAGAAACGTCTGTGTTTTCTATCCAATACTAATAATAATATGCATATATTAGCAACTATGACTGAGGAGCAGGCCGTTTACTCTGGGCACCTCTGTGCACCTTTCATCCAAGCTACTCAATACTGCCCCTGCAGCCATAAGAAGTTAAAGTACTTTACTTAGGACAGCTAATCAGATTGTCCAGGAGGTGAGTTTATCGTCTCCACCTCGTATTGAGATTCAAAGTTCAAACCATTTTAAATGTGTAGTTGCCGCTTCACGCTTTTTATGGTTCAATGTGTTAATTTCTTTACCCATCATTTTATAACTTTTGCTCGAAAGGGGTGGGCCTGGTCGGCTGGCACACCTCCTGACCGGTGATTACTCACTGTGCAAAGTTATGGAAAACAATTATTTTATAGCTTCTCAAATCACATACCTCTTTAAACAAAAACACTAAATTATTCATATTACACGCACATCCCATTGTGTAGAAACTTCAGCTATGTAGTGTGTGTACTTTGCAAGTTACAGTATTTCCTTTATAACTAACAGATGCTGGGAGTTGAGAAGCAGGTGCATGTGGTGAGTTTAATAATATAATGAACATGTAACGATATAAGACAAGAGTAGTATCTAGACAAAACACAGTCAATACTGCCTGGGGAGTGACAGATATAGGGGAGGTAATTAGTGAAGTGATGGAGTCCAGGTTAGTCTCAATGGTTGTCAGAGCCAGTGATTAGTAAACCGGCAACATCGAGTACCGGCGAGGGAGTTGATGTGACAATACATTTTTTATGACATCACAAAATAAAACAAAATGAGTGTTCTATAGATCACCTCTGACCATTCCCTACATTCTAAATATTGTTCCAATTTTCAATTTTGAATGTGTTAGAGTTTCAGCTGGAAAAAGGACTGTTGAGACAAAGCACATTCCTTTGGTGAATTTTGAGAGCACAGGTCTGGATCTTCTCCCTTGATTTACAACATGATGTGAGTGTCAAATCCCACTAGTTCTATCCTACCCCCCTCTATGGGTGAAAGGGGGTCTGTATAAGTTAGTCACTGCAAACCTGATCTGACCCATTTGGATTCTCTTGGTCAGTCCTGACAGCCTGGATTAGGACTTGTGAGCTAGGGTCATACTCTACAGATGTAGTAGCGCATAAGCCTGCAGGAGCGAGTCACTGCTTTGATGTTTGCAGAGAACAGGGTGTTGTCCAGTGTCACGGCAAGGTTATTTTCACTCTGGTAAACCATGGAGAGGTCTTTGAGCGGGAAGGCCTTCCCTGGGAGAAAGCGCAGTGCCATCTTGTCAAGGTTGAGCTTGAGGTGGTGGCCGACATCAAGCTGAGATATCTGCCACGCACGCAGAGATGCAAGTCGCCATCTGAATGTCAGGGTGGGGGGGGTAGGAGAAAAATAGTTGAGTGTCATCCGCATAGCAATGATAGAGACCATGTAAGGATATGACAGAGCCGAGTCGCTTGGTGTATAGAGAAAAGAGGAGAGCACCTAGAACCAAGCCCTGTGGGACACCAGTAGTGAGTGTGTGGTGCAAACACAGATTCTCTCCATGTCACCTGGTAGGAGCGGCCTGCCAAGTAGGATGCGATCCAAGAAAGTGCAGAGCCTGAGACACCCAGCCCTGAGAGGGTGGAGAGGAGGATCTGTTGGTTCCCGGTGTCAAAGGCAGTGGATAGATCTAGGAGGATGAGAACAGAGAGAGAGTCAGCTTTGGCAGTGCGGAGAGCCTCCATAACACAGAAAAGCGCAGTCTCATTTGAGTAACCTGCCTTAACGCCTGACTCGAGTGATAGAATGTGGCTTTAGCAATGGATACAGAGGAAGAGAAGGTAGAGAGGGAGTGAAAGGATTATTGGTCCTCTGGAAGTTTAGTTTCTCAATTTTTGCTCAGCTGCCAGCACCCCTGTTCTGTAAGCTCGCAATGAGTCACTCAGCCACAGGGCAGAGCCAGCCGAGTGGAAAGGGGACAGTGCGAGTCATAGGATGCAGAAGGGAGGAGTAGGATCGAAGAGGCAAAATCAGGAGAAAGGAGGGAGGAGGATTTATCCAAAGGGAGAGATGATAGGATAGAGAGTAGTGAGAGAGTGAAGATTTTGATGTGCATGACCATCTGGGTAGGGGCTGAGTGGCTAGGGTTGGAGGAAGGGAAGACAGAAAAGGAAACAAAGAAGTGATCAAAGACCTGGAGGGGGTTGCACTGAGATTAGTAGGCAAACAGAGTCTAGTAAAGATTACGTCAAGGGTATTGCCTGCCTTGTGAGTTGGAGGGGATTGGGAAAGAGTGAGGTCAAAAGAGGCAAGGAGGGGTACGAGAGAGTTGGATAGAAATGAATCGAAGGCAGACGTCAGGAGGTTAAAGTCGCCCAGTACACAAAGCGGTGAACCGTCATCAGGAAATGATCTTCTCAAGGTGTCAAGCTCATTGAGAAACTCTCCAAGGGCACCTGGTGGGCGATAAATGACAATGTTAAGCTTGAGTGTTCAAGTGACAGCATGGAATTCAAATGAGCAAATGGACAGGTAAAAGGGGGAGAAAAGAGAAAATCTCCAGTTAAGAGAAATGAGTAGACCTGTACCACCACCTCGACAATCGTCAGATGAAGAGAGCAGCTGGAGTAGCAGTGATTTCTGGGGTGATCCATGTCTGTCAGGGCCAAAAGGTCAAGGGACTGAAGAGCAGCATAGGCTGAAATGAACTCTGCGTTCTTGACCGCAGATCGGCAGTTCCAAACACTTCCAGAGACCCGGATTCCACATGTGTTGTGCGCGCAGAGTACACAAAATTAGAAGGGTTGCAGCCAAGGGGTGGGGACCGTCTGTAAAGCCTACAGGGAGAGGAGCGAACAGGTATAGAAAACACACTCAGAGTTGCCAAAGCTACAAAAGAGCAAAATTAGATCATCAGAAAATAAGTAGATACTCAAGTGAGAGAGTGGTGTGGAGCCTTCCTCGATGAACTCTGCAGAACAACTTGGTAGAACTGTCTTAGTTTCGCAGACAAGACTGCTACTGGCATGACCGCCGCTTACAGCTGCTGCTGAGGAACCAGCGGAGACTGAAGTACTAACACTAACTGTTAATTGCTTGGCAGAGGTAAAGTGCACACCTCCCTGTACTAATTGCTGATTGCCAATGAGAGGAAAAAAACACTCACTCTCCAATACAGCCACTGATTATGAAATCAACAACAGTCCCAAGTTGCCCTTTCCCTTAATCCTGGTTGATGCGTCAACAATCATCTGCAAGTCATGAGCAGTCAGCAGTTCACACATCAAGTAGGCTACATGGAGCCTGGGAAGCTGGATATATACACTCAGAAAAGAGGTGAAACGACTCCCCCTCCAATACAGTCACTGATTACCAAAACAAATCACAAATTGCCCTGCCCCTTGATCCAGGTTGATGTGTCAAAAATAATTTGGAAGTTATGAGCAGTCAGCAGTTCATACACCAAGTAGGCTACTGGGAAGACATGCAGTATTCAAACAGAAAGTACTAGTGACTCACTCATTATGAAAGTGGTCCAATGAAGTGGACGCTAAGCTACAAGATTGCTTCGCTAGCACAGACTTGAATATTGTTCAGGGATTTATCAGAAGAAGAAAAAAGCCATGGGTTACAGGTAGTATACACACCGGTCTAAAGACTAGAGTTACCGCATTTAAGGAACAGGATACGGACATGGACGCATACAAGAAAGCCCGCTGCGATCTCCGACAGGCCATCAAACATGATAAATGTCAATATACTGTAGGACTAATATTGAATCCTACTGCACTGGCTCCAACGCTCATCGGATGTCACAGGGTTTGCAAACTATTACGGATTACAAAGGTGTTAGCAGTTGATGTTACTCTTCAATAACACAGACCCCAGAGCAAATCAGGGGGAGAAAAATAGGTTTATTCAAAGAGGACAATTCATGGATGTTATGCTGAGAGGTACTCACACCTGAGAGGTGTTCATTCTCCCCTGTCCTCAGTGATTCTCTCCACAGAACAAAGAGACAGGATGTAGTTTTATAACCCAACCCTAGCCTGTGGTTGACCAATTAGATTTCCTTGCAATAAAACTGGGCCAATGGCCAAATAACAAGCATCCTGTTTCAGGCTCAATGCCTAGACAAATTCCTCCCATGTCTCTGACCCATTGATCATTAATTCCCTATTACAGAAAAAACACTATTTTCATTTATCGTTAGTTCCCTCTTGACCGTTAGTCCTCTGCGTTGTGTATTATCTTAAAATATTCTTACAAAGGGAAACCCAGTGACACAAACCTCCCAGACGAGCTGAACGCCTTCTATGCTCACATCGAGGCAAACAACACTGAACAAGGCATGAGAGCCCCTGCTGCCCCGGACGACTGTGTGATCATGCGCAGACCAGCTGGCAATTGTCTTCACTGACATTTTCAACATCTCCTTGTTTCAGTCTGTAATCCCAACATGTTTCAAGCATACCACCATTGTCCATGTTCCTAAGAACTCAACGGTAACCTGCCTAAACGACTATCATCCTGTAGCATTCACACCTGTAACCATAAAATGCATCGAAGGATGGTCATGGCACATCGATACCATCATCCCAGACCCCCTGGTCCCAATCCTAATTTGCATACAGCCCCAACAGATCCACAACGACGCAATCTCTATTGCACTCCACACTGCTCTCTCCCACCTGGACAAAAGGAATACCTACCGTATGTGAAGATTCTGTTAATTGACAACAGCTCAAAGTTCAACACTACAGTCCCCACCAGATTAGTCACCAAGCTCGAGACAATGGGACTGAACAACTCCATCTGCAACTAGATCCTGGACATTCTGACAGGCCACCCACAGGTAGTGAGGGTAAGTAACAACACATCAGCTAAGCTGAGCCTCAACACCGGGGCCCCTCAGTTGTGTGTGCTTAGTGCCTTCCTGTACTCGCTGTTCACCCATGACTGTGTGGCCACACATAACTCCAACACCATCAACAAGTTTGCGGACGACACGATGGTGTTAGGCCTGATCACCGACAACGATGAGACCTGGCAGTGTAGTGCCAGGACAACAATCTTTCCATCAATGTAAGCAAGACAGAGGACCTGATCATGGACTACAGGGAACGCAGCGCAGCGAGCACACCCCCATCCACATCGACAGAGCTGTACTGGAGCAGGTTGAGAGTTTCAAGGTCCTCTGTGTCCACATCCCCAAGGACTTAACATGATCCTCTCATACCAGCACAGGTGTGAAGAAGTCACGACAGCACCTTTTACCCCTCAGGTTGAAAATAGGTTTTACAGCTGCAACATTGAGAGCATATTGACTGGCTGCATCACCACTTGCTATGGGAACTGCACCGCCGTCGATCGCAAGGTGCTACAGAGGGTGGTGCAGACGGGGCCGATCCCCCTTGTCGTCCAGGACCTCTTTACCAGGCGGTGTCAGAGGAAGTTCTGGAAAATTGTCAAAGACCCAAGCCATCCAAGCCATAGACTGTTCAAGGTGCTACCGCACGGCAAACATTACTGAAGCGCCAGGTCTGGGACCATAAGGCACCTGAACAGCTTCTACCCCAAAGCCATAAGACTGCTGAACAGTTAATCAAATGGCTACACGGACTATTGCATTGACCCTTTTTGCAATGACTCTCTTACACTGACTATGTACAGGACTATACAAACACACACTCACACATATTCCACACACACTCGAACACACACCCACATATATACACACACACACACACACACACACACACACACACACACACACACACACACACACACACACACACACACACACACACACACACACACACACACACACACACATACAAAACACACATACATACAAAACACACACACACATGCATATTGATGCCACACACACCATTTCACTGTCCACATACGCTGCTGACACTATTTATTACAGTGCCTTCAGAAAGTATTCACACCCTTCCCTTTTTCCTTATTTTGTTGTGTTACAGCCTGAATTTTGAATAGAATAAATTGAGATTTTGTGTCACTGATCTACACACAATACCCCATAATGGCAAAGTGGATTTTATTTTGTAGAAAATTGTTAAATACAAAATGTAAAGCTGGAATATCTTCAGTCAATAAGTATTCAACACCTTTGTTATGGCAAGCCTAAATAAGGAGTATAAATGTGCTTAACAAATCGCATAATAAGTTGGATGGACTCATTCCGTGTTCAATAATAGTGGTTAACATGATTTTGGAATAACTACCCCATCTCTGTACCCCACATGTACAATTATCTGTAAGGTCCCTCAATTTAATAGTGAATTTCAAGCACATTTTCAACCACAAAGACATGAACATTTTCAAACCTTCGCAAAGAAGGACACCGATAGGTAGATGTGTAAAAAATAAAAAAGTAGACTCTGAATATCCCTTTGAGCATGGTGAAGTTATTAATTAGGCTGTGGATGGTGTATCAATACACCCAGTCACTACAAAGATACAGGTGTTCTTCCTAACTCAGTTGCCGGAGAAGAAGGAAACTGCTCAGGGATTACAGTATTTAATGGTTGTTGTATGAGAAAACTGAGGATGGTTAAACAACATTGCAGTTACTCCACAATACTAACCCAATGACAGAGTGAAAAGAAGAAAGCCTGTACAGAATAAAAATATATGGCAAAGGAATTACATTTTTGTCCTGAATACAAAGCATTATTTTTGGGGCAAATCCAACACAACACATCACTGAGTACCACTCTTAATATTTTCAAGCGTGGTGGTGGCTGCATCATGTTATGGGTATGCTGGTCATCGGCAAGGATTAGGGAGTTTTTTGGGTTAAAAAGAAATGGAATACAGCTGTAAGCACAGGCAAAATCTTAGAGGAAAACCTGGTTCAATCTACTGGGAGACTAATTCACCTTTCAGCAGGACAATAACCTAAGGCACAAGGCCAAATCTACGAATTCACCTTTCAGCAGGACAATAACCTAAAACACATGGCCAAATCTACACTGGAGTTGCTTACCAAGACAACATTGAATGTTCCTGAGTGTTCGAGTTACAGTTTTGAGTTAAATCGACTTGAAACTCTATGGCAAGACTTGAAAATGCCTGTCTATCGATGTCACATTGAGCTGGGTGAATGGAATGAATGACAGTCATCCAGTATGCTGTAATAGAAATAAGGCCATGCTCATGAAAAAATATCCTCCCTCAACTTAAACGTCAACGACCGCCACTGATGTAAATATTACCTCAACTACCTTGTACCCCTGCACATTGACTTGGTACCGGTACTCCTTGTATATAGCCTCATTATAGTTATTTAAGGTGTTACTATTTTCTACTTTATTTGCACATTTTCTTACTTTTTAAGTCTGCATTGTATTGAAAAGGCTCGCAAGTAAGCATTGCAAGGTAAAGTCTATACCTATTGTATTCGGAGAATGTGACAAATCAAACTGTATTTGATTCGAAGAACAAAATGGTGAGCTAAATAATGAGTGTGTGTGTGTTCAGATTGATTAATCTGAACTGAAATGTGTGTGTTTGGGGTGGGGGTTCTACTGAGCTATATGGATTTTTTTAAGAACGTCAGACCAAGGATCATTAAGCTATTTGATTTGGAATTTTAAGACCACTTTAAGTATCAAAAAAATATCTAAAAAATATTTGATGAAAACAAATATGTGGCCTTACTGCTATTAGCCCATACAAACGCATTGAATAACAGATTCACTACATGGAACAACAGATAGTCCCCCCCAAAAATCTATAGGAAGTTTGTTCTGAAGTCTCTGTCCTATATCTGAGAGATATAAGAAAGATAAGGAAACTTTATTTAACACCTTATTTTTGGCACTAAACAGACTCCATATATACTTCCATTCATTTTTTCAACTGGTACCGGGGGACCTTCAGACGAGTCTTGTGAGGCCTGTGGGGGTCATAGAATCTCATCTTTCCATAGAGGGGTCATACAAGTTTTTAGGCCGAACCGTTCGGATGCTACAGACAATTTTGTGAGAAGACTGATTTTTGGAATGTCTCATGGTCTGACAAACACCACTCTAGCTCTGTCACCTTTCACTACAGATGCGGAAGAGTGACATACGTAGGGGATGTGGTTATTTGAGACGCATCCAATGCAAAAAAAACAGATATCTGTAGCTTAAATTGACAGGCTTGTATTGGGATTTTTTTATTGAGCTAATTAGATTTCTAGGGGGCCTGGACATCGACATTAGGAGGTGTAAACCCTTTACAGACCCTTACCTAAGTGTTACCTAATATACTTTTTTTGGTGTTACTTATTAAAGTGATGCCAGAAAGGTACGGTATAATTTCAGCCAGTAGCACTCACGAGTCAAAACGTATCGCTGAAAATAGGGAACATCATCATCCATTATTTGAATTTTGGGGGGGATGCAATATGTATGATATGTTAACAATTACAAAATTGTAAAATATGTTACAAATTTGTAAGTGCTTAATAAGATCCTGTTCAATCTCCTTAAGAGGAATTAAAAAATGTAAAGATGATTTATTTATTTGAAATATTTTTTTATAATACACAATGCTATTTAAAGTTTTGTAACAGTTTCTCTAGTATCATGGTTATGAACCACAAAGGTTAGTTAAGTAACTACTCACAATTGATTATGTATTCACTGGTTAGGTTAGGAATGTCTGTCTACGTTAAGTCAGCACACTGAACAAAAGATGAGTAATAATACATAATTTAACCTAAAAGATTTTCACTCTTAAAACCATATGTGTGATTTCCTCTACTATAACATTGAGTCATTATACCAGCATTTAAAAAAGGCATCTTTCAAACTTTTTCAAAAAAGTATTGCACAATGTATGGAGAACCTTTCATTTCAAGGCTGTTACTAACTGTTGTAAACTCTCAAACGGTTTTGTTACTTTGTTTGAGAAACAGTCGATTTGGAAATAGCCTTTCTAAAGACTGAGGGATCCAGTCCCTGAAAATGTGGACGTCAACTCAGTAGCCTCAGTAGGCCTCTAGAGCATGATGCTGATGCAGGGGTTTGAACAATGGAGCTAGGGATTCTTTAGGTTTGGTCAGGTATAAAAGAAAGGGTTAAACCAGGTAGAAAGTCAGTTCAGGAGCAGCAACCAGCAGCACAGTGAGCAAATATGTCCAACACCAGCATGAACATGGGCAGGGTAAGCACTGGCAAGATTTCTTAGAATTATTTTTACTTTAATTTTCAGAGATTGTTATACAAAAGGGCTCTTGTGCTCTACGCACCCCTAACTACAACATGATCATTTTACTTATCCCAATAACCTGGTTACCAGTGGGACTAAATAGCGCTGCAAATTCCTCTAAAATGTTTGTTTCCTACAATTGTTTAATTCAAAGATATGATTCCCTTTTATTTTCAGGCCACCTTCTACGAGGACAGGAACTTCCAGGGCCGCTCTTATGAGTGCAGCTCCGACTGCCCTGACATGTCTTCCTACATGAGCAGGTGCCAATCCTGCAGGGTTCAGAGCGGCTGCTTCATGGGGTACGAGCGCCCCAACTACATGGGAAACCAGTTCTTCATGAGGAGGGGAGAGTACTCAGACTATCAGAGTATGATGGGAATTACCGATGGTATCAGGTCCTGCCGCATGATCCCCATGGTAAGCCATATGATATTCAGGCTAATGTAACAGTCCCACTAGAAGTAGCTGTGTGAAGTCCATAATCACACAAATCATATTGGCCCTGTGAGCTTATCAACAGTATGGTGTAGTCAGTAATTATTTCAACTATTTGTATTTCCCAAATAACAGCACCGTGGAAACTTCAGGATGAGGATCTACGAGAGGGAGAACTTCGGAGGTCAGATGCACGAGATGATGGACGACTGTGACTCCATCCAGGAGCGTTACCGTATGTCTGACTGCCAGTCCTGCAACGTGATGGACGGCCACTGGCTGATGTATGAGCAGCCCCACTTCAGAGGCAGGCAGATGTACATGAGGCCTGGAGAGTACAGGAACTTCAGCGATATGGGCATGGGAATGGGAGGCATGAGCGGTGGCATGAGGTTCATGAGCATGAGGCGTATCATGGATAACATGACTATGTAATTTTCTCAAAATTGTTGATTAAATTTATTTCAACATTTTAAAACTGCTACATTTTCTTATTTTTGTGATTGTTTTACTCAGAGCACTCCATGTTTAAACATTTCATTATTTCACTCTCCTACATCTTTAGCATTTCAAATTTCTGTGTAGATATCTGTTTGTTCACAATAGATGTATGCTGATGTAAAATAATATCTAGCGATATTTAAAATCTTTAATTTAGAAAATATTACTTGATCCTGCCATATTATTTTGCAATGCACAATTGTAATGATTTTCAAACTCACTTAGAAAAATGTAAAAAGATAACAGAGTTATCTAAAATAATAATTATAGGGTAGGACGAAGGTTAGCAACAATTAATTTGCATTTGTTTACAAATCTCATATCTATAAAACCACGGTCAAGGTGTAATTAGACATGCAGCAAACAAGTATAAAAGTTGTACTAGGTAACAATGTGTACCTAAATGATTACCTAAATACATGGAAGAATGCCAATACAAGTGTACATTGTTAAGCAAATTATTTTTTACAACTCATTTATTTACTATTGTATATTATAATAATCAAAATTCAAAAGGCACTCGCACATCTGAGCTATCTTTGTTGCAGGTGCATGGTAACAGTTGAATAAGATGAGAAAAAAGAAGAAACCTGCACACTGCTCTTGCTAGTATCACTACTCTTTATTAAGCTTTACGTATCGGCCTCAAGGCCTTTGTCAGAGCTTTTGTGTGTGTTCACAACCTGTACCCCTATGTAGACACTACTTTACCCACATACGTTCAATGTATCAAATGGGGTTGGAGTCGATGGAAAATAAGCAAGTGTTACCAAATATAAAAATGTGCATTTCATTTATTTAACCAGGTAGGCCAGTTGACAACAAGTTCTCATTTACAACTGCGACCTGGCCAAGATAAAGCAAAGCAGTGCAACAAAACTGTCACGACTTCTGCCGAAGTCGGTCCCTCTCCTTGTTCGGGCAGCGTTCGGCGGTCGACGTCTCCTGTCTTCTAGCCATCGCCGCTCCACCTTTCATTTTCCATTTGTTTTGTCTTGTTTCCCCGCACACCTGGTTCACATTCCCTCATCAGACTAAATGTATATTACCCTCTGCTTCCCCCATGTCTGTGTGTGGAATTGTTCTTTGTGTAGGGTGTTACGCTACAGGCTGGCTTGCGCTAGGTTTGTTCCAAACCTAGGTTTGTTTGTTTTGTTCATGTTACCGTAGTTGTGCTTTGTGCTGCCTCGCCTGTGCCTTTGGGCCAGGGTGTATATTAATTGAGTAGCTTGGATGAAAGGTGCACAGAGGTGCCCAGAGTAAACGGCCTGCTCCTTAGTCCCAGTTGCTAATATATTCATAGTATTATTCATATTGGATAGAAAACACTCTGAAGTTTCTAAAACTGTATGAATTATGTCTGTGAGTATAACAGAACTCATATGGCAGGCAAAAACCTGAGAAGTTCCACTTCCTGTTTGAATTGCTTCTGAGGTGTCAGATTTTCAACCATGCTCTCAATTGAAATGACAGCGAGATATAGATGAGTTTTCACTTCCTACGGCTTCCACCAGATGTCAATAGTCAACAGAACTTTGTCTGATGACTCTAATGTGAAGGGGGGCCGAAGGAGACAGGAATGAGTAATTATTTCCACGAGCTGATCATGCATTCACCATGCGCCTTCACATGAGGAGAACGTCCGTTCCATCGCTCTTCTGAAGTCAATTAAATTTTCTGGTTGGAACGTTATTCAAGATGTATGTTAACAACATTCTAAAGATTGATTCAGTACATCGTTTGACATGTTTCTACTGACTGTTACAGAACTTTTGGACATTTCGTCACGTTATAGTGGAGGCGCTTTCTGACTTTAGAATTGTTTACCGAAGGCGCGAACCAAAGTAGCTAATTGGACATAATTAACGGACATTATCGAACAAATCAAGCATTTATTGTGGACCTGGGATTCCTAGGACTGCATTCTGATGAAGTTCATCAAAGGTAAGGAAACATTTATCATGTATTTTCTGGTTTCTGTTGAGTCCAACATGGCGGCTAATTTGGCTATTGTTCTGAGCTCCGTCTCAGATTATTGCATGATTTGCTTTTTCCGTAAAGTTTTTGGGAAATCTGACACAACGGTTGCATTAAGGAGAGGTATATCTATAATTCCATGTGTATAACTTGTATTATCATCTACATTTATGATAGGTATTTCTGTTGAAACGATGTGGCTATGCACTATCACTGGATGTTTTTGGAACTAGTGAATCTAACGCGCCAATGTAAACTCAGAGTTTTTGTTATAAATATGAACTTTATCAAACAAAACATGCATGTATTGTGTAACATGAAGTCCTATGAGTGTCATCCGATGAAGATAATGAAAGGTTAGTGATTAGTTTTCTCTCTATTTCTGCTTTTTCTGACTGCTATCTTTCGCTGGATAAATGGCTGTGCCTGTTTGTGGTTTGATGGTGACCTAACATAATCATTTGTAGTGCTTTTGCTGAAAAGCATATTTGAAATCGGACACTTTGGTGGGATTAACAACAAGATTACCTTTAAAATGATATAAGAGACATGTATGTTTGAGGAATTATAATTATGAGATTTCTGTTTTTTTTATTTGGCGCCCTGCACTTTATCTGGCTGCTGTCATATCGATCCCGGTAGCGGGATGCAGCCATAAGAAGTTTTAATGTTGTCCTGTTATCACCCATCTCTGCTCTCCTGCGCCTGACTTCCCGCCAACCAGTCATTCACCCCGTTACAGAATTCCACACCTATCAATGGAGTCAGCAGGAGCGGGTGCCCCCATTGTGGGGGTGAGTGACTGGTGGCCCGGAAGTCAGGCGCAGGAGATCAGAGATGGGTGATAACAGGAGAACTTTAATATACACCCTGGCCCAAAGGTGAAGCGGCGATGCTTCACCATCTCGGCGCTGTCATGGATCGCGTCGTCCAGACTATGGACCGCTGGGAGAGACAGGGAGTCCCTCCAGTGCCCCCACCAGCACAACAGGGGTCTCCACTACTCGCCTCCCCTGCACCCGGTCCCAGTGGGATTCGTCCCGCCCTTCCCAGGGAGTTTTATGGGACGGCGGCACGCTGCCAGGGGTTCCTGCTGCAGCTGGACCTGTATCTGGGGACCGTCCACCCAGCTCCTTCGGGACGTGAGAGGGTGTTCGCCCTCGTCTTGTGCCTCTCGGGGAAAGCCCTGGAGTGGGCTAAAGTCGTGTGGGTAGAAGGAGATGCGGCGCTGGACCACTTCGAGGAGTTCACGTGAACGTCTCTTACACCTGAAGCAGTTGATGAGGAGCGCCAAGGAGTTCGGCCTGGACTTCCGGACCCTGGCCACCGGAGCGGGATGGAACGACAGGGCCCTGATAGACCACTACCTGGATCAAACGTTGCGGGTAGCCTTCCACAAGCTTTCCACAATAAGTATTTTGGCCCATTCCTCCTGACAGAGCTGGTGTAACTGAATCAGGTTTGAAGGACTCCGTGCTCACACACACTTTTTCAGTTAAGCCCACACATTTTCTATAGGATTGAGGTCAGAACTTTGTATTGGCCACTCAAATACCTTGACTTTGTTGTCCTTAAGCCATTTTGCCGCAACTTTGGAAGTATGCTTGGGGTCAATGTCCATTTGGAAGACCCATTTGCGACCAAGCTTTAACTTCCTGACTGATGTCTTGAGATGTTGCTTCAATATATCCACATCATTTTCATTCCTAATGATGTCATCTATTTTGTGAAGTGCATCAGTCCCTCCTGCAGCAAAGCAACCCCACAACATGATGCTGCCACCCCCATGCTTCACGGTAGGGATGGTGTTCTTCGGCTTGCAAGCCTCCCCCTTTTTCCTCCAAGCATAACGATGGTCATTATGGCCAAACAGTCCAACTTTTGTTTCATCAGACCAGATGACATTTCTCCAAAAAGTATGATCTTTGTCCCCATGTGCAGTTGCAAACCGTAGTCTGGCTTTTTTATGGCGGTTTTGGAGCAGTGGCGTCTTCCTTGCTGAGCGGCCTTTCAGGTTATGTCGATATAGGACTCGTTTTACTCTGGATGTAGATACTTTTGTACCTGTTTCCTCCAGGATCTTCACAAGGTCCTTTGCTGTTGTTTTAGGATTGATTTGCACTTTTCGCACCAAAGTACGTTCATCTCCAGGAGACAGAACGCCTCTCCTTCCTGAGCGGTATGATATCTGCGTGGTCTCATGGTGTTTATACTTGCATACTATTGTTTGGACAGATGAACATGGTACCTTCAGGTGTTTGGAAATTGCTCCCAAGGATGAACCAGACTTTTTCTGAGGTCTTGGCTGATTTCTTTTGATTTTCCCATGATGTCAAGCAAAGAGGCACTGAGTTTGAAGGTAGGCCTTGAAATACATCCACAGGTACACCTCCAATTGACTCAAATTATGTCAATTAGCCTATCAGAAGCTTATAAAACCATGATGTCATTTTCTGGAATTTTCCAAACTGTTTAAAGGCACAGTCAACTTAGTGTATGTAAACTTCTGACCCACTGGAATTGTGATACAGTGAATTATAAGTGAGATAATCTGTCTGTAAACAATTGTTGGAAAAATTACTTGTGTCATGCACAAAGTAGATGTCCTAACCGACTTGCCAGAACTATAGTTTGTTATCAAGAAATTTGTGGAGTGTTTGAAAAAAAAAACGAGTTTAATTGACTCCAACCTAAGTGTATGTAAACTTTCCACTTCAACTGTGTCATATTAAAATAGATGTATCTTGTCATTGAAAATAAAACTCATATTACAAAGGATTTATATATAATTTCTCTGATCAATTAAACCTGTTATTTTCCGATAACAGCACAGAGGAAACTTCAGGATGAGGATCTACGAGAGGGAGAACTTTGGAGGTCAGATGCACGAGATGATGGAATACTGTGACTCCATCCAGGAGCGTTACCGCATGTTCGACTGCCAGTCCTGCAACGTGATGGACGGCCACTGGCTGATGTACGAGCAGCCCCACTATAGAGGCAGGCAGATGTACATGAGGCCCGGAGAGCACAGGAGCTTCAGAGATATGGGCATGGGAATGGGAAGCATGAGCTTCATGAGCATGAGGTGTATCATGGACAGCATGTCTATGTAATTTCCTCAAACGTTGAACGAAAATTGTTGATTAAATTCATTTTAAAATGTTAACAATACTCGTCTGTTTTTCTCTTTCTTTTACTCAGGGCAATTCAGCTTTAAGCATTTCACTCCCTACATTTAACATTTAAATGGTTCTGTATAGATATGATTGTGTACAATAGATGCACGCTGGATGGAAAGTGATATCCAATGATATCTCAGATCTTTAATTTAGAATAGATTACTCGATCCTGCAATGTTATTTTGCAATGCACAATTAAGTATTTTAAAATTAACTTACTTTACAAAGTAAGATAAGAGTCATCTAAACAATACTTAAATGGTGAAATGAAGGCTAGCACAAATTAATTTGCATTTGTTTACAAATCTTACATTTTCACAACTCATTTACTTGATTGCACAATCGGAGAGCCCAGCAACAGAAATACTCATCATACATTTTGATGAAAGATACATGTTTTACATAGAATTAAAGATACACTTGTTCTTAATGCAACCGCTGTGTCAGATTTCAAAAAGCTTTACGGCAAAACACAATATTCAATAATCTGAAAACAGCGTTCAGCCACAAAAGCAAGCCATACAGTTACCCGCCTAAATTGTGCAGTCAACAAAACTCATAAAAAGCATTATAAATCTTCACTTACCTTTGCTGATCTTTGTCGGAATGCACTCCCAGGACTCCCACTTCCACAAGAAATTTTCGTTTTTTTCGGTAATGTCCATCATTTGTCCAAATAGCTATTTTTGTTGCGTGTTTGGTATACAAATCCAACGTCAGGGAAGCGCGTTCACTAAAACCTGACGAAATGTCCAAAAGTTCCGTAACAGTCCGTAGAAACATGTCAAACGATGTATTGAATCAATCTTTAGAATGTTTTTAACATAAATCTTGAATAACGTTCCAACCGGAGAATTACATTGACTTCAGATGAGCGATGGAACGGAGCTCCCTCTCATGTGAACGCGCATGGTCAAAGAATGGTCACCTCATGGCAGACCTGACTAATTCTCCTCTCATCCGGCCCCCCTTCACAGTAGAGTCATCAGACAAAGTTCTACAGACTGTTGACATCTAGTGGAAGCCGTAGGAAGTGAAAACTCACCCATATCTCGCTGTGATTTCAATGGGAGCATGGTTGAAAATCTACCAGCCTCAGAATTTCCACCTCCTGTTTGGATTTTTTCTCAGGTTTTTGCCTGCCATACTCACAGACATAATTCAAACAGTTTTAGAAACGTCAGAGTGTTTTCTATCCAATACTAATAATAATATGCATATATTAGCAACTATGACTGAGGAGCAGGCCGTTTACTCTGGGCACCTCTGTGCACCTTTCATCCAAGCTACTCAATACTGCCCCTGCAGCCATAAGAAGTTAAAGTACTTTACTTAGGACAGCTAATCAGATTGTCCAGGAGGTGAGTTTATCGTCTCCACCTCGTATTGAGATTCAAAGTTCAAACCATTTTAAATGTGTAGTTGCCGCTTCACGCTTTTTATGGTTCAATGTGTTAATTTCTTTACCCATCATTTTATAACTTTTGCTCGAAAGGGGTGGGCCTGGTCGGCTGGCACACCTCCTGACCGGTGATTACTCACTGTGCAAAGTTATGGAAAACAATTATTTTATAGCTTCTCAAATCACATACCTCTTTAAACAAAAACACTAAATTATTCATATTACACGCACATCCCATTGTGTAGAAACTTCAGCTATGTAGTGTGTGTACTTTGCAAGTTACAGTATTTCCTTTATAACTAACAGATGCTGGGAGTTGAGAAGCAGGTGCATGTGGTGAGTTTAATAATATAATGAACATGTAACGATATAAGACAAGAGTAGTATCTAGACAAAACACAGTCAATACTGCCTGGGGAGTGACAGATATAGGGGAGGTAATTAGTGAAGTGATGGAGTCCAGGTTAGTCTCAATGGTTGTCAGAGCCAGTGATTAGTAAACCGGCAACATCGAGTACCGGCGAGGGAGTTGATGTGACAATACATTTTTTTATGACATCACAAAATAAAACAAAATGAGTGTTCTATAGATCACCTCTGACCATTCCCTACATTCTAAATATTGTTCCAATTTTCAATTTTGAATGTGTTAGAGTTTCAGCTGGAAAAAGGTCTGTTGAGACAAAGCACATTCCTTTGGTGAATTTTGAGAGCACAGGTCTGGATCTTCTCCCTTGATTTACAACATGATGTGAGTGTCAAATCCCACTAGTTCTATCCTACCCCCCTCTATGGGTGAAAGGGGGTCTGATAAGTTAGTCACTGCAAACCTGATCTGACCCATTTGGATTCTCTTGGTCAGTCCTGACAGCCTGGATTAGGACTTGTGAGCTAGGGTCATACTCTACAGATGTAGTAGCGCATAAGCCTGCAGGAGCGAGTCACTGCTTTGATGTTTGCAGAGAACAGGGTGTTGTCCAGTGTCACGGCAAGGTTATTTTCACTCTGGTAAACCATGGAGAGGTCTTTGAGCGGGAAGGCCTTCCCTGGGAGAAAGCGCAGTGCCATCTTGTCAAGGTTGAGCTTGAGGTGGTGGCCGACATCAAGCTGAGATATCTGCCACGCACGCAGAGATGCAAGTCGCCATCTGGATGTCAGGGTGGGGGGGGGTAGGAGAAAAATAGTTGAGTGTCATCCGCATAGCAATGATAGAGACCATGTAAGGATGTGACAGAGCCGAGTCGCTTGGTGTATAGAGAAAAGAGGAGAGCACCTAGAACCAAGCCCTGTGGGACACCAGTAGTGAGTGTGTGGTGCAAACACAGATTCTCTCCATGTCACCTGGTAGGAGCGGCCTGCCAAGTAGGATGCGATCCAAGGAAGTGCAGAGCCTGAGACACCCAGCCCTGAGAGGGTGGAGAGGAGGATCTGTTGGTTCCCGGTGTCAAAGGCAGTGGATAGATCTAGGAGGATGAGAACAGAGAGAGAGTCAGCTTTGGCAGTGCGGAGAGCCTCCGTAACACAGAAAAGCGCAGTCTCATTTGAGTAACCTGCCTTAACGCCTGACTCGAGTGATAGAATGTGGCTTTAGCAATGGATACAGAGGAAGAGAAGGTAGAGAGGGAGTGAAAGGATTATTGGTCCTCTGGAAGTTTAGTTTCTCAATTTTTGCTCAGCTGCCAGCACCCCTGTTCTGTAAGCTCGCAATGAGTCACTCAGCCACAGGGCAGAGCCAGCCGAGTGGAAAGGGGACAGTGCGAGTCATAGGATGCAGAAGGGAGGAGTAGGATCGAAGAGGCAAAATCAGGAGAAAGGAGGGAGGAGGATTTATCCAAAGGGAGAGATGATAGGATAGAGAGTAGTGAGAGAGTGAAGATTTTGATGTGCATGACCATCTGGGTAGGGGCTGAGTGGCTAGGGTTGGAGGAAGGGAAGACAGAAAAGGAAACAAAGAAGTGATCAAAGACCTGGAGGGGGTTGCACTGAGATTCGTAGGCAAACAGAGTCTAGTAAAGATTACGTCAAGGGTATTGCCTGCCTTGTGAGTTGGAGGGGATTGGGAAAGAGTGAGGTCAAAAGAGGCAAGGAGGGGTACGAGAGAGTTGGATAGAAATGAATCGAAGGCAGACGTCAGGAGGTTAAAGTCGCCCAGTACACAAAGCGGTGAACCGTCATCAGGAAATGATCTTCTCAAGGTGTCAAGCTCATTGAGAAACTCTCCAAGGGCACCTGGTGGGCGATAAATGACAATGTTAAGCTTGAGTGTTCAAGTGACAGCATGGAATTCAAATGAGCAAATGGACAGGTAAAAGGGGGAGAAAAGAGAAAATCTCCAGTTAAGAGAAATGAGTAGACCTGTACCACCACCTCGACAATCGTCAGATGAAGAGAGCAGCTGGAGTAGCAGTGATTTCTGGGGTGATCCATGTCTGTCAGGGCCAAAAGGTCAAGGGACTGAAGAGCAGCATAGGCTGAAATGAACTCGGCGTTCTTGACCGCAGATCGGCAGTTCCAAACACTTCCAGAGACCCGGATTCCACATGTGTTGTGCGCGCAGAGTACACAAAATTAGAAGGGTTGCAGCCAAGGGGTGGGGACCGTCTGTAAAGCCTACAGGGAGAGGAGCGAACAGGTATAGAAAACACACTCAGAGTTGCCAAAGCTACAAAAGAGCAAAATTAGATCATCAGAAAATAAGTAGATACTCAAGTGGTGTGGAGCCTTCCTCGATGAACTCTGCAGAACAACTTGGTAGAACTGTCTTAGTTTCGCAGACAAGACTGCTACTGGCATGACCGCCGCTTACAGCTGCTGCTGAGGAACCAGCGGAGACTGAAGTACTAACACTAACTGTTAATTGCTTGGCAGAGGTAAAGTGCACACCTCCCTGTACTAATTGCTGATTGCCAATGAGAGGAAAAAAACACTCACTCTCCAATACAGCCACTGATTATGAAATCAACAACAGTCCCAAGTTGCCCTTTCCCTTAATCCTGGTTGATGCGTCAACAATCATCTGCAAGTCATGAGCAGTCAGCAGTTCACACATCAAGTAGGCTACATGGAGCCTGGGAAGCTGGATATATACACTCAGAAAAGAGGTGAAACGACTCCCCCTCCAATACAGTCACTGATTACCAAAACAAATCACAAATTGCCCTGCCCCTTGATCCAGGTTGATGTGTCAAAAATAATTTGGAAGTTATGAGCAGTCAGCAGTTCATACACCAAGTAGGCTACTGGGAAGACATGCAGTATTCAAACAGAAAGTACTAGTGACTCACTCATTATGAAAGTGGTCCAATGAAGTGGACGCTAAGCTACAAGATTGCTTCGCTAGCACAGACTTGAATATTGTTCAGGGATTTATCAGAAGAAGAAAAAAGCCATGGGTTACAGGTAGTATACACACCGGTCTAAAGACTAGAGTTACCGCATTTAAGGAACAGGATACGGACATGGACGCATACAAGAAAGCCCGCTGCGATCTCCGACAGGCCATCAAACATGATAAATGTCAATATACTGTAGGACTAATATTGAATCCTACTGCACTGGCTCCAACGCTCATCGGATGTCACAGGGTTTGCAAACTATTACGGATTACAAAGGTGTTAGCAGTTGATGTTACTCTTCAATAACACAGACCCCAATCAGGGGGAGAAAAATAGGTTTATTCAAAGAGGACAATTCATGGATGTTATGCTGAGAGGTACTCACACCTGAGAGGTGTTCATTCTCCCCTGTCCTCAGTGATTCTCTCCACAGAACAAAGAGACAGGATGTAGTTTTATAACCCAACCCTAGCCTGTGGTTGACCAATTAGATTTCCTTGCAATAAAACTGGGCCAATGGCCAAATAACAAGCATCCTGTTTCAGGCTCAATGCCTAGACAAATTCCTCCCATGTCTCTGACCCATTGATCATTAATTCCCTATTACAGAAAAAACACTATTTTCATTTATCGTTAATTCCCTCTTGACCGTTAGTCCTCTGCGTTGTGTATTATCTTAAAATATTCTTACAAAGGGAAACCCAGTGACACAAACCTCCCAGACGAGCTGAACGCCTTCTATGCTCACATCGAGGCAAACAACACTGAACAAGGCATGAGAGCCCCTGCTGCCCCGGACGACTGTGTGATCATGCGCAGACCAGCTGGCAATTGTCTTCACTGACATTTTCAACATCTCCTTGTTTCAGTCTGTAATCCCAACATGTTTCAAGCATACCACCATTGTCCATGTTCCTAAGAACTCAACGGTAACCTGCCTAAACGACTATCATCCTGTAGCATTCACACCTGTAACCATAAAATGCATCGAAGGATGGTCATGGCACATCGATACCATCATCCCAGACCCCCTGGTCCCAATCCAATTTGCATACAGCCCCAACAGATCCACAACGACGCAATCTCTATTGCACTCCACACTGCTCTCTCCCACCTGGACAAAAGGAATACCTACCGTATGTGAAGATTCTGTTAATGGACAACAGCTCAAAGTTCAACACTACAGTCCCCACCAGATTAGTCACCAAGCTCGAGACAATGGGACTGAACAACTCCATCTGCAACTAGATCCTGGACATTCTGACAGGCCACCCACAGGTAGTGAGGGTAAGTAACAACACATCAGCTAAGCTGAGCCTCAACACCGGGGCCCCTCAGTTGTGTGTGCTTAGTGCCTTCCTGTACTCGCTGTTCACCCATGACTGTGTGGCCACACATAACTCCAACACCATCAACAAGTTTGCGGACGACACGATGGTGTTAGGCCTGATCACCGACAACGATGAGACCTGGCAGTGTAGTGCCAGGACAACAATCTTTCCATCAATGTAAGCAAGACAGAGGACCTGATCATGGACTACAGGGAACGCAGCGCAGCGAGCACACCCCCATCCACATCGACAGAGCTGTACTGGAGCAGGTTGAGAGTTTCAAGGTCCTCTGTGTCCACATCCCCAAGGACTTAACATGATCCTCTCATACCAGCACAGGTGTGAAGAAGTCACGACAGCACCTTTTACCCCTCAGGTTGAAAATAAGTTTTACAGCTGCAACATTGAGAGCATATTGACTGGCTGCATCACCACTTGCTATGGGAACTGCACCGCCATCGATCGCAAGGTGCTACAGAGGGTGGTGCAGACGGGGCCGATCCCCCTTGTCGTCCAGGACCTCTTTACCAGGCGGTGTCAGAGGAAGTTCTGGAAAATTGTCAAAGACCCAAGCCATCCAAGCCATAGACTGTTCAAGGTGCTACCGCACGGCAAACATTACTGAAGCGCCAGGTCTGGGACCATAAGGCACCTGAACAGCTTCTACCCCAAAGCCATAAGACTGCTGAACAGTTAATCAAATGGCTACATGGACTATTGCATTGACCCTTTTTGCAATGACTCTCTTACACTGACTATGTACAGGACTATACAAACACACACTCACACATATTCCACACACACTCGAACACACACCCACATATACACACACACACACACACACACACACACACACACACACACACACACACACACACACACACACACACACACACACACACACACACACACACACATACAAAACACACACATACATACAAAACACACACACACATGCATATTGATGCCACACACACCATTTCACTGTCCACATACGCTGCTGACACTATTTATTACAGTGCCTTCAGAAAGTATTCACACCCTTCCCTTTTTCCTTATTTTGTTGTGTTACAGCCTGAATTTTGAATAGAATAAATTGAGATTTTGTGTCACTGATCTACACACAATACCCCATAATGGCAAAGTGGATTTTATTTTGTAGAAAATTGTTAAATACAAAATGTAAAGCTGGAATATCTTCAGTCAATAAGTATTCAACACCTTTGTTATGGCAAGCCTAAATAAGGAGTATAAATGTGCTTAACAAATCGCATAATAAGTTGGATGGACTCATTCCGTGTTCAATAATAGTGGTTAACATGATTTTGGAATAACTACCCCATCTCTGTACCCCACATGTACAATTATCTGTAAGGTCCCTCAATTTAATAGTGAATTTCAAGCACATTTTCAACCACAAAGACATGAACATTTTCAAACCTTCGCAAAGAAGGACACCGATAGGTAGATGTGTAAAAAATAAAAAAGTAGACTCTGAATATCCCTTTGAGCATGGTGAAGTTATTAATTAGGCTGCGGATGGTGTATCAATACACCCAGTCACTACAAAGATACAGGTGTTCTTCCTAACTCAGTTGCCGGAGAAGAAGGAAACTGCTCAGGGATTACAGTATTTAATGGTTGTTGTATGAGAAAACTGAGGATGGTTAAACAACATTGCAGTTACTCCACAATACTAACCCAATGACAGAGTGAAAAGAAGAAAGCCTGTACAGAATAAAAATATATGGCAAAGGAATTACATTTTTGTCCTGAATACAAAGCATTATTTTTGGGGCAAATCCAACACAACACATCACTGAGTACCACTCTTAATATTTTCAAGCGTGGTGGTGGCTGCATCATGTTATGGGTATGCTGGTCATCGGCAAGGATTAGGGAGTTTTTTGGGTTAAAAAGAAATGGAATACAGCTGTAAGCACAGGCAAAATCTTAGAGGAAAACCTGGTTCAATCTACTGGGAGACTAATTCACCTTTCAGCAGGACAATAACCTAAGGCACAAGGCCAAATCTACGAATTCACCTTTCAGCAGGACAATAACCTAAAACACATGGCCAAATCTACACTGGAGTTGCTTACCAAGACAACATTGAATGTTCCTGAGTGTTCGAGTTACAGTTTTCAGTTAAATCGACTTGAAACTCTATGGCAAGACTTGAAAATGCCTGTCTATCGATGTCACATTGAGCTGGGTGAATGGAATGAATGACAGTCATCCAGTATGCTGTAATAGAAATAAGGCCATGCTCATGAAAAAATATCCTCCCTCAACTTAAACGTCAACGACCGCCACTGATGTAAATATTACCTCAACTACCTTGTACCCCTGCACATTGACTTGGTACCGGTACTCCTTGTATATAGCCTCATTATAGTTATTTAAGGTGTTACTATTTTCTACTTTATTTGCACATTTTCTTACTTTTTAAGTCTGCATTGTATTGAAAAGGCTCGCAAGTAAGCATTGCAAGGTAAAGTCTATACCTATTGTATTCGGAGAATGTGACAAATCAAACTGTATTTGATTCGAAGAACAAAATGGTGAGCTAAATAATGAGTGTGTGTGTGTTCAGATTGATTAATCTGAACTGAAATGTGTGTGTTTGGGGTGGGGGTTCTACTGAGCTATATGGATTTTTTTAAGAACATCAGACCAAGGATCATTAAGCTATTTGATTTGGAATTTTAAGACCACTTTAAGTATCAAAAAAATATCTAAAACATATTTGATGAAAACAAATATGTGGCCTTACTGCTATTATCCCATACAAACGCATTGAATAACAGATTCACTACATGGAACAACAGATAGTCCCCCCCAAAAATCTATAGGAAGTTTGTTCTGAAGTCTCTGTCCTATATCTGAGAGATATAAGAAAGATAAGGAAACTTTATTTAACACCTTATTTTTGGCACTAAACAGACTCCATATATACTTCCATTCATTTTTTCAACTGGTACCGGGGGACCTTCAGACGAGTCTTGTGAGGCCTGTGGGGGTCATAGAATCTCATCTTTCCATAGAGGGGTCATAAAAGTTTTTAGGCCGAACCGTTCGGATGCTACAGACAATTTTGTGAGAAGACTGATTTTTGGAATGTCTCATGGTCTGACAAACACCACTCTAGCTCTGTCACCTTTCACTACAGATGCGGAAGAGTGACATACATAGGGGATGTGGTTATTTGAGACGCATCCAATGCAAAAAAAACAGATATCTGTAGCTTAAATTGACAGGCTTGTATTGGGATTTTTTTATTGAGCTAATTAGATTTCTAGGGGGCCTGGACATCGACATTAGGAGGTGTAAACCCTTTACAGACCCTTACCTAAGTGTTACCTAATATACTTTTTTTGGTGTTACTTATTAAAGTGATGCCAGAAAGGTACGGTATAATTTCAGCCAGTAGCACTCACGAGTCAAAACGTATCGCTGAAAATAGGGAACATCATCATCCATTATTTGAATTTTGGGGGGGATGCAATATGTATGATATGTTAACAATTACAAAATTGTAAAATATGTTACAAATTTGTAAGTGCTTAATAAGATCCTGTTCAATCTCCTTAAGAGGAATTAAAAAATGTAAAGATGATTTATTTATTTGAAATATTTTTTTATAATACACAATGCTATTTAAAGTTTTGTAACAGTTTCTCTAGTATCATGGTTATGAACCACAAAGGTTAGTTAAGTAACTACTCACAATTGATTATGTATTCACTGGTTAGGTTAGGAATGTCTGTCTACGTTAAGTCAGCACACTGAACAAAAGATGAGTAATAATACATAATTTAACCTAAAAGATTTTCACTCTTAAAACCATATGTGTGATTTCCTCTACTATAACATTGAGTCATTATACCAGCATTTAAAAAAGGCATCTTTCAAACTTTTTCAAAAAAGTATTGCACAATGTATGGAGAACCTTCCATTTCAAGGCTGTTACTAACTGTTGTAAACTCTCAAACGGTTTTGTTACTTTGTTTGAGAAACAGTCGATTTGGAAATAGCCTTTCTAAAGACTGAGGGATCCAGTCCCTGAAAATGTGGACGTCAACTCAGTAGCCTCAGTAGGCCTCTAGAGCATGATGCTGATGCAGGGGTTTGAACAATGGAGCTAGGGATTCTTTAGGTTTGGTCAGGTATAAAAGAAAGGGTTAAACCAGGTAGAAAGTCAGTTCAGGAGCAGCAACCAGCAGCACAGTGAGCAAATATGTCCAACACCAGCATGAACATGGGCAGGGTAAGCACTGGCAAGATTTCTTAGAATTATTTTTACTTTAATTTTCAGAGATTGTTATACAAAAGGGCTCTTGTGCTCTAACTACAACATGATCATTTTACTTATCCCAATAACCTGGTTACCAGTGGGACTAAATAGCGCTGCAAATTCCTCTAAAATGTTTGTTTCCTACAATTGTTTAATTCAAAGATATGATTCCCTTTTATTTTCAGGCCACCTTCTACGAGGACAGGAACTTCCAGGGCCGCTCTTATGAGTGCAGCTCCGACTGCCCTGACATGTCTTCCTACATGAGCAGGTGCCAATCCTGCAGGGTTCAGAGCGGCTGCTTCATGGGGTACGAGCACCCCAACTACATGGGAAACCAGTTCTTCATGAGGAGGGGAGAGTACTCAGACTACCAGAGTATGATGGGAATTACCGATGGTATCAGGTCCTGCCGCATGATCCCCATGGTAAGCCATATGATATTCAGGCTAATGTAACAGTCCCACTAGAAGTAGCTGTGTGAAGTCCATAATCACACAAATCATATTGGCCCTGTGAGCTTATCAACAGTATGGTGTAGTCAGTAATTATTTCAACTATTTGTATTTCCCAAATAACAGCACCGTGGAAACTTCAGGATGAGGATCTACGAGAGGGAGAACTTCGGAGGTCAGATGCACGAGATGATGGACGACTGTGACTCCATCCAGGAGCGTTACCGTATGTCTGACTGCCAGTCCTGCAACGTGATGGACGGCCACTGGCTGATGTATGAGCAGCCCCACTTCAGAGGCAGGCAGATGTACATGAGGCCTGGAGAGTACAGGAACTTCAGAGATATGGGCATGGGAATGGGAGGCATGAGCGGTGGCATGAGGTTCATGAGCATGAGGCGTATCATGGATAACATGACTATGTAATTTTCTCAAAATTGTTGATTAAATTTATTTCAACATTTTAAAACTGCTACATTTTCTTATTTTTGTGATTGTTTTACTCAGAGCACAAACATTTCATTATTTCACTCTCCTACATCTTTAGCATTTCAAATTTCTGTGTAGATATCTGTTTGTTCACAATAGATGTATGCTGATGTAAAATAATATCTAGCGATATTTAAAATCTTTAATTTAGAAAATATTACTTGATCCTGCCATATTATTTTGCAATGCACAATTGTAATGATTTTCAAAAAAACTCACTTAGAAAAATGTAAAAAGATAACAGAGTTATCTAAAATAATAATTATAGGGTAGGAGGAAGGTTAGCAACAATTAATTTGCATTTGTTTACAAATCTCATATCTATAAAACCACGGTCAAGGTGTAATTAGACATGCAGCAAACAAGTATAAAAGTTGTACTAGGTAACAATGTGTACCTAAATGATTACCTAAATACATGGAAGAATGCCAATACAAGTGTACATTGTTAAGCAAATTATTTTTACAACTCATTTATTTACTATTGTATATTATAATAATCAAAATTCAAAAGGCACTCGCACATCTGAGCTATCTTTGTTGCAGGTGCATGGTAACAGTTGAATAAGATGAGAAAAAAGAAGAAACCCGCACACTGCTCTTGCTAGTATCACTACTCTTTATTAAGCTTTACGTATCGGCCTCAAGGCCTTTGTCAGAGCTTTTGTGTGTGTTCACAACCTGTACCCCTATGTAGACACTACTTTACCCACATACGTTCAATGTATCAAATGGGGTTGGAGTCGATGGAAAATAAGCAAGTGTTACCAAATATAAAAATGTGCATTTCATTTATTTAACCAGGTAGGCCAGTTGAGAACAAGTTCTCATTTACAACTGCGACCTGGCCAAGATAAAGCAAAGCAGTGCAACAAAACTGTCATGACTTCTGCCGAAGTCGGTCCCTCTCCTTGTTCGGGCAGCGTTCGGCGGTCGACGTCTCCTGTCTTCTAGCCATCGCCGCTCCACCTTTCATTTTCCATTTGTTTTGTCTTGTTTCCCCGCACACCTGGTTCACATTCCCTCATCAGACTAAATGTATATTACCCTCTGCTTCCCCCATGTCTGTGTGTGGAATTGTTCTTTGTGTAGGGTGTTACGCTACAGGCTGGCTTGCGCTAGGTTTGTTCCAAACCTAGGTTTGTTTGTTTTGTTCATGTTACCGTAGTTGTGCTTTGTGCTGCCTCGCCTGTGCCTTTGGGCCAGGGTGTATATTAATTGAGTAGCTTGGATGAAAGGTGCACAGAGGTGCCCAAAGTAAACGGCCTGCTCCTTAGTCCCAGTTGCTAATATATTCATAGTATTATTCACATTGGATAGAAAACACTCTGAAGTTTCTAAAACTGTATGAATTATGTCTGTGAGTATAACAGAACTCATATGGCAGGCAAAAACCTGAGAAGTTCCACTTCCTGTTTGAATTGCTTCTGAGGTGTCAGATTTTCA
This sequence comes from Salvelinus alpinus, assembly GCF_045679555.1. Lineage (NCBI taxonomy): Eukaryota > Metazoa > Chordata > Actinopteri > Salmoniformes > Salmonidae > Salvelinus > Salvelinus alpinus. The sequence goes on from NC_092105.1 coordinate 33,586,158, forward strand.
ACCATGCTCTCAATTGAAATGACAGCGAGATATAGATGAGTTTTCACTTCCTACGGCTTCCACCAGATGTCAATAGTCAACAGAACTTTGTCTGATGACTCTAATGTGAAGGGGGGCCGAAGGAGACAGGAATGAGTAATTATTTCCACGAGCTGATCATGCATTCACCATGCGCCTTCACATGAGGAGAACGTCCGTTCCATCGCTCTTCTGAAGTCAATTAAATTTTCTGGTTGGAACGTTATTCAAGATGTATGTTAACAACATTCTAAAGATTGATTCAGTACATCGTTTGACATGTTTCTACTGACTGTTACAGAACTTTTGGACATTTCGTCACGTTATAGTGGAGGCGCTTTCTGACTTTAGAATTGTTTACCGAAGGCGCGAACCAAAGTAGCTAATTGGACATAATTAACGGACATTATCGAACAAATCAAGCATTTATTGTGGACCTGGGATTCCTAGGACTGCATTCTGATGAAGTTCATCAAAGGTAAGGAAACATTTATCATGTATTTTCTGGTTTCTGTTGAGTCCAACATGGCGGCTAATTTGGCTATTGTTCTGAGCTCCGTCTCAGATTATTGCATGATTTGCTTTTTTTTTTTTTATCTGACACAACGGTTGCATTAAGGAGAGGTATATCTATAATTCCATGTGTATAACTTGTATTATCATCTACATTTATGATAGGTATTTCTGTTGAAACGATGTGGCTATGCACTATCACTGGATGTTTTTGGAACTAGTGAATCTAACGCGCCAATGTAAACTCAGATTTTTTGTTATAAATATGAACTTTATCAAACAAAACATGCATGTATTGTGTAACATGAAGTCCTATGAGTGTCATCCGATGAAGATAATCAAAGGTTAGTGATTAGTTTTCTCTCTATTTCTGCTTTTTCTGACTGCTATCTTTCGCTGGATAAATGGCTGTGCCTGTTTGTGGTTTGATGGTGACCTAACATAATCATTTGTAGTGCTTTTGCTGAAAAGCATATTTGAAATCGGACACTTTGGTGGGATTAACAACAAGATTACCTTTAAAATGATATAAGAGACATGTATGTTTGAGGAATTATAATTATGAGATTTCTGTTTTTTTTATTTGGCGCCCTGCACTTTATCTGGCTGCTGTCATATCGATCCCGGTAGCGGGATGCAGCCATAAGAAGTTTTAATGTTGTCCTGTTATCACCCATCTCTGCTCTCCTGCGCCTGACTTCCCGCCAACCAGTCATTCACCCCGTTACAGAATTCCACACCTATCAATGGAGTCAGCAGGAGCGGGTGCCCCCATTGTGGGGGTGAGTGACTGGTGGCCCGGAAGTCAGGCGCAGGAGATCAGAGATGGGTGATAACAGGAGAACTTTAATATACACCCTGGCCCAAAGGTGAAGCGGCGATGCTTCACCATCTCGGCGCTGTCATGGATCGCGTCGTCCAGACTATGGACCGCTGGGAGAGACAGGGAGTCCCTCCAGTGCCCCCACCAGCACAACAGGGGTCTCCACTACTCGCCTCCCCTGCACCCGGTCCCAGTGGGATTCGTCCCGCCCTTCCCAGGGAGTTTTATGGGACGGCGGCACGCTGCCAGGGGTTCCTGCTGCAGCTGGACCTGTATCTGGGGACCGTCCACCCAGCTCCTTCGGGACGTGAGAGGGTGTCCGCCCTCGTCTTGTGCCTCTCGGGGAAAGCCCTGGAGTGGGCTAAAGTCGTGTGGGTAGAAGGAGATGCGGCGCTGGAACACTTCGAGGAGTTCACGTGAACGTCTCTTACACCTGAAGCAGTTGATGAGGAGCGCCAAGGAGTTCGGCCTGGACTTCCGGACCCTGGCCACCGGAGCGGGATGGAACGACAGGGCCCTGATAGACCACTACCTGGATCAAACGTTTCGGGTAGCCTTCCACAAGCTTCCCACAATAAGTTGGGTGAATTTTGGCCCATTCCTCCTGACAGAGCTGGTGTAACTGAATCAGGTTTGAAGGACTCCGTGCTCGCACACACTTTTTCAGTTAAGCCCACACATTTTCTATAGGATTGAGGTCAGAACTTTGTATTGGCCACTCAAATACCTTGACTTTGTTGTCCTTAAGCCATTTTGCCACAACTTTGGAAGTATGCTTGGGGTCAATGTCCATTTGGAAGACCCATTTGCAACCAAGCTTTAACTTCCTGACTGATGTCTTGAGATGTTGCTTCAATATATCCACATCATTTTCATTCCTAATGATGTCATCTATTTTGTGAAGTGCATCAGTCCTTCCTGCAGCAAAGCAACCCCACAACATGATGCTGCCACCCCCATGCTTCACGGTAGGGATGGTGTTCTTCGGCTTGCAAGCCTCCCCCTTTTTCCTCCAAGCATAACGATGGTCATTATGGCCAAACAGTCCAACTTTTGTTTCATCAGACCAGATGACATTTCTCCAAAAAGTATGATCTTTGTCCCCATGTGCAGTTGCAAACCGTAGTCTGGCTTTTTTATGGTGGTTTTGGAGCAGTGGCGTCTTCCTTGCTGAGCGGCCTTTCAGGTTATGTCGATATAGGACTCGTTTTACTCTGGATGTAGATACTTTTGTACCTGTTTCCTCCAGGATCTTCACAAGGTCCTTTGCTGTTGTTTTAGGATTGATTTGCACTTTTCGCACCAAAGTACGTTCATCTCCAGGAGACAGAACGCCTCTCCTTCCTGAGCGGTATGATATCTGCGTGGTCTCATGGTGTTTATACTTGCATACTATTGTTTGGACAGATGAACATGGTACCTTCAGGTGTTTGGAAATTGCTCCCAAGGATGAACCAGACTTTTTCTGAGGTCTTGGCTGATTTCTTTTGATTTTCCCATGATGTCAAGCAAAGAGGCACTGAGTTTGAAGGTAGGCCTTGAAATACATCCACAGGTACACCTCCAATTGACTCAAATTATGTCAATTAGCCTATCAGAAGCTTATAAAACTATGATGTCATTTTCTGGAATTTTCCAAACTGTTTAAAGGCACAGTCAACTTAGTGTATGTAAACTTCTGACCCACTGGAATTGTGATACAGTGAATTATAAGTGAGATAATCTGTCTGTAAACAATTGTTGGAAAAATTACTTGTGTCATGCACAAAGTAGATGTCCTAACCGACTTGCCAAAACTATAGTTTGTTATCAAGAAATTTGTGGAGTGTTTGAAAAAAAAAACGAGTTTAATTGACTCCAACCTAAGTGTATGTAAACTTTCCACTTCAACTGTGTCATATTAAAATAGATGTATCTTGTCATTGAAAATAAAACTCATATTACAAAGGATTTATATATAATTTCTCTGATCAATTAAACCTGTTATTTTCCGATAACAGCACAGAGGAAACTTCAGGATGAGGATCTACGAGAGGGAGAACTTTGGAGGTCAGATGCACGAGATGATGGAATACTGTGACTCCATCCAGGAGCGTTACCGCATGTTCGACTGCCAGTCCTGCAACGTGATGGACGGCCACTGGCTGATGTACGAGCAGCCCCACTATAGAGGCAGGCAGATGTACATGAGGCCCGGAGAGCACAGGAGCTTCAGAGATATGGGCATGGGAATGGGAAGCATGAGCTTCATGAGCATGAGGTGTATCATGGACAGCATGTCTATGTAATTTCCTCAAACGTTGAACGAAAATTGTTGATTAAATTCATTTTAAAATGTTAACAATACTCGTCTGTTTTTCTCTTTCTTTTACTCAGGGCAATTCAGCTTTAAGCATTTCACTCCCTACATTTAACATTTAAATGGTTCTGTATAGATATGATTGTGTACAATAGATGCACGCTGGATGGAAAGTGATATCCAATGATATCTCAGATCTTTAATTTAGAATAGATTACTCGATCCTGCAATGTTATTTTGCAATGCACAATTAAGTATTTTAAAATTAACTTACTTTACAAAGTAAGATAAGAGTCATCTAAACAATACTTAAATGGTGAAATGAAGGCTAGCACAAATTAATTTGCATTTGTTTACAAATCTTACATTTTCACAACTCATTTACTTGATTGCACAATCGGAGAGCCCAGCAACAGAAATACTCATCATAAATTTTGATGAAAGATACATGTTTTACATAGAATTAAAGATACACTTGTTCTTAATGCAACCGCTGTGTCAGATTTCAAAAAGCTTTACGGCAAAACACAATATTCAATAATCTGAAAACAGCGTTCAGCCACAAAAGCAAGCCATACAGTTACCCGCCTAAATTGTGCAGTCAACAAAACTCATAAAAAGCATTATAAATCTTCACTTACCTTTGCTGATCTTTGTCGGAATGCACTCCCAGGACTCCCACTTCCACAAGAAATTTTCGTTTTTTTCGGTAATGTCCATCATTTGTCCAAATAGCTATTTTTGTTGCGTGTTTGGTATACAAATCCAACGTCAGGGAAGCGCGTTCACTAAAACCTGACGAAATGTCCAAAAGTTCCGTAACAGTCCGTAGAAACATGTCAAACGATGTATTGAATCAATCTTTAGAATGTTTTTAACATAAATCTTGAATAACGTTCCAACCGGAGAATTACATTGACTTCAGATGAGCGATGGAACGGAGCTCCCTCTCATGTGAACGCGCATGGTCAAAGAATGGTCACCTCATGGCAGACCTGACTAATTCTCCTCTCATCCGGCCCCCCTTCACAGTAGAGTCATCAGACAAAGTTCTACAGACTGTTGACATCTAGTGGAAGCCGTAGGAAGTGAAAACTCATCCATATCTCGCTGTGATTTCAATGGGAGCATGGTTGAAAATCTACCAGCCTCAGAATTTCCACCTCCTGTTTGGATTTTTTCTCAGGTTTTTGCCTGCCATACTCACAGACATAATTCAAACAGTTTTAGAAACGTCAGAGTGTTTTCTATCCAATACTAATAATAATATGCATATATTAGCAACTATGACTGAGGAGCAGGCCGTTTACTCTGGGCACCTCTGTGCACCTTTCATCCAAGCTACTCAATACTGCCCCTGCAGCCATAAGAAGTTAAAGTACTTTACTTAGGACAGCTAATCAGATTGCCCAGGAGGTGAGTTTATCGTCTCCACCTCGTATTGAGATTCAAAGTTCAAACCATTTTAAATGTGTAGTTGCCGCTTCACGCTTTTTATGGTTCAATGTGTTAATTTCTTTACCCATCATTTTATAACTTTTGCTCGAAAGGGGTGGGCCTGGTCGGCTGGCACACCTCCTGACCGGTGATTACTCACTGTGCAAAGTTATGGAAAACAATTATTTTATAGCTTCTCAAATCACATACCTCTTTAAACAAAAACACTAAATTATTCATATTACACGCACATCCCATTGTGTAGAAACTTCAGCTATGTAGTGTGTGTACTTTGCAAGTTACAGTATTTCCTTTATAACTAACAGATGCTGGGAGTTGAGAAGCAGGTGCATGTGGTGAGTTTAATAATATAATGAACATGTAACGATATAAGACAAGAGTAGTATCTAGACAAAACACAGTCAATACTGCCTGGGGAGTGACAGATATAGGGGAGGTAATTAGTGAAGTGATGGAGTCCAGGTTAGTCTCAATGGTTGTCAGAGCCAGTGATTAGTAAACCGGCAACATCGAGTACCGGCGAGGGAGTTGATGTGACAATACATTTTTTTATGACATCACAAAATAAAACAAAATGAGTGTTCTATAGATCACCTCTGACCATTCCCCACCTCTGACATTCTAAATATTGTTCCAATTTTCAATTTTGAATGTGTTAGAGTTTCAGCTGGAAAAAGGTCTGTTGAGACAAAGCACATTCCTTTGGTGAATTTTGAGAGCACAGGTCTGGATCTTCTCCCTTGATTTACAACATGATGTGAGTGTCAAATCCCACTAGTTCTATCCTACCCCCCTCTATGGGTGAAAGGGGGTCTGATATAAGTTAGTCACTGCAAACCTGATCTGACCCATTTGGATTCTCTTGGTCAGTCCTGACAGCCTGGATTAGGACTTGTGAGCTAGGGTCATACTCTACAGATGTAGTAGCGCATAAGCCTGCAGGAGCGAGTCACTGCTTTGATGTTTGCAGAGAACAGGGTGTTGTCCAGTGTCACGGCAAGGTTATTTTCACTCTGGTAAACCATGGAGAGGTCTTTGAGCGGGAAGGCCTTCCCTGGGAGAAAGCGCAGTGCCATCTTGTCAAGGTTGAGCTTGAGGTGGTGGCCGACATCAAGCTGAGATATCTGCCACTCACGCAGAGATGCAAGTCGCCATCTGGATGTCAGGGTGGGGGGGGGTAGGAGAAAAATAGTTGAGTGTCATCCGCATAGCAATGATAGAGACCATGTAAGGATATGACAGAGCCGAGTCGCTTGGTGTATAGAGAAAAGAGGAGAGCACCTAGAACCAAGCCCTGTGGGACACCAGTAGTGAGTGTGTGGTGCAAACACAGATTCTCTCCATGTCACCTGGTAGGAGCGGCCTGCCAAGTAGGATGCGATCCAAGGAAGTGCAGAGCCTGAGACACCCAGCCCTGAGAGGGTGGAGAGGAGGATCTGTTGGTTCCCGGTGTCAAAGGCAGTGGATAGATCTAGGAGGATGAGAACAGAGAGAGAGTCAGCTTTGGCAGTGCGGAGAGCCTCCATAACACAGAAAAGCGCAGTCTCATTTGAGTAACCTGCCTTAACGCCTGACTCGAGTGATAGAATGTGGCTTTAGCAATGGATACAGAGGAAGAGAAGGTAGAGAGGGAGTGAAAGGATTATTGGTCCTCTGGAAGTTTAGTTTCTCAATTTTTGCTCAGCTGCCAGCACCCCTGTTCTGTAAGCTCGCAATGAGTCACTCAGCCACAGGGCAGAGCCAGCCGGGTGGAAAGGGGACAGTGCGAGTCATAGGATGCGGAAGGGAGGAGTAGGATCGAAGAGGCAAAATCAGGAGAAAGGAGGGAGGAGGATTTATCCAAAGGGAGAGATGATAGGATAGAGAGTAGTGAGAGAGTGAAGATTTTGATGTGCATGACCATCTGGGTAGGGGCTGAGTGGCTAGGGTTGGAGGAAGGGAAGACAGAAAAGGAAACAAAGAAGTGATCAAAGACCTGGAGGGGGTTGCACTGAGATTAGTAGGCAAACAGAGTCTAGTAAAGATTACGTCAAGGGTATTGCCTGCCTTGTGAGTTGGAGGGGATTGGGAAAGAGTGAGGTCAAAAGAGGCAAGGAGGGGTACGAGAGAGTTGGATAGAAATGAATCGAAGGCAGACGTCAGGAGGTTAAAGTCGCCCAGTACACAAAGCGGTGAACCGTCATCAGGAAATGATCTTCTCAAGGTGTCAAGCTCATTGAGAAACTCTCCAAGGGCACCTGGTGGGCGATAAATGACAATGTTAAGCTTGAGTGTTCAAGTGACAGCATGGAATTCAAATGAGCAAATGGACAGGTAAAAGGGGGAGAAAAGAGAAAATCTCCAGTTAAGAGAAATGAGTAGACCTGTACCACCACCTCGACAATCGTCAGATGAAGAGAGCAGCTGGAGTAGCAGTGATTTCTGGGGTGATCCATGTCTGTCAGGGCCAAAAGGTCAAGAGACTGAAGAGCAGCATAGGCTGAAATGAACTCGGCGTTCTTGACCGCAGATCGGCAGTTCCAAACACTTCCAGAGACCCGGATTCCACATGTGTTGTGCGCGCAGAGTACACAAAATTAGAAGGGTTGCAGCCAAGGGGTGGGGACCGTCTGTAAAGCCTACAGGGAGAGGAGCGAACAGGTATAGAAAACACACTCAGAGTTGCCAAAGCTACAAAAGAGCAAAATTAGATCATCAGAAAATAAGTAGATACTCAAGTGAGAGAGTGGTGTGGAGCCTTCCTCGATGAACTCTGCAGAACAACTTGGTAGAACTGTCTTAGTTTCGCAGACAAGACTGCTACTGGCATGACCGCCGCTTACAGCTGCTGCTGAGGAACCAGCGGAGACTGAAGTACTAACACTAACTGTTAATTGCTTGGCAGAGGTAAAGTGCACACCTCCCTGTACTAATTGCTGATTGCCAATGAGAGGAAAAAAACACTCACTCTCCAATACAGCCACTGATTATGAAATCAACAACAGTCCCAAGTTGCCCTTTCCCTTAATCCTGGTTGATGCGTCAACAATCATCTGCAAGTCATGAGCAGTCAGCAGTTCACACATCAAGTAGGCTACATGGAGCCTGGGAAGCTGGATATATACACTCAAAAAAGAGGTGAAACGACTCCCCCTCCAATACAGTCACTGATTACCAAAACAAATCACAAATTGCCCTGCCCCTTGATCCAGGTTGATGTGTCAAAAATAATTTGGAAGTTATGAGCAGTCAGCAGTTCATACACCAAGTAGGCTACTGGGAAGACATGCAGTATTCAAACAGAAAGTACTAGTGACTCACTCATTATGAAAGTGGTCCAATGAAGTGGACGCTAAGCTACAAGATTGCTTCGCTAGCACAGACTTGAATATTGTTCAGGGATTTATCAGAAGAAGAAAAAAGCCATGGGTTACAGGTAGTATACACACCGGTCTAAAGACTAGAGTTACCGCATTTAAGGAACAGGATACGGACATGGACATGGACGCATACAAGAAAGCCCGCTACGATCTCCGACAGGCCATCAAACATGATAAATGTCAATATACTGTAGGACTAATATTGAATCCTACTGCACTGGCTCCAACGCTCATCGGATGTCACAGGGTTTGCAAACTATTACGGATTACAAAGGTGTTAGCAGTTGATGTTACTCTTCAATAACACAGACCCCAGAGCAAATCAGGGGGAGAAAAATAGGTTTATTCAAAGAGGACAATTCATGGATGTTATGCTGAGAGGTATTCACACCTGAGAGGTGTTCATTCTCCCCTGTCCTCAGTGATTCTCTCCACAGAACAAAGAGACAGGATGTAGTTTTATAACCCAACCCTAGCCTGTGGTTGACCAATTAGATTTCCTTGCAATAAAACTGGGCCAATGGCCAAATAACAAGCATCCTGTTTCAGGCTCAATGCCTAGACAAATTCCTCCCATGTCTCTGACCCATTGATCATTAATTCCCTATTACAGAAAAAACACTATTTTCATTTATCGTTAATTCCCTCTTGACCGTTAGTCCTCTGCGTTGTGTATTATCTTAAAATATTCTTACAAAGGGAAACCCAGTGACACAAACCTCCCAGACGAGCTGAACGCCTTCTATGCTCACATCGAGGCAAACAACACTGAACAAGGCATGAGAGCCGCTGCTGCCCCGGACGACTGTGTGATCATGCGCAGACCAGCTGGCAATTGTCTTCACTGACATTTTCAACATCTCCTTGTTTCAGTTTGTAATCCCAACATGTTTCAAGCATACCACCATTGTCCATGTTCCTAAGAACTCAACGGTAACCTGCCTAAACGACTATCATCCTGTAGCATTCACACCTGTAACCATAAAATTCATCGAAGGATGGTCATGGCACATCGATACCATCATCCCAGACACCCTGGTCCCAATCCAATTTGCATACAGCCCCAACAGATCCACAACGACGCAATCTCTATTGCACTCCACACTGCTCTCTCCCACCTGGGCAAAAGGAATACCTACCGTATGTGAAGATTCTGTTAATTGACAACAGCTCAAAGTTCAACACTACAGTCCCCACCAGATTAATCAGATTAATTAACATTCTGACATTCTGAGGGTAAGTAACAACACATCAGCTAAGCTGAGCCTCAACACCGGGGCCCCTCAGTTGTGTGTGCTTAGTGCCTTCCTGTACTCGCTGTTCACCCATGACTGTGTGGCCACACACAACTCCAACACCATCAACAAGTTTGCGGACGACACGTTGGTGTTAGGCCTGATCACCGACAACGATGAGACCTGGCAGTGTAGTGCCAGGACAACAATCTTTCCATCAATGTAAGCAAGACAGAGGACCTGATCATGGACTACAGGGAACGCAGCGCAGCGAGCACACCCCCATCCACATCGACAGAGCTGTACTGGAGCAGGTTGAGAGTTTCAAGGTCCTCTGTGTCCACATCCCCAAGGACTTAACATGATCCTCTCATACCAGCACAGGTGTGAAGAAGTCACGACAGCACCTCTTACCCCTCAGGTTGAAAATAAGTTTTACAGCTGCAACATTGAGAGCATATTGACTGGCTGCATCACCACTTGCTATGGGAACTGCACCGCCATCGATCGCAAGGTGCTACAGAGGGTGGTGCAGACGGGGCCGATCCCCCTTGTCGTCCAGGACCTCTTTACCAGGCGGTGTCAGAGGAAGGCCTGGAAAATTGTCAAAAACACCAGCCATCCAAGCCATAGACTGTTCAAGGTGCTACCGCACGGCAAACATTACTGAGGCGCCAGGTCTGGGACCATAAGGCACCTGAACAGCTTCTACCCCAAAGCCATAAGACTGCTGAACAGTTAATCAAATGGCTACACGGACTATTGCATTGACGCTTTTTGCAATGACTCTCTTACACTGACTATGCAAACTCACAGGACTATACAAACACACACTCACACATATTCCACACACACTCCAACACACACTTACACACACATATATACACACACACACACACACACACACACACACACACACACACACACACACACACACACACACACACACACACACACACACACACACACATACATACAAAACACACAAATACATGCATATTGATGCCACACACACCATTTCACTGTCCACATACGCTGCTGACACTATTTATTACAGTGCCATCAGAAAGTATTCACACGCTTCCCTTTTTCCTTATTTTATTGTGTTACAGCCTGAATTTTGAATAGAATAAATTGAGATTTTGTGTCACTGATCTACACACAATACCCCAAAAATGGCAAAGTGGAATTTTGTTTGTAGAAAATTGTTAAATACAAAATGTAAAGCTGGAATATCTTCAGTCAATAAGTATTCAACACCTTTGTTATGGCAAGCCTAAATAAGGAGTATAAATGTGCTTAACAAATCGCATAATAAGTTGGATGGACTCATTCCGTGTTCAATAATATTGGTTAACATGATTTTGGAATAACTACCCCATCTCTGTACCCCACATGAACAATTATCTGTAAGGTCCCTCAATTTAATAGTGAATTTCAAGCACATTTTCAACCACAAAGACATGAACATTTTCAATCCTTCGCAAAGAAGGACACCGATAGGTAGATGTGTAAAAAATAAAAAAGTAGACTCTGAATATCCCTTTGAGCATGGTGAAGTTATTAATTAGGCTGCGGATGGTGTATCAATACACCCAGTCACTACAAAGATACAGGTGTTCTTCCTAACTCAGTTGCCGGAGAAGAAGGAAACTGCTCAGGGATTACAGTATTTAATGGTTGTTGTATGAGAAAACTGAGGATGGTTAAACAACATTGCAGTTACTCCACAATACTAACCCAATGACAGAGTGAAAAGAAGAAAGCCTGTACAGAATAAAAATATATGGCAAATGAATTACATTTTTGTCCTGAATACAAAGCATTATTTTTGGGGCAAATCCAACACAACACATCACTGAGTACCACTCTTAATAATTTCAAGCGTGGTGGTGGCTGCATCATGTTATGGGTATGCTTGTCATCGGCAAGGATTAGGGAGTTTTTTGGGTTAAAAAGAAAGCACAGACAAAATCTTAGAGGAAAACCTGGTTCAATCTACTGGGAGACTAATTCACCTTTCAGCAGGACAATAACCTAAGGCACAAGGCCAAATCTACGAATTCACCTTTCAGCAGGACAATAACCTAAAACACATGGCCAAGTCTACACTGGAGTTGCTTACCAAGACAACATTGAATGTTCCTGAGTGTTCGAGTTACAGTTTTGAGTTAAATCGACTTGAAACTCTATGGCAAGACTTGAAAATGCCTGTCTATCGATGTCACATTGAGCTGGGTGAATGGAATGAATGACAGTCATCCAGTATGCTGTAATAGAAATAAGGCCATGCTCATGAAAAAATATATTGTCCTCCCTCATCTTAAACGTCAACGACCGCCACTGATGTAAATATTACCTCAACTACCTTGTACCCCTGCACCATGACTCAGTACCGGTACTCCTTGGATATAGCCTCATTATAGTTATTTAGTGTGTTACTATTTTCTACTTTATTTGCAAATGTTCTTACTTTTTAAGTCTGCATTGTATGGAAAAGCCTCGCAAGTAAGCATTTCAAGGTAAAGTCTATACCTATTGTATTCGGAGAATGTGACAAATCAAACTGTATTTGAGTCAAAGAACAAAATGGTGAGCTAAATAATGAGTGTGTGTGTGTTCAGATTGATTAATCTGAACTGAAATGTGTGTGTTTGGCGTGGGGGTTCTACTGAGCTATTTGGATTTTTTAAAGAACGTCAGACCAAGGATCATTTAGCTATTTGTGCTTAAGATCCTGTTCAATCTCCTTAAGAGGAATTTAAAAATGTAAACATGATTGATTTATTGGAAATATTTTTTATAATACACAATGCTATTTAAAGTTTTGTAACAGTTTCTCTAGTATCATGGTTATGAACCACAAAGGTTAGTTAAGTAACTACTCACAATTGATTATGTATTCACTGGTTAGGAATGTCTGTCTACGTTAAGTCAGCACACTGAACAAAAGATGAGTAATAATACATAATTTAACCTAAAAGATTTTCACTCTTAAAACCATGTGTGTGATTTCCTCTACTATAACATTGAGTCATTATACCAGCATTTAAAAAAGGCATCTGGAGAACCTTCCATTTCAAGGCTGTTACTAACTGTTGTAAACTCTCAAACGGTTTTGTTACTTTGTTTGAGAAACAGTCGATTTGGAAATAGCCTTTCTAAAGACTGAGGGATCCCTGAAAATGTGGACGTCAACTCAGTAGCCTCAGTAGGCCTCTAGAGCATGATGCTGATGCAGGGGTTTGAACAATGGAGCTAGGGATTCTTTAGGTTTGGTCAGGTATAAAAGAAAGGGTTAAACCAGGTAGAAAGTCAGTTCAGGAGCAGCAACCAGCAGCACAGTGAGCAAATATGTCCAACACCAGCATGAACATGGGCAGGGTAAGCACTGGCAAGATTTCTTAGAATTATTTTTACTTTAATTTTCAGAGATTGTTATACAAAAGGGCTCTTGTGCTCTACGCACCCCTAACTACAACATGATCATTTTACTTATCCCAATAACCTGGTTACCAGTGGGACTAAATAGCGCTGCAAATTCCTCTAAAATGTTTGTTTCCTACAATTGTTTAATTCAAAGATATGATTCCCTTTTATTTTCAGGCCACCTTCTACGAGGACAGGAACTTCCAGGGCCGCTCTTATGAGTGCAGCTCCGACTGCCCTGACATGTCTTCCTACATGAGCAGGTGCCAATCCTGCAGGGTTCAGAGCGGCTGCTTCATGGGGTACGAGCACCCCAACTACATGGGAAACCAGTTCTTCATGAGGAGGGGAGAGTACTCAGACTATCAGAGTATGATGGGAATTACCGATGGTATCAGGTCCTGCCGCATGATCCCCATGGTAAGCCATATGATATTCAGTTTGCTGTAACAGTCCCACTAGAAGTAGCTGTGTGAAGTCCATAATCACACAAATCATATTGGCCCTGTGAGCTAATCACCAGTCTGGTGTAGTCAGTAATTATTTCAAATATTTGTATTTCCCAAATAACAGCACCGTGGAAACTTCAGGATGAGGATCTACGAGAGGGAGAACTTCGGAGGTCAGATGCACGAGATGATGGACGACTGTGACTCCATACAGGAGCGTTACCGTATGTCTGACTGCCAGTCCTGCAACGTGATGGACGGCCACTGGCTGATGTATGAGCAGCCCCACTTCAGAGGCAGGCAGATGTACATGAGGCCTGGAGAGTACAGGAACTTCAGAGATATGGGCATGGGAATGGGAGGCATGAGCGGTGGCATGAGGTTCATGAGCATGAGGCGTATCATGGATAACATGACTATGTAATTTTCTCAAAATTGTTGATTAAATTGATTTCAACATTTTAAAACTGCTACATTTTCTTATTTTTGTGATTGTTTTACTCAGAGCACATTATGTTTAAACATTTCATTATTTCACTCTCCTACATCTTTAGCATTTCAAATTTCTGTGTATATATCTGTTTGTTCACAATAGATGTATGCTGATGTAAAATAATATCTAGTGATATTTAAAATCTTTAATTTAGAAAATATTACTTGATCCTGCCATATTATTTTGCAATGCACAATTTTTATGATTTTCAAATAAACTCACATAAAACATTTTTAAGAGATAACAGAGTTATCTAAAATAATAATTATAGGATGGGAGGAAGGTTAGCAACAATTAATTTGCATTTGTTTACAAATCTCATATCTATAAAACCACGGTCAAGGTGTAATTAGACATGCAGCAAACAAGTATAAAAGTTGTACTAGGTAACAATGTGTACCTAAATGATTACCTAAATACATATATATTAATGTGCACTTGTATTGGAAGAATGCCAATACAAGTGTATATTGTTAAGCAAATCATTTTTACAACTCGTTTATTTACTGTTGTATGTTATAATAATCTAAATTTAAAAGGCACTCGCACATCTGAGCTAACTTTGTTGCAGGTGCATGGTAACAGTTGAATAAGATGAGAAAAAAGAAGAAACCCGCACACTGCTCTTGCTAGTATCACTACTCTTTATTAAGCTTGACGTATCGGCCTCAAGGCCTTTGTCAGAGCTTTTTTGTGTGTTCACAACCTGTACCCCTATGTAGACACTACTTTACCCACATACGTTCAATGTATCAAATGGGGTTGGAGTCGATGGAAAAAAAGCAAGTGTTACCAAATATAAATATAAAAATGTGCATTTCATTTATTTAACCAGGTAGGCCAGTTGAAAACAAGTTCTCATTTACAACTGCAACCTGGCCAAGATAAAGCAAAGCAGTGCAACAAAACCGTCACGACTTCCGCCGATGTTGGTCCCTCTCCTTGTTTGGGCAGCGTTCGGCGGTCGACGTCACCGGTTTTCTAGCCATCGCCGCTCCACCTTTCATTTTCCATTTGTTTTGTCTTGTTTCCCCGCACACCTGGTTCACATTCCCTCATCAGACTAAATGTATATTACCCTCTGCTTCCCCCATGTCTGTGTGTGGAATTGTTCTTTGTGTAGGGTGTTACGCTACAGGCTGGCTTGCGCTAGGTTTGTTTCAAACCTAGGTTTGTTTGTTTTGTTCATGTTACCGTAGTTGTGCTATGTGCTAACTCGCCTGTGCCTTTGGGCCAGGGTGTATATTAATGTTCTCCTGTTATCACCCATCTCTGCTCTCCTGCGCCTGACTTCCCGGCAACCAGTCACTCACCCCGTTACAGAATTCCACACCTATCAATAGAGTCAGCAGGAGCGGGTGCCCCCATTGTGGGGGTGAGTGACTGGTTGCCGGGAAGTCAGGCACAGGAGATCAGAGATGGGTGATAACAGGAGAAATTTGGGCACCCTGGCCCAAATGCACGATGCTTCACCATCTCGGCGCTGTCATGGACCGCGTCGTCCAGACTATGGACCGCTGGGAGAGACAGGGAGTCCCTCCAGCGCCCCCACCAGCACAACAGGGGTCTCCACTACTCGCCTCCCCTGCACCCGGTCCCAGTGGGATTCTCGCCCTTCCCAGGGAGTTTGATGGGACAGCGGCACGCTGCCAGGGGTTCCTGCTGCAGCTGGACCTGTATCTGAGGACCGTCCACCCGGCTCCTTTGGGACGTGAGAGGGTGACCGCCCTCGACTCGTGCCTCTCTGGGAAAGCCCTGGAGTGGGCTAACGCCGTGTGGGTAGAAGGAGTTGCGGCGCTGGACCACTTCGAGGAGTACACCCGCCGCATCCTGGCAGTCTTCGACCACCCGCCCGAGGGTAGAGCGGCGGGTGAACGTCTCTTCCACCTGAGGCAGGGGATGAGGAGTGCCCAGGAGTTCGCCCTGGACTTCCGGACCCTGGCCGCCGGAGCGGGATGGAACGACAGGGCCCTGATCGACCACTATCGCTGCAGCTTGCGCGAGGATGTCCGTTGGGAGTTGGCCTGCAGGGACACCACCCTCACCTTTGACCAGCTGGTGGACCTGTCCATCCGGCTGGATAACCTGCTGGTCACCCGCGGACGTTCAGACGCGGCTCTGTCGGTTCCATCTCACAGCACCACCGCTCCGGTGCCTATGGAGCTAGGGGGTGCTGCGCTCAGGGAGACCGGAGGAGGGGCCTTCACGTGCACCATCTGTGGCCGCAGAGGTCACACTGCCGGTCGGTGTCGGGTTGGTTCCTCTGGGGGTTGAGGCAGCAGGCAGAGCGCTCTGGCGTCATCCCAGGTGAGCTTGCAACATTCTCACCCAGAGCCCTCTGTTGCCCACCTGTTTTTGCAAGCCAACTTTCCTGAGTTTTCCCCGCATTCCCAGCATAAGGCGCTCGTCGATTCAGGCGCGACTGGGAATTTTATTGCCAGAGCATTCGCCCATAGTTTAGGGATCCCCATTGTTCCAGTGGTTAGGCCCTTTCCAGTTCACTCGTTGGACAGTCGACCATTAGGGTCCGGCGTTATCAGGTAGCCCATTACTCTTTGGTCATGGTGACGCAGGGGGGTCACAGGGAGAGAATCAGTCTCTTCCTCATTGACTCTCCTGCGTTTCCCGTGGTGCTAGGCCTTCCCTGGTTAGCCTGTCATGACCCCACTGTTTCATGGCAACGGAGGGCTCTCACGGGGTGGTCGCGAGAGTGCTCGGGGAGGTGTTTGGGGGTTTCCATTGGTGCGACTACGGTGGAAAGTCCAGACCAGGTCTCCACCGTGCGCATTCCCCCCGAATATTCCGATTTGGCTCTCGCCTTCTCTAAGAAGAAGGCGACTCAATTACCACCGCATCGTCGGGGGGGTTGTGCAATAAACCTTCAGGTAGACGCCGCACTTCCCAGGAGTCACGTGTATCCCCTGTCACAGGCGGAAATGGCGGCTATGGAGACATTTGTCTCCGAATCTCTGCGTCAGGGGTACATTCGGTCCTCCACTTCACCCGCCTCCTCGAGTTTCTTTTTTGTGAAGAAGAAGGAGGGAGGTCTGCGCCCGTGTATTGACTATCAAGCACTTCACCAGATCACTGTGAAGTACAGTTACCCGCTACCTCTCATAGCCACAGCGATTGAGTCAATGCACGGGGCGCACTTCTTCACTAAACTAGATCTCAGGAGCGCTTACAACCTGGTGCGTATCCGGGAGGGAGACGAGTGGAAGACAGCATTCAGTACCACCTCAGGGCATTATGAGTACCTCGTCATGCCGTACGGGTTGATGAATGCTCTGTCAGTCTTCCAAGCCTTTGTGGATGAGATTTTTAGGGACCTGCACGGGCAGGGTGTAGTGGTGTATATCAATGACATTCTGATATACTCCGCTGCATGCGCCGAGCATGTGTCCTTGGTGCGCAAGGTGCTTGGTAGACTGTTGGAGCATGACCTGTATGTCAAGGCTGAGAAATCCCTGTTCTTCCAGCAGTCCATCTCCTTCCTAGGATACCGCATTTCCACCTCAGGGGTGGAGATGGAGAGTGACCGCATTTCAGCCGTGCGTAATTGGCCGACTCCCACCACGGTAAACCAGAGGTTTATCCGAGGTTTTGGTCAGGTAGCGGCTCCCATTACCTCACTGCTGAAGGGGGGCCCAGTGCTTTTGCAGTGGTCAGCTGAGGCGGACAGGGCTTTTGGTCACCTAAGGGCTCTGTTTACCTCGGCTCCCATGCTGGCGCATCCAGATCCCTCTTTGGCGTTCACGGTGGAGGTGGACGCGTCCGAGGCTGGGATAGGAGCCGTGCTCTCTCAGCGCTCGGGTACACCACCGAAGCTCCGCCCCTGTGCCTTCTTCTCGAAGAAGCTCAGCCCGGTGGAGCGAAACTATGATGTGGGGTACCGGGAGCTGTTGGCTGTGGTCAAGGCGTTGAAGGCGTGGAGACATTGGCTTGAGGGGGCTCAACATCCTTTTCTCATCTGGACTGACCACCGCAACCTGGAGGAGATCCGGGCAGCGAGGAGACTGAATCCTCGTCAGACAAGGTGGGCCATGTTTTTTACCCGTTTTGTTTTCACCCTTTCTTTCAGACCAGGTTCCCAGAATGTTAAGGCAAACGCACTTAAAGGCAGATGCACCAACAACACAGAGTTACACATGGGATAAACAAACGTGCAGTCAATAACACAGTAGAAAATCTGTATACAGTGTGTTCAAATTAAGTAAGGAGGTAAGGCAGTAAATAGGCCTTAGTGGCGAAGTAATTACAATTTAGCAATTAACACTGGAGTGACAGATGTGCAGATGAGGATGTACAAGTAGAAATACTGGTGTAAAAAACAAAAAACAAATACGGGGATGAGGCTTCTGGTGTTAACATGCATGAACCCAAGGCATTTCCCGTTACAGAAGTCAACAAATTAGAGTACCTGAGGACACACAGGGCCTGGGTTAACCTCTACATCACCCGAGGAACAGAGGAGGAGTAGTATAAGGGTACAGCTAAAGGCTATAAGAACTGGTCGTCTAGTGCGCTCGGAACAGAGAGTAAAAGGAGCAGATTTCTGGGTGTGATAGGATAGATTCAGGGCATACTGCACAGACAAGGGCATGGTAGGGTGCGAGTACAATGTAGGTAAACCTAGGCATTGAGTGGCGATGAGAGAGGCTGTATCTCTGGAGTCGCCAGTTAAGCTAGGTGCGGTCTCCGCATGTGTGGGGGATGGGGTAAGGGAGCTAACCGAGGCATGTAGAACGGGACTAGGGGCTCTGCAGTAAAACAAAACAATGAGAGCTACCCTAAACAACAGTATACAAGGTATATTGTCATTAGAGGGAGGCATAAAGCAATCACAAGTGTTGATTGGGAGGGCTAAGACAACAACGGGTAAACAGCTAAGACAACAATAACGGGTAAATGGCGATGAATGGGCAGAGAGGGTCAGTTAGCTATACACACAGGGCCTGAGTTCGAGGCTGGGGCCGACAGATAAACCAAATTAAGTACCTTGTTAATGAACAGTCCAGTAGCCATCAGCTGTGTAGCCGAGTGATCATAGGGTCCAATAAGCAGCAATGGACGAAACAGGGAGCCGCTAGGCAAGCGTGAGACACAGTGCACAGAGAGTTAGCGGGCCGGGGCTTGTAGCTGGGTCCTCACTGACATCCACGACGCAGAGGCCGGTTGAGAGCACATCTGCCAAAATACGTCAGCAGACTAGTCATGATGGATTGGCGGTGCTCCGTGTCGACAAAGGGTCCAGGCCAATTGGCAAGAAAGGTTTTGTAGTTGGTGTACCTCGTTTGCTAGCCGGGGGAATGGGCCTAGCTTTAGGCTAACTGGTGCTTCTGGACAAGGGCGTTAGCCACGATAGCCACTCAATAGCAGCTAGCTGCGATGATCCGGTGTAATGGTCCAGAGCTTGCGGCAGGAATCCGGTGATGTAGTGGGGGAAAAAGCCGTCCGATATGCTCAGGGCTGATATTGTGCTGTGCAGACTGGCAGATACTATCCAGGCTATCCTGGCTAAAGCGGCTGGTGTCTGTGCTAAAGGTAAAGACTGCTAGCAGTGGCTAACAATGACTAAATAGCTAGTAGCTAATTAGCTGACTAGCTTCTCACTATAATTACTATAATTACATTGACGACGTTGTCCCCACAGTGACTGTACATATTTAACCAAAAGTAATGGTTTACAGGCAGGCTACCGCTTTCAAGGAACGGGACATGGACGCTCACAAGAAAGCCCGCTACTACCTCCGACAAGCCATCAAACATGAAAAAGGTCAATATAGGACTAAGATAGAATCCTACTAGACCTGCTCCGATGCTCGTCGGATGTGGCAGGGTTTGCAGACTACAAAGGGAAACCGAGCCATGAGTTGCCCAGTGACGCAAATGTCCCAGACGAGCTGAATGCCTTCTATGCTTGCTTCGAGGCAAACAACACTGAGCCAGGCATGAGAGCCCCTGCTGTCCCTGACAACTGTGTGATCTCTCTCTCTGTGGCCGATGTGAGTAAGACTTTAGAACAGGTTAACACTCGCAAGGCCGCAGGGCCAGACTGAATACCAGGGTGTGTTCTCAGAGCATACGCAGACCAGCTGGCATGTTTCTTCACAGACATTTTCAACATCTCCTTGTCCCAGTCTGTAATCCCAACATCTTTCATCTGCAACCATGAAATGTTTGAAAGTCTGGTCATGGCACACATCAAACTATCATCCCAGACACCTTTCACCTCTCGTACTCCGTGTTCACCCACAAATATTTGAACACGCACAGCTCCATAATATTATTGTTGATTTTTTTAATGAATCTTTTTTTTTTTTTACGATGAACCAGTTTCTGATTTTCCAATTGTCCTTGTATTAGCTCTTGCTAAGTCAATAACACAATTTACACATTCTCCTCTATGTATTTTGAATTACATCTGAGAAATCAGGTGTCAAAACCAGCCTTATAATGTTATCTAGCTAGTTTTAGAGTGAAGACATTGGCCGTGTTAGAGAGGATCAAAACCTTAATGTATCATTGGTAAATTGTGACTGACTGACTGATCTACAAATAATAATGAGTAGTCATTTATGATGCAGGTTTCTTTGTAGATCAGTCAGTTGGCAGTCGCCTGCACTGTTGGCTGCTATGTCAAACAAGCCTAATGGTTAGCTAAAACAGCCAGTGGCAGGTGTTGCTAACAACTGCTCATTTAGTGATTATGTAACTACCATCACATTAGGGTTTTATTAAGAGTTTTTGACGTTATAAAAACAGTGGTCTTTGACATCCAACTCGCCAGCATACAGTATGGCACATTCTCAGTCCCAAGTTGTCAAATGACACATAACTTGATGGCACGACTCTGCAAAAAAATATTGATTTGTCTAATTCATGTAGCTAGCTAGTTATGTGTGTTGTAGTCCTCATTCTAATCAGGCAACTTATAATGTACATTGCATCTCCTCAATAAGTGAAATATAACTCTTAACCTGTAAAAGCATGGAGAATTAGGGCTACCATAGACTCAGGGAATGTAAATAAATTGTGGTTGTGATGTACCTAGCAAATCATACTTTTACCCAATATGCTGTTTTCTAACCCAGTTAGCCACAATCTGGATAGACTAACTGAGTAGTAACTGATCATGAACATTTTGAAACACTGTTGTCAAAAAAGGTTGTTGATTCTCTGTTCATTTGATTCTCATCAAATAAATGTTAAACTTTTCTGAACCATTATGGAACAGGGAGATTATCATAGAATAGCTGATGTTGTCATGGTGGACGTGGGATTCATATGTGATCCAGAAACAAATAATATTGACATCAAATTAAAGTTGGATTATTTATGGAGTGAGAAGATTCCATTTTATGGTTAACACAAAAGTTCAATAAAGAAGTGGTCAGATGACGCAGATGCCAAACTACAGGACGGTTTTGCTAGCACAGACTGTAATATGTTCCGGGATTCTTCCGATGGCATTGAGGAGTATACCACCTCAGTCACTGGCTTCATCAATAAGTGCATTGATGACGTCATCCCAACAGTGACCGTATGTACATACCCCAACCAAAAGCAATGGATTACAGGCAACATTCGCACTGAGCTAAAGGGTAGAGCAGCCGCTTTCAAGGAGCCAGACAATAACCCGGAAGCTTAGAAGAAATCCCACCATGTCCTCTGACAAACCATCTAATAGGCAAGTGTAAATAGGACTAAGATTGAATCGTACTACACCGGCTCCGAAGCTCGTCGGATGTGGCAGGGCTTGCAAACCATTACAGACTACAAAGGGAAGCACAGCCGCGAGCTACCCAGTGACACAAACCTATCAGACAAGCTAAATTACTTCTATGCTCACTTCGAGGCAAGTAACACTGAAACATGCATGAGAGGATCAGCTGTTCCAGACAACTGTGTGATCACGCTCTCCATAGCCAATGTGAGTAAGACCGTTAAAAAGGTCAACATTCACAGGGCCACAGGGCCAGACAGATTACCAGGTGTACTCCGAGCATGCGCTGACCAACTGGCAAGTGTCTTCACTGACATATTCAACCTCTGTCTGAATCTGTAATAGCAACATGTTTCAAGCAGACCCCAATAGTCCCTGTGCCCAAGAACACTAAGGTAACCAGCCTAAATGACTACCTACCCGTAGCACTCACGTCTGTAGCCATGAAGTCCTTTGAAAGGCTGGTCATGGCTCACATCAACACAATTATCCCAGAAACCCTAAACCCTAAACCCACTCCAATTTGTAAACCGCCCCAACAGATCCACTGATGATGCAATCTCTATTGCACTCAACACAGCCCTTTCCCACCTGGACAAAAGGAACACCTATGTGAGAATTCTGTTCATTGACTACAGCTCAGCGTTCAACACCATAGTGCCCACAAAGCTCATCACTAAGCTAAGGACCCTGGGACTAAACACCTCCCTCTGCATCTGGATCCTGTACTTCCTGACGGGGTGGTAAGGGTAGGTAACAACACATCCGCCACGCTGATCCTCAACACGGGGGCCCCTCAGGGGTGCGTACTCAGTCCCCTACTGAACCCTCTGTTCACTCATGACCGCATAGCCAGGCACGACTCCAACGCCATCATCAAGTTTGCCGATGACACAACAGTGGTAGGCCTGATCACCGACAACGATGAGACAACCTATAGGTAGGCGGTCAGAGACCTGGCCATGTGGTGCCAGGACAACAACATCTCCCTCAATGTGATCAAGACAAAGAGATGATTGTGGACTACAGGAAAAGGAGGACCGAGCATGCCCCCATTCTCATTGACGGGGCTGTAGTGGAGCAGGTTGAGAGCTTCAAGTTCCTTGGTGTCCACATCACCAACAAACTATCATGGTCCAAAAACACTAAGACAGTCATGAAGTGGGCACAACAAAGCCTATTCCCCGTCAGGGGACTGAAAAGATTTGGCATGGGTCCTCAGATCCTCAAAAGGTTCTACAGCTCCACCATCTGGAGCAGGTATTCCCAAACTGGGGTACAATGTTGTCGGGGGTACGCCAAATAAAAATGTGATTCACATTTATTTAAAAAATTTAAAAAATATTCACATTTTCAAACAGTCCATTTAGTAAGGCCCATAGAGACACATACCAGCTCTACTGGTAGTACTGCCAGAAGACAAGCATCTCTGTTGGTAGGTGATCAATTGAGGAAAATAAGAACAATATGATCAAATACAAATTAATTACTTAAAAATCATACAATGTGATTTTCTGGATTTTTTTAAAAGATTTTTTTAGATTCCGTCTCTCACAGTTGAAGTGTACCTATGATAAAAATTACAGACCTCTACATGCTTTGTAAGTAGGAAAACCTGCAAAATCGGCAGTGTATCAAATACTTGTTCTCCCCACTGTATATACATTTGCATACAAAAAACAGTTTTTGCTTTGTCATTATGGGGTATTGTGTAGACTGATGAGTAAAAACTATTCAAACCATTTTAGAATAAGGCTGTAACGTAACAAAATGTGGAAAAAGTCAAGGGGTCTAAAAACTTTCCGAATACACTGTATGTATGCAATGGGTGTCACTGCCACAATCTATTGTTTCTATTAAAGGTTTTGTGGGACCTGTTCCACAATGAAAAAAAGGCTTTTTAAGTCTTCTAGGGACCCAGTCACGTGGAAACATGACTATGGTACTTCAGCACTCTATAGGCCTCTATGCTGTGTTGCTGAGTCAGGGGTTTACACAATGGGGCCCACAGATTCTTTGGGTTTGGTCAGGTATAAAAGTAAGGGTTAACACAGACAGGACATCAGTTTAGCAACAGCACAGCAACTCAGTGAACAACAATGACCACCACCGGCATGAACATGGGAAGAGTAAGCATTATTAGAAAATGATTTCAAATACATTAATCTCTATATTATCCTTACATCTTTACATTCACAACTAAAAGCCTCTTATATTTGTTGTATTTATTGAATTATACATTGAGAAATAATAAATAAATACCTTTTATTTTCAGGCCACCTTCTATGAGGACAGGAACTTCCAGGGCCGCTCTTATGAGTGCAGCTCCGACTGCCCTGACATGTCTTCCTACATGAGCAGCTGCCAATCCTGCAGAGTTCAGAGTGGCTGCTTCATGGGGTACGAGCGCCCCAACTACATGGGAAACCAGTTCTTCATGAGGAAGGGAGAGTACTCAGACTACCAGAGTATGATGGGAATTACCGATGGTATCAGGTCCTGCCGCATGATCCCCATGGTAAGCCATATGATATTCAGGCTGCTGTAACAGTCCCACTAGAAGTAGCTGTGTGAAGTCCATAATCACACAAATCATATTGGCCCTGTGAGCTTATCAACAGTATGGTGTAGTCAGTAATTATTTCAAATATTTGTATTTCCCAAATAACAGCACCGTGGAAACTTCAGGATGAGGATCTACGAGAGGGAGAACTTCGGAGGTCAGATGCACGAGATGATGGACGACTGTGACTCCATCCAGGAGCGTTACCGTATGTCTGACTGCCAGTCCTGCAACGTGATGGACGGCCACTGGCTGATGTATGAGCAGCCCCACTTCAGAGGCAGGCAGATGTACATGAGGCCTGGAGAGTACAGGAACTTCAGAGATATGGGCATGGGAATGGGAGGCATGAGCGGTGGCATGAGGTTCATGAGCATGAGGCGTATCACTGATATGTGCTAGAAATGTTGTATTGACCAAATAAACAGTGATTGGTAATCCGTAGCAATTGAGTGTGCTGCATCATTTCAATATTTTGGTGTTTTGTAATTACATCTGTAGATATATAATTTATTATATTATATAATTGACGCAGGTCACTAGATATGGCATACCCACTGATGTTAAAGGCACATTCATCATCATCATTCAGACACATCTGTTTCAAATAGTTGTTTTCCTGGCATTGTTACTAGAAAGATTTGAATAACAATTACAGTTGAAGTCGGAAGTTTACATACACCTTAGCCAAATACATTTAAACTCAGTTTTTCACAATTCCTGACATTTAATCCTAGTAAAAATTCCCTGTCTTAGGTCAGTTAGGATCACCACTTTATTTTAAGAATGTGAAATGTCAGAATAATAGCGGAGAGAATGATTTATTTCAGCTTTTTTTTCTTTTTATGTGGATATATTGAAGCAACATCTCAAGACATCAGTCAGGAAGTTAAAGCTTGGTCACAAATGGGTCTTCAAAATGGACAATGACCCCAAGCATACTTCCAAAGTTGTGGCAAAATGGCTTAACGACAACAAAGTCAAGGTATTGGAGTGGCCATCACAAAGCCCTGACCTCAATCCTATAGAACATTTGTGGGCAGAACTGAAAAGGCGTGTGTGATGCAAGGAGGCCAGGAGTGGCTTCCAGACAAGTCTCTAAATGTAACAAAATGTGGAAAAGTCAAGGGGTTTGAATACTTGAATGCACTGTATATACAGTACCAGTCAAAAGTTTGGGCACACCTACTCATTCAAAGGTTTTTCTTTATTTTTTACTATTTTCTACATTGTAGAATAATAGCGAAGACATCAAAACTATGAAATAACACATATGGAATCATGTAGTAACCAAAAAAGCGTTAAGCATATATATTTCATATTCTTCAAAGTAGCCACCCTTTTCCTTGATGACAGCTTTGCACATTCTTGGCATTCGCTCAACCAGCTTCGTGAGGAATGCTTTTCCAACAGTCTTGAAGGAGTTCCCACATATGCTGAGCACTTGTTGACTGCTTTTCCTTCACTATGCGGTCCTACTCATCCCAAACCATCTCAATTGGGTTAAGGTCGGGTGATTGTGGAGGCCAGGTCATCTGATGCAGCACTCCGTCACTCTCCTTGGTCAAGTAATCCTTACACAGCCTGGAGGTGTGTTTTGGGTCATTGTCCTGTTGAAAAACAAATGATAGTCCCACTAAGCGCAGATGGGACTATCAACCAGATGGGATGTGGTAGCCATGCTGGATAAGTGTGCCTTGAATTCGAAATAGATCACTGACAGTGTCACCACCAAAGCACACCCACACCATCACACCTCCTCCTCCATGCTTCACAGTGGGAACCTCACATGCGGAGATCATCCATTCACCTACTCTGCGTCTCACAAAGACACGGCGGTAGGAACCAAAAATCTCAAATTTGGACTCATCAGATCAAAGGACAGATTTCCACCGGTCTAATATCCATTGCTTGTGTTTCTTGGCCCAAGCAAGTCTCTTCTTATTATTGGTGTCCTTTAGTAGTGGTTTCTTTGCAGCAATTCGACCATGAAGGCCTGATTCACGCAGTCTCCTCTGAACAGTTGATGTTGAGATGTGTCTGTTACTTGAACTCTGTGAAGCATTTATTTGGGCTGCAAATTCTGTGGCTGGTAACTATATTGAACGTATCCTCTGCAGCAGAGGTAACTCTGGGTCTTCCCTTCCTGTGGCGGTCCTCATGAGATCCAGTTTCATGCCAGCTTGATGGTTTTTCCCCAAATTAACTTTTAACAAGGCACACCTGTTAATTGAAATGCATTCCAGGTGACTACCTCATGAAGCTGGTTGAGAGAATACCAAGAGTGTGCAAAGCTGTCATCAAGGCAAAGGGTGGCTACCTAGAGGAATCACAAATGTAAAATATATTTTGATTTGTTTAACTCTTTTTTGGTTACTTCATGATTCCATGTGTTATTGTATAGTTTTGATGTCTTCCCTATTATTCTACAATGTATAATAATAAGTATGTGTGTCCAAACTTTTGGCTGGTACTTTTGACTGGTACTGTATATACTGTATAAACAGTGCATTGGCCAGGGACGCAGCCATGGGTGGGCCTGGGAGGGCATAGGCTCACCCACTTGGGAGCCATGTTCAACCAACCAATTCCCACCAAAAGGGCTTTATTACAGACAGAAATACTCCTCAGCCACCCCCACCAAATTCTCTAAAACTACGTTGGAGGTGGCTTTTTGTAGAGAAATTAACATTACATCTCTGGCAACAGCTCTGTTGGACATTCCTGCAGTCAGCATTGCAATTGCATGCTCCTCAAAACATGAGACATCTGTGGCATTGTGTTGAGTGACAACACTGCACATTTTAGAGTGGCCTTTTATTGTCCCCAGCACAAGATGCACCTGTGTAATGCTCATGCTGTTTAATCAGTGTCTTGATATGCAACACCTGTCAGGTGGATGGATTGTCTTGGCAAAGGAGAAATGCTTACTAACAGGGATGTAAATAGATTTGTGCGCAAAATTGGAGAGAAATACGTTTTTTGTGCATATGGAACATTTCTGGGATATTTTATTTTAGCTCATGAAACATGGGACCAAAACTTTAAATGTTGGGTTTATATTTTTGTTCAGTAATACTTCCAGGGACACTTTAATCTAAATGACCTTCAACATTGCTTTTAAGGCAGAAAATTCTAATTTTGCCCAGCGTTTGACTGTACATAATAACCCTTTCCCGTCTGTGGAGACAAAGAGTTGGAGCAATGCATGCAGCTGACTCATGTGTTTAATACAATGGAACCGGAGATTCTTTGGATGTCACATCAGGTATAAAACAAGCTGCACACTAGCATAGCTATAGCATTGCTCAAAAGAACCGTAAACATGCACGGAAAGGTGAGTTCACCAGTTATTTTCAGTTTAGAGGTCAAATTACCGGATTAATGCTGTATATACAGTAAGTTTATTAGCAATATGTACAGTATTTACAGTAATAACACTATACAAAGTGCAATAATGCAGTACAGTGTGCCATTGTATTGTAACCAACAAAAAATAGAAAGTTCTAGAAAGTTCTGAACACATTCTGGTCACGTATTGTTCTGGCTAATTGCAAGAGTGTTTGTTGCAGATCATCTTCTACGAGGACAAGAACTTCCAGGGTCGTTCCTATGAGACCAGCCAGGACTGCCCTGACATGTCCTCCCACCTGAGCAGGTGCCACTCCTGCAGGGTTGAGAGTGGCTGCTTCATGGTCTACGAGCGCCCCAACTTCATGGGAAACCAGTACTTCATGAGGAGGGGCGAGTACCCTGACTACCAGCGTATGATGGGTTTCAATGACTGCCTCCGATCCTGCCGTAACGTCCCCATGGTATGAACCACTACAACACATCTCTCACAACAGTTTGTTTTTAATCAACTTATCCCATGTTCAAAATGTATGTTAACAGCACAGAGGAAACTACAAGATGAGGATCTACGAGAAGGAGAACTTCGGAGGTCAGATGCACGAGATGATGGATGACTGTGACTCCATCATGGATCATTTCCGCATGTCTGACTGCCAGTCCTGCAACGTGATGGACGGCCACTGGCTGATGTACGAGCAGCCCCATTACAAAGGCAGGCAGGTATACATGAGGCCTGGAGAGCACAGAAATCTCAGGGAGATGCAGGGACACAATGGAATGAAGTTCAGTTCCATCAGAAGGATCACCGACTCCTGTTAAATTCACAGGACCGACCACTTGTTCAATGAAACGGTTGATTTTTAAATAAAAATTTGTTTTTCTTATTTAATATCAAGTTTTTTGTCTTGTTCTGCAAAAATCTAATGTTACCCAACAAAACACATTTTCACCAGTCCAGTCCTGCTCTGTCATGATTCAAATATTTAAGTGTAATTTTCCATGAGTGGTTGAAACTCCAATGATCCTATACTCTTTTTACTTTTGAATAAAATCACCAAATTAGGCAGGGTACACCATAGTATCACTCTACTACTGGAGCCCAATTTAGTAGAACTAGAGTCCCATGATTAGATAAAAAAAAAGATAAGGGGAAAGTGTTGGACGTGGTAATATAACTATCAATGCATAGCTTTTGCCTAATTTTATTTTATTTATTTATTTCACCTTTATTTAACCAGGTAGGCCAGTTGAGAATAAGTTCTCATTTACAACTGCGATCTGGCCAAGATAAAGCAAAGCAGTGCGACACAAACAACAGCACAGAGTTACACATGGAATAAACAAACGTACAGTCAATAACACAATAAAACATTTTTTTTAAATGTCTACAGTATATACAGTGTGTGCAAATGGTGTGAGGAGGTAAGGCAATAAATAGGCCATAGTAGCGAAGTAATTACAATTTAGCAAATTAACACTGGAGTGATAGACGTGCAAATGATGATGTGCAAGTAGAAATACTGGCGTGTAATAGAGCAAAAAAGTAAATAAAAACAATATGGGGATGAGGTAGGTAGATTGGATGGGCAATTTACAGATGGGCTGTGTACAGCTGCAGCGATCGGTAAGCTGCTCAGATAGCTGATGTTTAAAGTTAGTGAGGGAGATATGAGTCTCCAACTTCAACAATTTTTGCGATTCGTTCCAGTCATTGGCAGCAGAGAACTGGAAGGAAAGGCGGCCAAATGTGGTGTTGGCTTTGGGGATGACCTGTGAGATATACCTGCTGGAGCGCGTGCTATGGGTGGGTGTTGTTATCGTGTCCAGTGAGCTGAGATAAGGCGGAGCTTTACCTAGCAAAGACTTATAGATGACCTGGAGCCAGTGGGTCTGGCGACAAATATGTAGCGAGGGCCAGCCGAATAGAGCATACAGGTCGCAGTGGTGGGTGGTATATGTGGCTTTGGTGACAAAACGGATGGCACTGTGACAG
Source organism: Salvelinus alpinus (assembly GCF_045679555.1). Classification (NCBI taxonomy): domain Eukaryota; kingdom Metazoa; phylum Chordata; class Actinopteri; order Salmoniformes; family Salmonidae; genus Salvelinus; species Salvelinus alpinus. The sequence goes on from NC_092105.1 coordinate 33,615,870, forward strand.
ACTGCATCCAGTTTGCTGAGTAGAGTGTTGGAGGCTATTTTGTAAATGACATCGCCAAAGTCAAGGATCGGTAGGATAGTCAGTTCTACGAGGGTATGTTTGGCAGCGTGAGTGAAGGAGGCTTTGTTGCAAAATAGGAAGCTGATTCTAGATTTAATTTTGGATTGGAGATGTTTAATATGAGTCTCGAAGGAGAGTTTACAGTCTAGCCAGACACCTAGGTACTTGTAGTTGTCCACATATTCTAAGTCAGAACTGTCCAGAGTAGTGATGCTAGTCGGCGGGCAGGTGCAGGCAGCGATCAGTTGAAAAGCATGCATTTCGTTTTACTAGCGTTTAAGAGCAGTTGGAGGCCACGGAAGGAGTGTTCTATGGCATTGAAGCTCGTTTGGAGGTTTGTTAACACAGTGTCCAAAGAAGGGCCAGATGTACGCAGAATGGTGTCGTCTGCGTAGAGGTGGATCAGGGAATCACCCGCAGCAAGAGCGACATCGTTGATATACAGTTGAAGTCGGAAGTTTACATACACCTTAGCCAAATACATTTAAACTCAGTTTTTCACAATTCCTGACATTTAATCCTAGTAAAAAGCCCCTGTCTTAGGCCAGTTAGGATCACCACTTTTTTTTAAGAATGTGAAATGTCAGAATAATAGTAGAGAGAATGATTTATTTCAGCTTTTTTTTCTTTCAACACAGTCCCAGTGGGTCAGAGGTTTACATACACTCAGTTAATATTTGGTAGCATTGCCTTTAAATTGTTTAACTTGGGTCAAATGTTTCGGGCAGCCTTCCACAAGCTTCCTACAATAAGTTGGGTGAATTTTGGCCCTTTCCTCCTGACAGAGCTGGTGTAACTGAGTCAGGTTTATAGGCCTCATTGCGCGTACACGCTTTTTCAGTTCTGCCCACAAATTTTCTATAGGATTGAGGTCAGGGCTTTGTGATGGCCACTCCAAAACCTTGACTTTGTTGTCCTTAAGCCATTTTGCCTCAACTTTGGAAGTATGCTTGTGGTCAATGTCCATTTGGAAGTCCCATTTGCGACCAAGCCTTAACTTCCTGACTGATGTCTTGAGATGTTGCTTCAATATATCCACATACTTTTAAATCCTCATGATGCCATCTATTTTGTGAAGTGCACCAGACCCTCCTGCAGCAAAGCACCCCCACAACATGATGCTGCCACTCCCATGCTTCACGGTTGGGATGGTGTTAATCGGCTTGCAAGCCTCCACCTTTTTCCTCCAAACATAACAATGTCATTATGGCCAAACAGTTCTATTTTTGTTTCATCAGCCCAGAGGACATTTCTCCAAAAAGTACGATCTTTGTCCACATGTGCAGTTGCAAACCGTAGTCTGGCTTTTTTATGGCGGTTTTGGAGCAGTGGCTTCTTCCTTGCTGAGCGGCCTTTCAGGTTATGTCGATATAGGACTCGTTTTACTCTGGATATAGATACTTTTGTACCTGTTTCCTCCAGTATCTTCACAATGTCCTTTGCTGTTGTTCTGGGATTGATTTGCACTTTTCGCACCAAAGTACGTTCAACTCTAGGAGACAGAATGCGTCTCTTCCTGAGCGGTATGATGACTGAGAGGTCCCATTGTTTTAATACTTGCGTACTATTGTTTGTACAGATGAGTGTGGTACCTTCAGGTGTTTGGGAATAGCTCCTAGGGATGAACCAAACTGGTGGAGGTCTACAATGTTTTTTCTGAGGTCTTGGTTGATTTCATTAGTTTTTCCCATGATGTCAAGCAAAGAGGCAAAGAGTTAGTAGGCCTTGAAATACATCCTCAGGTACACCTCCAATTGACTCATATGATGTCAATTAGCCTATCAGAAGCTTCTAAAGCCATGACATCATTTTCGGGAATTTTCCAAGCTGTTTAAAGGCACAGTCAACTTAATGTATGTAAACTTCTGACCCACTGGAATTGTGATACAGTGAATTATAAGTGAAATAGTCTGTCTATAAACAATTGTTGGAAAAATTACTTGTGTCATGCACAAAGTAGATGTCCTAACCGACTTGCCAAATCTATAGTTTGTTAACAAGTAATTTGTGGAGGGGTTGAAAAACTAGTTTTAATGACTCCAACCTAACTGTATGTAAACTTCCGACTTCAACTGTATACAGAGAAAAGAGTCGGCCCGAGAAATGAACCCTGTGGTACCCCCATAGAGACTGCCAGAGGTCCGGACAACAGGCCTTCCGATTTGACACACTGAACTCTATCTGAGAAGTAGAGGTTGAACAGACTGGTAATAGGGGTTGCAACAATGGCGGCGGATAATTTTAGAAAGAGAGGATCCAGATTGTCTAGCCCAGCTGATTTGTACGGGTCCAGGTTTTGCAGCTCTTTCAGAACATCTGCTGTCTGGATTTGGGTGAAGGAGAAGCTGGGGAGGCTTGGGCAAGTGGCTGCGGGGGGTGCAGAGCTGTTGGCCAGGGTTGGGGTAGCCAGGAGGAAAGCATGGCCAGCCGTAGAGAAATGCTTATTGCAATTTTCGATTATCGTGGATTTATCGGTGGTGACAGTGTTTCCTAGCCTCAGTGCAGTGGGCAGCTGGGAGGAAGTGCTCTTATTCTCCATGGACTTTACAGTGTCCCAAAACGTTTTGGAGTTAGAGCTACAGGATGCAAATTTCTGTTTGAATAAGCTAGCCTTTGCTTTCCTAACTGGCTGCGTGTATTGGTTCCTGACTTCCCTGAAAAGTTGCATATCGCTGGGACTATGCAATGCTAGTGCACAGGAAGTTTTTGTGCTGGTCAAGGGCAGTCAGGTCTGGAGTGAACCATGACGCAGAGTCTGACCCAAAACATGATCCTGTAGGGACAGAACACACTGAACACAATTTGACATATGACATCAATGTATCTTAATGTTCCTGAGAAATTGCATATTTATTGCACTGATTAAATAACAGAGTAACTATATAATTGTGTTTAATGGCAAAATGAATGTGTGATTAAAGGTTAGCATGCCTTAGAGTATCTACAAATCTACAACAACAAAAATAATGGAGGGTATCCTCTTTTCCCCTTGCAAGTTTTTCTTTTTTTATAAATGAATTAATGAATTTGTTTTGCTGAAGGCTCAAACAATAAAGGTTTTTTATATTTAAAACTCATCTGAATGCATGAACCTGAATCTTTCTAACACTTCACACCTTTTTTGTGGGTGTAATTTGTCCTGTTTTCCTGTATCTAACGCACACAACTGCATGTTTACAAAACCATTGTGAGATAGTAATTTTCTAAGATACAGTGCCTTCAGAAAGTATTCAGACCCCTTGACTTTTTCCCCACATTTTTTTATGTTACAGCCTTATTCTAAAATTGATTAAATTGGTTTTTGTCCCCCATCATCAATCTACACACAATACCCCATATTGACAAAGCAAAAGCAGGTTTTTATAAATTTTTGCTAATTTATGAAGAAACAAAATGTGAAATATAAAATGTATGTAAGTATTCAGACCCTTTACTCAGTACTTTGTTGAAGCACGTTTGGCAGCGATTACAGCATTGAGTCTTCTTGGGTATGACGCTACAAGCTTGGCACATCTGTATTTGGGGAGTTTCTCACATTCTTCTCTGCATATCCTCTCAAACTCTGTCAGGTTGGATGGGGAGTGTTGCTGCACAGCTATTTTCAGGTCTCTCCAGAGGTGTTCGATCGGGTTCAAGTCCGGGCTCTGGCTGGACCACTCAAGGACATTCAGAGACTTGTCCCGAAGCCACTCCTGCGTTGTCTTGGCTGTGTGCTTCAGGTCGTTGTCCTGTTGGAAGGTGAACCTTGAAACAAGTCATCGCTGGAGGGTAATGCAACCCAAACGGCATGACTGTGAATTGGGAACCGACCAAATCCGGTGCATAATACAACCCAAACGGCATGACTGTGAATTGGGAACAGACCAAATCCGGTGCATAATACAACCCAAACGGCATGACTGTGAATTGGAACAGACCAAATCCGGTGCATAATGCAAACCAAACGGCATGACTGTGAATTGGAACAGACCAAATCCGGTGCATAATGCAAACCAAACGGCATGACTGTGAATTGAAACAGACCAAATCCGGTGCATAATGCAACCCAAATGGCATGACTGTGAATTGGAACAGACCAAATCCGGTGCATAATGCAACCCAAACGGCATGACTGTGAATTGGAACAGACCAAATCCGGTGCATAATGCAACCCAAAAGGCATGACTGTGAATTGGGAACAGACCAAATCCGGTGCATAATGCAACCCAAAAGGCATGACTGTGAATTGGGAACAGACCAAATCCGGTGCATAATGCAACCCAAAAGGCATGACTGTGAATTGGAACAGACCAAATCCGGTGCATAATGCAACCCAAAAGGCATGACTGTGAATTGGGAACAGACCAAATCCGGTGCATAATGCAAACCAAACGGCATGACTGTTCCAAGGTCTGTTAATATTGTCGGAACAGGCCAAGGCCTATTATTACAATCATCGCTGAGCATTATTAGGTGCTAGGCAGTTACCAACTATTGAGTTATTTGAGGTAAGTAGAAGAAAGTGTCCATTGGTACCGAATTATTTCCAAATAAATACCAGGTAAATTTCAGTGGGAACATACACTCTTAGAAACAAAGGTCCTATCAAGAACCTAAAATGGTTCTTCAGCTGTCCCCATAGGAAAAGCCTTTGAAGAACCCTTTTTGTTTCCATATAAAACTATTTTGGTTCTAGGTAGAACCCTTATGGGTTCCATGTAGAACCCTTTCCACAGAAAAACATGGGTTCTACCTGGAACCAAAAGCTGAGCTTTTATGGGGACAGCCAAACACTTTTGGAAACCTTTTTTCCTTAGAGGGTATTAACCACTATACAAACCGTAACTATAATGTTTTGGATTCCAGTTATACAATGTGTCAATTGATACATTTTATGCAGAAGTTTTGTTGGAGGATAGAAAATATCAACAACCATTTTATAACATTAGGATAAAAAAGAAATTAATCCACATGTATTAACATTGGGCAAGACCAGTTAATATGAATTTAAAAAATCAGTAATGTGTTATCTTTTTCTAATAGACTAATGTTTGAATCATGATGCTACTACTTTTTTGTGCTTTTTTAAATATTAAGATTTAAATCGTAATAACCATGAACAAATATCAGTTAGGTTTGTTGATATCTCTGAAAAGTCTCGATATGAAGAATTCGCCTTCATACTGAAGGCAACAGAAACAATAAAGAGATGGGCTTTCCTCACAAATGCACACAGCCGCAAATAATGACCCTTTAATGGCCACTTTGAATTGAACTGTACAGGGTGGGCCTCTGTGCCATATTGCTCTGTCAGGGGTTTGAACAATGGAGCCACATATTCTTTGGCTGTCGGCTCAAGTATGAAAGCGATAGGGGAACATACAAAAAATTGTACAATCCTGAGACCAATACAGTAACCGCAACCATGTCTATGGGAAAGGTGTGGGGAGCTTTGGCGGAATTTGACTTTTAAGCTTTTTCTAATTTGTTTATAACAATCAATCAATTGTACTGTTAGAACTACAATTTGTTTTTGTAAATTATGGTTTTGTTTTGTGTTTTTAGATAATCTTCTACGAGGACAGGAACTTCCAGGGTCGTTCCTATGAGACCTCCAGCGACTGCCCTGAGCTGACCTCCTACCTGAGCAGGTGCAACTCCTGCAAAGTTGAGAGCGGCTGCTTCATGGTCTATGATCATTCCAACTTCATGGGAAACCAGTACTTTGTGAGAAGGGGAGAGTATGGTGACTACCAGCGTATGGGCATGAACGATTGCATCAGGTCTTGCCGTAACATCCCCATGGTAAATTTAATTCACCTGTTCATTTTGACTCCCATAGGCCATACGGACAGCTCCAGCAAAAGCAATGTGAACGTATATTTCGCACAATTTGGTAAAACACTTTTCCCATATCCGTTTACAGCACAGAGGAAACTTTAGGATGAGGATGTACGAGAAGGAGAACTTCGGAGGTCAGATGCACGAGCTGAGCGACGACTGTGAGTCCATGACCGATCGTTTCCGCATGAACGACATGCAGTCCTGCAATGTGATGGACGGCCACTGGCTGATGTATGAGCAGCCCCACTACAGAGGCAGGCAGATGTACATGAGGCCTGGAGAGTACAGGAACATGAGAGAGTTGAGCATGCACATGGGCTCCAACCCCATGAGGTTCAACAGCATGAGGCGTATCATGGATTCTTGTTATTAAACGCACCAATGTCTAAAATTTGAGTATAAATAAAATCACTTACCTTTTAAATTGAAGTCTCTTTAATTTTCATTTGAGTCCTTGGTTCGAGGTAAAGGTGCAATCAGAACATAAATCTGCATTTTCATATGGTTCGTTTTCCCAGTGCAACGGGAGCAGTACACCAGGACATGTCCTCCCCAGGTGATGAGGTTGTTACGATGCATACCATTTCAAAACTTGATGTGGAGTTAATGGAATTAGAATCTATTAAAACCACTGATCATTACATAAGGTTAATGTTGAATTAAATGTTAGTAAGTACTGTCTATTCTAGTAGTAAGTCAACAATTTGTAGAAAATACTTTGTATCAGCATCAGTATACAGCTCATGCTTCAGCTGCATCTGCTCTTATTATTCATACCGTACAGGACAAAACAGGACATGTGCTGGATATTTGTTGGGGAACCTTCCGTGCTTTGCAGAATGTTTAAACCAGCTAACGAAACAGTACATTATTAATGGTTTTCTATTGAGACGTGGTCCCAACTCTACTGTCCAATACACCTGCCAAGGTCCTGTACAATGTATGCTCCACAAATACTGCCATCCACAAGTCACAGCAAACCCAGGAGAGGGCAGCACCTCCACAGTATAATAGCAGAGTTCTGGATTATGGGTACAGATGAAGGCCCAAGAAAAGTGATTCAGTCAAATAACTGTATCTCAATCATGTACAGTGGGAGGTTTATTAGTTTAACCATTTAACCAATCCTTATAGATGTCAGACTCATCCAAAGACTCGGAGGCCCACATTATGATTTCGATAATATTTTGTATTTACATTTTATACTAAAATATTATTTTATATTAGAAATGTATATCATATTTATTTATAAAAATACAATGTATATATCATAATGTAGATGTGTATACATTCTATTAATTAAACAAAGTGTTGACTAATACTAAATAACACTAAATATACTAATTAGATTTAATGAATAACAAACAGATTCTTTATATACAGTACTATGTCATGAAGCATTTTAATATTGTTCATTAGGAAGCTCATATAGCAACCTGTACAGAAACATGTTTCCTAAAAATAGCAATAAACTTGGTTATCTAGCTAGAATAAGGCTGTCAACTGTCAGAAGATTTGACATTGACAAATAACCTGGGGTATTTGGCCTAGGATCTGCAGCTGTAGTCGTCACTATGTTTCCTTACCTTGAAAACAATAGCCTCATTTGGTTTATTTATGTAGTTATATACATTAATGTTTGATTAACAAAAATAATGGAACTGCAATCTCTCAAATTGTATGTTTAACCTCAAAGTAAAACATTTTTTTGTATGTTTAACCTCAAAGTTAAAAAAAATAAAAAAAATAAAAATGTAATAAAATGTATGCACTCTACTGTAAGTCGCTCTGGATAAGAGCGTCTGCTAAATGACAAAAAAATAAATAAATAAAAGTAAGTTCATACAAAGTTGTGATTGTCTATCAACTAGCAGAGTTGTTACAGAGAGGAAGAGCAAGGTGTTGTGGAAGCAGTTTGCTATTTGAATACATTACTGGTGAGCATGTTGGTACACAGTACCTTTTAATAGTTTGGCCTGTTCCAATTCACAGTCATGCCATTCAGGTAGCATTAGGCACTTATGGAAATGGCTGCAGAACTGGGAAGCAGCCATTCATTAAAGTCAAAATGAGTCCCACTGTAAATATTCCAGGTCACTCTCCTGTTGGCCACTGGGTGGTATATTGTAAAACGCAATACAGTCAATCACATGACCTGAGTTGTTGTCCAAACCAGCAGCCACTCACTTGGCTGTGGGTCAACTGAGACCACAGGTGGCACGAGCACAAGTTTGGCTGGACATATTCCAAAACCTGACCACAGAAACAGTACTGAAACCACCAGGCAAGGGGAGTCAAATCCCACATTTTCTTATTATCCATCATACTTTTATTATAGTTTGCTGTGTGTTTGAAATGTTCATGAATTATATTTATAAGTAGGGTAGCAATGTAGAAAGTAGTATATGTCAAACAATAATGGTAATATTTGTGCGCATCCGATCATATTTAATATTCTTCACAGTGAAGGTGATTCATAACAATCAATGAATGTGTATATATGAGAGCTTACTTTTAAAGATCAAATAAATGCTTGATAAATACGTTTTGAATTTGGGTATTCTGTCATCAGTTTTGGGTTGAATATTCTGTCATCCGTTCTTTTAGCTATCAGATTTTGGTTTTCCACTGATAAACATGTGCAGAGTAGATGATAAGTTAATTAGCACCATTGAAGCCTTTGTGTACGTAACAAAAAAGCAATTCAACCTGCTGACAAAGAAAAACAACTATCTTTTGTAATTTGGCAGCCATGCTGTATTTTCAAAAAGGCTGACATCTAAAGTCAATTGATTAACATAACAATGTCTCTATTCCTATAGGATATAAAAGGACCATGGCTCGCTTAGTCAGTGTTGCAGTGTGATCACATTTAGCTAACACAATGGGAAAGGTAAGGCATGTTGTTTCGCTGCACATCTTTTGTCCTGTCACACCTTCTTGCTCATTGTTTGTCTGACAGAACAAAGAACAATGAACACCTGGCTGCGAGATAGACACTCAGTTGTTTGATCCTTTGCATGGCACAAAACTCAATGTTCTTTCCATTGTATGCATGTTTACTTCCATTCGTATTTTTAGATAATCTTCTACGAGGACAAGAACTTCCAGGGTCGCTCCTATGAGTGCAACACCGAATGTGCCGACCTGCACACCCATTTCAGCCACTGTAACTCCATCCAAGTGGAGAGCGGTAGCTGGATGGTCTATGAGCGCCCAAACTACATGGGCTACCAGTACTTCCTGAGAAGGGGCGAGTATCCCGACTACCAGCGCTGGATGGGCTTTAATGATTGCGTGAAATCCTGCCGCATGATCCCTCAAGTGAGCCCATATTCCTCTTTCCTGGTATACAAGTTAACCCATCATTGATGTAGGTAGTAATACACATGGCAAATAAACATGAAACTTGAAACTTAATAGTAAAGTGGCTAAATGAACGTACCCATCTTCTCCTCCTTGTTCTCAGAATCAGGGCGCTCACAAGATGAGAATCTACGAGCGCTCTGACTTTGGCGGTCAGATGCTGGAGTTTGCCGATGACTGCCCCTCCCTCTACGATCGATTCCATTACAATGATATCCACTCTTGCAATGTTATGGAGGGGTATTGGCTCTTCTATGAGCATCCCAACTACAGAGGCAGGCAGTATCTCCTGATGCCTGGCGAGTACAGGAGATACAGTGACTGGGGAGCCATCAATTCCAGGATTGGCTCCATCAGACGTGTTGTTGCTCACCCAAACTGAGAGGCAATACATTGTCAACATGAAAATGAGCCTAACATTGAAATTAATAAAAGTTAGGTCCAACCGCCATCTTATTGTCTTCTCTAGTGTTCACTCAATAAGTATGAAAACATACTGTACTCTTTACACCTTGCAAAGTTTCAGCAAATTTGTTGAATTGAGACATCTAATAGTTTTATGTTTCATACTGTAGAGAGAAAACTACTGGTCATTGTCATCATCCAATCATTTTTTAAATGTTTTTCAAGCCATTATCTGAAGACGTAAGAATGCTTACTTCACACACCTAAAATACTTTACTACTAAAGTAAAACCATAAAATCACAACACTCACCAGCAACTCTCAATACCTCAATATGAGTGACAGAGAGAATACCTACTCATTCAATGAAAATCAAGCACAATTCTGCACAGCATAACAGTTAAAACAATTAACTAAACTGAATTACTGTAGTTTCTGTATACTGTATAAAACATTTAGATACCACACTTTATACCTTGCTCTACATAATATTAGCTCTTTTTTTAGAATGTTGCTCTTCAAATTTGGTTCTTCATCATCATGAACCACACATAAAACTAGAAGTGAATGGTACCCAGTCGGTCACACACACATAAAACTAGAAGTGAATGGTACCCAGTCGGTCACACACACATAAAACTAGAAGAGTTCTGAGCACATTTCCCTTATTTGTCTTCAACCTCCCTCTATGCCCATTTTGAAATTAAACATAAATACACCTTAATCTCACATTAGTTTTTTTTGACAATCAGCAGCCCAACACTTTTTATTATCCTAAACAGACTTGAAAACTTGTTTGGCATTTGAGGATATGTTCTCAACTGGTTTACTGTATAGTTTACTAATCAAACGGATATGTATTTGTGCAGATAGATAACAAATCAAAGTTGAATTTGGTATTCTTCAAGGTTCAGTGCTTGGACCCCTGCTATTTTCTTTGGCTGAAATCCTAACAGAACCTCAGGCCATTCTCATATGGAATATCAATCCCGGGTTCATAACTGCAGGCTCCAGATTACGATTATTTCCATTGCAATTTTATACAGTCCACTAGGGGAAACATGTGCGCCTATTATGATCTAGTAGGTTCTTTGCTTGCTAGGGTGTTGTGGATGGAGTTAGAAGAAGAGCTTAAACCGTGAGCTACGTCTCCAAGGATCATAGGTTAAGTCCCAGTGCTAGGCACTCATTTTTTTTCCCAGTTATTTTCTGTTTTAACCCTATCCCAAACCTTAAAACTTACCTTAACCATTCCTAATTAATACCTTAATTTAACCATAGAGTTGAGTTTCGGTTTCACTTTTGTGGAGTCTGACTAACAGCTTACATACATCAACATTTTCCATATTTAATATGGGCCCACAGTGCTTTGGTAATTGAGTTGCATAATGTTAATTTGACCTCCAAGCATGATTTACAAAAAAGTTTGAGTTTAGCACATGGACCTGAGGTTAGGATTTGGACCTTTATGTACACTATCCCTTGGTAACATAGTCCATAAATATGGTATGCTATTTGTTTGATATGAAGACCATCTACATCCACAGTTGTGGGCCTCCTGATGAGACATTATAACATCATCTTCCCATGTGATGTGTGAAATAAGCACTCTGGGAAATATGCAAATTAGGTCATCCTTATAGGAATATTTTCCTCCATTTAGAATTGTATGGATCAGCCCAGAGTCTGGTCTAGTGGTAGAGCTGCAGACTCAGGACCACAATACCCACTGGCAACGGGGTTACGAACCCCATCTTGGTCATTCCCCTCTCTTACTCACTGTCTCCTCTACATTCCCTGTCCATAACACGAGGCTTTAACATATTCAAAATGTATTTATATATACACTGCTCAAAAAAATAAAGGGAACACTTAAACAACACAATGTAACTCCAAGTCAATCACACTTCTGTGAAATCAAACTGTCCACTTAGGAAGCAACACTGATTGACAATAAATTTCACATGCTGTTGTGCAAATGGAATAGACAAAAGGTGGAAATTATAGGCAATTAGCACAGCACCCCCAATAAAGGAATGGTTCTGCAGGTGGTGACCACAGACCACTTCTCGTTCCTATGCTTCCTGGCTAATGTTTTGGTCCCTTTTGAATGCTGGCGGTGCTTTCACTCTAGTGGTAGCATGAGACGGAGTCTACAACCCACACAAGTGGCTCAGGTAGTGCAGTTCATCCAGAATGGCACATCAATGCGAGCTGTGGCAAAAAGGTTTGCTGTGTCTGTCAGCATAGTGTCCAGAGCATGGAGGCGCTACCAGGAGACAGGCCAGTACATCAGGAGACGTGGAGGAGGCCGTAGGAGGGCAACAACCCAGCAGCAAGACCGCTACCTCCGCCTTTGTGCAAGGAGGTGCACTGCCAGAGCCCTGCAAAATGACCTCCAGCAGGCCACAAATGTGCATGTGTCTGCTCAAACGGTCAGAAACAGACTCCATGAGGGTGGTATGAGGGCCCGACGTCCACAGGTGGGGGTTGTGCTTACAGCCCAACACCGTGCAGGACGTTTGGCATTTGCCATAGAACACCAAGATTGGCAAATTCGCCACTGGCGCCCTGTGCTCTTCACAGATGAAAGCAGGTTCACACTGAGCACATGAGCACATGTGACAGACGTGACAGAGTCTGGAGACGCCGTGCAGAACGTTCTGCTGCCTGCAACATCCTCCAGCATGACCGGTTTGGCGGTGGGTCAGTCATGGTGTGGGGTGGCATTTCTTTGTGGGGCCGCACAGCCCTCCATGTGCTCGCCAGAGGTAGCCTGACTGCCATTAGGTACCGAGATGAGATCCTCAGACCCCTTGTGAGACCATATGCTGACACATGCACATTTGTGGCCTGCTGGAGGTCATTTTGCAGGGCTCTGGCAGTGCACCTCCTTGCACAAAGGCGGAGGTAGCGGTCCTGCTGCTGGGTTGTTGCCCTCCTACGGCCTCCTCCACGTCTCCTGATGTACTGGCCTGTCTCCTGGTAGCGCCTCCATGCTCTGGACACTACGCTGACAGACACAGCAAACCTTTTTGCCACAGCTCGCATTGATGTGCCATCCTGGATGAACTGCACTACCTGAGCCACTTGTGTGGGTTGTAGACTCCGTCTCATGCTACCACTAGAGTGAAAGCACCGCCAGCATTCAAAAGTGACCAAAACATCAGCCAGGAAGCATAGGAACTGAAAAGTGGTCTGTGGTCACCACCTGCAGAACCATTCCTTTATTGGGGGTGCTGTGCTAATTGCCTATAATTTCCACCTTTTGTCTATTCCATTTGCACAAAAGAATGTGAAATTTATTGTCAATCAGTGTTGCTTCCTAAGTGGACAGTTTGATTTCACAGAAGTGTAATTGACTTGGAGTTACATTGTGTTGTTTAAGTGTTCCCTTTATTTTTTTGAGCAGTGTATTTAAATATATAATTATATGGAATGTAGTTAATTAAATAATTTTCCAGTTGTTCCAATAAAATGTATATTAAGGTAAAGGGATCTATGTTAATGTTAATTATTAGTTTATAGATCAGATAAATAGCTAAACTGTTATAACAAAATGTTTGAAATTATGTGATTGTTATATTGGTGCTTGCAAAATAGTGAGTTTATATATGATTGTAATGTTATTGATTACTACTGAAATGGATACTAGTGCAGCCATGTAAGCTCAGGCAACCAGTTAAATGACAAGCACATCATTTCAAACATTCTATTATAACTATTTCTTACTGATTTGAAAAACGATCTATGAACTACAGTAAATAACTAATAAACTTTACAAAAGCATTCAGGTATGAACTGAAACTTGGAGGCAGCTTGCACAATTTAAAAGGTTTGCTTGAAGATGTTGTACCATGTGTACCCTACTAGATACTTATACTGTACATGTACATGTCCATGCCCATGTAATCATTGTGGGAATATTTACAAAGCTTCAGTGATATTTTAAATATTGCGTGCAATTTATTTTGCTTTAAGATGAATACTGGTATGAAAATCAGAAAGACAATTGAGTTATGAAAGATCTTCAATTATTTTATTCCCATGAACAATTAAAGACATTTAATTGCACATATCATTGATACGCTTCATGCTCATGAATCTCATGGATCCCTGGCTCATGCCTCCCATTCCCATGCTCATCTCCCTGAAGTTCCTGTACTCTCCAGGCCTCATGTACATCATCCTTCCTCTGAAGTGGGGCTGCTCGTACATCAGCCAGTGGCCGTCCATCACGTTGCAGGACTGGCAGTCAGACATGCGGAAACGATCCATGATGGAGTCACAGTCGTCCATCAGCTCCATCATCTGACCTCCGAAGTTCTCCCTCTCGTAGATCCTCATCTTGAAGGATCCTCTGTGCTGAAATGCAATAAAAAGAACAACATTATTTTAGGACACTTATGTACTTTGAATGTTGTATATCTTCAAATAGGCAATTACACTATAAGGTATCATCTATGAGATAAGGTGTCTTACCATGGGGATCATTCTGCAGGACCGGATGTTGTCGAACATCATGCCCATGCTCATCATGCGCTGCATGTCAGGGTACTCTCCCCTCCTCATGAAGAACTGCTGGCCCATGAAGTTATTGCGCTCATACACCATGAAGCAGCCGCTCTCAACCCTGCAGGACTGGCAGCGGGACATGTAGGGGGACATGTCAGGGCAGTCGCTCATGCACTCATAGTTGCGGCCCTGGAAGTTCCTCTCCTCGTAGAAGATAATCTATAGGAAAAGAGAGACAAACTGTATAACAATTCCTGAAAAGGCAAAAAAATCATCAAGCATATAGGCTAATTGCATTTTTAGACTCTGGGTAATGTTGAATTACTGAATTCCCATAAGAACTGATTCTTATAACAGATAACTAAATAATGTTACTGAACTATTATATTTACAGAATATAGGATGTACATTTCACTTTTGTAAAACTGTAGCCTACATGTAGCTACTGTGAGTCAGATCAGATTACCTTGCCCATGTTGGTGGTTGGTGGTTGACAGTGGATCAGCTTGTGCTTCTACCATCATTCTGCAGTCATTTTATACAAAAACCAGGGGGCCATGATGTGTTGTTATTCAAATTGTCCAAAGCTGATGATTGAGCAGTATGACGCTTTCGCTGATCAGGGCCTATGAAGTGTAACAATGGTTTTCATCCATACATTTCTGGCAGTGATGACCTGTGTTGTCTGTTTCATTATAAGCATCACTTTTGTGTACGCTTATCAGTAAGAATGTTCTTTGCATACAGTATGGTCCAGTAATCGAGGATGTACAGTAGAGAACTGAGATGAGGTCGATTTTCAGAACACATCTCTGTTGAACACACAGAGACCAATATTACAGATATAGTGAAAGAAGAAGTGAGTTTATGATGTCCTCAATCTAGATAGAGCATACTGGTCATGTTTGAAAAGCACTTTTATTGTGATTTTATGTACTTGAAATAATAATATTTTAATATACAACTATAGAATCTTATTCAAAGCTGTTCCGTCCCTTAGTAAAGAAAAAGGTTGTTTAACCTGTCTGTAAATTGCATTTGTCATTGATCGTTTGAGTTTATCCACTGGATAGTGTACTGATAAGAGAATTATGTTCTCCAGGTACATAACCCATTTTAGTTATATTACTCAGTCTGCAAACCAGAATTTGTAAGATCCTTGTCGAATGAAACAGACAGAGGCCCAGCTAAAATAGTCAAAAAGGTTTATTCACGGGAACGTTCTAAAGTCAAGAATACAAAACAATACATTTTATACTGACTTCTCACGCCCACACATTCACACAACCATACGCACACACATACACACAAACAGACGCATACACATGTCCTGCTACCCAGCCGCCAGAGATTAGTGACCTTGTCCTTGAGACCTACTCCCTGTTCTCTCCCAAATCTCTAGTCAGGTCGGCACCAAGCTCAGACAGTCTGTGTTTAAAATACCATAACGACATATTCTAATCATTCAATTAACAGATAATTCTCACCTATCATGTACAGATAAATAAATTGAAGAATTTTAGTTTAATGAAATTAAGATATGAATTGGTTTTGATGGGTGATCATTGATTTACAATGACAACAGTTACACCTTCAAGTCACAAGTGCATGTATTTCCTTCAGTCCAAAAATGTAATTGGGTCTGAAAGGGGCTGGCGTTTATGTGAGGCTTGCATGTGAATGTATGATTGTTCTGTTAAATTTGGAGTTTTCACTAACCAGGTTTCCATCCAGCCTTTTTTATGGCAGTAAAGTACATGTTGGATAAAAACTGTCACGACAGGCCTGATGTAAACAGCAAATTTTTGGGTAAACTTTCCAAATGTTGACAAAACAAAATAAGCTAGACAAGGTGGGATATTTTTGGGTTGGTAAAATGTATCATGCAAGAAATAGAGGTGGAAACGCCTTCATGCGGAAATATTGATATAATAACCATCGTATCGAAGTAAACTTGGTGTCACGCAGTGATATGTTGTGTGGTCCTCCTGCTATGACTCAGGAAAGCATGCAGTTTATTAGGCTACAGATGAAATAAGTTATGACAAACTTCACAGGGTGGTGAAAGTGCACAGTGATGAGCTTGGTGCTTTCCAATAAATATCAAGGTTCTTATTCTGGTGCCATTTGACAAATACAAATTATCTCACTCTCGTCATGTAGGCTATACCCTCACTGTATCTGCCAGCTGTTGGCTAAAGTGCACATGCCAAGACTACAGTGGGCACATTCGCTATACAACACAACATTTCTTCTGACAAAATCATCAGTAGAGTTGAAAATGCGATGGAAACCAGTGGATACTGCTGAGGCGAGGACGGCTCATAAAAATGGCTGGAACGGAGTGAATGGAATGGCATCAAACACATGGAAACCATATTGATACCATTTCACTTATACCGCTCCAGCCTTTACCACGAGCCCGTCCTCCCCAATTAAGGTGTCACCAACCTCCTGTGATGGAAACCCATTAAACTCATATTTTTTATTCAGCTCATAGGAATTTAACCACAAAAGTAATTTTTATATTCACTACGTCATCATGCACAGACTTAAAACCGTCAATTTGATGAAAACATGTGTACATAATGTTGCTGCTTCCGTCTCTTATGACCGAAAAAAGCTTCTGGACATCAGAACAGCGATTACTCACCTCGGACTGGACAAAGATGTTTTCTTTAATGAGTCCGATGTGAAGGATGTACTGCATTGTCAAGACAAGGCCTAAATCCCCCATAATCAGCGTGAAGAAAAGATGAAAGAAAAGGGGGAGGAGGGCAGGGTGACTTGTAAGAATTTGCCAGACGAGTAGGTAAACCACCACTTCCCTGCGTATTATTGGCCAACGTGCAATCATTTGAAAATAAACTGGACGATCTACAATTAAAACTATCCTACCAACGGGACATTAAAAGCTGTAATATCTTATGTTTCACCGAGACATGGCTGAACGACGACACGGCTGGCATCTCTGTGCATCGGCAGGACAGAGCAACTACATCTGGTAAGACGAGGGGCCGGAGTGTGTGTCTATTTGTCAATAACTGCTGGAGCGCGATGTCTAATATTAAAGAAGTCTCGAGGTATTGCTCCCCTGAGGTAGAATACCTCATGATAAGCTGTAGACCACACTATCTACGGAGAGAGTTCTCATCTATATTATTCGTAGTCGTCTATTTACCACCACAAACCAATGCTTGCACAAAGAATGCACTCAACGAGCTGTATAAGGCCATAAGAAAACAAGAAAATGCTCATCCAGAAGTGGCCTTTAATGCAGGGAAACTCAAATCCAATTTACCTAATTTCTACCAGCATGTCACATCTGCAACCAGAGGAAAAAAACTTCTAGACCACCTTTACTCCACACACAGAGACGCATGCAAAGCTCTCCCTCGCCCTTCATTTGGCAAATCAGACCATAATTATATCCTCCTGATTCCTGCTTACAAGCAAAAACTATAGCAGAAAGTACCAGTGACTCGCTCAATACGGAAGTGGTCAGATGACGCGGATGCTACGCTACAGGACTGTTTTGCTAGCACCGACTGGAATATGTTCCGGGATTCATCCAATGGCATTGAGGAGTATTCCACCTCAGTAACCGGCTTAATCAATAAGTGCATCGACAACATCGTCCCCACAGTGACCGTACGTACATTTCCCAACCAGAAGCCATGGATTACAGGCAACATCCGCACCGAGCTAAAGGCTAGAGCTGCCGCTTTCAAGGAGCGGGACACTTATCCTGACGCTTATAAGAAATCCCGCTATGCCCTCAGACGAACCCTCAAACAGGCAAAGCGTCAATACAGAACTAATATTGAATGCTACTACACCAGCTCTGACGCTCGTCGGATGTGGCAGGGCTTGAAAAATATTACGGACTACAAAGGGAAACCCAGACGCAAGCTGCCCAGTGATGCGAGCCTACCAGACGAGCTAAATGCCTTTTATGCTCACTTAAAGGGTAGCAACACTGAAGCATGCATGAGAGCACCAGCTGTTCCGGACGACTGTGTGATTCTGCTCTCCTTAGCTGATGTGAGCAAGATATTTAAACAGGTCAACATTCACAAAGCTGCAGGGCCAGACAGATTACCAGGTCGTGTACTCAAAGCATGTGCGGAAAAACTGGCAAGTGTCTTCACTGATATTTTCAACCTTTTCCTGACCGAGTTTGTAATACCTAAATGTTTCAAACAGATATCATAGTCCTTGTGCCTAAGAAAGCGAAGGTAACCTGCCTAAATGATTACCGCCCTGTCGCACTCACGTCGCTAGCCATGAAATGCTTGAAAAGGCTGGTCATGGCTCACATCAACACAATCATGCCGGAAACCCTAGACACATTCTAATTTGCATACCGCCCCAACAGATCCACAGATGACGCAATTTCAATCGTACTCCACACCTTCCAAATATTGAGTTACACACCACCCTCACAGGGATGCTGGCCCATGTTGACTCCAATGCTTCCCACAGTTGTGTCAAGTTGGTTGGATGTTCTTTGGGTGGTGGACCATTCTTGATTAAAAAATTGAAACTGTTGAACGTGAAAAACCAAGCAGAGATGCAGTTCTTACCAGAAACCGGTGCGCCTGGCATCTACTACCATACCCCGTTCAAAGGCACCTACTATAAATCTTTTGTCTTGCCCATTCAACCTCTGAATGGCTCACACACAATCCATGTCTCAATCCATGTCAACACTGATTGAAGTGGATTTAACAAGTGACATCAATAAGGGATCATAGCTTTTACCTGGATCCACCTGGTTATTCTATGTCATGGAAAGAGTAGGTGTTCTTGAAGTTTTGTATAGTCAGTGTATATACTATTTACACACTTTGTTTGTTTTTCAAATTTGAAATATTTTCCTGAATTCCTAATCCACCCCACTCACATGTTTACTACCGAAACAGTGGGAAAAGTTGCAAAAAAGGGAGAACTGTGCACAGGGTGATCATTTAGATTTTCAAAACCTTTAAATTGAATATAGAGAAATATCATCTATATTGTTCTCTGTAAAATGTTCAGTGTTGACTGTATGAATCTGAAACTTGTTGATTGATTGAATTACTTATGCATCTTATCAATTATGTTGTTAGATGTTTAAATGATCACTTTACCTATCTTTATTTGGCAAAATAGCATGTGTTTCTGTGTCATGTCAGTCATAGAGATAAATGAAGGACTCTAGATAGATAGTCTTAGTATAGACATTACCATAGAGGGCTTCCACTATTTAAAAGTAATCAACTGGGTGAGAATTCCTATGGGTTGGGAGTGATTAAATATTTACATTTTAGTAATTTAGCAGACACTCTTATCCAGAGCAATTTACAGAAGCAGTTAGGGTAAAGTGCCTTGCTCAAGGGCACATCGAAAGATTTAGCACCTAATCGGCTCGGGGATTTGAACCAGCAACGTTTCAGTTTCTGGCCCAACTCTCTTAACCGCTAGGCTACCAGCCAATGACCAAACACTGTCTGCTGCAAATTGGGTTGCCTATCGTTTGTCAACCAAAGACAATGGTAATATCCAGCCAAGACCAAGATTTATACCCGGACATTGGTCCCTATAAGCAAGACCCAGTGAGTTGAGACCATGACAATTTAAAGACTGAATTGATGTAGTCGTGAGTGTTCTAGATCAAGAGTCCATGGGCCCTTTCCTCAATTGTAAGAAACTCAAGTAGAATAAACTCAGGTACAGTACAGTATAGTATAGTAGAGCACAGCACAGTAGAGTTCAGTAGAGTAGGGTATAGTACAGTATAGTAGAGCACAGTACATAGAGTACACAAAAGCAGAGTACAATAGAGTAGAGTAGGGTACAGTACAATAGAGTACAGTAGAGCACAGTACAGTACTGTACAGTAGAGTACTGTAGTTTATTGGTTTATTAATTTATTAGGATCCCCATTAGCTACTGCACATGCAGCACTCTTTCTGGAGTCCACATAAAACATACAAATACATGACAAAAGTACTGAACTATAATAGACAAGAATAACATAACATGACATTAAATAAATACAAAATAAAATAAGAGTTATATATAGGAAAGACACCAAGAGACAACAAAAATAATATTTACAGACTTTTAATATATATACAGTGGGGAGAACAAGTATTTGATACACTGCCGATTCTGCAGGTTTTCCTACTTACAAAGCATGTAGAGGTCTGTAATTTTTATCATAGGTACACTTCAACTATGAGAGACGGAATCTAAAACAAAAATCCAGAAAATCACATTGTATGATTTTTAAGTAATTAATTTGCATTTTATTGCATGACATAAGTATTTGATACATCAGAAAAGCAGAACTTAATATTTGGTACAGAAACCTTTGTTTGCAATTACAGAGATCATACGTTTCCTGTAGTTCTTGACTAGGTTTGCACACACTGCAGCAGGGATTTTGGCCCACTCCTCCCTACAGATCTTCTCCAGATCCTTCAGGTTTCGGGGCTGTCGCTGGGCAATACGGAGTTTCAGCTCCCTCCAAAGATTTTCTATTGGGTTCAGGTCTGGAGACTGGCTAGGCCACTCCAGGACCTTGAGATGCTTCTTACGGAGCCACTCCTTAGTTGCCATGGCTGTGTGCTTCGTGTCGTTGTCATGCTGGAAGACCCAGCCACGACCCATCTTCAATGCTCTTACTGAGGGAAGGAGGTTGTTGGCCAAGATCTCGCGATACATGGCCCCATCCATCCTCCCCTCAATACGGTGCAGTCGTCCTGTCCCCTTTGCAGAAAAGCATCCCCAAAGAATGATGTTTCCACCTCCATGCTTCACGGTTGGGATGGTGTTCTTGGGGTTGTACTCATACTTCTTCTTCCTCCAAACACGGCGAGTGGAGTTAGACCAAAAAGCTCTATTTTTGTCTCATCAGACCACATGACCTTCTCCCATTCCTCCTCTGGATCATCCAGATGGTCATTGGCAAACTTCAGACAGGCCTGGACATGCACTGGCTTAAGCAGGGGGACCTTGCGTGCGCTGCAGGATTTTAATCCATGACGGCGTAGTGTGTTACTAATGGTTTTCTTTGAGACTGTGGTCCCAGCTCTCTTCAGGTCATTGACCAGGTCCTGCCGTGTAGTTCTGGGCTGATCCCTCACCTTCCTCATGATCATTGATGCCCCACGAGGTGAAATCTTGCATGGAGCCCCAGACCGAGGGTGATTGACCGTCATCTTGAACTTCTTCCATTTTCTAATAATTGCGCCAACAGTTGTTTCCTTCTCACCAAGCTGCTTGCCTATTGTCCTGTAGCCCATCCCAGCCTTGTGCAGGTCTACAATTTTATCCCTGATGTCCTTACACAGCTCTCTGGTCTTGGCCATTGTGGAGAGGTTGGAATCTGTTTGATTGAGTGTGTGGACAGGTGTCTTTTATACAGGTAACGAGTTCAAACAGGTGCAGTTAATACAGGTAATGAGTGGAGAACAGGAGGGCTTCTTAAAGAAAAACTAACACGTCTGTGAGAGCCGGAATTCTTACTGGTTGGTAGGTGATCAAATACTTATGTCATGCAATAAAATGCAAATTAATTATTTAAAAATCATACAATGTGATTTTCTGGATTTTTGTTTTAGATTCCGTCTCTCACAGTTGAAGTGTACCTATGATAAAAATGACAGACCTCTACATGCTTTGTAAGTAGGAAAACCTGCAAAATCGGCAGTGTATCAAATACTTGTTCTCCCCACTGTACATATGCATATACAGTAGAGTAGGGTACAGTACAGTACAGTAGAGCACAGTACAGCAGAATACACAGTAGGGTACAGTACAGTAGAGCAGGTGCAATCCCGTCACATGGTGACATTAAGGCATTCTACATTATTTTAATGGCATTAGAATATATCATGATGCCAGACTTTGGGGGGGGGGGGGGGGGCTGCAATTTGCACCACTTCTGGAGAATCACCTATATATGTGGCTATGCACATGTGTATTTGTATTTAATCCAATAATTCATTCAATACTGATTACTAAAGTTATATAATACCGATTTCTAATTTTGTTGAGACCAGAATAAAAGTTATTTATCTTACAATTACCTCATATAAATGTTCTAACATTTGGCAAACACTTTTACGATGCATCAAACATTTTAGTCCACCAGTGACAGGATCAATAATGGTTGAGGATTCATATGATATTATTTAGTTCTGATTGAAGTGATTACTCAACTGATATCAAGTAATAACTCAACTCATGTTAATGATAATGATGGTTTTTATTTTTTGTTAGGCCTTTTTATACATAACTGTGTCACAAAATCTTTTGCAGGACATCAAATATTTACTGTTGTTCAAGATTATTCTCTATATTTTCGCAGAAGTGTAGGCTTATTTGTATGTGAAATGCATTATTCATTTTATACTGTACTGGAAGTCTGTATTTGAATGTATATATACATGAAGAAGCCATTATAAATGTTTCTAAATATGTTTAAATGCTTTACAAATTATTGCTTAGGAATTGTACTACTTGTAATGAGTAATGAAATACTTATTTCTTAATATTTTCTTAATGCTGTGGTGTTCTAGATTCAATATGTTCTGAGTTATGCTTATTTTCTTCTTAATGGTGTTTCATTCTAAACATGATGTTGTCCTGCCTGCCTCCGTAGATAGCCACTTATGGTAGCTAAGGCCATTTGATTTTAGTGTCCAAAAGTCTAGTAGTCTGAAAACACTCTAATTGGTCAAGTCTGTAGAGAGAATTAGGTGGTATTTGATCATTGTTTGCACAAGTAATGACCTGACTTTGATTGAATAATTATTGAATATGGTAATGTCATTTTATACTAACTTATGAGAAACTACAAAAACACAGTGAACATTTAATGAATATTAGTTATTTAAATAATTTATATTCAAACAAGTCAAAGATCATTCATACACAAAGGGGTTAAAAATGTAACCATTTTAATAATTAAGCATGTATTTACAGCAAGTGCTTGAGCAGGATGGCTAAAAGTCAGTGACCCGTCTAAAGGAGCCTACAATGGCGCAGGTGGCGCACCATTCACGGTATCTTCTGTACTCTCCGGCTCTTAGGAAGTACTGTCGGCCCCGGTAGTTGGGATACTCGTAGAAGATCCAGAAGCCGTTCATGATATTACAGGAGTAGACGTGGCGGTGGTGGAAACGATCAGACACACAGGGACAGTCATCCATGAACTCCATCATGTGACCGCTGAAGTCGGCCTTCTCGTAGATTCGCATCCTATATGAACCCCGGTACTGTGGAAAAACAAGCAGAACAATCAAAATGGCAACCAGTGGATACCGAACAGAGAGTAGATGGACATTATAATGGCAAGACACCGTTAAATATTAAAAAACATTTCCTGGATAATTCCAGGAAGTTCATAAATCTAAAGCATAAACAGAGATAAATTGATAGTGATAAATGATGTTCTTATTCTTGCTCCAACTCTCTTGTTTTGAAAATAATCTTCAGGTTCCTTTCGTTGCTTCAGTAAAGCTTTCACATATCCGGTCAGAACTTACCATTGGAATCATACGGCATGATCGGATACAGCTACTGAAGCCCATCCAACGCTGATAATCAGGATATTCTCCCCTTCTCATGTAATACTGGTGACCCATGTAGTTGGGGCGCTCATAGATCATAAAACAGCCACTCTCCACCCTGATGGAGTTACAGCGGCTGAAGTAGGAATGCAGGTCTGTGCAGTCATTGCTGCACTCATAACTACGACCTTGGAAGTTCCTGTCCTCGTAAAATGTAATCTGCAAATCAAGAAAATCCAATGATAAGTTTCACTTTGGGCTGCTATGGGGGGTGGGAAAATATACTGAACACATTATAGAGCAGAGAAGAGAGTAAAACGGTCAGAGTTTACAGTTCATTAGCACAGGGGAAAGCCCTACCTTGCCCATGGTCTCCGTTGGAGAGATTCCACATGTTTTCAGAGCTTTTTATACTACCTCTTGACAAACAAAGTATTGTTATTCAAATGCTCACATAGTTATAATTCAGGGTACTGGCACATGTGTACCTTTTTGTTGTAGCACAACATTGGGTGAGAAATATGGATTTGTATTTGGGGAAAAAGGATAAATAATTACTGGTTTGGTGCTTTGACATGCATAGACAAAAGAAAAGACTAGTATGGTATCCACACATCCAATGGACAATAGGTTCAGAACAATATGGAACAGCCCTTTAGCATTAAATATGTTGCCCAAAGAGGTAGCCATTCACTCTCTCTTCTTATCTGCATTTGCAACCCATTTTATGCAAATGAGTACATTTAGAAAGATTGCATCCTGCGTGTAACACACAGACTATTTACAGTACATAATCTGTGAATATTCAATGTGTCATGGGCTACTTACTGTACATTAATCACAACCCCAAAATGATTAGGAACAGAATATTACTATAACTACATTATTACCAAACACTACCACCACCTTTACTATTACTAGTACACCTCTCCTCCCTGTATTTAAAACAATTCAAAAGTGAGTTTTAACCCATTTTTTCCACATTCTAGCAATTGTTTTCATACCATAACATAACTTACCATATCCACTGGCAAGGACAGTCCAAAACCTCTTTCTTACTGGCCCTGCTTAGCTACGCTCTTCCCATGACCATCCTTGACTAATTGCAGCTTGCATTTATACAGTAAACAAGCCATTTGTTTGTGTCATTCCTTTATCCCCAGAAATACCAATCACCTCTGTGTTTCAATTTAAGCATAAAAGTAAACAATGACACTGTGCTGGAAAGCAAAATGTAATTTCATGAACATTACATAGGTCTCTAGTCAACGGTAGTTGGCTTTGCTGTAGGCTTATGTCAATAACAGCCAAGTAATGAAGCCGGGAAGCAAAAGTTGATATAATGTAGTTTGTTTTTTATGACAGGCGATGTATAAAACTACTTATTATTTTGGCAGGCTGATGGAAAACTAACTGAAAAGCCACATTTTCGTCACAATACGTTTAAGAAACACCTTAATCACAAAGTACTTGTGACATCCAGATCAAAACGTCAAAACACATTTAATAGTCAAAAACATTGAATCGTCCATAAATGCTCATTGTTGTTCCATAGAAGGCCTGAAGGTTCTACCATGAAATTGGTGAATGTTAGAGGCTTGTACTTCACAACTATATATAAGAACTGTCTTGTAATGTGAATGGGGATGTGAAATAGGGTATAACAAATGACTGGCTTTAGTGTAAACCCAGTGGCCAAAGCTGGTTGAAATGCAGCCATTGGACTAGTTGTAATCTAGTTGTAATGTCATTTCAACCTGTTTTGCCCACTACGAAGGGTCCAGTTGTACCTCACAACCCCCAGAGACTAGAAGAGTGTCTAGTTATTGGCCATGCTTTGTTGTTGTCTATAGATAGTTCATGTGCCCATACAGAACTGCTGTATCATTCAGAGACTGGGTTCATGCACTGAACAACGAAGTAGTAACTTTTCCATCTCACTTCATGAAGCATCCCAGGACATTAGTGGTGCCTGTTGAACATAGATGATCATGTGACCTGTAAATGACTTCATGACTTTACTCTTGGAACTTTTACATGAACATTGTGAATGTTATCTGTTATCAGAATCTGTCTTGTCTTACCCCACATCTTATTGCTTTATTACTTGGCTGTTAAACACAAGATGACTTTATGTTGAGGGGGGTAAAGTAAAGTGTGTCAAGTTGTGACATGATGTGATACCACTACGAAGACTGTGGTAAGTGGAGCAGAGAGTCAGTTAGGTTTATAGGCATGTTAAGGAATTCTCAAGGCGTTTAACACACACTGACCAAGACAAAATGCAGCTTAACAAATATTGCCCTTAGAAATATTGAAATAATTGTATTTTAGAAATATTGTTGGTTATAGTACATAGCTCATTAAACTCAGCATCTAACCAGAGAATGATCCAGTATCCTTATTGTTTTCCTTTCCTTGGTTTTGTTATAACTTTATTATCAATTTTGTTATATATTTGTATATTTCTATTATTTGATAGGTGCGTTCTTGTAAACAAGCTGCATTCATATATAATGAAATATGACATATAAATAAGATCAAGACGACCTTGTAAAAATCTTATTCTTCTCGTTTAACTGTAGCAGGTACAGAGAAAGCAAAGGAAGTGATTAACAGGTATTTGAATTATGTTTTGTACAATTAGTAAACATATTTACATGATGTTCATCAATACATTTTTATGATCCGTAATAATAATTGTATATGATTTAGGCACAGTTAAAGTTTCAATTCCAGGAGGCCAATATCAATGCAACTATATGAATGTAGGATTTACAGGGGCACTCATCATTATTGATGGGATGCCTCAAATTCACTACGTTCCCCAGTCAGCACTATTGTATACAGTTAGGATCATGGTATGGATAAATTCAGCCACAATACATGTACAGCTGGCTAATCCATTATGGGGCACCAAACAGCGAGAGAGCGGATTCATGCTTTATCTGCTTAACAGGCCAAAACACACGAGGCCAAAGTAAGAGTGATAGCTGTAACAAAATGTATTTTCTCACGTATAATGTGGGGTTTGGTGATTAATCTCTACTTTTTGATATGAAAAAAATATATTCTAGTAATGATTAGGTGTTTTGATATGTAACAAGGAACATTCATGGCTGTGGTGCTGTACTGATTTGTGTAGGGTTTAGATATCTACAGCCTACTGTAGAACAAGATAAATAATATATCTCAAATGCTGTATCAAGAAGCGTATTTGGACTGCATGAAGAGGTTTATTGAAATCAACAAACTTTGCATGAATTATCAGTGAGGGTTTCTAGCAATGGGGTTGAGTTCTGAGAAGATACCAATAACCTTCTCAAAGAGAAGTGGAAGACATAAAACTGAGTTTTTTTTATTACGAATCAAAGTTTATTGTGGACTAGAGTGACAGTTGATAGTTCAAATTGGAGCTCTAGTTCAGTTGAAGTCGGTGATCCTTCTGAGGGAGCCGATCTTGGGGCTCAATCCTCCCCAGTCGTTGAACCTCCTGTACTCGCCGGGCCTCACATAGTACTGCCTTCCCTTGTAGTTGGGCTGGTCGTACATCAGCCAGTGGCCGTCCATCACGTTGCAGGAGTTGACGTCGGACATACGGAAACGGTCCTGGACGTTGGGGCAGTCGTCGCTCAGCTCGTTCATCTGGCCGCCCATGTCAGGACGATCGTACATTCTCATTCTGTACTGGCCACGGTGCTGTAACGGGATCAAACAGGTGTTACATAGTTATTAGACAGTAACTGCATAGTTATTACATAGTTACCGCATAGTTATTACATAGTTAAATACAATTACAGAATTCAAATGTATCTGGTTATGACTTTGGCTCTGCTATAAAACAAAATGTATGCCATATATTTGCATAATTCATTGATAAACTGTTACTTTCCTTCAACCCACCGTACAACATGTTGGCTCTAGATGTATTACATGTATTACTTGTATTTGTGCTACTTGTATTTGTTTTACTTGTATTTGTTTTACTTGTGTTTGTTTTACTTGTATTTGCATTACTTGTAATTCGAACCTCACTCACCATGGGGATCATACGGCAGGACCTGATGCAGTCATTGATGCCAATCATTCGCTGGTTATCTGGGTACTCGCCCCTCCTCACAAAGTACTGGTTTCCCATGTAGTTGGGGCGCTCGTAGACCATGAAACATCCGCTCTCAACTTTGATGGAGTTGCAGCGGTTGAAGTAGGAGTGCAGGTCGGCACAGTCGCTGCTGCACTCATGAGAGGGACCCTGGAAGTTCCTGTCTTCGTAAAAGATGATCTGCAACCAACCACATCACAGAACATCATTATCCCTAGATCTACAGGACTACTGTTGCTGAACTGCATGAGATCTGTCTGCTAAACTAGTAGCATTATTTTATGTATTTGTAGAAACTGTACATGTAACATTTATTAAATACTATAAAATATTACTGTGAAACTGTTCCGTTTTAATGCATACAAATCTGAAAAGTTGTAAAACCATGGCCTTCTTCCTTACCTTTCCCATAGTCATGTTGGCGGTGGATGGGGGTGACGGCTCAATGCTCAATGTCCCTCAATCCAGCACTGTCTTTTATTTTTTTAAATCCCACACACAGGGCAGCTGTGTGATTGCACAGCACAAAGTATTGTCATTCAAATATATCCCTCAGTCATAGTGTGTCAATGGTGGAGGTGTGTGAAAGAAATCTGTTTATGTATAGATGGGCGTGCGTAACCAGTTATTGTTCTCTCCCCCATGTTCATCACAATTCTCAGAAAACACTACTGTATACCAGACTGATACAGTACACTGCACAGCATCAGCAAAAATCTATCAACACTATATTCATTATACAGTGGTAGCCAGCTACATGTTAGAGTGCCAATACACGGCCATGAAATGAAAAACTAGTAGTATTTCTTTGAACTTTTTAAGAATCCACTTAGCCTAGTTTATTCATATAATTCAATCTTTGTCAAATAAATACATGGTAATTATCCATTTACAGTAGCATATGTGTTGTATACTGCATCTAATCAGAGCGATGAACAAGGCCCACATAAGACATAGATCTACCTTTACCAACATGGTCTTACCTGTCCTTGATATTGAGAAGCCATGCATGGACACCTTTGCTTTATAATTCACTGTTTCATAAAGTCAAGGTTACAATGCACAGGGGCTGCAAATGAAAATAAGCTGGTGAACCAATTGTTTTGCATGGTCCCTGACAAATATATCAGTAAGATAAATAGCCAATCAATAGAACGATCAGAATATGCATCTCTATAATAAACTCATATCTGGCAGATATTTTAATTGTGTGATATGCCATCTGGTAATTGTGGTGGGATTATTGAACAGTTAATTACTAGAATATCAGAGTTCCATGTTTCCATTTGTTTATTGTAACACTGAGTCATTGGTCAAGAACAGAGCCAGAGACTTGCTACCATTTGCAGACTGAATGTGATCAAATGATATAGTCAGTGATCATCATTGATAAGTATTGGTCCATCATATACAAGTGTCAATATTACATCAAAGTGAAAATATTCAAAAAAATGAAGAACCTGATCAGCTGAACATGCCATAACAATACAGTATTTTAAAATTGTGAAGTGTGGTCCTCTTTGTTTTTGTCAGAAGATATTCCAATTTAAAAGTATAATTTTTGCCCATAGGCTTTGTAATCAGTTGTCTCTCCTTGGAACTTCTTTATCCCATCATGTCGTTGATGTTTGTTCGACATCTTCTCTGATTTCATTTTCACCTTCTCTATACTTTTATGTTTGTGTTTTATACCAATAACAGGAAATTAGATTATCCATTAACGTGCAGCGAGGGTGGGGTATACAATCTCTTGACTTGAGTGATTGAGTTATTGTCCCACCATGAGTCCTAGCTATCTGCAGAGATGCTAGCCACAACGTCCAATTCATTGATAGGAGGGTATGTTTAGTAGTCCATGATTCGTCGAATAGAACCCACTCTGGCACTCCTGCCGCCCCATTCGCTGAATCTCCTGTAATACCCAGGCTTTATAAGGTACATCCTTCCCCTGTAGTTTGGGTGCTCGTAGAACAGCCAGTTTCCTCCTTTCACATTGCAAGAGAAAATGTCATTGATGTGGAAACGATCCATGACGCTGGGACAGTCATCCATCAGATCCATTATCTGGCCACCATACTCTATTCTCTCAAAGAGACGCATGTTGTAGGATCCAGGCACCTGCTATTGATTTGAGAAGGTGAAAAAAACATTATAATTGTGCCATCTTAGAACATCTATCTTTATCTGATAATCAGAGGAGCATTACAAATCATTATGGTTACACACCCCCACCCCTACACACACACACACCTGCACCAACTTGTTACAAATGTATTACGTGACTTTTAATCACAAGATTAAAACCCTTCAAGAATTTAGCAATGATATCTCAGGAGCATGTTTATGTAGAATTCCACACTTTATCATTTGCATAATTTATGCCCCAAATTAGAATGCTCCAAGTTTACTTTTTGAGAGTGAAATATATATAGATTCCACTATATATACATCTGAACATACTTTAATAGCGAATGTACTATTTGTACTATGTGAAAGTGAAATAAACATAGAATACAAGTAAATGTTTAGCTTTTATTTCAGGAAACGGTTAACTGGAGCAATATACTGTATATTCATGAACTTTTGATAAACTGTTTATGAATACACATTTATTAACTTAATTTTTGTAATGGCAGTCATACAAACAGAGAGCTCACCGAGGAGAGGATGTGGCATGAGTTGATGTTGTCATTTGTGCCCATCCAACGATTGTAGTCAGGATACTCTCCTCGACACAGGTAGTACTGGTGGCCAGTGTAGTTGGGCTTCTCATAGATCATGAAGCATCCACATGTCACCTTGATGGAGTTACACCGGCTGAGAAGGCCGAGCATGTCTGTGCAGTCACCATTGCATTCAAAGTGACGGCCACCATAGTCCTTGTCTTCGTAGAAGATGATCTGGGCATAAAGTTTATATCATGTTGTTAATATTCATAAAGACAGAACATTGAAGATTGATCAAGGATTAATACAAAGATTAATTGATCAAGGATAAGCTTAATCCTTTCGATTCTAATCAATGGTGGTACAAGAATACCAGAACACAAAAACACCCACATGAATTCAATGGGAATGCCTGATTGATATTGATATTGCCATCAACACCCTTTTTACTATTCCCTCATAGCTGTTTCGAAGGTTTACCTTCCCCATGGTAGCTGGGCTTGTTGTGCCTTGTCGGTGTGGTCTGCCCAGCCCTTTGAAGACTCCACCTGTCACATATATAGTGAACATGAATTGCAGACTCTGCATGTGCCATTCATATTGTAATACCCAGTGGTCTTTTGCACATAGTGCCATTGTGTCGTCCTGAAGAGGTCAAAGGGGAGGAGAAAAGGTTGGGAACACGTTTTCCCAAATGGACAGGTTATGGTAGCATTTGGCTATAACCAAGAGATCATGTAGCTTTATTTTGTATGTACTCAAATATGGCAATGCATGACAAGGTATCCATTGGTTGGTTTGGTAATCGTAGCTCCTGCAGTGTTTCTTTCTTTTAGATTTCGTGCCAGCCATTAGTTATAATTATTTTAAGTTATTCACTCTTTATGAAATATACATTTCTCTATTAAATATATTATGTTAATCAATGCATTTTTGTGAATATTTCATGAATACACATTTTGTAATCACAACCATTACACTAAGTAAACCCGGGGTATAGACACCTCTTTGTCAAAATGTTTTAATGATAGACTAGAGAGGTTAATCCTATAGTAAATATCCCATACATCTTACCATGATATAACGAGACAATAATACAATAAGTGGGATTCACACAAGAAAAGATTTGTCTGTTTTGTCTTTTTCACCTTTTTTTATGTTTCTGCTTTTCTTCCAATTGAAATGTGATGTGCTTTCCAATGTCTCCACTCTACATAACTATACTTTCATGAATGGCTTGAACTGAACTATTTGGGATGGGTGGAATCTATCACACATATTTTTTTCAGTATATAGTATATGACAGTATAGTTTTTTTTCTGATTATAGAATATGACAGTATAGATTTTTTCAGTATATAGTATTTGACAGTATAGATTTTTTCAGTATATAGTATATGACAGTATAGGTTTTTTTCAGGATATAGTATTTTGTCACGATTCTCTAAAGTAGAACCCAGAAGCAGACCAGGACAAGGAGAGTAAGACGAAGGTGAGTATTTATTTACAAGTGTAAATGTAGTGATAGAAAAATCCAAGTAGCGGAGCGGGCAGCGGAGGTGAGTTCATGGAATTGAGTAAGCAGATCCAAGGAAGTAACTGAAGTCACCGACGACCAGGTAGGGATGGGATGAGTGTTCCGGGTGAATGACTGTAGACAGAAAAAAACGGAGGTAAGTTCAAGGCAAGCAAGACGTACAAAACAACAAAACAAACTCTATCAAACTGGAGGGTGATACGCTGGCACAACATACTGTTCATGGCTAACGATCCGGCAGGGAATGGATGTCAGGTCAGAGCTTATGAAGTGGAGGGGTGATGATCAGGACCAGGTGTGCAGATAGCTGATGGGATACAGGTGCGGGTAATCAGAGATCTCCCAACTAGCTACGTCGCCCGGCAACCAGACAGGGTGCGTTCCAGGACACCGGAAAAACACTCCAGGACAGAACACAGGCAAAAACAGACTCAGGAAGCGGGATTCGTGACAGTATTTGACAGTTTAGATTTTTTTCAGTATATAGTATATGACAGAATAGATTTTTTTCAGTATATAGTATATGACAGTATAGATTTTTTTCAGTATATAGTATATGACAGTATAGGTTATTTCAGTATATAGTATATGACAGTATATGTCACGTTCCTGACCTGTTTTCCTTGTTTTTGTATGTGTTTAGTTGGTCAGGGCGTGAGTTGGGGTGGGCATTCTATGTTATGTGTTTCTATGTTGGGTTAAATGTGTTGCCTGATATGGTTCTCAATTAGAGGCAGGTGTTTGACGTTTCCTCTGATTGAGAACCATATTAAGGTAGGCTGTTCTCACTGTTTGTTTGTGGGTGATTGTGTCTGTGTCTGTGTCTGTGTCTGTGTCTGTGTCTGTGTCTGTGTCTGTGTCTGTGTCTGTGTCTGTGTCTGTGTCTGTGTCTGTGTCTGTGTCTGTGTCTGTGTCTGTGTCTGTGTCTGTGGCACCACACGGGACTGTTTCGTGTTCGTTTGGTTAGTCTGTTCCTGTTCCTGCGTTCTTCGTGTTTTATTGTAAGTTCTCATGTTCAGGTCTGTCTACGTCGTTTTGTAGTTATTCAAGTGTATTTCGTGTCAGTGTTCGTCTTGTTTAATAAATTCATTATGTATTCAACCGCTGCGTTTTGGTCCGATCCCTACACGGAGGAGAGAAACCGTTACAGTATAGGTTTTTTCAGTATAGGTAATCTAAAAAATAAAAAAAAGTATTTGTATGTATGTTATTATCTGTACTTGGTATTATTTTGCCACCCTCAGTATAGAAATAGGACTACAGTGGGAGATCCTATTTTAAATGCAGTTACAAAAATCGCAAATTGTCTGTCTATGTAGCTTGGCACTTAAAACATATTATTTAATGTTGTATTTTCTTAAATTAAATGTAATTATTAAATATTTTATACATTAAATATGAAGATTAAAGAATGATATTGAAATACAAGTGATGTATGTTTACAAATGCATGTCTCAAAATATAAACTTGATGTGAGTGACATTCGTATGTTATTTGAAAAGTATTTAAATGATTGTTTCAGTTATATAGGATAGTATGCTTTCAATCAAATCCTTCACCCGATCCTTACTATCTATATATACCTCTGATTTCTTTGTTCGATTCAGTTATTTGTAAGAAATTGTTCTTATACGTACTATTCTTCAACATATGTTCTCCAGTAGCATGACAACTCGCTACTAGGTAGTATGTAATCAGACATATGAGATAGACGAGATAGTTCTGGCCCTTCAAATATTTAGCTCTATAGGCTTCACATATCTGCACCCTTGGTCTCCAGTGGAAGCAGGGAGGTCCTGACGTCTATGAGGCCCAGTAGAGATAGCCACATAGTACCTTGTTACATTAGAAAGGGCTTTTTGAATGCATTTACCTGTGAATGTGTAACTGCGCAGCAGCCATAAATGCACAATATCGAGTATAGTATGGTAATTCCATTAAGGAGGATAAACTTTTCAGTTGAATGGCCTTTGTGTTTTTAAGCCATCTCAGAGTATAATTTTCTCATAAATCACTGGCCTTTAGACCGCTTTGAGCACTGAAACTTGTTTGCTTGGTTAACACTAAACAGTAATGAGGGTAGAGCATGAATGATCAAGTACAGTATAATAGAGATCACGCTTTGACTCCTGTTTGATCAATACCAATACTGCAATAGCTTTATTGATCCCTCTAAGCAGAGCGAGGATGTCGGGTATCGTGGTGCCACCCCTGCTGCTAACATCCACACTGGAGAGCAGGCCTGCAATGCTCAGAGAGCAAGAACAAAACTGAAAACACTTGAGCACTGACACCATTTTATTCAGTGTGTGAAACAAGGCATAAAGTAGACATTTTACAAGGACCCTTCCTTCTTTAGAGGTCCATAATGCGCCTGATTGAGCCGATCTTGGAGCTCATGCCTCCCCAGTCGTTGTATCTACGGTACTGGCCGGGCCTCAGGTAGTAGTGGCGTCCTCTATAGTTGGCCTGGTCGTACATCAGCCAGTGGCCGTCCATCACGTTGCAGGAGTTGAAGTCGGACATACGGAAACGGTCCATACAGTTGGGGCAGTCGTCATCCAGCTCCATCATCTGGCCTCCCATGTCAGAGCGGTCGTACAGCCTCATCCTGAAGTTACCACGGTGCTGGAGGGGACAGAAAAGAAAACAGGGTTATATTCCATAATCATCTGTGTTCTAAATATAACTTTTCTTTATTGTTAATTAACACGTCAATACAAAAACGACTATTTAGATGCTCACAGAAAGGCTAGCAATCTAACTGATTTAAGGAATTGAAGATTGATTATGTAATTGTTTGATGATTAACCACTAAGGGTAACATGATACACCCCCCATAGATGGTTTGGTGATATACTATGATCAAAACCTAGATTATTGAGAAATAATGGTATGGGACAGTTCCCTTACCATGGGGATCATGCGGCAGGACTTGACACACTCGTTCATTCCCATCATGCGCATGTAGTCGGAGTACTCTCCCTTCCTCAGGAAATGCTGGTGTCCCATGAAGTTGGGGCGCTCGTAGATCATGAACATACCGCTCACCACCCTGATGGATTGGCAGCGGTTGAACATGGAGTGAAGATCAGCGCAGTCACTCATGCACTCATGGTGACGGCCACCAAAGTTCTTGTCCTCGTAGAAGATGATCTGATGGAAGAACAAGGATCATTTTTGAAGTAGCGTTAATAAGAAAATCTATGGAAAAACAACAAAGTAAAGATGTGATATGGGCAGCCTACAGATATACTGTATGATGAAATGAGTCTAAATAACAACATATGTGTGCTTGTATATTTAGTTTCTGCAAATGTAAAATGGCCTAAAATACAAACCTTTCCCATCATATTTGCGTCTGGTTGGTGAGCTGCTCGTTCTGCTTGCTGTGCTGGTGGCCAATGAGGTAGTTATCTTTATATACATTCCACTAGGAGGAAAGGTAACACTGCATGTGTTGTTATTCAAATCAGTCATGTCAGCACAAACACAACATACAGGAGTTTTGCTACTCTTGTCCAACCATGGTGATGGCTGTGTTCACATCCTAGCGTCCAGAAAAAGCCACACACATCATTGACAGGCAGGCACTGGAAAGATCAATGAGCTGATGCCAGTCAGAGAAAGTATCACAATTGCTAAACCAGACTCAAGTTAGCAAGCAATTTAATGAAATTAAGTAATTTGCCG
The DNA here is from genome assembly GCF_045679555.1 of Salvelinus alpinus. Taxonomy (NCBI): domain Eukaryota; kingdom Metazoa; phylum Chordata; class Actinopteri; order Salmoniformes; family Salmonidae; genus Salvelinus; species Salvelinus alpinus. The sequence goes on from NC_092105.1 coordinate 33,651,598, forward strand.
TCATATTTAATTTGATATTGTGTACTCAAATCATCACAAATGTATGCATTTCAATCACTTGAGGTTGATGGACTAAGTGTTGATATGTATTATAGCTATACTTTGTTGGTATAGTCAAAATACTTCATAACGATCTTATAAAACTATTTGATCTGTGATTGTGCATGTTTAGTTGGATGGTATGTTGATTGATAGATCTGATAGCCATTTACTGTATATGATGAGTATACAGCTCTCTTTACAGGAAGATACCAAACACGTGTTGCTATGATATGTGTTACATATACATAGTAAGATCCTTTCAAAACAATAAAAACTCACACGAAATTCCATGCTTTTGTGTGTGGCCCATTTTTCCAATTGGGAGCTTTGCCAACGTGGTATGTTTTTAACAGTGTAATCCTGTGTTGCCCTGTGTGGCACTATCTATGGCATAGAAACCTGGGTGAACACATCTATAGGAGAGAGGCAGCCAATAGCACCCAGACCTCGCCCGCCCGCCATCCATCCATCCATCCACCCTTCTCTCTAAAGCTGTGCGGGAAGAGTGCTATGTCACTGTCTTCAGAGGAGTATGCAGACTTGATATCAGAATGGGCTTTATTCTATTGTACATGTCAGATTTGCATATTTTGTATATGCCATTAGCAAATCAATTGTTTTCCTCTTACTTTGATCTGAGAGAGAGCACACAACTTAAGGCTATAGCATACTCCTGAACCAATGATTCAAATATACACTAGATCACAAATAGGGGCGCTGTGTTGAAACCACAGTGCCTCCATCTTGGCACTCCCCCAACGCTGTAAGTACACGATTTCCATATAAACTGCGTCCATATCAAACTGGTTCCCTTACTACTGGCCTATCACCAAACTGCATTTACAGTATGTGTTGCAGTGAATTGGTTTCAACTTCACCCAAACTGTTTAGGTAGCCTATTGAAAAAAGTATCACAAGAAACATTCACAATAGATTAATTTATTCAGACTCATTCAGAGTTACCTTTGTAACTTATTAATGACCAAAGATCTATTTCAAATTCATAAAATATTTCGACACAGTCCTGTGTGTTAGAATAGGCATACTCTTCTATTGACAAGCCAGTGCCACCTAGAGACGAGCTGCGTTTAGGGAGGCAGAGAAGGTGTTCTTATCTAAAACTCTGTGATCCTACGGAAGGAGCCAGTGGTGGCGCATGTGGCGCCCCAGTCACTAAACTTCCTGTACTCTCCAGGCCTCATGAAGTACTGGCGGCCGCGGTAGTTGGGGTGTTCGTAGAGGGTCCAGTAGCCCTCCAGAACATTACAGGAGTAGACGTCACGGCTGCGGAAGCGTTCCTGGACAGACTCACAGTCCTCAGCGAACTCCATCGTCTGGCCCTGGAAGTTGGGGCGTTCATAGATGCGCATGCGGTATGGGCCTCCGCTAGTCTGCAGGAAGGGAGATAGGAATCAGGGTGTTCAGGACATTCTAGATTCTTGCTGTATTGTGATACTGTGTTGCTCCATGTCATTCAATATAATAACCGTCATGTCCTACCAAGGAGATTCACCCACTCAATCAGGTTCTCATCACAGAACCTAGGAATTTGCTGTTTTTTTGTAAAGAAGAAACCCAAATGTGTTGCATTATCAACCTGCCCTCAGAATGGATTTGAACATTCATAACCGCACATCAATCAGAAGGTAAACCCATTCACTCCATAGGTAAAATATTCTACATTCAAAACTTTGTCATCGTTTGATTGATGTCTGAAGTATTCCTGAATGGAGTAGCAGCCTGGCAGGGTATCCAGGTAACACGGCAACACCTCAAAGACAATTAGGTTGCTCACATAGGAGAAGGTACGGCAGGAGCGGATGCTGTCATTGTATCCCATCCAGTGCTGGTACTCTGGGTACTCCCCTCTGGTCAGCACGTACTGATAGCCTGTGTAGTTGGGACGCTCGTACAGCACCCAGCAGCCGCTATCTACCTTGATGGAGTTACAGCGGCTGAAATGGGGGTGCATGTCAGCGCAGTCTGCATCGCACTCATAAGAGCGCCCCTGGAAGTTGCTGTCCTCGTAGAAAGTTATCTGTAGTCAAAATGGGAGGCAGGAGAGCACACAACTTAAGACCGTAGTATACACCTGAACCAATTGTTTATATATTCACTAGATGACTGATAGGGGACGCTGTGTTGAAGCCACAGTGCCTCCATCTTGGCACTCCCCCACCATTGTAAAAAATCTATGGAAGCTATAGAATGCATTTATTGTCTACATTTGTTTTTGCCACAATTATTCCATTACAGACACCTTAATGCATAATTTGAAATTATATTATGTGAGCTAAACATAAAAATAAAAGTATATTTTTTTTAGATTACTAATGTTACTGTCCACACTACAACAAAAAATACTTAAATACGTGTAATTTTGTCCTTGAAACATTTAATTGAAATACTGTGGAATTCCATTCATTCCTATGGTGGACTGCTCTCCTGGGGAGTGCCAATATGGTCAACAGGTGGCTTCAAACCCTCTCATTGGCCAATATGTAGAATCAGCAATCCAGGGTTTATATACTTCATGGTCCTGAACCCCACAATGGACTCAACTGTCATATGTTGTTAAATGCATGCATATGATTTGTGTCATTTAAACTGTCTAATCAACATCACCAATTTCAACACAATGCCAATGTTTCCTCATGTAATCAAAGTCTAGGTAATGACAATAAATGTGTGGCCTTACTGTCCTGTTCAGAGACAGTTAGACCCAGGGGCGCCATGCCGTAAATCCTGAGAATTTTGAATGAATGATTCATTATATGTAAAAAAAAATATATATATATATATATCACGTCTATTTTTATGCATATCTAAGCATACCTCTTGAGCTGTCTGCATCGTCCTGACTGGTGGTTATTTTGTTTAAAGAAACTAAATATTCTTCTCTGCTCAAATCTGGGTAAAAGATTGAAAGTAATGTGAGTATTATTTAGTACATTTAGTTATTGGTTGCTTTTCTAAAGTATACCAACCTTGCCAGCAGGCATACCAGCTAAGATAGTTAATCAACCTAGCTACTCTAACTTGATTGATAGCCTGAAATGATTTCAGGGGTAGCTAGTTGTGAGGTTGGGAACCTATCTGGGCAAGCTAAAGCCAACTTGATACAATTGCTATGTGGCTAGTAGTAGCCTATTACAGAGAAAGAACTAGCAAACAAATAAAGTGCAGGCCTAATTGTTTTTAGCAGGACAAATCTGAGGGTGCACGTGCCCCCTATGGGCATGACGCCTTACTTTGACCTAATGTAGTTCTGCTATGATGCATGTTTAGGCTGTGGGTTAAGTTGCAATCGGTTAGCAGAGGACTGGGAGGAAGTCTACACTGGTTCGGCTCACTATCTTACAATGCAATATAGAGACAGATAGTGAAAGTGTCCCCTCCTCCCAAGGTCTTACCTTACTCATCCTGGTAAATCTCCCTGGAGCCCGTTCTCTACAGGAGTGATGGTCTGGCTCACCAGGCCCAGGGACCACTATATAAACCTCAATCGACAGATAGGCTGATCCCACTTTATTTGTTATTTTAATGACCAGGGATTTGGTGGCCTGGCTGCGCTGCCAAAAGTCTTGATCCTGGGCATACAGTAGATTTAAAAGCCCTGATTCATCAGTGCTAAAAGTCCTAGCGGGCACATTACTGACCAGATCTGACACTCACTTTTTTTTCCTCTATGTCCAATCAGACTGTAAACATTTATCCACTGATCCGCCAAAACAGGATTAATGTTTACCACACAGAATGTTCAAAGTCATCACAAAGGCAAAGCAACCAAGTGTCTGTCTAATGATCTGGTGACAGAGAGGGTGAGATATGGGTTCATGTAGTCAGGGGTTAAAGTGGGGGATCTCAACCTACCTCCGGCTCAAACATAATTTCATTTCCACAAACCGGCTCCATCCTAACCTCGTCCTCAACCCTTACCCTAGCTTCAAGGCCACACCACATCTCAACCTTAATTCTAGCCAATGCCATAAACTCAAACTCTTATCCATAACGCCTATCACAAGCATAATGATCACACCTCAGCTTAACTCTAACCCTAGCCATAATTTCAATCCTAACCCTAATTTAATGTCCACATCCCGGCTCCTGTTCCACCATCCCATACTTCCATATTCACATGGGGCCCGATTCAGAATTAGGAAAATGTACACCTTTCTTAGGCACTTCTTAGTAGATGGTATTCAGACTTACCTTATGCAGGTGCTTAATGGGCTTTGCAGGCGTGATTCACCTACACGCACTGAATAATGGCTTGTTCACGTCATGTCGGAAACTCGGGACATCACAGTTAAAATTAACATTAGTTATTTGCGTAGAGCTTCCCATTGGTTGATTCTGGTACCTCCCAAGTGGGAAACTCGAGATCCAACTCTTCCAACTAGGTTAGCAAGTCAGAAATGTCAGTTTCCGACATGATATGAACGCAGCATTAATTTTATTCAACTGCTGAAAACCCTCCCAACTGCTGGACAACAGATTTTCTCGTGGCGATTTCATTCAATAGGGTTTTCAGTAGATTTATCTACTGGCGTACCTTTAATTAGAATTCTCTCGACAGACTCACTAGAATATCTGAATATTAGGGATCAATTAAAGAAAGCCATGTAAATATTAGTCTCCTTTTCATCACCAACTGGTAGATTAAAAAAAGATTATGATCTTGCATAGTATTTAGGGTAGGAAAGTATTTATGAATAATAATAAAAACTGCTTTGGAGAGCCTTCACGCACTAAATGTATAGTGGTTTGATTCATCCTGAAAGTTACCATATTCAATTGTTCAAGCCATTAAATATTGAAAAGGTGAGAAAAGTGTAGAATAGGTGTTGAACAGTAGTCTATATAGTAGTCTAAAAATCTACCCTAATGATCCTCACTAATCATGGAACTGTGATGACAACGGTCCAGTCGTCGTGAATCGTGCTCCAGGCACAAGGTTTAAACTGCTACTTATGATCTGCGTTCCATAAGGCTACATGTCCCGAATTATTGCACAACATGTAATACGTTAGCCTAATATGATCCACTATTCCTAGCGATCCACAGGAACAACCACATAAACACGACAGAAGAAAGGTAAACCAAAGATGTAATGGAATGATGCAAAATGTAAGGAAAACACTAAGGTGACAGGTATAAATGTATGTGGGTATTACTGACGGTGGCTACCAGATAGTGGCTAATATTTTACATGATATAAATTGTTAAAAAAATACAGTTTAAAGTCCGGGCATATAATTAAAACATTCTACAAATCATAAATCAACTCGGTAGGTTTGGCGCTATACTGTCATTTGATTGCGTCTCCAAATGTCATCCCTGCAAATTATAAGGCCATATGACTGGTTTCACATGTCTCCAGCGATCACAAAGTAAAATATAGTAGATCTAAAACAATTGTTATTTACATTTACAATCCTCTTATCCAAACGGTTTACTAATTTACCTAGCTTTTATCAATAGCTCTTATCAAAGTGTAAATTATCGTGCATGGATAATTATGTTATTTCTATCGGAAAAAGTAGATGTTGTTCCACTTGGAACCGACAGATTGCTCACGTGTAAAGGAATTGGAATTATGAGGGAATTAAGTCAAAGTCAGAATACAGTGTATATGTTGACAACTTCCTTTCTTTGATCTCCACCCCAAAAGAATAGCGGGTGATTGGCATGCTATTCTCAAGGTCAGAATATGCATAGAGAAAAAAATATGCAGAAAAAGGGAATTACGTTCCATTTAGGCTGCTTAACTCGGGTCAGAATTCCCCCCATAATTAGCACTTAAACACTACATGCCTGATTGTCACATAACTGATATACATATGTATTTTTTTATTTAACCTTTATTTAACTAGGCAACTTTGTTACAGACAGTGGATGGTTTATTGTACAGTAAAGTGTGTACAGTAATGTATATGATGTAGTCAAACATTTGTATTCCTTATAGATGGACATGGTCTGAGCTACAACCAAATATAGACGAAACCCCTAGTGATATGATAACACACTGGAGGATTGATACTTACTATTGGCCAGGGTTCCTTGAATGTGAAGGCCCAGTAGTAGCAGGCTCATAACAGGGACATCACAAATTTCACCCACAGTGTAATAACACAGGAATAACCCTGTAATAACCATGTAATAACAATATAATAATGGTGTAGTAACACAGAAGAGGAGAGGACTTTCCTTAATCCTGTAGAGATTATTGTGATACTTCATAATGCTCCGTTTGTTCCTTCAAGGACTCACCACTGTCCTGTGTAGGGGACAAAAAACATGGACAGTGAGGAGGAGGTCTAGTTAAAAACACAAGAACGCAGTAGAGTCCATTCCAACAGTATTTTTCAACTTTATAACAAGGTTGGGATGTTTGTTGAAATAATGATCAAATTCGCAACTGCTTTAAATGTAAAGTCTACACTCCCCTACATATTTATTTGGAAAGTGAAGCTAAAACTTTTAATTTGGCTCTATACTCCAGCATTTTGGATTTGAGATCAAATGTTTCATATGAGGCGACAGTAGTTTCATACTGTTTTACCGTTTAGAAATGAAAGCACTTTATGTATCTAGTCCCCACATTTAAAGGTGTCATAAGTATTTGGACAAATTCACTTATAGTGTATTACATTTAGTCAAAAGTTTAGTATTTGGTCCCATATTCCTAGCACACAATGACTACATCAAGCTTGTGACTACAGTACAAACTTGTTGGATGCATTTGCAGTCTGTTTTGGTTGTGTTTTGGATTTTGTTGTGCCCAATAGAAATGAAATGGTAAATTATGTATTGTGTCATTTTGGAGTCACTTTTATTATAATTAAGCAATAAGGCACGAGGGGGTGTGGTATATGGCCAATATTCCACGGCTAAGGGCTGTTCTTAGGCACAATGCAACAAACCCCCGAGGTGCCTTATTGCTATTATAAACTGGTTACCAACGTAATTAGAGGAGTAAAATTAAAGGTTGTGTCATACCCGTGGTATTCGGTCTGTTATAAACTGGGTGGTTAGAGCCCTGAATGCTGATTGGCTGACAGACGTGGTATATCAGACCGTATACCATTGGTAAGACAAAACATTTATTTTTACTGGTCAAATTACGTTGGTTACCAGTTTATAATAGCAATAAGGCACCTCAGGGGTTTTTGGTATATGGCCAATATACCACGGCTAAGGGCTGTGTCCAGGCACTCTGCGATGCGTCATGCATACGTACAGCCCTTAGCCGTGGTGCATTGGCCATATACCACACACCCTCGTGCCTTATTGCTTAAACATACCATGGCTGTCAGCCAATGAGCATTTAGGGCTCAAACCACTCAGTTGATAAATAACAATAGAATATGTTTCTGAACACTTCTACATTAACGTGGATGCTACCATGATTACGAATAATCATGAATGAATCATGAATAATGATGAGTGAGAAAGTTACAGATGCATAAATATCATACCCCAAGAACAAACTTCCTTGTTATTGGTAATGGTGAGAGGTTAGCATGATTTATTGGATTTTCCATGTAGTCTATATTAAAAGCCACTCCATTTAATAGAACAGGCTTTTAAAATTCAATATTGGTGCACAATTTCTATTTAAAATATCAAAGGGACACAAAAGGTACTCTTCGTGAAACGACCCTGCTCGGAATATGTGACCAAAAAACTAAACTTTTGACTGAATGTAATAGACTATAAGTTAATGTGTCCAAATACTTATGACACCTTCAAATGTGGGGACTAGATACATAAAGTGCATACATTTCTAAACATTAAAACAGATATGTATGAAGAACCAAATAAAAAAATGTAGCTTCACTGTCCAAATACATAGGGGAGTGTATGTCTATGATTGCCACTCACACAGAGGAAGGAGTTAGATGTGGATGAGGAGGACTGCACCAAGGCCCTCGGTCCATCAGGGGCAGCACCTCGTTTACCCTGCACAGACAGCCATCGCTTCAAATTCTGGGCTGAAGGAAAATAATCAGAGAGAAGGTCGAGCCAATACTGGTCAGGGTTCTTACATAACTTGTTCTATAGACTACCGTAAACACAAGTGAGGAAAGGCAAGTCACATGTGAGCAAGGTAGAGGGAGACTGGCATAGTTGATGCGTTTAACGAATGGTAGTGTAGGATAAACATACACACACACTGACATACTGTGCTTTCTGGAGTGGTCCACGGCCTTGAATGAGCCCAGCATGGCAAACGGGTGATAGGACAAGGTGAAGGGATGAACAATGGCGCTCTGTAGAGAGAGTCATCAGATAAATATTTCTATTTTTGTTTTAAGACCTTCTAATGAATGTCTTATAATGCAGTGGTACATATAGGCCTACAGAATATGTATACAGAGCAGCACTGCATTATACCACTGCAAATGATCATTATAGACCAGATAACACTACACTAAGGCTGATGGCCTACTTACTTAGTATACACTGAGGTGTTTTTAACGTTTTGTACACTCAGTGTATGTTATATATGATATCCCATAATACTGCCTTCCCACACAGACAAGTCTAGGCTGTAGGATTAGGCTATACTAACACTGGGGATAGAGAAATGTGCAGTATTCTAAACTCAGTCTACCTTGGAGTGCTGGTGGGGATAAGCGGCAGATGGTTTGGTGGTATAGAGGGCAAGAATGTCTTTTACAGGCAAGCTATTCTGGAGCAGAGAGGACAACAGAACAGAGGTTAGAGCAGAGGGGAATATAGTTAATAACACAAATCACAATAATCATAAAAGGACCACATGGTCAACCCAGGGAAAGATCATGAACTAAGCAATGCTACCCAGCTTGAAATATACTGTATCAGCTGATTTAGAGATTAAACGGGAACTTAAGCTCAACAAATTTGTAACATATTGTACGAATTGCAAGCGTAACATACTGGATCATACGAAATAGATGACGTAGTACACAATTTTCGGAGACCCGTTTTGGCTCGTGAGCACTACTTTCAAAACTACTGGTGGAAATTATACAAAACCTTTATAACGTATCTTAAGTAAAAGTTTAGCAACAGAGGAGCATGGCTTTGGAGACTGGTGATTCATTGTGTAGTAACAAGGGAGGTTATCTTAAGGGTCATTGACACTTTGGACTGAGCCGTGGTAGTACACTCCCAATTCTGCCAAACGCTTCTAGATTACAAGGGTTACTAAGGGTCAGTAAGACTACAGACTGAGCCGTGCTAGACTCACAACCCCTGGCATACTGTATGCCTAAATACCCAGACTACTCACCAGGATCATCCCAGCGAAGGAAGAAAGGATCATGGCTTCTCTCTCCAGGTGGTTGGGGTACTGGTCATTATAACCTGGGCTGCCCACTCCACTACAGGGTACAAAGTCAATCAATCCAATTTTATTTATAAAAATCATTTTTATACCATCAGTAGTCATAAAGGGATTTCCAGTAACCTGGCTTAGAGCTAAAGCCAATGCATTAGATAAGGAAGTTAGCAGAGGTCTTCATGTCGCAGATAAGGTTACTCGGGAGGACACAATCAAGTGGTATTGTGTTTGGAAGTCAATGTTTCAATGTACTTACACGATGTCTCTGTCCATCACATCATGTCGCTCCTCTTTCTCTAGCCACCAAAGGGCAACACTTATGGCCAAGTCATAATGGGCCTGGATGGAAGTAGACACATTAAGTACAGGGTTTGTATAAATGTTGAAATAATCATAAAAACAGTCAACCGTTTAACTGTATATAACATCCCACATTAACCCCTGGTGGAGGATGGTGCACTCCAGAACAATGTGTGTTGAGATTCCTACCAGGTCATCCAGCATGCTAGTGGATCCTTTCCCCTTGGGGTCAAAGCCATTCTCTCTCAGTTTCTGACCAATGTAATCTCCCCTGTTCAAAACACAAAACCCTTTCAAGCGCCTGAAGAAATAGAATGGCATTTCATCAAAATGTCCTCTTCCCACACACCAGTCCTCTAAATCTATAATTTTATCATCCACAGAAAGCAACTCACAGAAGGGTTTCAATGTCTCTTCTCAGTCGCCTTGTCTCCATTTCTCTGAGATAGCACTACTCATGCAGAGGGATAACTCCTTGGTGGTCCTGTAGCCTACACAAAACTAGGTTTGCAAATATAACGTCAAAGTACTTGACAATGACCCTAGGAGTTGGCATGGCAGCACAAACAGATATTGGACCAGGGTAAGAAATAGGGGGAAGGGAAGTTACATTGTAGATAAAGGATGGAGATTGAAAGAAATATACTATGATACTGCATGTCTGTTTGCGTATCCACTGCGGACCTCAGCTGGGGATCATATACAAGCTGGGGATCATATATAAGACATAGTGCAGACTGCAGGGTAGTCTTGAACCTGGCACCTCTCTGGCCCTACACAGGGTCCAGGAAATGTGATACAAGCCATTAAACTCACATCCAGCAGAACACAAATGTTTTTACTAAACCCTTAATCACTGACGATTATTGTGCAGCCTATTGTGCAGCCCCCCCCCCCCCCTTAGAGTTAGATGCACTATTGTAAAGTGGTTGTTCCACTGGACATCATAAGGTGAATGCACCAACTTGTAAGTCGCTCTGGATAAGAGCGTCTGCTAAATGACTTAAATGTAAATGTAAAGCAAGGCAAAAGCAAGGTGATTAGAAGTAGGCCTAGACTTTGTCTGACAAAGATTTGGCCTCACAACCTTTTCCCACAACTAGTCTCCAAAATGAGATGTTGACCTAAATATGTCACTGTTGATTTACATAACATTTTATGTAGCATGTGCCTGGTAAAATGGGTGCTTATTCAAATCTGAGTTACATGATCAAATTGGCAATCTAAATCCATATAACATTACAGTTGGTCATATTTTTAATACAGAGACACACATTCATGGTGTAAAGCAATCTGTACTTACCACACGATGCAGAATTATCAGCAATAGTTACACCCAAAAACTGCAGTACTACTCCAAATGTCAGCGTAGCACGAAATCACAAATGTGTTTCATGTAAATAAACCAACCAAAAAGACACACTGCAAACGGTAGCCGTTTCAGGGGACACCTGCTTGTGGAAAGGCTGTGTACAGTAGAGACCGAGGGGAGCAGAAAGACAACCACAGCCTCCTAAGTGAACAGCCTACTCTGAATAATTCACACAGGGCCTCCAGTCAATCACTCAAACAATACAGGTCCAGATTATTTTAGAAACATAAGGAGGTGCGTTGGTCGGCACTTAACCATGATGTGATCCAGCCATAGATTAGCTAGATGTTGAACACCCTTACGCAATAGCTAGTTGCCCCAAAGGGTATAATTAAAGTTGTTTTGTAACATGCTCCGTCTAATCATATTGCAACAACTTTAAATAACCATTAGAGGCAACTAGCTATTGCGTAAGGGTGTTCAACTTACCCTTAGGTGACTGACTGCACCATCCAGATAATGTATGGCTGTATTACATATCTGTTACTGTCACAAAACAAAAAATGTGGTATTTCTTACAGGCTTATTCAATTATTTATTCCTTCATGACTAATAAATTGGGTGCAAAATTAACAAAAAGATTTTCAACCTAAAATGTATTGACATTTTATTTGTAAACTTATATTAAAACAAAGGGAAAAACAATAAAAGCATTGGAAATACGTGTAAGAATGAAATTAGATGTCACAGAATAAAGTCAATTAACTGAATGTATGTTCTCCAAACTGTCAGGTTTATGTGTGTTCTTCTGTTGTCGTCTTTTCTTCTTCTTCGCTTTAAAAATGGGAGAACTCAGGTACTTGGTGTCTGAGAACTTATCTCCACGTCTCATTTTGCTGTTAAAAGAAACAGTTGAATAATCAAGGGCTGGTATCATAGCCTGGTAGAACCCACCTGACCACTAGTAAAACCAACCTGATCACTGTGCAAGCTACTGATATCATACTACTAAAGGTAAGCTTTAGTATCATTTCCAGAGCAGTCCTCACCAGTTGATGGGTGGCAACTTGTAGCTAACGGCAGCTCCCCGTCGCCTGGCCCGTCCTGTGTCTTCATCATCCGTCCAGTTGGTGTTGGTTAGTGGCTTCAGGGCTCTTTCTGCTACTGTTGGTAAAACATAAAACAACCATTAGAATACCTACATCTCACACAAATAAAGTCAACAATAAAATCCTTCGTACCTGGAGATCTTTCAGCCATAACCTCAGCCGACTCTTTATATACAGCAACCTTGTGAGCAGAAGAAGCAACCCTTTTAGGGCTTGAGGCTGGAGTGTCAAATCCAGTTCCATTTGAACAGCTGACATCCACGGAGGACTCCCATGGAGGCCTCTGGTCCATGAGCAGCTCCCTCAGGCTCTGACGTACTCCCTCACCACTGTCAGGAACTTCTGTGTTGGTCTCAACAGTTGATAATGACACATTAGATGTCCTGCTGTTTGTGTCACCATCATCCTGGGACAAGGAGTCAGGAACAATGTGGTGCTTCCTGTTTCTGGTGGAATCGCTAAAACTATTGGGTATGACAAAAGTGGCTCTACATCTCGGTTTAGGGCCATGGTTGGACCGGGGCTTGAAGCTGCTGACTTTGAAGTCTGGACTCAGGACCTCAAGTGAAGACAAACGTTCATGAGTTTCACAGCTCTCCTCAGCGGTGGCAGAGTGTGTGATGACGTGCAAAAATGTTGGATCCGCCACAGGCTGTACTTCTGCATTTTGTGCTGCAGTGCGTACACCTATACTACTCTGGCTATCCAGAGTCTCACTAGACAAAATATAACCTGCACCCCCAGGCACCAATCCTTTAGTGCTGCTACTTTTAGTCTTTTTTTTCCTTTCCTTCACAGGGGCAAGACAGTAACCCTTCTGTGAATCAGTCTTCATCCTTGATTTTGCAGTCTCTACTCTCCTGGCTTTCTTGGGCTTTTGCTCTGCAGCAACTGAAATGGGGTCACCGATGTCCCATGGGGGCATTTCTTCCTCAACACATAAGCTTTCTTGGCCCTCTGAATTCCTTGCAGGTTCCTCGGTAGCAAGCCATGGACGTTTAGAGGAGGCATGAGTTTCTTCAATCCCAGAGTCTGTAGTCTTGCGCCCAGCAGCTAGACAGTGATCTGGGTGAGGACCAGTCAGATGCTCCGTTTCTTTCTCTTCTTCTGCAACAGAGTCATACCCTGTAGTAGGACTGCACGCCAGCTTTTCAGCCCAAGCATCATCTAATATTGTACTGTTCACCAAGGAGCTGTCCCTGTTCACCGAGACCACAAACATCCCTCTGCCTTTCACTCTGGTGGGTCTCTTACTGCTCCGTGTAGTGGACCGAGGTCTGGAAGCACTGGAAGAGCTGTGTGATTCCCTGTATTCATGCAGGGTGGCATCCATGTCTACATAGGCTGTGCACCCTTCAGGAGAATGAGACTCCTCTTCAATGAGAGATTGAGGCAGAAGGAATCGATCCTTTTCTGCTTCAATATGTAATTCATGGTCCACCATGACAGGCTGTGCTTTAGTCTTCCTGCGTTCTTTGGATTTCTTCTGGCTCTTTCTAGATGTAGGCTCATTAGAAATCACAAAATTAGAAATCACAAAAGTCTTGTGACCTTTAGTTTTAGTGACTTTGTCCTCTGTGGCATCTATGACCAATGGGTTTGACCCGGCTAGTTTAAATACAGACTTCTGAGCTTCAGGGTCATCGAAAAAGTCATCTTCAAATGGGTCAGGTGATACACTTCGATGGGATTTGGATTGGAGAAGCACTCCAAAAGTTGTTCTTGGGTCAAACGGTTTTGGAAAATCTTGTGTTGTTTTATGGGATTCTCGGGTAGGTTTTTTGTGTTTGGTGATGCGAGAGGTGACATAAGTCTTTCTGCAGGCAACAAGGGATTCTATCTCACTGGCTGAGTTCTCTATGAAGTCCTCTTCTCTGTGTTCTACATCCACACCATCCGCTGTAGGGTTGTCTGTGTGTAGTGGTGTTGCGTAAAACACCTTTTGTATCGCTGTCGGCAGCTCCACGTTTACAGCAGAGCTCTTCACCTCTAGATTCTCAACAACACGTGTTGGCCCACTGTTCTTATTTCCAACCTTCACTAATAGACAAGGGATTTTTGTCTTTGGCACCTTCAGTTTCTTCGGTCCACCAGCTTTCTTGGGCTTGGTCTCCACTGTAACGATTTCAGCAGCGCTGTCCCCAATAGTTATCTCCATCTCTGTGTCATTGATGGTGGTCTTCTCTGCTTCCCCGACAGTGGTCTTTATTGCAAGCGCCAATGTGGTCTCCATCTTTAAGCTGTTTGGATGGTGCACAACTTTATCAGTACCAGAGGGCTGTAGAATATGAGTTGTGGAGACAACAGAAGGCAAGACTGCTGGGATAGGGTCAAGTCCAGTGTCAAAATAAATCTTTGACCACTTTTCCACCTCATCTTTTAGGCTACTGGATTGTCGGGATGTTCTCTTTTGGGTCGATTTCAAAGTATTGTCCACCTGTTGCTCCATCTTATTAATGCTGTCTGTAAGTTAAGAATAAATGTGAGTTACTGAAAAACTTCAATAATCAACCTAATGCTGAAAGGTCATGCATTCCAAAATGTGGGGTAGTTCTGAATTCTCCATGCTCCAGCCCCCTTACCTTTACTGGCATTGGACTCTGATGACCTACTTTGGGTCCCAAAAGATTTTGTGGACGTGGTTCTTCTGTCATTTACTACAACCTGTTGGCTCGTGCTGGTCTGTTTTGAAGGGGACACCAAATCCCTGGACTGCTCTGCTATGATAAGAGGTATCTGAACCGCAACCCTAGAATGAAAATAAATATGGGGGGGAAATGTGTGAACAGAAATAATTGACAATAAGACAGTAACTGTATTGCTGTAACAGCAAACATGAATAGGAGTCTCATTATTACCTCTCCATCTGATCATGTTCCTCTTTTTTATCGGGGGGTGGCTTATTATGGTCTTCAGATACTTCAGGGGCATCCTTTGTCAGAAAGAAAAACAATTTAGCAGGGCTCTACGCTGACATTTTTTACAAAGAGCACATGCTCCTAAATAAAAAGTACAACAACAAAAAGTAGGAGCACAGTGAAAGTATTTGAATAATAAGATATGTGTTATCATAAGAAATAACTAAAAGTTCATGAATAAAAGGTTTTTGGGGCATTCCATGCTCAATCAAGTACAATGTACCCTCAAATATTTGACTCACTTGTGAGACAAAAACCTTCAGCTGCCCCTTTACGGGGCAGGAGCCGTTACCGTGGTAATGGTGGGACTCCCATTCAAAATTAGATTCTCCAACGTCCCTTCCCTAACAGTTGAGAAAGCTCAAACGAACTTTGAAAAACAAGCTAGCATGTGAACAAAACGATGTAAATAGCAAAGAAACACAAGAAGAAAGTCACACTTTAATAGACTTTTGGGTAAACTCAACCAACTTCATGCCTGTGCACTTCTAAAAATGAATCCTTCAGCACCACACTCAGTGCCACAGGGTCCCAGGCACTGTTGCTGCTCCCCAGACCACTGAGGTAGATATTACTGTATGAGCAGATACTGTTGCACAAGGTGAGATAAATAACTATGTAGAGTCCTTCCTGTATGATTAGCTACCAGTTATGAGACAAAATGGCAGAAATAGTTTTGAAAATAGCTACGTAGCAATTTATTTCGCTATAAATCACAACTTGCACATGTGCTCATACTCGACTTTTTCAGGTCGCACACATCTACTTTTAGGTGCATATGCGAGTAAAATGGTTGCAATGCATAGAGCCCTGTTTAGCATAGTAAACTGTAACATAGGCTACTTATACTTACCTGATACCATAGAATCAGAGGACATACTGGAAGAGGACTTACATTTTCATCAGAGAAGAGGTCCACAGCCCTTTCCAAGTTATCCAAAGTGTTGTGTTGAAAGTCTTTCAAGATTATAATCTGTAAAAGGATATTGTTTTTAGTTGTTTCTTTACAGCACGAGATTTATTTATGTAATGAATAGCGCTATAGAAGTTGAATAAACGATTTTTCTCATTATTACCTGTCAACTACTACCATGCTTTTATTTTTTAAATTTCACCTTTATTTAACCAGGTAGGCAAGTTGAGAACAAGTTCTCATTTACAATTGCGACCTGGCCAAGATAAAGCAAAGCAGTTCGACACGTACAACAACACAGAGTTACACATGGAGTAAAACAAACATACAGTCAATAATACAGTAGAAAAAAATAAGTATATACAATGTGAGCAAATGAGGTGCGATAAGGGAGGTAAAGACAAAAAAAGGCCATGGTGGCGAAGTAAATACAATATAGCAAGTAAAACACTGGAATGGTAGATTTGCATTGGAAGAATGTGCAAAATAAAGATAGAAATAATGGGGTGCAAAGGAGCAAAATAAAGAAATAAATACAGTAGGGGGAGAGGTAGTTGTTTGGGCTAAATTATAGATGGGCTATGTACAGGTGCAGTAATCTGTGAGCTGCTCTGACAGCTGGTGCTTAAAGCTAGTATGTCAAACTAACACTGAAGTCTGTGAGAAAATAGATCAATATTGTTACGAAGAACACCTCTAAATAAGTGTCCCGGTAAGGAGCCACATTTAGATCCCACTATGTCTTATTCAAAGAGATGGACTCAGTCCCTCTCTAACCCACCAGTTGTTTGTGCTTGAATCTGCGAATAGCCAGGTCAAAAGTCAGAGACTCCACTTGTTTCCGTAGGCGCACAGCTTCCACTTCAAGCTGTCTGCTTCTCTCCCTCTGAGCCACCAAGGCCAGAGCCAGAGCCTTGTTGTTAGTCTTCAGGGAGACCTTGAAGAACGAGGATGTGTCTAGAAAATACAGAAATTTGAAATAAACATATTATAATGCAGTATGACTTACCAAGTTATCTGTCATTAACCAACAATAGACTATTACAAATGAAAAGCTAATCCAACTCTTACATCAATTTAGTGATGGATGCTGTACGCTACTTACTGAGAATCTTGGTCTTTATCTTCGATGCCACTGCTAGTGAGTTATGTTTAGCAGCCTTCGAGGGCATAGATTTCTTCCCTGGTAACATAGTTGAGAGGAGGGTCCTTCCCTCAGCTGACATGTTCATCCTAATCCTGGAAGCATAAAAAGGACAGTTGATCAGCCTTTGGTCGACAATCAATCTACCAGTAAAGAATGTGCATGCGCCTCCAAACTATCAAAATGAATATGCAAATTACAACTGCACAGTTTCTCTACTAAAAATAGCTATAGCCTGCTGGCAGAACTAACGTAATCTAGCTAGCTATAGCAATGATACTTATTGACATTTCATCTGTTATCATAATCGTTAACTACAATTTACCTAGTTTACGTTAGCTACGTTAGCTAACTTGCTAGCCAAAATGAAGAAATTCATGTTAGACAGTTAGCATAGCTAGATTACGTTAACTTGCTAACGTTACTTACCGGGCGTTATGTCTTCTTATTTAAAATTGACGAATTGCTATAGCTATGTAATTGAAACGTTACTATAGCCGGTGAAAACGTTACCTAGTTGTATTTACATGCTAGCTAGATTACCGGTGGCTCAGCTTAAACATAAACATTCTAGCAACCAACCAGCGCCGCTGTTTCAAGTAAAAAATAGGCGTGCTCTTTGGACTACAACGAGCTAATCACAGTTGAGATCGCTCATTCTAAATTCTAGCCCTGTCTGGGTCTAGACCAATCATGTCTATAAACCCTGGACAACAGACCAATCATGTCTATAAACCTTGGATGACTAAGAGGGCGCTGTATTGAAGCCACAGCGCAGCCATCTCCTCAAGTATAAATGTTTTGGAAGTTATAGAAATGCAATTATTCATGTCTACATTCGTTTTTACACGTTTATTCTATTACAGACACTTTAATGCACACATTTAAATTATATTATGTGAGCTAAACATAAAAATAAAAAGGAAAAGATATATTAAAACATTTTCCTTAAAGTATTATTATTTAGAGAGTACTAATGTTACTGTCCCCAATACAACAACAAAAAAATACTTAAATACATGTCATTTTGTCCTTGAAACATTTGATTGAAATACTGTAGAATTCCATTAATTCTTATGGAGGACTCCTGCTAGTTGGGAGTGCCAATATGGCCGACCGATGACTTCAAAGATTCGCAATGGCCAATACATTTGTTTATTTTTTAATTAAAAAAAATTATTAACAACAAATCAATACAGAAAGTACATAAGGGAACACAAGTATATATAGATTATATATAATGGACAATCGAGCTAGGGGGTACAATATCACATTAAAATTACACAAGGACCTTAAGGGACATACATACACTTATAATTCTAACAGCTTTTTTGTTAGTAAAGTATTTAACTGTCTTAAAATACAGTTCAATTTATTTTTGTAGGGTAAGAAAATGTGTTTTTTTGTTAGTAAATTTACATTTGTGTATATGAAATTTAGCCAAAAGAATAATGAAATGAATTACATAAAAATGTTTCAGCTTATTTCTATAGTATGTAAAGAATCCAAGCAGTACATCTCTCCACAATAGGTTAAAATCTTCATAAATGTGTTCAATTATAAATCTACTGATGTCTTGCCACAGTTTTCTTACATGAATACAATGCCAAAAAAGATGCAACACTGTTTCTGGGTGGTCATTACAAAAGGAGCAATTTGAGTTGATGTTTTCCTTAAACTTCTTCATATAGTGGTTGGCAGGATAATATTTATGAATAATTTTAAAGGAAACCTCCTTAATTTTGTTAACAAGTAGGTATGTGTGTGGCAACATCCAAACTTTTTTCCAACAGATATTATCAATAAATCCATTCCAATAAGGCATGACATAAGGTATAGATACAACATCCTGCTGAAACAAGGTTCGTATCGCTCTGTTGTTGAATGGGCCAAAAGAGAAACAAATCTTTCCTACTGATGAGTCAACAGGGTCAATAGAAGGTAGGCTCTGAGGGTCAGGTCTTGACACGTTCCTGAATAACAGAGCAACACCTGAGGGAATGGCATCTAAAACAATTGCAAAATCTTTAGGTGTTACAGGGACCTTGTAAAGATATTAGATTCCTTATAACTGAGTAAAAGACCCTCTGCATTTACCAGTTGACTCACCAATAGGATATTATTTCGGAACCAATATTCTAAAAACAAAGAAGTATTTTTATACAATATATCCCGATTATTCCATATATAATATCTGTGTGGAGAAAAATTATGTTTAGAAATTAAGGACCATGACAAGAAAACCTGCCGATAAAAAGCAGAAAGTTTCACTGGAATTTTGTCAATATTATAATTGCACAACAACATGAAGATAAGGCCACCAAAAGTAGAGAAGACATGATGAGGAATAAAATTCCAGATAGAAGTGGGTCTTCTTAGGAATTGTTTTATCCAATTGATCTTAAAAGTATTATTTAAAGTAGTAAAGTCCAGAAAATTCAGTCCACCATTCTCATAAGTGTTCATGACAACAGTTTTCCTAATGTAATGGGTATGGTTTCTCCAAAGAAAGTTGAAAAGCATCTGGTCTATCTCCTTGCTTATTTTACTGTCAAGATATAAAGATAGAGCACCATATGTTAGTCTAGAGATACCTTCGGCCTTGGTTATTAGGACTCTACCTTTGTAGCCATTGATTTAGCTTTTTCTGGGTATTTTTAATAAGAGGGTTAACATTTTGTAAGCCTCTAGACTTCTGATCCTTTGTAATGGTTATGCCTAAATATGTAAGTTCTTCTTTTACTGGAATACCATAATATGAAGGTGTCACACAATCTTTGACAGCTATGAGTTCACATTTATTAATGTTAAGGTATAGACCAGACGCTTTGGAAAAGGATTGTATCACATTGATCGATATGGGAATTTGGTTAGCGTCTTTCAGAAAAAGTGTAGTATCATCAGCCAGCTGGCTTATAATAATTTCTTTACCAGCTATGAAAATACCTTGTACAGGACTATTTTTTTAAGAATTTGCAAGAAGTTGGGTGATTAATAAAAACAGATACGGGAGATAGGACAACCTTGCCTAATTCCTCTCTTTATTTCAAATCTAGGTGAGGTGCCATATTTCAATTTGATAGAGCTGTTACCATTTGCATAGAGAGTCTTAATAGCCTTACAGAAAAAAATCCCCAAAGCCAAGTCTCTCAAGGGAGTGGAAGAGAAACTGATGCTCTACTGTGTCAAATGCCTTATAAAAATCTAAAAATAATATGAAGCTATCCTCAGTTATTAGGTCTGAGTAGTCAAGTATGTCTAATAATAGTCTGACATTGTTAGATATATGTCTGTTCCTCATGAAGCCAGACTGTGTTTCATCAATGATTGCATCCAGGACTTCTTTAATTATTTTTGCTAGTAGTAAGGCTAATATCTTATAGTCATTATTAAGAAGACAAATTGGACGCCACTTATCGATGAGCAGCACTTCTTTTTTAGGCTTGGGTATCAGTGTTATTAACCCCTGACTCATTGTAGGAGGGAGAACATTGTTTTTAATACTCTCTAAAAAGACTTCAAATAGGAAGGGAGCTACTTGTTCAGAAAATAATTAGTAAAATTCTGATGTAATTCCATCAACACCTGGTGATTTATTGTTCTTTAGATGTTTGATAGACTCTATAATCCCTTCAACTTTGATGGGTTCATCTCACTGTTTAGATTCTATATCACTGATAGAGTGAACATTATTCAGTGAGTTAAAAAACATATCTGTGGATTCCTGACAGTACGTAGAGCTATACAATTTTCTGTAAAAATTGCTACAGTATTTAGAGATTCTTTTTTGGTCATCTGTAATAACATTTAACATTTAACATGTAATAACACCATCAATGTTTAATTTATGGATAGTGTTATTTTTAGAGTGACATTTCTCAAGTCTAAAGAAATAGGATGAATTCTGTTCTCCCTCCTCAATCCATTTTTTCCTAGATCTAATAAAGGCTCCTTCTGCTTTTAATCTATATATATTATCCAGTTTATTTTGTAACTCAATTAGTTCCATCTTCTCCTCCCACCGAGAGGCCGGCTGGGGACCTCTGAGAAAGGGAAGTTATCTTAATGATCACCTTTTCCTCCTCAGCTCTTCTGGTCTTAGCAAGATTACTACCATATTTTCTAAGGTATTTGGACACCTCAAATTTAAAGAGCTCCCAGTTCTTGCAATAAGATTTTTCTTCACAAGCCCTTTCCCAAAAGTGTGAGAGCAGATCTTTAACCTCAAATGTAACTATATCATTATTTAATAATGAGCTATTTAGCTTCCAGTAAGATGCTCTGCCAAGGTTAGTATCAGAGGTAAATATTTTGATATCAATGTAAATGGCCCTATGGTCTGTGAGGGGAGTAGTACAGATATTTGTAGTAACACACTCACTTTCAATACATTTGGATATAAGCCAAAAATCTATTCTGGATTGTCTGGAACCTGTTTTGTTACTCCAAGTGAATGATCTGTCGGCCGGATACCTCTCTCTCCATATATCAATAAGATCAAACTTTTCCATAAAAAGTATTAAACCCAAATTCTGATTGGTTGGTCTACCTGGGGGCCATCTATCAGTTGAATTATCTATTGTAATGTTAAAGTCCCCTCCTATCAATAATAACGAATTGGGAAATTTAGATAACCAATGAAGTATATGTTTCTCTATAGATTCAAGCAATTCATCATTCTCATGTTTGGTGTTGTACCCGTAGAAGTTTACAGTAATGAGCGTAATGTCATTGTAACTGAGCACAAGACAAATAAAGTGACCCGAGGGGTCCCATTCCAAGTGTAGAATATTACCACCAAAGGTATTTTTCATTGTAGTGACGCCAGCGGAGCGTTCAGATCCATGGGAAAGCCAAATATCGTTGCCCCACTGTGACCTCCAGAAGTTGGCATCAGTCGAAATTGAGTGAGACTCTTGAAGAAAGCAAAAATCTGTTCGTAATTGTTTAGCAAATAAAAATAAGGCCTTGCGCTTCACATTGTTTCGTAACCCCCTAGCATTAAGAGAAACTAAAGACAAAGACAAAACAACAAAGATTATATACAAGTATAAACTGTAGTAGGATGAGTCGAAGACATAGGAGCAGTGAACGTAAACGATAAGGTACCGAGATCTGCACCATTTAAGTCAATTTAAAGTGAAAATATCTTATTCCATAAACTTTGAGCTAGACGTTATCCGGCTTTGAAATTCAACTCAACTGAAAATTATGTTCAAGACCAAACCAAGGGTTCTTGTAGTAAGAGAGACTAAAAACCCTCTTTAGCGTAATCAGGAACTATTCTGAGAAATAAATATAAAATAATAATTTAAATAAAAGGGTACCTACTATTTTAAGTGCATATGAAAACTGATCATAAAATACTTGAATAAAAAATGTTTTATAGAGGCAAGTTGATTTGTTGCTAAATGACGTTGACATGTCATTACGTAGAATACACAATAACGTTACTCAAATTGACTGGCCATCTTGGCAAAAAATATGATTTGACATTTGTTCAGGTACAGACTCCCACTCTTCTGTAAATTTTTGATTGAGACATGTTGATTGATGTTGTAAGTTTTGTTCAAGATCAAACATTCGTGACCAACTATATTCATTGGGTTTGGCTCGTCGAACGCTTACTACTGCTGCTGCAGTCAGCCAACAATGATTTATGCTGGCTGTGCACAAGTTGAGTGCCTGCTGGTGACGTCACAATGCACTTTTGCAGCCAGGCACGTGTGTTGTGACTGAGTACAAAAAAATCGTTTTTGTGTCATTTGGAGGGAAAATGCGTGCATTTTAGCGTTTGAGTCACTTTTCAAAAGTTGCTAAAAGTTCAAAATAAATGTTTTAAAGTAGCTAAATTTGTTGCTATGTGCTGTTTGAAAAAAAAAGTTGCCAGGGTAGTCTGAAAAGTTGCTAAATCTAGCAACTAAATTGCTAAATTGGCATCGCTGCCTACGCCAGTGTGGCGAGAGTTTGAGAGTGAACAAGCAGTGATGCCAATTTAGCAATTTTGTTGCTAGATTTAGCAACTTTTCAGACGAATGTTTGATCTTGAACAGAAATTACAACATCAATTGTTAGGATTTATGTTTATGCATAATAGCCTGTTAGCATATTGATAGAAGAGGAATATTGTTTTGTTACACACATGCACGCACAACCCCCTCTGTATAGTGTGTGTAGGTGTAAGAAATGACCAACACAGGCCATAAAAGCTGTGGACAGTCTGGAGAGGGGAGGGGTGCAGCTCTCTAGACCAACCAAGAGTTTAGAATACTGGACAATACCATATTAGGAACTGTTTTAGTGTAGAATCGACAGACCCAAGACGGAGCTAATCTACCCAGCAACCAGATGTGGACAAAGGGCCAGCAAAGGGGGGCAAAGTCTAAACCACGCCCAGCCTCTACTGTGATAGGCCAACTGGACACGTTGAGAATAAAATTGTCATAGTATAAAAACTACTATTTGAGTACATTCCACAGTTCTCTGTTCATCCTGCGCGGTGAAACAGCGAACCCGTATATACGAAAATTGCATTTGCCATTCATTGTTTGCGGTAATTAAACATAATTAAAGAAAGTTAGCAGACCTTGCATTTTATTTATCCTGACACCGGATGTGTTACACGCAGCGTTTACACAATCAACATGTCTCAATCAAAATTTACAGAAAATAGTGGGAGTATGTACCTGAACAAATGTCAAATCATATTTTTTGCCGAGTTGGCCAGTCAATTTGAGTAACGTTATTGTGTATTCTACATAATGACGCAGTTTTATGTTATCACGCAATGACATGACAACGTCATTTAGCAACTTTTAGAAACAAATCAACCTGCCTCTAGCAATTTACCCTGAAAATGAGTTGGCAACACTGTGAACAAGCCACTGTTCATAATTCCACTCGTTCGCGAAGAGGCAGGCGCGATTAGAACTCAGTCAGATCAATAATATAAACGTTCTGAGCTTTGATCAATGCTGGGAGCAATATTTAGATATTGACACGTAATTGATTGTCTTTATTGTGTACTACATATACACTATATGTAGAAATACAAAAGTGTATACAAAAGTATATGGACACCCCTTCAAATTAGTGGATTCGGCTATTTCAGCCACACCCTTTTGCTGATAGGTCTATAAAATCGAGCAAACCGCCATGCTATCTCCATAGACAAACATTGGCAGTAGAATGGCCTGACTGAAGTGCCCAGTGACTTTCAATGTGGCACCTTGATAGGATGCCACATTTCCAACAAGTCAGTTCGTCAAATTTCTTCCCTGCTAGAGCTGCATGGTCAACTGTAAGTGCTGTTATTGTGAAGTGGAAACATTTAAGAGAAACAACAGCTCAGCTGTGAAGAGGTAGGCCACACAAGCTCACAGAACAGGACTGCCTAGTGATGAAGCACACAGCACGTAAAAGTTGTCTGTCTTCGGTTGCAACACTCACAACCAAGTTCCAAACGGCCTCTGGAAGCAACGGCAGTACAAGAACTGTTTGTCGGGAACTCCATGAAATGGGTTTCCATGGCCGAGCAGCTGCACACAAGCCTAAGATCACCATGTACAATGCCAAGTGTCGGCTGGAGTGGTGTAAAGCACCCCACAATTGGACTCTGGAGCAGTGGAAACGCATTCTCTGGAGTGATGAATCACGCTTCACCATCTGGCAGTCCAATGGACAAATCAGGGTTTGGCGGATGCCAGGAGAATGCTACCTGCCCGAATGCATAGTGCCAACTGTAAAGTTTGGTGGAGGAGGTATAATAGTCTTGGGCTGTTTTTCATGGTTCTTAATGCTATTGCAGGCGCGATGACATTCTAGACGATTCTGTGCTTCCAACTTTGTGGCAACAGTTTGGGGAAGGCCCTTTCCTGTTTCAGTATGACAATGCTCCCGTGCACAAAGCGAGGTCCATACAGAAATGGTTTGGCGAGATCGGTGTGGAAGAACTTGACTGGCCTGCACAGAGCCTCAACCCCATCGAACACCTTTGGGATGAATTGGAACACCGACTGCGAGCCAGGCCTAATCACCCAACATCACTAATGTCTTTGTGGCTGAATGGAAGCAAGTCCCCGCAGCAATATTCCAATGGACAGCCTTGCCAGAAGAGTGGAGGCTGTTATATCAGCAAATGGTGGACCAACTCCATATTAATGTTGATGATGATTTTGGAATGAGATGTTCGACAAGCAGTTGTCCACATACTTTTGGTCATGTAGTATAGTTGCCACAAAGTTGGAAGCACAGAATTGTCTCGAATGTCATTGTATGCTGTAGCGTTAATATTTCCCTTCAATGGAACTAAGGGGTCTAGCCTGAACCATGGAAAAACAGCCCCAGACCATTATTCCTCCTCCACCAGACTTTACAGTTGGTACTATGCATTGCGGGAGGTAGAGTTCTCCTGGCATCTGCCAAACCCAGATTCGTCCGTCGGACTGCCAGATGGTGAAGCATGACTCGTCACTCCAGAGAACGCATTTCCACTGCTCCAGAGTCCAATGGTGACGAGCTTCCCACCAGTCCAACCAAAGCTTGGCATTGCGCATGGTGATCTTAGGCTTGTGTGCAGCTGCTCGGCCATGGAAACCCATTTCATTAAGCTCCCGACAAACAGTTCTTGTGCTGACGTTGCTTCCAGAGGCAGTTTGAAACTTGGTAGTGAGTGTTGCAACTGAGGACAGACGGTTTTTAAGTGCTATGCGCTTCAGCACTCGGCTGTCCCATTCTGTGAGCTTGTGTGGCTGAGCCGTTGTTGATCCTAGAAGTTTCCACTTCACAATGACAGAGCTTAGAGTTGACTAGGTCAGCTGTAGCAGGGCAGAAATTTGCAAACTGACTTGTTGGAATGGTGGCATCCTATGATGGTGCTACGTTGAAGGTCACTGAGCTCTTCAGTAAGGCCATTCTACTGCCAATGTTTGTCTATGGAGATTGCATTGCTGTGTTCGATCTTATACACCTGTCAGCAACGGATGTGGCTGAAATAGCCGAATCAACTAATTTGAAGGGGTGTCCACATACTTTTGTATATATAGTGTATATATATATTTTTTTTCTTCACCAAATTATAAAACATTACAGGTGTCCTCATATGTAGTTATGGCCATGGCTACTCCCTGTATATAGCCATGTTATTTTTACTTTTATTGTTGTTTGTTTTTTCATTGTGTATTTATTCCTCATGTCACTATTTCTGTTTTATTTTATTTTTTATCTTTAACTCTGCGTTGTTGGAAAAGGACCCGTAAATAAGCATTTCACTGTCAGTCTACACCTGTTGTTTACGAAGCATGTGACAAGTAAAATTTGATTTAATATAAACAAGTTCAAACCACGCAACAGTCAGTAGCTGAAAGCAGTTTGAACCATTAACGGTTAAATTATTAATTTCCTTTAGAGGCATTCATGGATTACTATAAACTGATATCACATGACAGTCGCATAAGGAAAACTGCAATGATTGATGGAATAGTAGATGGGTTGACCAGAAAATAGGTTGTTCACAGTTCATGATCTCTTCAAAGTAAAGCAGGGATGGACTCTGTGCGCTCATAGCTACTGGCCCAAAACAGCAGAATAACCAGGCTCAGGTAGGTTATATTTGGCATACCTCAAGCAATACTCTGAATAAAGTAATTGTGGAGTTAAGCAGTCATTTATTGATACATATTAGTGCACAGGGCACTAAGGACAGATATATTCATGATATTTTTATCTTTACAATAAATGGGGACAAAAACGTCCACAAGTAACACAACTCAGGTATACTAAAGTTTTCACTTATAGCTAAATTACATGGCAATTGTTGTTCTCTGAAAGTGTCTGTTCACAAGAAACTAAGTAAAACATGCTATGGTGTGTGTGTAATGGATGTTGGATGTGCAGGGAACGTGTCATGTCAATCGATTAAATAGGTAATAGATGGGCGCTGCCTTGTTTCGTAATCACAACGCTGTAGTGGAAACCAAGACTGTTCTCAGGGCGGGTCTGCCGGTTTTGACTAGCAGAAGTTACTTTTAGTGGCAGGCTATGATAATTCGATCAAGTTTAGGAAAATGGGTACGGTTAGATAAAATGCAAAAACACACAACATACTGTATCTAGCTACAACCAGGTCTGCCCTGAGAACACTCTTGGTTTCCACTAATGCGATCACAACAGTTGATCGAACTGTTGTGATCACGACTTGTTCTGTCTTGCTCAGGAGCAGTCTGACTGCTGGAAATACATATCTCAAGATAGGGCGGCTACTCGACTTCACAGGAATTTACCTAATGTAATTTATTCATACAGGGATGTCCAAGGAGACCAGCACACAGGTAATTTGTGTTATTTAGTGGAAATTCGATTATATGAGTGTTCACTTCACTCTTCCTTCATTTAGCTAACTACAGTGGGCCTGCTAACGTTAACTGCTAGCTAACGTTAGCTCACTGACTCGCCGGACACAGTAGCGGACACAGAGTCTGCAACTGTAGTTAGTATGTGACAGCTATTGAGATCAATGATTTTTATCTGCACGATACTGCTTTGCAGTGATTAGTTGGGTTAATTTATGTTTGTATTCTTGCACGGCTTGGCGGTGATAGCAAGCTAGCTGTGTTACCAAATATTTGTTATAATTAACCCTATGTGTTGTTACTGCTGCTTTGATGCAAGCTAACATTAGTCCGTTTGTAGTATTATACACCAACAGTATGGCTATGTAGTTTACACACATTCACCTAGTTGCCTCTTTAGCTGAAGGTGAGGCCGTGGGCATTCAAGGCTGTTGATGCTGGTTAACTCAGCTGCCACCATCAGGCCTATGGTCACATGACGGGGTGGAAATTATTGCTGGTGAGGTTGTCATTTTCCTCTGATCCATCCCTCCACCGGTGGTAACTACTGCTGTCAAGAGCAACGTTTTATCTTCGTTTGAAGAAAAACAGCACGAGTCAGTCCCATTTGTTTTTATCAAACAGTAGCTTAAGTTTAGCCTTATTTACATTTTATAAACTTAAGCCATCATTAAACGTTCCTTAGTACAGTGACAGTGTATTCTCTCAAATCCTCTCTCGCGCATTCTAATTCTCCATCTTTCTCTCTCTCTGTAGTTGGTGGAAAACAAGATTGGGTACATTCTCTTTAAAAGGGACAGGATTTTCTTTCTTATTGTTATTTTTTTCTGATATGTGTTTCATAGTGACAGTTTTCTTTACACCTCTGAGTACCTCTTTGCTCTATTATAAAATACGCTGAGGTGAGAAGAATAATGTGTCTTTGTTGAGGGTAAGCCTGTAAAGCATGGTTTGCAACCGACAGTAGCTCTGGGCTGTTCTGCAGTCATTGAGTTTCTTAGAATTATGACCTACCTAAGCTATGGGCTCAATTTTATCAAACCAGAATTGCTGGTTTCCATTGTCAAATAAAATCACACAATTTTGTGTATTTTTAAAAACCTGTCACCAAAAATATGTTCAGTTTTAGTAGAAATAACAGTACTAATGTTTATTTTGGTGTTGGTTCTCAAGAAATGACTAAAGGGGTATTGTGGAAAGGTGAGTGGCTAAAATGAGCAGTAGAAGAACTCAGGTCAGAGGCTAAAATGTCTCACTTGCAGCTCAGTTAGACAGACTAGAGGAATCATTGAAATTACTTATTTCAGACTAGAGGAACAAATCACAGGTAAACTGTTCCAAAGTAATAGTTTGAATAGCATTGAAATGTTAAGGAGGCAATGCCTCTGTTTAGGGCTGCCTGTTTACACACGGTTAAGCAGAGGATCACCATGTCACCACAATGTTCCGGTCTCATGTGATCATTTGTCTTTCCAACAGGAGCAGTAACATGGCTGCTGACGACAAATCCTCCTCCTCGTCCTCTACGCTGGATTGGAGTGTGGCGCCTCCTATTTCCCCTGGCAGCCCATCTCACCTGACACACTTCAAACCCCTGACTCCAGAGCAGGACGAGCCCCCGCTCCGATCAGCATACAGCTCCTTTGTCAACCTGTTCCGCTTTAACAAAGGTCATTACTAAGATAACACACGTGATACGCATGGTGAAAGCAGACAAGTTTTCAGGGATTGCAGACAGTCACACAAACTTACTTAAATTACACTCTATGTAGTTGTTTTGAGATGGTTGACAGTCATCTAGTAGGCCTGTGCATTAAGATGAGACAAGACAAAAAAGCTGAATAATTGAGTCGTTGTTTTGTCACACTGTTATTTCTAATTCTGTGGAGTGCCCCATAGCAGTCAATACTATGCAGTACTGTACAGTCTAGGCTACTGTACTGTACCCTAGGATGCAGGGAAAGGTACTGTAGCCTTGACCACCAGCCGGGTTTACAGTCAGTTAGTTTAATAGTCTGGGGACGTTTTTCATGGTTCGGTCTAGGCCCCTTAGTTCCATTGAAGGGAAATATTAACGCTACAGCATACAATGACATTCTAGACGATTCTGTGCTTCCAACTTTGTGGCAACTATACCACATGACCAAAAGTATGTGGACAACTGCTTGTCGAACATCTCATTCCAAAATCATCGTCAACATTAATATGGAGTTGGTCCCCCATTTGCTGATATAACAGCCTCCACTCTTCTGGCAAGGCTGTCCATTGGAATATTGCTGCGGGGACTTGCTTCCATTCAGCTACAAGAGCATTAGTGATGTTGGGCGATTAGGCCTGGCTCGCAGTCGGTGTTCCAATTCATCCCAAAGGTGTTCGATGGGGTTGAGGCTCTGTGCAGGCCATTCAAGTTCTTCCACACTGATCTCAACAAACCATTTCTGTATGGACCTCGCTTTGTGCACGGGTGCATTGTCATGCTGAAACAGGAAAGGGCCTTCCCCAAACTGTTGCCACAAAGCACAGAATCGTCTAGAATGTCATTGTATTCAATAGCATTAAGAACTATAAAAAACAGCCCCAGACCATTATACCTCCTCCACCAAACTTTACAGTTGGCACTATGCATTCGGGCAGGTAGCATTCTCCTGGCATCCACCAAACCCAGATTTGTCCATTGCCCTATAGCAGTCTATACTATGCAGTACTGTACTGTACCCTAGGATGCAGGGAAAGGTACTGTAGCCTTGACCACCAGGGTTTACAGTCAGTTTAAGATTAACAGGAAGCAGAATGGAACAGAATGCAACTCAGAGCAGAGCCCATGTCCCGTGAGGTCATGTGATGTGACACTGCCTGTTGGCTAGGTGCAAGGAATGGCAGGCCCCTCACCAAGGGAGCAGGGCTCTGCTCATATACTGTAGCGTTAACATTCTATTTCACCTATTTTGTTTATATTTAAAAATATATATATATGGAATTATTAGAGGGATGGTGAATCACTTTACGCTGAAAAGATTAGATCTCGAGAGAGCAAGGAAACATTTATGAACACCAGCAATGCATACACTTATAAGTACAATAATGTACACACACTTAAAGCTGCAATATGTAACTTTTTGGGCGACCCAACCAAATTCACATAGAAATCTGATTTGTAAATCTGCCATTTTCATTGAAAGCAAGTCTAAGAAGCAGTATAGCTAAACTTTGTGCACTTTTTCTATGCTTCCTGTTCTTAAGTTTCAGTTTTGTACACCAGCTGAAAATACAATATTTTGGGGTATGGAAAATATATTTCACAGCGGTTCAGATGGTACAAGGATTATACTTGCTTGTTATGTCACCCCCCAAAAAATATAAATATATATATAATATATATACACTACCGTTTAAAAGTTTGGGGTCACTTAGAAATAACATCAAATTGATTTTAAATGCAGTGTAGACATTGTTAATGTTGTAAATGACTATTGTAGCTGGAAACGGCAGATTTTTAATGGAATATCTACATCGGCGTACAGATGCCCATTATCAGCAACCATCACTCCTGTGTTCCAATGGCACGTTGTGTTAGCTAATCCAAGTTTTTCATTTTAAAAGGCTAATTGATCATTAGAAAACCCTTTTGCAATTATGTTAGCACAGCTGAAAACTGTTGTGGTGATTAAAGAAGTAATAAAACTGGCCTTTTTAGACTCGTTAAGTTTCTAGAGCATCAGCGTTTGTGGGTTTGATTACAGGCTCAAAATGGCCAGAAACAAATAACTTTCTTCCGAAACTCGTCAGTCTAGTCCTGTTCTGAGAAATTAAGGCTATTCCGTGCGAGAAATTGCCAAGAAACCGAAGATCTCGTACAACGCTGTGTACTACTCCCTTCACAGAACAGCGCAAACTGGCTCTAACCAGAATAGAAAGAGGAGTGGGAGGCCCTGGTGCACAACTGAGCAAGAGGACAAGTCCTCAACTGGCAGCCTCATTAAATAGTACCCGCAAAAGACCAGTCTCAACGTCAACAGTGAAGAGGCGACTCTGGCATGCTTGCCTTCTAGGCAGCGTTGCAAAGAAAAAAACATATCTCTGACTGGCCAATAAAAAGAAAAGATTAAGATGGGCAAAAGAACACAGACACTGGACAGAGCAACTCTGCCTAGAAGGCCAGCATCCCGGAGTCACCTCTTCACTGTTGATGTTGAGACTGGTGTACAATAGTCATTTACAACATTAACATTGTCTACACTGTATTTCTGATCAATTTGATGTTATTTGCTTTTCTTTCAAAAACAAGGACATTTCTAAGTGACCCCAAACTTTTGAACGGTAGTGTATATTAGAATTTCTGCATAGTGCACCTTTTAAGGGGGAAGTAGTGTTTTTTTAGACACAAAGGCAAACTTCAAGGAGTAGGCCATTCAAGGAGTTGGTCTGATGGTGCCCTTTGATGGTATCGACTTCCCCTTTGCTTGTGGGAACAATAGAGCGTGATGTCCTAAAAAACTGAAATTAGTTGCCTCTGGTTTGTTCAGCTATTCATACAGGGAAAATTAATGGGGAAAGAATAGGGTTTTGGGATAAATGCCGAAAATAAGGTCCGAGGCTGACACAGGCTCAGAACATTTTGTTCTATGAGCTATCAGTCAGTTAACATGACCTTTCTGAATTATGAAGCCTTTATGTGCTTTTTTAAAATTACATAACCCCCCCCATGTCATGAGGATACCTGTGCCATCTAAAGATGTGCCTTTTGTTAAGTAAATCAGGTGTTAAGTTAGGTAAAAAAGTTACTGGAGTGCCACTGTTCTAATTGGTCTATGTGTACAGAGGAGGGGCGGCCACCCTCAGTGACAGAGAAACCGGATGTGGTTGTGGCGTCACCCACTGGGGAGCATAGGAACTGGACCATACCAGCACACTCCATCCACGGCTCTGGGGCACATAGGAAACAACACCACGATCTTTTACGCAGGACTTCTACTGCTTCAGGTACCACACACACACACATTTATTCTAATACATCAGATGTACAGTATACTTATACAGTGGGGGGTTGAATACTGCACTGTTCGGTAGGGCTTGCAAGTTAAGCATTTCACTGTACTTATGCATGTGACAAATAAAACTTGAGTGATTCTTTGTGCTTTCATTTACATTTGGCGTGATTGCATTAATTGTCTCTCTTGCTTGACCTGATAATGGTGATGAATGTTTCATGCTGATAGGATTAGTCATCAGTCAGAGATCTGAGTCACTGGAGGCGTTATATCTCCTAGGCAAGCTTAAAGGAGAGCTGCTGTGTTTCTACCATGGGCTAGAATACGTATTGAACTACTGCTCTTTATGTGAGGGGTATCCATTTTGACATTTTATGGTTTTAAGTTAGCGACGTGCAGATAAGAATGGATGCACAGTGTGAGTAACATGACGTCTATTTAAAAAAGCTGATGTATGTCTTCTCTTTTTGCAGTGGACTGGCCATTATGGCCTGGTGAGGGTGAGGGCCTTCTATACTGTGTGTTTGCTAAGAATTCTGAAATGTTTTTTGCGCTTGATTTTTTTAACAACCTGGTTTCATAGAGTGGGCGGCTAACCCAAGCACCTGAGTGGTTTTGGTGTGAGTGTGGTTGATCTAGCTACTTTTGGCATGTATGGATAAAGTGCCTTCTGATGTTATTTTGTTGCCAACACTGATATTTGATCAGTTGTATGTGTTTGCATAATGATATAAGAACTAACATCATTCTACCTTTTTTGTTTCTTACTCAATGGCATTTGTCCAATTTGCGTTATCTGTATAATTTTATTCATAACCGTAATTGTTCACTAGAGCCTAGTTTATGGCTACTGATATACTGGTAAGCTTCTGTTCTGTTATTGTGCAATCCTTTTTTAACTTAACCTGCCATTATCAAAGCAAATCCTTGTAGAGATTGTCAATTTCCATGCCCGTTTTGGGCTATAACCTACCTAAGAGAGGTATAAAAAATAAAATAAAAAGTAGTCTCCCTCCTTTACCTTTCTGCATTTTATTTGCATGAAAAGGGAGCATTTGCATGACGTGAATGGTTAGATGAAATCTGCTATGACATGTGTGTTGAATGGTTGCACCGTGTGTGTTTCTTTTTGTGTCCGTGTGTGTGTGTGCGCGCTCCTAGAGGGCCGTAGGAAATCAGAAACCCCCCTGGGCACTCACGATCCTCGTACGGCTGTTCAGCTCCGCACTGCTCTGAAGAGACTCAAGGAGATCATGGAGGGAAAGAGCCAGGTATCTACCATACCATTTCACAATCACACTGCTGCTGTTGTTTATTGTACTTCACAATACGCTGCTGTTGTTTTACACACCGTTACTCTAGTGCTGCTTGTTTTTACTTGGAGTAATATAACCTAGCTAACTATCACAATCACACACAGGCAACTGTTCCAAATATGGGACATGTGAAGACGCCTCTTATTCTTTAAAAGTAGTCTGTTATTGTTTCATCTAACAGTTTGATTTCAGTGAAATATAGTTTCCATATACTTTGAAAAGATTGCTTCAGCATTACTTTATACCTCAGTGCTAGTTGGTCCACTAAATAAAGAAGGCATATTGCAGGACAGTGACCTGAAGCAGTACTGGATGCCAGACAGCCAATGTAAGGAGTGCTACGACTGCAATGAGAAGTTCACCACCTTCCGCCGCCGCCACCACTGCCGGCTCTGCGGCCAGATCTTCTGCAGCCGCTGCTGCAACCAGGAAATCCCTGGCAAGTTCATGGGCTACACGGGTGAGTGCGTTGGGGACTCACAGGAGGGGGTGGGGGCATGACCCCTAGACCATGCCCACCCCTTGGCTGCATCATCATTATCCCTAGTGACCTCCTGAGGAGAGGGGAGACAGCCCCTTAAGAATGATCCCAAAGCAGGGTCACAATGTGTTAGAGAGGTCCAATGGAAGAGATCTAGTTGAGCCATCGCTGAGATCATGTGTATGTACAGAGGTCTATGGGTGCTCAGCATGGTGTTTTTTCTGCTGTGGTTGTGTGGGTTACTGAAGTTGGACTTGGGTAAGTTGACTGGTTGACCAGTGACGTTTGAGCTAACATTGCTGTGATGTGAGAATCTGAGACCAAGAGATCTAATCAATAGCATGTTTGTCCTTTGATGATGATGTGCTGTGACCTTACCATGCCATGCAGTGACAATACCACAGTAACCACAATACTGCCTCCATCCTAGATCATAGCAGGACCTGCTCTTCCTCTCACTGACTTCTACCATTCTCACTGTCTCCCTCCCTCCCTCCCGCCATTGTCACGTCTGTCTGCCTGTCTGTCTGCCTGTCTGTCTGCCTGCCTGCCTGTGTCTGTCTGCCTGCCTGTCTGTGTAGGAGACCTGCGGGCCTGCACCTACTGCCGTAAGATCGCTCTGAGCTACTCCCACTCTGCAGACTCTGGCTCCATAGGGGAGGTCCTGTCTGCTCTGTCTGACTCCTCACCCTGCTCCACCTGCGTCCTGGAGCCCAGCGAGCCTCGCACCCCGGTCGGTGGACGGAAGGCCAGCCGCAACATCTTCCTAGAGGAGGACCTGGCCTGGCAGAGGTAAAATAAGGCTGCATCCCAAATGGCACCCACCCTAAGAACACAGACCGAGAGGAGGAACCATAGAGAGAAATCATAGGTTTAAGTCTGTGGGAGGAACCATGCATGCACTCTCCAGTCTTTTGCATCCTTACTCTAGTAATTTTGTCCCCTTCCCGTCCTGTCCTACGAATGATGCATGC
Source organism: Salvelinus alpinus (assembly GCF_045679555.1). NCBI lineage: Eukaryota > Metazoa > Chordata > Actinopteri > Salmoniformes > Salmonidae > Salvelinus > Salvelinus alpinus. Next base: position 33,686,775 of record NC_092105.1, read on the forward strand.
ACTTCTCCTTCGCATTGACCTCTAGTCTTTTGTTGTCTTCTCTTCACCTCTTGTCCACAGTGTTTTTATTTCTCTCTGTGTATATCCTGCATGATTTTCTGTGTATCCCTACTCTCATATCTTTGTTTTTTCCTTCAAATGCAGAGTTGAAGAGACAGAGGAGAGAGAAACATTCAGCGCTCTTCATCCCCTATATCCTCTCCCCTCCATGTCCTCTCCTCTCCCTCCCTGTCCACTCCATCCTCCTGTCTCCTCTGTCTGCCTTCCTTTTCTTCCCCTGTATACTGGGTGGGTTACTTATCCCTGCTTGGTCCACTTTCACGTGCATGGTTTTATTGGCGCTCTACTTCCTGCTAACCAATCAATCAATCGTATTACCTTTGAGAGGGGTGCCTTTGAAAAACATACATTTCTCAGCAAAAGGGATTTCAAATAAATGTTTGACTTTAAAAACAAAGAATACCAAGAGGTATTATTATTCAATTGAACATACTTTTCCTATTGTGTTTTTCAAATTACATCCCTTTGTTTGATTTTGACAGGGAAGCATGCTTTTATATTGTTTAGCTCTAATAAAATGCCATCCCTTTGAACTATATAACCAGCTTTGATCCAATTTTCAGTGTTCTGCTCTTGCTCAAATGAAATATTTTCCCCCTTCTCTCCTGGCATAGAAAAACTCCCATTGGGATGAGAAAGAAGTGAGTCATGTTGTTACTTTTATCAACGTTCCAACTTCTCTGACAGCTTGTAACAGTTTTGTTTTTTATTTTTGACCTGAACTTTACCATTCTAGCCCTACCATATTGAGACTTCTGCGGTAGTGTTATATTAAAATCAAAGATGGATGTGAAATGACTTAGTTCAAGAATTAATTTGTTTGTATTTATGTCTGTGTCAGTTTGATTCACCAGGAGTCTCAGAACAGTGGCATGAATTCTAGACGGAGCACGCTACAAGAGGATGGAGGCAAGTCCCCAATAAGGAAGCGGTGAGTGTCTGCTTTTGGTCCAACATCTTTTTATAGAACCCTTTTACAGCTTCTTTTACATTCTTCCAGCTAGGTTTAGGGTTTGTATTTTGGTGCCCTATTTTCTGATAGTGCATCCCACAGAAAGAGATTTATAGAGAGATTTATATTAAGTTCAAGGTTGGTTTCTTTTACAGAAACAAAGCATGTCTGACTTTAGTTAATAGGAAGGAAATTGTCCAGGCCATTTTTGTCTCTTAGATTATGGGGATATAATCTATATGCATGCAGCAGCATTTATACTTAAACCACTAGATGCTGTTTTCCATTGTGCCCTTAGGTTTATTACTGGTCATGGTTCTAGAATTCACCATTGTGTTTTGAATCAAAAAGTGGGTTGGACCTCATTGTATGTAAGGAGAGAGCAGCATTTTCTTGTTTATTTACAAAGCACTCATGCAGAAACTTCCTATCATTAATTACATTTAGACTTCCAAATGACCAAACCCGGTCTCAGGCTTGGATAACCCTGGAGGCCCCTTCGGTCTCCACATAGTTGGGTCAAGCTGATTTTACTTCCAGAGCTCTCTGAAATGAGATGTTCTGGTCCCCATTGGTCAGTTGAGAGTCATGATCAGAGACTTCTACATTGATAAAGGTGTCTGTTTATCTGCCTTGTAATTTTGTATATTGTATATGTTTGATGTATTTATGCAGGGTTCGTCTGTGAAAGACAGCCTAGTGTCCCTGTCAAAATAAAGGTTAAATAAAATATAGAATAGTTATGATAGTGTGTTCATTCTATTTCTGTTGGACCCTTTTTGACATCTATTAGCCCCCCCCCTTTCCACTCTAGGGGTTTGGCACAGTTACTGTAATATCCGACAGGACGTTAGTATTAGATTACTTGGGAGAGTATTCATTTTTGAGAAACCCAAAAAATATAGGCCTATTTTAACAATGAAAAGGCTTTGTCTAAAATTAAGTATAATTATCTATGTGACATTGCTACATAGCCTTCAAGGATAGACCATTACATTCCAATTGTATTAAAACAACAGTTTTATGACATTTTTTACGAGTGCGTCCCATTAAAAAAATATTCACTGGTAGCCTACACACGTTTCGCACGTGTAGCTTGTTATTGTCATCAAGGTTAGAGGTCATGTGTAGCAAATGTAGTGGGAGAATTGTAATCTATGCATAATGGAATTAAAATTACAGAGTTCAACTATCCAGAAAAAAGTAATATTATTTGAATAGTGAAATAATTTCTAATCCCTATTACACACACAGAGACACAGACACACAGACACAAGTTAGAGAAATATAATATAGAATGAGAAGTAAGGTACAGAATAAAAATGAAAATGTTGCTGCATCTATTGTGTGATGGCCCTGTAATGCCAGCCCCGTCTTATCCAGGTCAGCCAGTGTGACCAACCTGTCCCTCGACCGGTCTGGCTCCTCCATGGTGCCCTCCTATGACAGCTCAGTGAGCCCCCAGACCAGCAGGGCCATGCCAAAACCTGACCACAGCGAAGAGGAGAGGAAGATACTGTTGGTAATGATGAACTCTTACTTTCACTCCCTCTTTCCCTTTATTCTTTCTGTTCATTTTTACCCCCTTTTTCTCCCCAATTTCGTGATTACGATCTTGTCTCATCGCTGCAACTCCCCAACGGGCTCGGGAGAGGCGAAGGTCGATTCATGCATCCTCCGAAACATGACCCGCCAAACCGCGCTTCTTAACACCTGCTCGCTTAACCCGGAAGCCAGCTTCACCAATGTGTCGGAGGAAACACTGTTCAACTGACGACCGAAGTCAGTCGCTAGAGCGCGATGAGCCAAGTAAAGCCCCCCCGGCCAGACCCTCCTCTAACCTGGAAGACGCTGGGACAATTGTGCGCCGCCCTATGGGATTCCCGGTCACAGCCTGGGATCAAACCCCAGCCTGTAGTGACGCCGCAACACTTCAATGCAGTGCCTTAGACAGCTACGCCACTCGAGGGCCCCTTTCACCTTATTCTATCTCACTCTGTATCCCGCTCTCTCACTCTGACTCTCTTTCTCGCTCGCCCTCTCTCTCCATCTCGCAATTACTCTCTCGCTTTCTCTCTCTCTTGCTTCCCTCTATCCTCAATCTTTCCCTCTATCTCTGTCTGTATAATTTGTTCTGTCCAATTTACAATCCATTCTTGACAAAGCAAACATAAGTCATTTTTGACTGAATGTCATGACATGTAGGACTCGTCCCAGCTCAAAGACCTGTGGAAGAAGATTTGTCACAACACTACTGGTATGGAGTTCCAGGACCACCGCTACTGGCTCCGTACATACCCCAACTGCATTGTGGGGAAGGAGTTGGTCAACTGGCTGTTAAGGAATGGAACTATCTCCACCAGGTAAAGACAGACATCATGCTGAGTGAAAACCATTCTGGATGTCTGAGTAAGCATCCTGTTGTATTAAGCAGAGATTACATGAGTTACTAAATGTTCTTTCCCCCTCATCCATCCTCTCTTTCTCTGTCTCTCTATCGCTCATTCACACTCTTGCAGGGCACAGGCGATAGCCATTGGTCAGGCTCTGGTAGATGGTCGTTGGTTGGACTGTGTCACTCACCACGACCAGCTGTTCAGAGATGAGTATGCTCTTTATCGCCCACTCCAGGTGAGATACTGTTTTGCGGGAATAAGGGGAAGAGGACACAGATATTTTTAACAATGCTGATGGGGGTGGTGTTGATGATGATCATAATGGTGAGGATGGTGATGCTATTGCTGCTGAGGATGACGATGATGTGAAGATTATGATGATTGTGTAGTTGATGATAGTGTTGATGATTTTTTTTGATGACGATAATAATGATGGTGGTGACGCTGTTGCTCATGACTGATGATGAAGGTGTCTTCTATCCTCACAGAGCACAGACTTCTCTGAGACCCCGTCTCCTGACAGTGACAGTGTCAACTCTCTGGAGGGACACTCAGAACCTTCCTGGTTTAAAGACATCAAGTTTGACGACAGTGACACAGACCAGGTGGCTGACGAGAATGACTATGTCATGCCCAGTACGCCCAGTAAGTATCCCTGTATGCCTTGTGACTCTGGCTACGCATTACAACAACTAGCCTCATGTCCATGTCTGTTGCTTTCCTAAATAATAGGTAGTTGAGTCCTTCTGTAATGTCTGAGATGTTTCTTTGTATTTATCTTGAACTAATGAACTAATAAGGGATCCTAAGAGCCCTTTTGTACTGTCTCTGATGTCCCTTCATATTTATCCCCCTCCATGCTGCTATGCATCAAGAAGACAAATATATTTATTTTTTTACATGACTAATAAAGATCAATTAATGCCCCCCCCCCATCAGACTCGTCCAGTCCTAGTAAGAGGACGTCAGTCAGCAGTTTCCAGTCAGCGGTGGACAGTGACTCTGCTGCCTCCATCAATCTCAATATGGAGCAGGACAATGTCAACTTCCACATCAAGAAACAGTCCAAGTACCCCCATGTACCCCCGCACCCTACGGAGCAGAAAGGTACTGAGCCAAACACACAAAAATAATGATTAGTTGCTGTTGTCTTGCTGTAGGCTAACACATTTTACTAAGGCTGTGTTTACACAATCACCCAAAATGTGATGTATTGGCATATCTGATACTTTTCTCGAATTTGTTCTGTTGAGTTCACATTTGTATGGCTGCGTTAAGTCAGTCCAATTCAGTTATTTTTTTGACTAATTGGTCTTCTGACCAATCAGATCAGCTCTTTTGTCCATAATTGGGCAAAAGATCAGAATTGGGCCTGCCTGTGTAAACGCAATCCTGATACAATTCCGATGTTTCATATGTGACCTTAGTCTGAAAGCTCAATTCAGATTTGTTTGGGAATTTGGACATGACCTGTTGTTACAACAACAACCACCCCAACATTTAAAGGAACAGTGACAGGAAATGAGCTATGCATATAAATGAGTGTGGCGGTCAGAAAGAAATATAGGATAGCACACAAAGTTTGCGTAGCCAGTTTCCATAAAGGGTATATGTTTTTGAAAGGTGGAGTTGTGCGTGTGTTGATGCATTTCTCCGCTTTCTCCTATCAGAGTACCTGGTCTCAGAGGACGGAGGACAGAATATCTCCATTAGCGACGCCTTCATCAAAGGTAGGAGGGTCGTTCCACAAATTCGGTTACTGTCAACTGGGGAGTTGTCATACTGTCAACAAAGCAGCATGACAGAATTATTAACACAAGTTTTCAAATTACCACTTGTTTCTTTGGGAAGATGTATAAAGTGATCTGTGCAGTTGAACAATAGCATAAATACGCCAATTTATTTTTGGATGTAAAACCTGAATCATCTCTGCTGCACATGCTGCCACTGTTTTGATTACCAAAGTTATTTTTAGAACGAGCAGCTTGCAGCCAGCTTACGAGTGCATCGAAGGGAAAACGCAACAAGCACAAATGCAAAAAGTGAAAACAAATGATCTAACTGGGGATAGCTAGATAGCATGATGAACTCACCAGTAACTTTAGTTGGAGTTGATTGCCATGTGAGCTAACTAGCTACCGGTGTGCGAGCAAGCTAGCTACCGGTGTGCGAGCAAGCTAGCTAACGGTGTGCGAGCAAGCTAGCTACCGGTGTGCGAGCAAGCTAGCTACCGGTGTGCGACCGGTGTGTGAGCTTTCCGGTAGCTAGTATCCACTAGCTTGCATCTAACGGCAGGAAACACAAAACAGTGTTGCGAATTGGGCATAGAAACATGTTTTTTTGTCCTACCAGATCCATGAGAAGGTTTTAGCAAGTGTATCCCTTTGTCCTTCAACTGGTGATGGATGTGGATGTCCGGTTTAGGTCCCAGGCTCCCAATGACTGTCATGATTATTTGCAGAGTGAGCAGACTCAATACCAAGCAATGTAAGAGCTGGCAATGCAGCCGGATGCCCAGTGCTGCTGATTGCAGAGCAGTTGATCACTTTTGATTTTTATCAATTTATTATTTTTCACTTGTTTAAACCAACCAAAAGTGGGGCACTGCCCCTAATGCCCTAATGGACAGGCCGCCACTGTTCACCATATTAAAACGACAGTTCAGTTCACATAACAGGGTTGACCTCAAAATGAGGGACAGACGTAAATTAATCACTCACATAAATAATAATCTTCAGAAATGACTTTGTCAAAGCAACAAAATAACTAGGGCTTTACAATGATGTTGAAACTTGGAGAATGTTGGGATTAAGTCGGTTGAAATCTTCCTAGGAGTGATGACACGGGGTTGATAAACGGAGCCTTTAATCATATTTTTTTATATTATTGAATTATCCATGTGATCTATATTAAAGGGCACTTCATTTAATATAACAGGCATTTAAAATGCAATATTGTTGCACAATTTCTACTTAAAATATCAATGGGATGCACGCAAAAGGCACTCTTTTCGTGGAATGACCCGGGAATTCCCCACTTTCTTGTTTAGTTCAAGTGTTGCTTCCTTTTCAACTCTTTTGCAGCTGTGTATTCTTTCTGTTGAACAAGCAGTTGGTACTGAACCTAATGTATTGTAGCTGTAAGCCAAGCTAACATTCTCTCTATATCTTGCGCTCTCACTCTTCTCTCTGTCTGTGTGTGTGCTGTAGAGTCCCTGTTTAACCGTCGTGTGGAGGAGAAGGCTAAAGAGATGCTGTTCACTCCTCTGGGCTGGCACCACAGCTCCCTGGACCAGCTCAGAGAGGAGAACGGAGAGAAGAAGGCCATGGAGAGGCTACTGTGAGTACAGTCAGATAACTTAGAGGTTTGAAAGTTGCTCAAATGTTTTTGTCATTCCTTTTATTTATTTTTTTGTAGGTATGTTGGATGTTTGGAAACTAAAGACTAGTCTTTAGCTTACTGAAGTGAAGTAAAACTGAACTGAAGTGGAACATATTTGAGTCATTCTTTTAGATGAAACAACATCTCAGTATAAATTGGAGCATACTATGGTGTTATTTTGGGCTCCAGAGTGACGCAGCGGTCTAAGGCACTGCATCTTAGTGCTAGAGGCATCACTTCAGACCCTGGTTCAATTCCAGGCTGTATCACAACCGGCCGTGATTGGGAGTCCCATAGGGCAGTGCACAATTGGCCCAGTGTCGTCCAGGTTAGGGTTTGGCCGGGGTAGGCTGTCATTGTAAATACGAATTTGTTCTTAACTGACTTGCCTAGTTAAATAAAAATGTAAAATATTTAGCTGGTGAATCCGCATGGTATACTGGCCTAAAACTGCTGTTTTCTTCCCTCCCTTCCCCAGCTCTGCCAACCACAGTCACATGATGGCGCTGCTGCAGCAGCTGCTGTACAGTGAGTCCCTGTCCCTCTCCTGGCGTGACATCATTGTTCCCGTGGTGAGGCAAGTGGTGCAAACGGTGCGGCCGGACGTTCGCAGCTGTGATGATGACATGGACATCAGACAACTGGTCCACATCAAGAAGGTAGCTCACTGACAGTAACCTCGTACAACCATCCAGAAGTCTCGCAAGCTTACATTCTGTAGCGCAGCGGTAATTAGTCTGGTAATTAAGAGGCTACACTGACAGCGCTCTCGGGGAGGTATTCTGACTTGAGATTTGGGTGATTAACTTGACTTTCTGTGCAAGTCTCCATATTGAATTCAGTGAAAGATTTACGCTAAAGTCCGAGTTGCCTGCACTTATCTCAACTCTGAATCAGGTTATTTGTCATGTATCTGTACTTATACTGCACACACTGTAGGGGTTGAATTTTGAGTAATTTAATGTGACCAAAATGGCTATTTTATTATTATTTATTTTTTTAGATTCCTGGAGGGAAGAAGTTTGACTCTGCCGTAGTGAATGGCTTTGTCTGTACCAAGAACATTGCCCACAAAAAGGTAGGTTCCTTCTCCTGTAATAACCACCAACATCTCTCCCTGTAAACCGAGCCAGAACGACACTCTTTATTGCTTGTCTATGTGCAGATGAACTCAACAAAGTATTATTTTGTCTTAGATGAACTCGTACATCAAGAACCCCAAGATCCTGCTGCTGAAGTGTTCCATAGAGTATCTCTATAGAGAGGAGACCAAATTCACCTGCATTGACCCCATCGTGCTTCAGGTCAGTCAGACACTCAGTGGTTTGTGGGTTGGGCTGTCATATTGATTTTAAGCATGAATGATTAATGTAGCTAAATTAACAAGACGACAAGTATAATTTCAAATAACCTAATCAAGGGCTAGGCATTAAGACAAGCAAATTTAGAATACATATTTCACTAATTCCTGGACTCCTGAGTGGCGCAGTGGTCTAAGGCTCTGCATCTCAGTGCTACTGGAGATTCTGGGTTCGAGTCCAGGCTCTGTCGCAGCCGGCCGCGACCGGGAGACCCATGGGGCGGCGCACAATTGGCCCAGCGTCGTCTAGGTTAGGGGAGGGTTTGGCCGGCAGGGATGTCCTTGTCCCATCGCGCACTTGCGAGTCCTGTGGAGGCCTGGGCGCAGTGTACAGTGTTTCCTCCGACACATTGGTGCGGCTGGCTTCCGGGTTAAGTGGGCATTGTATCAAGAAGTAGTGCGGCTTGTCTGGGTTGTGTTTCGGAGGACGCACGGCTCTCGACCTTTGCCTCGCCCGAGTCCGTATGGGAGTTGCAGCGATGGGACAAGACTGTAACTACCAATTGGATACCATGAAATTGGGGAGAAAACGGGGTAAAAAAAATTATATATTTCACTAATTCCTAATTTGCTGGCACTTATCCATAATTTCTAGAAATTAAGAAAAATAAACAAATCTTTGTCTGTCTTTGTTCCCCAGGAGCGTGAGTTTCTGAAGAACTATGTGCAGCGTATAGCGGACGTGCGTCCCAACCTGGTGCTGGTAGAGAAGACCGTGTCTCGTATCGCTCAGGACATGCTGCTGGAGCACGGCATCACATTGGTCATCAACGTCAAACCAGTCAGTACCTCTCTAGCTCTCTGTACTGCTAGTTACCTTATTAGCTGTGGTTATCAATGTCAAACCAGTCATTACTGATATCTCACTAGCTTTCTCTAGCCCTCTGTTCTGCCCTCTGTCACTACTTACATTACTGCTAGTTATCAACATCAAACCAGTCAGTACTGCCCTGCCCTCTCTCTAGCTCTCTGTACTAGTTACCCACCTTTAGCTAGCTTTAGAACATATTACATACAGGTAACTGCCAAAATAAAGGAACCACCAACATAGTGTCTTTAATAGGGTGTTTGGCCACCACGAGCCAGAACAGCTTCAATACACCTTGGCATAGATTATATGTTTCTGAAACTCTATTGGAGGGATGCAACACCATTCGTAAACAAGAAATTCCATAATTTGGTGTTTTGTTGATGGTGGTGGAAAACGCTGTCTCCGGCGCCACTCCAGAATCTCCCATAAGTGTTCAATTGGTTTGAGATCTGGTGACAGAGATGACCATGACATATGGTTTGCGTCATTTTCATGCTCCAAACCATTCAGTGACCACTCATGCCCTATGAGCTTACCCAGCATTTTTGTACATGACCCTAAGCATGATGGGATGTTAATTGCTTAATTAACTCAGGAACCACACCTGTGTGGAAGCACCTGCTTTCAATATACTTCGTGTCCCTCATTCACTCAAGTGTTCCCATTATTTTGGCAGTTACCTTTATGTAGCTGTTAGCTTTTTGTTTTAAACTCTTTTTGATGGTGTCTTTAGCCATGTTAGCCTGTTCTTCTGCTTAACCCATTCAACTGTCTATTAGCCGTACCTGCCCTCAGTCTCTCTTTCCCACCTCTGGTTCTCTGCAGCAAGTCTTGGACAGGGTGAGTCGTATGACCCAGGGGGACCTAGTCATGTCCATGGACCAGCTGCTCACCAAGCCTCGACTGGGAACCTGCCAAAAGTTCTACCTACACTCTTTCCAGCTGGCCAACAGTGAGTGGAAACTACTCTGTCCTCAACTTCCTGCCTTCAGCTACGTTTAGTCTCTACATCTTAGATATTGTAAGCCGTTCATAAAACTTACTTCACTTAAATAATCCAACACATGAAACCTACTGCAACCAGGTGCGTTCATTCACAAGTTCTTCCCGCCCAGTCTAGACTTATCTCCTGATTCCTCCTTCTGACTCCCCTGAGTTCCACAGCACAACTATGTCATGTGTTCTCCTCTCTTCCCTTCTCTGTGACAGATGAGTTGAAGACTCTCATGTTCTTTGAGGGCTGCTCTCCCCAGCTGGGCTGTACCATAAAGCTTCGCGGGGCGTCTGAGTACGAGCTGGCCAGGGTTAAAGAGATCATCGTCCTCATGGTGTGTGTGGCCTACCACTCCCAGCTAGAGATATCCTTTCTCATGGATGAGTTCGCCATGCCTCCCAGCCTGGCCAAGACCAACTCCTTCCCCTGTCTCCTGGAGAGCACTACTGTTGAGGAGGAGGAGAGCCAGGAAAATGGGACTGACCAGAGCACCCTCTCCCAGGGAGGAGAGACTGTGCTGGGGGAGGAGGAGGAGAAGGCTTCCCTAGGGAAATCTGTATCAGATTCCTCCTCGCCTAAAGATGGCCATGGTGTAAAAGTCAACAAAAAACACTTCCTGTCCTCCTCTTCCTCCTTGGGGGCTGAGGGGGTGGAGTCAGCAGAGGTCATGACATCCACGCCGTTGTCCAATCGCCAGGTGCTGCCACCTCCAGTGTCCCCACCCTATCTTATTGATGACCTGGAGGAGTTGGCAGATGAGATTGGGTCGGGGAAGGGGGAGACTGAGGGGGGGAGCGGGTCGGGGGTTCTGGGGAGGGGTGAGTCGCGGGAGGAGAGCTCGGGTTCGGAGACGCCCCCCAGGCTGTTCAGAGACCCCCTGCAGGATGACACAGGGCTGTTTGTGACAGAGCAGGTGAGGGAGAAAAAAAACTGATTAAGGATACAGACAGAAACACGTTGGTTTCCATTGTCCTACAATATCCTCTTCTGTTTTGCCACCGAGCAGGTGGCCTCAACGGACGACCGTCTCAAGACGCTTACGGCAGGCTTCAAACAGGAGCTGAAGGACATCATCCTTTGTATCTCCCCCTTTATCACCTTTAGAGAGCCCTTCCTCCTCACGCCTGCTGGCCTACGCTGCCCCAGCAGAGACTACTTTCCTGAAAAGGTTTGTTGGTTTACATTCACTGAAGGTTTTTCAACCTGCTTTCTATCAATTTGCTCAATGTAGTTCAGTAATGTACAATAGAATATCAGATCATCAGTTCACGTGACCGTCAATTCCGCTGTACTCAGTTGTTAGTTATAGTGGAGATGTCTACCAAAATGGTTGTTGTCATGCGTATGCATTACGCACATCTCATAACACTTAAGTGCTAGGCGAATGAGCCGATATGCTATTTTGGTATTTGAGATGTAACATACTAGTTCCTCGTGCAGGTGTACCTCTCCCCGCTGCTCAACAAGGACTTCAAAGAACTAGACTGTCGACGTAAGCGACAACTCCTCAAAGACTCCGCCCCGTCAGGTGGAGGCATCGCCAACGGAGTCCCTCCCCCCCGCCCCATCCAGGTGTTACCCTCCCACCACCTTACCAGCGCCCGCATTGCAGATCAGCTGGGCAGCAGCCAGGACCTGGCCAAGATGCTGGCAGACTACCGTGCCCAGGGGGGACGCCTCCGGCAGGAGGCAGACCCCTTCACCCAGCCCCTACCTCAGCCACCAGTCCGGGAGGCTCCACCGCCCAAGCACCCCGTCAAGGCTGATAGTGAGGAAGAGAAGCCAGCAGGACAGAACGACATGACCTGGGCCTCCAAGGTGAGACATGGCCAGCTAGTTAGCACATCCACACACCACAATAATAGGAGATGGATGGGACAGATAGGCAGAGGAGAGAGACAGATCTCCAACAGTCTCGCTGATGTATCTGTGGCGTTAAATATTGTTCTGATGTATATTGAGGGTTTTTCCAATACAGACAACCTATGTTAACATCTCCCTTGGTCAGTGCTAGTTTACTGCTCAGTGTGTTCCATTGATGAGCACACCACCTCACTCACTCTCCAGAGAGATTAGGGGAGGTCTGAAGAGGCGAAGTGCGCTCTTGAATTGTAAAGCATATGTGCTTGTTGTTGTTGACCACCATTACTTCTCTGTGTTTTTAGCTGGACTGCCTGAACCCGGTGAACCACCAGAGACTGTGTGTTCTGTTCAGCAGCTCCTCAGCCCAGTCCAACAACTCCCCCAACCCCTGCGTCAGTCCCTGGTAAACCCCACTCAACCCTGGTGGTCTTCAACAGCTTTATTTATCTCCTTAGGAGCAATAGAGATCTTGTGAACCCACTGTGAAATACCAGCTGACTGAACTCTGAAAGGTCAGCTATTCACAAAGACTTATTTGTTCTCAACAGGATTGTCATGATGGAGTTCTACGGAAAGAATGACCTCACACTAGGAATATTCCTAGAGAGATACTGTTTCAGGTGAGGGAGAAATATCAGAACCTGGCAAATGATTTATTGAATTTCCGATAAAATATTTGACCATAAAATGTGTCATTGATATGTAATAAAATGTCATTCAATGAAGCCCCTCTTCTTTGCTCTGACGTGTCTGTCTGTGTGCGCGTGTCTGTGAATGCATGATAAAGGCCATCCTATCAGTGCCCTAGTATGTTCTGTGAGACTCCCATGGTGCACCATGTGCGGCGGTTTGTCCATGGCAGTGGCTGTGTTCAGATCGTACTGAAGGAGCTGGACTCTCCTGTGCCTGGATACCAACACACCATCCTCAACTACTCCTGGTGCCGCATATGCAAACAGGTACAGTAACTTGTTCATCTGCGTTTCCTTATCTGTTCCATGACTAACCCCAGGACTTGCTCTATAGCTATCACACCTAACTGTTTGTTTTAGTTAATAGCGAGCTCACCTAGTTCAACTAATCAAATTCTTGCTAATCAGAATTGCCAGTTTTTGGCTAGAGCAAAAAGCTTCTGTCCAGGTCTGCTTAGCTTCTATTGCTCACAGAGCTTTGATCCTTGTATTCTGCTGTCTCTGTAGGTGACTCCTGTGGTGCCCCTGTCCAATGACTCGTGGTCCATGTCCTTTGCTAAGTACCTGGAGCTGAGGTTCTATGGTCACCAGTATACCAGGAGGGCTAATGCTGAACCCTGTGGCCACTCCATCCACAAAGACTACCACCAGTACTTCTCCTACAACCAGATGGTGGCCTCATTCAGGTGGGAAACACAGTCCATGTCTTTTATTTTCATCCATCCAACCTGCCATCCATTCATACATCTATCCATCATTTATCAGTCTTACAATTTTTTCTTATCATTTTTGCATCAATTCAAAACATCTTCAACCTGTATATGCCCATGCCATTCCACTTGTCTAACCCCCAGCTACATCTCAGTGAGACTGCTGGAGATCTGCCTCCCTCCTCCTAAGATCTTCATCAGGAACCAGGGGCCCTCCAAGGGAAGCATGCAGCAGGACCTCAAGGACTTCTCACAGAAGTAACTGTCTACCTGTTGTCTGTCTACCATGGCCTTAAGTATCCTGGTCCCAGATCTGTTTTTAAAAAGATATATTTATATTTGACCTTTTATTTAACTAGGCAAGTCAGTTAAGAACAAATTCTTATAGGAACAGTGGGTTAACTGCCTTGTTCAGGGGCAGAACGACAGATTTTTACCTTGTCAGCTCTGGGATTTGATCTTGCAACCTTCTGTTACTAGTCCAACGCTCTAACCACTAGGCTACCTGCCATTTGTGCTGCATTGCGGAGTCCTATGATTATTGTCCTCTGAGTTGGCAAGACGGCACAAACAGATCTGGGACCAGGCTCCAACTGACGAATCTGAATCATCTAGTTTGACTAGTTTTGACCTTCTTTCTAGTTCTGACCAGTCCTTTTCCATTCTCTCCCTCTTGTCAGGGTGAATCAGGTGTACCTGGCCATAGAGGACCGCCTCACCTCCCTGAAGACGGACACCTTCAGCAAGACACGCGAAGAGAAGATGGAGGACCTGTTTGCACAGAAAGACGTAGGTTCCCACTCGAAGGGTGGGAGCTACACTCCAAATATGTCTCGTGTATGTATAGTGCAGTGGAGGCTGACTTTGCAACAGTGTTGTCACTTAAAATCGGAGGACGGGCTCATTATAATGATTGAATGGAAAGTTATCAAACACATGGTTCCCATCAGTTTTCTTTGTGTGTGTTCAGATGGAGGAGGCAGAGCTGCGTAGCTGGATAGAAAAGCTGCAGGCTCGTCTCCAGGCTTGTGGTAGTGACTCTCCCCAGCAGCTCCAGACTGTACTGGAATCAGTGGTAGTGAAGAAACAGAGCCTGTGTGAAACACTGCAGTCCTGGAACAGCAGGTGAGAACACTGATATTGGAGCAGCTTTTAATGTTAGGAGCGGTTTCCTAGACACAGATAAATGAATCTCCAATAAACAAGTGTTTTTAGTCTAGTACTAGGCTTCATTTTTGATCTCATATAATTAATTTGTTGAACCATTTAACCTCCAGGCTGCAGGACCTGTTCCAGCAGGAGAAGGGCAGGAAGCGTCTGTCTGTCCCAGCCAGCCCTGGGAGACACAGACAGACAGACGACAGCAAGGTCAGTGCAATATATACCTAATATAATTCAAATGATAGGATGAGCTTAGTATATGATAAGGACTTAGTGTAACATAAAGGATGGAATGTTACGTATTTATTTTATTTAACAGACCAGTGTTCTGGAGTCTTCTCCACGCAACCCCTCTCCTGTGGTACAAAATGGTGACAAAGGTGAGGGGATTTTTTTCCCAGCTTTCAGTCAGAATGCTATAGTACTTCTCTCATTGGTTGACAGTAGTTGATGGGCGTGTCTGTTTTTCGATTGACAGAGGACCGTCACCTCACTACCCTGCCCTCGAGCTCGGGGTCGTCATTGCTAACGTTACCGTCACCAGGGGAACCAGGCTCAGAACCCCTCTCGTCTGGACCATCCTTTCCTGACCAGGACTCTGTCAGCATCCCAGAGGGTGAACACACACACACACACACACACCTGTAGAATCACAAACACAACCTCCTACATACGCTTACCATTCACTTTCTCTAGATCTACAGTATGTATCTAAATACAGACCTCTCTGGTCTCTAACTCCATTCTCGTTGTCTCCTAGATGTGTTTGATGGACACCTGTTGGGCTCCAATGACAGCCAGGTGAAAGAGAAGTCCACCATGAAGGCAATTCTAGCCAACTTGCTGCCAGGCAACAGCTACAACCCCATCCCATTCCCATTGTGAGTACAGTATGCCCTTCACATCTGAATAAGCTTTTTGCCTGTGGTATAAATTGACTCATGATCAGCCATATAAGATAGCATTTGATATAATGCTATATTGAGCCCTGTTCATTTTCTTACTTTGTTGTAATGTTTAGCTTGAATCCCAGTGTTGACGGGAAAAATCACCACTATATCAGGTGCCACCTACTGCCGATGTGCCCTTGAGCAAAGCACTTAACCCCTAACCTGCTCCAGAGCACTGCACTGCTCTGTCGCTGACCCTGTGCTGTTGTGTTGTTTTGTGGTGGGGCTGGGCACTGTGAAAGCCAAAATAACAAATGTCCGTTGTATCCAGGAGTCGGAACCAAAATTATTTTCCAATTGTCTTCATTCTGTACAGAACCATCTTTTTTTTTTTTCGTTCCACAGTTCCGACCAGCAAAATAATTGTGAACCAGTTCGAACCCCCAAAAAGTAATGGTTTATATCATTCCTTTCTGTTCCTTTTTAAACCTTTTTTTTTATTTTTTACATCTAGCTCAACATTACACTTCTTCACCAGTAGATAGCTTGCCTGCTCCATAGCAAGCTGCTCTATGTACATGCATTGGACAGACTAGTGTAGTGTAGGGTGTGACATGCGACTGAATTTTTGCAGGTGAGGAGAGCGCTGGGCATCTTGTTGTTATGACATGCATTATCTGAATTAGGCCCACAAAATTATACCTACGGAGGAGCGGCTTCTATGAAGGATCTCTGAAAGTCTTTGAACTTCAGAGAGTTGGCTTAACTAACGTTGGACCAGAGCTAGCCCTTGATCATGACTCTGAGGTCCATTACATTACACATAATGCCATCTAGAGTTTGAGAGCTAGACCAGAGCTAGCTAACAAGCTACCTAGCTAACAAGCTTGTGTGTTCAGAGCGGCACCAGAATTCAAATAGAAGGCACGTCTTTTTGTAGTTAATAACTCCAATGTGAAACGTCATAACTATAATAGCCTTAACTATCATTGGAAAAGTGAATCCGTTATCTAATTAAAAATCTAATTTCTGAATTTAAACAAATCAAATCTTATTTGTCACATGCGCTGAATACAACACCTTACCAATACTGAGGCAATATACAGGCGGTACCGTTACAGAGTCAATGTGTGGGGGTACAGGTTAGTCGAGGTCATTTGTACATGTAGGTAGGGGTAAAGGGACTATGCATAGATAATAAACAGCGAGTAGCAGCAGTGTAAAAACCAAGGGGGGTGTCAATGTAAATAGTTTGGATGGCCATTTGGTTTAATTGTTCAGCAGTCTTATGGCTTGGGGTTAGAAGCTGTTAAGGAGCCTTTTGGATCTAGACTTGGCGCTTCGGTACCGCTTGCCGTAACGTCAGTAGGCTACATTAAACTGCATGCTTCGGAGGGAGGGGCAGGTAGCCTACAAACACTGGGAAGGATTTTCAGCAGGCAGGCAGACACTGGAATACGCTTCTGAGTGACAGTGAGGGCTATGCAGAGGTGCTTTGCATTTTTTGTGGGACTTAAAAAAAAAAAAATGCCTGGAATGTAAAAGAACGCTATTAACCAGTTCCCGTGCTTCTGAAATAACGGTTATGTTTCAGAACAGTATAGATCCCTTTTGTTCTCGGTTCTGTTCTTCGAAAAACGTTGTTATTTTACGGTTTTCGGTTCTGTTCCCTGAATCGGTTCCAACCCCAGGTTGTATCCTCTGTATAATGGACAGATAAGTAGTGTGTTGTATTATTGAGCCCTGTATGTTTTCTGACATTGTTGTGATCTTTGTTTGTCAGTGACCCAGACAAGCATTACCTGATGTATGAGCATGAGAGAGTGCCCATAGCCGTGTGTGAGAGAGAACCCAGCTCCATCATTGCATTCGCTCTCAGGTAACCACTCCGCTCTATTTCTTCTCCATTCTCTGCACGTCTTACTCACTGATGTGTTATGTTGTCTTGTTGTTGTTCTAAAGTTATTGTCGTTATAGTGGTTATGATGTTCTAATATTATTTGAATGACCTCGGCCTGACCTCTAGCTGTAAGGAGTATAAGACCGCTCTGGATGAGCTGTCAAAGACAACGGTGAAGGCTGGAGGCGAGGACACCACCCAAACCATCAGGTACACACAAACTCTGCTGATGTTGACTGTGTGTATGTTACCTGATGTATAATGCCTCGTCTCATCCTGTCGGTGTGTAGCTCCGGAGAGAGCCGGGCCAAGAACAGCCCAGCCAAGCCCAATGAGACGGCCTCCTCCCAGATGGGTCCGTGCCGCAGCAGCATGGACGCTGACCCTCTCAGTGAGTAGTGGATCCTCTCAGGGTAAACGGGCAACATGGGAGGGGGGTGCTAGAAAGTATTTTTTACCTCAGTTCATTTCTGTTCTAATGGCATTCCTATCATCCTTTTTATTTTTCTTTGAACAGAAGATGCAGACATAGGAGACAAGCACAAGAAGTCAGCCGGAAACCCTCATATCGAATTACGTGAGTGTTTCTCATTGGATTTATGTGCCCTTTGGGATGGCGTTACCTGTGAAGTGCTTAGCCCGTAAACTTTCTCTCAATAACAAGCATAGGGCCTAGTCATTAATCTCTCTCTCTCTCATTCGTAGAGTTCTCTGATGCCAATGCTAAGTTCTACTGCAGGATCTACTATGCAGAGGAGTTCCACAAGATGAGAGAGGAGATCATGGACAGTACGGAGGATGACTTTGTCCGCTCGCTCTCCCACTGCGTCAACTGGCAGGCCCGCGGCGGCAAGTCTGGGGCCGTCTTCTACGCCACCGAAGGTGTGACCGTCAACACCAGAGTTATATTGTTTTATTTAACTTGTATTTACCAGGAAGTCCTATTTGGGGGCAAGATAACTCCTTTAAATATGTGCAGTCCATGTCACCCACCTGTAGTGCTATTTATTTGTTTGTAGTGGTTATACCTATCGCTCTCTTTGTCTCTGTCCCTCTCTCTCTTTCTTTCTCCTTCCCTCCCTCACTCAGATGACCGATTCATCCTGAAGCAGATGCCCAGACTAGAGGTTCAGTCCTTCCTGGACTTTGCCCCTCACTACTTCACCTACATCACCGGAGCTGTGCAGCAGAAGGTAAACTACACTACCCATATAGTTACATTTGACTTAAATAGATAATAATGAACTATTTTGGTGTTAAATTGGATTTCCTCAAATAAATGACTTTATTAAATGTTTTTCAAGGAGTTGTCCTATTGTTTGTGTGATGGATGTTTATTTTCTGAGATTAGAACACATTCCTATCCTAAACCCCCTGTCTGTCCCACAGCGACCCACTGCCCTGGCTAAGATCCTGGGTGTGTACCGGATCGGCTACAAGAACTCCCAGAACAACTCTGAGAAGAAGCTGGATCTGCTGGTCATGGAGAACCTGTTCTATGGCAGGAAGATGGCCCAGGTGTTCGACCTCAAGGGTTCTCTGAGGAACCGCAACGTTAAGACCGACTCTGGGAAGGAGAGCTGTGAGGTGAGCATGGCACGGGGTAACAACACCGGGTTGTGGGTTTGATTCCCGCTGAGGCCACATACAACATAAATGTATGCACTCACTGTACAGTCAGTAGCTTTGTTTATTTATGCATGTATCTTTATTTGACCAGGTATGTCATTGAGAACACATTCTCTTTTGAAATAACAACCTGTGGATAAATGACCTTTGGATAAAAGCATCAGCTAAATGGAATATATTATTCTATATTAGGTGGTTCTGCTGGATGAGAACCTACTGAAGCTGGTCCATGACAACCCTCTGTACATCAGAGCCCACTGCAAGGCCATCCTGAGGGCGGCCATACACAGTGATGCCTACTTCCTGTCTAGTCACCTGATCATAGACTACTCTCTGCTGGTTGGACGAGACGACACCACAGACCAGCTGGTGGTGGGAATCATAGGTGCGAGAAAAGCTTTCAAACTTGAAAATGTAATTTCATTGGCTATAACATTGATAATTGTTAAACATAGATTAACTGTTTGCTGGTGCTTACAGAAAAAAATCTAATTTATCCATGCATGCTGCTTCAAAAAGGCATTGAATGACTTTGTACTTTGCTGTATTTATAAAAGAAACATTCCTTCCATTGTATCAGATTACATTCGGACATTCACATGGGATAAGAAGCTGGAGATGGTGGTGAAATCCACAGGGATCCTGGGAGGGCAAGGTAATTCATCTGTCAGACACCACCATCCCCCTACATTAGTCCTTGAAGTCTATTTTAAGATTGTGCCCTTTCACATTTAGCTTTGAGATCTCTAGTAGTTAGTTTATTATACAAAGACCTTTTGATTTCTTCCTGTAAATGAAAATTGCTGTACAAATAAAATGTGTTATTGTGGTGATTGGTGTCGCGCTCACAGGTAAGATGCCCACAGTGGTGTCTCCGGAGCTGTACCGATCCCGTTTCTGCGAGGCCATGGACAAATACTTCCTCATGGTGCCTGACCACTGGACAGGTCTAGGGGTCAACTGCTAACTGACACCAGGGAGCTAGCCTGAGTCCCAGATCTGTTTGTGTCGTGTAGCCAATTCCTATGTCATTGTCACGGCATGTTTGGCAACACAGCATAAACGGGTCTGGGACTCCGCTGCTAGCTGCAGAACACAACATGGACATCAGTTACCAGGGGGGACAGGAGACCACAATGCAGAAAAACCCTTTGCCCAATAAGGAACTATAAAAGCATACTGGATGGATTGATGAAGAGTAATGCAAGGCCAGTATACAACGACTCAATCATTCCATAATAATAATACTATTTACTAGACTGTAAACGAGTGACTCTTCAGTAAAAGCTGGGCCCTAATAATAGGCCGGAGTTTATCCTGGCATGGAAAGAACTTAATTCCTTAATCATGACTATCTCCCTGATGGGATTAATGATCTTGACGTGTCAAACTGTTTCACGCGGGCACAGTGAGATGGCACTGGAAAAAAATATCTTACTTGGTGGTCAAATGAATCAATGTGATGTAAATGTACAGAGAGTATGTAATTAAAGATTAACACTGATTTCACAAATGTTTTAAACCTCAGTGTCAATGAGATGTTGTGTTTGTCCCATCTTGTAAAACTACATCGATGAGGATAGTCATTGTTCATCAGCTCAGATGTCCCGAATAGACTGTAGACTTCGCCATCAAATGCTTACATGTAGTGGGAATTGATTTACCGGTATGTTGACTCCTTACAATCTATGTAGAGGCATTTGAGGGTTCCAAGGCTGAAATGGAGGATCCATTCTCATGTTTTTGGCATCTAATGCTTAAACTTGGTATCAAATAGGAAAGTACAGACATGACACACAGCACTAAATTAAAACAGATTTTTATATTATTGTACAATTCATTCATAAAAAGACAAACAGCCTTGAGCATTTCATACTGCATCAGGAACTGGTATGAAAATCAATCTGATCCGATTGTCACAACTGACTGGTGGTGTGATGCTCCTTCTGGCATCATAATACTGACCCATGGCAGCATCCTAAATGGCTATATTCCCTATAGTGCACTACACTGTCGGGAATAGGGGGCCACTTGGGATACAGACCCAATCTCTTGTTACTTTCATTATCAACAACAAGCCTTGAGGCGTTTTAAACTAACACTGTGCTTTTTAAAAAGTGTGTGCTCTGGGGTAGAGTTATTACAGACAAGGCTGTGCTTTACAATGACATACAGAATGTACAAAAGCAGAACTTCATTTTGTTAGACATACACACATCTCTGATCATAGGAGTGTAAAAACATTGGTGTGTTTTTTTTCCTCCAGGGTTAGAAGTGACATGACCCCCCCCAAGAGTTAATCAACTCTAATCTCAGTCACACACACCCATAATACTCAATCTGTACAGTTGAAGCGTGACAGATTCCGCTATAGAAATGTTAAGGTCGTCTCCGCTCAAGCAGGAACATTGCCTTTAAATGTAAAGCTGAACTTCTGCGATACAGATTGAATAGACACCACACGCACCAGGAAAATGCGTACGCTTTTTTGGGGAAAATTGAAATAAAAAAATGAATACAAAGGTTTAACAAGGCACTGGACAAGTTAGACTGGCACATTGCTGGTAGGTAGACAGACTAGATGGGAAAGGGGGATGGAGAGAAGAGTGGTCAAGGTCCTGCTCTCCTTTACATTTTAAGTGCAAGCAGTATTTTGTACCATAATATAAGAGTTAATAAATACCGTACAGGTGTCAACCTCTTCACTGGAGACCTGATCTAACTGAGCATGTTACTGAAACACTGTGGTCCTGTAACACTAGGGACAGGAACAATTCTAGGTCCTAGTCACCTAAACCAATAACTACAGCCCAGAGCTTTTCCAGGTCAGTTGACGTGGGTGATTTCTATTGGTGTGGAAACAAGAAGTTGAAATGGTACCACTTCTATCCGCCTCATGCACATTCCACCATGTTTCTTTATAATAGACTTAAGTGAATTCTAGAATTGTGCTTTAGTTGGTTTGTGCTCTGGGCAGATCAGTATGAACCCTGACACAAAAATATACATATACTTGTGTTAACTATATGTCAATATTTGGTACATCAATCAACCAAAATAAACTTTTTTAAAAAAGGTCCTCTTTTCATACAAACAAAATGGCTTTAATTAGAAAAGTCTCAGATGCTGTCATAGATAGCCAAGCTGAGACAGAGTACCTAGATAAGAAACACCAGCAGGTAGGATCACATGAGGTTGAGCTCCAGCCATTAGGGGGGGGACAAAGTCCTGTACAAGCCCCCACACAGGTTCTACTCTTGGGACACAAGCGAGGGATTCAGGGTGGTCGGTGGTGGGAAACTGCGGCTCTGCAGACATACCGGTAGTCTGATAAGAGTCAGGGTCAAAAGGTTTCTGAGTCTGAGTCGTTTTCAGTGGTGCCCTGACTGGCACTTCCCTCGCTGGAGGGGCCAGAGGGGGCCTTGGGGCTACGAGGGTCCCGCGAACCCTTCTGCCTGGATAGGGCCCTCAGGAGGGAACCTGGGGAGGGGACTCCGGAGCTGCAAGGGGAGCAGAAAGGCATCATGGTAGCCAGAATGAGAGCCAGACAGTCAGCCACCTCCCTGCTAGGAGCGCAAGCTAGAGCAGGCGTCAGACCTGGGGGAAGAGAGAGGAGGGCAGAGAAATGGAGAGAGTGGGCGGGATAGGGAGAGAGAAAGGAAGGGAGAGAGAAGGGAAGATGGACAGAGAGAAAGAGGGGGGAGGAAACATGGAAGAAGCGGGGAGAGCAAAGCGAAAAACAGAGAGAGGTGGGGGGACAAGGGAAGGGAGGACAACGGGAGAAAGCAGCATTCCATTAGTACACAGCCAGCGCAGACAGTACACAGACAAGCAGACAGGGAATGCGTACAACCTAAACCTAATTCATTCTATAGATAAGGAAAAACTCCTGGCCCTAATAACAATACTTGATAGGTGGAACTGGGACAGAGAGCTACAAACCAGTTAGCTGCGTGCGCACACCCACTCTCTCGAGCCTACCAGAGCAGACAGACACAGACCGCTGTAGCTAGCTGATGTACATAGACATGCCAACACCATAGAACCACAGGCAGCTGATATAATAGCAGCATGCAGTTAGATCCCTTTAACGCACTGGTACTGATTCATGCCCAGACCAGACCTTAAGACCTACCATTCTCATCCAACATCTGAACACTGGCCCCCCTGGACAGCAGGTCCTGGACAGCCTGTTTCAGACCGCTACGAGCTGCTAGGTGGAGTGGCCTGGGAGGGACAAACCAATCAGAAGGTTTGTAGTGTTTCTGTAGTGGGGAGGGGCTAGACATTTCCACCCCAGAATAAATTCAGGTAGCTAGCGGACATAATATTTGGTTCTCGGTTCCTAGACTAACCATGGGCTATCTCTGACGAACACTTACGTCTGCAGTGCTGCGTTTGTGGCACCTATGAGAACAGTGTCCTTTAGCCTCTCCAGGATGAACAGAACACAATCCTCCTTTCCCTGAAAGAGGGTGAAGCAAAATTAATATAGTATGCACTATGATTGTAAAAATAAACTCAGCAAAAAAAGAAACGTCCCTTTTTCAGGACCCTGTCTTTCAAAGATAATTAGAAAAAACTTCACAGATCTTCATTGTAAAGGGTTTAAACACTGTTTCCCATGCTTGTTCAAAGAACCATAAATAATTAATGAACATGCACCTGTGGAACAGTCGTTAAGACACTAACAGCTTACAGACGGTAGGCAATTAAGGTCACAGTTCTGAAAACTTAGGACACTAGAGGCCTTTCTACTGACTCTGAAAAACATCAAAATAAAGATGCATAGGGTCCCTGCTCATCTGCGTGAATGTGCTGCAAGGAGGCATGAAGACTGCAGATGTGGCCAGGGCAATAAATTGCAATGTCCGTACTGTGAGACAGGACAGACAGCTGAACGTCCTCGCAGTGGCAGACCACGTGTAACACCTGCACAGGATCGGTATATCACACCTGCGTGACAGGTACAGGATGGCAACAGCAACTGCCCGAGTTACACCAGGAACGCACAATTCCTCCATCATTAATCAGACTGTTCGCAATAGGCTAGAGAGGCTGGACTGAGGGCTTGTAGGCCTGTTGTAAGACAGGTCCTCACCAGACATCACCGGCAACAACGTCACCTATGGTCACAAACCACCGTCGGTGGACCAGACAGGACTGGCAAAAAGTGCTCTTCACTGACGAGTCGTGGTTTTGTCTCACCAGGGGTGATGGTCGGATTCGCGTTTATCGTCGAAGGAATGAGCATTACACTGAGGCCTGTACTCTGGAGCGGGATTGATTTGGAGGTGGAGGGTCCGTCATGTTCTGGGGCGGTGTGTCACAGCATCATCGTACTGAGCTTGTTGTCATTGCAGGCAATCTCAACGCTGTGTGTTACAGGGAAGACATCCTCCTCCCTCATGTGGTACCCTTCGTGCAGGCTCATCCTGACATGACCCTCCAGCATGACAATGCCACCAGCCATACTGCTCGTTCTGTGTGTGATTTCTTGCAAGACAGGAATGTCAGTGTCCTGCCATGGCCCGCGAAGAGCCCGGCTCTCAATCGCATTGAACACGTCTGGGACCTGTTGGATCGGAGGGTGGGGACTAGGGCCTTTCCCCAAGAAATGTCCAGGAACTTGCAGGTGCCTTGGTGGAAGAGTGGGGTAACGTCTCACAGCAAGAACTGGCAAATCTGTTGCAGTTCATGAGGAGATGCACTGCAGTACTTAATGCAGCTGTTGGCCACATCAGACTGTTACTTTTTTGACCCCCCCTTTGTTCAGGGACACATTATTCCATTTCTGTTAGTCACATGTCTGTGGAACTTGTTCAGTTTAAGTATCAGTTGTTGAATCTTGTTATGTTCATACAAATATTTACACATGTTAA
The DNA here is from genome assembly GCF_045679555.1 of Salvelinus alpinus. Lineage (NCBI taxonomy): Eukaryota > Metazoa > Chordata > Actinopteri > Salmoniformes > Salmonidae > Salvelinus > Salvelinus alpinus. Next base: position 33,711,456 of record NC_092105.1, read on the forward strand.
GTGTGCTGAAAATAAACACAGTTGACAGTGAGTGGACGTTTCTTTTTTTGCTGAGTTTAGTATGTGGTATGTACAAATGTCATGTCAAAGAAATGGGGAGAGATCTCCCTAGTGGACACTCACGCTACTGCAGGCCAGGTGGAGGGCTGTGTTGCCATTCTGGTCGACCAAACCCAGGCTGGCGTTGGCACTGGTAAACAGCACCTCTACAGCACCCACTCCTCCCTTCTCTGCAGCCATCATCAGCGCACTGCGCCCTGATTGATCCACAGCATCCACAGGTGCATCATGGGACAGAAGCAGCTGGACACAGTCCACATGACCAGAGAACGCTGCAGCATGGAGTGGAGTCCTGAGAGAGAAAGGGGAGGATGTGGGAGGAGAGGAAAGCAGGAGGAAGAGAACACAGAAGTTTAGAGATTGAGGCTGTGTTAGATACAGCTCCATCTGATCCAGGGCAACTCCAATATGTATCTGAATCGGATGTGTGACGACCAGTGGTGTAAAGTACTTAAGTACAAATACTTTAAAGTATTACTTTAGTAGTTTTTGGTGTATCTGTACTTTACTATTTATATTTTTTACAGCTTTTACTCCACTACATTCCTAAAGAAAATAATGTACTTTTTATACCATACATTTTCCCCTGACACACAAAAATGTACTCGTTACATTTTGAATGCTTAAGAGGACAGTAAAATGGTCCAATTGACGCACTTATCAAGTTAACATCCCTGGTTATCCCTACTGTCTCTTATCTGGCAGATTGACTAAACACACATGCTTCATTTGTAAATTATGTCTGAGTGTTGGATCGTGCCCCTGGCAATCTGTAAATAAAAAAACAAACAAGAAAATGATGCGGTCTGGTTTGCTTAATATAAGGAATTTTAAATTACTTATACTTTTACTTTTGATACTTAAGTATATTTAAAACCAAATACTTTTAGACTTTTCCTCAAGTAGAATTTTAATGGGTGACTCACTTTTCTGTTAAGATATCTTTCTTTACTTTTACTCAAGTATGACAATTGGGTACTTTTTCTACCACTGGTGACGACCTACCTATTCTTAGCATCCTTACAGCTGGCGATGTCTGATCCCATGGCCTCCAGCAGTAGTGCGGCACAGGATTCATGATCATTCACCCTGGGAAGATAAACACAGAATGTAAACACTGTTGTCCATGAGGCAAAACACAGTCAACACTGACATCTATGGGCAATACTGTGCAATTTGTACATGTATGTGAAGACTTACACAGCACAGTGCAGGGGAGTGAAGGGGTTCCCATCGATACAGCGACAACCTTTCTGCTCCAGCAGTACCTCCACACAGCCCTCGTGACCTGGACACACATACAAAAGATTACTAGAACATGCCAACTTAAAATGTATTTCACATCAAATATACAAGTAGAAATAAAATCCTAAGGCACACTGATTGGAGATTGACAAAAAATTAATGGTTTGAGGCAGGCCTGCAGTAGGTAGCTCTAGTGACTGACCATAGTAGCAGGCCCAATGTAGTAGGTAGGTCTAGTGACTGACCATAGTAGCAGGCCCAATGTAGTAGGTAGGTCTAGTGACTGACCATAGTAGCAGGCCCAGTGCAGGGGGGTGTACCCCTGGTGGTCTCGGAGGCGGGGCGTGGGCGGTTCTGAAAAAGCGATACTCAGCAGCTCAGCAAGCCAGGATGCGTGGCCCCTCGCTGCAGCCAGATGGAGGGCTGTTCGGCCCCTGGAGTCCCCCAGCAACACAGAGGCCTCCTGCTCCAACAGACACTGGACACACTCCTCCTGACCACACAGCAGCTGGGAGAGGAGGAGGAAGAAAGAGAGGACAAAATGGGAACGAGACAGAGATCACCTTTAAACTTTTCGACTGGACAAAGAGATCATGTAATGTTACAAGCTACCCAGAATTCAGTACAATCACACACACTCACCCCAAGGTGCAGGGCGGTCAGGCCATGGCTGTCTGCTGTGTCTACAGCAGCCTCTCTCTCCAGCAGCAGAGACACAGCGTCCACATGTCCCCCTGCCACCGCCAGCATCAGAGGAGTCCTGACAGGAACAGAGAGGGGACAGTCAGAGTAGGACAAACAGATCGGTAGACACACACACAATCCCAAATCAAAGCCCATGTACTAGTATTGTAGGTTCGGTGGAATTTTCATCATATTACTTCCATCCATCCAATCAGATCTGAAAGGATTAGATGAGTATAAGCAATACAGCCCAAATTTTACCTCGCTTATCAGAGAGAAAGGTGAGAGCAAGATATTACCATATAACGTATACCTATCCAGTCCCTTTATAACTATACTAAATAAAAATATATAAACGCAACATGCAACAATTTCAAAGATTTTACTGAGTTACAGTTCACATAAGGAAATCAGTCAATTGAAATGAATTCATTAGGCCCAAATCTATGGACTTAACATGACTGGGAATACAGACATGCATCTGTTGGTCACAGATACCTTAAAAAAAAGGTAGGGGCGTGGATCAGAAAACCAGTCAGTATCTGATGTGACCACCATTTGCCTCATGCAGCACGACATCTTCGCATAGATTTCATCAGGCTGTTGATTGTGGAATGTTGTCCCACTCCTCTTAAATGGCTATGCGAAGTTGCTAGATATTCGCGGGAACTGGAACACGCTGTTGTGCACGTCGATCCAGGGCATCCCAAACATGCTCAATGGGTGACATGAATGGTGAGTATGCTGTTCATTCAAGAACTGGGACATTTTCAGCTTCCAAGAATTGTGTACAGATCCTTGTGACATGGGGCCATGCATTATCATGCTGAAACATGAAGTGATGGCGGAGGATTAATGGCACGACAATGGATCTCAGAATCTCGTCATGGTATCGCTGTGCATTCGAATTGCCATCGATAAAATGCAATTGTGTTAGTTGTCCGTAGCTTATTCCTGCCCATACCATAACCCCACTGCCACCATGGGGCACTCTGTTCACAACGTTGACATCAGCAAGCCGCTCGCCCACACGATGCCGTACACGCTGTCTGCCATCTGCCCAGTACAGTTGAAATTGGGATTCATCCATGAAGAGCTTGTCCAGTGTGCCAGTGGACATCGAAGACCCTGGTGAGGACATCGAGCACGCAGATGAGCTTTACTGAGACATTTCTGACAGTTTGTGCAGAAATCCTTTGGTTATGCAAACCCAGTCTCATCAGCTGTCCCAGTGGCTGGTCTCAAATGATCCCGCAGGTGAAGAAGCCGGATCTGGCAGTCCTGGGCTGGCGTGGTTACACGTGGTTGGATGTACTGCCAAATTCTCTAAAACGAAGTTGGATGCAGCTTATGGCAGAGAAATGAACATTCAATTCTCTGGCAATAGTTCTGGTGGACATTCCTGCAGTCAGCATGCCAATTACACACTCCCTCAAAACTTGAGACATCTGTGGCCTTTTGTTGTGTTTCAAAACAGCACATTTTAGAATGTCCTTTTATTGTCCCCAGCACAAGGTGCACCTGTGTAATAATCATGCTGTCTAATCAGCTTCTTGATATGCCACAACTGTGAATGACAGGTGTGGCAAAGAAGAAATGCTCACTAACAATGATGTAAACAAATTTGTGCACAAAATTTTTGAGAAATAAGCTTTGTGTGTATGGAACATTTCTGGGATGTTTAATTTCAGCTGATGAAACATGGGACCAACACTTCAGAAGTAGTATTAATATTTTTGTTCAGTGTACATGAATGGTCAACATATTTCTAAAACCAATCCAATAGATGTACAATAGCTGGATAGAGGAATGGAATGGTCAACTCACTGTCCCCGAGAGTCTGCAGCATCCACCAGGTCTGCACTGTCTTGGTCGTCCAGCAGGAGGCGTACACACGAAGTATGGCCATTCATCACTAAGGACAGAGAGGAGAGAGAGAGAGCGAGAAAGTCAGACAGAGGAAACTGAGTACAGATCTAGTGCACACGGACCTGTGGAGGCTGCTGAGGGGAGAACGGATCATAATAACGTCCAGAATGGAGCAGCAAATGGAATGGCATCAAACACCTGGAAACCATGTGTCTGATGTATTTGATACCATTCCACTCCAGCTCCAGTCATTACCACATGCCTATCCTCCCAAATATAGGTGCCACCAACCTCCTGTGACACGGACCACAAAAAAAAGAGTATTTCAAATTCTCACAAACACGCACACACTGGTCTCCATTACCTGCTAGGTGTACAGGGGTGCGTCCCCTGTTGGTGTCTGTGGTGCGTGGCGAGGCCCCCTGGCTGAGGAGGGTGTGGACACAGTCAGTGTGGCCCCTGAGGGCCGCTAGGGCCAGAGGAGTACGACCAGCCTCGTCCCCCTGGTCCACTTCCCTCTCCCCCTGCAGCAACACCTCCAGAGCCTGGGCATGGCCGTGGTACGCCTGTGGGATGGGGAGACACAGACTGATTACACACATGCCAGCTGTTGGCTTTTAAAGACACAGTCCTTGCGATGTATACTCTGTGGTAATGTGTGTATGGCTGTATGTAAGTGATAACGCCAGTTATCCAATTTTTCCTGACCATGTGCCCTGACCAAATAACTAGTCTTTCTCCTGCTCAGGTCAAAAGACCAGGAAGAAAACCCCCATTATAATGCATGGCTAGAGTGGATATGTGATAATGTATGCCTGCGTATGATACTGACTCACAGCGAGGTGCAGGGGGCTCCTGGCACTCAGAGATTCTGTGTCCTCCTGGTGACTCTCGTCTCGGTCCAACAGCTGAAACCACAACCACAGACTACACAGTTCACATCAAAACAAATAATTTGAATTCGGTAAGTGGTATTTGTGAGCTGTGTGTATTGGCGATATCTTGTGAGACTGTAGTTGAAGCTCTACACACAGATTGCATTATCTAGCAGATGGGGCAAATGACAAGAGCCATCTCTAGATTATATAACCCCCCAAAAATAGATTTTCTTCATGTGTGGCTGTACACGCGCAGATGATTTTGCATAAGCGTGTGTGTGTGTGTGTACTCACCAGCTCCAGACAGTGTCTGTGGCCATAGGCTGCAGCATAGTGGACAGGACTATAACCCTGCTTATCTTTCAGAGAGGCAGTAGCACCACTTTGCAACAGGAACTCCAGACATCTAGTACAAAAAGACACAATATCGTCAGACGCACACACAACAATAAAAGGTTACTTCAAAAGTTAACAAAGCCTCAGACTGGGAGGTGATATGCGGGAGAGAGAGAGTCAGACATGTTCAACAGACATATGCAAAAGCTATTCAAACAAGCTGAGAGACAATGACAGAAGGTATTGTCTGTCTGAACTGGTCTGTGTACACGAAGTAGAGAAAGAGAGAGAGAGGGTCATTCTACAACACTTAGAACCAGAGGCACGGTTTGCACTGAGTCATAGTCTGTGCTGACTGACTACCTGGATGCTCAGATAGAGGGAGTAATACTCCTAGAAATAAAATAGTATACTCACAGTGCAGCCTCCTTCTCCTTCTCTGCCTGGACCCCTTCACTCTCTGGCTCCAGAGCCTGACGTCGCCTTCACAAGACACACACAGCAGAAAAATATTAAGACATTCTCAATATACCATTTTTTCTGACAATAGCTTATGCAAAAATAAAACCTATGGGAAAAGTGGGGTTTAGATGGACCCTCCATCTATTATTCAGGGTTCGTATTCAGGGTCATCTAGCGTTTACAGCTGTGCTAGTCTGAATGTCCTGGTATTAGACTACTCAGGGGTGTGAACACTGGACAGACTATGCAGCAGACTTGGGATGGACATTTGAAATGACTTCACTATTCGAATAATATCATGACATTTCTTTGGATATCCAGATAGTTTTTTTACTGGTATTCTCTGGTAGTTTTCAGCTAACAACAGAGCAACAGAGATGTCTGATGTTCACCGTGATAGAGTCCGTTCCAAAAACGTTCTGCATTGATCTGTGTCAGGTATTGTGAAATCTCTGTTAGATGTGTGCCTGTTATCACTAGGCTATTTGAAGTGGGGAAAATACAATAGGCTACAGTTGTCAGGGCTGACTGGAGGGTGAAATGCACTGGATGCCTTTTCATGTAAAGCGCAACACGAGAGAAAATTAACTTGAAAATAAAACAATTACTTTGTGCGTCCTCAGAACTGTAGGCTGTTGACAGTGCTAACTATAAAAATAAAAATGTATAATCACACGTGATCGAATACTAACGTCCGTTCGGATATTCGAATAACTGTGCCCATCCCGAGTACGTACAGACACCTAGGTAGTTTATAGTTAGTCATCTTTAATGAATCTCTCAAGCATCCACGTGTGTTTGTATCTTCCTGATAACCAATGAGGGGACTCTCAGCGCATCGAGCGTCTCAATTAGAACCATGTTCTATTTAGCACTTGGCTACGCAGACGCTCGTTCACATGAGCGAGAGGTGTGGGTGAAATTATTGAATAACAAGTAAGTGTACATTTATTTTGCAACGCTCGTGCACGCATCGTGGCAGGTGAGGTGTGCATGTAAGGCAAATGTTCACTTAGTCATGCATTGCTGTAAATGGGAGACTAAGTGGGAATTTAACTCTCATGCGGAAGTTAGGATTCGTCACTAAGTCTGGTCAGGGAGTTTCACCTCCTGTCCAGGTCGGAGGCAGCTGCGTAGTGCAGGGCAGAGCGCCCCCACTGGTCAGTGGCATTAATGCAGGTCCCACACGACACCAGGGTCTCCAGGCACTGATAGTGACGACTGGCAGCCGCATAGTGGAGAGGGGTCCTGGAGAGAGAGAGAGAGACACACACAGGAGGACAGTGTTAAATGCCTGCACATTGATTTGAGTCACACTTTAGAGATCTAAAAAGGTTGAAGAGAGTTAACTAAAGTGTTGAGTCAGAGGACTGAGTGGCTATGACCACACAAACACACCTACACAGGAACTGGAGAGGAACTGACAGAAAAAGACCACAAACGGATGCAGCCACCACTCTAAGCTCTGTTCTCTTTCTCCATGATCTCCTTTCAGCAGGGTCCTCAGTTCAGTAAGAACCAGCTTTCAACAACTGTCATCCATACACACCAATTCACTGTCCCCACTAAGGCCCTGTTCATCTGCCCCTTCTTCAGACCTCCCCCACCCTTCTACCTGCCCTCTAAGAGAACTCACCTGCCACACTTGTCCCTCCGGTTATGGTCCCCACCGCTGCTCAGAAGCAATTTCACACACTCAACATTACTGCAGAACGAGACAGAGGGAGAGGAGAAGACATTTTATAATCATGACAAATTCTGTTTTGAAGAGTACAGTGACATGAAGCAAAATGTACAGACACAAACACCTGATGAAGCCCTTCTGACAGAAATGTTGAAATAATGTACAGGAGCATACACAATAGTGTGCAGGTATTTATCTTACTCAGACACACACACAGAGAGAGAGAGAGACTCACCCCCCAGCGGCGGCAGCGTGTAGACAGGTCCTCCCCAGTGCGTCTGGGGTGTGGATCTGGAAGCCTGCAGACAGGGCCGAGGACGAGGGGTCGTTACTGAGGGGACACATTATGCCATACCTCCTTCCTACAGGTGGTGATGTACACAGAGAGAGAGGCAACATACAGCCACATAGCAGGGAAGACAGACAGAGGAAGAAAATGGGAGAGACACAAGGGACAGGGAGGTGGAGAAAGAGACGGCTGTTAACGCAGGAAAACACACAGGATTACAAGGTGAGGTAAGGTGAGAGACAGGCAGGCTAGAAAACACACATGCTGAGATATAGTCTAATACTCTGACTTCTACACGTACTTCTACTCTGAAAGCACACAAAACAGAGAAAGAGAGAAAGACTGTAGGCAGGGGAAGCATGCTATAAGTTAAGGAGTGTTCGTGCAGAGTTCTATTTGCATCCCCATCACACTGTCACACTTTGGTCCTGCCTAGAATCGGAGTATGCTGGGTCAAACCATTCTAGTCAATTAAGGGGGAGGGGGGTTAACAGCTATGGATACTGAAGGCTATGAATATTGCCCTTAAAACCACCCCTCTAACCCTGTGGTTCAAGCCGGCTGTCTCCTCAGCACAAATAAAACTGTGCAGCTGCACAGAGTGCTCCAGCTCATGTAAATCACTCAACATCAAAGGCCTTTGTTGTTTTCCTACAGTAGAGGCCTCAGAGCCCTCACAGAGCTCAATTTCCTCCTACCGTATGGGTCTGACCCCACAGTCAAATGAAACTGCACAGCTCCTTTCAAACAGAGCCTGAGACTTCCAGACTGGAGCCAAAATTGTCTCTAGATAAAGGTTTGCCAGTATCTATCAAACAATCAGGCCTCTTATTGCAAGAGGAGCACTGGCTTAGCCAAATTCTTGTCTGCAAGGAGAGAAACCGCTAGAAATGCCTGATCAGACCATCTCTGTATGCTGGCTCAATGCCTGATCAGACAATCTCTGTATGCTGGCTCAATGCCTGATCAGACAATCTCTGTATGCTGGCCCAATGCCTGATCAGACCATCTCTGTATGCTGGCCCAATGCCTGATCAGACCATCTCTGTATGCTGGCCCAATGCCTGATCAGACCATCTCTGTATGCTGGCCCAATGCCTGATCAGACCATCTCTGTATGCTGGCTCAATGCCTGATCAGACCATCTCTGTATGCTGGCCCAATGCCTGATCAGACCATCTCTGTATGCTGGCCCAATGCCTGCCTGTGTTTGTATGCCCATTGCCTTGTATTGCTGTTAGAGGAACAATGTGACTTCAATCTGACCCAGGCTGAATAGTTCCCCCTGTAGAGGAATTCAGGACTGGAAAGCAGCAGTAAGACATTCCTGTTCTTCGTCCAAGGAAGAGGGTAAAACAGGGTACACACAGCCAATGCTTTGTGCCGGTGCTGGTAGGTTACCTGAGGAGAGCAGCTTCCGGCAGCAGTCTGAGTGGGCGTTCATAGCAGCCAGGTGCAGAGGGAACATACCATGGACTCCTCGTCTGCAGAGAGACAGAGACAGAGAGCGAGACAGAGAGAGCGAGACAGAGAGAGCGAGACAGAGAGAGCGAGACAGAGAGAGCGAGACAGAGAGCAAGAGGAGGTCTTTACTATAAATACATGCTGTACTGCTATATATTACACCAAAACAAGTGAAAGAAAAGGGATCCAAGCATCCATTCCACACACACACCTTGTGCAGTCGGCTCCACTGGTGATGAGTGTGTTAATGAGGAGCTCGTGACCATAGCGAGCAGCGATGTGAAGAGGAGTGTTTCCATCCTTGTCCACACTGTCAATCTCCCCACCTACAGTACAGACAGCACAGTTTGGTTAATAAGGATACTTACAATAATACTACTTAACTCACACACACACACACACACACACACACACAGGTCTTACCATTCTGGATGAGTGTCTGGGAGCGAGTAAAGCGGCCGTGGACAGCTGTCATGTGGAGGGGGCTCTTCCCATCCCGACTCTGAGAGAAAAAATATGGGAGTGATACCAGCAGTGGAATAGACTGACATAAAGACTAACAGGAGAGTCAGTCACAGAAAGACCGATCCAGAGACAGTCATTAACCATCACCCGACAAATGGCAGTTGATAGAATAACCATGACGCAGTAAACTTGCCGACACACAATGCTATATTGTATGGTCCTCCTGCTACGACTTGGAAAAGCATGCACACTTTATTAGGCTACAGATTAAATAAATTGTGATGAACTTCACAGGGTGGTGAAAGTGCACGGTGATGAGCTTGATGCTGCTTTCCAATAAATATTGAGGGTCTTCATTTGTATGCTGGTGACATGATGATCGGTGCTTGGCTCCCAATTGACAAATAAAAATGATCCTGCTCTTAAACATAATCTCATCATGTACACTCTGCACTGTATCTACCAGCTGTTGGCTGGAGCGCATGTGCCAGTGGCCACATTTGCTGTTTATCACAGACATTTTGATAAGCGTCATAACCATTGATAGCGTTATAACCATTGATAGAGTTATAACCATTGATAGAGTTATAACCATTGATAGAGTTAAAAAGTCTGATAGAACTTCTGCTTTTTATTTGGTCAATGAACAGTTACACGACAAAGTGCTTTTTATGTGCACTACAAGAAGACAGTTTGATGGAAACACCACTGCTGGTAAAATCCCCATATTTTTGTGCGAATATTACAATACTCGCTTGAAAATCTTTCCACAAATTGATGGAAACATAGCTAGTCAGACCATCCATTCTCTCCAAGATAGAAACAGCGTCTATCCTCACCTGCACGTTAACGTCAGCCCCGTTGTTGACCAGGAACTCCAGACAGAGGGCTCCGTGGGTGGAGGCTGCAGCGAAGTGCAGGGGGGTGAAACCCTTGTTGTTGGGCTGGCTGACGTTAGCCCCGTAGTCTATCAGCTCACTGACCACAGCATCCTGACCGTTGAAACAGGCCAAGTGCAGAGCCGTGTTACCAAACGCATTGGCCTCATCTATCTGCAGTCACAGAGGAGCGGAGAGCAATTCAACATCCACATTATGTATGTATGTATGTATGTATGTATGTATGTGTGTGTGTCCATTTCCCCATACCTCCACGGCCAGGTTGAGCAGGTGTTTGACCACAGCGATCTGACCGTTAGAAGCGGCCGTGTGTAGAGAGGTGTAACCACGTTTATCCTTACAGCTGACCTCTGCCCCCTGGCTGACCAGCAGACACACTACATCCAGATGACCTGCAGGGGGCACACCACAGCACACTCACTGTACAGTTCTCCGTTTCAAAAACGAATATTACCATCATATGTTCAGCAACATGAGGAATCTTACAAGAAAGTAACCATTCAAAATCATAATGTTTCCATCAAATGTTCAGGGATATGAGAAATCTCACAAGAAAGCAACCAATGTTGTTTGGCTCTGTTTTCTGACTATTAGATGACTCATACATATAATTTCCGTTTCACGAATGAAGATATGAATGCCTGAGGCTGACTTGGTACAGAGAGGTACACTCTATAATGTCTATATGTCTCACCCATAAATGCTGCCCAGTGCAGGGCGCGGCCATCTTTCTTATCGAAGGCATTAATGTTGGCTCCCTTAGCCAGTAGCAGGTTAACCATCTGAAATGGAGAGGGGAAAAGATAGTGAGAGACAGAAAGAGAGTGGAAAGGAGGGAGAGGGGAGTGTGTGAGCGGTGTGTTTTTCAGTGGTGAGTCAGGTCTGTGTGTGTGTACCTCAGAGGGCCAAGAGTGGACGAGGCTCTTTATGTAAGCATTCTAAATACTTCAATCAGACTAGTGTTTAAGCAAAAACAGCAATTCAAATATGTGCCTGTGTGACTTTACTACCTACTATGATGCTTGTGTGGGACTGTTTTTTTCTGGACACAAAAATATTTTAATACAGTTGTTGTCACTCACTAGCCATTCCGAGGGCAAGATGGCACTATTACCACATTGCCTACACCTCTATCCATGTTTTTCAGATCTACAATGAACGAAAATATAAACGCAACATGTAAAGAGTTGGTCCCATGTTTCATGAGCTGAAATAAAAAATCCCCAAAAATTTCCATAAGCACAAAGAGCGTATTTCTCTCAAATTTTGGGTACAAATTTGTTTACATCCCTGTTAGTGAGCATTTCTCCTTTGCCAAGATAATCCATTCACCTGACAGGTGTGGCATATCAAGAAGCTGAATAAACAGCATGATCATTAACAGGTGCACCTTGTGCTGGAGACAATAAAAGGACATTCTAAAATGTGCAGTTTTGGCACACAACACAATGCCACAGATGTCTCAAGTTTTGAGGGAGCGTGCAATTGGCATGCTGACTGCAGGAATGTCCACCAAGGCTGTCGCCAAAGAATTTAATGTTAATAAGTCGCATCCAACGTCATTTTAGAGAATTTGGGAGTGGTCCAACCGCAGACAGCGTGTATGGCGTCGTGTGGGCGAGGGGTTTGCTGAAGTCAACGTTGTGAACAGAGTGCCCCATGGTGGCGGTGGAGTTATGGTATGGGCAGTCATAAACTACGGACAACGAACACAATTGCATTTTGTCGATGGCAATTTGAATGCACAGAGAAACCGTGATGAGATCCTGAGGGCAATTGTCCTGCCATTCATCCGCCTCCATCACCTCATGTTTCAACATGATAATGCACGGTCCCAAGTTGTAAGGGTCTGTGCACAATTCCTGGAAGCTCAAAATGTCCCTGTTCTTCCATGGCCTGCAAACTCACCAGACGTCACCCATTGAGCATGTTTGGGATGCTCTGGATCGTGTACGACAGCGTGTTCCAGTTCCCGTCAATATTCAGCAACTTTCGCACAGCCATTGACGAGGAGTGGGACAACATTCCACAAATCAACAGTCTCATTAACTCTATGTGAAGGAGATGTGTCGCGCTGCATGAGGCAAATGGTGGTCACACCAGATACTGACTGGTTTGCTGTTCCATTACCCTACCTTTTTTTAACCTATTTCTGACCAACAGATGCATCGGTATTCCCAGTCATGTGAAATCCATAGATTAGGGCCTAATAAATTAATTTCAAATGATTGATTTCCTTATATGAACTGTAACTCTGTAAAATCTTAGAAATTGTTGCATGTTGCATTTATATTTCTGTTCAGTATACATGGAGTGCCTAGGCCCTAGGTGATAGTCTCACTAGGGGTTGATTTCAGGAAGTGAAATGCATTTGTATGGCTGTACATAAGAGATGTAAAAAAATATATATATATCCCCCAGTCTGTAGTACCTCAGTGTGCCCGTTGAGGGCAGCGTGGTGCAGGGCGGTGCGCCCCCCGCGGTCCGATACATTGACGCTGCTCAGCAGGGGGATGATGACCTCAGCGCAGCGCAGGGCATTGTTGGCCGCGGCAACGTGAAGCGGCGTCTGCCAGTTCTTATCCCGCGCGTTCACATCAGCAGAGTGACGGATCAGCACGCGAACGGCCTCCTGTAGACCAGCGTGATAGAACAACATGACGTGTGAGGAGAGGAGAGACGGTACAATGTGTGTGTTCTGTAAGCAGCATAGAGAGACTAACATGTATACAGGAAATGCCTTTAAAACACGCAAACATTCAACAACTAGGCATTTAATAAACCTATGCATTCATTTATAGACATACGCCAAGATGCACTTATTCATAGTTCATACACAGGCACACACATTAGTGAGTCAGTCGATCCTAAGCTATCCTAGCCATGTTGAATTACCACTTTCACTCCAGGGGACTGACACAGAGTATTGTGTTGGCTGTGTTGATAAATTGATACGGCTCTGCTATCGGTCTGGATCTAGTTTTGATGCTGAATTTGCAGAGAGTGGTGGACAATGGTCAGACTGGTGACGGTAGTCGAGTGTCCTCTCCTCTCCACCACAGATCCTGCTGGGCAGCTTAGGCTTGGTTTAGCATCTTACCACCTGAGTCTCAGCATGGGGCCCTGAGAATGTGTCGCCATGCTGTTTGGCCTGTCACTGTATGTCATGAGAAATGTGTGTGTGTGTGTGTCAAGGCCACAGTACACTGAGTAGACTCCATGCAGTGTGTGTGTGTGTGTGTATCCACCAACCCACCTCACTACGGGATGCCACCGCGCGGTGGAGAGGGGTGAGCCACATGTTGTCTTTGGCGTTGACCCGCGCCCCTAGAGATGGAGACAGACAGAGAGAAATATAAAGAGAGGAAATTTAGCATTAGCAGGGAGGTAGGGAGGGAAAATTAAAGATTTTGGAGCCACATTCTCCAAACAATGTGACAAAAGATACTTTCTACTCCATACACTGTAACCATATCAATTCTTATTTTTTTGTTGCTCAGGCTGTAAAACAGGGGATATTGTGTGAGGGGAGAGAGAGAGAGGAGGAGATAGTGGAACGAAGTTGGTTTACCGGAGAGGATGAGAAGCTCAGTGATCTCAGCATCACCCAGGAAGGCTGCAGCATGGAGCGGGGTGCGCTTGTCTGCATCCTGATGAGAGTGGTAGGGAGGGAGAGGGGGAGATTTATTATTATTTATTATTATTTATATATATTTGATCTCTGTGTGTACAACATCCAGGAGCACTGGTACAATTTTTTGTTCTGTTTAAACCAACTGAAGTCAGACATTTTAGGCAGAGTTAGGCCAAAGAGCCCAACTCCATCTACAATGGCAAGGGAAACATTTCCAGAGCCCAACTCCATCTACAATGGCAAGGGAAACATTTCCAGAGCCCAACTCCATCTACAATGGCAAGGGAAACATTTCCAGAGCCCAACTCCATCTACAATGGCAAGGGAAACATTTCCAGAGCCCAACTCCATCTACAATGGCAAGGGAAACATTTCCAGAGCTCAACTCCATCTACAATGGCAAGGGAAACATTTCCAGAGCTCAACTCCATCTACAATGGCAAGGGAAACATTTCCAGAGCTCAACTCCATCTACAATGGCAAGGGAAACATTTCCAGAGCCCATGGGTATGACAGGTAGCTTGGAGTGGAGTTAGAATTAGCCGAGCACAGAAGAGGCTCTAACAGTTAATATATGCAATGAGCTAAGCTAATGGTTACTGCGCTGTGTCAAAATATCTATTGTCCTGGTGGCCACTGGCCATTTAGCACACAAAACAATGAATAAATGCATGTATGAATAAAAATAAAAGAATGTGGCTTGTTAAGGACAGGCATTATACCTGATGTGTTCTACCCCACTCGAATGGTTGCTTGAGACAGGCCCTTCACTCACTCACTGTTCTGTTCCTGTCTGATTTGTCTCCTTCCAGCTGGACTACAGGAAGAAGTACCAGGCCACCAAAAACAAGTGGATCTGGACTGTCGACAGACCTGACTTTGTCCACGCTGCCAAGGCCAACTTCCAGCAGAGTGATGTGAGTGATGCACTACAGACATTTGTTTGTTTGTTTGGATGTATTTTATTTCAAATCCAGCTGGCCCGGCACTCCACTGCCTCTCAAACAAAAAACACATCTAAAACTGGACACTGGCTAGGTTTCCATCAAAATTGGCAACATATTTTCATGCAAATATTCTAAAATACACATAAAAACAATATGTGCATTTTCCCATCAGAGATGTGTTTGCATCAAATTGACTTGTTGCAGATTAAAGGCTGTGTGTGGTGACGGAGTGCACATAAAATAACTTTTGCGGTTAAATTCCCATGTACCGGATAAAACATAAGAGGTAAATGGGTTTACATCGCATTTTCAACTCCACTGATGGTTTTGTCACAAAACATGTTGCGTTACAGGCTGACTACAACGCTCACGTCGCGTGCGCTCGCGTTGCAAAATAAATTTAGAAATCTATATTATTCAATTATTCCACCCACACTGCTCGCGCACGCCAACGAGCATCTGTGTTGCCAAGGGCTAAAATAGAAGTCAGTTCTATTTGTGAAGCAGATCCCGCTGCAAGTCCTGCCTCTCCCATCTCCTCATTGGTTTATAGAAGCAGGTACCCACGTGCCATCTCCTCATTGGTTATACCCACGTGGGTGACTGAAAGATGAACGAGGTCAGTGGCGGTAATGCACCTAATTTATGAAAGTTGCCAATTGCAATAAAGTCAAGAGAAGAAAAAGCCTGGAAGGAGGAGAGATGACTAGAAACGAATCGGTTGACCGTTTTATGTGTGAATTAATTGGTGGAGTAGAGGACCATACGCATCAGGTAAAATAACAACTCAATGTTTATATCCCAGGACAAATTAGCTAGCAACAGCAAGCTAGCTAAATAGGACAAATTAGCTAGCAAGTGCAAGCTAGCTAGCTAAATTGCCATAAATGTTTAATGCTTTTCGACCTGTCCCCAAATTAATATAATTGGTTCAGAGTCTGTTTTGATATTTTAACCTGCATGTCGTGATCGTGTTTGGTGTGGGGGGACAAAATACATTTATGCACGATGGCGCACGCGCGCAGCCGGTTTAGGTTCTGTGTTATACTGAATAGCGAATGTGCCCACTGTGGTCTTGGCACGTGCGCTCCTGCCAACAGCTGGCAGATACAGTGAGAGTATAGCCTACATGATGAGATTATTAACGACAAAAGAGCGAGAGTCATTTTATTTGTCAAACGGCAGCCAAGAATCGATCATCATGTCACCAGAATAAGACCCTCAATATTTATTGGAAAGAAGTATCAAGCTCATCACTGTGCACTTTCACCACCCTGTGAAGTTCGTCATAACTTATTTCATCTGTAGCTTAATAAACTGCAAGCTTTCCTGAGTCGTAGTGGGAGGACCACACAACATATTATCGCGTGACTCCAAGTTTACGTCAATATTATGATTATTACATTAATATTTGCGAATAAAAGCATTTTCACCGCCATTTCTCAACATAATTAATTTTACAGAAACAAAAAGATCACACGGTATCTAGCGTATTTTGTTTTGTTGACATTTGGAAAGTTTACCATGAAATTTGCTGTTTCCATCAGGCCGGTCCTGACATTTTTTATCCGACATGTATTTTAATCGCATAAAAAGGTTGGCAACCTGGTTACTGACAGTGTTCTCATTGTAGAGCCTCTGATAGCAGCCAACCGCCCATAGGAGACTAAATAACCGGACAGTATCCATGCTCCGTTTGCGTGCTCCGGAGCATGGAAGTACGGTGAATGTCTAGTGGTCTTACCAGAGCGTTGATGTCTTCCGATTTGTAGATAAGCATGCGTATCTCCTCAGGGTCTCCATTGAAGATGGCCTGAACCAGCGGAGGCTGAGTTGAAGAGAGAAAGAAGAAGGGGTCAGACTGAAGTCATTCACTAATCCTCCTCTATAGATCCAAGGTCGTTCACTGATCCTACTTAGCCTAATAAGAGAACAGTAGAGGAAACCTGTATTGCCCTCGTATGACATTCAAACATCAACACACGTGGATACATGTCCAAAACACAAGCAGGGCCAATGTACGTCTCCCCAAATACTGACCAGGTCTTTCTCCAATACGTGTCTAAACAGTGACCCTACAATAAATCTCAAGATATCAGATTTATCAGCTGTGAGTGTAAACAAGGGAAGAGGGGGAGTGGTCCTTCCCATGGTATGGAATTAGAGCACTGCCAACATCAAATCAAATTGTATTGGCACATACACATAAATTCAGCAAAAAAATAAACGTCCTCTCACTGTCAACTGTGTTAATTTTCAGCAAACTTAACATGTGTAAATATTTGTATGAACATAACAAGATTCAACAACTGAGACATAAACTGAACAAGTTCCACAGACATGTGACTAACAGAAATTTAATAATGTGTCCCTGAACAAAGGGGGGGGGGGGTCAAAATCAAAAGTAACAGTCAGTATCTGGTGTGGCCACCAGCTGCATTAAGTACTGCAGTGCATCTCCTCCTCGTGGACTGCACCAGATTTGCCAGTTCTTGCTGTGAGACGTTACCCCACTCTTCCACCAAGGCACCTGCAAGTTCCCGGACATTTCTGGGGGGGAATGGCCTTAGCCCTCACCCTCCGATCCAACAGGTCCCAGACGTGTTCAATGGGATTGAGATCCGGGCTCTTCGCTGGCCATGGCAGAACACTGACATTCCTGTCTTGCAAGAAATCACTCACAGAACGAGCAGTATGGCTGGTGGCATTGTCATGCTGGAGGGTCATGTCAGGATGAGCCTGCAGGAAGGGTACCACATGAGGGAGGATGTCTTCCCTGTAACGCACAGCGTTGAGATTGCCTGCAGTGACAAGCTCAGTCCGATGATGCACCACCCCAGACCATGATGGACCCTCCACCTCCAAGTTTATTTAGCAGATGTTACTACGGATGTAGCGAAATGCTTGGAAATGAGCAGCAGTGTGACGCTTCAATCTGTTTTAAAAAAGCTGGAGAATTGAGTGACTGAGTGAGACTCACTGTAGGCCTACATTTGGTATAGGCCTACAGTGGTGTAGTTAAGACTGTGGTGGGTTTTATAAGACAACTGTATGTAGTTATTTACAAAGAGGGATATAAAAGACCTCAAACTCAACAAGAGAACAGTACAGCAGCATGTAGAGGCCATTATCTTAGTCTAGTGAATGAGGTCACAGTGCCTCCTGCCTCTCTCTCCGCAACCTAAATTAAGGTCCCAGACGTCGCCGGCATGCAGGCACAAATGATCAGAGTGTCAATCAATACTTGGCCTTAGATCATCACACTCAGTCAGCTTTCTGAGAGACACAGTGGAAAGGGCTAACTGACTGGCCACGGCATGATGGGGACTGGCCACGGCATGATGGGGACTGGCCACGGCATGATGGGGACTGGCCACGGCATGATGGGGACTGGCCACGGCATGATGGGGACTGGCCACGGCATGATGGGGACTGGCCACGGCATGATGGGGACTGGCCACGGCATGATGGGGACTGGCCACGGCATGATGGGGACTGGCCACGGCATGATGGGGACTGGCCACGGCATGATGGGGACTGGCCACGGCATGATGGGGACTGGCCACGGCATATTGGGGACTGGCCACGGCATGATGGGGACTGGCCACGGCATGATGGGGACTGGCCACGGCATGATGGGGACTGGCCACGGCATGATGGGGACTGGCCACGGCATGATGGGGACTGGCCACGGCATGATGGGGACTGGCCACGGCATGATGGGGACTGGCCACGGCATGATGGGGACTGGCCACGGCATGATGGGGACTGGCCACGGCATGATGGGGACTGGCCAAGGCATGATGGGGACTTGCGATGTTCTAATACTTGTAGGCTGTAGAATAGATTCATTCCTTACACATCCATCCTTCAAGGAAGGCCCCAAAATGTTGAGATATCCCTACCTACCCCTCTCCTTTGAAAGTCACTAGTCACTGATCTGACCAGGTTTGATTGGTGAAAGCAATGTAGTAGAAACTCTGCCTTTCTTTTATCTGAGAACACACAGATTACGATTACCCTCAAGGAAGGGAGGAAAGAAGGGCGCCCAGTTTTTAAAGTATCCCTACAGGACCTTCCTAGCTCTAAGTCTTTGTGACAGACAAGGGGAGACATGGTTCAGAGGGCGAGACAGACTGGTTCCATATTGATGCTGTTTCTGGGTGCTGCAGAGCAGGCCCTCGTCATGTGATGATGACTGAGCGGGAAATTGTTTCCACAGCTTGTTAGTTACATACAACATAAAAGTTCATGAAGAGAGACAGGAAGAGGATTGAGTTGGAGCCCTGACTGACTGAGCCCTATGTACTACAGTCAGACCAGACCATGTTGCTGCATCTTGACTTGCTGTCCCTCCTCCACCTCACCGCCTGACTTCCTGTTAAACTCTGTCACCTTCTCAGAATCGACACGCAGAGAGGAAGCCTAGCTAACTCTGCATTTTCAGTTCCGCTTCTAGACCACACACACCCACACTAGCCTACTGATCCTATAATCTGCAAGGACCTGCACAGAAAATGTGTAGGCCTATATGAAACAGCAGGTAGAGAGACAGAGGCGGGCAGGCCACAGCGTAATACCCTACAGCCTCCCCACATCCCAGCTTTCCCATGGTGATCTAAACAACCACAGTGGCCACTCTGCCAGAGGAGTGTTTTATATGAATGGGGCTCTCCTCCTTATGGATTGATTTGGAACATTTTCCTGCCTTTTCTCACACCCCCACACCCATAATTCATTTCACTCTACTAAGACAGGAAATGCAACTAATAGCAGGATCTGTGTGGCCATGTGGGCGACACAAGTCCTTAAAGAGAATAGGCTTGATATGGTTCACAATCACACAAGAAGTTGAGGCAAAGAAGAGCTGTGCCTTTAAAACAGAGATGAGAGAGCACTTGGCAGCATGTTGCCTTATGTTTTGCTGTCTCTTTCAAGTACTCACACACACACACACACACACACACACACACAAACAGCTGGCATCACCTACTGGTCACAAAGCTGGTGTCTGTCACTTTTTGTAATTGCACTGGGGATTTGGAGGACAGTGCTACCAAGCGCTGGGGAGGGGAGGTCCTGGCTGAAAGCAAGCAGTCGTCCTGAATGAGGACATTCCCCAAACCACCACCCCTCCAGGCAAACCAAAAGCCTCTAACACTGAGCCCATTGTTGCCATGGCACAGCACACTACCCTCATCCTCCTCCTGACTCCAAGGGCCAACGAATGTTCTCAAAACTACCCCTTTGTCCAATAGGAGAGTGGCGTCTTCCTTGTCTACATTTAGAACAGCCGTAGGGCCAGCCTCTTAAATCAACTAGTCCTGTCTCAAAGAGTCCCAATGGAATCAAGAGCGGTCCCCGGCATTTGACAAAACAAATGGATGTTTCCCCTTCAATCTCTCTCCATCTCTCTCTCTATGTTGACCTCATCCTACACATACTTCTTGCATCTGATGAAAACTCTGTTTTCATTCTTTAATCTGCAAACAACACACATGCAATCTGGTTCGTCCATGCATGCGCACACTGACACACACACAAAAGCACTTTCTGGGCTTTTCTGCGATTGTTCTTCCATAACATAAGGATGGTGAATAATCAGAGCCGCATTGTAATTGGTGCCTGAGGGTACAGAACAGATCTGAATCTCCACTCCCACAGCACAGCTCCAAAATGAAACGCTGCTGATGCCGATGATGTCCCACGAAAAATGAATTGCAGAATGAAAACCATGCTGCGCACGACCGTGTTTCCCTTTCCTTCCCTCACTGTTGGCAGCGCCTCACAGAAAGAGAGAGGGAAAAGATAAGTCTGTCTGTGTGTGCGTCTGTTTATGACAGTAAACGCACATATATGGGTCGTGTAGGCGTTTCTCCTGTTAAGGAGATATTTCTATCTCAACACGGGAAGCCCTGCAGCATTCAAAACAAGAAGAGGGGGAGAAAAACATAATATCTCATGAGCACCCACACACAGATCTCCCACACACAGATCCCACACACACACAGATCTCCCACACACAGATCCCACACACACACAGATGCTCACACACACGTACACGCACATGCACACCCAGATGAACAACCCATGGGATCAAGTAAGAAGAAAAATGAAGAAAAGGGGAGGGGGATGATAAGACCCAATAACGTCCTGTCCCTTTCCTTTAACACAGAAGAGGGATTACACTGGACACAACACTCACTGGACAGTACACACACACAGCCGACAGAGCCATACACTTGTATAATCTCTCTGCAAACATACACATCCGTTGGCTGGTTCCATATGATTTCAACCACTTTTGGACTGCACAACCTTCCATACATGTTCGTCCATGGTAGAAGTGGTCAGAAAGTGATATTTTGGACCTGAATACCAGAACAATCAGGAGATAGAGGTGCTCAAAGTTGACTCATTATGCATACGGGCAATTCCATGTTAACGAAAGTCCAAATTGTCACTTTAAAATGTATACCAAACAAAAACCATTGATTTCAAAGTTTCACAAACCATAGAACTCTATGCAAAATTTCTACTTTTAACAATTTCAAAATTTTTACAGAAACACACCTTTAGGAAGAACTATGCAGATACTAAGTTCAGTAACAGAATACCACTGAGGGAGACTTTACTGTAATTCTGTTACCAAACTTTGCATCTGCACAGTTTAAGTAAATGTTTTACTGTGTAAATTGTTCAAAGTGGTCATTGAGCATAGAGTTGCATGGTTTGTTAAAGGCTCAGTACAGTCAAACACATGATTTCCTGTGTTGTATATACATTTCCACACTGAGGTTGGAATAATACTGTGAAAATTATTCTAAAACACTTTTAGTGTAAGAGCTGGCTGAAAAGTTTTGGTGGGATGGAGTTCTGGCCTTCCATGGTGACATCACCATGCGGTAAATTAGTTAAAAGACCAATAAGAAAGAGAATTCCAAACCTCTGCCAATATCAGCTAGTTTTCTGTTTTCCCCTCCCCACTCAGAACACATCCTATCTAAATTCTTGTTTGAGAAATTGCCCTTTGCTAAGAAGCTATTTTTTTTTAACCATTTTAATTTAAAACAATCACAGTAAGGTACTTAATTGTTACCCCAAAATTATTTGATTTGAGATCAAAACAGCTGCATTAGACCTTTAAACTTTGAAATCAGTGTTTTTTGTTTGACCTCTGTAGATGTTGTCATTATTATCCCCTTGACCCTGTCACTCAGCACCTCTAAAACCAAAACAGACCCTTACATGGTGAACAACCAATCAAATATGCCAGTGGTGCCAGAAACATTGCATTGTGGCCAATGGGTGTAAAAATATTGTATATGCTCCCATGCTCTGATGGTGAAGTTTGAAGTGACACAAGTAGGCAATTTTTCTCAACATCCTACTCTTCTTGCTGAATATAATTTAGGAGGAAGAAAGAAATGGGGAACTTGATTAGGCAAGCCCAAAATGCAGAACACAGTCTTTTGAAAAAAAATGGCGAGTTAAAAGTAGCCATAAAGAGAGTGTAGCAAGTATCAACTTGAGATAACTTGAAATATCATAAACAGGGGCAGACAGCAACATTATCATTAGAGACGATTAAGGAATTCACAGCTGAATTCCGATGGCGGTGATATAACCAGGGTACAGATTCTTAAGCAGAAGAGCAAGCAGGAAGTCAACCCGAATCCGTTGTCCTAATTTTAAAAAGGTGAGCGGAACAAAAAACTAAAGAAATACTACAAATGCATCTATAAAATGCGATAACACAGCGCGAGATGCCAAGCACACCTCGCTCGCGTAGCGGACCGCATCTGTTCCTTATAGGCACCAGAAAATCTATTTCCTCTCGCTTGCATGCGATGCATTAAGAATCATTTCTCAAATACGTTTCCAAAAACATTCTGCTTGCCCAGGACTTACTTAGGCATTTCTTTGTCAATAGAGTAGCCACAATAGTAATGCTTATAGACCATCTATGAAAAACGAAATCTAAATTATTAGTCGAATTGGCATAGCTACCTGCTCGACGAGTTTTAGAACAGCCATAATAATCTCGGTCAGCTTGGTCCGCACATCAACACACTCCCTCAAACATCAGATCATGCAATTTTCTTGGAACAATATTTCAGTTCGAAAAAATCAGTTTTTTCCTTTATCGCTCTTGTTTGATGCAGCAGTCAGGGAAGTAAATAATGTTAGTTTTCTCATGCAACGCAGATCCTCGGTCAGGGCCCGGGCTGTATCACGGCCCCATGGCCAGCTCCACTGACGCTATCTGCGGCGAAGGTGAGTCGAGGCAACCGCCGCCACAGTGCGCAGAAGAAGGAAAGCTTATCCGACTAATGTAAACAATCTGCATTTACTGCTTCTGCACTGAGGACTTTCTCTCTAAATCGCCATACACGCCCTTTCTCTCACTTTGCAGCTCCGGAAATATTCCTATGTACTGTATGTAAAACGGGTGAACAGAGATTGCACACAGGAAGTTCCAGCCTCTCGCTCTCTCCTCCACTCAGATGCAGAATTTGAGGAGAGTCATCGCTGATTGTCAGCAGCAACGCTCGGTAGATCTCTCCCTCTGCTCCCCTCCAGTGGCTAGAATAGGAAAAACAACTATTCTTAGTTATGGCAGAGATAGTTTTTATTTTATTATTTTTTATATTGAACCTTTATTTCACTAGGCAAGTCAGTTAAGAACAAATTCTTATTTTACAATGACAACCTACCCTAGCCAAACCCTCCCCTAACCCGGACAACGCTGGGCCAGTTGTGCACCACCCTATGGGACTCACAGCTGAATTCCAGCCGGTTGTGATTCAGCCCATGATCGAACCAAGGATCGAACCAGGGTCTGTAGTGACGCCTCTAGCACAGATGCAGTGCCTTAAACCGTTGCGCCACTAGGGAGCCTAAAATTGTAAATTGCTTTGGTAATGTTCAGTGGTCTACAGCTAGCTACACTACAGGTGAATTACCAAGAAAGAGTTACTTGGATCATCATGCTCTAGCGACTCCTTGTGGCGGGCCGGGTGCCTGCAGGCTGACTTTGTTCATCAGTTGAACAGTGTTTCCTCCAACACTTTGGTGCGGCTGGTTTCCGGGTGAAGCGAGCGGGTGTTAAGAAGCACGGTTTGTTGGGTCATGTTTCGGAGGATGCATGAATCGACCTTCGCCTCTCCGGAGCCCGTTGGGGAGGTGCAACGAGGAGACAAGATCATAATCACAAAATTGGGGAGAAAAAGGGAGGTCAAATTTACAAAATAAAATAAATAAAAAAGGGGTTCTTTGAAAAACCCTGTAAAAGGGTTCTTCTAAGAACTTATAGGGGTTCCCCCACAGTTTCAATTTGAAGAACCCCTAAAGGATACTCCAGGAACCTTTTATTTTTAAAGTGTAAGACCTCTATACCAGGCGCTGTCAGAGGAAGAGCCAACAAATGTTCAAAAAGACTCCAGCCACCCAAGCCACAAACTGTTCTCTCTGCTACCGCACGGCAAGCAGTACCAATGCACCAAGTCTGGAGCCAACAGGACCCTGAACAGCTTCAACCCCCAAGCCATAAGACTTCTAAACAAGACTGCTAAATACTGTAATCAAATGGCTACCCGGAATACCTGCACTGACCCTATGCACACTCACTGGACTCTATATATATATACACACACACACACACACGCTTGCAAAAGTATTCACCCCCCCCTTGGCATTTTTCTTATTTTGTTGTCTTACAACCTGTAATTAAAATAGTTTTGGGGTAGGGGTTGTATCATTTGACTTAACAATATCCCTACCACTTTGAAGATGCAAAATAGTTTTTATTGTGAAACAAACAATAACACAAAAAAGCTGAAAACTTGAGCGTGCATAACTATTCACCCCCCAAAGTCAATACTTTGTAGAGCCACCTTTTGTAGCAATTACAGCTGCAGGTCTCTTGGGGTATGTCTCTATAAGCTTGGTACATTTAGCCACTGAAATGTTTGCCCATTCTTCAAAGCAAAACTTCTCCAGCTCCTTCAAGTTGGATGGGTTCAGCTGGTGTACAGCAATCTTTAAGTCATACCACAGATTCTCAATTGGAATGAGGTCTGGGCTTTGACTAGGCCATTCCAAGACATTTAAATGTTTCCCCCTTAATCCACTCGAGTGTTGCTTTAGCAGTATGCTTAGGGCCATTGTCCTGCTGGAAGGTGAACCTCCGTCCCAGTCTCAAATCTCTTGAAGACTGAAACAGGTTTCCCTCAAGAATTTCCCTGTATTTA
Organism: Salvelinus alpinus; assembly: GCF_045679555.1. Taxonomy (NCBI): domain Eukaryota; kingdom Metazoa; phylum Chordata; class Actinopteri; order Salmoniformes; family Salmonidae; genus Salvelinus; species Salvelinus alpinus. The sequence continues at coordinate 33,736,625 of NC_092105.1, forward strand.
GCACCATCCAGCATTCCTTCAATTCTGACCAGTTTCCCAGTCCATGTGGGGATGAAAAACATCCCCACAGCATGATTCTGCCACCACCTTTCACTGTGGGGATGATGTTCTCAGGGTGATGAGAGGTGTTGGATTTGCGCCAGACATAGCGTTTTCCTTGATGGCCAAAAAGTAAAATGTTTGTCTCATCTGACCAGAGTACCTTCTTCCATATGTTTGGGGAGTCTCCCACATGCCTTTTGGCGAACACCAAACGTGTTTGCTTTTTTCTGGCCACTCTTCCGTAAAGCCCAGCTCTGTGGAGTGTACGGTGCTTTTTTCTGGCCACTCTTCCGTAAAGCCCAGCTCTGTGGAGTGTACGGCTTAAAGTGATCCTATGGACAGATACTACAATCTCCACTGTGGAGCTTTGCAGCTCCTTCGGGGTTATCTTTGGTGTCATTGTTGCCTCTTTGATTAATGCCCTCCTTGCCTGGTCTGTGAGTTTTGGTGGGCGGCCCTCTCTTGGCAGGTTTGTTGTGGTGCCAAATTATTTCCATTTTTTAACAATGCTGCATGAGGCAAATGGTGGTCACACCAGATACTGGCTGGTTTTCTGATCTACAGCCCTACATTTTTTAAAGGTATCTGTGACCAACAGATGCATATCTGTATTCCCAGTCTTTTGAAATCCATAGATTAGGGCCTAATGCATTTATTTCAATTGACTAATTTCCTTATAAACTGTAACTCAGTAAAATCTTTGAAATTGTTGCATGTTGCATTCATATTTTTGTTCAGTGTACAATACATAGCTACCTCAATTACCTCGTACACCTGCACATTGACTCGGTACTGGTACTCCCTGTATATAGCCATGTTATTTTTACTAGTTATTTTTATTCGTTTTTTTACTATATTTATTCCTCATGTCAATATTTCTATTTTTTATCTTTAACTCTGCATTGTTGAAAATGGATCCATAAGTAAGCATTTCACTGTTAGTCTACACCTGTTTTCTACAAAGCATGTGACAAATACAATTTGATTTAATATTATTATTTTTAACAAACAGGTTTATTTCTTATCATCAATTTGAAATGCTCTTGTCCTTATGCCTTAGTCTCTGTGTACAGTATCAACAGAGATGTTTACTGTTGCCTATCTCTCTCTCAACACACACACACCACCTTTTGTGCAGTCAGCAGGTAGGATACTGCATGTGTTCAGGAAGATGCACTGAGTCTATTGTGTTTTGGAGACCAAACAGGAAATGTCTCAGTCATTACCATACCTAGTTCTGGATTGATAGAGAATCAAATAACTCTTTATATGGTTACACGAGAATGGACATTTGGCACAGAACTATGGAGCACAAATGTAGCTTGTCCACTATAGTCTATTATTGTTGGGGTTACTGTTCTCTCCTGCATCTCTGATCTATTTCCTGTTGACAAAATCATAAAACCCACCTCCACCCCTAAACTATTAGCCAGCCAGCCACACCACATCAGTCACACCAACCAACGACTACACTAAACCCTTCAGGGAACATCTGACCTGGCAAAGGCCCCACTAGTACAAAGTTGTGACTAAATGTCCCCTCCCCCTGCCATGGTCACCAGAATGGCTGACTTTTGCCTTGAGGGAGAGAATCAAACTCTTCCTTCGTACATCTTCCTAATTTATGGTGCCATATCAAGTCGGATTCTCGAAAGCGAGCAAGATTCCCATTACTGATACACACTATTACTACTCGCTCCAGGGCCTCTTTCTCATCTCCCTCATCCCCCCTACCACCTCCCTACAATGGAAACCCTCCCCCACCACATATCTTTACACTTCAGCAGTATCCCCCCTTTCACCACTCTGCATAGAGACCCATGCATGCGCTGCCTTTGACCCAGTTTCCAGGCAGACTCAGACTCCACCAAGCTCATTGCTCACTCAGCTCTATGATATAGTCTGAGTCTCTTGAGGACAGTGTGTGTGTTGAGAGAGCTGAGCTCCTCTTATCAGGGCTGAATGGGAGACTGCCTGGGTGTCTGTCTGGGCGCTGGTTGCCCAGTTCAAGGACCACACTATGAAATGATCTCCATGAAGATTTGGAGCTCTTCCTTGGTGATAGGTTGACTATAGCCATGTTACAGCATGGGGACAGGGCTAGGTCCACTGCCTCGCTCCACTGGCCTTATGTACCACTGATCTATTATGAAGGATGGTGCCTTTGCACCTTCCTGCATGACATCATCAGACCTTTAGAGCTGTTCTGTTAAGATACATGAGTAAGTGTTGCTTCTGGCATAAACCTGAAGGTGTCCCACAAACATATAGGGCCTGTTTCCTGGACAGATTAAGCAGTCCTGAACTAAAAAGCATGGGTAATAGAAATTCTCAATTTAAAGTGCTTTTTAGTACAAACAAATAGTGTCAGCAGTCTTTACCTATAGGCCAATAGGGGCCTTGATTCTCTCCCACCCACTGACTGTAGCCCAAACACACACGTCCTTTCCCAGAATCCCCATATAGCCTTAGAGGCACGCAAGCATTCGTTTCCACGTCAAAACCACAGGGCTAGCTACCCAGAGCACTCCTTCACCTTGGTCTGTTATGTCTCAGCAGGATGACAGGACCTGATAAGGGAACAAAAGGCATTATAGAGGGTTGATGTTTCCCTTTACAAACATTTCTGAACAAACTGTAGCCTTTGTAATGTAATCTTGTGGTATTTCTGGGTGAAATATAGCTAATTTGGTATGGTCGATGTTCTACGCCAGCTTGTGTACATTTAACTGCAGTAAAAAACAATCATTCATCTAAGACTAGTAGTGCCTGTGGAACATGAGGTTGTGACATGACACAAGGTGGCAAAGGCGATCTGTGTGGAATTTGAATCTGGAGAATGCTGGTATGTTCTCACATATTCCACCAAGGAGTTCTTCTCCCTCCAAGGTTATGACCATAGGCATAGGGAAAGTACCAGAGGGAAAGGAAGATTGTACTTTTCATAGACCGCTTTCCATATTATTACTCCTATGAGTAGTCATGTCTCATGCTTTACTTTGACCAACTCAAAATAAAGCAGAGGTTTTATTTTATACACAAACGTTTATTCAGTCAAATAAAGCAACATTCTGATAAGAACAGGGGGGTGATCACTGATAGGCGAGCAAAGCATTGAGAAGGAACGGTCAAGGCCGGTAAAAAGAAACCATGACAATATTTTAAAGAGTTTCACTCACTGAGTTGCTTTTCCATTCCATAACAAGGCTAACTTAGAGCCTGCACTTCACTGTCTGTCATTCCTTATGGAAATGATTATAAAAGGAGAAATAAAACAAAACATACAAGCTCTAAGAAGTTGTTCCGTTTTATACACTATTTCCCTATCATACACAGTTTTTATTGTATTAAAAATGAATCTCAGGCCACAGCCACTGTGGCTGTGTTGGATACAACCACTACAAAGACAGAGGAGATAAATAATATAAAAAAATGGACCAAGTCCTATACACCAAGAGAGATAGGACAAAGAGTGAACAGAGAGAAAGAGAAGAGGGAGAGAAATCGTCAGTGAGAGAGCAGAATCACAGGAAGTACTCCAGCTCATAGCGGAGGTAAGGGTTCTTCTCATCGTTGTAGACGTGTGGGTAATGAGCAATGAGAGCATCCTGGGAGCCGATGTAGATAGAGTTGTAGATCTTCCAGTAGACGTCTCGCACCTTCCTGGCTGGATGGAACAGACCCTGGGGAGAGGAGACTGTGTTAGAGAGCATCATCAACTCAATGGCTGTGCTACTATATTTTCATTACGTTTGTTATTTTTACTAAATATCCACAGCAGTTCTTTCATGGACGTCATAAAGGGTAGGTTTCGGTTGATAGTAATATAAGTTATCACATTTACATCCCTTTCTGGACATTTAATGTTGATTCAACACCGGGTTATTCTGGAACTAGCTTAGACATACATATATAGTAGTCTGCTACCTGTGTCAAAGCAAGGAGAACATTGATGTAGGTCAGGGGTGGGCAAACCTTGTGGCTTGCAGGCCACATCTGGATTTCGAAAGTCGGATGTCCACAGATTTTTTAGGGACCGGCCATTTAAATTTGGCCGGCCGGATGCGGCCCACGGGCCATAGTTCGCCCACCCTTGATGAAGGCAGTAGTGAAAGTAGTTACCTGTAGGCAATACTGCAGCATGCGGCAGGGGCCGATGGCCACCCTGAGGCCTTCCAAGGCCCCCATCACAGCCTGGATGACATGGGGCGACGTCTCAAACACGTTGGGCCACACATAGTTGAGCAGGTGGTTGAGAGAGTCTTCACAGCCGAAGCCGTAGACGCCCAGGGACATGTGCTGCACCACGGCACTGGCTGTCTGTCTGTGGACCAAGTCTCTGTAAGGAGAGAAAGTGGGGAGACAGGGTTAACATGGGTCCAATCAAAAGGTGGAAAGGGCCTTCAGGAAGTATTCAGACCCCTTCACCTTTTCAAAATGTTGTTACATTACAGCCTTATTATAAATTGGATTAAATAAATGTTTTGTCAGCAATCTCTACACACCACCCCATAATGACGAAGCGAAAATGGTTTTAGAAATGTTAGCAAATGTATTAAAAAAACAAATACCTTTAGATAAGTATTCAGACCCTTTGCTATGAGACTCGAAATTGAGCTCAGGTGCATCCTGTTTCCATTGATCATCCTTGACATGTTTCTACAACTTGATTGGAGTCCACCTGTGGTAAATTCAATTGATTGGACATGATTTGGAATGGGACCCACCTGTCTATATAAGGTCCCACAGTTGACAGTGCATGTCAGAGCAAAAGCCAAGCCATGAGGTCGACGGAATTGTCCATAGCGCTCAGAGACAGGATTTTGTCGAGGCACAGATCTGGGGAAGGGTACCAAAGGTCCCTAAAAACACAGTGGCCTCCATCATTCTTAAATGGAAGAAGTTTGGAACCACCAAGACACTTCCTAGAGCTGGCCACCCGGCCAAACTGAGCAATCGGGGGAGAAGGGCCTTAGTCAGGGAGGTGACCAAGAACCCGATGGTCACTGACAGAGCTCTAAAGTTCCTCTGTGGAGATGGGAGAACCTTCCAGAAGGACAACCATCTCTGGTGCACTCCCACTCATCAGGCCTTTATGGTAGACTGGCCAGACAGAGGCCACTCCTCGGTAAAAGGCACATGACAACCTGCTTGGAGTTTGCCAAAAGGCACCTAAAGATGAGAAACAAGATTCTCTGGTCTGATGAAACCAAGTTTGAACTCTTTGGCCTGACTGCAAAGCGTCACGTCTGGAAGAAACCTGGCACCATCCCTACGATGAAGCATGGTGGTGGCAGCATCATCATCATGCTGTGGGGATGTTTTTCAGCAGCTGGGACTGGGAGACTAGTCAGGATCGAGGGAAAGATGAATGGAGCAAAGTACAGAGATCCTTGATGAAAACCTGCTCCAGAGCACTTAGGACCACACAGCCAAGACAATGCAGGAGTGACTTCGGGGACAAGTCTCTAATTGTCCTTGAGTGGCCCAGCCAGAACCCAGACTTGAACCTGATCGAACATCTCTGGAGAGACCTGAAAATAGCTGTGCAGCAACGCTCCCGATCCAACCTGACAGAGCTTGAGAGGATCTACAGAGAGTAATCTGAGAAACTCACCAAATACAGGTGTGCCATGCTTGTAGTGTCATACCCAAGAAGACTCGAGGCTGTAATCACTGCCAAAGGTGCTTCAACAAAGTACTGAGTAAAGGGTCTGAATACTTATGAAATGGGATATTTCCGTTTTTTAAATATTTTTTATTAGTTAGCAAAAATGTCTAAACTTGTTTTTGCTTTGTCATTATGAGGTATTGTGTGTAGATTGAGGGGGGGAAACGATTTAATCAATTTTGGAATAAGGCTGTAACATAACAACATGTGGAAAGTGGGGTCTGAAAACTTTCCAAATGCACTGTATATTCTAAGACTGAGGGTGAAATCCTCATTGACAATGAATTACATTTTACTTTGTAACCAACGGATGCAGGGTGAGAACAGAAGTGAAATGATGTCACATCTGCCAGTTCTCATGTTGGTGTCCATCTAGCGAAGTACTAGCCCTGATCTGACCACTGATAGGTCGAACAGGCGAGAATGATTCGCAGGCATAATACCACCAAGTCAACTGCCTGCCAACACTGTTGACATACAGGGCTGAAGCTCATGGCTAGTTGTTAAATGTACTGCTTGTAGATATAATGATTAGGAGGGAAATGTTATGTTTATCTGGGTAGTGAAGGAGTTCATTGAGTTACTAGAACTTAAGCCATAACATCACAATGCAGTCCTTTCACCTGTCCATCAGTGCATCCTCCAGCAGGGGCGTGACAGCGTAAATGTAGTCCTTGCCCATCTCCCCAATGTACTCAAACAGGAAGGAGAGGGACTTGAGCACGCCGTTCTGCACGTTGAGCTCTGGCACGCGGTACTCATTCATGAGCGCGGGGAGCACGGTGAAGGGAGAACAGGTCTCAGCCACGATGGCGATGGCTACGGTGGTACATACTCTGTTCTGACGCTCCTGAACCTTCAGGTTGTTTAGTAGTGTGGCCAGCACGTCATGGGGTCTGGAGGGGGAGAGAGGGGTCAGGAGGTCACCCACATGCTAAATCAGTGCACATTAAAAACCACAACAGCAAAAAGGAATATGACCAAGCACAATTGAAAATGCTCACATTTGGGAGGGGAAAACATTCAATTGAACACAACGTCCTTGAGCAGACATTTAATTTCCAAACAAAATCCCTAATAGATGAAACTGTGAGGATGGTATGGGCATGAATTAGCCAGAGACTGGAGCACTCACCCGATAGCCTTGGCGATGTATCCAAAGGTGTTGACAGTGGCTCTGCGGATGGCCTTCTTGTGGGCCTTCAGGAGCTCCAGCAGCTCAAAACAGATCCGCATCCATTCCCTGGCCGACACGTACTCGGCACCCCTACACAGACAGAGCAGGGTAGGAGTTAGAACATGGTTGATGAAACATCTACTAGTATATCAATTTCTGCACATATGAGTAGGCGTCAGAGGCTTTCTCAATTCATCTTTCCTCCTTTCCCAGAGGGAACTCGGACCTTCTCCAATACGGTTGAGAAGGAGGAGACAGGATGTCGAGGAAAGTCGAATTGAGAGTCAAAGACTGAAATATGCAAGGCCATCACCACACACATACCTGTCAGCAATCCTGCCCACCAGGTCAATACAGTTCTCCTGCACCTTCTCATGTCTGTTCTTCAAGATTGGCGTCAGGCGCGGCAGCAGGTCTTTGATTGGTGGAGTCATCTTATGCATGCCTATGAATGACAGGAAAGACAACCAATCAGATGTCGGGATGCATATCAACCAGTTTTACTCTTACCACCACTACTATTACCATAACCACTCTTCTAATGTTAATGCTGTTGAACCCTCTGTACAGACCAACCCATGTTCTTCACTGAACTCAACTAACCCAATTCATTCATAGGCATTTCTCTTCCAACTTGAGTGCTTTCTCATAAATAATTGCAGCGTATGTTTCAGGAAGCGAGAGGAATGGTGTCCTGAGCTATATAACAGGGGGAATAAATTGCATTTCGGAAGACACTAAATGCCAATTGACTTTTCATTTGTAACCAACGGGTGCAGGGTGAGAACAGAAGTGAAATGATGTCACATCTGCCAGTTCTCGTGTTGGTGTCAATCTAGCGAAGTACTAGCCCTGATCTGACCACTGATAGGTCGAACAGGCGAGAATGATTCGCAAAGAGAAGACAGGTGTAGTAGTGAGAGGGTGATGTTTACGTACCGATGACGTTGACGATGGCCTTGAGAGCACCGAGGATGCTTCCCAGTACTTCAGGATACTCCTCTCCTAGGTACTCATATAACACCACTCCCAGATGACCCATCAGCTTCTCCTGTTGAGGGGAGAAAGAGAGATTTAGAAAGGAAGAGAAACCCTGCACATCTTTAGTGACGTTCGTAGCAAAGTTTGTGAGTGAGAGAGTACGAGTGTGTGTCTGTTTGAGTCAGTCTAACCTCCTGGCAGGTCTTCATGACCACGGCGGTGCGGGAGATGAGGTCAGCAGCCTGCTGGCGGACCTTGGCAGACTTGTTGTTGAGACGCCACAGTACCGTACCACAGATTTGAGGCAGGTAGGGCTTCACCCTCTTCCCCAGGGCATTCACCACCGTGCCAAACCCGTTCAGCATTACAGAGTCCTACACAGGGTCAGAGGTCAACTAGAGTTAGTCATAGTCTACACAGGTAGGCTAATGGACAGTGTCTGCGTTCAAAATGGCATCCTATTCCCTATATACTGCACTACATTTGACCAAAGCCTATAGGGCGCTGGTTTAAACGGAATAGTATGCCATTTCAGACTCAGATGCTTACCCATTCCAATCAATATGAATCTCCCATCAAACTACCAGAAGTCCACACTGCTGTTCAGACAGGGATAACTTGTTTCATCACAGGCTTTACAAAATGTCTATCTGAACATTCCCCAACGTTATGTCCCTAACGTTATACCCTGAGCCAGGTTCAGTCGGCAAACATTCTGAAACCTTGCAGATAGAAATGTGATGAATAGAGCTGACACGATTCCTTATTCTACAGGTCATAAAGGCATATTTGTTCTACATAAACCATTTCTATCTGAACGTTCCACAACTGTTCCTCGCTGAACGTGCCCCTGGTCTCACCTCGGTGGTCTGTTCCTGGAAGGCGTACAGGATGCCGTCGATCAGCTGCTCCTCCAGCTTGTGGTCGATGTCAGCAGCTCCCAGGTTCCCCATGATCTTCTCTATGGTCTCCATCACCATCTTCCTGTACTGCTCTGCCTCGTCCTTCAGGTCATCTACTATACGAGAGATGATCTCTGCTGCTCCCACCTTGTTGGCCAGTTCTACTGTGGTGTCCACCAGCTAGAGAGAGATGTGGGGGGGGATTGGGTCAGTTCACACCTCGAGGGAAACACGGCAGTGATTAATTAACATTGAACTAAACATTGAAATCCAGTCATAAAATCTTCTGCTTATTGTTGCTTGGTATAGTTCAACTTAATGTCGAACTTTACTTAGTAAATCTAACTCTTAAATCACCAGTCATCTTCTGCTACAAGCCTTGGCACAGACCTTCATTTTTGCTTTTCTATTTATACTTGGAACACAACTGCCTACTTGACCAAACAAATTCAACATGTCGTTAGTGTATGGAGTCATGTGTGTGTGAGTTGTGCGTACCTACCTGTCTGTAGTTGCGTCTGTCCAGGGCCATCCTGTGCTGCCAGAAGTGCTTGAAGAAGGGGGGCAGGATCTCTGTCTTGATGTAGTTGGCTTCCACACCGTCAGTACCACAACACTGTTTCACCACCTGGAAGAGAGGGGGAACAATGGGGGTTAGAAACAGGGCACACACACCAATTCTGATTGAAGTGTACTAGCTAGCAACTTCTTTCCATTTTGGAAATGTAACCAACGGGTGCAGGGTGAGAACAGAAGTGAAATGATGTCACATCTGCCAGTTCTCGTGTTGGTGTCAATCTAGCGAAGTACTAGCCCTGATCTGACCACTGATAGGTCGAACAGGCGAGAATGATTCGCGCACACACACACACACACAGTTAGGCTCCCTCACCTTGAGCACGATCTTCTTCATCTCCTCGTCAGGGGACTGGAACTCTCTGATGAGGATCAGCATGACCTCTCTGGTGTAGTAGTTAGCATACTCAGCATCCATCAGAGGGATCAGGTAGCCAATGGCCTTCAGGAACGCAGCCAGACCCTGGAACCCAGAGGGGAAAGAGAGGGAGGTTTAACTCAGTTACCAGGTCTACACAGCCAAGATACTCTGATAAAGTTGAATGTGACTTCAGGTAAACTTGTATTAACTAGTTATTTTAAGAATGTAACCAACGTGTGCAGGGGGAGAACAGAAGTGAAATGATGTCACATCTGCCAGTTCTCATGTTGGTGTCAATCTAGCGAAGTACTAGCCCTGATCTGACCACTGATAGGTCGAACAGGCGAGAATGATTCGCAGGCATGTAAAGGCAATGGGTCCTCAACAGTTTGGCCCTGCAGTGTTTTGTCCTCACCTTTCCTCTGTGCTGTCTGATACCCTTCCACAGGGGTTTGAGTACGGAGTCAAAGGACTCGATACCGTAGGGAGTGGCAGCCTCCGCCAGGGCAGCAATGGCCAGGGCACTGATGGTCCGCACCTTCTGCTGCTCATCCACCAGACCTGAGGGGGGCGCAGACAGTAAAGGTCAGTAAGAGATCATATTTTATCCTTCCTGGTAGTGTGTTAAGTGACCATGTGTGAAATGCACTTAAAAAGCCAATGAACTTGAAAAAGCACACATTTAAAAAAATAAAAATAAAAACGCTAAACTACGAATCACATTTACTAGACCGTAACTCCCAAAAATAGCAAAATAACTATTACTAGATAGTAGAAAACTAAACTACCTCATCAAGTCACATACTATCTGTGTCGCTCCCTCAGCTCACCATGCTCGATGATCTCCACCAGACTCCTCAGATGGGGCAGGATGGCACAGCCCATGAGGATGGCGATCTGCTGGACAATCTTGATGCCCGTGTGGCGGGCCTGCCATGACTTCTTGCTCTTACACACAGCCTTGAGGAAGGGCAGCAGGGAGGGGATACCCAGAGCGGACGCTACGACAGCGAAAGCTCTGGCTGTTGTATTTCTGACATACTCGTCCATGTTGTCAATATCAGGCCTCATGGTGGAGATCATAGTGGCCAGGCCGGCAGCCTAGAAGGGGAGGGAAGGAGAGAGACATGGAAAGAGATCAACAGATTAATTGGTGTTCATGACACTGCTTGCATAGACAGCTTTTTCTAATGTGGTTTCAGGAGATAATTTTTTTTCTCTCTACTCGCTGTAGGAATGTAACCGGGTGCAGGGTGAGAACAGAAATGGATGTCAAATCGGCCAGTTCTCGTGCTGGTTTTTCAGCTAGCGAAGTACTAGCCCTGATCTGACCACGGACAGGTCCAACAGGCATATTACCTAACTGTGGTGGGCGTGGGAGTACATTATAGGTCTGGGAGTGGGGCTCACCTTGGCCAAGTTAGAGATGATCTCTCTGCCCTCCACTCTGGCGTAGTAATCTTCATCAATCAGCAGGGGCTCAATCACCACCAGGATCTGGGGAACAGAGAGTCAGTTAGTGAACCACACACAGTGCCAATCTCAGCACAGGAGACATATTGTAACAGAGTCAGTGAGTGAGTACTGCCACTCTCACACACACACACACACACTGACCCACCTTGTGTACGTATGGGCGGACGAGATCGTCCAGCTTGTAGAGGATGCGGTCGATGACCTTGACCAGTAGGTGGCGCTCCTGGTCCTCCAGAGTAGGAGACATGAGCAGGGGCAGGATCTGGTTGAACAGGGGCCCTGCTCCAAACTCCCTCGCCTTGTCTGTGATCTGACGCAGGGCAGCCTGAAAAGAGACGCAAGGGGGTTAGACTGGGTGATTGACATTTCAGTGGTGAGAGTTACACACCAAAAGGAAGATGGAGTAAAGACCATAGAGATACAATATAACACTAGAGTAGCCTATGTCATAAACCTTCATAGCTCGTAGAATGTGCGGGTAATGGCAGCCATCTTGGTCAGGGAAAGTTCAATTTTTTATTCTGTGGTCAAGACTATGAGGACAGTTGGCCTCACCTTTCTCATGGGAGGTGTTCCGTTCTTGATCTTCAGCAGCAGTTTCATGATCTTACGCTCCTTCTGTTCCTCTGGGCTCAGAGTGGACTCATCTACCTCAACCAGCAGTTTATCAAAGTACTGGATGTCGTCTGGTTTTAGGAAGGGCAGGTTCCCACTGGGCTGGTCGTTGATCTGCTTCATGGAGCGGTCCTCCTGCTGCATGTGGAAGCCCGTCATGCCCCCCATGGGGGTGGGGGTGGCAGACAGCTTCCGGGCCGGGGTACGGATGGGCACATAGCCTGCTGGTGGGGGAAGGACCTGTGGAGGGAGGTGGGGGATGAAACATCAGTACTGTTCACTTACTATACCGTTAACTTATTTTACAGTACGGTTTACTCTTTTTTTGTGTACAGGATTGAGGTCTTAAACAAACACCTTGATGTCTTCAGTAAGAGACACGCCATTGTGGGGAACTGAACCCAGAGAGACAGAACGTGACACTGACCAGAGACAGACTGTCCTGTTCCAACTCGTTATGGTATCATCACTGACGACTATTCACTTACTTAATATAGGTATTAGATGTGATTTCTCCATTGTGCTGGTGAGTGTGAGAGTCTACTCTACCTTGTATCCCTCTGGGAACATGGCGTCCAGCTCATCGTCTGTGAGTGGTCGGTTTCTCTCATCGATCTCCCTCTCCCAACGCCATGCCTGCAGCTGCTCTGGGGTCATGCTCATCAGGTGACCTGACAGGATAGGAAACACATACATAATGTAAAACACGCCACAACCTAGTATCACGACTTAGTGGGACATTCTACTACTTCTATTACTAGTAATTTATATTACTAATAAATGAACAAGTACGTAATAGCAAACATGATTTGCCAACGGTTATCAGTTTTAAATGATATTCTACCTCTAAATTGAAAATGGTTGAGATGTAGGTTAGGTCATTGACAGTACCTGGAGAGGGAGTGGCCATATTCATGGCAGGGGTTCCAATGGGAGTCTTCCCAGGGGTCATCAGTGGAGTGGAAGAGCCCATCTGGCTGGCAGGGGTCTCGTCCCAACGGGACTTCCTCTTACTGGCCCCGGGGGTGGGGGTCTCTCCCACCGACTCGTCTCCTCTGTCTGTACGGGGAGTCTCGGCCCAACCACTACCATGACCAGGGGTCTCCCTCTCAGTCTTGGGGGTCTCGTCCCAACGGTTTTTGCGCACGCTGCCTGTGGCTCCCCCATGTCCGGGGGTGGTGTGTCCCGGTGTGTCCCCTCTGCCTGGGGTGGCTGCTCCGGCCGGGGTGTGGCTGGGGGTTGGGTCCCACATCCGGGAGCTGGGAGTGGCCCCTGGGGTCTCGCTGCCCTTATTCCTGCCAGGGGTCTCGTCCCAGCGGCTGTTGGAGGGGGTGTGGCCAGGGGTGTGTCCTGGGGTCTGCTGTGGAGAGAGCGAGAGAGAAAGAGTCAGGGGATAAAGGGATCAATGAGTTCTTACAGACCAGAAATGAAGCTAGGTTGATGTCCTTAGTTCCACTAGGAGCATAAAAAATTATATTTAAGGCAAGACAGAAATAAACTGCCCCAAAAACAAACACTTGGTCCTATATAATTTTCTGATCAAACACTAGCTCGCACCAAGTCACAGTAAGGATACAAACTTGATTGATCTGATCAGCTAAGATAATAGGTTTTACCTCAGCAGCCTGGTCAGCCTGGTCCCAGCTAGACATCTTCTTGGGTGTGCCGGCGTTGCTGGGGGTTCCTGATTGGTCCTGTTTCTCGGCCGTCTGGTCCCAGCGGCGTTTGCGCTTGGCGGCAGCGGCGGCGGCAGCAGCCTGGGAGGCAGCAGAGCCGTTGACAGCCTTCAGGTCTCCCGTCTTGGCCTTTTCTGCCATCTGCTGACGGATCTCTTTCTGCATAAAGGGAGAGAAGAGAGGGTGAGAACACGAACCAGAGACTAACCACAACACAACAGAGGAAAGTTTCCCTTGAGCTTTGTAGGACGGAAGTCTATTAAAGGCAACAAAACCCCACACTGAACAGACCCACATAATGAAATATTCTTATTATATATTATAACCCTCTATGATTTGATTTGGATACACCACTAATAGACACATTACCTGAAGACAAAGTTATGCCCTTGAGCTAAACCACAAAGGGGGTATATCTGGTCTGTCTTACCTCCTCTTTGGTCAGGTGCTGCTCCTTCATGACATCCATGTACGACCTGGACTGCAGCTTTGGGTCCGGCGTTTTACCCCCTGCGCGAGAGAGCACCAACAAGACACAGGGCAGCCGATTAGAACACACCCCAGGACCCGGATTCATAACACACACACAGCAAGTAAAACACAGCCAGCTCAGCTAGGCCCTCACTTCTTTAGAAACTTTTACTGTATTAGTTCCTTAAGCTGAATCACAACAAGACAACCCTAGATACACAACATACAGGCAGTCCTCTCTTGCTTGCCTTACATACAAACATAGCTGAATAAAAAAACAACAGGCAGATACATTGAGAAAGAGCTGAGGTGTTTTTTTTTCTTTCTTTTAAGGAGATAACAGGCGAGGATAAAGCCATCACTGATGCAGGGGTCCTGGGCTGTGCTCTCCAGAATACGTACACTTTCAGTGCCAAGGGTCCTTCTGCAGTCAGACTTCAACCGGCAGAAAAGAAGCCTAGAAAATGTCTCTTTACCATTAGTAACACTTTGGAAAAGGGTTGGAACTCACACACATAAGCATACCACCTGTGATTTGTTTTTATGTCATTCAAAAGAAAAATCCTCCTGGGGCTCAAACCTTAAATAAATGAAAAAATGTAAAATACCCTCTAGATTGTGAAGTATTGATTAATAAAATTAAAATCTAAATTGTTCCCAAATCTAGGAATCTTCTTGTGAGATAAATTTGTAGCTACTTTATGTAACCCAGGGTAGGGAGAGCATCTATATGTAGTTTACATCAGGGGCCGTGGAGGCTACGATTAGTTCCAGGGGGGGGGACAGGCTGCCTGCTACTGAGCAGCTGGTAGTTTGACATCAGTCGATTGCTATTTCAACTTAGTAAACGTAGATCTTGACTTCCTTTTTAGAAAAATATATATTTTTAATTCATTATGAATTACAAAATCAATCTAAAGCAAAAGACTACCATGAAATTGCTATGGTTTAATGTAATGATATAAAGTCTAGGGTAGAAGACAAAATTAAAAAGGTTCTTATGATAGAGGTTTATTGAGTAAGAGCTGCCCCCCTACCCAGACAGACAACCAGCGGACCCTGACAAAACTGACAAGCGCACGCGTCTGTCTGTTCACCATAACCTACACAGGATGAGTTGCTGCACCCTTAAGAGAGTGCAGTACAGGACTGGCAAAGCAGTACTGCTGTAGGAGAGAAATTAAGGACAGTTAGTATGGGCCTGTGGAATTGCGGCACACAGATTTCTTGATATGTTTCTATTTTACAAAGATGTAAAATAGAAATATATTTACACAACATATTTGTATATGACAGAGCTGTCTACATGCAGGCTTGATACAGGCCTACCCAGACTACATAGAGGCACTGAGGCCACTTCATCTCAGAAAAGAGACATGGGTGCTTCAGCCGCTACAAACAAATTGTTGCATTGTGTAGATAAATACCGTAAACCTATTCTAGAAGGTGTGTGTTTAGTTAATCAAATGCTCAATGGCTAGTAAAGCCGTATTCTGAGAGATAGGCCCTCCTTTTTCAGTTCATTTAGGCTTGTGAATATAGCTAGTTTACGGCTCCTTGCCCCTTTGAGGGGTAAGGGGCAAGACAAGCCCGTTGCCAAAGATTAAACCGCAATTGTAATTCACTCTATTAAATCACACACTTGAGTCCAAGTTATGACGCCTGAACCGACTTGGACCAAAAGCCATTTAAATGTGCGATGAAATCTGAGACCATAACTCAGTAATGTTGATGACACACACACACAGAAACTGTAGTGCCGTTGTAAGTGTCATAATTTGTGACGTCCTGTTCTTTTCTAATGGAAGTTCCCCAACACATAGAAGTCTGACAAGCCAACAGTGGTGGTAACTGACCATAAGCCTGCACAATGATATACTGTAGTGGAGTGAAGGAAGGGCCACTTGGAAGAAAAGGGGTGGTCTGATTGCATTGCTCATTTGATGTGTTCTTGTTCTACACAGAAATATTTCAGATCTGTACCCAGGTGGTCTGCCATCTAGGGGCTTTCAGTGACTTGGAGCCAAGCTTCATACAGCCAGCACGTTTCTGGGGTGGTGTGTGTGTGTGGGGTCATTGTGTTCCCGCCTACTGGGCACAGCAGGGTGCGGCATATTGCATGAGCAGGTGAATTACCCCAAAGTTGACCATCAAACCCATATAGAGGTTTATTTTCTTTGCTACTCACATTACTTAATACCTTTCTTAAGAGTAAGACAGTTCTTTCCACCATCAGTACATGAGATAGCCACATGGGTATGTTAACCCTTCGAGACACACACAAGCTACCTGCCACCCATGTAGTGTTAGGTACGAAAGTCTAACCAAGACAACGGCAAACCACCTCTCCCTAAAACAAAATGGAACCCCTCACTGGCAGACATTTATTTTATACTACTTAAATCCCGTTTACAATTATTGTCATTTTCCAAGAAGAAGAAAAAAACGTGTATCTGCATCGCAGACCGTTTGCCTCAAAGCAAAGAGATTTTATTGAGAGGAAATGATGAGTGATAAAAGGAGCAGTGACAAGAGAACCAACCGCCCTCGGGCCAGGAAAGATTACCACGGGAAGGTCTTAGTCTGGGGAGCAAGCCGTTGCACAGTGCTCGAAGGGCTAAGCAACAAGAGGTGGGTTGAAACCCTTGAAAGGCAGCCATGGGATAAGGGAGAGAGGGTATAACATGAACAGGGGAGGACACTATGGAGGGGTGAAATTTACCGTCTGCAAAGGGGTCGAGTCGCTCCGGAGAGATGATCATCTGTCGTCGTCTGGCCTTGTACTCGTCCTCACGCTCTGCAATCTTGGCGGGTCTGTGCTCGGCGAACGGGTCGTACTGAGAGGAGAGAGAACACAGCATGTTACAATACATGTCATCATGGTAAACAGACATTTAATGTGAGAACTAGCCATAATAAAATGTCTATGACAAGATAGTAGCAGGATAATTAAGCAAATCCAAAACTTTTGCAATAAGGTTCAGTAATAGGTTCTCTGTCAGGTTTGAACTCAAAAGTAGAATTCTACACTTATTGCAAAAGCTGGAGAGGGAGATGGTGTTACTGGGACTAACCTGTTCGTCTGACTGTGGTATTGCATTGAGTATAGCCACCGGAGCGTGATACCCCGGTTTCTTCTGTCCAAGTAGACTTGTTGAAGAGTCCTCCTCGTCATCCTGAAAATAAGAGAGAGAAGAGTCTGGTCAAGCCTAGCCACTTAAGGCAGACTCTCCCAGCTCGCAGACAACAAGACATAATGGAGTAGTCAACGGCATTAAAAATATGACACTGGAATAGCTGACTCCTGACCCCTAGGAAGAGAAGGAGGATGTCAGTGTTGCAGACAACATAAAACACTTTTATTTGAACATTTTCAAAGTTAAAAAGAAAACAAACAAGCATACATACACATACATCAAAACACAGGACTTGACGTGCAACACTTACATCCTCCTGTTCATTGGCAGCAATGGAGGTGACATATCCAGCGAAGCGGCTGTCACTGCCACCATAGATCTCCTGGTCGTAATATCCAGTTGAGTCCAGGCCCACACCCTGATCTGCTCCCTCCTCCACCAGGGCAGCCTTCATGCCCTGGATCTCCAGGATCTGGGCCTCAATGTCTGGGGATAGGGGGGAAGAATAACACAACAGTCATTGACTTTCAGGGTGTTGAAAAATATGTACAAACGCATCACCTAAGATAAAGCATATTATCAAATGAGAATGAACAAAAACTCAAATAGCATCAGCAGTAGTGATAAGCTACATATTTCCTTTAAAAAAATCTACTATTGCATTGTAATCAATTAGTATGCTTGTATAGCACGCATTAGCTCTCATCTGTGCTCAAATCGATCGCTGTGTTGACAAAGTAACTAGGGCAGAATTTCCGACATTCGGTTCTGGGGACCCCAAGGGGGGCACGTTTTTGCCCTAGGAATACACAGCCGATTCAAATAATCAAATCTTGATGATTAGTTGATTTTGTGAATCAGATGTGTAGCGCTAGGGATAAAACCTTAACCTGCAGCCCTTGCTTGGGTTCCCCAGGACCGAGTTTGGGAAACGCTGACCTAGGGCCTGCTAAATTAGTTTCAATTTGAGCGCAATCAGACCGTGCTGGCTGGACAAAGATTAGATCATCCAAATAACGTTGGCTATCATAGCTACAAAATGTATTCATGATGTGTGTAATCTGGAACACGTCAAACGTTACGATACTAGGATCAGTGCGGTGTCTGTCCGACATCATGCCATACTTCCAACGCCATTTTAGTTTCTACAACAACACGACGCTGTTAAATAAATCTAACCATATCTATACCATAGCAAGTTTCTTATAGCAACATCTACACAAATAGTATAATTGAAGAGCATACTGATCAAGGAAATCATGGTTGTAGAAATGTTGTATTGTCTAGCTAGCCTAGCAGTTGGGGGGGGGCGCCATTAGCTATCCGTCCTCGTTGCGTTTAACGTTAGGTTGTCACGAATGAAAATATAGCTAAAACATGTAGCTAGCTTCTAAACAATGGATGCATATTGATCCTCTTTTTAATAGGAACCCGACGTACGTCAAGTTAAATTATAATACCAATTTACAACATTTTCTAAATAAATAGTCTTACCTTCGTGTGTTTTGGCGACTTTCGCCATTTTGGTGGTTCGGTAAGACTGAAACCGGAAGTCCGAATTAGTTCATATCCGTTCAGCAAAAATAGATAAGTCCTGGACAGTTTAGTCACAGATAGAACAATGAGAGTTGTAAAAATCTTTCGCTCAGTGGTCCTGGACGAGAAAGGTCTTGAGTGCTTAATGACGGTTTGGAAACCAGGATTGACCCAGTAATAAACTGGAAATGAATATGCTCTGAATATTACTCTGATCCCGAGTTCAACAGTGGTGTGTAAAGTAAACATACTTTAAAGTACTACTTAAGTCGTTTTGGGGGGGGTTATCTGTACTTTACTCTTTATAATTTTGACATCTTTTGCTTCCCTACATTCCTAAAGAAAATAATGTACTTTTTACTCCATACGTTTTCCCTGACACCCAAAAGTACTTGTTACATTCTTATGCTTAGTAGGACAGGAAAATTGTCAAATTCCCTCACTTTTCAAGAGAACATCCCTGGTCACCCCATGGTTTAGGTCCACTCATATAATTGTTTATAAACTATTGATCCTCTGTGGCTAAATTATGATCTCCGGTGTATTTTGAACATTTGAGAGCAGAGCGGATGTTTAGCAGAGTGGCAGGCTGACTACTGACTACACTCATTGAGAGTGGGCTCCTGAGTCCTCCTGTGGTTGGTGGTTGCAGTAAAAAAATACAAAATATATACTACATACATAATATATACAGTATACACTGAGTGTACAAAACATTAAGAACACCTTGCTAATATTGAGTTACACCCCCCTTTTGCCCTCAACACAGCCTCAATTTATCGGGGCATAGACTCTAGGTGTTGAAAGCATTCCACAGGGATGCTGGCCCATGTTGACTCCAATGCTTCCCACAGTTGTGTCAAGTTGGCTAGATGTCCTTTGGGTGGTGGACCATTCTTGATACACACAGGAAAATGTTGACTGTGGAAAACCCAGCAGCGTTGCAGTTCTTGACACAAACTGGTGCACCTGGCACCTCTACCATACCCCGCTCAAAGGCACTTAAATCTTTTGTGTTGCCTATTCACCCTTTGAATGGCACACATACACAATCAATGTCTTGATTGTCTCAAGGCTTAAAAAGCCTTCTTTAACCTGTCTCCTCCCCTTCATCTACACTGATTGAAGTGGATTTAACAAGTGACATCAGTAAGGGATCACAGCTTTCACCTGGATTCACCTGGTCAGTCTATGTTATGGAAAGAGCAGGTGTTCATAATGTTTCGTACACTCAGTGTATATTTCCTTTATAAAAAAATATAGGAAAAAAACATGTTGATATTTTTATTAATTTTTTTACTTCCTTTTGGGCCCCCCATGGGCCAGGGCACTGGGGCTTCAGCCCCATTAAACCACTAGCGGTTCTGGGGGCAGAAGGGGCCAGTGCCCCTGTGACAACAATTTTGGACCCCCTTGTGGACCCCCTAAATGTAGAGTATGAAATCATTTT
This sequence comes from Salvelinus alpinus, assembly GCF_045679555.1. NCBI lineage: Eukaryota > Metazoa > Chordata > Actinopteri > Salmoniformes > Salmonidae > Salvelinus > Salvelinus alpinus. The sequence goes on from NC_092105.1 coordinate 33,756,696, forward strand.
TACATAACTCATTTTTGCTATTGTTCTTTTTTTACATCCGTTATTAGACAGAAAATGCAAATAAATTGTTGAATGATTATGAACATGGTCTTTTGCCTGCTAATGCCTGCAATGCAGTGAAGAAAACGATATGACAACAATAACGTCTAATGTAACTGGCCCCTCTAACAGTACAACTGGCCCCAGCTTGGCCCCCCCAGTTTAAATGGTCTAGAACCGCCACTGCGTTAAACCTCTGCATTAATCCGGCCCTGGATGTAGTATTTCATTATGTATTTTGTTTTCTTAGGGAAATGAGCACAATGGGTTGGATTTAAACCTTCCTTGTCTCTGATCTACACTCCAGTCCATTTGGTGTCGATAATGCACCTTAAAGTTGGTTGCTAACTCCCATAGAAAATGCACAGAAGAAGAAAAATAAATAAATACACACGTGTAAACATTACAGTCCCTAGTTGCTTTTTAAAAATTATTTTTTGCCTGTTTTGCATGTTATTTTGGCATTAATACATGTCACATATCAGTTTGCAAACAATGTAAAAAAGAGTTAATAAAGCCACATACAAATATGGTCTATCTTTTTGCTTTCTTGAGTAAGGGTGTTCCAAAATTCAGGTGTTTCAGCCTAGCTCAGTGCTTTCTGTGGTGGTGGGGCAGCCAGCGGAAAATAAGGAACGCAGGGGTTGGTAATGTTCTCTAATTGCGCAGTGATTGGCTCAGTTTTGTCACTCATGGGGACACTATGTTGCCGCAAAATCTACGGGGAGAGATCAAAAATTCAAGCCCCTTGGGTGCTGCCATAGATTTACTTTAGAAGTGCCCAACCAAGAAGGCTCAAGGTCATTGGCCACAGATAAAATGACATCAAATCACGTTATATCTACTGTAGCAAGCAGTCATCATCATGAATCAAATCAACAATCTACTGGCAAATCCTTTTCAATCCTTGTCATATGAAGAGAAATTATGAAGAGAAATTATAGATAAATCATATCGGTGCTCATCGGCCATTGGACATAAACATTACACAACAAGTTTTAAATCGCAAATTCGGGCCTCCCGGGTGGCGCAGTGGTCTAGAGCACTGCATCGCAGTGCTATGCTGCGCCACCAGAGTCTGGGTTCGCGCCCAGGCTCTGTCGCAGCCGGCCGCGACCGGGAGGTCCGTGGGGCGACGCACAATTGGCTTAGCGTCGTCCGGGTTAGGGAGGGTTTGGCCGGTAGGGATATCCTTGTCTCATCGCGCTCCAGCGACTCCTGTGGCGGGCCGGGCGCAGTGCGCGCTAACTGAGGGGGGCGGGTGCACGGTGTTTCCTCCGACACATTGGTGCGGCTGGCTTCCGGGTTGGAGGCGCGCTGTGTTAAGAAGCAGTGCGGCTTGGTTGGGTTGTGCTTCGGAGGACGCATGACTTTCGACCTTCGTCTCTCCCGAGCCCGTACGGGAGTTGTAGCGATGAGACAAGATAGTAATTACTAGCGATTGGATACCACGAAAAATTGGGGAGAAAAGGGGATAAAATTAAAAAAAATAAAAAAAAAATAAAAAAAATCGCAAATTCAACAGTGAGTGGTTTGCAAAGCAACCACTAGCCTGCTATTCAGTGGAGTTGTTGTGTGGTCCAAATCTGGGTTTAAGGGTCTCTTTTCAAAGCTTAAAAGGATAAACATTCAACATTGGCCATGCTGTCAATCTAGTATGACTTCTGACGCCTTCAAAACAACTGGAAACTCGGAACTGGGAAATTTCAGACTTCATTGAGTTTAAGACAACTGGAAAGTCGTAAAAAATGAGCTCAGACTGGGAAAATACATTTTGAACGGTCATCCAACTGAATTCCAAGTAAGGAACTCGGGCCCCTTTCTAGAGCTCCGGCCTGAAGATCACTGACGTCATGATTCAACCTTGTTTTTTTCAGAGTTCCCAGATTTCTTGAAAGCACAATAAATCCAGAGAATGCCAGACTTTGATGACAATGTTTGATGACAAAATTTGCCCACGAAGGACCGCCGCACCACCTTCCATTTCAAGTGAGCACAGCACAACAAGGTGAGTCCAAAAATGTCTTGTAGGTTGCTGCATAAATTATGTAATATGCCAGGGAGATAAGTATAGTGCAGTTAAGAAAGTAATACTAAGTGTATGTTGAGCAGTAAGCTGTTAGCTGTTGGTGGTGCACTTATAGCCTGTTTTAGAGAAATGTCATCATTGAATATTGTAAGAGCTTTCATTTTCTACTTATATGCCCCCTTTATTTATCCTATGGTACTGACTTGGTGTACAGGGATAATAATGTAAGAACGGCCCATGTTCTGAATTCTGTCGCTGTACATTTCATAAGAGCTGAACAAATAGTTATAGTCCTGTCTGTCCTAGCTCGCTCATTAACGTCTTCAACAAAATTACGGATTGCCCTCATCATCACCTTATGCCATAGTTTGTACATCTCAATTGTCAGTAGAAACCACATTTGTTTAAGAAAGTCAGCCATATCAGCTTTGTTTTTTTTAAAGCATGTAAATGAGGCAGGAAATGAGGCTGAATTAACTGTTTCGCTGCCAGACAAGACTCTGCTGATAGCCAGGTGTAGCAGTAGTAAGGATTCAGTCCATAGTGCGAGTGACTTTGCTGGTATGCATCTAAAACATTTTTTTTTTAGTTTGTCCCACCAAGATTTACATGCTAAAATCAACACTGCATTTGTTTATTGGACAAAATGCTCACTTTAAATCCATTTATGATTATCATGAATCATCAATCTTCATATTACTTTGGCTTTGGACTTCCAACATGCGGGAGCCGGGAGGAAATAGCGTACAATAGCCCGGCTCCCTAAAAGACAACATATGCTTGATCCGAAATGTGGTCTGGGGTGCCTAATGGATGGTGTGGCACAATTGCGGTGCCTCTGGAGGCATGCAGAGGCCAAATTGAGCTCCATACCGCATTCCCGTGCGCCTCTCCAATTGTTTAACAATGCGGAGGGCTCTGTATAACTCTGCATTGACATGATTGGTTGACGGTAGGTGAGGGCGGGAGGTCCTGTATAAATGCAAACTCACTTCCTTCACAACAGCTCCACGAAGTGCAAGTAGTATGAATGCCCTGACTTCTGCAGAGGCCATATCACGTAAATGCTGCATGGCCAATGGAGAAGTCGGATTGACCATACAAGGCCTTTGCATTGGATGCACTCATAAATATGCTGCAACTCACAATATTTCAGAGATAACAAGTTATGATGGTGCTTGCATTTCATCAAGTACTCGCAGTCAAAACAATAATCATGCGCGACTCTGGTTCTTTTCCTGAGTTTGTTCTGGACTGTGTTCTCACCAGCAGCAAACACACCACTACAAATTTGAATCTGACCGAGACCACCCTTTTTGAGCAAACCGCTGTGCGTTTAGTGAGCTCCTGAGTGCGGATAGAATGTTCACACTAGAATGTTCACACCAAACTGGACTAAGGGGGTAAAAGCAACAGTTTGGATAAATCGCACCAAACCATTTCCTTGTGAAAGCTCCCTTATAAGTAGTTTTCACATAGCCTACAGAATGTATGTCCAAACTCTGAATCAAAAATGCTCCCCCAAAATAACATGCAGTGGGAGAACGTTTATTTTGATTGGCGATTTTCTGATTTTATCTGAGTGCCATTAGGTAGCCTAATTTCAGATGTGTCCATGTAAACAGGATTATACGGAAATTGTTCATCTTGCAAAACATGTAAACATTTTAATCAAAATATTATATTAATTTGACTACCCACAATATTCGCATTGTGTGCATGTAACCATACTCATGACGCTCTCCTCCAACATTTATCAGTTTCTGGGTCACAGAGGATAGGGGACTGTCTTTTGCCGTAATGAGAATCTCCCCACGTGTTCAGTGTTCGTGATGGCATGTGGCGGCCTAAGTTCCTTCTCTTTTCCATGTTGTGCATACACTCTAAAAAATTAGGGGTTCAACAAGGGTTCTTCTAAGATCCTCAAAGTTCTTCGAAGAACCTTAGGGTTATTGGCACTGAAAATGGCCCTTCCAAGAACCACTTAGGAGGTGGGGTTCATCAAGGAATGGTGTGGGTTCTCGCAGAAACCTAACTGCCCAACTGAAACATTTGGATTTGAATTTGAAAGGACAGCAGGTGCAGGCACTTAACTGAAAAATGGTAAGATCTCCTCAATTTATGGTAAGGTTTGTCCCTTGTATGATCTAAATTAATATTGTTTGATGATGATACAATCTATCTTTTCATATTTGTGAAAATCTTTATTAAACAGAAAATGGACACAATTCAATGGATATCAATCAACAAAGAGGTAAGAATATGTAGGCTATAAGAATATGTTGAAAGCTAGCTGCATTGGGTGCAGATGACAGTGTGGTCCTATGGCAAAAACCAAAACGTGCACCCCTTGGGGTCCCGATGACCGAGTTTAGGAAACCCTGGCCAACACAAAAAGAAAAGGTTCCTGGAGTATCCTGTAGGGGTTCTTCAAATTGAAACTGTGGGGGAATCCCTATAAGTTCTTCAAATAACCCATTTTTACAGATCCTCGAAGAACCTTTTGAATAACTTTTTGGGTTACATTTTTGAACTATACACAACAATAACACAATATTTTAGATGTCAGTGTTTATTATGATTTTCGTGACAAAGAAAAATCTAAATATGAGGTAATCTCGCAGCAGAGCCCAAAGTCCAATGGGTATATCCTCTGGCGTGTTGATGTTCTCCGTATTCACAGCCAGAATGATTTTGCAGTGCATGGTGAATGAACATGTTTCCTGTTTTATTCATCAGAGGTGTAGGGAGGAAGTCTGTGAATCCAAAAAATAGTAATTATACAGAGGATTAACAAAACATGCACACGACAGTATTCCTTCCTTGGTTTTTGTGGGAAATGTTAATGAAAAAAAATTGTTTTGATAATGGTTTTCATACACATACCTTGTCCATAATGTAGAGGCCTATGGGATATTCATTGAAGAGGTAAGGGAGGAGGATGGTACATGTGATCTGAAGTCATCTGCACCCACAGCCATCTGCGCCCAATACAGCTAGCCTTCAACATATTCTTATAGCCTACATACTCTTACCTCTTTGTTGATTGATATCCATTGAATTGTGTTCATTTTCTGTTTAATAAAGAATTGCACAAATATGAAAAGATAGATGGTATCATCATCAAACAATATTAATTTAGATCATACAAGGGACAAACCTTACCTTAAATTGAGGAGATCTTACCATTTTTCAGTTAAGTGCCTGCACCTGCTGTCCTTTCAAATTCAAATCCAAATGTTTCAGTTGGGCAGTTAGGTTTCTGCAAGAACCCCCACCAACTAAGGAGGTTGGTTCCTCGATAAACCCCACCTCCTAAGTGGTTCTTAGAAGAACCTTTTGGGGGCCATTTTCAGTTTCGAATATCTTTGAAGAACCCTTGTTGAACCCCTCATTTTTAGAGTGTAGGCTAACTACACAAAGCGCGCTCTGGAAGCACAGATCACCCGAATAGCGTTGTCGTATCACACAAACTGTAATGGCAGTCAAACAAGTAAAATAACCAAAGTTGCTAAACTTACTAGATAACCTCCAACGAATGACAGAATATCTCCTATTTGGCAAAGTCGAGTTGATGATTATACAGACAGCAGATCAGCTCATGAAGAACAGGGAGATGATGAGAGGGAACTGTATAAATATCAAGGCATCTTAACGGGGACCAATTCTATTTATAAAAAAAAATATCCATATCTACTCTCATACCGTTTGATGGTCACACATTCTCTACCGAAGCTCTCATACGGGCAGCAATACAAGATAGCGCAGAGAAGCGAGGGAAATCTTATTGCGGTATTTGGACATGCACAGGTGAGAAGTGCTTTGATAATGCAACCTGTGGATTACAGAATAAAGTTAGAAATTTTCATCTGAGACAAAAATCAAGATTTTGGGTTTGTGGGATTTGGAAGATGGGAAAATAGCCTAGGCTCTATATAAGGCTACTAAGTGAGTCAATAGATAAATAATACACTTGATTTAGGCTACATTATTGCATGCTAAATGTTTCTGATCAGTGATAGATGAGCAAACGAATAAAGTATCTTCCACTTGAGAGATCAATTAACCAAATATTCAGACAGAGATTCAGTGAAACAAAATCACATTAACTGATTATCAGACAAGTCTTAGGCTTTTGGTCAGGAGTGAAGAGCAAAATCCACTAGTATAACATGCTAGAAAAATTTGAATATATGAGCAACTAGAATACTAGAATAAAGAATAAAGATGATTATTAGCACTCCCCTCAATTTAGCTAACATTTTCCCAGCCTTATTGTTATCAAATATCCATACGGAGATTCATTGAAATCAAAGATCTGACATTGTTTTTATATAGTTGAGTCTTCCATTATCCCGATCCCTCCTGTCTTAGTCTCCAGTATTTATGCTGCAATAGTTTGTGTCGAGGGGCTATGGTCAGTCTGTTTTATAATAATGGAGTATTTCTCCTGTCTTATCTGGTGTCCTGTGTGAATTTAAGTGTGCTCTCTCTAATTCTCTCTCTTTTTCTCTCTCTCTCTTTCTCTCAGGGGATCTGAGCCGTAGGACCATGCCTCAGGACTACCTGGCCTGATGACTCATTGATGTCCCCAGTCCACCTGGTTGTGCTGCTGCTCCAGTTACAACTGTTCTGTCTGCGGCTATAGAACCCTGACCTGTTCACCGGACATGCTACCTTGTCCCAGACCTGCTGTTTTCAACTCTCTAGAGACAGCAGGTGCAGTAGAGATACTCTGAATGATCGGCTGTGAAAAGCCAACAGACATTTACTCCTGAAGGTGCTGACATCTACAACCACTGTGATTATTATTATCTGACCCTGCTGGTTACCTTTGAACATTTGAACATCTTGGCCATGTTCTGTTATAATCTCCACCCGGCACAGCCAGAAGAGGACTGGCCACCCCTCATAGCCTGGTTCCTCTCTAGGTTTCTTCCTAGGTTCTGTTTTTTCTAGGGAGTTTTTCCTAGCCACCGTGCTTCTACACCTGCAATGCTTGTAGTTTGGGGTTTTAGGCTGGGTTTCTGTACAGTACTTTGTGACATCAGCTGATGTAAGAAGGGCTTTATAAATACATTTGATTGATTGATTGATCACTTAAATAACCGAACTGACCTCAAAAACACTAATCACTCAGCACTAATAACTAAACACATGCCAGGCTGGGAGTAGCACAGGGTCAAGGGCACATTAGTAGGTGGCACCTGAGATATTGATGCCAACTACCCTGGCATACTTTGGGTAGCTAAAGTTGCTGTGTCCCATTCAGTTGTAAAGTAATCATCTGCCATAGCCTGTGTCTGCATATCACTACTCAGTCATGGTATACCATTTTAAGAACCATGGGGAAAAAATGGCAGCTGGGTTGATAATATATCAGGCATATACAGTATATTGACAGGTTTGACACGCACACAAACTCGGACTACTGACAAGAGCTCTGCTTACATTGTGTCCTTTAAACAAATTTAGCTCTTAACCTTTCAGAGCCAACTATGCACTGTAGGTCGACCAAGTATATGCAACTCAATCCCACATCTCGTGACATTTCTGCGCACGCACCCCCATCATTACGCAAAAACATACGTCAACAGTTTTAGGGTGTGACGGTGAGCTCATTGGACCAATGAAAACTCTTACTAATTAACTATTGTCCAATCATAGTGCTAGTTACAGAAGGCGCGTCCCCGAGAGAGGCTGGCAATTCTGGTGACGTAGCTTTCAACGCCTTGCAGCTGAGTAGCAGAGAAGAGATCATCGCAGTGATTATGACGAGAGGGAGCCGGGGACTGAGGAAAGCGGTAGAATGTATAAAACAATTGCCGGTTACAGCCAGCCGAGAAACTCCTACAAGGAATGGCTTGAGGTAACTGTTGTTCAAGTTTAATGTACAATTGTAAAACATGAACGTTTAAGCTTGCATTAGCATAGCTACACTTAGCTAGTAGTTTTCTCGATGGGTGCTAGCTACTATAACTTGTTTGATTTTTCTCAGTTGCTTTGTCAATCCGCCGGTAAAACCTTTTTCTGTCTAGTTAGCTAACTTTAGCAGACTGCTAACCTGTTGACGACCTAAGTTATCAGACTGTCGCTAAAAGTACATGTTTAGTTTGCTAACTGTTTTTGCAGCTAGGTAGGCCTGTTGGATTGCTCAACAAGCTAACGACAACTAGCTAGGCTAGCTAACTAAAATGGTAACGACTCAATCATGTCTTTTCCCCACCTGAATGTGACCGACAGGTGTTCGTTCTTGAAGGCAGTGGAGGTTTACTACAGTTTGTACAAGTTGTAATGACTGTTATGGAATGTTGGCTTTTGAAAGGGTAGTTGGCTACTGTAGTGTGTTACTACCTCAGTTGTATCAGTCAATGGCTGTCTGGCTGAAATAGTTAACATGCCAAAGACATCTGTCAAGGCATTCATCCAGTTAGCAAACTGTAACTAAGTGACTGACGTTATTAGTGAAGTCTGGACAGCTTTTTCCATGTCTCCAACTACCTGTGTTACGCAATCAGTCTTTGCACATTTATCTGGGTCTTAAAGGGCCACAGGGTTTCTTTGTTTGCCTGGCTCTCACTAGCTGGCCAAACTCAGATCTATGGTGAAGGACGTTTCTGATGAACTCCATCAACTGAGTTGTGGAATTCAGCTCAAACTACATTGATTCGTCCAAGGTCAATACTTGAAAATTATTAAACTTCTCGTACCTATGTTTGTCCTCTGTAGTTTGCCAAATCTGTATTTAAACAAACCCCCCAAAAAGTATGTATATCAAATACAACCCCCCCAAAATGTTTTGGGTGTAGTTACCCTATAATTCAATTGGATGCCTAGCAAGATGCTTGTTTGGCTTGCTCTGTTTTTGTATCATAGGGCAGGCTTCAATGTACAGTGTAGGCTACATGTGATAGCAGAGTTTTTAAAACATGCCCCGTGATTGATACAAATCATGATATCATTCTGCCAGGTAGGCCTACTTTGCAGTCAAGCTTTAATTGGGAAGGTTTTTTGGGGGAAAGTTTTTAGAAATTCTTTAGATTGGTGCATGATGACCAAGGGTGAAAGTCAGTGGTGTGTTGTCATGGATGCCAAGGGAAGCTGAGAAATTTACCAAGGAAAAAATGCTATATGTATATTTTTTTGTTTCTGTTTCATATGTTCAGCAACTTGAGGGAAATGTATCTCACTTGAGAAAGCATCTGCACAAATGAAACAGCGCCCCTCTGATTCAGTATGTGTAGGGTATCTATCTGATGCCGTCTGGTCAAAAAGAGTGACATTGTTGATGCCCGTAGCATTGAATGCAAAGGAAGCCAGCGAGCATCTGGCCTCCGTTGATAAACATGAAAGAGAGATCTGCACACTGCTCTTGCTAGTATCACTGTTCTTTAAGCTTTATGTATCAGCTTCCAGGCTTAAAGGCCTCGAGGCCGACATGTAAGGCTTTATAAAGAACAGTTATTTTTTTTATTTCACCTTTATTTAACCAGGTAGGCTAGTTGAGAACAAGTTCTCATTTGCAACTGCGACCTGGCCAAGATAAAGCATAGCAGTGTGAACAGACAACAACACAGAGTTACACATGGAGTAAACAATAAACAAGTCAATAACATAGTAGGGGGAAAAAAGAGAATCTATATACAATGTGTGCAAAAGGCATGAGGAGGTAGGCAATAAATAGGCCATAGGAGCGAATAATTACAATTTAGCAGATTTAACACTGGGGTGATAAATCAACAGATGATCATGTGCAAGTAGAGATACTGGTGTGCAAAAGAGCAGAAAAGTAAATAAATAAAAACAGTATGGGGATGAGGTAGGTAAATTGGGTGGGCTATATACCGATGGACTACGTACAGCTGCAGCGATCGGTTAGCTGCTCAGATAGCAGATGTTGTTTAAAGTTGTTGAGGGAGATAAAAGTCTCCAACTTCAGAGATTTTTGCAATTCGTTCCAGTCGCAGGCAGCAGAGAACTGGAAGGAAAGGCGGCCAAATGAGGTTTTGGCTTTAGGGATGATCAGTGAGATACACCTGCTGGAGCGCGTGCTACGGGTGGGTGTTGCCATCGTGACCAGTGAACTGAGATAAGGCGGCGCTTTACCTAGCATAGCCTTGTAGATGACCTGGAGCCAGTGGGTCTGACGACGAACATGTAGCGAGGGCCAGCCGACTAGAGCATACAGGTCGCAGTGGTGGGTGGTATATGTGGCTTTAGTAACAAAACGGATGGCACTATGATAAACTGCATCCAGTTTGCTGAGTAGAGTATTGGAAGCTATTTTGTAGATGACATCGCCGAAGTCGAGGATCGGTAGGATAGTCAGTTTTACTAGGGTAAGTTTGGCGGCGTGAGTGAAGGAGGCTTTGTTGCGAAATAGAAAGCCGACTCTAGATTTGATTTTGGATTGGAGATGTTTGATATGAGTCTGGAAGGAGAGTTTGCAGTCTAGCCAGACACCTAGGTACTTATAGATATCCACATATTCTAGGTCGGAACCATCCAGGGTGGAGATGCTAGTCGGGCGTGCGGATGCAGGCAGCGACCGGTTGAAAAGCATGCATTTGGTTTTACTAGCGTTTAAGAGCAGTTGGAGGCCACAGGAGTGTTGTATGGCATTGAAGCTCGTTTGGAGGTTAGATAGCACAGTGTCCAAGGAAGGGCCAGAAGTATACAGAATGGTGTCGTCTGCGTAGAGGTGGATCAGGGAATCGCCCGCAGCAAGAGCAACATCATTGATATATACAGAGAAAAGAGTCGGCCCGAGAATTGAACCCTGTGGTAACCCCATAGACTGCCAGAGGACCGGACAACATGCCCTCCGATTTGACACACTGAACTCTGTCTGCAAAGTAGATGGTGAACCAGGCAAGGCAGTCATTAGAAAAACCGAGGCTACTGAGTCTGCCGATAAGAATATGGTGATTGACAGAGTCGAAAGCCTTGGCCAGGTCGATGAAGACGTCTGCACAGTATTGTCTTTTATTGATGGCGGTTATGATATCGTTTAGTACCTTGAGCGTGGCTGAGGTGCACCCGTGACCGGCTCGGAAACCGGATTGCACAGCGGAGAAGGTACGGTGGGATTCGAGATGGTCAGTGATCTGTTTGTTGACTTGGCTTTCGAAGACCTTAGATAGGCAGGGCAGGATGGATATAGGTCTGTAACAGTTTGGGTCCCGGGTGTCTCCCCCTTTGAAGAGGGGGATGACCGCGGCGGCTTTCCAATCCTTGGGGATCTCAGATGATACGAAGGAGAGGTTGAACAGGCTGGTAATGGCGGCGGACAGTTTCAGAAATAGAGGGTCCAGATTGTCAAGCCCAGCTGATTTGTATGGGTCCAGGTTTTGCAGCTCTTTCAGAACATCTGCTATCTGGATTTGGGTAAAGGAGAAGCTGGGGAGGCTTGGGCAAGTAGCAGCGGGGGGGGCGGAGCTGTTGGCCAAGGTTGGAGTAGCCAGGAGGAAGGCATGGCCAGCCATTGAGAAATGCTTGTTGAAGTCTTCGATTATCACGGATTTATCGGTGGTGACCGTGTTACCTAGCCTCAGTGCAGTGGGCAGCTGGGAGGAGGTGCTCTTGTTCTTCATGGACTTTAGTGTCCCAGAACTTTTTGGAGTTAGAGCTACAGGATGCAAATTTCTGCTTGAAAAAGCTGGCCTTTGCTTTCCTGACTGACTGCGTGTATTGGTTCCTGACTTCCCTGAACAGTTGGATATCGCGGGGACTATTCGATGCTGTTGCAGTTCGCCACAGGATGTTTTTGTGCTGGTCGAGGGCATTCAGGTCTAGAGTGAACCAAGGGCTATATCGGTTCTTAGTTCTGCATTTTTTGAACGGAGCATGCTTGTCTAAGATGGTGAGGAAGTTACTTTTAAAGAATGACCAGGCATCCTCAACTGACAGGATGAGGTCAATATCCTTCCAGGATACCCGGGCCAGGTCGATTAGAAAGGCCTGCTCGCAGAAGTGTTTTAGGGAGCGTTTGACAGTGATGAGGGGTGGTCGTTTGACCGCGGACCCGTAGCGGATACAGGCAATGAGGCAGTGATCGCTGAGATCCTGATTGAAGACAGCAGAGGTGTATTTGGAGGGCAAGTTGGTCAGGATAATGTCTATTAGGGTGCCCATGTTTACGGATTTAGGGTTGTACCTGGTGGGTTCCTTGATGATTTGTGTGAGATTGAGGGCATCTAGCTTAGATTGTAGGACTGCCGGGGTGTTAAGCATATCCCAGTTTAGGTCACCTAACAGAACAAACTCTGAAGCTAGATGGGGGGCGATCAATTCACAGATGGTGTCCAGGGCACAGCTGGGAGCTGAGGGGGGTCGGTAGCAGACGGCAACAGTGAGAGACTTATTTCTGGAGAGATTAATTTTTTTAATTAGAAGTTCCAACATACTAGCGAGCGCTGCATGCAGTTCTCTTTTCTCATGTTATTAAATTGTTACCATAGCTCAAATGTGTGAGTGCCTTTTTGAAGTTTGCCTCCAGTGATAAATTAAATGATAGCCAATCAGCACTGAGCTAAACTGAATGAGCTCAGCTGTGAGTGGTCCTGGCGCACCAAAGTGTCAACGGAAGCCAGTTTGGATTTGGCTTCAGACCAATCACATCAGAAGCAAAACGTCATTGACAAAAGTTGAATTGTTTCATGTTGTAGCTAAAATCGCCCCTTTCCTAAATTAGCCATGGATGGGGATTTGGACTTATGGTTTTACTTAATTCTCTGGCCAATGATTAATAGTGAGTATAATCCAACCATAAATTCATACATTGTGCACCTGGCCTGAGAGGATGGAAGTTCAACATGTAGCTAGATGTAGTATGCTAATGTTAACTAGCTGGGTTGGCGCATGTTGCCCATGAAAGGAAGTTAGGCTAGCGAGCAAGCATTTTAGCCAGGTAGCCAAGAACAACAAACTAAAAGTGTTTACTGTATGAACGTCAGACTGTTTAGGCAACATGAAAGAGGATGGCATCAGCATTTCTCGACAAGTAGGGTGGGTCAATGTGTTTCTTCTACGTTCGCGCGCACACAATCACTACCATGGACAGGAACATAATATTTGGCTTGCATTGATTGGACTAAATCGTTTTTGCTATCTTTTAGTTGTCACTGTATTAGACTAAGCATAGGTGATTTAGATGTTTAAATGGTGCGGGAATAGTGGAGGCAGCTCCTGTTTTCTTTGCTACTTGCGGTAACTCTGGTTCTAAATCAATAGTTTAGTAGTCCGAAATGTCGGAAACATTACCTTGCTTGACAATGCTATAGATCATGTGACTGTTTGTTACATCACTGGACAGATGTTGCTCTTATTTTACCACATTTGTTGTTTCATAAAAAAAAAAAATCTTGGCCTATAGATCTCTATCACGGTGCATTCGGAAAGTATTCAGACCCCTTGACTTTTCCTACATTTACAGCTTTATTCTAAAACGAAAAAAAAAAAGAAGTTTACTCATCAATCTACACACACTACCCCATAATGACAAAGCCAATCCACTTATTCTACCTCATTTGCACATGCTGTATATAGATTCTTCTACTCTATTATTGATTGTATGTTTATTTATTCCATGTGTAACTCTGTGTTGTATGTGTCGAACTGCTTTGCTTTATCTTCGCCAGGTCGCAATTGCAATTGAGAACTTGTTCTCAACTAGCCTACCTGGTTAAATAAAGGTGAAATAAAATAAAGCAAAAAAAGTTTTTTATAAATTTTTGCAACTTAACTAAAATGATCACATTTACGTAAGTATTCAGACCCTTTACTCAGTTCTTCGTTGAAGCACCTTTGGCAGCGATTACAGCCTCAAATCTTCTTGGGTATGACGCTACAAGCTTGGCACACCTGTATTTGGGGAGTTTCTCCCATTCCTCTGCAGATCCTCTCAAGCTCTGTCAGGTTGGATGGAGAGTGTTGCTGCACGGCTATTTTCAGGTCTCTCCAGAGATGTTCGATAGGGTTCAAGTCCGGGCTCTGGCTGGGCCACTCAAGGACATTGAGACTTTACCCGAAGCCACTCCTGCGTTGTCTTGGCTGTGTGCTTAGCGTTGTTGTCCTGTTGGAAGGTGAACCTTCGCCCCAGTCTGTGGTCCTGAGTGCTCTGGAGCAGGTTTTCATCAAGGATCTCTCTGTACTTTGCTCCATTCATCTTTCCCTCGATCCTGACTAGTCTCCCAGTCCTTGCCGCTGGAAAAACATCCCCCACCGCATGATGCTGCTACCACCATGCTTCAGCGTAGGGATGGTGCCAGGTTTCCTCCAGATATGGCGCATGGCATTCAGGCCAAGTAATTCAATCTTGGTTTCATCAGACCAGAGAATCTTGTTTCTCGTGGTTAGAGTCCTTTAGGTGCCTTTCGGGAAACTCCAAGCGGGCTGTCATGTCCTTTTACTGAGGCGTGGCTTCCATCTGGCCACTCTACCATAAAGGCCTGATTGGTGGAGTGCTGCAAAGATGGTTGTCCTTCTGGAAGGTTCTCCCATCTCCACAGAGGAACTCTGGAGCGCTGTCAGTGACCATCAGGTTCTTGGTCACTTCTCTGACCAAGGCCCTTCTCCCCCGATTTGTTCCATTTGGCTTAGCGGCCAGCTCTAGGAAGTGTCTTGGTGGTTCTAAACTTCTTCCATTTAAGAATGATGTAGGCCACTATGTTCTTGGGGACCTTCAATTCTGCAGACTTTTTTTGTACCCTTCCCCAGATCTGTGCCTCGACACAATCCTGTCTCGTAGCTCTACGGACAATTCCTTCGACCTCATGGCTTGGTTTTTGCTCTGACATGCACTGTCAACTGTGGGACCTTTATATAGACAGGTGGGTCCCATTCCAAATCATGTCCAATCAATTGAATTTACCACAGGTGGACTCCAATCAAGTTGTAGAAACATGTCAAGGATGATCAATGGAAACAGGATGCACCTGAGCTCAATTTCGAGTCTGATAGCAAAGGGTTTGAATACGTATGTAAATAAGGTATTTCTTACAAATATATATATATAATACATTTGCAAAAATGTCTAAATCTGTTTTTGCTTTGTCATGGGATATTGTGTGTAGATTGAGGAAACATTTTAATTGAACCACTTTTAGAATAAGGCTGTAACGTAACAATTTGGAAGAAGTGAAGGGGTCTGAATACTTTCCGAATGCGCTGTAGCTAACTATATGGTGGTATTCAATCTGAGGTTTGTCAATAAATGCAAACGGATACTTAGCTAGGTAGCTAACTAGCCAACATTATTTAGGTAACGTTAGCTTGCTTGTACAAAGTCCAGCAGCTAGTCTCTGTAGCTAGTTAACACCAGTCTGCTGAAAGCCTAGCTAGCTAACAAACAGACCACGGTAGCTTGGCCAAAAAATGTGGTTGTTTTGATTAGCGAGGTAGCTTGCTAGCTAACAAAACGTTATACCAGTTAGATCAGAGCTAACCTTGGTTAGATAGCAAACCAACAAGCAAGGAAAGCTAGCTAGCTGTATTTAGCCAAGTAAGGTTTTTCACAAGGCTGAAGTCATGTGTAAACTGCTGATCTAGATACTTGTGTGTAATCTGAGCACGAACAAATATGTACAAATAAACTAGCGAATGTCCTTGGCTGCTATAATAGCTAGCTAAAAGTTAATTGGCTAAGTAACCTTAGCTAACATTACAGTCTTATGTTGGCTAACGTGTATTGCCAGTTCATGCACCACAATAGCTCATACTTTCTTTCCCAAAGTTTGATGGTTATAAACTTTAACTGCCACGCTACTCACATTAATTTGCATTGCACAGACCAAGCTACAATAAAATGAGGTAGCCAGATTTGAGACAGGACGAAACTGCACTTAGTTATGCTACTTTCCCTTGAAGAACAACCAAGACCACACAAACCATGTGTGCAAATGCACATGTATACAGAACCTCAGTTGTGCATGCTGGCTAGCATCAACTTACCAGACTCGACTGACAGCATTGCTGTTTCAAACGTGTAGAATGAATTTCAGCTCTGCCATAAATTGTCTTGTCATTCTTATCCAAATTTGTGCTGACTGATTAAGTGTGTCAAGTTACTTTTGTGTCTCCACGGAAAATCTGAAGTCGCCCTGCACAAGTAAAAAGTAGTTGGGGCTGCACGAGGGTGAAGCATCAATCACTGCATGCGCAACATGCTGTATCGCAGCCTGGTCTCATAGGTCTAGTCGAACATAGTCAATTTACATCTGTGATATTTAAATGTGTTTGGTATGATTTACATAAGACCGATGGTTACTTAAGGCAAAAAAAGAGGGTGGTTGTTTGGGGTGGAAGGATGGGTGTATAACACATGTCTAGCAATCTGAAGGTTGAGTGTTCTAATCTCATCATGGACTACTTTCACATGTTTAGGAAATTACGAACTTTGCAACTACGTGCTACTTTGCAACACTTAGCATGTTAGCTAACCCGAACCCTAACCTCTACCCTTTAGCATAACTCTTAACACTAACCTTAACTGTAACCCCTAGCCTAGTTAACTTTAGCAACAAAACATTTTTTGAATTCCTAACATATCATACATATTGGAAATGTATTATTATGCATAATTATTGAAGAACCCTGGTAATGACAGTATCAATCTTCTTTTGATTCCTCTTGATAAGGTTACTCTGTTAGAAGCATTCGAATTAGCAATCCATGCATTACTTTGGATGCATGTGCCCATAAATTATTTTCACACCGTAACATAGAGAGATACGAAATGTTACAGTGCCCTTCCAAGCTCTCCATACAAAGTGTCCAATATCCAGGCATTTTACAGGATCAAGTTCAATATGTATTTCATTTTCTTAGTATGTGATATAATGCCAAACAGCAGTGTCAGAAATGTAGTTTTGTCACAATTACATTTTTTGTACTTTAATACCCCTTTTTCTCCCCAATTTCGTGATATCCAATTGGTAGTTAGTCTTTTCCCATTGCTGCAACTCCCGTACGGGCTCGGGAAAGGCGAAGGTCGAGAGCCATGCGTCCTCCGAAACAACCCCGCCAAGCTGCACTGCTTCTTGACACACTGTTCGCTTAACCCGGAAGCCAGCCACACCAATGTGTCAGAGGAAACACCGTACAACTGGTAACCAAAGTCAGCATGCATGCGCCGGCCCGCCACAAGGAGTCACTAGAGCGTGATGGGAGAAGGACGTCCCGGACGACGCTGGGCCAATTGTGCACTGCCTCATGGGTTTCCCGGTCGTGACCGGCTGCGACACAGCCTGGGATCAAACATGGGATCAAACACGGGTCTGTAGTGACGTCTCTAGCAGTGCCTTAGACCGCTGTGCCAGTCTGGAGGCCTGTCACACACAATTTTTGCCTTTTTGCCAAATCTATAAAGACTTCAATCATGAGAAAGGGTTTAAACAACATTAGGTTTTGATTCAACTCGTGAATTATATTGAATGTATCAATGTTCCCCAGTTATGTCTTAATGTATTAATGTGGGAAAAAAGGCTAATTATGAATGACTTTGTAACAGCTCCAAACAGAAAATGCTCACTGGTACCCTAGTTTATAGAAAGATCCATGTGTATTGGTGTCTCTGCATATTGCCTTTTTTGTTGGAATTAAACCACTGTTTGAATAGTCCTAATTGTGCGTTGATAGGTTCGCTGTTGCACACCAGCTCTGACAGAGATTCCCTCGGGCAATGATGTTTCAACCACATTAGTATGGAGTGAGCAAGCAGGCTATGTGTGTCATTGGGGCAGTTGCAGGTGTACTCACCAACCATAATTCGTTATTCTCACTCACTGCTCACTGACCCAGAACTGAATGTGACAGACCTGGAGGACCCGGTCTGTTTTTCTGTTTCAAGCCTCTGTAGCCTTTCATTAGGCTAGTCACATAGCATGCTTTCTAATGTCAGCAATGTTGTATTGGAAAAGTCCAAGGGCAAAGGATAGGTACTTGATGTTGTAATGAACAGAGTTTTCTAATTAAACAATGTGATGAAGCGCAAGACATGCTGCCAATTTCCCTTGTCATAGCTACCCCATTGGAATGCCAGTTGTTGGAACTGCATGTGTAGGCTGCAGCTTCCCAGGCCAGAAGATTGTGTTCTAGTTTAACAGTGCAGAATTCCTCATGTATTGCCATGCAATGTAGTGGTTGACTTTGCATTAGTGTGTACTCAATATATATATATATGATTACTGTTCCATGTCGGTTGATCTGAAACACTGGAAGGTAGTTTGTTTTTGGAGAAGCGTAGAGCTCGCTCTGATATTTACTGTTTGGTGTATACGTCAGCAGTGTCAACATGAGCTCTGAGACCTTTTGAGGTTCTGATGAACCATTGGCCACTTACATTATCAGCCACTTGCGTCGTACATTGATCTTGGCATTGATTCAGCTTTGATCTAACTTTTGAAAGAGCACCCTGCAGGCTGCGACACCCAGCAGCAGTAAAGGGAGCAGCGCAGCGTAAAGTAGGGAATCCTGTACATGCGCAGAAGGTTCGGTTGTTCAGCTATCGGGAAGGGCGTCCAGAGAATTTGGCCACTCTGTAACTGGCAAATTTCAATGTACAAATGAATGTGACACAGATGTGACGATTTGTGTGTGTGGTGAATAATAGGCCCTTGTGCTTTGCTCTCACACTTCTCGCTCCTTGTTTTGGAACAGATATCTCTCCTCATGTGGGATCCTAATGACGAGGATGCCGCCCCTTCTGGGGACCATGCCCAGGCCCAGAGTCATCGTGGCCCCCACCCGCTCCTTCTTCAACCTGGCTGACACCTTCAACAAGAGGAAGGAGTACTCTGAGAGACGCATCATGGGGTCAGTCACCGTGCCTCATTTGAAATCCAACCGGCCTGGGTTCAAATACTATTTTGAAGTCTTTCAAATCATTTGAACATCTGCTCTAGCCTGACTGGAGTGCCAGGTGCTCATGGTTTGCACTTTTCTATTTGTTCCATTGCAACAGGCAAGTTTAATGAAGCACAAAGTATTTTAAATGATTTCAAATAGTATTTGAATCCTCCTAGAAATATATAAATACTCTGGTTTCTCTATGTACGTCTGACCTGCTCCTGCCAATGACGCTGTTGTGTATCCAGTGAAGGTCATAATCACTAGGAAATTGTAACTTATTAATAGCGACACTGTGTCCCGGATTTGTTGCCAGGCTGTTATGTAATGCAGGGACAGCAGTGGTTGCAATGGTCTGACTCGCTGAGTTAGTCACCGGGCCAGTTAAGAAATGGGGACAGAGACTGTTGGGTTATATGGGACTCTTTCACCCTCGTCAACCTCGCCTTCTCCTTAACAATCTGTCTGTTGACTGGTCACAGCTTGAGGAATAATCAGCAGGTGACTTGTGTGTTAATAAGTATTTCCAGTCACTAACTGAGACGGGTATTCAAATTCCAGTTTTAATCAGAGGTGAATCTCAAACGTCCTTGAGGAGGAACCTCCGCTCTTCTCCTCTGTGCCTCGAGAAGGAGATATGGAGGAAATACTTATGAGATTCACCCATGAAATGAGATGTTGACCCTGGCCGCCTCTCTCTCAGGTACTCTATGTTGGAGATGTATGAAGTGGTAGCTGGGGTGGAGAACTACCTTCACTTTGTTCCCTGGTGTAAGAAGTCTGACGTGGTGTTCCGGCGTTCGGGGTTCTGCAAGGCCAAGCTGACCGTTGGCTTTCCCCCCGTAGTGGAGAACTACACCTCGCTGGTCACCACAGTGCGCCCCCACCTGGTCAAGGTAAGGCACTGTAGTAGCCGCTGCTATCTCCCACCACTAGTGTATCTGCATTGAAGGTACCATAAGATGAGCAGCTGTGATATAGATGGATACTGGTTGTGCTGCAGCTTGTCTTTGTTGTGGTTGTGTATGTCACAACGTCTGGAGAAGTGTTTCAACATCTCCGGAACCACATAAATATTATTTAGCAGTCCTATGAGATTCTTGGTATGCCTGTAATAAAGACGACCTGGAACGCAGCCACTGTGGTTATATCATCAGCGTCACAGTCTGACTGGCTGTTTTGACCCCCAGGCTGCCTGTTCAGACGGTAAGCTCTTCAACCACCTGGAGACTGTGTGGCGCTTCAGCCCTGGCCTCCCTGGCTACCCTCGCACCTGCACCGTCGACTTCTCTGTAAGTACCGCAACACACTGTCAGTGTGTCCGTGTATGCTTCTGTCTGCGAATGAGGTAGCTAGCTTGCCATGTATCTCTCTAAGACAGACAGAAAATGTGCCAGTTTGTTTATGTGATGAGCTACCTATGCAAGAAAGGCATTTCACTCTACTTGTGCATGTGACATGAATAACTTTAAACTATATCTCTGGCACATTTTCAGTATTATCTCATCACTTTTTCACCTGAACTCTCTCTCCTCTCTCCAGATCTCCTTTGAGTTCCGCTCTCTTCTGCACTCCCAGCTGGCCACGGTGTTCTTTGACGAGGTGGTGAAGCAGAACGTGTCTGCGTTTGAGAGGCGGGCCGGGAAACTGTACGGAGCGCAGACCATGATCCCCCAAGAGCTCATGTTTCACGAGGTCCACCACACGTAGCGTGCCGCAACGGGGCTTCTCTTTACACACACATACACACGCGCACAGCCATGGCATGAAGAGAGGGGGGGGATGAGAGAAGAAGTTATGTGCCTGAACACTGCAGTGCCTTATCATAACCAATGATTTTATTCCCAACGGCCTGCAGCTGGATTCTGTCTTGAACATTATCCCCTCCCTACCCCAAATAATCCCCCTCTGTCCCCTACCCCCCTCTCAAACATACATCACTCCTCCTCCCCCTATGCCACCATTGTCCCCTCCTGGCACCCCTTCTCCCCAAAGAAACCATCAGCACCTCTGGCCAAGAGTAGGCACACCCCAGAGCTTTGTGCTGTCCCCATAGGGTGGGCCTAGGTCAGGACAGGGCTCATAATGCCCCTCTTACGATAACACTTCTGCTAAGGGTCAAATAAAAATCAGTTGATAGTACCTTACACACAGCATTTTACTATGGTAGGGAGCTCATGGTAAAGGGTGTGGGGTTCTCATGTCCTGATCAGGCCAAGAGGTTGTGAAGGCCCATCCAAGCCATCTGGATTAGGTTTGTTACAATAACATATCACACAACATACAGTAACCTAATGCTAGGTCATCATGTGGATAAGATGGTGTATCAAACGATCAGGGTGTACGTTTAGAATTTTTGAAAATGGAAAAGCTGGTTTGTCACTGTCCTTGTGAATGAAGGGTGGGGACAGTGAGCACTTGTTGTTTCCTAAAAGAATGTAACACTGCAGAGCAGGGGTGTATTCATTATGCCGATTCTGTTGCGAAATGTTTTGTGAACTGAACAAAACTGGGAAGGACCAACCTGAATTTGTTCAACCACTTCAAAACCATTCTGTTTTGCAACTGTTTGGGCTAATGATTACACCCCAGATGTATACACACTGCCATGCCTACCTACATACACTTGTTCCAAGAGGTGCTGTGTTACAACAATATCGCTGGGGGCATTTCTGCGGCCCGCCCATATTGCACCTTGCTCTCTAACCCCCATGGGAGCAATGTTTTATAGCAGATTTTAGTTTTTAAAGTCTGCAATATCGAAATGCATTTGATTTTAAATGCAGCACATATTTTGCCAGCAATATTTAAAAATGGGACCAGATGGGTTAGGCTGGGGACGGGGTCATCCCCTGTGTCCTAGTTGGCACCCTATTCCCTACGTTGTTCACTACTTTTGAACAGAACCCTGTGGGTCCTGGTCAAAAATAGTGCACTATATAATATTATATATATGGGGAATAGGGTGCAGTTTTGGATGCATGCAATCACAGTGAGGCATCTTAACACCCTAGAACTTTTTTCACCCAGTGTCCTTTTGACCTGGTCCTATTGGCATCTTTTATTGTATATCATTATGCATTGTACTCATATAAAGATATTTATTAAGATTCATGTGAGAACACATGTACATATTGTTTTAAGACCACAGATGAGAAGAGTGCACATTGAACTTGTTGGCATAACAGAACTGATTTGTTTCTGGAATTGGATTTTATAGTGCAAATGGAGGTGTTTCAATGTGTCAAATGGGTGAAGATGTTTCGACTGCATGGTTTATTAACTATTTTTATATTAAAAAATATATATATTCTAGCCAAGTCTGGGTGTTTTTTGTGTGTGTGTTTTGGAGTAATGGTCTCGCTCCACAGGATTAAATCGGATGCATTGTGGGTCAATTGTGATTGACGGCTGATTTACAAATACTGTGAAGTTATTAATTATGTAAGGTGATTTGTAGTTCAGTCAGTCTTGATTCACCTGCAATGTCAAACAAGCCCAATGTTAGTCAACATCTTGTTGGTTTTGTGAGGTAAAAATAGAATTGACTTTATGGGAGTTATGACTCCTGCTGGACAAAAACACAATATGAACCAATTGTCCTAAGCCAAGGGCAGAAATATTTTAACAAAATACCAGTTACTGGACTAAAGCCAAATGGCCCTTGTCTTGAGCTAAGCTACTATTACAATCCTAGTACATGTGTCAATTAGCCTTGCGGTTACAGCGTTGGGCCAGTGAACGAAAGGTTGCCGGTTCTAGCTGACTAAATCGGTCTGCCCTAGAGGGGGCCAGAGGGCTGACCCTCTAAAATGCTCTATCTGGTGTGACTTTAAAAAAAAATGATACACAGAACAATTAATTATACCAACAAGGAGACAGATATTTAACCAAATGTATAAATGCGAAGCATTGGCGTTTCCACTCACTACTAAATATGGGGGTGAGAGGAAGCCCAGTGGCCGGCAGTGGGAGAAAAATAGCGCGAGATGGATTTTGGATGACGTTCTAATTTTCTCATGGATGAAACATTTGATCTCGGTACAGTTTTCTTTTTCCAAAACTACAATCTGTTACGAACAGGGTGGACTGTGTTTTGAGGACTTTACCCTTTATCAAAGTTAAATTATATATATATATATATATATATATATAAAAAATGCGTTTAGGATTGCATGGGCGAATGGAGTTATTGTGCACTTCAGAGTAGGCGGTCCCTAACGGAAATATGCAAATACATGCTTGAACGCACCAATAGGCTGTCGCTAGCTCATGCTTAGCTCTGCCCACCTTGCTTGTCCTGCCCACTAGGATTCGTTTGCTCCCACTGAAAACAATAGGCTGTGGTATACCTTTGGTTACTTCTAAAAAAAACTCTTTGCTACATACACTACATGGAGTTAGTCCCCCCTTTGCCGCTAGAACAGCCTCCACTCTTCTGGGAAGACTTTCCACTAGATGTTAGAAAATTGCTGTGCGGGCTTCCATTCAGCCACGAGCATTAGTGAGGTTGGGCGATTAGGCCTGGCTTGTAGTTTGCATTCCAATTAATCCCAAAAGTGTTAGATACGGTTGAGGTCAGGGCTCTGTGCAGGCCAGTCAAGTTCTTCCACACAGATCTCAACAAACCTTTTCTGTACGGGGGATTATCATGCTGAAACAGGAAAGGGCCTTCCCTAAACTGTTGCCACAAAGTTGGAAGCACAGAATCATCTAGAATGTCATTGTATGCTGTAGTGTTAAGATTTCCCTTCACTGGAATGAAGGGGCCTAGCCCAAACCATAACAATTATTCCTCCACCAAACTTTAGTTGACACTATGCATTCGGGCAGGTAGCGTTCTGCCATGGAAACTCATTAAGAAGCTCCAGCCGAACAGTTACTGTGCTGGTGTTGCTTCCAGAGGCAGTTTGGACCTGAGTGATTGTTGCAACAGAGGATAGACTATTTTTACTTGCTACAGCGGTCCCGTTCTGTGAGCTTGTGTGGCTCAGCCTTTGTTGCTCCTAGACGTTTCCACTTTACAATATCACTTGCAGTTGTCCAGGGCACGCTAGCAGGGCTTTGACAAACTGGGTGGCATCCTATCCTATGATGGTGCCATGTCACTGAGCTCTTCAGTATGGGCCATTCTACTGCCAATGTTTATGGAGATTACATGGTTGTGTACTCAATTTTATACATCTGTCAGCAATAGGTGTGGCTGAAATAGCTGAATCCACTAATTTGAAGGGGTGCCACATACTTTTGTCAATGTAGTGTAGATTCAGCGAAATGACACTGCCACGAGCAGCATCGCATTAATTGAGATGACCGCGATGCAAGACTTCGCTCCGTCACAGTATATGCACGAGTTCGCTTCACACGGTTACAGCGTGGTAGCCACAATACTAAAACAGCGGAGAAGTTGCGCCTTGGACTTCAATGCTAGTGGTTGCGGGAATGTTCTCACTACGCTGTTTAATTTAAAGTAGACTTAATGCACACTGTAGTTCATTAATCTCAAATTTATTTTTGTTAGAATTCTAGTTCAGTGTGTTTGGTATCATACTTTGAAAGCAGCAGATATTCTGAAGTTGTATGTTTGGTCATATAAAAAAAAAATCACAATACACTTGTTCCTTCAGAACATTTTATTAAATACATTTATAAAAAAAAAAAAAAAAAAAAAAAAGTCTACATTGTACAAAACACGTTGAATGATCAGTTGTTTGCAAAGAAATAACGTACTGGGGGGAAAAAAGAAAAAGAAAAGAGTAGCACAGTTTAACACTTGCTTACACGTGCGCACGGTAGTTTGTGGCTCCTATTGAACACACAGCAAATAAAATGTAGGCTAAATGTCATGAGCAGTAAGTACAAATCAGGTCACGAGGACACCAATGGGTTTAACATTAAAACTTGTGGCTCAGACCTTCACTGGCCCAAACTGCTACACCTACCTACCCAGTCAACCTCAGTAAACTGCGCCCTCCCTTTGCCAGAAAGGCATTTAGCTGATTTTAATGCACATTTAGCCGCCCCCTCCGCTAAATTACTAGTAAACGAGGCACTCTTACCCAATCATAAGGTCATGTTTCTTAGTAAAATGTATTGAATTATTCTTTGTTGCAAAGTTACAGAATATTTGAGTATTAAAATCAGGTCAGAGATGGGGGGGAAAAACGCTCATGCTCAGCAATAATTGTTTAATTAACTTAATCTTCTCAGTTATGGTTCCTCCCAATATTGGGTGAACCAGGAAAACTGAAATTAACAAAGTAATTTTTTTATTTTTTATTTTATTTTTTTAAATTCTAAATCAATATTGAGTTACATCTATACTGTGTTTGACCATTTTAGGTCAGCCTTCTCTTTTCTACTTCTGTAGTGCACAAACAGGCTTCATTACTTCCATTTGATATCAAATGACAACTTATCAACAGCATTGCATTATTCTCACTGGTGAGCATCTTTCATAATTGACAAGGAATATTCTGCACTATATTCAAGACTATTTTGCATGTTGGATGATGAGACTGCCATGTTTGAGGTAAACTGTGTGGGCGGGGGGGATCGTCGGTGCAGACTGGAGTCGGTCAGGTGTGGGTAGAGGGACGGAGTAAGGCTGGGCGAGGCTGGTCCGGTCTTACAGAGGGTGGAGGGGAGACAAATCAGCAGAAGTAGTAGAGTTCATCCATTTGCAGCACCAACAAACTTATGGCCAGTCTGTTTGGGCAGGTCTGGGGTTGGAGGGATAATTTGCCCCCTAGCCTCATGCTGCCATTAAGTCTAAACAGCACTTTGAGGTGAGCCTTAGAACATGCCACCTCCCATGCCACCCATACCTCCCATACCACCCATGCCCCCTGGCATGCCAGCCTCCTTTTCATCCTTGGGCAGTTCTGTGACCACACACTCGGCGGTGGAGAGCAGAGAAGCAACACCTGCAGCATCCATCAGTGCCGTTCTTACCACCTGTAGGGGGAGACACTCAGTCATTGCTGTAATACAGACAGACACCGGCAAAGGGAGCAAAATCATCAGACAACCTGTGATACCACCATCAGCCAACTTTTGTCTATGCTGTCAGTCTAACCAAAGATTACATCATAACGGGAGTAGAAAAAAACTAAGTAGACGGGTTGTCTACGTGCTTCTACACCTGCATTGCTTGCCGTTTGGGGTTTTAGGCTGGGTTTCTGTACAGCACTTTGAGATATCAGCTGATGTAAGAAGGGCTTTATAAATACATTTGATTATTTAGCAACTATAGGGCAAATCAAAGGGTTGGCTTAGATTTGACAACATGTAAACTATATATTTAGTCTCCAACTGTTTATTGAAAACAGATACATTTGCACAATGAGCACTTGAATTAAAATAACTTTTGCAAACATTATTGCTGTACATTTCCAATCACTAGAAAAATGAACCTGTTTTTATATTTTTTGTATGCTGGGTGAACGACAGTGTAGTGTCGAGCTAAAGCATCCATACCTTGGTGGGGTCGATGATGCCCTTCTCTACCATGTTGACGTACTCTCCCTCCATGGCATCGTATCCTATCTCCCCCGCGGCCTGAAGGATCTTCTCCACCACTAGAGAGCCCTCCACACCAGCGTTCTTCGCAATGGTCATGGCTGGCACACGCAGGGCTCGTCTGATGATGTCAATTCCTATGGAGACAGGAAGTGATACACCAAGTTAAGCGACAATACTTATCTGTCCAGAAGTTGGAAAGAAAAATCTAACATACCCCACCCACGTGTCCAACTTTACAGCCAAAATGAAAACCTATCGGCATGTTAGGTTAAGATCCAGAGTAGGAACTCTACTTACCAATCTTCTGGTCTGTGTTAATGGGCACGAGGGCATCCAGGGCAGGGATGGAGCGCAGCAGGGCACAGCCACCTCCGGGCACGATGCCCTCCTCCACAGCAGCCCTGGTGGCATTCAGGGCGTCGGTCACACGGTCCTTCTTCTCGTTCACCTCCACATCACTCGTTCCTCCTACCTGGAACAGAACAGAACAGTCAGCCACACTTTCGCTTTCTCTGCTATGCAAGGCAGATACAGAAGCGACTCATTAACAAATGCAAATCTTGTCTCAGAGTAGGAATCTCCTAATTTTAACATCCTACCTAATTTCATAGGCCTAGACTAAAACTGAACAATATTCAGGGACATTAAAAGGACAAAAAGCAATCAAATCATACTGCTACCCATCTCTCTACACTCAAGACTTTCACTCTGCGATCGTATGTCCCCCTCCATGTTTTATTTAACTAGGCAAGTCCAGTTAAGAACACATTCTTATTTACAATGATGGCCTACACGGGCCAAACCTGGACAATGCTGGGCCAATTGTGCGCAGTCCTATGGGACTCCCAATCACGGCCGGTTGTGATACAGCCTGGATTCAAACTAGGGTGTTTGTAGTCATGCCTCTAGCACTGAGATGCAGTGCCTTAGACCACTGCGCCATTCGGGAGCCCAGCTGACCCCTTCCCCTCTGACCCACTCCCCCTTAATCTCTGCCCCGTGACTGACCTTGAGCACAGCCACTCCGTCAGACAGCTTGGCCAGCCTCTCGTTGAGCTTCTCCTTCTCGTAGTCGCTAGTGGTGTTCTCCAGCTGCTCAACGATCTCTGCCTGGCGCTTCTCGATGGCCGCAGTGTCTCCCTTCCCCTTCAGCAGCATGGTGTCGTCCTTGGTGACAGACACCTCGCCAACCTTACCAAAGTCATGGGCCTGGATGTCTTCTAGGGCAATGCCCACCGCCTCATCACCAAACACCTAAAGAGAAGGAAGAAGGGAAGGATCTCAGTAAAGGGCAGGATTTGAACAGGTATACATTGGCCATAATTGAACATTTGAAAATGGCACCCATCTTTCAAGAGGCATGGAGGGTGCACTTTCCATTATTAGAACAGGTCCAAGTTAAAGCCTCAACCATGGGATAAGCATGACTACGCAAACGCTATTCATTGATTGGCAAATCATGCCAGTGCAGAAGTGTCAGACCAAGCGTCCCTGCCTGGCATGGGATGCAGTCAGACAAGGATAGTAGGAGACATGTTTCTGTGTGGAAGGGGGAACAGAACTGCACAAGCCGCACCAACTTATCTTGCTTTACAATTTGATTTCTCAAATCAAAATGGACTAATGCAAGTATGGGGTGGTTGGTGTCAGTGTTCTTACAGTAATTATAGATCAATTTGACCATGGGGTGGTTGTATTGTAAAAGTAATCTTACAGTGCCCCCGGTGGCAACAGCCATGTCATGCAGCTGGGCTTTCCTGTTGTCTCCAAAGCCTGGGGCCTTGACTGCCACCACTTGCAGTCCCACCTTCAGCCTAAAGAAAGAGTAGAGGTTAATATAATACAGGCTCTCAAAGTGGGATCCGTTTAGAGTGTGTAATAAAATATTGTGAATCTATACAATTTCTTAACCCTGTGCAACATGGGACTGGGAGGCTTACAGGGATATTGGTATCCAGAGTACTCCACCAATTATATATTTTTCAATACTTCCTGTATTCCCCCAAAATGTGTATACATAAATTCACTGTAATTTAAGCTTTAAAACCACAAAGTTCTCTGCCTCATGGCAAAATTTGTAGTATTGCAGGAAATTAGTTTAAACTGCAAAATGTATCCAATGCCAAGAGGTGGGCCTTTAAAAATGTTCCTTCCCAGTGCCCGAGATTTGTCTGGCCATGCACTGCTGAAGTCATAGTAAAGCTCCTTGTATCCTATTTTTATCTCACTCAAATTGTGTTCGGATTAATAACACGTTTTGTCCTGGAGACAGAACTGAGCGAGTTCCCCTTAAGCCAGCTGCAGGGTGAAAATTGTCTATATTGTAAAAATTCATATAACCAAAATTTAAGGTCAGGCATTAGGGTTAGCAGTGTGGATAAGGTTAGGTTTAAAATCATATTTTATGACTCTGGGTGTGCCAGCTAGTGACCACTCTGCAGAGCTGCCTCCAGAACAAGATTAATTACAAAAAACTAACCTGCAATGAATGCTATCACAAAAGGGATCCCTGACCCCAAAAAGTTTGAGAACCCCTGTAAACACACCCAACACCCTCCAGCATCTAAGTCTACACAGACAGTCCAACGCTGATATTTTGCCCAAAGATCTGATCAATAAAACAATTAGTGGCAAAAGATCAGAATTGAGCTGCATGTGTAAATGCAGCCATTGTAGAGGTTAAAATAACACACCCCCAAACTGACTGACTCCCTACATCTACACACATTCCTCTACCAATAAAGAGAGGGCAGGAATCATGAAAGGGTCTACAGCTTAATTGAGGTTGACTCTTCAGTCATAAATACCTAGAGCTGAATGATGTTGGTGATATAGATAAGACCTTTATATTATTGTTGCAGGCCCGTGAGCTGGTTGTGTCCCTTTGGCCCAGGCAGTCAGTCAGTGTTAATGTGAAGGCGAAAGCAAACAAAAACAGGTTCTTAAGGGTGTTTACTGGTTAAATAAAGGACACCGACTGAGTACAAGGGCCTGTATTCACAAAGCATCTCATTTGGACTCTTTACCTAGGATCAGGTCCCCCGTGCATATAATTATGATCTAAAAGCCAAAACTGATCCCAGATCAGAACTGCTTGTCTGAGACACAGGGTGCTAAATGGACAGGGAACTGACCTGTTGAGGACCAGGGTGCTGAGGGCCTCTCCGTCCACATCCTCAGCCACGATGACCAGAGGTTTGCGGTGCTGGTTGGCCAATTCCAGGGCAGGGACGATGCTCTGGACAGAAGAGATTTTCTTCTCACTCAGCAACACATAGGCATCCTGGAACTCACACTTCTGGCCTGAGGGGCAGAGATGAGGGAGAGAGTTGATGTAAAAGCTCCAAAGACATTGACAAATGTAGAGCATGAAGATCATAAAAATCCATTAAATCTGTAGAGCATCAAGATCACCAGTGTGCTGGCGTTTCTCTTAATCTTAAAGCCCCAAAATAGCAGAAGATGGGCTTGGTGGTGGGGTCATGGCAAACAGGGCACCTTACCTTTGGCTGTGTTGATGAAGTAAGGGGAGATGTATCCGCGGTCGAACTTCAGCCCCTCAATGATCTCAAGCTCATCATAAAGGGTTTTGCCATCCTTGACAGTGATGACTCCCTTGCGGCCCACTTTCTTCATGGCGTTGGAGATGATGGTGCCGATCTCCACGTCTCCATTAGCAGAGATGGTGGCCACCTAGCAGACAGAACAGAAAGCATTGAAAACGTTAGTCATCATCAAAAGGTTATCTTAATATATAAAGTAGAATATAGATATTGCATCTGTCGCAAATCAATAATTTGCATCAATTGAATAGATATGAAATTATAAGAATATTGACTTATTTGAGCAATCAATATTCTTAACACAATTGGTTACCTGGGCAATCTCCTCAGGGGTGGTGACTGGCTTGGACATCCTCTTCAGCTCGTTGATGACGGTCTCCACAGCCAGCATGACGCCACGGCGGATCTCCACAGGGTTAGCTCCTTTACTGATGCTGTCAAAGCCCTCCTTGGCGATGGCTCTGGCCAGCACGGTGGCAGTGGTGGTGCCATCTCCCGCTTCCTCGTTCGTGTTGTTGGCCACGTCCTGGACCAGCTTGGCACCAATGTTCTGGTACTTGCACTTCAGGTCGATGGCCTTGGCTACAGTGACGCCGTCCTTGGTCACCTTGGGGCTGCCCCAGCTCTGCTCGATGATGACTGTGCGACCCTGGAGGAAGGGAGGGGGAAAGGATACAGCTCAAAACACTTGTTCCAGGTGCCGTTTCTGTCAGGAACAACTGAACACAAGACACTGTGGTGCACAGGGTTCTTCGGGTGGAAATGAGAGTCAAATGAAAAGTGGAACACTAATGGATTGGTTTTACATACAGTGAGGGAAAAAAGTATTTGATCCCCTGCTGATTTTGTACGTTTGCCCACTGACAAAGAAATGATCAGTCTATAATTTTAATGGTAGGTTTATTTGAACAGTGAGAGACAGAATAGCAACAAAAAAATCCAGAAAAACGCATGTCAAAAATGTTATGAATTGATTTGCATTTTAATGAGGGAAATAAGTATTTGACCCCTCTGCAAAACATGACTTAGTACTTGGTGGCAAAACCCTTGTTGGCAATCACAGAGGTCAGACGTTTCTTGTAGTTGGCCACCAGGTTTGCACACATCTCAGGAGGGATTTTGTCCCACTCCTCTTTGCAGATCTTCTTCAAGTCATTAAGGTTGAGGCTGACGTTTGGCAACTCGAACCTTCAGCTCCCTCCACAGATTATCTATGGGATTAAGGTCTGGAGACTGGCTAGGCCACTCCAGGACCTTAATGTGCTTCTTCTTGAGCCACTCCTTTGTTGCCTTGGCCGTGTGTTTTGGGTCATTGTCATGCTGGAATACCCATCCACGACCCATTTTCAATACCCTGGCTGAGGGAAGGAGGTTTTCACCCAAGATTTGACGGTACATGGCCCCGTCCATCGTCCCTTTGATGCGGTGAAGTTGTCCTGTCCCTTTAGCAGGAAAACACCCCCAAAGCATAATGTTTCCACCTCCATGTTTGACGGTGGGGATGGTTTCTTGGGGTCATAGGCAGCATTCCTCCTCCTCCAAACACGGCAAGTTGGGTTGATGCCAAAGAACTCCATTTTGGTCTCATCTGACCACAACACGTTCACCCAGTTGTCCTCTGAATCATTCAGATGTTCATTGGCAAACTTCAGACGGGCATGTATATGTGCTTTCTTGAGCAGGGGGACCTTGCGGGCGCTGCAGGATTTCAGTCCTTCACGGCATAGTCTGTTACCAATTGTTTTCTTGATGACTATGGTCCCAGCTGCCTTGATAGCATTGACAAGATCCTCCTGTGTAGTTCTGGGCTGATTCCTCACCGTTCTCATGATCATTGCAACTCCACGAGGTGAGATCTTGCATGGAGCCCCAGGCTGAGGGAGATTGACAGTTCTTTTGTGTTTCTTCCATTTGCGAATAATCACAGAAACTGTTGTCACCTTCTCACCAAGCTGCTTGGCGATGGTCTTGTAGCCCATTTCAGCCTTGTGTAGGTCTACAATCTTGTCCCTGACATCCTTGGAGAGCTCTTTGGTCTTGGCCATGGTGGAGAGTTTGGAATCTGATTGATTGATTGCTTCTGTGGACAGGTATCTTTTATACAGGTAAGAAACTGAGATTAGGAGCACTCCCTTTAAGAGTGTGCTCCTAATCTCCGTTCCTTACCTGTATGAAAGACACCTGGGAGCCAGAAATCTTTTTGATTGAGAAGGGGTCAAATACTTATTTCCCTCATTAAAATGCAAATCAATTTATAACATTTTTGACATGCATTTTTCTGGATATTTTTGTTGTTATTCTGTCTCTCACTGTTCAAATAAACCTACCATTAAAATTATAGACTGATAATTTCTTTGTCAGTGGGCAAACGTACAAAATCAGCAGGGGATCAAATACTTTTTTCCCTCACTGTAGCAGATTTGTCATAGCAAGTCCCTCCTCTCCTACCTTGGGTCCCATGGTGACGGCGACAGCATCAGCCAGCAGATCCACTCCCTTCAGCATCATGGCCCGAGCATCGGCTCCAAACTTGACGTCCTTGGCGTAAGTCCGGGTGAGGTGGGGGGCCAGGGCCCTGCTGACTGGCCTCATCTGTCTCATCACTGTGGGTAGACGCAACATCTCTGAAAGTGGGAAAGAGAACTGTATTTACTCTGTCATAGTCCACTCAAAAAGCATGCGTTGTGTCAACAGCTGTTGGCTATCAGGACCTTCTTCATTTTAATATACACTTAAATTATTTGGTAATAGCTAAAAGTGTCAAAATACTTGTTTGGCCTGTAACACATGAACCTTCCGGATCATTCCCAAGACACCTTCTCCCCCAGTCCAGATGTCACATATGGACAATGGCAAGCTATACAGTACACCCTAGTGACCGCTCCTGGTACAGAAAGAGTTGCAAGACAAGAATCAATGAATGAACCTATGATGCAATACTCCAAAAATCTCAAGGACAAAAAGGACAGCCATTTCCAACACAGAGCAAACACATGCAAATGTGTGTTTGATGTCTTGCAGAACAGAAAGACCAAGACACAAATGCCAAACGTATTTAGCAGGTCATGGTCTCAAAATGAGGGAATCTTAATAAACTGCCACAGTAGGCTAACATGTGAATGATTTGGCAGAATTTCTTATTCCACAGAACTCAAACCAAGGGCAGAGGACAAGATAGCCATAGAATTAGGAATTATATTTAATAAGATCTCTATGTCATTAGAATTCTGCATAATAATCAAGTAGCAGCCTAATTCCATGTTCAGCATATGAGGGCTATTGCACTTGGTTGTTAATCTCTGATTACAAATTAATGTATCTGATGGGGAGTTTGTTGAGATTTGCTAAATTGTGACAGAAATGTCTCAAACCGCTCTTTTCCTGATTCTCCCCACGTGTGTTCAGGTCATGTAGTGTAAGGTCAAATTGCTCATATGGCACGTGCACAGTACCGTTTAACGCCTTCCCAAAATGAATGAACTAGCTACTGAATGAATTGAGAACGTAGTAAAGATGCCCAAAGACAAAGGAAAGCATTATTTGTGAACTGAAAATGCTAAGATTTATATGCAGCCTATAGCAGCCCAGGTAGACACTACCCCAGATCCAGCTTGGACAAGACCGGACTGGGTTGATTGCTCACGCCTCTAACTTCGGTTTTACAGAATTCAATATCTGAGTAATGCAGATTGAGTGGGGGAAAAAATAAAAATAAATCTAGATAAATGTAACAATCTTTTGGAATAAATTGTGACGGCGATCAAATCTCCTGTAGGTACAGCATGTCATGACATGAGTAAATGTGGCCAATTGGGCTCTGTCATTATTTAATCAAGATCAGAGGACATGACAATCAACATGAAAACAATTACGCGACTAAATACCATCGAAATACCAATTAAACGTAACTACCAAGACTAATGGGAAAGTATTGGAGAAAGACAGCCAAGTTAAGTTGCCATAATTACCAGTGTCTTGTAATTATGGCAACTTGGATGCAAGTTACATTCCTAATCCTACTTAGGCTACCTAGCTAACGTTAGCACAGATAGCTACTTATTTGAATGTCGTTGTTGGAGGCATGACAGGCTTGAAAATATGTTCAGCTAACGATGCTAGCAAAAGCATGACGTTTCAAACAATATGTTGTTTAGATTGATGCGCATCAAGCTCTATAAAATGTTACGAAGACATAATAGTACTTACTTGTTGTTTAATGATGACACGATTTGCTTGTCTGAAGGAGACAGGATGGTATAATGTGGGAAAATAATGGTACAGCGGTTGTGCAACAGCGCTTTAGAGACAGGCAACAATGCACATGGCCTTTTGCATCCGGGCAATTTACCGGTCCACCCCTAAATATGCATAAGGTTAAAAAAAAAAAGTATATACATATTTGCCTAAATTGAAGGACTCTTTACATCAAAACCATATTATGTCAAATGATTGTGCTATTTATACACTTTGTTTTAGGAAAAGCATTTATTTTGTGTGTTTAACTTGTCAATAAAACTACACGTTTCACTGATATGCTCGTTCCAGGGCCCCATGTTCCAGAACTTTCTCATGCGCCATTGGAGAAAAAAGGGGGTTCAAAGTTGACACATTGTGCAACATTGCTGCAAACTGCAATCACATGAGAACACATGAAACATAAATTATAATTTCTTCACAACTGTTCTGGCGAGTTCCTTCTGACGTATTTTTGTTACTTTTATATGTATACGTGCCTTTTGCATTCTGTGGGGTAATGGAATATTTTGGAACTGAAACTCCAGGAACAGTAAAGTAAGGACATTTGAAGACACGCATGCGCGAACCATTTCTTGGTTTTCCTCACGTGGAGATTCTCGTTCAGTGTGTCAAATCCACGCTCAAAGAAGTCAGTGCTCAACATTACAAGGTCTCTCACATAAATGGTAAGATATTCTTTATAAAAAACACATACATAGAATTTAGGATGCCAAATGTCATGTTTGTCACTAGCAGAGTTAGCATTCCGAGTTTCCTATTGTATTGTAGTAGCTAACCTATGCTTTGATTTCTCGCAGGCAAGGTCAGGCATGACCAAGAATACAGGAGGACTTTATCAGATTAGCTAGCTACCGTTACTGTGTAAAGGCGTGTCATATATTGACCTATGCGATCTGCCATGCAACTAGCTGTCCGATAGCTAAACTAGCTAGCTCGAGATTACTTGCTATTTTGTACCATCAATCTCAAAATCGTTGGCTATATATGGAGATAATTGCCAGCACGAGTTTCACAATTGGCACTGTAGTTGATGGGTACTAGTGAACTATGAAGAACGAATAAAGTGATAAGTAGAAGCATTTGCCGTTGCCATCTAAATTGATGCTATGTGGCACAAGTGTTGTATTTTATTTGTCCTAATGTATGTTCTAGTTTATTTCACTGTCTGTCCTTGCACAACGAAAAAGGGAATTACCGGCTATCAACCAGTTCCGGGTAACGCAGACGCCGTGTGCCAAAGCGTCACAGAATTTTATTTGTCCATTATTTTTGCCGCACTTGTAATATGCTAAAATTAGTCATAGATTACACAATTCTGTTTGGGAATATTACTAAAAGATGTTAAAATGGGATCTGAAACCCCAGTCACTGAAGAACAGACCTTTAATGATTTGTTTGTATGTGTTCAATGTTATCTCTTGACGTCTGAGTCCTTGAGCCTACTAAACCCCACAAAGCCTTGCCTAGGTTT
This sequence comes from Salvelinus alpinus, assembly GCF_045679555.1. NCBI lineage: Eukaryota > Metazoa > Chordata > Actinopteri > Salmoniformes > Salmonidae > Salvelinus > Salvelinus alpinus. The sequence goes on from NC_092105.1 coordinate 33,792,424, forward strand.
CACTGTTTGTCTACACCTGTTTAGGAAGAATGTGACAAATAAATAAAGTTTGATAGATTTTTGGGGCTGTGTGAGCACACTACCTGACCTGTTCTGGAATTTAGTCTAACATCAAAGCCATGATTAGTATAGAAGTTTATCTGTGGGTCAGGGTTGGAGAGCCCTGCGCAGGAGTCAACAGCCTAGAACCTCAAACCCTCTTCTGTCCCCTGTCTCACCACAACCTTCATTCAAGGTCAAAGATACATCTGTTACCAGACAGGCAGCTGGTGTTGCAAATCTTCAAAATGTTGACTCCTAAGCTCCTTGCATTATGCTGGCCACAGAGAGAATCCATACTCTACTTTGAGTAGTCTTAGTTTTAGCTTAAAGATTGTTCTACATCAGATATCTAACAATTGCTTGCTTTACGCCAGGGTTTCCCAAACTCGGTCCTCGGAACCCCAAAGGGTGCAAATTTTGGTTTTTGCACTATATGGCGGATTCAACTAATCATCTAGCTTTGATAATTTTAATTAGCTGTGTAGTGTTAGTGCAAAACCCAAAATGTGCACCCCTTGGGTCCCGAGGACCAAGTTTGGGAAATGCTGCTTTACATCTTTTCAATAGTGAATACTAACGGTGTCTTTGTTGCCTTTGGCAGGCTACTTGCAAATTGCCTGGACACTGCTAGTAGTCAAGGGCAGTAACAAACCCTCACAAATGATTTCCTGTACAGTTACAAGTGGAGGAAGGTTCAACTAATTATTTTTCAATGGTATATTGGAGGTCCGCAAAAATATGTGAGAGGTGTATGCTGCCACCCACTGTACGGGTTAGTATACTCCTATTGTTCCCAAATAAATAAAAGACAAAGAAACAAATCAATGTACTCCTTTAGTCATTCAAACGTCAACTCTGATCCCTTCAGACTCTGGGGCTTGAAGGAAGAGCATCTTTGGACAGTATTCCTTGCAATGTTTCGGCCATGGAGTCCCAATAACCTTTCAGCTGCAGATACAATTATGGCCAGTTCCTTGGACTTCTTGTTCATTTGGGCAGGACAATTAATTACATATGCAATAAAAGCCACAAAATCCACCTTCACGATCAGCATATCAGTTTCCCTAAAACTGTTGAACGGCACGGAATCTCCACAGCCTGCGGGGCATCCACCATATCTTCAGCTTCACTCACTCCAACTATTTTGCATGGAGTACCACTAACCTGTAGTAGGTTTATGTTTCCCTTAGTGACTAGTTTCTTGTGTTCAGTGTGCAAGCTCATTGCTACGTTCAGCTAAAATATATGTTCATTTAGATCCCAAACTGCCCTTTTTTTCAGTAGCGCTTAAATGTACATACCACCAGCTCAAAAAATGGTAGTAGGCGTAACCATATGCAAGTCAGGGAGCCAAATGAAAGTCTCTTTCACAGATATGATTCGTTTCGGACATTCACAAAAACTAGCTGTTCAAAAAGACCAACTACAATTACCAAACCAGGAACTCTTGGAATCCACCTTAAGGTTTTGAATGGTGTACACTGGGGCTCCAGAGTGGTACAGCGGTTTAAGGCACTGCATCTCAGTGCAAGAGGTGTCACTATAGTGCCTGGTTTGAATCCAGGCTGTATCACATCTGGCCATGATTGGGAGTCCCATAGGGCAGCGCACAATTGGCCCAGCGTCGTCCGGGTTTGGCCGGAGTAGGCCGTCATTGTAAATAAGAACAAATTCTTAAATGACTTGCCTAGTTAAATAAACAGTCCCCCACCAAATTGTCCTTATTTTCAGCAGATGATGGCAGATGGTTACAACACATCTCCTTTTGGCTATTGACGAGGCCCCTCTCGTGCATTTGTATTACTTAAGCATTTATCAGTTCACACAATGGATCAAACTCTATCTAGTGACAATTTGAGGGTATAACAATTGGAATGTCAAGCACTCATTGAAGAAGAGTCCAACACTTCTCAACCTCAAATGAGCTATGTAGATTAAATCCGTTGCAATGTTTTGTTGTACATTGTCTCCGTCATAAATAAAACCGTTCGCCTACATCTTTTAGGCTTTCAGGAAATTCCTTCCCATGTTTGACCGGGTGCTGGTGGAGCGTCTGGCTGCAGAGACTATGTCGAAGGGGGGCATCATGTTGCCAGAGAAGGCCCAAGGCAAGGTTCTGCAGGCCACAGTGGTGGCAGTGGGACCAGGCTCCACAAACCAGGTAATTTACTTTGATCTCACTCTCTCTGGCTAAACAGCTTATGTATGATTTGTGTAACTAACTGGAGTTTCTACAATTGTGGCTTACATTCTGTCTGAGTTGTCTAACTGGCTTATCAGATTTCACAATGACCAGAGATTAGACGTGTTTAACTTCAAGGACCACATTGATACAATATAGCTATCTTTTTTTCTACTGATCTCATTCAGAAAGGGAAGCTGACACCCATGAGTGTCAAAGTTGGAGAGAAGGTCCTTCTGCCAGAGTATGGAGGAACTAAAGTCAACCTGGAAGACCAGGCATGTCTAGAACTGTTTTCTACTTTATTATTATTATTAGATGTATGATAAGTGATCATTTGAAATTATGTCCAACTACCATATTCATTAGTTTGTGTATTGATTGTCTATTTTAATTTATATCTCCATTTGTCTTTCAGGAATACTTCCTGTTCCGTGATGCTGACATCCTTGGCAAATATGTAGAGTAAAATCTGTTTCACTGTAAAACATCCATCCAACATCCAAAACCCATCCATCCTGTTAGAGAAGAATTTTGCCTCATTCATGTCTTAGTTTTTTCTATGTTATTCAATTGTAAATAATTCTGATCATGTTTTGTTACAATAATAAAGTGGACTATTGAATCTGGATGTGTATCTCATGAGCAGATATATGAAAAGAGGATTTGGGATGTATTTTATGTGCAAATGGGGACTGTTCAGGCTGAGGAGTGCGTTTCACAGGTCCCCACCTGCAACACTCTGAATAAGACAAGTTGAATATACATATTAACTTAACATGCAACTCAGATCTGCATAACATTTTGTTGAAGGAACAGGTTTTGGTAAAAGGTTCTTCCACCCCTGCATACACTTGTATTCTTCAAATACTATGATTCACACATACTTGTGTATGTAAGCAAGCAAATATGCAGTGTCAGTATCTCTGGAGGAATGACATCCATTTGGTAGCTCACTACTCCCTATCCCCGTTCTTGTTATCCGTCACACAAGCCTGTGCATCATTTGCATCCGGGCATTCTGTCGAGATGGTCATGGCGGAGGGTACTGCAGTTCTGAGGAGGAATAGGCCTGGAACCAAGGCGAAGGTATGTTTCTACAAATCGGAATACGATTACATTTGGTGAAGAGGCCATCGGTGATCAGAGTGGCCTTGCCTCAACCGTGAATTAAATTTCGGTGATGGCTTTTTAGTCGTTGCTCGGAGATGTCTTCTGAAAAACAGGAAGGGTCGGGGCTGCAAGGCAGTAATGTTAGTAGCTTGCTAAAAATGTTGCACCGCAGACATTTCGACACTTGTCTAGCTAGATAGTTGGCAAACGACTAAATTCCCAATATGAATACTATCAGAGAACCACTTTTGATAGCTAGCTAGTAACTAATTGACGCTAGCTAACGTAGTTGCCAGGAGATACCGACCCTACTGTTACGCTTGTTTACGACTGAGCTGCACTGGGGTAGGAACGCAATCATGGGTATATTAACCTCTAACCACACCATGGAGCTGGTGCAAGATATGGGTGGGGAAACGTACCTCAATGCAGGGATGGGATATCCCACTGTACTCCAAATTGTACATGTATCCACACTGATACATCGAAGAATACTGCTAGTTTTCATGGAAAACTGCCCTTTTCGTCCTCATGCTAGCTAGCAATAACCACTGCAGACATTTTGGAATTTCAGTGCCAGACAATCTCCATTCAACACAAAGTGCCATTATGGAAGTAACCATTCTGCTGGCTTGGCAGTTTTGAAAGGGAAGTTTAAAGGTAAAGTAATCAAGAGTAAGGCTCATCATTCTGGATGATGGTTCATTTTTGTTATAGATGTGAATTGTGGGCTTTTTATTTTGGGAAGCATTTATGCTACAAATAACAGTTCAAAAACCTATTTCAAGATTTTTAGCAGGAAATCCATTTGCTTTTAGATATATTTGTGGATGCCAGACTGAATTTAGGAGGGGATTGGAATTATATTGGGGATCCTCAATGGGATTGCTTACCTCCTGAGCTAGAAGAATGAATAATCCCTCCAAGTTTAATTTATGTTTGGGATTTGATGGTTTTGAGATATATATATAAAACAATATACATTGTGTTGCAAAGATGTCCAAGCAATCAAGAATCGATTTTTGGTTAATATCCAGAGTAGATGTCTCTATTGAAACCTCTGTTCTCATGGACCATAAAGCCATTTTTTCTTTCAATCAACCTCGCAGCATCTACAGATGGACAGAAAAATAACAAAACACTTCTCGCTGATGAACAGTTCAAGACTGCAGCTAAATCTATTATAACTGAATGCTAGAATAAGGCAAACTTGTTGAAGTTATATGGTGCATACTGGGAATTCAGAAGGTCAGAAGGTTGGCCATTCAAAGAGGAAAGGTGGTTGCTAAGACCAAAAGTCTATAATCAAAGACATTGTTACCATCTATGGACTTGAGTCATCAAGACGAGCACATTATTAAAACAGAATATATGAGGACAAAGCTTAAGGATTCTGGACTTCCTGACGGGACGCCTCCAGGTGATAAAGGGTAGGCAACAACACATCTGCCATGCTGATCCTCAACCCTGGGGCCCCTCAGGGGTGCGTACTTAGTCCCCTTCTGTACTCCCTGTTCACCCATGACTGAGTGGCCAGGCACGACTCCAACACCATCCTTAAGTTTTCTGAGGACAAAACAGTGGTAGGCCTGATAACCGACAACCATGAGACAGCCTATAGGGAGGAGATCAGAGACCTGGCAGTGTGATGCCAGGACAACAACCTCTCAATGTGAGCAAGACAAAGGAGCTGATCGTGGACTACAGGAAAAGGAGGGTCGAACAGGCCCCCATTAACATCGACGGGACTGAAGTGGAGCGGGTCGAGAGTTTCAAGTTCCTTGGTGTCCACATCACCAACAAACTATCATGGTTCAAACAAACCAAGACAGTTCTGAAGAGGGCACGACAACACCTTTTCCCCCTCAGGAGACTGAAAAGATTTGGCATGGGTCCCCAGATCCTCAAAAAGTTCTACAGCTGCACCATCGAGAGCATCCGGACCGTTTGCATTACCGCCTGGTATGACATCTGCTCAGCATCCGACCGTAAGGCGCTACAGAGGGTAGTGCGTACGGCCCAGTACATCAATGGGGCCAAGCATCCTGACATCCAGGACCTATATACTTACTAGGCGGTGGTGTCAGAGGAAGGACCAAAAAATTGTCTAAGACTCCAGTCACCCAAGTCATAGACTGTTCTCTGCTAATGCACGGCAAGCGGTACCGGAGCGCCAAGTCTAGGACCAAAAGGCTCCTTAACAGCTTCTACCCCCAAGCCATGAGACTGCTGAACAACTAAACTAATCAAATGGCCACCCGGACTATTTACATTGTTTTTACACTGCTGCTACTCGCTGTTTATTATCTATGCATAGTCACTTTACAAATGACCTCGATTAACCTGTACCGTCGCTCATTGACTCTACCGGTACCCACTGTATATATCCTCATTGTTATGTAAATTTCTTGTTTCATTTTGAATTATTTAATTTTTTTAAACTTTCGTTTATTTAGTAAATATTTTATTAACTCTATTTCTTGAACTGCGTTTTTGGTTAAGGGCTTGTAAGTAAGAATTTCACGGTAAGGTCTACGCCTGTTGTATTCAGCGCATGTGACAAATACAATTTGATTTGATTTGAGATCAAGAACAAAGTGGATGGAAGGTGAGAAAAACACTAAATACATTTTTTACTTGGAAAAAAGAAATGCTGAACTCTCCTTGGTTAAACTGAACATTAATGGACATCAGAAATCCAAAGGAAATGTCTTGCTTTGTTACATAGTTCTATGATAAATTATATACTTAAAAGGGATAATATTGGCGATATAACCTCTTTTCTGTCCTCCATAAAAGAGAATGCTAGGTGTATTGCTGTGGAGTTCAAAATAATGTGTGACCAAAATATATCTTTGGAAGAGATTAAGAAAGGCATCATTTAGTAATTAGGGTCAAACCAGTGAATTTTATAAAGTATTTCAAGATGACATTTGTGATTTTTTTTTTTTTTTATTCATAGAAGCTATTGAAATGGGGAAGTTACTTACTTCGATGTCTCAATATTTAATCTCTTTAATACCAAAGCCTAATAAAGATGCTTTAATATTAGAAAACTGGAGGCCTATAACTTTAAATAATTATGTCAAATTGTTAACTATTATCTTTGCAGAAAGATTAAAGATGTCTTGAAACAATTACTGATGATTTCAATCGGGATTTATGAGAGGGAGGCACATTCGTAATAATATTCTTTGGTTTTAGATTTGATAGATTATAGTAACCTTTTAAATTAAGACCGTTTTATTTGTCGATCCCCCAAACATATATATTTCAATTTGTTGTAAAGCATTCGATACGGTAGAGTATAGTTTTATGTTTGAAACACTGGATTTCTTTAGATTTGGCAATTACTTTAAACAAGTCATTCAGACATGGATGCAATAGCTCAATTAAATTACCTAATGGAACTACTCGCAGATTTCAAATAGGTAGAGGTATAAAACAAGGTTGCCCAATAGCACCATTCCTGTTTTTATTGGTCACACAGACTATGGCGCTTCTCATTAAAAAATATAAATTTAGAGGCATTCAAATACTGGGAGGAAAAAAAGTCAGCTCTCAGATGACACTATACATTTTTTACGGGATAGATCAGAGTCTATAAAAGGCTGTGTTTGAATGTATTTTCTTCTATCTGGTTTGACTTTTAAATTAAATAAAACATGTTGCATTAAAGTATCAATCTAATGATTTGGTTGATATTGCCGGTATTCCCATAAAATGTTATTACATACCTGGGAATCAAAATATGTAAAAACCAAACAGAAAGGGCTAATTAAAATGTGACTCCCATCACTGAGAACGTTGAGGTTTGATGCTTGGTTGTTAAATGGTTGCATATTGCTGTCAAAAACTGAAGAAGAATCGAGACTGCAATGGCTGCAATGGCATTGGATGTTCCCCACGCAACAAGTAAAGAAGTAGACTTGAAACTTTTACATTTTGTTTGGAGGAATAAACCCAATTTTTTTTAAAGAGTGTATTGTGTAATATTCTATATCAGGGCGGTTTAAATGTGCTTGATTTTGGTACATCAAATATTATCTTTAAGACTAGGTGGATCAAGAATTACATCCAATTTTTTGTTTTTGAAAAGGTTGGTGGCATTGAATTTTTCCAAAAATGTAACTTTGAGCTCATTAAAATTCCCCTTAAATTAGCCAATTTCCATAAGCAGGTGTTACTATCCTGGTTAATTGTATATAAACGTAACTTCTCCCCTAATAGATGTTTGATTTGGAATAACAAAGACATAAAATATAATAATACATCTTCATTTTTTTATAGATGGTTTGAGAACGGTATTTTGTTAGTGACACAACTATTTATTGGAAATGGACAAATGTATAGTTATGTTGAGTTTTTTAATTGATATGTAATTCCAGTGATGGTGAAGGACTATGCCATTGTTTTTTTATGCAATACCTACAGGCCTTAAGATTTCTACAGGCCTTAAGATTTCCCTACGGGAAATTATGTTATTGAGAGGAATGTGGAATTCAGTTTCAGCGTCATATTAGATGGCGTATGCATCAAGGATAAAAAGTGGTAGAATTTCAATCTTCTTGATGGAGCAGGGTGGATAAATGTGCAATTTGGAGTACAGTGGCACATCCCATTCCAGCATTGAGGTACGTTTTCCGACCCATATCTCGCGCCAGCTCCATGGTGTCTTAATGTAACAATGATTGAGTTCCAAAACGTAAACAAAGGTAGCGGTAGGATCGTTATCTTTTGGCAAGCTAATTGAGTAGCCCACCTAGTTCACATTTGTTATTGATAACGTTCATCTACACTGAACAAAAATATAAAAGCAACAAGTAAAGTGTTTCATGAGCTGAAATTTAAAATCCCAGAAATATTCCAAACCCACAAAAAAACGTATTTCTCAAAAATGTTATTTACATATTTGTTTACATCCCTGTTAGTAAGCATTCTCTTTTGCCAAGATAATCCATCCACCTGACAGGTGTGACATATCAAGAAGCTGATTAAACAGCATGATAATTACACAGGCCCCCCCTTGTGCTGGGGAAAATTAAAGGTCACTTAAAATATGCAGTGTTGTCACACAACACAATGCCACAGATGTCTCAAGTTTTGAGGGAGAGTGCAATTGGCATGCACCTGCATGTATGTAATAAAGCCCTTTTGTGGGGAAAAATAAATTCTGATTGGCTGGGCCTGGCTCTCCAGTGGGTGGGCCTATGCCCTCCAAGGCCCACCCATGGCTGCACTCCTGCCCAGTCATGTGAAGTCCATAGATTAGGGCCTAATGAATTTATTTAAATTTACTGATTTCCTTATATGAACTGTAACTCAGTAAAATCTTTGAAATTGTTGCATGTTGCGTTTTATAGTTTTGTTCAGTATAGCTAGGTAATTTGGTGCACTTTATAAGATCAACACAAGTAATGACTTTGTTTGATAGTTAGCTGATGCTAAATATTTTATCTAGTTAATTACAGTGCTGAAGTCTACAGTTCATCAACAGTTAACTAGCTAGCAAGCTATGTCAAAATAGCTGACAGTTACCAGTTAGCTAACATTAGCTAGCATGTCAACAAATAGTTGTTGCTAGCTAATGTAAACAATGCCGTCTATGGCTAGATGATGTGAAGGCTGAGAGGTGACACTTTTGTCCATTGAGCACATACAGTGAATATGATTAACGTTATCCCTTTGTCCCTCTCTCACTGCAGGATTTCTACAATTGGCCGGATGAATCCTTTGAGGAAATGGACAGCACTCTGGCTGTACAACAGGTTTGGTTGAGTTAGTCAGTGGGGAATGACCGAGGAGTCCATTTTGAGCTTCAAATTAGCTTCAATTGTCACGATTGCAGAATGCTGTTCGTAGCTGTCAAGCCTGACATTGACGAGCTGTGCCTTATTTTAACATGGCTGCTGCCCTATAAACCATCTTATCTAGTGTGACCATTGTCATCCATGTCAGAACCTTAGTCTGTTAACAAGGATGTTAGCAGAATCCGGATGTTTGACTAACCTCAGTGGTACCCCTGTCCATGTTCAGTACATTCAGCAGAACATCCGGTCAGACTGCTCTAACATCGATAAGATCCTGGAGCCTCCCGAGGGACAGGACGAGGGAGTGTGGAAGTACGAGCACCTCAGGTACACTGCGTTCCTTCACTTGACTTACTAGACGTATTACTTTGACCATATACTAACTACGCACTTGACTGATTAGACTATACACTGAGTGTGTCTACCAAATCAATTACAGTAATTGATTTTGGTGTTGTCTCACTCATCTTTTTCCTTATCCCCATTCCACACCCACCCCTTCTTTCTCTCGGTTATAGGCAATTCTGTCTGGAGCTGAATGGACTAGCTGTGAAACTGCAGAGTGAGTGCCACCCAGACACCTGCACTCAGATGACTGCCACAGAGCAGTGGATCTTCCTATGTGCTGCACACAAGACCCCCAAAGAGGTGAGTGTTACTAAAATCAGAATTCAATTCACTCAGGATTTTATTTTTCAATTTACCCTGCCATGCACTGTATTTAAGATGTAATTGCCTGTGTGTGTCCACAGTGTCCTGCCATTGACTACACTAGGCATACGCTGGACGGAGCTGCCTGTCTTCTCAACAGCAACAAGTATTTCCCCAGCCGGTGAGCACACACACACTATGTAAAGGAATACTTTGGTTTCCTACTCGTACACTTTCAATCTTCTCTCCCCAGTGTGAGCATCAAGGAGTCCTCTGTAGCCAAGCTGGGCTCTGTGTGTCGCCGTATCTATAGGATATTCTCTCATGCCTATTTCCACCATCGCCAGATATTCGACAAGTATGAGGTAAGTGGTAATTCCCACTTCCCAAATAGACCTGGCGGAGGAGCAGGATTTGGGCTCCTCGTTCTTATTGAAACTGATAGAATAGTGTCACAGGGACACAAACTGCTTTTTTCTGCTTGTTTAAATTAGAAAATGTAAAGCTCATATCCACAAGTGTACACCAGGTTGAGGAGAAAATTGAGAAGAATCAGTTATTGTGCTCTTTTTCTGCCAAATGAGTCATGTTCCATTTTGTGGTTGTATCATTCAGTCAACAGGTGGCGCTACAGACCAGGGCATGGTTTCCCAAAAGCATCTTAAGGCTAAGTTTGTTAGAATTAGCCTTAAAATGCTTTTGGGAAACCATGCCAAGGTCTGTAGGGAAAGACTGATATGTGGTTATTACTAGAACTGGGCAGATGATTAGGTTCACTTCATGGTCCACTGATCCCGGCTCAGTAGTCAATGTAATGACCCCAAGCAGACCAAAGCTATAATGGTGCTATTAGTTTAGCTATAATGGCACTACGGTCTATAAACTAGTGAATCAGACCTCATATCATACACTGCTTCTCTTGATTCACCTCTGTGTCTAGGGGGTATGTGCTATGGGTTGTTTCTGGACAGAGCCTAATTCTCTTGTTTGTTTCCCTTCTATGTCCCTCCCTGCAGAATGAGACGTTCCTGTGCCATCGGTTCACGCGCTTCGTGATGAAGTACAACCTGATGTCCAAGGACAACCTGATCGTTCCTATCCTGGAGGAGGAGGTCCAGAACGCTTCAGCCGGGGAGAGCGAGGCCTGAGAAGAGAGCTGCACACAGGAGACCAGACGTGTGTTCAAATACTAGTATTCAAATACTGCTTGATTGAGCTTGCCTGTTGCAATGGAACCAAGAGAAGAGTCCCACATGTGCAAATCCCACCCATCTGGCACTCTAGGCAGGCTAAAGCAAATGCTCAAAGTATTTGAAAGATTTCAAATAGTATTTGAACCAATGATTTTTATATACACTAGACTGACAGGGGGTGCTGTTTTGAAGCCACCGCGCCTCCCATCATGGCACCATTGTAAAAAAAAGTCTACAATTGTTTTTGCCACATTTACTCTATTACAGACTGCTACATGCATAATTTGTAATTGTGTGAGCTAAATGTATTTTATTTTATTTTAAATGTCCTTAAAAGTACTAATGTTACTGTCCCCGCTACAACAACAAACAATACTTAAATGTAATTTTGTCCTTGAAACATTCAAGTGGAATTCTTTTAATTCCTATGGAGGACTGCCAATATGGCCGACCGGTGGCTTCAAAGCCTCTCATTAGCCAATGCATAGCATCAGCAATCCAGAGTTTATATACTTCATTGATTTGAACCCAGGTCTGAAACAGCTACACACTACAGACAGGCTCTCACTACTCTGTGGGGAATTTTGCTTTAACATTTTGAGCACCTGGATTTGCTAAACCTACATAAAACCATAATGTGTTGATGAGAAAGGCACACACTCATGGGCTCCCTGTATATAACCCCTGCTCTCCCATGTCCCTCCATCTCTACTATAATTTTTTTCCTGGTGCTTTACATTTGCATTCTCTCTGTTGCCTTTGTTCTTTCTCGCTGAATTGTAAATGGACCCCTAGCCACTCCTGTAGATCTGAGAGTATTGGTGGGAAAAATATGCAGACATTTCCATGCAGCCCATTGGAAGGCAAGATGAAGCTATGACCATAATAATGTTTCCAATCTGCTCAAATGTACAGCTGTGCGTAGGGTTTAGAGGCTATGGATCCATTTGTGGTTCAGAATCTCTGCTTTTGTTGCTCTGAGTACACACCTCCACCATTTACCCTCCCCCTCATCATTAAGTTATTTTGTGAGTGGAGTCTTGTCTATCTGCCCCACTTTTTAATTTTCCTTTTTTAATGAACTGAATTTTGTTACATTTTCATGTCTGTTAATAAAAAAAGACTGTTACCCAATGTGCTTGTTGACTTTTTGAAATGTCCCTTTGTATAAATTGGCCCCATCTGTCATTGCAAATTAATTTCTAAGGTTTACGCCTCAACACCTTGATGAAGAAGGTTAAGGTGGCACATGTGAATGTGGGGGCCAAGCGCTTTAAAAGTAAAATCGGTCAGTAAATGTGAGAAATCATGGGCAGTGTATTTCTTAAGGATATAATGTATTTAAGCAGAGAATACAACTGCACGCAAAGAGGAACAAGAAAGGGAAATTCACTTTTTAATTAGATAAAACACCAATGACAACAAATTACAATTTCTCCAAAATGAAAACACTGCAACAGGTAGATAATACTGATTTGTTTCGCCATCCCCAAAAAAGGGAGCTCATTTAAAAACGTGTATTCTGTGCATCTCTAGTAATACTTCCTGTTAACAATTACGATATGTACAGTAGCATGGTGTTGTTTTCTTATACAACAAGCCCTTCACATGATCAAACATTTAAAAGAGTCAACTGTCACTATCTCCTGAAGAAACTAGGGCTTTTGTCTCAAGATCTGAGGAGAGGAATCTACATCATCACTGAGCAGATTGAAACAATTGAGGCCTGATAACCAGTACCATGTGGCTATGATGAAACAACTACCGGCTATTTCCAATGACAGAATAGGTGCAGGAACAGAATAGCTACTGATCCGATGCCAACTGGTAAAATTGTTATAAAACACTTAAGAAATATACACTAATGATGACATCATGAACAGATTAGTGAAAAATAGATGTTTAGCACCAATCAGACTCTGAATACAATGGCTCTAATGTACTGTATGTGTACATCTCAAAAAAGGTTTGAAATATTATCCAACCGTTCCTACTTACTCAGGCACCCCTGTGGCTTGGCAGTCCTCTCTCTCTGTGTGTGTGTGTGTGTGTGTGTATATATGTATATATATAAAAACACATCTGAACTCACCCAAGAAATGAATGTACAAACAAGCTTCTCCAGGCCTGAACTCAAACACTGTGTTAAACACAACCATCACAGAAAGAGAGAGGGCTGTTTGTAATATGGCTGTACTCACCGCCAGGCCCATAGACAAGTCTGACCTGGATATTGTCAGTACCGCCAACACAGCGAACGTGTCTATTTGTCCACCTGATAAATGTTTACATCCTGCTGGGTGTGTTTATGGGAAAGGAGAGGAGGGAGAAGAGCTGGTGGCAGGATGTAGATAGGCTGTTTCTCTGAACCGTGTCACCTTGAGCCTGAGCAGACGTGATGTCACGTCAGAATGAGAGAGTTGTATTGAATTGGATTGAATAGAGGTGTTGGCAGTTCTAAAGGGGAGGGTGGATGAGCGGGTGAGGTGGTTTCCCAAAACAGGAACAATGTCTGAAACATGTGAGCAGGGACTGAAGAACAAAAACATTGGGACACATCTGTCCAACAGGTGTGTTGTGGGTCACAGGGAGTTTAGTCCAGAGGTCTGTCTGTGCACAGAGAGGTTCTTCCTGGTGTGTCCTGTGCTTCCTGCTTTGTGCTGGTGACAGTTATGTGTGAATGTGTGTGTCTGTGTTCTCATCACATGAAAAGGTGCAGCGTGAACAATGTGATCTTTTTTAATCAGGACTAATAAGTGTGTGTGGAAGAATGTGGGTATGAGTAAAAGTGTCTCAATGTCAGTGAACGCAGACTGCTTGATTTTCCCAACAAAATGTTTAAAAAAAGGAAATAACACCATCTCAAAATGGTGCGTATGGCTTCATAATAAAATACATTAAAAAGTGCCAAGTTTTGCTTTCTAATATATGATCTTCTTGGTTAGGGAAGAGATTAGAGGGATAGATGGGGGCGTATATTATCTGTGTGTTAATCTCAGGGTTCACATGCACGTGACCTCTGCCGCCCCGTCGTCCTGCTCAAAGCCTCCCTCCTCCAGGTGGGACAGGGCGCTGGGGTACCCCCCTCCGAAGACGGGGAACCCCCCGATACCCCCCGCGGTGGGGGACAGCTCTTCAGTGGGGCGTGTTCGGGGGCTGCCCACACCACGACTCACAGAATGAGTGGCCACGTCCCTCTGCATGGACCCCGCCTGGGAGAGGACAAAGAGGTGAGGAAGAGTCTAGCATGCAGTGTTGACTTTGGCAGCTATTTTAGATTTAGTTTTAGTCTTGAAATACTTTTTAGTCTTCGTCACATTTTTGTCATTTTATCATTTGTTAGCTTTAGTTATTATCAAACGACTGGACAATGTTGTCACATAATAGTCAGTGCATATTTTTCTATAAAATAATGAATATTTAGGTTACCGCTAACTTCCATCATGTGCACATTCAGATAGCCTTATCCAACTAGGCCTACTATCCCCTCATATACCTTAGCTGGCTACATTGATATTGTGGCAGATTGTAACCAATGACAACCATAATTAACCTTATAGGCTATAAAGACTTGGCTACAGGTTAGACAATTTACAGCTCTGATTTTCTCCACATCATAACAGTCAAGGGTGGAAAAATAAATTGTAGCTTTCCAAAAATGCCAGAAGTATTATTGTACACCTAATATTCAACAAATACCATTTGTTTTTTCCCATAGGAAAAAAACTACCACAACTAGCATTTGTAGACCACGGCGCGAGATCGGCAACACAGAAATAAATAAATAACAGTGCACATGGGAAAATATAGAGCTTCTGATGTGATCTTAGCAACAACAACAAAAAGCCTACATGAAAGTAAGAAAGAGAGTAAACATGATTGTTTCTAGTTGAGATCAGTTACAAGCCAAGTGTCCTGGCTTCGCAAGTTCAAAAGATTGATGAGTGTGACCACCTGGGAGCTTTGTGGGAGAGCGGGGCAGATCAGCTCAATCAGACCCTGCAACTGAAAGATGTTAATTCTGCCAATGAGAGGATTGCATGAAATATTCTGCATGTATGCATGTTTAGGACAAAACTATGGAAGCCTATTCCCGCCGATAATTAAAAATAAATAAATAGGCCAATGCTATCTCAAAATATCTTGGGGCCCAGAGTTTTCCTAATCTGGTTGACTAACCCAGTGGTTCTCAAACCTGTCCTCGTGGACCCCCAGCCGGTTCATGTATTTGATATTTCCCAGAACCAGAACATGATTCAACTTGTCAACTAATCATCAAGCCCTTGATTAGGTGAATCAGGTGAACTCGTTCTGGGATAAAACAAAATTGTGAAATGTCTGGGGAACCCCGAGGGGAGGTTTGAGAACCACTGGACTAACCTAACCAGGTAACATTTCAGACCCTAGTTGGAGGGTATGACATAGTAGTAAATCAACTAGAAAACGATTTTATAATCAGGTCATATGGTTAAAAAATAAATAGACATCTGCGATTGGACAATAGAACGAACAGGGCTGAGTTTGCTTTATGCAGTGTTGCATCGTGTAGGCCTTTGCATCTGTAATTAAAAGGTTACTCACACAGTATGTCATCACTATTGTGTCGATTGATTAATTCCAGTCAATAATTCTGGAATGATAAGGTCTAGGTAGCCTAGCCACCCGAAGTTTGAATATAAACCAAATTTGATCCCATTCACATTCTCTTAACACAAATAAATAGGGCTATTTTAGGCTATAAATACTGTACATAGCTTAGGCTATAAATACATGACGTTACTGCTTCGATTCCCCTGGCCAGAGGATATCAGCGTGCATAGGCTTCTCTAGGCTACCTGCGGCTGTGGTTGTTATCAGTAGGCTACAGTTGATCAGACAGAAACACAGATTAATTGTGCACAAATTGGCAAATCAGTCTAAACAACAGTACTTTGCCCTCATTTTCAATACTTTCGTGTAAATATTGTTAATCAAACCAAATTAAAAGTGATGGGGCATATGCCAGCTCTTCACGTTTGCCAGCGGCGCTGATCTTTGCAACATGGATAGATGGAAATCGCCACATAATGCTACAAATGACGAAAGATATCCTATATGTATGTTCTACTACCTCAAAATTTGGAGTTAGTATCTCGAGATAGTATCAACATTTTTGAGTGTCGGAAATGGGCTTTCTTACAAAACAGATGAAAAGGAGTTTAATGTCAAATTAAATGTCCATTGGACTCCCAAGTGGCACAGCGGTCTAAGGCACTGCATCTCAGTGCTAGAGGCGTCACTACAGACCCTGGTTCGATTCCAGGCTGTATCACAACCGGCCGTGATTGAGAGTCCCATTTGTAGTCAGGAAAAGTAGGATATTTTTTATTGTTGATGAAAATGTACACTGCTACCATGTACCTGTGATGATTGAAAATTGTCTATGCAATAACACCAAATGTTTTGCAGATAATCAGGGATGTCATCAAAATCCTGCCTGAATATCTAATTAAAACAACTAACATCATATCGAATGCTAGTGTATCAATGTAATACAATTAATTGATTAGTATGATAATGCCAAATCTCACTTTGATTTCATTTTCTTTATCTTATAACAAAAACCCACAAGGGGCAGTATTGTCCCAAAAATAGCAACTTCCCTGGTGTAGTATTTTGTGCTAACTGAAGCCAAGTCCTCACCTGGTTCCCCTGTGGTACTGAAGACGTCTTGACTGGTCTCTGTAGGAACACCACCTGCTTGGTGGCCAGATTACCATCACTGGAGAAACACAATCTATATATTATAAAAGGAAAATCCTCATAGAAGGCCTGATGACCCGGTCTACAAAATGGACGAGTTTGTTCCGAGAAGGACCATCAAGCAAAACATCAATTATGTGTGTTACCTGTCATGGCGGATGATAGGTGTGGGCAGGACACAGGTGAGCAGCCAGCCGAACTCAGCGAGTGTGTGAAGGAGTGGCCCGTAATCTGTCTTCACATCAGAACCCTATACAGCACAGCAATGATGTCACACACTGGATACAGGTAATTGTTGCATGTTTTCTACACTTGTTTATCCATCTTGTAATATTATGATTAGAGTTGTTGGCATACAAACACACTCCTGAGACACATTATGTTACTCGCAAGTGAATGTCATTCACCACAACTAGTTGTTTGAGCTGTGTTTACTTGGACACACACAGAGACGTAACTGTAAAGCTAATCTCTCTCTCCCCCAACAGGATCTTCCCCAGAGAATATCTACCTACTGCAACACATTCACCTGTCCTCACTGGCTGAACCACACACACACACCACACACACACACACACACACTTACACACACACAGGTAACACACACACACACACAGGTAACACACACACGGCTCTCTGACCTCGATGACGGTCCACTGCTCCACTACGATGGTGTCGTTGGCAGGAGGGGCAGTGCTTCTCTCCTCATAGACAAACAACCCCTCTAGAGACCTGGGCACGGGCTCACCTGAGACAACACACACAGACAATCAGTCAGCAAACTACAGTATCAACATACAATGCATATCTACCAGACAACACACACTCAAACGCTATGAGTTACACAAATCCAAATCAGTGGACAGACGTTCATCAGCAGATACTTTTACTGTAGCCGCTGAAGTGCATTGTGAACAATGCTCTACATGTGGCAGTGAATTCCAGTTAGTACAGAAAGTACACTACCTGTCAAACGTTTTAGAACACCTACTCATTCAAGGGTTTTTCTTTATTTTTACTATTTTCTACAATGCAGAATAATAGTGGAGACAAACCATGAAATAAAGCATATGGAATCATGTTGTAACATTTTTTTTTAAACAAATCAAAATATATTTGAGATGTGACATTCTTCAAATAGCCACACTTTGCCTTGATGACAGCTTTGCACACTCTGCATTCTCTCAACCAGCTTCATGAGGTAGTCACCTGGAATGCATTTCAATTAACAGATGTGCCTTCTTAAAAGTTAATTTGTGGAATTTCTTTCCTTCTTAATGCGTTTGAGCCAATCAGTTGTGTTGTGATAAGGTAGGGGTGTTATACAGAAGATAGCCCTATTTAATTAAAACATTTTATTTAACAAGGCAAGTCAGTTAAGCACAAAGTCTTATTTACAATGGCGGCATAGGAACAGTGGGTTAACTGCCTTGTTCAGGGGCAGAACGACAGATTTTTACCTTGTCAGCTCGAAGATTCGATCAGCAACCTTTCGGTTACTCGCCCAACGCTCTAACCACTAGGCTACCTGCTGCCCTTACCTGCTATGGTAAAAGACCAAGTCCATATTACAAAAACAGCTCAAATAAGCAAAGAGAAACGACAGTCAATCATTACTTTAAGACATGAAGGTCAGTCAATCTGGAAAATTTCAAGCACTGAAAGTTTTTTCAAGTACAGTCGCAAAAACCATCAAGCGCTATGATGAAACTGGCTCTCATGAGGACCGCCACAGGAAAGGAAGACCCAGAGTTACCTCTGCTGCAGAGGATAAATTCATTAGAGTTAACTGCACCTCAGATTGCAGCCCAAATAAATGCTTCAGAGTTCAAGTAACAGACACATCTCAACATCAACTGTTCAGAGCAGACTTCGTGAATCAGGCCTTCGTGGACGAATTGCTGCAAAGAGACCACTACTAAAGGACACCAATAAGAAGAAGAGACTTGCTTGGGCCAAGAAACACGAGCAATGGACATTAAACCAGTGGAAATCTGTCCTTTAGTCTGATGAGCCCAAAGTTGAGATTTTTGGTTCCAACCGCCGTGTCTTTGTGAGACGCAGAGTAGGTGAATGGATGATCTCCGCATGTGTGGTTCCCACCATGAAGCATGGAGGAGGGGTGATGGTGTAGGTGTGCTTTGCTGGTGACACTGTCTGTGATTTATTTAGAATTCAAGGTACACTTAACCAGCATGGCTACCACAGCATTCTGCAGCGATACGCCATCCCATTTGGTTTGCGCTTAGTGGCACTCACATTTGTTTTTCAACAAGACAATGACCCAACACACCTCCAGGCTGTGTAAGGGCTATTTGACCAAGAAGGAGAGAGATGGAGTGCTGCATCAGATGACCTGGCCTCCACAATCACCCGACCTCAACCCAATTGAGATGGTTTGGGATGAGTTGCACCGCAGAGTGAAGGAAAAGCAGCCAACGAGTGCTCAGCATATGTGGGAACTCCTTCAAGACTGTTAGAAAACCATTCCAGGTGAAGCTGGTTGAGAGAATGCCAAGAGTGTGCAAAGCAGTCATCAATGCAAAGGGTGGTTACTTTGAAGAATCTCAAATATATTTTGATTTGTTTAACACTTTTTTGGTTACTACATGATTATTGGTTACCATGTTATTTCATAATTGTGATGTCTATGTAGAAATTAGTAAAAATAAACAAAAACCCTTGAATGGGTAGGTGTTGTAAAACTTTTCACTGGGAGTGTATGTCATTAGAATGACAATGAACTAGTTACAGACATGGAGAAGTAGGCTGTGTGCATATGCGTGCACACAAGAATGTGCCTGTGTGTGTGTGAGAGAGCGACAGAGAGAGACCCCCGTGTGCTATATTCCCAGGCCCCAGATGTCTACAAATGATGTGGATTTTCGCGGCTGCTGCCAGTCTATGGCGTAACAGGAAGCCAGGTCGGGAGGTTGGGAATAGAGCTCCAAATATAGCCACAGTGGGAGAGATAAGGGAGGAGGAAGGTAGGAGGAGGCAGAGAGGGGTAGAAAGGAGGAGGAGCAGGAGGAAGAGGAGAAGGGGGAGGGTGGAGAGAGGAGGAGGGACTAAGGGACAGGAAGTGACTCATCCAGGGGACGTAGGGGGAGGGGAGACAAAACATAAAAGGAGCCGATTTTTGAGAAAACACAAAAATGGATAAAGTAGCAGAATGAGAGAGGTTGATGAGGACAAAGTGTTCTTAATCTCTCTATACTTTCTGGTCCTCTGGAGCTCAGTTGTTAGAGCATGGCGCTTGCATTGCCAGGATATTTGGTTCGATTCCCTGGACCACCCACACGTTCAAAACATATGCATGCATGACTAAGTCACTTTGGATAAAAGCGTCTGCTAAATGGTATATATAAATGTATTATTATTATTATTAAATCCCATCCTCTCTTGCAGAGAAGTAAAGTGTCATCATTACACTAATGCTCTTTGCTGGAGATCTTACAACTCCAAAGCAAGATGTCACAGCATGCATGTTGTTATTGCTTTTTAAGCTTGGTGTGGCTGTTATACAGTATGAATCTTACATCCACCTTAAGAGTCTCTCTATATCTTAGCATTTGACAGTACCTTTGGGTGTGTCCCAGTACACAAACGAGTCTACCAATGACCAGCCTTTGCGGTAGTAGGCTGCGGTCAGCTCCAGCCAATCGGCCTCCAGCGCGCTGACCACCTGACCCTTCCTGGACACACGCATGGACAGTGCCCCTTGGTGGTACTGACATGCCAGGGCTTCCAGTGGAGCACAGCCTGGTGCCCATGAGTGGAAGAACACCAGCAACCTTAGGTCTGAGACAGGGGGGGAAGAGGTAGAGGGTCAGATCAAGAGAACAAGAAAGAAGGTGCAGAGACAACAGACATTGGGTCTATGTGAACTCTAACGTGAACTCATCTCGCCCTACTTAGGACGAGGACATCTCAGTCTGTATGGTTGTCTCTGTGGTGAGGAGTTTAGCCCAGCTTGGTGGGTGAGGGTTAGCTGACTGACATGCAGAGGCCTCTCCTACCCCAGGGCCATCAGTCAGTGTCTTCCACACAACACAGAGTTAAACTGAACATCCCTGACAGTCCGGGGGAGAGGGGGATGAGTAGTGTTGAAGGGAGAAACAAATCTAGGACTCCACAGTGTGGCTGTGATGTGTTCAGCATTTTGAGGTTGTGTGACGTTAAGAGGAGATAGCAGATATAGCCCACATGTCAACATTGTTAAGGGGAGGAGACAGATGAGAGGAGAGAAGTAGTCTCGTGTTGCCATCCTTCCAAGTCGTGAGAAAGTGGAAGCCTGGGAGCTGAACAGAAGAGAGGGGAAGAGAAGACGAGACACGGGACGAAAAGAGAAGAGAAAACTAGTATCTCACCAGGGCTGTAGGTAGGGCTGTGATCCTCCAGTTCTCCTTCTCCAGGTGGGGTACATGGTGGAGTGTGTGGGGGGGATCGATAGCCTCTCCTGGGGCTAGGCACCCTGCCGTTACTGCCCCCTCCTCCAGCCTGCTGGAGCACTGAGCCCACAAACCTCACTCCGCCCCGGGCACTACTGTTCACCCTGTCGATCAGTGCTCTAACAGTGTCGTCTGTCAGGGACTCCCCTGGGATAGGCCACTCCTCCACCCTCAGCACAGGGACACTGTGACACATGGACACCACCTGCTTACTAAGAGAGAGGAGAGAACAGAAGAAAGGAGAACAGAACAGACACACAGACGTTCACAGTCATTGTAGTGCAGGTTCAAACTGGTAATCACAAGCTGCATACAGGGCATTCATTCATCATTCATGTGTTTTGACTGTTAGCTACTCTGAGACTGTAAAGCCATGTCTAATCTGTATGCATTAGCTTGGTAAATAGTCTCATGCTACAGAGCCCTGTCCAGCCGGAGAGTTCATACTTGATTTGTTTTTGTCAGTGTTTGCAGACAGAATTCATAATTTATTAATTGGCCATGCATGAGATGGCTACTACTTTCTAAACATAAAGCATAAACAACCATACTAAATAGGAGGTATATATATATATATATATATATATATATATATATACATATACATACATACACACACATTGTAGTATATGTATATTCAAATAAAAGACCCTCACATTTTAATAATATTAATATGTAATATTACAGGTTTGATAATAACACAGAAGGTACCATGTGTGAGATTCGGAGGCCCTATTGGCCTTGAGAGAGCTGTTGTTGTCAGGGTACATTTCTACCCAATGGCAACCCCTGCAGCTCAGAGCCCCACAAAACATACTCTCCAGGAGTCTCCCCCTAACCCCTTCCCCTTAAACAGCAGTCTGACCTCCCACTGAAGTTGCATTAAATATGCAGCTACATCATCTATCATTCATCTATTTAGCAGGTTGGATGGGTTAAGGCTGGGTGGCTTGTTCCAATGCTGAGCTCAGATTAAGGGATGGGTGGGAGGGTTATGGGTTGTGGCGGCCCCTAGCCTAGGCACAGATCTAAGGTAAGTTTTGTGCTTTACCTCCCAAATGGTTCAAACTGATTCTAGAACGGGGCAATTCTACCTGGAGTGGCTGTCTGTGTGTGTGTACGTGCCTCCAGGCATGCATGCTTGTGTGTCTGGTACCTGGGTCGTGGGCGGGCCAGGATGGCTCGGTAGAGCAGGCTGAAGGGCAGGGAACGCGTGCGTCCAACAGAGAGAATAATGGGATGCAGAGTGGTGAGGACATAGCCCTGGGTGTAGTAGGGCTGCAGGGCCTGGGACAGCTCACACAGAGAGGACACATACTGCACCGTGGGGCGACTACCTGAAGGGGGAGGAGAGGAGAGGAGAAAGAAAAACAGAAAGGAAGTGGCAAGGAGAGGGGAGATGAGACATGGGGAGGATGAGGAGAAGAACAGAGGGAAAAAAGGGGCAAGGAGAGGAGTAAATAAGGAAGATGAAAGAGAGAAGGAGAAAGAGGAACACAGTGAGTCAATAAAATCACCAGAAACTCCTGCATAAAGAATAGAGGAAGGAGGAGTAGAGGCTAGCAGCATGACATCTGTCTTCCTCCGTCTGTAGTCTAACTCCAGAGGTTAAGTCTGTCCTGAACTGAACACCAATCAGATCTTCTCGTCTGTCTGTCTGTGTGTCGTATAATCTCTTTAAGCAGGCCCTTGCTATTCCCTAGTCATTCCCAGAGGAGATAAGAGGGGAAATGCTGAGGTATTCACACAGAGACAAAGTGGAGAGTAGAAGGCCCGTCTGGAGACTCTGGACCTTCCCATAAGCAGACAGTTTACTGTAGCAGACAGACACTCTTATGCAGAGCGACTTAGTCATTAAATAATGCTGCCAGTCTCACACTTTAACAGCACAGCACAGCACTTAACAAACTCTTCTCATGGTGTACAGCTAACAGTTCCAAAATAAGACATCTCCTCTTGCTATGCTGATGGTTTCTCTTCCACCACCAGTAACCCTGACAACCCTAACCCAGGGCAGGCCCTGGTGAGAGGACACCACCATAGAACCACCAGTAACCTTGACAGCTCTAACCCAGGGCAGGCCCTGATGAGAGGACACCACCATAGAACCACCAGTAACCCTGACAACTCTAACCCAGGGCAGGCCCTGGTGAGAGGACACCACCATAGAACCACCAGTAACCTTGACAGCTCTAACCCAGGGCAGGCCCTGATGACAGGACACCACCATAGAACCACCAGTAACCCTGACAACTCTAACCCAGGGCAGGCCCTGATGAGAGAACACCATAGAACCACCAGTAACCCTGACAACTCTAACCCAGGGCAGGCCCTGATGAGAGGACACCATAGAACCACCACCACCACATACTCTGCTATATATACACACTGTAGCTTACCAGCTACCTCTCCAGCTGTGGTGGTGTTAATGTGGTAGTGCCTTGCTTACATTGGTTACATAGATATTCTAGGGGTGTTGCATTAAGTTAGGACTGAAGTCATGTGTTGCTGGGGTTATTTTTTTGGTTTCGGTTGGTTTGCAGTGTTGTTGCAGGGCGGCAGGTAGCCTAGCGGGTTAGAGCATTGGGCCTGTAACCGAAAGGTTGCCGGTTTGAATATCCGTGCCGACAAGGTGAAAAATCTGTCAATGTGCCATTGAGCAACCCTAAGGAACTATGGCTGCCCCTATAAAACAACATTTCACTGCAGCTAGCCAGTGTATGTGACAATAAAACATATGTTGGTGCTGCTGGATAGTTGTCTGTGTTGAGGGGGCATTGTGTTAAGGTTTGTTGATAACATGTGACTAGTCTGTGTCTGGTGGAGTTGTTTTCTATAGTTTTCTCACGGCTCTGTCTGGAGACCTATAGCATCACCATACATCCTGTGTTCACAAAGAGGTTCTGTTCACAGGGCTGTCTCGGCGCCGGAGACATACACTCACACACGAAAGTAAACACAATCACAGTCAAGCATGCATGTAAGCACACAAAAACAAACACCAACTCCCATTTTTACACATAAAAACACGCTCCACACATTCCAACTGACGGAACAAGCTCATCATATATTTACACACATTCACACACAAAACACACTCCCACTCAAATCTCATACACACACACACTCTCCCACACAAACACCTCTGAGACTGAGATAATAACAGCTTGTTACTGGAATTTCTGCCTTGTGAATTTGGCAGGGCCTGGCTGAATTTGGCTATGGTTTAAAACATCCTGGCAAGTCCAGGTCATAGTGAAATCTCTAGACGGGAGGGTGGCCAGGGAAGCAGTGGAAGAGAAGCTTTTGAACTGGTGGTGTCTCTGTCATCTCAGCATTTGTGTCTGAGTGTATGTGTCTGTTGGATCCCACCTGAGCTCTAGAGCAACGAAAATGACATTTTGACCAAAAGCTCCCTAGAGGAGCTCAACGCCGGGCTATTAATCCAGTCTCTCCCTCCCTCCCTCCCTCTCTCACACACGTCTCTCTCGCCTGGGCTCTTTTGTCCCTCTCCGTCTCCCTTCTTTTGGCCACCTCACACCCCCTCCCATCACCACGGCTCACCCTTGTCAACCCACACACTGAGCCCTCTGTTCTCTACTGTGTGTGAGAAAAAGAGAGGAGAGGGGGAGCACAGGAGGGGGAAGAGAGAGGGGCCGACTGTGGAAAGAAGGAGGGAAATGGGGAGAAATTAGAGGGGGAAGGAGATACCAAGTGTGGCGCAAAAAAGGGGTTTACAAGAAAGATTTTATGAGCCAGAAAGCTTGTGTGTGAAAAGGAAAGCTTGTATAAAAGTGAGGAAGAGGGAAAGAAAGCTGGCAAAAGAAGAAAGGTGAGTAAGAAGAGAAAGAATGAGGGTAGAAGGAGACTTAAGGAAATTGAGAGGAAAGAGAGAAAGTGATGCTGGATTCCAAATATAGGCATTTACATTGAAAAGAACCCATGAGTACCAATATGTGAAGTTCATAGGAACATATCAAATTGGGTGTCAAATGAAATCTAAGAGTCCATATCTTGGGGAATTTAAGGCATAGAATTTTTTTCACCAATTTTCCAAAATGTGGCATAAATTAAGGCATTGATTTCTGGATAAATAGATGAAAAAAGAAATCTACCAGAAAAAGTCTTAAAAGGTATCAGAAATACATCAAAACACAATAATGTTGATGTGAAGGACCCCTACTAGAATTACCCCCCCCCAACAAAATCAGTAACATAATTACTGCAACTGAATTGGCTATAATTACCTGATTCTTCAGGAAATGTTGGTAATTAACAGAAAATCTAACAGAATTTAGGTAATTTATACTTGAATAACAGAAGAAAAAAATGTATTCATATATATTGTATTCATTTATTATACCTGTGTCCATACATGAGTTTCTAATAGATAGACCGTATGGTTCAAGAGAAAATAGCCTACTCAACAGCATCTAATCAACGATGGCATTATTTTCTGTTAACTCTTCCAACTGTGTTCACAACGGACACCAGTTTGACGTTATAACATTGACAACAAATACAATGCCTAGAGAATTTCTTCACATTTCTTGTATTACGAAGTCATTTTTTGTCAACAATCTGCACAAAATAATCTGTAATGTCAAAGTGGAATAATAAATCAACAAAAAAATAATAATATACCTTGATTAGATAAGTATTCACCTCCCCCCCGAGTCAATACATGTTAGAAACACCTTTGGCACCAATTACAGCTGTGAGTCTTTCTGGGTAAGTCTCATAAAAGCTTTGCACACCTGCATTGTGCACTATTTGCCCATTATTCTTTTTTAAATTCTTCAAGCTCTGTCAAGTTGTTGGGGATCATGGCAAGACAGCAATTTTCAAGTATTGCCATAGATTTTCAAGCAGATTCAAGTCAAAAATGTAACTTGGCCACTCAGTATTATTCACTGCCTTCATGGTAAACAACTCCAGTGTAGATTTGGCTTTGTGTTGTAGGTTATTGTCCTGATGAAAGGTGAATTGCTCTCCCAGTGTCTGGCATAAAGCAGACTGAAGCAGGTTTTCCTCAAGTATTATGCCTGTGTTTAGCTCCATCACGTTTCTTTTCATCCTAAAAAACTCCAGTCTTTGCCGATTATCAATAAGTGCATCAAGGACGTCGTCCCCACAGTGACCGTACCTACATATCCCAACCAGAAGCCATGGATTACAGGCAACATCTGCACCAAGCTAAAAGCTAGAGCTGCCACTTTCAAGGAGCGGGACACTAATCCGGACGCTTATAAGAAATCCCGCTATGCCCTCAGACGAACCATCAAACACAGGACTAAGATTGTATCCTACTACACTGGCTCTGACGTTTGTTGGATGTGGCAGGGCTTGCAGACTATCACGGACTACAAAAGGGAAACCCAGCCTTGAGCTGCCCAGTGATGCGAGCCAACCAGATGGGATAAATGCCTTTTATGCTCGCTTTGAGACAAGCAACACTGAAGCATGCAGGAGAGCACCAGCTGTTTCGGATGACTGTGTGATCATGCTCTCTGTAGCCGATGTAAGCAAAACCTTTAAACAGGTCAACATTCACAAGGCTGCGGGTCCAGACGGATTACCAGGACGTGTACTCTGAGCATGCATGGAGCAACTGGCAAGTGTCTTCAACTACATTTTCACCCTCTCCCTGACCGAGTGTGTAATACCTACATGTTTCAAGCAGACCATCATAATCCCTGTGCCCAAGAAAGCGAAGGCAACCTTCCTAAATGACTACCGCCCCATAGCACTCACATCGGTAGCCATGAAGTGCTTTGAAAGGCTGGTCATGACTCACATCAAAACCATCATCCCGGAAACCCTAGACCCACTCCAATTCACATACCGCCCCAACAGATCCACAGATGACGCAATCTCAATCGCACTCCACACTGCCCTTTCCCATCTGGAAAAAAGGACCACCTATGTGAGAATGCTGTTCAACACCATAGTGCCCACAAAGCTCATCACTAAGCTAAGGACCCTGGTACTAAATATCTCCCTCTGCAACTGGATCCTGGACTTCCTGACAGGCTGCCCCCAGGTGGTAAGGGTAGGCAACAACACATTTGCCACGCTGATCCTCAACGTGGGGGCCTCTCAGGGGTGCGTGCTTAGTCCCCTCCTCTACTCTCTGTTGAAGGCCGGCATCCCGGAGTCACATCTTCACTGTTGACGTTGAGACTTGTGTTTTGCGGGTACTATTTAATGAAGCTGCCAGTTGAGGACTTATGAGTCGTCTGTTTCTCAAACTAGACACTAATGTACTTGTCCTCTTGCTCAGTTGTGGATCGGGGCCTCCCACTCCTCTTTCTATTCTGGTTAGAGACAGTTTGCGCTGTTCTGTGAAGGAAGTAGTACACAGCGTTGTACGAGATCTTCCGTTTCTTGGCAATTTCTCGCATGGAATAGCCTTCATTTCTCAGAACAAGAATAGACTGACAAAGTTCTTTGTTTCTGGCCATTTTGAGCCTGTAATCGAACCCACAAATGCTGATGCTCCAGATACTCAACTAGTCTAAAGAAGGCCAGTTTTATTACTTATTTAATCAGAACAACAGTTTTCAGCTGTGCTAACATAATTGCAAAAGGGTTTTCTTATGACCAATTAGCCTTTTAAAATGATAAACTTGGATTAGCTAACACAACGTGCCATTGGAACACAGGAGTGATGGTTGCTGATAATGGGCCTCTGTACGCCTATGTAGATATTCCATTAAAAAAAATCTGCCGTTTCCAGCTACAATAGTCATTAACATTGTCTACACTGTATTTCTGATTTTATGTTATTTTAATGGACCAACATTTTTGCTTTTCTTTCAAAACCAAGGACATTCCTAAGTGACCCCAAACTTTTGAACGGTAGTGTACATGTACATATTACCTCGACTAACCTGTACCGCACGCACACATTGACTCGGTACTGGTACCCCCTGTATATAGCCTCATTATTGTTATTTTATTGTGTTACTTTTTAAATATTTTTTTTTACTTTAGTTTATTTAGTAAATATTTTCCAAACTCTCTTTTCTTAAAACTGCAATATTGGTTAAGGGCTTGTAAGTAAGCATTTCATGGTAAGATCTACACCTGTTGTATTCGGCGCATGTGACAAATAAACCTTTCATTTGATTTCATGCAGTCACCACCATGCTTGAAAATAAGGAGGCAGTTACTCAGTGATGTGTTGTGTTTGCCCCTAACACAAGGCTTTGCATTTAGGCCAAAAAGTGTGTTGTCTTGCCATGTTTTTTGCAGTATTATTTTAGTGCCTTGTTGCATACATATGCATGTTTTGTAATATTTTTATTCCGTATATTTTTTATTCTTCTTTTCACTCTGTCATTTGTCATTATTGTGGAGTCAATACAATGTTGTTGATCCATCCTCAGTTCTCCCATCACAGCCATTGAACTCTGTAGCTGTTTCAAAACTTCTCATGAGCTTAGTTCAACTGTCACACCCCATCAGAACCAAAAATAGATGCTTGTTTAGCTCCAATGTTTGTTTGCAAACACAGTATACCCTCAAAAATTGCTTATAACTATAATTTTGATATCATGGATGGTCAGTCCTTGGATACATTCAACTGCTGATTGCCACTTTAAAGATATACTCAATGTCTGATTTGTGATTGTTACCCATCTACCAATCATTGCCCTTCTTTATGAGGCTTTATGAAGCTCATTGGTCTTTGTAGTTGAATCTGTGCTTGAAATTCAATACTTGACTGAGGGACCTTACAGATATACAGTATCTATGGGGGACAGAGGAAGGGGTAGTCATTAAAAAATCATGTCAACCCCTATTACTGTATAGAGTCCACATATCTTATGTGATTTTGTCACGCCAAATTGTACTTCTGAACTAATTTGGGCTTGCCTTAACAAAGGAGAGAATACTTATGCAACGACTATATTTTAGTTATTACATTTGTAAAAAAGAAAATATATAAAAAAAGATTCTAAACAATATTTTCACTGTGACACCCTGGAGTTTTTTTTTTTACAACTAAATCTATTCCCATTCCTCTTTAAAATGCAACAAAATGCCAAGAAAAAAAGTGGGTGTAGACATTCTAATGTACAGTGCCTTATTGGCTTAGTAAAATAAATAGGTGTAGAAAAAGGGGATTTCATGCTGAAACCCTTATATTAAACACCATTGGTATTCACTACGTTGATGGTTTACATTTAGGTTAATGTTTTTAAGCTTTGTCATTCTATATTTTTGTATATTATTTAATTATTTCACATATTTTACATGTAATAAGTCCACACAGAGGACCAGAGAGTATTACAGAAACCTGTGATAATCTGATGTACCCAAAAGGGCCACTAGATGTATTGTGATAGATTACATAAAATCTTTGAAAGATGCCAAATTCTGGTAGTTTACTGGTAAACTTCAAAATTTTCCAGTAATTTACCATCCCTTTGCAACCCTAGCTACAATGGGAAATCATAATGCTCACAAACCACAGTTGGGTCACCTGGCTCTATCTCTCCCTCTATCTCCAGTTAATGTCATCTCTCCCAGCTCCTACTGACACCTACCCATGAGCCCCCTCTCTTTCCATTTACTTTAACCAGCATCTTCACCAACTGAGCACCGACCAACACCGGACGTCCATGGATGTTAAAAAGTAGTTTGGTCAGTCCACCAGGGCCTTGATGTTAACATCCACAAACGGACCGGACTGGACCAAATCTGAACCTGTCATATCATGTTTCACAAGTTTGGATTACACAGTACAGTAGTGAGTAGAACACCGTAGAGTACATTATAATAGTGAGTGAAACATGAGGAGAATGCATTTCTCCTCATAATTATGAATTTCTGTGTAGTACAGACCAGGGACCCATGACGTAATTCCGTTACAGTAATTCCGTTACCAGGTGTAAATCCACTTCACTTACTGTAGTTCAATAACCAAAATAGATTTTTCAAAGTCAAGATGCCATGTCATAGCTGACACCCCAGTCTTTCTGCAGACATCTTTGAATCTTAAATTCGGAGAGGATATTTAACAGAGTTTTTGGAAAAACGTAGTCACATAAAAACCTGAGGGAGATTTCACCATCATTTCTTTAACAAAGTTTCCATCTGCACAGTTCTTCCAATATATTCACTTTGATAAAAGTAGTCCTTGTGCATATACACTGAACAAAAATACAAACGCAACATGTAAAGTGTTGGTCCACATGAGCTGAAATAAAAGATCCCAGAAATGTTCCATTCGCACAAAAAGCTTATTTCTCTCAAATTGTGCACACATTTGTTTACATCCCCGCTAGTGAGCATTTCTCCTTTGCCAAGATAATCCACCTGACAGGTGTGGCATATCAAGAAGCTGATTAAACATAGGTGCACCTTGTGCTGGGGCCAATACAATTTTTTTTTTCTTCACATAACACAAAGCCACAGATGTCTCAAGTTTTGAGGACGTGTGCAATTGGCATGCTGACTGCAGGAATGTCCACCAGAGCGGTTGCGAGAATTTAATGTTAATTTCTCTACCATAAGCCACCTCCGTCGTTTTGGAGAATTTGGTAGCGCGTCCAACTGGCCTCAAAACCGCAGACCACGTGTATGGCGCCGTGTGGGCAAGCGGCTTGCTGATGTCAACGTTGGGAATGGAGTGCCCCATGGTGGCGGTGGGGTTATTGTATGGGCAGGCATAAGCTATGGACAACAAACACAATTGCATTTTATCGATGGCAATTTTAATGCACAGAAATCCTGTAACGAGATCCTGAGGCTCATTGTGAAGCCCATTTTTTTTTTAAAGGTATCTGTGACCAACAGATGAATATCTGTATTCCCAGTCATGTTAAATCCATAGATTAGGGTCTAATGAATTAATTTCAATTGACTGATTTCCTCATATGAACTGTAACTCAATAAAATCTTTGAAATTGTTGCATTTATATGTTTGTTCAGTATAGTTGTATCGTTTTTTCAACTTTAAAATCAATGTTTTTTTCTCTGGCATACATTTTAAAGTGAACAAAAAAAAAGAATTCTGTTACTGTGGAATTCAGTGGCGGTTGGTGCCATTTAAGATTAGGGAGGACAATATATATATTTTTAGGATTATGGCTTTATTTCTATTACAGCATATTGGATGACTGTTATTCATATTCCATTAACCCAGCTCAATGTAATGTCGATAGATTTAGGCTACTACATCTTCCCTATACCCATCATGAGGTTGCTACAACGTAGCCTACGAATTAAAGTTTACAACGTAGGTGCACAGGTCGAGAGAAAAAAAAAGTAGTAATCAAGGTGACAGACACATTCAATATCGCTTTACACACTTGCCTGCATCTAGCTGATCTAGGGTGTAATAATTAGTCCAAATCTTCGCTCATTCAGGTATGTTTATCCCCATTTTGTTCCATTTACTTCTGTTAAAAAAGCATTTGTCAACACAATTAGCAGAACGAATACACCCTTGATCATCCGCAAACACATTTCACTTTCAGCCACATACAAACAGCATGATCACCTTTCTCCTTGTATAATTCCTTCTCAAATCTATGTGCTATCCTTCTCTCACCTTCTCCCTTCACTTGTGGACTTCAGTGCACAACACAACAGCTGTCTGTGACCAGGCAAAAAAAACTTTCCAAGCCAAACCTTCATACCACAACCGCTACACACAGCCTACATTGTTTTCACATTAGCTAACGTCATAGTCAACAAAGCGACTAAAACGAACGTGTTAGTAAACCCGCTACAATCATGCAGTATAGTGTACAGCAAGCAGTTTAGCAGTTAAACCGGCAAGGCCCAGTTGACAATAAATTAATATAACCAAAAACGTACCTTGACTTGCAGTGTTGGATAGCCATAGCTAACATAGTATCCCTCTCTGTTTGAGCTGGTGTTTGAGTAGGCTAAACTATCTAGCTGCATTCGTTAGCTAAGTAAGTGGGAAAAAAATACAACAAAATTTAGCTAGCTCTCTCTCTCTCTCTCTCTCACTTCTCCTTCATTTTTTAAGAAATGAATTTGTTAAACTGTTCAACTATTGTCTTTCTCTCTCTTTGAGTTAGCTACTCACCACATTTTATGCACTGACGTGTGTAGTAGTAACATAAGGCAACTGGATGCTAATGGTAGAAGAGACATATAGTCTGACAATTCCAATAAGACACATACTAGAGAAATATGCCTAAGACAATTGGACACATTAATGAAAGGGGGAGACACATGGTCTGCTGACCTGACACACTAATGATAAAAAGGACCCATAGTCAGCTCCTTCTAAAAAGAAGGCGTATAGTACAGAATCTGCTGATTCCAATAAAGGCAAACTGAACAAAGAGTACATTGACACATTATGCTGACACACTAAAGATAGAGGGATCCATAGTCAGCTGCTTCTAAACAGAGGTTTATAAGACAGAATCTGCTGATTCCAATAAAG